>NW_023416285.1:25769822-27206510 GCF_014176215.1 Rousettus aegyptiacus
CCTCTCTGGAAAAAGCAGAGACATCCTCTTAAAGGATGAATGAAAGATGAGTACAAAGAATTAATTTGAAACCAATCAAGCCCTGTGTGCGTCTACTGCTTCAGAAATCCTGCTATTTTAATGATGAATTTATTTTCAAAGCAGTGCCGATCCTTTTGAGGGGAATTCCACCTCTCACAGCTGCACAGTGTGCCCTGCAGTGTTGAGCTTTCTCGCCCACCTGCTCTTTGTGAAACAGCATGGACTTCCCAGAGCTGAGCCTGTGCCAAGCTGGCTGAGCTGCTGAGGAGACATCCTCAACCTGCAGCCACCTAAGTGTCAGTGAATGTACCACAAACCCCTGCAAAATGGGCAAAGCAACTTGTGGAGCCACACAACCACATGGCAAAGCCACAGACTCCCTCTCACCTTGCAATGGACCCTCTTGAATTTTCTATGGTTGATCTGTTAACCTAACTTGGCTTCTCCACTGCCTTGTTCAAAAGTAATTTCATTGAAAATATTTATTTGCAAAATGTTTTTAAAACATCACACCTGAAAAACACTAAACAAAATTCCTATTTCATATTCCAAGTACAACTCCTGAAGAGACTAGAGGATTCTATCTACTTTAACTGGACTAGCGCTGATATGTTTGTTTTGAAATAGCATCTAACCATGACTTTAAAAACTCCACTTAATAGCTTTTGGTTCTTTTTTTTTTTTAAATTCTTATTCAAATACATTTAATTATAATGTTCTAAAATTTAAATGTGGTTGCTATGCATTTGGTTATCAATAAAGAATTTCTAGATTAATGCAGAAGCACATTGAACAGGGCAGAGTACTATCCCCTTGAGCCAATGAAGGCATCCATAGTTCTCTTAACAAGGAGGATGATGAGATCTGACCCTTGGCAGTGAAACACATCCTGATCCCCTCTGTAAAAAAAAAAAAAAAAGAAAAGAAAAAAGAAAAAAAATTCTTCTTATAGCTCCTTGAGTTATCTGAGGTACACTATTATTCATCCACTCTCACAGTGTTATGGCAAACATAGTAAAAGGAAAACATTGTATCAAACTACCTGTTTTATAATTTTGATTCGTTGGGAAAAGGCACAATTTGTTCTAAACTAAATTTAATGAAATGTAAATGGGATAACCTTTATTCTTTTCTTTCAACCATAATACATAATTTTTCATACCTTTACAGTTCTCTCAAAGTTGACCGAGAATCTTAAAATGAGGTGATGGGTACTTTGTATGCACATCATGGCCCTATCCTCATAGTGAACCTACTGGTTGTGCTTCCTCTAATTATGTGTCTCAGACAAGGATCTATTTGTTGAGGATGTAAATGAACAAGCCCTCTAACTCCTGACACAATTTCTTCACTGTGTGCCATAGTCTAGGATATTATTTGAGAAAGATCAGAACAACAATTTGGAGTTTTGCCCCACCTCAATATTTTAAGAGTATCGAAGTTGTGCTATGAATGTTGTTAAAGATCTGCTTACTGGTGTTTGGCTAGACTGGATTTTTCAAGGTGGTATCCTCAAAGCCTAGCACAGAGTATGGCACATAGTAGATTGAAATAGAATCGAGTTGCTTCCCAGCACTCATTCCGCCTTGCCTCTGTTGGTTAGCAGTCGTGTAGTTTGTATGGGATTGTCTACTTTCTCGTCAACTCTAGGGTGGGCCCCAGATAGCCTAGACCGATCAGTAGAATTCCAGTTTCCTATCTACAGCGATTGGTTTAGAGAAGGCACGTGACCCAAGTTTGTACAACAGGGGTGCAGGGGAGACCTTTGCTGATTAGGGGAGAAATTCTTTCTCACCAGGGACAGAGTAGTGTGCAGCTATGAGCCATAAAGTAAAACAGTTATTTTTTTTAGTAGGATAAAAAGAAAGCCTGAGAATAAAAGTAGACTCAGAGAAGCTCCAGGGCTGAGAGGCGTGTAAAGAAACGGAGCCCTAATCAAACCATTCCTGAAGCTTGAAATACTTGAGCTTCGGTCATTTGCAATCAAAAGCTTTCAAATCAACACAAAATAATTCAATAAATATTTGTTGAAAGATTGCACATATATATATTGTAATTTAGTCCACATAAAACAAAACATTATTAATCATCACATTTCTGTTGCTAAAGTTTCTATCATCGGCAAGCTCTAGGAGAAGATTTGGTAATTGAAAATTATTATATTTACATAGTACTATCCATGGTAATAGACCATCGCCTGAGAGCAATTAGACAGAAAAAGATGCTAACAACTCCTGAAAGATTTTTGTATGCTTCAATAGAAATAAAAGATGTTAGATGTACTCACTGCACAAATATGAAATGAGGCACAGAGTTTTAAATTTTTAAGGTTAAATGTTTTAAACAAATACCCTAATGACTCACCATGAGGAAAATAAGATCATTTCAAAAATGGCACCTTCATTTTAGGCCATCCATTCTTTCGCCTGTTTTCTAGTGACTGATAGTCCACAGATGTGAGGTAGGTGACCAGAGCACAGACTAGCTCTAAGCCCTGTAAAGACCATACCTGTGCAAAGTTAAATGGGCCTCCTGCAGATCCTAGAAGGTGAACTCTAAGAGGGAAGGAACTGGACTTATTCTGTATTGTGTCCCTGTACCTAGTATGTGACACATGGTATGTGTCTGCACGTGTACAGTTCATGACACATAGGCTCTCAATCATTATTTATTTGATAAATGAATGATGACCACTTATGACTTGGGTCTCAGTTGTACTAATCTTATTCTGAGCTTCATATAAGGAGTAGGAGGAAGTGAAAGACATAATTTAGTTAATTGGGTTTTTCTCCCAAGCTGCTCTTGACACTCCTTAAGTTCTTGCATCCATCTAAACTCTCTTCAGGATGTTCTCACACACATTCAAGGCATTTTTTCTCAACAAAAAATATGCACCCACCTATAAGGAAAAGAGAATCAAATGTGTCTTTAATGCAAAGAAGAGTATGTAAGTGACCTTTTGGGTAATTGTGAGATCTTAGGAAAGGCAGTTTACCTCTCTGGGTTTCAATTTCTTCATCCCTAAGCTAAAAGTTGAGAGTAGAATTATATGAGTGGCTTTTCGAGCTGTGTTTGATAGAGCCCAATGTAGTTTTCAGAGCAAAGAGAGGGAGGAAGAAGGTCAGGGCCCAGAGTCCTCGACTCTCATGTAAGCATAAGAAGGTTCTGAAGCTGACCGCCTAAGTTCAAATCACAGCCCTACCATTCACCAGCGGCATGATCTTGGGCAACTGGCTTGATTTTCTGTGCCTCAGATTTCTTACGTGTAAATAGAAATGACAATATTATTTCTTTATAAGGTGTTAAGATGTTTAAACAAATCAACATATAAAACCTGGTACATGAAAAATGTTATATATTTTTTAGATATTATCTGTTTTATATAGTGAAGTTCCCTATAATGTTTAGATGTAAAGGTCTTCCGCTGCCAAAAAAACAAAAATATTTAATTTTTTTTTTAAACGGTCAGAGTCTTTAATTAAGATGTAATACAAGGAGTCTGGTGGGCTGACATTAACCTTTCCAGCCACTGCCCCACCATTGTCATTAACACCACACCTTCCTGCCACCAGCCAGACTCTCCCCAGTGTGCTTAACTCAACACAATGGGCTCCGGCCACCCATGTGAGCTTGCTGTTTCCTCTGAAGATTATTCCATAGTTCCATTCAAATGGCCTCTGCAGATCTGGGCAACCGGTGCCTGGTGCTAGACAGAGAAGTGCTCCGTGGCTAATCGCCTGCATTCCTGTGAAGACTGGGGAGAAGATAAATTTCCTTAACAGTCAACATTTTAGGAAAGGCATTTTCTCAACAGAAAATGGTGAATATTTGAAAAGATAGAAGCCTCGGGCAGCTTAAAATTTGTAAGGAAGAAGTGTCCGGCACTTCAATTGCTTTAAAATTCCTTCTCAGAAGATCCTATATGAATCTAAATAAAACTTGAATAGTTATGGTAATTATCCCCACTAATTATCTTGCTTAGCAAACTATTTACCTGTGGTTTTACTTCCAGAATGTTCTAAAGACTTCAAGGCTTCATTTTCTTTCCCTGATCTGGGGAAGAAAGTGGAGATTAATCGACAACATTCTTGGGGACTGAGATTAGAGTACAATCTATTTTTGGTCTCGCCCCATCTCTTCCCATCCCAACCTGGTACTGATACCTCCCTTTAGCAAGACCCACTTTCCTAGTTTGCGCCCCCAAATGTTGAGTTCACACCTCTTTTGACATTTAGCCCACATTTAAAATATTTTAATATGTTTTCCCTCTTTCTCACTCCCTTCTTTTGTGTCACTCCCCTCCCCCTCTTCCTTCTCTTTCTCTCCTTGAGCTTACTCAGTATAAATTTTTAAAAATGCTTCTGCCTCAGGATTAAGGTTGAACAGGGGTGTCTCTGTCCCAGAAATATGTTAAGATTAATCCAATGTGCAAGGGCATGTAGGAGCTGTAAATATTTGTGGGCATTAGAGAAGAAATCGACCCAAGCACACAAAGTAAAGGAACCGGGCAGAGGAATGGCCAAACAGCAGTGACCCCAGATGTCACTCCCTGGGCGCCAGGTGCAATTAGCCAATGGTGCCTCCCTTTTGGGGTGGGAAGTGGCAGGAGGTAGGAAATCTACTCTGGCATCAGGAGCAGTAGAAATATTCTTTCTCGCTTTCCTCTACCTCGGGCCCATTTCTAACTACCAGTCTGTTGGAGTTTTTAGGGACCAATTTATAATCAGAAGCTCCCCACACTGCTAACGTGCCTGGGCCTGGCTTAGATGACTGACTTCTGCTTCTGAGGAAAGAGAAAATAAATGCTCACTGTCTACTCCCCCACCCTCCATCCTCTAAATCTGTTAGAATATGTCAGGGGATTCATAGCTTTTGCTACACTTGTACTCAGGCACATGTGAATTGTTATGAGGTCTAGGGTTTATGAGTAGAAATGTCGAAATCCACAGGAGAGTTTCTAGAATATTCTCCTTCTTGCTTCCAATGTAGACAGAGTAATTTAGAAATAAATACATTGGTTTGTTACTTGATAATTTATTACTAGAAAAAGTATTATTACAGAAGAAAACTTCTACAAAGTTTTCTTCTATTTGCCCCTTCTTGTGTTCTGGCAGGGAAGGGGAACTCACTATCACCAAAGGCAACTCAGTCATGTTTTGTTCCTTGGAAACACATTTTGAAATCAAATTAATACCTGATTCCCAATTGAACATATATCTATTGCCCTTTTTCCTACCTTCTAGGGTTTTACACAAGTCACCACACATTGCTACTTTGTAGTGTACATCTGCTGGGTTTGCCTTTTTATTTGTTCATGTCTGTCTAAGACCCTAACTCTTCTTTTAGAATTATTCTTTATGGTGTGAGTCTCGGAGGGAGGCACAGCCCTACTTGCCACCATGGAAGCTGAAGTGGACTGGGCATTCCTTCTCTGCCTCCCCAGACAGCCCGCACATGGTCATGCAGCCAAACGGAAGCTCAGAGCAAGATTTTAAATATTCAAGAGGAGGTAAGGGGCAGGCACAGTCCAAGACTACATGAAGAAACACGGAAGGGTCCAGCAGAGGTGGCCACAGTGTGCAGCAGAGGCGGTACCCCAGCAGCACCCTAGCTGGATGGTCCTTATAGCATAACTAAGGTTTGGCCTCTGCTGCCAGCCTCTCTTAGCTCTCGTATGCTTCCCCATCAAGCTCTCCAGTCTTCTGATGATTCTACAAGTGACCCAATCCACTTGTAACAAATTCCTTTTTTGACTAAGTTAGCCAGTCAGTTTCTGTTGTTAGCAACCACCAAGCCATGACCGATACACCCTCTTTCAAGTATTTGAAGATTGTTATTAAGTACTCTTGCTGATTTTTTGTTTCCCTACTTCCTCCAACACCTTTCCAGACGGTTCAGCTTCCTGTCCCCTCACTACCCTTATTGCTCATGTATCGACATGCCCAGCTGTCTGCACACTCTGATAAAGCGAGACTAGCATGGCTCTACTCTCTCCTTGTAGATCTAGGCAGATGCCTCTAGTAATACTAATGCTACCTAGCATTCGTAACCACATCACATGACTTGTACTAAGTCAGATGAAATCCCCTCATGTTTTTCCCACATATTATAGTTAAGCCATAGCTCTCTCATTTCAGTGTGTGTGTGTGTGTGTGTGTGTGTGTGTGTGTGTGTGTGATTAACACAGTCATAATTCTTCTGTCTTGGGAGAATCTCAAATTCTACAGCAATTAGGTTCCTGCCATTTTTCTCTTATGAGTGAGTCCTCCTGCACATCCCATTTGCCCAGACATCAGTTTCTGAAGGTTATTTCACCAAGGCTGTGATACGTTTTGTGCAAGAGCATTGCATGAGTCCCTCATTCTACCCAGAGCTTTGAGAGGAGGCACACAACCCCCTTCTGAGGACCCACAATGCTAAAATATGAACAGGTCTAACTTTCTTCATGGTCTTACAGTGGCCTAAGCTGAAAGGAGTGGGGAGACCAGAGACCTGCTTGGCTGAGACTTTTGATCCCTGTCAGACTTCACTCTAAGAGGACAAAGCCATCTATAGGCACACATAGTCTGAAAACTTAAGTATGGTCAGTAGCTTGAATCATTTCTGCAATCAAACCTTTTCTATAAAGTGCTTACGAATAGAAAAATTGTCAGGTTCGAATTTTCTCCCATTGATTCCACCAAATAGGAAGGAAAGAATGAAGGTCTGGGTAATCTACAAACTAGAAAATTGCTGCCTGATGAGAGCTGATGGTATCTTCTTAGAGGTCATGCTATGCCAACAGAATTGGCCTACTTCTGTTTTAAAAGCTCCCATCCTGGAACCACAATTGCTACCACTTTGGTGGCAGAAGAAAGATGTTTATCCTTCACAAAGACTGCATGCCTTCCAATTCTATATGTAATCTCCCAGGCCACCAAGGGGCCAGCCACATGGTGTCTGCAGATGCAGAGAGAGGCCAATGATTCTCATACCACGAATTCCTCCAGTGTCCTTCCAGCGTGAATAACAGAACTCTTCCCTTCAGGTCTACTTTGCTTCCTTCCAGTGGCAGAGAACCCGAGGCTCCACTGCTGACTGCCAACTTCCCGCCCAGACCTGACAGCAATTTGTAACTTAGCTAACATAGGCTCTCCTACTGTCTGCATTTTTTGTTTGTAAAATGAGCAATTTGCTCTTGGTTGCTTGGCTCCTATGCGAAGTCAGCCACAAGGGCAGCTCACCAAGGGGGACAGCTGGTCAGTGAACGCAGAAGTCGGATCCTCAGGCATATGGCCCGCGCCCGGTCCCCCCCCACCCCGCCCCGGATGCTGTAAGTAGTTTTGTTACACAGAGTTACTCTCCAGAAGTCAAGTGCCAGTTCTCCATGTGTGGTATTTGCAGCGACAGAGAAATCAACCCAGAAGGAAGCATTTTTTGTTGAGATGTTTGGGAGGTCTGGGCAAATAAAGTGGCCTGGGCAGCCACCTTTCTCTGGAAAGACTGTCTTCTTTTGAGAGATCAGGCCTGGGAGTGGGAAAAAAGGAGGTGGCAAAAATTTGTCCTAGCTCACACTCCAGGGGTGAAACAAACCAACCCACTTGTCAAGTGATAAAAACATGGTGAGGAAATAAAAAACCACAGCCGATGCTTATTGCCTCAACGGCTGCAACATTATCTCACCACTCATTTAGAACATATGTTCAACAGCAGCGTGAGGATTCGGGGTCTCAACTGTGCTCTCTGAATATAGAAGGGAAGAGGTGAGAAACATTGCATGGGAGAGGCCATGTGACAAATCCTCCAGAAATTCTGAGACCCACCTTCCCCTCCCTTCTTCCTCCCGATGCCATCACCACCATCTCTACCACATGCAAACTATTTTGTCATTGAGAACCAAAATAAACACATGTGGCTGTTCCAGCTACCTGTGTTCCCCATTTGCAACGAGGGGGTAATGCTAGTTTACTCTCCTCCCTGACCCCTCCCCACCACCTCCTCTGTCAAGGGGAAAAGGTGCAGACTCACACTCTTATCAAGCATTCAAACGATTTCATGGGAACACCACACTTTGTTCTATTCTGGCTTCCCTCACAAGGGGTTGGGGGCGGCACATCTTCAAACGCCTGCTGGCTTAAATGGTGACAGCTGCATGCAACTGGCTTGCTTACAGCCTGCCTGGTGCAATGAGAGATAACTGCAGGGTAGGACTTCAAAGACAGACCCACTGCAGTCATTCCAACAGCCTGGGGCTGCCGCCTCCAGTTGGTGGCTCCCTGCATGCAACAAGTACGCCAAGGGAAGCTAAAAAATTAGACCTTTCCCACTGGCGTTGTGAGATATGAGGCAAGGAGGCAAAAACGAGCCAGGAGAGGTGTTCAGGGCTTTCTACAAAGGTCTAAATGCATTTGTCCTAGACTAATGTTTGCGTCTTAGGTAGATAGTGAGGAGAACCAGCTCATCATAGCATGTCAGTTTGACCAACACTGTTTTTTTTTTTTTAATAACAAATTATAAATCACATTTTAAAAGATGGAAATGAGCTAAAATTTTTATTTTGTGTGTGTGTACTTCTCTGATGTCACCTAAATTACCCATTTTGTGCAGAAATCATTTACTAAAATTTGGTTCTATGTTAAAATGTCTGGTGGCCTTTGATCTTTGACTAAGTTGCCGTTATAGGAGAAACTGTCACACAGAAGATTCAAGAGATGACTTGAAATCCTCGGTTCCTTGCGATGGGGAGCACAGATGGCTGTTTAAGGAACCACATTAAAGAGCCACTGTGAAAGGTAGTTATTTCCTGTCTTCTCCATCTGGCAGGTACTAACGAAACGTACCCCAAGGAGCAGACTTGCTGTGGCATTGTAGAGACATATATGACCGCTGATGGTTTGGGCGAGGCTATTCCTTTTGGTAAGTGCCGCTCTCCGGCCCACCACCTAACTCAGCCCCCGTTCTTCCTTTTCGCATGTTGAAATCCTAACGCAACATGGGCAGGTTTAATAGCCTTTCTAAGCTCCGGTCTTCTTGTCTGTGAAATGGGAATGAAAATATCTTCTCATAACTGTAATAAGTTTGTTTTGCTTCAATTAGGTTGAGTTCATTCTGCAACTTAAAATTAAACTAATTAAAACAAATTATGAGGTATCTATATGATGGCATATACGGAATTCAAATGAAGTATAAAATAACCAAAAATGTTTTAAAACACAGAGAAAACATTATACTGTGATTGCTAAGTGGAAAAAAAAAGTAAAAGTTTTGAAGAATAAACGAGAAACCCATGTAAAATGATTAGTATAGTGTATCGCATGAAACACTTGAGTGATTACTTTTATTTCTCCCTTGTCCCCAGATCAAACTCTATTTCCCTTATAAAGCCTTATCCAGTTGTCCCGTCTAGAAATAATCTCTCTTTATAGTTCCATACAGTCATCTGGCCCTTAGCACTTCTTACTGTATACCTTGAATTATACTAATTTATGTCATGTTTTGTATCATTTTATAATAAAAAATTCCCCTACTTATTTTGCTTCAGTTAGTTTAAGTTGGCTCTGCAACTTGAAAGGGATCTTGACTAATAAGTTATGGTGTAGTCATATAATGGAATATAATATAACCAAAAATGTCTTAAGAAATAAGAAAAATGTTATATTGTAACAGTTAAGTGAAAAAAGTGACATGGAAAATTGTTAATACAGGATGTTTTCAGAGAACAAAACAGAACTTCCACTAAAAAAATTACGTATAGATATACGCACACGCAAAACACTGCTAGGAAATACACTAAATAACTGTGGATATTATTTGTGCATAAGTCTGTGGCTGATTTTCTATTGCTTCTTTTCATTTTTTAAAAATTCCTACATTTCTATTTATCAGGATAACAAAAAAGTAATATGCTCTTTTTTAAAGGACAAATTGTGAGGTACGAACAGGAGGTGAAAAGGAAACAAGGGGTTAGACAGGATTTCATGAGTTTCCAACTTCACCCAACAAACATTTTTAGAGCAACTACTCTAAGTATGAGGCTCTGATAAATATGATAGGAGAAAACGGATTTTAGATAGGTCCTGACCTCAAGAATCTTAATGTTTAATTGGAGACAAGAGACATACGAATGGGGATATGAATACAGGATAACAGCAGAGGGAGAGACCAGATGAGTAATTTCGACAGCGAGAGCTGCCTGTGAGAGTTCTGCTGTGTGGGCCATGCTGGGGAGTAGCTTCACAAAGAGGCAGTCTTAAAGACCCCTTAAGCCATGACAGGCTCCATGGCTGTCCCTGATTAAAGAAGTCAGGGACAGAATGATTAAATTGAATCCATATAATCTAACATTTTTATTTAAGTCATTGACTTCAAATGTTTCCTCCACTAATTTTTTTCCCAGAGTTGCTAGCAAGTAGCAAAATAGCTTGAGTGTGAATTCCATTAACTTCGGTTGACTTACAGTGAAATGCCAAAAAGGCAAGTACAGAAGGGGAAAAAGAAGCAGGCCTGAATATCCTCGACCAGGTTTTTTTCCCTCACAGATCATTAAGAGTTATAAAATCTGATTTTTAAAATGCTAAAATATTTTCAATTCTAGGTAAATTTTATGGAAATTCAGCTTTTACTGTAATGCTTCTGAATAAAAAATTTATTTGATTTTTCTCAAGGCTAATAGAAGCAATTTAATCCTCTACTTTGTCCTAGCCAAAAATATCTATAGTTTCTGCAAAACATCTTAGTGGAATTTAGTGTCAAGATATCCGAATTTACCTCTTATATAGAGATTAAAAAAAAAAAAGTTTTATTTTGATGGGAATTTTATTCATGTCCAAAATATCTAGATTCTCCATTCTACTAATGGAAAACTTGATAATCTTAAATCATAGCAAGTCCAAAGAGTTAGTTATTCCTTTGTATCACATGTAGGAAGGGTGAGAAGAAAGAGGAATGATATCTTAACGATCCTTTAAAAAGAAGCAATTGTATTAGTGCTATTAGAGCTGGTCACAGGGAAGCAGAACAAATCCGCGGGTTGGTCAGAAACCTTACTTAACACAATCTACTCCACCAACTTAATAAAAGGTGACTTTTAGGACAGAAATTCACTTTCAAGAAAGTAAGAGGCTGCTTTGGTCAAGGCCAGAACTTTTTGATACTTCCCACTAACTCTCAACACAGGGTTTGGGCTTTCAGATGCTTTCAGAAGGCTCTCCACATCAAAAAGTTCACTAAGGAAATATGTATTTTGGGGCTCTGGAGAAAACCCAATGCCAATGCTTAAATGAAGATGTTGATACCACCACTAGCGACATCTTTTATCAGGTTCTTAGATGGGATATCTGAAGGCGGTACAATGGATGACTTCTCATCTTCATGTATAGTCAGAGGTCAACAATAACATTCCAATGCTGAATTCATCTCAGCCCACAATCCTAAATGGGCCCCAAACATAGTCAGTCAGTCCATGGTGGCCAGTGCCTGTAGCAGCTGAATCCTGGCTACAGTGCAGTGCTTGTCCAGCCCTTCTCCCTTCTCCGGGGCTTCCCTAAAAATCCTGTTTCAAAGTCAAGGCCAGAGGCTGCCTAGCACCAGCCAGAAACTTGTGCAGATGCTAGAGGTATTTCAGCACAAGAGAGCATAGATTTACACAGCTTAATCTTATCACCCCTTGATTTACAGAACTGAAATTAAAGCCTCCAAGGCAGTTTTCAGAAAACATTTTTCAAGTCATTAAAAATATGCATAATATTATCAGTTACCATTTATAGCTTCTGTATTTCTAGTAACTGGCATTGTTGTTACTTCAGGCAAGCCAGAAAATAAGCATGCCAGGAACTGACATGGTGTGTTATGTCACCAAAACAAAAGCGCTCACACTGATAAATGTCAGGTTGGCTTCTTTGTGGGTTTCCCCTTTCCTTCTGCAAGCTTTAGCTTTTGTCTTCTTTTCCACCCTCAGTGTGAGGCGTTGAGCAATGCAAGAAGCTGGAGTCTCTTTCAAAGATATCTACATTCTAAAGGTAGGAGGTTTATTAAATGGACACAACTTACACAGATTCAAGAACTCTAACCATTTCCTTTGTCTTAGATCCAGTAAATAGTAATGTTTTTAAATAATTGATATTCCTGGGAATCGTGCTCATCTGGCATATTCATCATATAGAGAGGAAAAATCAGGATCTTTTCTTGCCATTAAAGCCCTGGGTGGTCAGGACTGCTTCGAGGAGGGCACACAACGGAGACTTTCTCTCGTGGCAGTGAACAAACAGAAATTGATGTTAGGCGGAAACGCGAAAGAGGATGGAGAATGGTGATAAAACTCTGAAAGACAAGGTTGCAGAAAGCCTCTTTCTTTAGTTTTCCCACCTACCAATCTCTTCTTGCTCTTGGCATCTGTTCCTTTACTGATTGATTCAGTGCCATTATAGACAAAACAGAAAAAGGTATTCTCTGCTGGGGACATTTTTTATTGGTTTTTATCTTCTCTAAACCTAATGCATATTACTGCTTTTATAAAAGAGGAGCTAGTGTTATTCTTGGGTTTACATATATGTAAGTGTGTGATTTGTCTATGCTTATTTCTACTTTAGGTAGGTGTCCACATGTTTCCTGAAGTATACATGAATGTGCATATATGTTAGACATAAACAACTCCCCGCGGTGGTAAAGACTGCTAGACATTTACCCTAAAACTCTTTCTTTTTCTTTCTGGACACACAGCTAGAAACACTTTGGAGGAAAGTCGCTCACTGACCAGAAGCACTCACCTTGGACTCTTACATGATCAAGAAATTAACTGCTATTGTATTTAAACCATAATCCACTTTTGGGTCTACTTGTGACAGCAGTTTAGCCTAACTAAACAAAAACACCCACAGCCACATCGTATATGAACACACACACACAAACACACACACACACACACACACACCACACTCATCATGTATGCACAGCTATCTTCCAATATTTTTTGAAAGTTAGAAAAACCTTTAGTGCTCTAAGGATCTATTACATTTGAAGACTATTTTCTAGTTGTCAAAGCACTTTCATGTATATTCTCTCATGTAATCTTTCTAGCAGTTTTGTAAGACTGGTAATTACAGTTTACAGGTGAGAAAATTGGACTAAAATAGTGAAGTGGCTCTCATAAAGTCACACAGCCAATAAGAGAAGAAGTTTTAGGCGGGGCCTAGATGCGGACCTCTCTTCATGGAAAGCCCTTGCCCCTATTCTACACATCTTACCAAAGCTCAGGCTTCCCCTCCTGCAGACCTACTTGGCCACCTTCACTGCAGTTAAAACTGACTGTTCTTTTGTGACCCACTTATTTCTGTACATACGTCCACTATGGGACTTCTCACATTGCATTATACTTATTTATTTACATGGACTCTAAAGGTCCCAAATAAAGGATGCAGATCTTATTACTTCTTAGACCTACCACAATATGGGACTCCAAGTCCAACTGCCAATACACCAAAATGGTAGCTTACATAGCTCCAAAAGTATGAGAACAATTTGAAAGGAGACGTATAATGGTGCAAAAGCAATGTTTCCTTTGATAGAATTTAAGCATGATTAACAAGCCTAACAAATTTTTTGGAAGTTACATATGAATCAACTAGGCCTTCCTAATTTTGAAAGCTCACTGGAACACAGAATTGCTTTCATTGTTCAGACTAAATCAGTGTTGAACATGGGAATGATGTGACTTAGTTCTAAATAATCCCAAAATGCAACTCTGTAAGTGACATTAACATAAACATACAAGCACATCTAGCCATATATTAAGGAAGAAAAAAAGACACTATCTCTATTTTGGCCATTTTTGTTTTTTTAATCTCTCTCTTTTAATGTGTTTATTTCTGTTAAAGAAGTCAAGTGAAGATAATACTGAATGCTTCAGATGGATCTACAACCTGCACAAATCAGGAACAATGACATTAACCCAGTGTCCACTTGATTGTAAGTAAGGCACTTTGGACCTTGAGAGCTTGTTTGGAGGTTCTAGCAGGGGAGCACAGCTACTCGTATACTCTTGACCGAAGAACGGTCTTCTCCTCGGGGAAGGTCGTCCTCTTCGACAGACCATATAGCTTGGAGCAGTGAGGGAGGAAGGGGACACCCGCCTAGCCAGCCAGATCAGCCAAATCAACCTTGATGCTCAATGGGGTGACAGATGTTGCAGCCAGATCGCCCTCACATCTAAAGTAAGGCACTTTGAGGTAGAGATGCATTACAATTCCATGAGCCATGCAAGCAGTCAGGCTTAAATCTTGTAGGTTTCAATCCTGGCAGCAAAATGATCAGAAATGGCTCTCACCTCCTTCTACCAGAGATCTAAGACTTCTTAGCAATGCTCCTGCTTCATGAAGGCAGATAAAGGCGGAGGAAGGATACTCGTCTGCTGGAACTGCATGGGGAATTCTAAAAAAGACTCACCATTTGTCATTCCCAGGAATAAAACTGGGAAGGATGAACAGAACTCTTGCCAATGTTAGTTTTCTAGAACATGCCTCGGGCACAGTTAGTGGGGAAGAAAGAGGGGAGGGAATCAACTGGTGAGCATTCCTGGCTGAAAGACAAGATTCCAATAAGCTGTTTAGCCTTTGGTTTCAGCGTTCCCAAACATCATAAAGATTTCAGCTCTTGTAAAAGGAGAGCCAAATGTTTACAATAGACTATTCTAGAGGGAGTGGGTGTGTCTCATGAGGCAAATATTTGCCCATAGGAGGTAATAAAATTGAATTAAGCTCCTACCCCATTGCCGTACGTGGTCATCAATGTGATTAGCTCACTCATCTATTTTCAGATCCTGTCAGGCATAAACATTGACAAAAACCTGGCATTTCTCCTTAAGAATATATCATCGACCTTTCAAGTCTGTAATCTCATTCATCAGAGCGGATGGCAGGGATTTATGCAGAATAGTTTGCACACCTCTTTGATTTCAACCGCCTGAGAACCCAAACACGCATCCCACCCAATCCTGTTTTATTTTCGCCATATCCTGTGTTGTTGAATGGACCTCTTATAAAAATGCAATGTAACCACCCCCTACCTCCAGTTTTTTCTGATGTTCTAAACAAATCTTACATCACTTTGGTAAAATGTGCAGTTCTCTTACATTCCTCAGGCAGACTTTAAAGGTCACAGTTCTAAAGAATTGAGGAAATCTGTATGGACAAGGTCCCACATGGCTGAAAACAAGAAAGCCATTTATCCAACCGATAAGAGCTGTACAGGCAAATTCATACTCCAGAAAACGGTGGATAGAGGTGGATGGGAGTGTACAGATCTGGAATTTTCATAATCAATCACCCTCTCCTTATATCTTGTAACTAAACCTCCTAGTTAAAAAAGAAAAAACAAAGCGCTGACCAACAGCAGTCTTTCTTCATCACAGCACCAGTGAAATGGAACCGGAGAACTGTTAGACAGCTACTCCGGAGGAACCACAAGGACAGTAGAAGAGCTGGAAAATGAAACAGGATCAGAGTTTGCTTGTCCACATCAGGGCTAAATCGGGCCATTAAAACTCCCCTTCGCATTTTCAACTATGGGCTTTAACTGCTGAGCTCAACCCCTTCTCATCTCAGCATCTTCGACCATCGTCATGTGAAATCATTTTCTCCTTTCATAAACATTCATGAAACAATGTTTCTCATAAACATCCCTGCTTTACCTCTAGATTATCTTTCAAGTCAGTTCAGGTGCTAACAAGAACCCAAACCACTCTTTGTATGGGGCTGAATGATCTGCACAATCCAAAGAAATACACCAAAGAAGCACTCAGGTCCGTTGCTATAAAACTAATAAATAAGGCAGTAAACACAGAATACATTCCAGAGACAGCCTGTGCTCAGAGATTAGATGCATGACTCAAAGCAGCGGGCTCCCAGTACCAAGAGTGGTCCGAAGATTGGGGTGTGAGGCTCGGAAAGGGATTACATGTCATAAGAAAAAGGAAATTACGTTGGTAATGATTCCTGGAGTCGCTGCCAGCAACTGCAGCCAACTTGCCTGCAGCTTCATCAAAATGTGCCAAACGTAGGTCCAACGCTGTCAGGATTAAGAACACTCTCCACGCAGATCAAAGGAAGACCCTCAGAATTAACTTTTTTTACTCAATACAAATATTGTCCCCCAAATAAGAGATCTCCGAACTCCTAGACTTAACATATATTAGAACAATTTCCCAGGCTACTGTTTTAATAGGAACCTGGGGCTAATCCATAATACCCTCTGGTACTCATTCATTCATTCATTCATTCATTCATTGTATTTGTTGGGCACTCAGTGTACAATGTATTTTGCTATTTCTGTGCAGGGCCCAAAGTTGAGAGGCAGTATAGTCACACATTTAAAAACATAGGCTATGGCAGAATTCAGATCTTTAGCTGGTCACTTACTAGATATGTTGTTTAAGCCACATCTGTCTCACAGGGTTGTTGTAAAGATGAAACGATAACATGTGTAAAACACTTGGCAGAGCGCCTGGCACACAGAAGTGCCCAGTCCATGTTAGCCGTTATGTAAAACCAAAATGTCTGGAGTATAGGCAACGTTTCTGAAGAAGAAGAAGAAGAAGAAGAAGAAGAAGAAGAAGAAGAAGAAGATGATGAGGAGGAGGAGGAGGCGGAGGAGGAGGAGGAGGAGGAGGAGGAGTCAGAAGAAGAATAAGCCTAAGAAAAACGACCATGAGCCTCCTAAGAATAAGGAATAAAGAAGAGAAGAAGAAATAATAGGGTATTCAACTGAATCTGAACACTCAAACGTTCCCTCTTCTCTCTCTCTCTCTCACACACACACACACACCATACTCATAGAACTCTCAAACTTTACTTTATTCAAGTAAATATTTGCAATGAAATATATTTACACATTTTTAAAAACTGTCTGGGAGAGGAGGGAGCAGGGAGAGAGGTTGTGTGGGGTCCACTGTGGACTGGCATTTAAAGCCTAACAAATACCGTATTGTCTGTGCAAAATGAAACTTCTGCTGGCATCTCCAGGAGTGTTTACTTGCCTCTAAATTACTCCATTGTCCATCCAAGGAGAAAGCCAACCAGTTATCAAAGGGAAAACAGAGGACGAGAAAGCAGCTGTGTGTTACAACAGGGAGGATCCTTACACTCCTGGTATCCTGAGACAACTAAGAGCCAGGGGCTCTGTCCAGTGAAGACTCCTCTCAGCAAAGCCTTAAACTGTCTGAGCTGTGTCCCGGCACAGCTACCTGCAAAGCCTCTTGCTGAAGTGATGGACTTGTCTTTTGCAACCAGTTAGCACCTGCTCTCAAAACTTGATCCCTCCTTGATTTGTTTCAAGTGGAGCCAGGGGATAAGGACTTAATTAGCAGTGCTCTATCTCTTCTGATCAGTTCCATCCAGCTTCCCCCCCCCCCCGCCCCCGCCCCCGCCTCCCGGGGCCCCAGATTTGTCTCTATTTGGAATTCCCATGCTTGTTGGGCGGCTGGGTCTGGCAGAGGAGTCCCCTTTGTGGCGGAGCGAGCAGCCCGCGGAGGCGAGTTGGGGACTCAGGCTGCTAGAGGCAGACATGGGACGGGACCATAGAGGCCAGGTGAAGTAAGAAGGTGACCAGAGGCGCGAAGTCGCCCTTATCCACTGGAGCAAGAGAAGCACAGACCCCTTATGTTTGCAAGTGGCCCTCAGGCTGCCGAAGGAGGCCTTTTTATTTAATTTATTTTTTTGTTTGTTTTTTGGGGTTTCTTTTTGTTTTGTTTTGTTTTGCTTTGCTTTGCTTTTCACGAAGGGAAAATGCCTCCTGCTCTATACAAGCTTGAAGCCAAAATAACATGTTTTGGCAATCATTATTTGGCAATTAGGGCCTCAGCTCACTGAAAGCATTCTTCCATGCAAAATATGCCTTGGAAAGAAAACACTAAACCACATCTAAGTGGAAATATAGGAAGTGAACAAAGGGGTGACAGAGCAGAGAGAGTCAGAAACGGGGGTGGGGTGGGGGAGGCGAGGGGACTCGGGATCGGCACATTGCGTGGAGACTCTGCAAGGACAGGCCGCTGGATGTTTCCACAGCCCTAACTCCAACTCTGGCCCAGTGCAGGGCCGGCCAGCGGCCAGGCACGCGGCCCCGTGCGTCCGCGGGGCGTGCCTTTCATTGGCTTTCAGAGAAGCTCTCGCGCCGGATTTAAGCAAAGGAGAAAGGAGCGATGGAGCGTTGGCTGGGATGGTGCTGTCCCAGTGGGCTCACGCCTCCTCCGCACCTCAGCCTCCCAAAGGGTGTGCGCCGGAGAGAATGTCTCGGACACTCCCAGACTGACTCATCCTCAGGGGCTGGTAGCTCTTCTCTCCCGTTCAGCTTGGCCTCCCGCCATTTGAGGAGAGGCTATGGCATGCAAAGAGACTCCCCTTCCCACCAGTCCAGGCATCCACATTTTTTGTTGAAGAAAGAGGGCAGTCCAGCCAAATATACTCCTCATGGGTGCAATTTGACAGAAGTAAAGTTATGACACATGCCACACCGTTTCAGATCAATATGCACCGTCTCCAGCTTACTGAGATGTCAGCGACACACACGTGGACACATGCTGTAGTCTTCTCTCTTAGATGCAGCGCATTCTTTCTTTCCTTCCTCTACCCAACTCCCAAGTTTGGAGGTGAAAAACTTAAGAGTGAGATTTTGAAGGCAGGAAACCATACCCGGTCAATCCTTGCACACAATAACACACCCCCACAGAGGAGTGAGCAGGCCTCATCCTCAAGTGCAGCTGCCATAGAGGGTAACAGAGTGAGGTCAAGGATGTGGGGTCTACCCTGCCTGACGACCCAAAGTACCATCTGAAGTTATACCAGAAGAGGCATAAATGGATTTCGTTGGTGACTCTGATATGACCAGAGAAGTTATTTGTTAGCCTATCAATGGGCAAATAATCCATGAACACCGTTTGGTTTAATTTTACAACTGTAAATTACATTTCCCTCACTATTAGGTTAATTTTATGATGATTTTTCTAATAATGCTGCACATTAGCCTAGGAATTTGTTAATCCTGAGTTACTTGTACATACCCATTGGTTGAACCACTTTTGGTTTAATCAGAGAGATTTGCCCATTTCTATGTGACCCATTTCTGTACAATCATCCATTTGAGAAATATGATTGTTATTGCAATGCCATTTCTCAATTTAGTTTTCATAATATAGATATAGTATTAGCATTTTAAAATCAAAGCATTATCTATTTTGGTTAGCATATCAAATTGAAAGTTTCTAGTGGTCATAGACCGAAATGTTTAAATTAAATGTAAATAATATCTGGCACACCATCTTATAAATCCAATGTGTTCTATAATTTTGCAAAGAGACTTTTCTTTGCCAAATACCCTCGCTTATGTTTAAATAAATGAAATCAGAATATTACCAACTTTTTTTTTCACTTGCGTATTATCCTTTTAACTTACCTACCCATAGGATGGCAAAGTAAACCTAACTATGCAGGCTTGGAAGAAAAGTCTAGTCAGCTTGGCACTGGCTTTGCTAACTCTGTCTTTCCTTCTCTGGGCCCATTTGCTGTGTCCTAATGCCCACAATCTGAAAAAAGTTATAGAAGCTTGGTGGTATGCCTGCACATTTTGGCTTGACTTTTTTGAAAGTTTTAGAAAGAGTTCTGCCTGCAATTGAGTTTGCACCCTGAAAAAAAGTATATAACATTTTCCTTCTGTGTACTTAATAGGAAAAAAAAATATTTCCACTATTGAGATCTCAAGGTTCTAAAAAGGTTAGTGTCTTTTAAATGAGACTATGAGGTCTCCATCCCTTAAGCTAGCAATCTGCATTCACAAAGGTGTATTCTACTCAAATTGGTGTGGTTGGCTCTTGGAAGGCAAAGTGCATTTATCGCCGAGAGAAATAGAAAGAACACATGATAGCTCTAAGGATTTGCTACATATGTGTTTCAGTATAAATTCCCATTGCCTTTAGAGATGACAGCATGAATAGTATGGCAGAATGCTACTCCACCCTTGGTATTTCCACCTCAGCAGAAACAGACATAAGCTCATTTTTTTTTTGCCGATATTTGAAAGGATCATGAGAGTCAAATAGATAGCATAGATTGCTTTCAGTATAATTTTTCAAATCAGTTATTCTTTGGATCACCAAAAGCCGTGTAAATTCATATCGCATATTATAGGAACTAAATAAATAATTGTAAAATGAATAGATCAACATTAGCGTCTGACAGACCTCACCTACATAATTTCTAAACCAAGCTTTTGAGGTTATAGACGTTTGCTGGTGCATGACTCTCCCTGTATCCCTGAATGACATCCTAGTGTGTTCACCCTTAAATAATTCAATAAATGGGTTTGAAGGAAAATGTCCCTAATCTGATTCTCCATATTAATTGGTTTAAATGCAGTCAGAGTTGGGTTGCTGTTTCCTTAACATGCTTATTGTGGGTTACCTGCTAGTATTTTCCTCTTTGTCCACATCTCACAATTAAGAAGATTGCTATGATAACACATAGATGGTGTCATTTGTCTTTAACACTCACCTTACCTTATATTCTTCCTTGCCTGAAGTCACTAAGCTTCAGGATGACACCGTCAAGCGCTTTGCTAATGAGGTATTATAGTTATATGAGGTTAATGAAAAGCCGCAACAGTTTTAAAAATTAAGCTAGACGAAGGAAAGAAGGATGAATTCCAGATACATCCAGTGAGGCATGGCGGGGAAGTGAGCGGTCATTGCCATCTTGTAAAACTGTCTGAAATGCAGTCAAGCAAGAACTCAGGAAAGAAGACTCAGACGCAGAAAAGTGTCTAATTAGAGCTGTGATGGAATTTAACTCCCAAGATTGGGAGCTGAATTCTTGTCTATAGGAAGGACTCCCAAGGCAAAATAAGCATTCATGTAGATCTCTTGAAAAACTGTAACCACTGTGCTTTGCCCTGTGAGAAGCAGATTTTGCTGAATTTGGGAAAATCATTTAACCTCTGTGTTTTGGTGTCTGAATCCATAAAGAATAACAATTCTGTAACCCTTTTCAGAAACATGAGAATGATAAGTTAGCTGTCATGAAAGGACCTGCAATCCCTCAGAAAGAGCTTTGGCATGAGGTTATTTCTTTGATTGGGGTTATTTGTTTGCTCATAAGGTGAGATTATTATTTCTTTGATTGGAATTCGAAAAACCAAAACTATATACTAGTGTTGTTCTTAATTCAAAGAGGTTTGCGCAGTTAGTGTGCTAGAGTAGTATTTTACACTCTTTATTCACTAAAAATAACTTCTTTCATAGTGACCCCATAGTGTCTGTGTGCGCTACCCAAGCTGGTCAGAAGCTAGGCAGTCTCTGGCTCCTAAAAGCAAGGGTTTGTCTCCGTCTGTATGTGGGAACAGCAGCATTTTAATTCTCTACACAGAGTTTGAGAGTTGTCTCCTTTATTTCCTGTTGACTCAGCTATCTTCTTCCCACATTTGGGGGTTTGTGGTAAATGAGGAATTTGTATCTGGCCACTGGAAACAAGGCCTTTGAATAAGCTGAGAATCATGCGGACCCTGTGATTTTTCTAAATAATCTGAAATTCTCCTTTTCTCAGATTCACCAACATTAATAAGAATTAATGTATGTATCTTCTAGAAACGGAAACCTCAGTGATAGGAGAAGGCTTAATGAAATACTATGTAAAACAGCTTTAAGATTCCTGACTTCCTTGAAATTCTTTCGAAAACAAATCAGCCCTTGTGAATGATGCACAAAGACTTGTTTTGTTTCTACAACTTTCCTCTCTTTTGACAGGCAATAGGCCTCCACAAGGGAAGAAATACTTAAATTCATAACGATAAAAATAGAAGTTGTCTATGAAAATCCAAGTATACACTGCAAAAGAACTCGATATACGTATGACCCAATTCATTTAATAATTATAAAGGATTTTACAAATACTTTTCTATTTCTCTTTTCTTATTCCTTATGCAGTCACTCGCTAAATTCTTTAAAATTATGTAAATGTTTACAATTTTTATTTTAAACATCCTGAATTGAAAGAATTAACTTATTTTAATCATTTGCCATAATTTTCTTATTTAAAAAAAATATTTTAACCATTTTTAAGTATATAGTTTAGTATTGTGCAATCATTGCCACTATCCATCTCCAGAATACCATTTTCTTTTAAACATCAAAATTTAGAATTACCATTTCAAAGGATTGTTCTCACTCCCAGTACAAAACTGGAAATTGCTAGATCTTGTTATATGATTAAGAGGCTTGTTGGGGGCTGGATCTGGTTTGAGGTGATTAGAGTTTGGGACCCACTGGCAGAGGTCTGTCTTGAGCAGAAGGAAGAGGCAGACATGTGGGCATACACAGCCAAGTCTCCACATAGCAGATGAGTAGGAGGTGTTAAGTTTGAGAGACACAGTGGACTGGAATGGGAGAATAAATGATGAAACCAGTGGCAAAAGTCTCTAGGGAGACAGAGAACAAAGGAAAAGGTGCAGCAGGATCAAGAAGTTCAGGAGACAGATCTTCAGTGAGTAAGCATCCAGGTGTGCTTCTGAGGTTCATTCTTTGTTTAGCTGCAGGAAAAGGGTAACTTTAAGGTGATATTTCCTTATTTATTTTTCTTCTTCACTCTTATGACCCAATTTTCCCCTGCCATGTTTAGTAGGGAAGGAGTTAATTCCTTTCCCACCAGTCATGATTCTATATTTCATCTTATTCAAAATATTTAGAAACAGAGCATTTGGGGTTAGAAGAACTGATTCCTCAATTTTGCTAGTGAAGACAGCACTCTTCTTTCTACCTTCTCTACCCAACCCCATTAAACTTATATTTTTGCTCCTGTTATTATACATTGGAGTTTTATGATTGCTGTTGATTGATAACTGGAAAACGAGACAGGAGTTTCGGTGTGGGCTTGGCCAGAAGCATGTAGAGGGGATGGTACAGTGCACCTTTCCCAACTTTTCCCATGAAGAGGATAACCAGAAGTTAATAAAACTGTGAGATCATAGGCTTAGGAGCTCAGTGATCAAATGTGATCCAGCATTATGGAGAAGGCTAGTCTCTCGGCCTTTGCACAGGAGCTAACATGCCTTTGATACCCCAAAGGTGAAAAACACCATGGCTTTGTCATGGGCATTGTTGTTGCCATGATGCGTGGTGACAGAAACATTCAGAAACACTCTTCAAAATGGCTTCGTCATCAACAGACATGGACACTTTGGAGTCAAAGGCAGAAAAGAGTGAAGTGGGTATCATGAAGTACAAGTAAGGCACCCCCTGGGGGTTTTCACAAGTAACCCATGGACAGCTGGAGAAAGGGCTAGAAACCTGCTATCACAAGGATGGAAGCTTTGAACTAACTGATAACATAATTATGACTCTAAAATTATTAACATTATTTATTCCTAAATTTCCTTTGCCAAGTGGCAAATACCCTAATCACTGTCTAAAATATGAAATTTAATATTCTATGGGACAACAATATCTCAACAAAGATACTCCAGTCAGAAGTATCACATAAAGATTTGCAAGAAAGATATAAGACTCTATTATTTTAAAGTGGCAAAGATGCTACAAAATTTCAATTCAGTGCAGGACTCACAAAAGGTAATTCATTCAACTGAGAAATATATTCTGAGATCCAATTATGATCCAGGCTCCTAGGGTAAAACTGTGAAAAAGGTTTATTCTTTCAACTCGAAGACACAAAATTGAGAATTATCTGTATTAAGATGTGAGCTGATAGGGTCAGAAGAGAGGAGACCTGGAGAAATCATCCATGTTCAAGGACTGTACAGAGGAGAAGTCTCCGCAGGGACGCAAGTGCAGTTAAAGAGTGTCCTTCACATCCTGGCTTCAGATTCCCTCTGCACTTCGTCTTCCCTGTGAGGGCACTTGGGGCGTCTGGATATCTTCCATGCATGTGGAGGGGACTAGGGAGGACTTAGCCTATACCGGGCTTCCCTCTACTTAAACATGGCATTTTTTTCCTTGACCGTGACCGTTCCATACTACCAGGACCACTGTACCAGGTAACAGTCTTCTTTCAGAATCCCCGTTGAGAAGGATTACACAAATTCTTTCAGCTCCAGGATTCACAATTTCGCCAAAAGACTTCCATCCTTCCTCCACCCACCCCTACTCCACTCAAGTTTCCATCCATACTCATGTCTCAACTCCCCGGTATTTCTCTATCTTTTTCATCAGGTTGTGCACCCCAGCCCAGGATGGGTTTCTGTTTTGCTTTGTTTTGCTTTGTCTTGTTCCCTTTGTTGTGACAGGAAACCACCATACATTATGATGTATCATTCATCTTCCCGGCTCTATGGTTATCTCTATCAACTGTGCTCTAGTTCTCTATTTTCTTTCTTTGGAACCCATAAATCCTCTCTTCTCTCAACAAAGCCTGGCTCTTGCAAATGAAAATCTTGGCTTTCATATATATTTTCCCTGAAATGAGCTTCAACAGCCTATTTTGGAGAAGCTCAAAACTGACTTCTTTGTCCTTGGCTGGTTATTATGGCCTTCCCCATGAAGCAAGGGACCCCTTTGCCTTCAATGGATGGCAGCAGGAATTACTGGGAGAGAAATACATCCAATAATATTTTTAAATACCATCCTGTTATAGAAGAACGTCAGGCAGCAGCTGAGGTTGGCAATCCCAAATTTGTAGCAGCACTAACCTCAAAGTTGCATGATTTTCTCCAGCAACACTTGGAAGACTGAGTTTAAGGAGGTGGTTGGACAAATCCAGGCTGGGTATTAAGAGGCAAGTTCATTGAAAAGACAAAGGACAAATTGAGTTGAGACTATTGACAAGACAGTGATTACTGAATAATGGAAACAGCAAAGTGAGAAAAGGACCAAAGGAAACATAAAGGGCAAGAAACTAGATGTTTTCAAAAATTCGAAGATAAATTGGTTGGGAAGTAACTGAGCAGGAGAGAATGATGTTCTTGAATTTGTAATTTTAGGGATTGAACAGTTTATGGAAGTTCAATTCAGATGGAGTCAAGCTCAAGTGTGTGAAAAACATACCTTGCTGCTTTCCAAATTAGGTTATGAATACGAGAGTTGCCTAAAACCTAGTGCATTATTCCTCTTGCATTCCTGGTAGAATTCCTCTGCACACTGCCCTGGGTAGTTGCTGCCAGCTGGAAAGGGCCGTGCCATAGGCTTCCCAGCCTCCGGCCTTCGCACGACTCCCCACCAGAACACCTTGTCCTCACTGTGGGGAGGGCTCTTTAAAACAAAGCCAGGGAAAGAGTAAAATGTTGGCAATACTGATGTCAGCCCCTACGGGTCTTACGTGCCGCATTTCCACCTCTGACCTTATAGGAAACAATTCGAAGACACAAGTAACAATGGATATTTATAAAGCATTTTATAATTTACAGAATTGTTTCCTTTATCTGTTTTTAGCCCCCATATCATTATGATACCTATTTTGCAGAAGAAGGAAATGGAGGTTCAGTGAGGTTAGTCCAAGTTCACAAAGCTAGTTTTCCACTTTGTCCCTCATACTTGGTCAGGTACCATCTCCTTCTCAGACTCGCCTCCCCATACCCTCAACCATACCCTGCAGCTCATCTCATCCCTGAGCTACCACTTCATTTCTACATACTCTATAGGCACCTCTTTCTATTTGACTTACAGTGTTCTATTGTGAAATGGTTTTTATCATTTAATTCTCGTGACATCTATCAGTGATGTCTTAACTCACCTATTGTGCACTATTCTAGGCCATCACAGAAAGCCCAGCATGTAGTACAGAGTGGTGTGTGGCTCCTGACAAGCCTTCAGAAAGGATTCTTCAGTAAAAAAGTGGAAAGAATACAGAAACTAAAGAACGTCTGTGAATAACCTGTGCTTTGTCCAGTCTATGTGCTGACGCCCCTCAAGCTGCTGGGGTTTTCCAGTCTGTGGCTTCACAAATTGATTTGTAAAAAGGGAAGACCTGAGCGCTTGGGTCGACCTGCCCAGGTACATGGCAAATAATACTCCAGGGAGACTGGCATTTAGGAAATGGAGGTTTCATAGGCAGATAATTTCTCCTGGACCTTTGGGTTTAAGGAAGAAAAAGGGCAGGAAGGAGAACAGAATTTTTACAGCCTTGTATATAAAGATCTTCTTGTAAAACCAGACTTCAAAGGGAGAGAGAATATCATTCCTTTCCAAAGAATCTCATTAATTATCACAGCATCTCTGCAAGGGAAGCGTTCGAAGGAATATTTCTCCAATGAGAAAACTGAGTGTGAAATGGTTTGATTACCAGCAAACTAGAAAAACGCAACCCAGTGTATTTCCAGACTCCTAAAGTGCCAGGCCATTCAGCCACTCACTAAAGAAGCATTTATGGAGACCCTGTGTTATGCCAGGCACCACACCAGGAGCCAGGAAATACACCCCCTGATCTAGAGGATTTCGTACAGCACCTGATCACTACTGAAGTTTGCAAATAATCTAAACAGCAAACAAATATCTGTGACACACTGTGCTAAGCACAGGATAGAAGTATGAACAAAGAGCAAAAGGATCACAGAGAGGAGAGTGATTACTTTTGCCTGGAAGATTAAAAAAGTCTTTTAACTGAAATCGTTAGTTCATGACAAGAGTTTGAGAGCCGGCATTAACAAAGTTCGGGATTAGTACTTTGAATGAAGCTGTTAAGTGAGGACAAGTCCTCCCTCCACAGTAGTATGTTTTCATAATCTTACGGAATTATCTTACAGAACCAGTTATCCATGCCCTCACTCCACCAGCAATGAAAATGGACTATGCAGGGAGTTGTCATAATCCCTAATATTTATTCAGTACTCACCATTTACTATGGTAGTGTTGCTGCATGCATTATCTTATTAATTCTCACGACATTTATTAGTAAAAAATATTTGTAACCCCATTTTATATATGAAGGAGTTTAGAGGGATTAAGTAACTTGCCCAAGAATTCATATTGAGATAGATTACTGTTATTTTGAGAAGAACAGCCTCAAAATAATAATTTGAATTAATGAGGCTGATTAGTTGTTTTGGTCACATGCATATTGAGTTACACAAATTAGCATTTATTTCGTGGCTCAAAATTAACAGCATTAATTTAATTAAATAAAATTAAGATTGACCTATTACATAAAATACTTCCCTCTCTCTCAGCAACACCTTCCCCCCGAAAAACCCACTGAATATAAATTAAAGTAAAATAACTACTTGCATGTCATATTATGGGCTACGCCACTGAGACACGGGCAATGGCCCTACGAGTTCAGAACACATTTCTTCTAAGCATTAATGGTGAGTTAGATTTAAAGAGGCAGCATTTTTTTAAAGCTTCAGCTCAAAATATCCTTGACTGGGTGCGCGAAACCAAAGCAACTAATTAGAGATGTCTTAGAGTAATACCTTTCTTTGTCACTTAATATCCTCTAACCACGAAAATCCAGAGCTTTTTACCTCTACCACAGAAACCTCACTTACAAGGGCAGAATAATCACCCCATAGGCTTACAGCCTCTTGAACTCACACAATGGGAACTTTAGGATTTGTCTCCACTATTCCCACAATGGAAAATCCCTGATTACCTCACTCTTCCCGCAGAGTTAAGCGGAACCCCACAACAAATATCCATTTCAAGAAAGATGATTGCTGATGAATAATTGTTAA
Organism: Rousettus aegyptiacus; assembly: GCF_014176215.1. Lineage (NCBI taxonomy): Eukaryota > Metazoa > Chordata > Mammalia > Chiroptera > Pteropodidae > Rousettus > Rousettus aegyptiacus. The sequence continues at coordinate 25,797,474 of NW_023416285.1, forward strand.
TATAACCATCAGTATAGAGTCAGTAGCGCTGGCATTTAAATGCTCGGTTTTTAGCCTTAAACTGCCTGAGTTTGAATTCCATTGCCTCAACTTATAAGCATGTGACATTGGGTCAACTATTGAAATTTCCTAAATCTAACTTGCCTCATTTATAAAATGCAGAGGATAACTGGTAGAGATTACAAGACCTGATGGATTTATTTTAGTAAGATCTCAAAGAAGCCTGAATGTCTATACATAAAATACGAGTGCCAGCGCTGAAACTATTTCTCTTTTCCCACGGTACTGGAATAATAGCTGAGTACACGACCGCTCAGCTAGGCTAGACTGTATTTTTTTGTCTGCCTTGGAACCAGGTGTAGCCACAACTAAATTATCTCTAATGGAATATGAATTGAGATTAGTCCGTTCTGGGTTAGTATGTGAGGATACTGGAAGCACACTCCTCCATACTTTGTTCCCTCTTCCTCCTGCCAGAAATGACAGCTGTAGCAATCATCCTGGGTCCCTGAATGACTATACGGAACAGAGGCATATATCTACTGGATTTAGGAGACAAATTGACTTCTATCATGTTTGAGTCATTACGTTTTGAGTTCTTACACAGTAATAGTATCTAAATCATAAAATAGTTCTAAGGATTGAAAAAGATAATGCACGTGCTGTTAGCACATAACATTACTAAGCATCGGCTATTAATGCGAGAGGTTAGTGTAGTAGCTATGTTTCCCAAGAACTTGTTTAAACTGAGAGATATTTTGTAATAGGGAGAGAGAGAAATGAGAAATCTCCTTCCTATTCAGGATCTGTCTGAGAAGCCTGAGGGCAAAGCTAAGAATTCTTTAGTTATCACTGTGATGCCAGTTCCTGTTTCTGGGGAAAGCAAGCTACTGCAAAGCTTTAAGTCCAGTGACTCAGAAGCCCTCATTTGACCCAGAAAACCTCGAGCCAGATTACAGAAGGCACAAGGTCAAATAGATAAGAATCTGAAAGCCAAACAGAAGTCTCTCATTAATGCTAACAATTTGCCCTTTACAGCTACAGTTTGATTACTAGTCAACAGTCAAATTAACTATAGTTCATTTCCTAGTACAGCCAACTTACAATTATAAATAATAACGAAGGGAAGTAATGGCACTTGTGATTGAAAACAACAAGTACTACGAGTCATTTTATTTGGCTTTGGAATTGTGTGCATGTAGAGTATATGTGTATATTCACCCTCCCAAAAGAATTGGGAACACTTAGTCCATATCTTTTTTGTTGTTGTTGATTATCTATTCCCATGGTTAACTTTACACAGAATCATTTGCTTCCTTACTAGTACCATTACATAAAGCCATTTCTGGACCAGTATTTTATTTAAAGTTCTACTTTTTCTAAAATCTTAACTAATGCATCAGGTTTCTGGAAAATGTTAAATATATGCCCTGCAGCACAAAATAAGCTCTGCAGTAATTGTGGCAAAAATATAGTGTTCAGTTTGCCGCACTGTCCATCTATTTCTCTCTACTCCACCTACTCCCCCAACCCCTCTCCCCACTTTGTAAAAGGGACATCAATCTAGGGACCTGACATTCTTTAATAAACCATTTTTCAGTTTGATTGTTCTATTTATAGGAGCTTCATTTTAGTGGGTTCCTCATGAAGAAAAGTATTTGAGAACTACAGGAGACCACTTGTTTCCTAACCTTTTGACCCATATTGAATGTCTGGTTTTCTGGGGGCCCATTCTATTATCAATGGGCAGGACCACAGTACAGAGGGGTTAATTAGGCCTGGGAAGAAAAAAAAAAAATACTTGCACTCCACAACTACTGATAAGAAAGCAGCAGCATCACCTCCTAAATCAGTTCCTGGAAACTCAAAAAAAGTTGGGCTAGTGAACATTTATTCATTATGTTTCCCTTCCATTTTACTGTCTCCCAAACCCTCACATTCTGATGATGTTAAAAGCAATCTGGCGACATCCAATAAAGATGAAGATGTACACTCCTAAGAAACTGGCAATTCCACTTTTAGATATACACCATGGATTAGTATGCACATATACTCACAAGAACATGTACAGATGTGTGATCACTACAGAATTCTTTAAGAAAACTGGATATAGCCAAAATGTCTACCAACAAGAGAATGAAAAAAAATAAATCCATGCAATATGTCTGTACTGCGGTAAAATCTATCCATTTTGATTTATAAAGATGAATACCTATAAATAAATATGAAAACATAATATTAAATGAAAAAAGTCAGTGATAAACTTATGTGTTCTAATATATCACTTATATAAAAAATAAAATGTACAAAACAAAACTAAGTATTATTTATGGACATATATACACACACATATAGTTATAGCAACAGCTATAATTACATTTAAAAACTTACGTTGGAATAATTAAAGCTTGAATTCAGAATAGTGGTTATTTATTTCAGACAGAGATGAGAAAATAGGAAAAGATCAAGCTCAGGGAGGGTCCTGAGTAACTCAAACAATTTCTAATATTTTATTTCTTACAAAAAGATCTAAGTAACTATGACATTATATTAAAATGTGTCAAAGCTCTGTGGAGTATCCATGGATGCTCATGATATTATTCTCCAGATTTTGCTTATGTATAGGACTTTCTCAAGTGGTTTCTTGATGACTGGACCTGAGCGAACGTCATTACATCATTTATGTTCACAACAGGGAATATTAATCATGGCTTTCCCAGATAGCAACAGCTAAGAATAAACCAGCATGTGATGATGGTAAGGTCACAAACCATCCTTACTGGCCAAGAAATTGCAAGCGTTAGCTAATGATATTATATATCTAGCATTTATTATGGACTAGCCTGAGTGCTCAACATGCACTCTCTTGTACTCCTTGCAACAATTCTGGGGAGATGACACTATTATTACACTCATATTATAGATGAGAAAACCGAGTTGTAGAGAATAATGTGGCCCAGGTCTTACAGTGAGTGGAGAAGCCAAGAGTCATACTAGGCCCCCTTGGACTCTTATCACCACTCTCTACTACCTCCTCATGACTGGTGTCCGTTGTCTTTACTAATAGTTATTCTCAAGAATTTTCAGGTTCAAAAGTTCACTGAAGTTCACAATAGAGGAGGTGTGGGTATCACTGTGTAACAACTTTGAGACACATCCCTGTTGCACACCTGCCTAGCCCAGCTGTCCCTGCATGTTGGGGACAACAGATCAGCGAAATCGAAAGCCATCCTGTCAGCAAGATCTTGACTCAGGACCCAGGTCTGCCGAGGCCTCTCCTCAGGACAGCTCTGGAGGCAGCAATGTTCATTCCCAGTTTAGACCTATTCAGCAGCAGGCCTGAAACAGAGACGTAGTAAATCCTATAAAAATCTTCTCCATTATGTGACACACTTTGTTAGTACAGAATAAGGGGTTCGGCTCTGTTGGACCAAATCAAGTTGGTCTATGTGGAGTATCACATTTTAGATTCAAATCCCTCTTAAACCCTCTGCTTAGGCTCGTGGTTAACAATATTTTTATATCTGTCTGCAGAGATGACAGGCAGCCCAGCTCTCGAGCAGGCCCAGCGGCCTCTGCGTGGCTGCTTTGCGAGGCAGGCTCCATAGATGAAAGGCAGAAATCCCACCACCCCAGTGTCTCCTGATTAGCCTAGAGAAAAGCTGAATGACAAACATGTTTCCAGTCAGCCTGGCCCATGCAGGGAAATGGGGCAATCTGGCCTGAAAAGGGATTTAGACTTTTGTTGTGTGCAAGGGAGGGGGGGATGGAGAAAAAAGCTAATTTAAATCCATCCACAATGCTTCCCCTCCTGGTGATCTCTCAGATAAGAAACAGCCTAGCTGTGGCTCAGACCCCTACCATGCCCATGCATCTTCCCTCTGCCCACCTTGTCACTAGATAATCTTGGCCCTCTCAGAAAATGTCCAATACTATACAGAGGGTAGCAACTGGTTGTTTCAGAGTACTCTTTCTTTCAGCCGGAATCTTATGACACATTCGTCGATTAATAAAATGGTCTATAGTAAAATTCTCTATAGAATTTCTAGCCTAAAAGAAGCCTCGGTACAGAATGCGCATTAGCTATTCAGTTTCTTATACTAATCATGTTTCCTTATACTAGTTTCAAAGCCATATTAAATGCAACATAAAATGATCACAGGGCTCATGTGGCAAATGCGAAGCGTTAAATATGTGATCGATTTATTGGAGACACTACATTAAGACATAATATTTTCGTTTCTGTCTCTCCAATAGAGAGAAGAGCCCCACAGATATTGATAATATACATCGCCGATGCAGAGGTCCTTCAACTGTGTAAGTCAATAAATCTTCCATTTTTCTTACATAACTGTACGTTCCGATGGGCAGGGTCTGGGTGCTAAATATTTTTGAAAAATCCACAAGCCACATAAATGAAAAATCTGTCCTCCAAGAGAATATTTTCTGGCTTCAAACAAATCATCTTTCCCCACTTTTAACGCACACGCTTGGGCACGGGTAGTAGCTGAGGGGACGACGGGAGGCTCGGACGTGGCTCCGCGCAGGGCGCCTGCAAGATGGCCTCGCGGCCAAGCCGGCGCCTCGCGCTGCTGGCATCAGTGCAGCGCTGCTTCAAACACAATTATCGAGACAGTCTTCGGCGACCTCTCGTTGCTGCCGTAGAGGGGAAACTGCATTCAGATGCAGATTGACCCAAATCCTATCAACCCATCCAACCATGCGGGTGAGTGTACCCGGCTGTGCGTGCACGCGCACGTTCGTGAGCACACATCGCACATGCATTTGCACTCACATAAATTCTCCCTAGAGCGTTTAAACCCCCAATCTAAAATTTCCAAATGAGGAGAAATGCTTATTTTTCCAGGCAACTTTGCCAATTGCTCTTGTGTTCTTCTTATAAATATTTCATAGCAAATATTTAACATGATTCTTTCCCCAATAGGATCAGCTTTGAAATGCTCCTCAAAGTGAATTCTCTGCTAACAATAGCTTGATGCAAAAGCTTTTTTCTTCTCTTAAGCACATGGTCTGCTGCCATAGCAGCAAGAATAGTTTTTATTTAATGGAAAAGAAAAGATACTTTACATTGATTCAGTGGTCGGGAAGGTGGGGGCAGTGGAAAGCGCAGCACATGCGTACCTTGTGGCTCCCATGTGGAGGCCCAGGTTGGCTTGACCTCCCCTCCCCCGCCGGCGCGCCTGAGATTATTACCCAGCCTACATTAGAACTGTAATGAAAAGTGACAAGTTTATGTAAATGATCCACATACGGATTTTGCTCTTGTAAAACAGAGCAGTTACTTTGGGCTTTCTAATTATTTCATGCCTTGTGGTTCTCTGATGGGGCAGAGATGACTATAGTTGAAAAGTACCCTGTGATTGACAGACTTCTGTCCCCCTGGAGCTCATTAGGGCTCTGGCTTTGGAAGGTGGGAAATAACCCTACCAGGCACCAAGAAAGAAAAAAAGAATGCACCGCAGCACCAATGATTCTGTAGATTCATTTGTTCAGATTTACGTTTCGTTGGGGAAACAGTGTTAGCGGAAAGTGCACTATTGCCTTCCTAATCCAAATAGACTCTCTCCTTTGGTGCTTTTGATTTTTAAAACCTGCATTTAGAGTCACACAGGCTGTATGATGTAGAACTTGAAAGGTGTGAAATGCCAAAAGGATTTTTCACAAGGAAGTGGGGAAGAGAGGTGAGAGGAGCAATATGCCATATGGAGCAGCTACAGACTCTAACCAGACACTAACCACTGTTGTCACTTTGCAGACTCAGCATGACCTCTTCCTAAGTCACATTGGCAGAGATATCAACAAAGGAAACAAATAAAATGGAATAATTGATGAGGAAAGTCTGATTCTCCCATCAGTTTAAATACACCCTAGTGAGGAGTGCTGAAATGGGAAAAGTCTTCCCATTTTGTGGATTAGAAAATTAAGAAACAGAGCAGTCACACAACTAGCTAGCAGTGCAGCTAGAATTAGCCTGTAGCTTCCTATCCAATATCCTCTTCTCTAGGGCGGAACCAGGAAGGGAGTAGAATTGGGGAAGATCAGGTGACATGAGATTTGCCAGTGGATGAGGTTTCAAAGTGAGGAAGCCAAAATCTGTTAGTCCAAATATAGTGGGGTCATATTTTTATCCACTGCACTTAAATGTGTAACAACTCTGTATTTGTATAACTGATCTTGTTTTCAAGCCACATATTACTGGGTAGTAAGGAGAACAAATACTTAAACTTCCAAATAAATTAAGTTCAGTGTCTCTCAGTTTAAAAGTTTCTTTAAGCTTGGTTTATTTTTTTTTCGATAAATACTCAGTAAAGTTCAATGTCTCAATTTCCTACCGGGGTTATTGGTTTTCTTTCAAAAGTTCTCCAATCACCATGCCCACTTCCCCAAGAAGGCTTCTGGGTATGTTGTGTGTCTTTGTAGGGACAAGAAGAAATGATTGCTTTAAGTTCAGGTACATGGGCTGTTCTCTGGCTTTTGGATGCCTCCAGCTATGTGCAATGTTAAGTACATGCACATGCAGACAAACCAGCTTCCCTTGCCCTCACCACCGTGAATACAAATAAAATTCTCTTGAATCCAAGAAGTCATCTTGGAACCTAAGAAGGAGAGGAGGATATTTCTTCAATGAGATTTATCAAACTATAAGACAATAAGATACTTTTTTTTTTCATTTGTCAAATTTTAGCGCAACCTTGTGACCTTTCCCAACCTCTGTCATTGATAATGGAGGGTTCATGAAGATGTCTGAGTCAGTTATGAAAAATAACACAGTTACCATCAATTGCATGTCTGAACCAAAAAGTATAAATTTTGACCCCCTGGTATTTATGAGCAACACAGTGTCTGAAACGAAAGCACGAATCATGAACTAGGTATGAGACAGTAACTCAAGTACCAGAGAAGCAAGTAAACTAAACTATGTAGAAGTAGATGGATAAGTATGGGGAAGAAAAGAAAGCCTAGCTTTTAAAAGAGGCATGCTGCGAAACTTCCAAGTTAAAGAGAATATAAGAGGAGGAAAGCTAATAAAACACCAATTCTAAAATTGCTACAGACAGCACAGGAAAGAAAGCTCAGGCCTATTTAACCTATGACTACAGATGGGGAAATTCTACATAAATTACTATCAAAGTGAATCTAATGTATTAAAAAGCAAACATAAGTGAAATTTATCTCAGAACTGCAACAATGGTTTAATATCGGAAAACCTATCTTAAAAGAGAAACAAGAATAAAAGAGAAAATTATGAATACAAAAAAATTACATGAAGTTTAATATTGACTTATAATAAAATAAAAAGTCTTTGTAGCCAGAAATAGAAGGAAACAGATTTAGTCTGATATAGACTTTATACCAAAAAACCAAGGTCAGCATATAGTTAATGATGGAGAAAACTCAGAAAATTTCAGTTCCCATGATCCCTGCCACTATTTAATCTATTATTGGATATCCTCATCAATAAAAACTTTTAAAGACAAGAAGAAAAAAGGATTGTAAGATATGGTGGTTTAAAATATGACCATAAATTATCTGATAGTCTCTTCGAAAAGTGGAGCCTAATTTCTTTCTCCTTAAGTTTGGGCTGAACTTAATGAATTGCAATAGAACAAGGTGAAGTAATGCTGTGTGATTTCTGACACCAGGTCAGATTCCTGAATTTCTGGCCTCAGAGATTGTGTGATAAAAATTGTCTATTGTTTTAAGTCACTAACTTTTGGGATCATTAGTTTGGACCAATTGTTAACTGATACACAAGCACTGCAATAAATCATCATTCATTGCTGACAATATGATCATCTACATAGAAACTCAAACAGTATCAACGAACTATTAAAACTATGAGAGTTTAGCAAATCTGTCTTAATGTAAACTCAACGTACAAAAATCAGTAGTCTTTTTCGGTCCCAGCAATAACCAACTAGAAAATAAAGTACCATTCATGATAGTACCAGATAGTAACGTGTCTGAGAGTCAATCTTACAATCTTATGAGACATTTTTATGGAAAAATATTAAAATTCTATTAAAATATAAAAAGAAGACCGAATAAATGGAAACATGCCACATTCATGGTTACTGATAGTATTAGATATTTGTTTTCCCTCAATTAATGCATAATTTTAATGCAAAGACAATAAAAATTCCAGTCAGATTTCCTACTCACTCGGATAGCTTACCTAGAACTGTGTCCTCTAAACACCGAACACCTTAAATACCAGGTTCTCCCTTTATCACTGGAGTTCCTCAGGTTGCCTTCAACTGGGTCTGTATCAAGAGCCTGTCCCACACAAGTGGCCATGTCTCTTCTCCAAGTTTCAACCTTCCCCATCCTCCAGATTTGTTCTGGCTCATCTTGTTATTTACTGAGCTCCCAGCTTCTGTTGTGAGCTGGGGTATGATAAGAGAGGAAAAGTTGGGCAAAAGAGGAAGGAAGAGATTGAGGAGGAAGAAGGAAGAGAGCATAACCATAATAACTACATATGGATCCTGTGAAGATAGGACTCCTCTGAAGGGAGTTTCATTAGTAAATCAAAAGACCAAAAGATGGGAGCCTGATTATCGATTCATTTGAATGAACCCATGAGGCATATTTATTTGCATTAATAAAAACTACTAGAAGTGAAGACTTTTATGCTAAGTTTAGAAAACATGTTAGAAGAGAAGATGCTAGAACTGTATAGTTATTCTAGCAGACCAATGCAAACAACATTTTTATTATCTTCATGAATAAAATAGTAGGCTGAAATATTAGAAACTGGTTTTGATTTAGTGCATAGGAGAGGAAAGATAAATATGAAACAGGGCTCTATCAAAAAAGCACATAGGATCACCATACCAGAGGTTCTTTTCGTTCATTAGCCAAGAAAGGCTATAGCTGATGAGGAATACAGTCAAAAATAAATAAATAAAATAAAATAAAGTAAAGGCATCCTGTAGCTATGTTTGAAGAAATTATCTGAGTACATTGAGTACTCAAGTAATTCAGTTGTGAAGGATTTGACTCAATGCAAAGGTAAATATTGTACCCTTACCAGAATCTGCAGTCCCTCTCATGCATTCACAGCCCACTTCTTATTTATTCCTAATTATGCTTCAAAACTCTACTCTGATGTCAACAGCTGTGCAATGCTTTCCTTTCCATCTCTTCTTTCTACCTCAATTTTCAACTAATTACCCCTTCTCAATTCTCCTTGCATTGCTCCTTTCATAGACTTGTCACCCAAATGAGATTTGTTTATTCTTTCTCCACTAGACTTTGAGCTCTTAAAGGGAAGGAACTGTGTCTTTATTTTATCTTATAAAAACCCAGTCCATCACCTTAAAGATAGTAGGCTTTCAATAATTGAATGAATGAATGAATGAATGTCATTGCTCTCTATAAGAAAAAAATTAAACGTAATCTCTGCAAATATAAAGGGAGAACGTATGTGTAAGAGAATAGCATCACTGAGCCAGATGTGAAGGACCAGAAAGAAGAAAAGAAACCAGTAAGAAGGAAAGAAACAATCAGTAAGAAGTCTTCAGAGACTGGAAAAGAAGAAAGAGATGGTGAGTAGGAATTTTAAAGTCAACAACAGAAAAAAATAAAGAACATATAGATAGAGGGAAAGGCATAGAAAAAAATATTTTTAAAAGCTCAAGATAAGCAAGAGAGTACAGCGAGAAGACGAGAGGGAAAAAGTATCTATTGATAAAGGAAGTTAGAGTGCGTGAGGTTCAGAAAACTTAATCTTATCTGAGGTTCCTACAGAGGAAGATGAGGATGAAGAAATTAGGAATGGGAAGGATAAAGGAAATGAGACAATGAATGCCCAAGAAGCCACATAAAGAGCAGAAATGGCAAGTGAAAGAGTAGAATAATAATAACAGTTAACATTCGTTGAGCACTTCCTGAGGCCACTGTGTTAATTTATGTTTTATTTCACTTACCTTTCTTGGCAGTAGGCACTCTTTTATAGGTGAGGAAACAATGACCCAAAAAAGTAAGGTTTTGTGTTTAAATTCACACAATTAATAAGTGGTAGAAATGAAACTCCAGTACAGGGTTTTCAGCCTCTGAAGCTCAGAACTTGAAGGAGGGAAACAAATAGACCAATGGGGGAGGAGAGGGAGAGAAGGCTTTGGGAGGAAGCCCAAGTGTTACAAGCAAATTCATCAAATATGGGTGACACACAACTCCAAGCGGGACCTCGCAATGCAAATAGTGAGAGAATGTTGAATTTGGCCTTCTGAGCTATGAGGGAGTAACTTAAGAAAAAAACTTCAAGAAAGAATGTTTTCTTTTATACATTAGAGTCTGAGAATTTCTCTGTAGGAAGAGACACAAACTTGTTGAGACTTAAAGAAGACAGTACAAGCTAAAAGCAAACTCCAGCTTCATAAGAAAGTCAGCAGTTCTCTACATGATAAAGTAGAAGGAGGAAATGAAGTTTTAAGGGAGTGAAGGGAATGAGTAAGAAAGGATGTAGCTCTAAGGAGAGAGGGCTGTAGGAAAAATGGTCTACCAGATAGGAGAGACGCCTGAGAGAGGTAAAATGGTGAACTGAAATGTCTAATTGGGCTTATGAACTATCACTGTGGGGGTGAGTTAGAATTAGGGTTAGGGACCCCTACACGATCTTCAGCAAAATCCATGACAAATAAATTTTTAACCTTCTGAAATGGTTGGATTTCTTATACAAAATGTTGAAGGGTGCCAGATCAGATTATAGTTTTATATGAAGTCAAGACAGCTTGTTTGACAAGAGAAGAGTTAAATCTGAATTTCGTATATTTTGTATATATTTTAAAACAAATCCATGAAGCATCACATGAATCAGCAGAATATATTACTTATATTACTTAGAATTCATCTTATGGAAATAATAGATGATACACACGAAGATTTTGCTTGCAGTTACTTTATTGGAGAAAGGATGTGAGAAAGATGAACTGATCAGCAATAAGTGTGGTTAAATAAATTATGACACATACTTACAATTGAATACTACACATTCACACACACACACACACACACACACACACACACAAGTTTGTAGAGCCATTCGTTCATCTGGCAAGTATTTGTTGCTATGGCCTTTCAAGTGGCCAGTGCTGTCCTAGACACTGATGACTCAGCTGAAAACAAGTAAGTGTCTTTGCCCTCCTGGAGTTTACTTTCTAGTAGAGGAGAGGGAAAAACAATATACAAGTAAAGAAATAAATCAGTAATATAATTCAGATAAGTGCCAGGCAGAATAAAGAAGGAAAGAGGATAGAGATCGACTCAAGTGTAGAAGTTATGGCTATTTTATAAGGATGCTCTGGGAAGGTCTCATTGAGTGTAGAATCGGCTACCCCACAGGACAATGTGTCCTCTGGCCAGAAGTGTTCTTTTGGGAACCAGAATCATTATACCTGCAACCCAGAGTCATAAGGACAGGAAGCACAAAATCTCTAGTGTGTAATCTTGAATAATGGTGGGCAGGGCCACTCATACTTCCGCCCACATATTCTACCTGTTGAGACACTCATCATATAAGTTTGTTGATTTAAAGTGAGCTCTACATTTTCAAGGATGGTCCCCATCTTCAAAAGTACCTCCAACAAGGCATTTCAGCTATGACTTCAATTTTTTACTTTATTCTATTAGGCTGGTAACTTCAGGGTGGTGCAGTATGTAATTGACTATGGATCCCATAGGTCTGTAAATGGGATCCTTAGTCTGATGTGATGTTATTTGGGATCCTAGAGAGTTTCATCAAACATGTTGTAAGCTTTTGGGATGTGTACTGACTGACATCTTAAAGGCAAGCCCATATTCTAAACCCTTGTCTCTTCCAGTCAAGATGAATGCTACCCTTTCTAGTAAGAAAAGGGTAATGAGTCAACTTGCCACAAGTGGCTGGCACCATATCCGGGATTGAGAATTGGTGTCTGTTACAGATAGCTTATAGTTATTACATTCTGCATAGGGACTATATTGTCTTTGGTTGGTGAGATTGTGTAGGGGTCCATAACCCTAAGCCAGGTCCACAGCAAAAACTTTATAAATTTCAGTTTCTTTCAGTTCAATAGACATTTCAGTTCTAAGATCCACGTAAGGCAGCTTGGGAACCTCCCTGCAACCCCCCACCCACCCCGCCCCAGCCCTGTCTCCACGAAGCTGTATTCTTGTTCGCTCACTCCTTTTTTCCACTCTTAGCTTCCATCCCTGCCTCCGTGGCTACTCTGTGTTCATCCACTCACTGTGTCAGCACCAGGGTGATGACAGACAGTGGCTGGTATCAACCAGTCAGGTCATTCTGCCTTCTCTTTCATGGTGGGTGCTGTCTGGTGGGCATTCATTGACACGCGATCCAAAGGTCTTCACACTGTACGCTCATTCCCAGGCCGATCCACGTGCCTCTACTCTTTGTCTCCTGTCTCCCAATCTTTGTCCCCCTAGGATCCTAACCAGCTGGCTACACTATTTGCCACTGCCTATGGGTCTGTGTATATTCTAACCCCAGGACATTCTCTTCCCACACAAAGTGGGTGACCACATGCATCACCCTAATCTCTGCCTTTGGGAGAATTTCATGCCATCCCTGAGTGTGTGGTAGTACAGCTGCTGCCCCATTTTGGTTGCCACACACATAACAGGCTGGCACATCCATAATCCAAAGATGGCTTTTTCTCCTGTCAGTTGGTCATAAGGGATCCCCAGGGGACCATAAATGTGAGCTGAGGGAGAACGAAGTGGTGGATGGAGGCAGGAGAACAGCGGTGGATGCCGTGCGGCTTCGGCTACCTCGCGCAGCTCGATTGTGCTCTCCAGCCTTCCTCATCCTTGATCCCGGATGTCCCACTTGCATTGTATAATGGTTTGGGCTGGGCCCACGCCACCTTATGACTTGGTGGTCTCCGGGGGCCCAGCTCAAGACGAACTCTTCTGGTGGCTTAGTCCCTCGGTGTCTCATGGTCAAGTACTCCATCTCTATCAGGGCAGGAGGCTGGAAAACTCGTTTTTCAAAAGGTGTATAATTCTCCACTGCAGATGGCATACTCTTGCTCCAGAAATCCAGGGATCTGTGTTGCAATTCTTCCACTGGGGCCTGTGATAAACTCCACGTGGTGTCCTCTCCCACTCTGACATCTCTAAAATCATAGGGTCTGCTGGATTGTAAGAACCAAGTGTCAGGGCTGCTCGCACTACAGCCTGGACCTGCTACAGCACACTTTCTTGATTTTGCTCAAAGCCAGTAACCTGTTGTAGCATCTGCGATGTGGATCAGAGCTGTATTTGCAGGTGTGTAATACGCTGCCTCCAGAATCCAGAGGCTTATGATGTGTTGTACTCTTCTTGTTTGTGGTGGGAGATGCAAGATGCAATAATTTGTTTTCACTTTGGAGGGAATTGGGGGATTTCCCCTCCTTGCCAGACCGCTGGATCCTCAAACACTTCACTAAAGAGGACACTCCTGAAACTCTGTAAGGGTATTGCTCGCCCTATGGTGGGCATGTGCCTGATTAGAAGGTCTTCTGCTTCTTGCTCATGGATCTGATTAGCATGATGTCATCACTCTAGTGGAGCAGCGTGACATTTAGCAGAAAGTCCAGCCATTCAAGACACTTCAGACTATACTGTGATAGAGAAAATAAGAGTTAATATAGCCCTAGGTTAAGATTGATAATGTAATCTCCTGTCCATTCCAAACGTTGTTTTTGATCCTCTTTCCTAATAGAGATGGAAAAGAACATATGTGCCAAATCAATGGCTGCATACCATGCACTCCAGACTTTGTTAATCTGCTGTAGCAAAGATATCACATCTGTTATAGTAGCTGCAATTGTGGCTGCTACACAGTCGAGTTTGTAGTCCCTGTCATCCTCCAGCATCCATCTGCTTTTTTTAGGTGCCAGACTGATTAATTAAACAAAGATATGATGGGGCCCACCATTCAGCATCCTTTAGTCTATGAAAGTGGCTAAGATGTGATTTTGTTTTTGATTTATTATTTTAGCTGGGAGTGGGGGAATGGTTTTATGGTTAAGGGCTTCCACTTTGCCTTCCCATTATGATAGGTATTATTCTAAAGGCAAGGGAACCAATATGGGGGTTGTGCCAATATAAAGTATGTCTTCTCTCATTGTACATTTAGGGACAAGAAAATGTCCACTGGGTGGGTCCATGGACCCAGGGAACCCATCTCAAGCCAGAGCTGGGCCAGGATTTGGTTTCTTACTTGGCTTATGATAATGCTTCGGGTCTCTGGGGGTCAATATTAAATCAAGATGCTGTGCTTGGGTATTCTCTCCTCCCTGGTATATGCTCATCAAAGTAAATGGCCATGGTCTCTTTGGGGGAGGACTGAGGAACCGTTACCGTGCACTTGTCATGATATTGCAAAATCCTTCACCCTGAGAATGGCATCTCCTTCAGTTAGAGATTTCTTAGGGCCAGAAAAGCAGGTAAAACGTTATGATTATTAAGGTGACTGCCCTCAGAATCTTGATCATCAATCCTTGATTTCTTTGGATTGAACATCTTGAGTAGCACCTTGTTGTCTGCCTATCTATTTTTACCCCAGAGGATACTATGTTCTATTAACCAACTATATAACTTTCTATGGGGCAGCCTCCTGCCCCCAGATGTCCTCTGACTTTGCCACTCAATTCTTGGATTCTGATGGTTAAGCGCTGCCACCTAGTCTCATCCCCATTGCTATCAATGAGTCTGGTTCACTAAGCATCTTCTACCATAAGCCTAGAAGAGAGAGCCACCACTGAACTTCTTAGTGGTGATGGTACCCTCTGATTAGCACATTCTGTTGCTTTGGTAAATGGTGACTCCTCCGGACTAGCCCATAGTAGATACACTGTCACATGCCCGCCTCTCTGAGCCTTTGCATCTCTCCTACCACCATTTGCCACGGCAATTCTGCCATTTCTGGCTCACTTCGTGTGGGCCATTTCTTTTTCCAGGCTCCCGCAGCCCTCCTGACAGCACCTTTGAACCATCACTCAGTGTCTGTGCCAGAGTGTTGAATCCTGCATCCTGAGAAAGTACCCTCAAATCAATAAACTTGCACTTATCCAACTTTATATTTCATGACTCCAGCCCACCCCCAGCCTGAGTCAGCATGTCCAGAAACCAGTTTCTTGTGTGCTCTCCCAGCTTCTGGTGGTACGTTAAGTGGGTCCTTCAGCTAGTTTGGGGTACAGTCCCTTTCCTCCCTTACCAGGACCAGAATGTCTTCATCCAGATTATGTTGTCACTTAATCCTTATTTTCCCGATGACCAGGAAGGAGCACGTTCTCTTTCAGCAGAAAGGCTTCTGCAGCATTTTCAAGCGAAGAGGCACTCACTGCTCACCTATGAGAGGGAAGAATAGACCACTTCTGCTTGTTCAGAGTTCACAGGAATCTGAGACCCAAGATTTTGGGGTTCATCAACCCAAACATCTCCATCCCATGTGTCAGGGACCCATTCTTTTCTAGCCTACCTGCCTCAATCGAGAATTAAACTTTCTTTAGAGCTTTGTGAATTTTATTATTAAGTCCTGGTCTTGGTCCTTAGCTTTCTGTAGCCTCTGGCTATAGAAGATTAGAGCACTTTATAGGCTACCAAGGAAGCCCTGAGGCTATCACACTTAGCATTTAACTGTCACATAATCATTCTCAGTTTTTTATTATCTTTTCCTAAAGTGTTAGTTGAGCTTAGCAAGAGCTACCCAACTCTCCTGACCTTATGTTATTTCTTCCATATTTATTAACTCCTGACATGTCTCACTAGCTGGTGCACTTTCTTCCACCAGGATTCCGTTTCAGTTCACCATCAGTGAAAACTTTAACAATGCTCTGCTTCCTTGGGCCAGGTTTTTCTGTGCCCCACCCACCACCACTAATGGGGTCCTCACTGTCAGCTAAGGGCAAGTGATCCAGTTCTAAACTTGGTATCTGCTTTCTCAGACCACTCTCAATACCAGCTCTTATAGGTTGGGCTCCCAAGAAAGAAAACTCGGAGACAGAGAATATCATGCAGGAAGTTGATAGGGAAGTACGCTTGGGATCATATCTCTGGAAGGGTAGTAATGAGTTGGGTGGGAGAAGTGGGCCCATGATGCAGTCCCAACAGAAGTTCTCAACCTATACCCCCCGGGGAATTCTGAAGCTGGAATAACCCTCAGAATTGTCTAGAGTCAGGGCAAGGGATACTGGTCTTTATTTCCCTGCATCTTCCAGTCATTAGAAGCCAGTAGCTGACAGAAAGGGGTGTGTCCTTGGGCCAGGTGAATGTCTTCATCGCATAGTACTAAAGAGAGCTGAAGGCTAAGGGCTATCTGTCGGTAGCCAAGAGCTGGGTAAACATGTCTTCTAGTTCTGAAGGGTGATCTGGGTGGTACATCACAGCATCTGCTACAATTACTTTAGATGAAGCAGAAAGATGTTCAAAATAGGTTAATAAATGAAAGGAAACATCAGGTTATAAAAGGATATATCTAGATGAGTCCCTTCTGGAAGGACATATCCAAGGTAATGACAATGGTCCTTTCTTGGTAATGATGGGATTTTGATTTGTTTTTTCTTTTATTTATCTATATTTGGTAATATTTTTTAATTGGTTACTTATAATAAAGAGGTTACTTTTAACTTCAAATTGACATTATAGAAGAAATTAGAAATCAAGTTTTTTAAATTTCCCTTGTTTTAAGCTATTTAATTAAAAGATTTAAGTTGTGGCCTTTGTTGATTTAAGTATGCAGAAGTATAAAAGTGAGCTAAGGAAAATATATCGGATTGTATAATTCATAAAAATATTCACACTGCCTAGTTCTCAAATTAAAAGTTATTTTGTTCCCATATTATAGTTTTCATCTGGACACTCCAAAACTCTGAATGAGAAATTATTGTAACTCTTATTTAGTTGATATACAAAATAAAATAAAGAAAAGTGAAGTGATCCAACAAAAGCTACCCAAATTACTGGCAGAAAAGACACCCTTGGCTTCTGATTCAGAATCCCATTTTCTAATTATTCTGCTGTCCTTTCTCCAAGCAAAGTTTAGAACAAGGGCATTCAATACCCAACTCACTTGTTTTAAAATGGCTTTCTTAATTGCCAGTGCTCATTAACTTTATGTGTCATTATTGGAGAAAGGAGATGGGGAGGGAAGTGAGAGATGTAAAGGAAACAGGAAGCCATAAATTAATTTCTAACCAAGGTCAGCTGTTCCCCAGAGCACAAAGCAATGGATGTGGATTACTCCAGGGGCTTATATTGGCAAAAAAAAGTTATTTTGACAAAGTTCTTAGTATGTGGACAGAAAATTCTGTCCAAGATACAAACATTCACCAGCTAAAGAATATGGTGAAACAAGATTTGAGTTTAAATGTTTCTCTACAAGTTCTTTCTTCAACATTTCTATTCTTTACAGAATTAGTTGAAACAAAAGCAACCTATAGATAAATAGAATGAGATGGTCTTAATAAAAGGAATCAGAAAGCGAGGAGAGAGAGAGAGAGAGAGAGAGAGAGAGAGAGAGAGAGAGAGAGAGAGAGAGAGAGAGAGAGAGAGAGAGAGAATCTCCAAGCATTCTTCCAGTTTGCCAGGCAACGTGACAGGTATTTTAATTTTTGTAGTCTTCTTCAAGCAGCCTTCAATCTTTTGGAAAGTCACATGTTACTAAAGTCATCAGTAAATCACCAATTCATTGTTCATCAGTTGAAAAGAAAAACTGTTTGACACAAGCTAACAATAGTTTGCCACATGAGATACATATAATATTTATGTGATTTTTCTGTGTTGTCAGATGCTACAAACTTCACAGAAAAGTTTGTCTATAAAAGAAAAAAGGTTTATAATATGTTTATAGATATGTACATAGAATATATACATACATAGAAGTGTTTATATGTGTGTATGTATATATATATATCTACATATATGTGTGTATATATACATATATATGTGTGTATGTATATGTATATGTGTATATATATATATATATATATATATATATATATATATATAAAGAGAGAGAGAGAGAGAGAGAATGATATATGTGAACCATTGGTGAGTATAGGTTCTTTCAAGTTTTCTATTGGTTCGATTTTTTTTTCCAAAGGAAATAAAAAGCGAACTAAAAATGAGGTGGTGATTTATTTGTGGAAGCGACCTATCTACCAAAAAAGGTTTGAGTAGTTTTTAGACACCAGGCTTTATGTCTATGAATTGTAGGCAGAGGGGAAATGTGCTGGCTTTTAACTCTCAGGTTGGAGCTCTTTTCAAAGAATTAATACTCAAAGTGATAAGTCTATTTTAAAACAACTTTTTAATTTATGCGAAATGCTTCCTATCACATACGTTCTGTTACATATAATTAAAGAAATTAACAAAATGTGGGCTTCGGTTGCATCCTTTAGTGAAAACACAAGGAGACATCAGAAATATATGGCTTATAATAAGAAGCAACTTATGATCCAGCGGTAGAGATTTAAATTTTGAACCATGGAATAAATATCCAAAATTATTGTCTTTAAATGCATTTTTCTAATTCATGATGTCATAGAAAAATGATTTAATTAGGTTGAACATATGAACTTGACATTTTTTAGGTCAGAAACAGTTGAGTAAAGGTAATTTTATATGGTCGAACTGTATATTTTCCATTTACCACATAAATCAAATTATAATATTAGGTGCTTTTATTTGTGCAAAAAGAAATTCTTCTAAAAAAAGTTTAGGTCATTGAAAATTTTCTCATTTTATGGAAAGCTTTACAATAATTTTGAAAAAAAGCTATTTTGAGGGAAAGACACATTTGCCTGAACTGACCTCAACCAATGCCTACTTTGAGTGTTTTTCATGGTTACCTGGCAGAATCAATTTTTTTAAACAAAAAATGTTAACACAGATTTAGTAATTATTCCAAAAGACTTGATTCCACAATCATAAGTGATCAATTTTATTTTGTTTCATTTTATTTTTACTTATTTAATTGTGGCGAAATACACATAACATCAAATTTACCATCTTAACCATTTTAAGTGTACAGTTCAGTGGCATTAAGTACATTCACATTGTTGTGCAACCATAATCACCATCTCAGGAACAATTTTCATCTTGTAAAGCTTGAAACTCTGTAACCATTTAAATCAGAACTCCTTATTCCCCCTTTCTCCAAGTCCCTGGTGACCACAGTTCTTTCCGCCTCTATGAATTTGACTATTCCAAATACCTCATATAAGAGGAATCATACAGTATTTGTCCTTTTGTGACTGGTGTATTTCATTTAGGATAATGTCATCAAAGTCCATCCATTATAGCATGTGCCAGAATTTTCTTCCTTTTTAAGGCACAATAATATTTCATTGCATGTATATACCATGTTTTATCCATCCATTCACCAGTCAATGAACATTTGGGTTATTTCCACCTTTGGTTATTGTGAATAATGTTGCTATTAACATGGGTGTACAAATATCTTTTTGTGGTCCTGCTTTCAATTCTTTGTGTATATCCCCAGAAGTGGAATCGCTGGATCATAAAGTAATTTCATTTTTAACTTTTTGAGAAACCATCATGTTGTTTTCAACATCATCTGTACCATTTTATATTTGCACCAAAGTGCACAGGGGTTCCAGTTTCTCCACATCTGTAGCAACATTTGTGATTTTATGGGTTTTTTTGATAGTAACCATCCTCATGGATGTGAGGTGGTTGATGTTATTTTGAACAAGATTTTTAAAGCATACTTTAAATTGTAGGTTTACAAGATCACAAATATATTTTTTTGGAAAAATTGTGGAAATAAAACTATTATTTAAAGAACAGGTACCCATGACATATTAAATTTACAAAGATGATGTAAATCCCAAATTTAAAAACTGACAGATGATATGTTCTGAAAACTATATTTGAGGAACTAAAAGATGGCTCCATGAAGAAAAGAACACTAATGTCAAAGTTTCCCATGAAGACTGAATAAAACTGTTCCATGAAATGTGTGAGTGGAGAAAAGTAATCTTTCTAAGTTAATATTTTATGCATATAATTTTAAATATGTATGTGTATCTAAATTAATAAATTATAAGTAGGCAATCACCTGTTTTAATTATATCCCAAAAGTTTATATATTCAAATTGGCAAAAAAATTTGGCTTTAAAGTTTATATGTTCAAAACAGCCAAAAATATGAGACCAGCTTATATTGAGGACCACCTTTTACTCAAGTGTGTATGGTAATCGTTTAACGGTTCTCGAGGCACCTGTGACTGTCCCTCTCTTTGCAGAAAAAACTGGGAGCCTGGGCACATCCTCTGAGCAGCGATCAAAGGCAATGTTCGATAAAGGTGGACTTGAAAATGACTACATTTTTAATGGAAAATAATATAAAGAGTTCCTATCTTAGGCCCTGGGAGTCAGACTACAAGAGTATCACAAAGTAATTCTTTTGAGGGGAGCACAGAATGTCAGTCTAACTATACAGTATGGAGAGCTGTGGTGGTCTTGTTGAGAAATAGGGGCAAGTGTGTGGGAGACCACATCACAAGCTTCTGGGCACAACCGGGCGAGGCTGGGCACAAGAAAAGATCAGTTAAACAGACATGGTTCTTTATTCTCCAAGAGCCGGTTAACCTCTGAAACGGGGGTAGACAGAGGTTTCAGAGTTTGCTGTGAACTCAAAACAAAAAACATGCACACGACAATGAAATAACTAAGAATCTATATGTTTAGTTCAACTAACAAGTATCGAGCGCTTGCTGTATACCAAGCCTTGTGTTCAATGTAAGGCATTGAAAGCTAACGAGGACAGTCACAGAGATGATGATGATGATGACAGCAATTTCGCTGAGTACTGACTGTGTGCCAGGCATGTTCCTAAGCAGTTTACATGGATCAAGTAAAGGAATTCTCACAGCGATCCATCCTTACCTTGGCCTGTGAAGCCCTACATGATCTGGCCTGAGGCTCCATCCAATTTCATTTCCTAGCACTTGGCCTGTCCACTTCAGCCACACTGGTCTTGGATCCCCCTAAGGCCACATTAAGGCCATTTCATCCTCATAGCCTTAGCATTTCCTGGTCCCTCTGTTTGGTATGCTCTTTCCCAAGACATCTGCAAGGCTTAAATTCTTACTTCCTTCAAGCCTCTCCTCAAATGTCAGTCACCACTTTGGAGAAAGCTTCCCTCATCACCATATATAAAATAGCACATTCCTTCCCACCTCTAGTGGACATGGTGATATATCACTCACACCCCCTTCAGGAATGAAACTCTGATTCCCCCAGGTGCTGGGAGTGATGGCAACTGACAACCTAAGTTCTCAGTCCTTTCTCGAAATCGCCCTCAGCCTAAGAGAACCACCTTTCTAGAGGCAGCTCATGTCCAGTGGCCAAAAAAATATCAGGGTATAAATGTTCAATACCCTTTCCCCAGTTGGGGTCTGAAAGGCCCTCTCAGCTTCAGAGCTGCACGTGGGGTCACCTGAGGCCCTTTACCTCCTGTGCCTTCCTGCTCCCATAGGTGTTCACTGGGAGAGCACTCCCTAAGGAGCTTCTTTCACAATAGTCTCCATCTCAGAATCTGCTTCCCAGGGAAACAATCTGCTACTTCCTTGTTGTTCTCTTTCTCCCCTGCTCTGCTTTTTTCTTCTGCAAATCTGAACATATTGCATATGTTTCTCTAGCCCTCTATATATTAACGTCATGAAGGCTGGGACTTATGTTATTCACTGCTGTATCCCTAATGTACCTGGAGTAGTGCCTGGCACACAGTACGAGTTCAAGAAATATTTGTTGAATAAATGGTTGGACATATGAATTAACAAACGCTATCAGGAAGTTGTTGTTAGCATTTTACAATAGAAGAAACCAAGGCTCAGAAAGGTTATGTAACTTGCCCAAGGTCACAAAGCTAATGATTAGTAAAGTCAGTAGAAAGACTTATAAATGGGATGTTTCAATAGAATTAGACAGTAAGACATTGCATAATGTGCTAAGGAAACCAGAAGCAAGCCAAATAAAAAGACACATTGGTGGGTTAGAGTTAAGGAAGAAATGTGAAAAGTAATATTTTCTGCATTGAAACTTGCAAAGTTGTGAAACTTAAAAAGCAAAAAGGAACATTTCACCACCCTGATGAATGGCTAAATATTCTGGACACCAAGTAAGAATAATCAATGCCCAGCCCAACCTTTTACCCAGACCTAAAGTCATCTGATATTAGATATTTCCACTAAATTTTATTTTCCTAAACCCTCAGCTACTTACCATTTAGTTAAGATTTAGATCAAAATGGAATAATAATATTTTTTTTTATGTCATTGCTTGTATTCCTGGATGTTCCAAGGTAGCAGGGGTTTGGTGGAGATCATTAAGGAGAGCAGTCCTCGTCATACTTACTGAGGATTTAATGATACCAACAGCTGATGGTTGACAAGACTGTGAAAAGTGGATCCTTAGAGAAGCCTGTACATTTTAATTTAAAACTCTAGACAACTGAATAGTTACTTTGAAGAGTACAATTTGTTTGCCTTTTTTTTTTTTTTTTTTTTTTTTTCTTATAAGAAGAAAAGAAGAGTAATAAAAAGAAACCCAAAACATGTCCCACATCTCTGTCACGGAGAGAAATAGTAGAAAGTCACACTATTTTTTTGGAAGCAAAACAAGGAGCACTGAGGACCTAAGTGAATAAGGTGTTGGGGGCGAGGAGATGCGGTTGAAAGAAAGTTGCATGTCTATAGCCAGGAGAAAGTCTCAACTTTTTTTTCCCAACAAAGAAACAAGTAGCAGTCACTTTGACCTTGTGAGACTATTTCAAAGATCACGAGTAAAAAAATTACAATACAAGAATGGGGAACCATAGGAGAAAATCAAAGAAGAGCACATGACTTTTGGTGGCTTGCGAAAGAAAAGATAAAGGAAGCAAGGAGACAAAATGAGCTGCACCAGAGAGTCAGAAAAAATAATGCTTTTACAAATCTATCAAAGGGAATAAAACCACAAAGGGAAGTATACTACCAAATAAAGGAGGAAGAGATAAGATGAAAATCCAAACTTTTAAAATACATAACAGACTACACTGCAAACTGAAAACGCCTGTGCTCATTAGAAACATCTACCACAGTATATTTTTCTGTAATTATTCAGATCTCAAGGTTGATCATCAGAGAATTGAATTCAGTGTGATTAAACATTGCTCCTTCACTGTCTCCCTTCAACAAAGGCTGATTCGGAACAGAGCTAGCTTCAGATTGGGAGCATTGGGTGTAAGAATCTGGAAGGCACAGCCAAAAGGCACCCAGCTTTGTTCCAGTTACATCCAGAGGCATCTTCCATCTCCAACTCCCCTACACCCCCTGCCCCAGATAGGATTGCCCTGGACCTCTTTCTTATCCTTCTATATCATAGCTACCTTTTGAGTGTCTGCTAAATGCCCACTGTACTAGGCCTTAAACCTGAAAAAGTGAACAAAACAAGCAAGGTCTCTGCCTAACATGGAATCACATGGAAATAGAGACATTAATCAGATGATTGTACAAAGCTTATATTACAAATTGTGTGAACACTAAAGGAGAACTATGAGAATGTACTATATGGTCTCAGTCCAGCCTGGTGGGTCAGGGGAATTGAGGTCTGTGATTAAAACTGAAGGACAAGCAGGAGGAGCCTGATTTGAGGGGCTGAGGCTTGGAAAAGAATATTCCAGGCGGAGGAAACAAAACAGCCATTGCAAAGGCCTTGAGGCAGATGGGATATGGTGCAGTTGAGACTACAAGGAGGCCGGAGTGCGACGGCAAGAAAGAAAGAGGCACAACCCAGGGCAGAGAGGTGAGTGGGGACCCAGGGATTTGAATCAGGGTTTCGGGGCTATTTTAAGGAATTGTGTTTATTCCAAGAAAAGGCAGAGTTTTAAAGGGATGTGGCTGTTTGACATACCAGATATTTTTTTGCTATTCTGTTAAGTGAAGCCAGGACTAACTGGCTCCACTTGTTAAAAAATTATTAAGAACTTCAAGGCTATGACAGCAGGGCATTGAACAAAGCATGGGACTCTCCTAAGGCGGCCTGGGTTAGAGCAGTCCCTGAATCTCCGGGATCATTTTGGTTATGGGTGAGTCAAGATGGCCCTGTGACAGGTCTCAGGCTTTGTGTTAGGCCAACTCTAAGCTCCATGAGAAAGCAAGGTGATTATACATTTTAAAATACCATGCACAGTTTCTGATTCTTTAAACCAACCATTAAAAAGAAAGAGAAGTTTAGCTGAGGTAAATAGATATGAGAAGAGCAATCAAGCTGCAGAAACCTGGCTGTGAGGTTTTTAAAGCTGATACGATTGATCCATCTGTCCCCAGAGCATAGAGCATCTTTCTCTAGGCCAGAGTAGGGACTAGAGGGATGCAAGGGAGGCTACCAGGATGTAAAATTTAAGGAGGCACTTATTCTCAAGGTCGTGGAAATGCAGTGTTGGCTCCTGAGATCAAGTGCCTTCTTAAAGCCTGCAACCTCAATGTCTGGCTTGCCTCATGCTCCAGGCTCTGGTCAGGGCCATTCCACCGGGATGTGTGAATCTGAAGACTCTTTCTAAGGCACCCTATGCCAGGGCTGGATGAAGGCCTGAAGGTTAGAAGAATAGGGCATCTTTGGGGTAAGGACACTTTCTGGAATTCAGTGACATGGATCTCTTGTAGTGTCAAGTTTGGACAAGTAAGCCTGAGCCAGGTGAAGATCTGGGACCTCACAGGTATCTTTGCCATGTTACACTACAGTGACCTATGTAGGCTCTGGTCAGTCAGAAACAGTTTGGCTGACATATTCGGCTAGGAATTCAGACAGTCAATTGCTGATATGAAAACAGCTCCATCTGTGTTATCTCAGACTTGTTTCATCAACGTTATATTCATTTCAATCAAATCTCAACACACAGGCTTCCACTATTTTATGTGATGTGAAGAGTAATGAAATTAAGATTCTGCTGATCCCACCTTCTTTTCTATTTCCATTTCCTGCCATCTCATCACTCATATTCTTCCACCTTCTTCTTATTTCTTCTCTCTGTCATGCCCCAGTGACTATTACAAAGCATCGAAGGTGGTTTCATTTGTGGCCAAGTCAAAGCCCTCACTGGGCATACAGATGACACTTTGCCAAAGTACAGACTATCTTCATAGAGTAGTTTGACCCTGGAACCCTGTCTGACTTTTGCCTTTCTTCTGTCTATTGCTTTGTCTGAAATTTTGCTCCCCTTTTGCCTTGAAAAATACAATTAGTCCACAGCGACTGATTTTCCTGGTAGAGAATGAAACGGCCGTTATTAATTTGTCCTCACGTTAATATACTTCATTTCCTTTCATCTTTATTACCCATCTATATCTTCCTCAGAGGTCTTGTTTACATAAAACAGGACTCTTGGATGCAGAAAGTGCTTAATGAGTCTCAGCCTAACCACTACAGAGCAAACACGGAGCACTCCCCCTTTATAATTATGAATCATTTGACAGTATTAAAAAACGTCTTCAGCAAATGGTGCCAGGCAGCTTCTTTCTAGATTTTTTTTTATTACTATAAAGATCAGCCATAAACTAAATTATGAGCTTGGTCTATGACATTTTGGCATTAAGCTCTAACAGTAATATGAACTGTGCTCATATTACAGGCTTGAATAATTTGGCTCTTTTTACTCTCAAAGTCACTCCCTCCCTTCCACCCTTCTCTTTCCCTCCTTTCCTTCTCTCCTTCCATCTTTTTTTCTTGTTTTAACCATTCCACACAATCAGAACACTACACACAGAGAAATAAGACTTCAGGGGCATTAGCCCCCTCATTCCCACTCACATCCTATTTCCTCACCAGAGGATCTCTGCTTCAGCAAAACTATTGTGTGAGCCTGAGATGCTGACCAGTGCATTGCCCTCTAACTAAGACTATGCCATGAACAAAGTTCTGGGAGCAAGTAGTTCAGTGTCAACAATTCATTACTGAGCTCCTACTGTACACCTGTCATTGTTTTAAGTGTTGACAAAAACCAGATATGGGACCAATTAATTCTGTCTTGATGAGATGAGAAAGACTATGGAGTTCAAGGGATATTTGGTCTATGCTTTGAGGGATGACTAGGAGTTTGCTAGCTAGCTAAGGAGGAAGGACATGTCAGACAGAAAATCCAGATAATGTAGGACGATCCATTCTTTCACACTGACATTTTCTGAATGTCTTCTATATGCATGGCACTGTACTAGGCACTAGAATAGAATATAAAAATGTGTCCATTGCTCTTCTGGGGCTCACAATCTACCTGGGAATACAGAGGTACATAAAGAACTACAGCTTAAGGCAAAATGAGACAAGGGAGTGATAGAAAATGCACAAAGAAAGCATGTGGGTGGGAGCAATGAATGCCATCTGAGAAGGCTATAACAAGGGTGGACTCGGGGTACAAGGAATGACATAAAACAAGGGCAAGAGCATTCCAGGAAAAAGGAACAACCTGAGCAAAATGAACAGTGTGTGAAACATTAGTTTGAGAATAGGAAAAACAGAGTATAGAGGCTAGTTTTGAGGAAGAATGTGATGGTAGGAAGATGGGCTAGAGCAAGTTTAGGCAAAGGCCCTGGAAGCCATAACAAGAAGCCTAGGCATATCCAGAAGAAAAAAAAAATCAAGATCAATAAAAGATTACTTAACAGAAATATTATATCAAAGGCATAGTCTAGACAAACATAGGTTTCATCTTGAGAACTTACTTTTTCTGAGTTAGTAGTGGCTATCAGAGATAATCTTGAGAAGATTATCTGGGCTCAGTGAGGAAGAAATGGATTCATTTATCCATTCAGTTTTATATAAATAGCCTAATAAGTACTTCTTCTATTGTAATAGTAGAGAGCCTCTGCGAAAACAGTGGTTTGATTATCTTTGGGCACATCGCCCTTTTATTCACCTCAAGAAGATCTCAGGAATAGTGGAGGAACATTCATCAGAGACTTTTATGAAAAAGCAATCTTACCCTAATCAACTCAACTGCAGAACTGAGACATCATTAGTTAATAATTCTGGCCAAATCTTTTGAAGTTCAAAAGTGCCATAAACACACTACAAATTGTATTAGTAACCAATGAAAGAGAGATGTCTTTTCAGCACCCAACATAGAAGATTCTACAGGTGGTACTCACTCCTCTCACTTCATCACAACTTCTCATGACACTGTTTCTGCTGATGTCAAAGGCAGTTCCACTTTTTCTGAATATTAGGGGACCTGGGGAATAAGTAGGGTCAGCTGGCTACAGAAAACACTGGCATTAGTTACAACCCTCCCACCCTCACCCGCCCCCAAAAAGGAGAAAACAACCCAGATCTGCTAGCTAACCTCAGGAGAAGACAGTAATGGAACAGAGTAGCAGAATCTTTGAGATGGGGAGTTGGACTGATTGCATGCTCAGGTCTAGATAAGGGGTCCTTCAACAAGATCCATAGACCATCCCTCTCCCCAAAGGGTTCCATGGATAAAATTTGAGGAGAGAAAAATAATATACATTTTTATTTTCAATGACTTTTCATTGAAATTTAGCATTTTCTCTCATAAATGTAATCAATAAACCACAGTAGCATAGCAATAGTTGTGACTTTTTTTAACTCAGAGAAATCGCAGTTATTTTCATGTCATATTAAAGTATTTGCAGATATCTTGAAATATTGTCTATGGTCATCAATGCTTGGAATTCTGGTAATTATTAGAATCAGTGCTAGACCTAGATCTTGTTTAGTGTTGATAAAGAAGTGCATATATTACTATACGTGAATGTAGTTCTTTTCAACATATAGGCCATTGTTGAGAGCCGTTTTAGGTTCTCAGCAAAATTTGACAGGAAGTACAGAGTTCCCATATACCCCTGACTCCTCTACCCCCAGCCCCCAGACAGCGTCCCCTACTATTAACACTCCCCACCAGAGTGGTACATTTGTCACAATCAATGAACCAACATAATACACGACACTATCATTCAACATCCATAGTTGACTTGAGGGCTCACTCTTGGTGTTGTACGTTCCATGGGTTTTGACAAATGTTTAATGACATGTGTCTACCATTAAAATATCATACAGAGCAGTTTCACTGCCCTAAAAATCCTCCGTGCTCCTCCTATTCAACTCTCCCTGCCCCCAAATCAATTTGTGGGTTTAAAAAATATTTTGATGACTATTTTTCTATAATTGTTTTTTAATCCTATGGATTTTATGCCTTCAAAAATTCTGAGGAGTCATTGGCTTCCCTCGACTCCCAAAAAGACTAAGGCAGAAACAAGTTTAAGAGCCTCACATTCCCTTTCACTGTTGTCACAGCCTCAGTGATGGAGTCTCTGCTCTTTTCTTCCGGCATTCAGGCTTTCTTCTTCCATTTTCCCTTTGGTAGACTGCCCATATCTCCTTTTCTATGTAAAGCAGTTTAATGTAGCCCCAGTCTCTCTATTTGAACTTGCATGCTTAATACTTTATGCTGAGATGGAGGACTCGTTTGTGATTAACAAACCCAAATCCTCTGATTATCAAGGTCTACCCTCCTTAACAGCAGTGGGGATTATAGGTAACAACTTTTTTTTCCTTGTTTTTCATATGTTTGGTTTAAAATTAGAGGTTTATTATATGTTTAATACAGGAGCCAGACCACTTTACATTTTACCACTTCCATTAAGAGTAATTTGGGGAAATAGTAGTTCAATGGCGATATCTTTCTAATTTTTTTCCAGAGATATTTTTAAATACTTTTTTAATTTTTAAATTACAGGTGACATACAATATTATATTAGTTTCAGGTGTACAACATAATGATTAGACATTTATATAACTTACAAAGTGATAACCCTGATAAATCTGTTACCCATCTGATGCCATACATAGTTCTATATTATTGACTATATTCCTTATGCTGTACTTTAAATCCCCATGACTATTTTGCAACCACCAATGTGTACTTCTTAATCCCTTCCACTTTTTCACCCAGACTGCCAACATCACTCCTATCTGGTAACCATCAAAATGTTCTCTGTACCTATGAGTTTGTTTTTGTTTTGTTTGTTCATATGTATTATTCTTTAGATTTGACACATAAGTGAAATCATATGGCATTTGTCTTTCTCTGTTTGACTTACTCCACTCATCATAATACCCTCTACGTTGTTGTTGTTGTTGCAGATAGCAAGATTTCATTCTTTTTATGGCTGAGTAATGCTCTGCTGCATATAAATACTACCTCTTCTTTATCCATTCACCCATTGATGGATACCCAAGTTGTCTCCATATCTTGGCTATTGTAAATAATGCTGCAATGAACATATGGATGTGCATGTCCCTTCGAAGTAGTGTTTTTGGTTTCTTTGAATAAATACCCAGAAGTGGGATTACTGGATCCTTCTTGTCTTTTGTTTTAGCCTATGCTTTAAAGTCTATTTTGTCTGGTAATAAGTATAGCTACCCCAGCTTTTTTTTTTTCCCCCATGCAAAACTTTTTCCATTCCTTTCAATTTGTGGGTATCTTTCAATCTGAAGTGGGTCTATTGTAGGCAGCCTATATAAGGGTCTTGTTTTCTTATCCATGCAGCCACCCCGTGTCTTTTGATTGGAGCATTTAATTCATTGCATTTTAAATAATAGTTGAAAGATAGATATGTAGTCATTATCATTTTATTATTCATATTTTTATCTTTCTTTTCTTCTTAAAGAAGTCCCTTAACATTTCTGATAATACTAATTTTGTAGTGAACTCCTTTAGCTTTTTCTTGTCTAGGAAGCTCTTTATCGCTCCTTCAATTTTAAATGATAGCTTTGCTGGGTAGAGTAAGCTTGGTAGGTACCTGCTTTTCATCACTGTGAATATTTCATGCCAATCCCTGTGGCCTACAAAGTTTCTGCTGAGAAATCTTCTGACAATCTTATGAGAGCTCCCTTGTAGGTAACTAACCTTACTTTTCTCTTGCTGCTTTTAAGATTCTTTCTTTGTCTCTAACTTTCAGCATTTTGGTGTGGGCCTCTTTGACTTCATCTTATTAGGACTCTTTGGGCCTCCTTGGCTTGTATGTCTATTTCCGTCACCAGGTTAGAGAAATTTTCCATCATTGTTTCATCAAATAGGTTTTCAAGTCCCTGTGCTCTCTCCTCTCCTTCTGGTACCCCCACAATGTGAATGTTTGATATTGTTCCAGAGGCCTCCAAGGATATTTTTGCACCCTTTGTAGAAAGACACCTGGGAACTGATAGCTTGCCCATCCCTTAATTCAGTTCTGCCTCTACCTGGAGCACCCCTTTCCCATCCTCCTGGCCTTGTCCATCTGTCTCTTAGGTAATATCCCTTCTAGAGGTGTTTGTTCCTTAACCCTCCAGGCATGTCTCCTCTCTGTGGACCTAATACATTATATCATGTTATAACTGTTTAGTAATAATGGCTAAAATTCGTTAAGTATCCACTATATGCCAGGCACTCTTTTTTTTTTTCTCCATCATCTCAACAGTGGATTATTAAATGTTTAATATGTGCTACATTGTAGGCAGACTTTAGAAATCTGATATTCACAACAACCCTTATGATATTACAATCATCCTTAGTTCACAGATGAAGAATGTGTGACCCAAAAAGGTTATATCATATTTAAAAGGTCACACAAACTTGATCAGCTTGACTTTAAATTCTGTATCCAAATCTAAAATTTGAACAGTGACTGAGTATTTTATGACATTAAGACATTATCATTAACTGTTCTTTTAGGCATGATAATGATATTTGATTATAATTTTTTAAAGTCCTTATCTTTTAAAGATATATTCAGAAATATTTACTGATAAAAACAATCAAATAAAACCCAAGTCAATAAATCATATCAGACCCAAAGTACATCAGTGTACACCTCTGAGATCACTATAACTTAGAAAGAACCAAACACAGTGGCTAGAGCAGGGTCTTTCCCAAACAAGCTTTGTGACCCTGGGGAAGTCACTTCACTCCTTCCTTTCATAAATGAAGGAGCTGGACATGATGCTTTTTAATGCCCTGTTCCCCAAAGAAGATGATGGTTACTTACTTCTATCTTACAGGATAGTTCCATAGTTAATGGTGGTTTTTAATAGAGTGTAGACTATAGCCAGATATGATCCGATCTGCCTGTTAGACATAATTTTAATCAAGAAAATATTCTCTTACTTTATGCCAAAAGTCTCAATAGTCATACTGCTTATTTCATTTGTGTTTGTTTGTATAAGCAGTAGAACTCTTTCTTCAAATGAAATATTGTATTGATTCCTGACTTATAAACACTTTGAAGAGAGCTACTCCGGTTTAAACGAGAGCTAAGAATAGCACCCTATAAAACCTCACTTGTCTATACCACCCAGAAACTATTTTAAAGGTTTATATTTATTAATTTATTTAATTTTTGTATCATCAAAATAAAATGGATACATTTGAAAATGAGGAAACAGAGGTTAAGAAACTTATCCAGTGTCATAAATATAGGAAATCTCTGAGCTGGGCAGCCTGGTTCAAAAGCTGTACTCTGCTTCTATACCATGTCCCTCTCAATGTGGTTGCACATTTATCTTCCAGTAAACTGTAGGCTCCTTGGGAAAGAGTGGCATTGTATTCCTAGCCCCCAGCCTAGTCAAGAACATGTGTTCAGTAAACATGTCTAGGGGGAATGAAATTTGTTGGACAGTTTTCAGAGGCAAAATCAAAGCTCATTAAACCTTATAGATATGAATATGCAAGAGAGGTCAAGCTAAGCCCTAATTTTAAAGATGAAAAAACTAAGGCTCTAAAAAGTTAAGTGATTTTCCCAAGACCAGCCAGTTAATAGTAGAAACAGAACTAAAGTTTAGGTCTCTTGACAAGTAAATCACTAAAAGAACCAAAATCATAAAGGTTTTGGATTAACAAATTCTTACATTTCTTTCTATCTTGAAGCTGTTCTTTTTCTAGTCATGGGATGTTGATGATTAGAAGAGTGGAAAAACTTTGTCCTGGTTATAGTAGAGCTGGAGGAGACCCTAGAGATGGGCTTCAGGGGAGGATTTTTGACGTCCAAAATACCTTTAAGTATTACCAGTTGGCAAACTACAAAGTGCCCATTAACAAACATTATCACTAACAGTATTACCTGATTCCTATGAATTATCTCTTTCTTTCATAGAGCTTAAACTAGGAGGCAATAAACTACATCTTCAGCCCCATTCCAGGCCCAAGAATAAATAGGATATAATGAAAGAGTCCCAATTCAATATTCAGATGACTTACATCAACATGTATGTCTAATCCTTTTCTAACCTGATTCTAGCAACTGGCTTCTTTCTTTTTGTGAGACCAAATCCTTACATATAACCCAATTATGATTTGACTCTTAATATTGTTCCTTATTGGGCATAAGATACAATCTTGATAATTGGCTTATGGCAAAATACAGGAATAGAAAACACCTGATTTACTGCTGCCCCCATCCCCTCACCTCCACGGAGCTCTTTCCTGAAGAGCCTAGAAGCATCTTCGAGATCTTCCTCTAGGAAACCACTACACTCAAGAGGAAGCCTACTGGCTAAAAGTTTACACCTGTAAGGATCTGTTACTTGCTCCATTCTATTTTTTTTTTCTCTCCCGAAGGAACTAGAGTTCTATCAGTTTGTAGGTCTTGCTACTTGTCAAATTACCTTTCTAATGCTGAGTGCTGCCTGCGCACCTGAGATATATCTCTATAGAAGACACAGCCTGTTCCCTCTTCCATGAAAGAGTAATTTAGTGGAGGTCTCTTGCAGTCAAAGCCAGGGGACAAACATATATCGCATTCAGAATTCCAGGGAAGTTAGAGGAGTGTATAAAGTATAAGAAAAATAAAAGAAAAAGTATTAACTTTATAAAGCCAGAAAAAAATTATTTGAGGAAAACCATAAGCAGAAATTGGGGGACAGCATGCAGAGAAAGAGAATTAGAAAGCAGAGGAGACAAGACTATTATGTAACAGATCAAGTAAGTCGATGATGGGTGGTGAGTAGGAGAGAATATATAATCCATCATATTTTTCTCATTATTGCGAGGAAGCTCAGAGTCAAGTTTAGTATCTAATAACAGTAATTATATTAGCTCTCATAACTAGGCTGTTTGTTCTCGCCTTCCTTTAGAGGCTGAAATTTTTTTGTTTGAAAATATGAGTTATGTCAGAGGGCCAATAGACATATGAAAAGATGCTCTATGTAACTAATCATCGGAGCATGCAAATTAAAACTACAATGAGATATCATCTCACACCTGTCAAAATGGCCATCATCACTAAATCAACAAACAACAAGTGTTGGTGAGGATGTGGAGAAAAAGGAACCCTTATGCACAGTTGGTGGGATTGCAAATTGATGTAGCCACTATGGAAAACAGTATAAAGATTTATCAAAAAAATTAGAAATAGAACTACCTTTTGACCTAGCAATTCCACTTCTGGATATTTATTCAAAGAAATCAAAAATCCTAATTTGAAAAGTTACATGCACCCCTATGTTCACTGCAGTATTATTTACAATAGCCAAGAAGATATGGAAGCAACATAAATGCCCACCAATAGATGATTGGCTAAAGAAGAGGTGGTACATATATACAATGGTATATTACTTGGCTATAAAAAAGAATGAAATCTTACCATTTGTCACAACATCAGTGAACCTGAAAGGTATTATGCTAAGTGAAATAAGTCAGACAGAGAAAGACAAATACCATATGATCTCACTTATATGTGGACTCTAAAGGACAAAATAAATGAAAAAAAAAAAAAAAAAACAGAAACAGCTTCATAGATGCAGGGAACAAGCTGATGGTTGCCAGATGGGAGGGAGGTTGGCGGTCTAGGTAAAAAAGTGGAAGGGATTAAGAAGTACAAATTTGAAGTTGCAAAATCGTCATGGAGATATAAATTAAAGCATAAGGAATATAGTCAATTATATGGTAATAACTATGTATAGTGCCAGGTGGGTACTTGACTAGTTGAGATCACTTGTAAATTAAACAAATGTCTAACCACTATGCTGTACACCTGAAACTAATATAAAATAATATTGAATGTCAACTGTGATTGAAATTTTTTTTAAAGGGGGAAGGTGAAGAGGAATAAGGTTCAGATTTCTAGGTATAAAACAAATAAGTCATGGGAATGTAATGTACAGCATAGGGAATATAGCCAATAATATTGTGATACTATAGCATTGTATGGTGTCAGATAGTTGCTGGTATTATCATGGTGATCACTTCTTTAAGTATATAAATATTGAATAACTATGGCATACACCCGTAACTAATATAATATCATGTTAGCCATATTTTAATAAAAATATTTTCAAAAGAGAAAATATGAGGTTCGTCTAAATATACACACATTATATATGTATTATTTTTACAATTTTTATTTATAATAAGAATGGATCTGTCCTTAGCTAAAAGCCCATGGAACTTTAGACATTCATCTGGAAGGAGAATTTTTAAAAGTAGCAAGAAATGAAAGGCAAGAAAGCTTCTGTTAATCCTCCTCTCTCAATACAGCTCAACACGTCTTTATTGGGTATTAAATATATGTTGAGCTCTGAATTGGATGCTGTGAAGAACATAAAATTGAAGAGGTGACCCATGCCCTTTCAGAGATTATCATCTTCTTGGGGAGACTGACTGTATAGAAATATAATAGATTATAGAGAACATGTGACTCATTAAGGAGATGTAGTGTGAGTGAGAAGTAAAACCTCCGTTGTCTTAAGCCATTGAGATTCTGTGGTAGTCATTATATGGCATACCCTTACCCAGTGGGTCTCAGAGTATAGGTCCCACACCAGCAGCAGCAGCTAAGCCTTTGTTAGTAGTAAAAATTCTCAGGTCCCACTCCAGATGTACTGAATCAGAAACTCTGGGGTGGGGCACAGGGATCCATATTTTAACAAACATGTCAAGTGATTCTGGTATGCTAAAGTTTGAGAAACTCCAACCACAATATTCTTTGCTACAGATGCTTTCACATTTCCCCATTTTCCTCTAAGTATAGCACAGGACCAGATCCTTACACACCTCTGAAGAGTAGCATTCAAAATGAAGACACCTACTCAAGCTCTAAATATTGTTCCCTTTACAAAAGTTTTAGACTCAAATGTTTAAGCAAGAGGCCTTGTTTAAAATGGTATTAGCTTAAGTGAACATGACCTAAGCATCCTGAAAAAGGTGAATTACAAGAACAAAAATGACCACAATTGGTGATCATTCCCTATGTGTTAGTTGATTTACTTACCCCCAACCTTTACACATCCAAAAATGGGGGCGAGGCGGGGGCAGGGAACCTACAAAGAAGACAAAATTATCATTCTCAATTTACAGAGGAAAAGATGGAAGTCGAGGCACTCAAGTAGCTTTCCTAAGTCCCCACAGTTTGTAAATGGTAGTCGAAGTTGAATCCAAATCTGTCTGACCCCAGAGCCTATGCCTTTCCCCATCACCGTCATTAAAGAAATGAGCTATTTTCTGAGTGCCTGAGAACACAGAGGCCCAAGTCAACCCCCTCGTCATATTACCAGCCCTACTGCCAATTCGTTGGGTGTTATTTCATCATTATGCCTTTAGTCAGGTTTGGGTTTTTCTTTTTTTGTTTTTGTTTTGTTTTTGCTTGAAAAATTAGAGATTCTGCTACTTACCACCTACTTACCTGTGAGCTGGAATGAATTGAGGTATGTAAAACTTTAGAGAACTAAGGATGAAAACTGTATTAAATAGTATTATTACAAGTAGCAATAAATCAGGTAAAAAAATGTAACGTGCAAGTTGGAACATAAACTGGAATTAAGTGCCATAAATATAAAAGAACCCAAGGCATGTGGTTCTTTGAATCTAACAGTAAAATGCTTAACCTAAATTTTAGATTAACAAGGCACCCAAACAGCCACCTTAGAAAGGCATAATTTGAGAAGGTTGGGGCTAGGTAATCACTGGGAATGTTTGGAAAAAGCGGCTAATCTTATATATATCTGTAATGTTTTTTAAGAAAAATTATAGTAGTAGTTTTTAAAATTTGATTGTTTACTATGTGCCAGAAACAGTTTCTAAGCTCGTTACATTATTAATTTATTTGCTCTTCACAATAATCTTATGAAGTAAGTCATGTCACTATCCTCCATTTTAAAGACAGATTTTTTTAAAACCGAGCAACAGAGTTTACATACGTTTTTAACCTGAGGAACAGAGGTCACATGGCTTTTTAAACTAAGGAAGAGAGGTCACAGAACTGATAAGTAACAAAGCCGGAATAAGAATTTAGGCAGCCTGGCTCCATAGTGTATGTATAGTCAACCGCGATGTTTAGGCTAGTATTTATATGTTGATAAATTACAATTTTTTAAGTCTCTTCTTCTTCTTTCATTAACTTGTACCGTTTACCCTTCTCTGTCTTTTTGCCATCATTTTCTCTGGCACGGCTCAGACTCCAGCAGTAGTTCAATGAAGGTTGCAATAAACTATAACAAAACAAAACACTACCGCAATGCCCATGATCTTTTCATTCTTTACAAATGAAGCCATCTAGACAGGAATGTTAATAAGCGAGTTTATGTCAAGAAATCTCAAAACAGCAAGTATTTTGCCATGAGACAAAGTAAAACAAAAGAAAAGCTGAGTATACTTACATATCAATTCTTTGGCTCAGTAATAACCCTTGCTCTTCACAGCCTCACATGCTTCCTTCCTCCCACAATTCTCACTCGATTTCTCTTATCTAAAAACTCTGCCCCAAATTGATGCCTTCTAGATAACTTTCTGAATGTAATTTCATTTCAAAGTATTTAGAGTTGGTCAAATTCTTATAAATCAACTAAGTTGATCCCATGAAACCCCAAGAAGTAAACAACTTGCCCAGCATTACTCAGTGAGTTAGTGCATACCCGGGTTCTGAACTGCAGACCTGCCCTGGGCCTGACTTCGGAAACATCCCCGAATCTGAACAGGAAATCAGAACGTGGGCCCTGCAAACCAACAGACTTTACTGCTAGTCCCAGTTTCACCACTTACTAAAAGCGTGAGCTCAAAAATTGTTTAATCGGACACTACTATCATACAAATATTGAAATACACTTACAAAGAGTGTATGACTGTATACTTAGAAAAGCCAAAGAAATTCATTAAGAGCCTATTTATATTCATAAATAATCTTTCATCTCTCCTGATGCATGATAAACATGCAAAAATTGATAATATTCCTGTATACCAATAATAACCAGTTATAATGTTTAAATAAGTTCTCAAATGGGCTACCAAAAATATATAGATTTAGCAAGTGATATACCTTACTTATCTTTTGAGAGATAATTTGGTTTTGTAGAAGGAGAAATATTTCTGCTTCCAAATGGAAAAATTAGAAATATAAAGAATGTCCGACTCTTCACATTCTTTGAATGCAATCCCAGTCAAAAGCCCAACAAGATGTTTACTAGTATTTTGCTAAATTAAAATAAAATTTGTCTGGAAAAATAAATGGATGAAAATTATAAGTAACATTTTGAAAGAGATGAGTAAGTATGAAAGACTATTTTCATCAGATAATAAAATATAGTATAAAACAAAATCAGAACGATGTGTTAGTTCTAATACAAAACTAGACATGCACATTAATGGGCCTACATGAGAAGTTTCTTATGTATAAAAATGCAATATATGACACGGAAATTTAAAATATTTATATAAATGATGTTATACTGTCTCATTAGAAATTGGAAAAGAGAAATAAACTTAATCTATACATATCTCACACAGAACCCAAAAGAATTCCAAATGCTCTTAGAATTAAAGAAAAAATAAAAACAAAACCTAGCACAAAAGAAGATCTAATAATAATCAAATATCAAGAAGAATAATAACTTCAAAGTTTGAGAAAAGATGAAATTTCTCTATACAAGACAGCTTTTCTTTAAAAAATCAAAACTATAAACATTAAAATAAAAAGGTAAATAAACTAAGAAAATAGTTTTAATAAAAATGCAAATGGTCGTTTTTATATTATCTTTCCAAAAGCGTGTTCAAATCACTTTTTGAATGACGGTGAAATAAAACTAAAACAAATTATATAAAGAGCTCCCACACATGGATAAGAACAATTAGGCAAAGGACAAAACATAGACAATTCATGTTAAAAGAGATAAAATTAAGAAACAGGTCTATGGAAAAATATTAACTCACTATTAATCAAAGAAATGTAAATTAAAGCAACAATGGGACACTATTTTCCAACTGTAAAATTTATAAATACTGTTTTTCGAGAAAAACGCTCAGTGTTGGTAAGGTCATAATGAAACTATGGAATCATATATTTATGATATCTAGGTAGAGAAACACAAATACTTAAGCCATATCAATGAACTTCAACTGTGTAAAAAATCTTTTAAAATTGGAAAAACTGTAAGACATTTGCAGTAGTGTTATAATTTTTAATACAAATTTTGAGGATTTTCTAAGTGTCTCAGTATATTCTACCTCTAGAAATCTCTGCTTTACTCTCTGATCTGCTGCTTCCTCACCTTCAGGCACCTCATTGTCTCTCCTCTGTGTGTGTGTGCGTGTGCGTGTGTGTGTTTGTGTGTGTGTGTATGTGCGCGCGCCTGTCTTTATCATGTCTCTAGCCTTTGGCACAGGACCTGGCACAATCATTGAATGAATGAATGAATCAATCAATGAATGAGATGAATCATGCTAAAGAGTAGCAGATTGTGTAAGTGTGGCTCTTGATGAAAAGCGAACCTGTTAATTTGCTAATTATGAAAATTATGTCGCAACTCAGAAAATGCTTTAGGATAGCACAAAGTGGGGAAAAACAGAATACATAATGGCACATATATTATGATTGTAACTAGATAATGGTTTTAGGCACATGAACAAACCCTGGAAAACAACATGTAGATTTATTGTTTTTGTTGGAGTCATAGGATGTTTCAGGGGTTTTTTTCCCCCTAGTTTTAAAAAGCATATTAATTTTTCTCTTTTTACAATTTTAAAAAGGCGGGGAAAAATTCACAGGCCTTGGGTCAGAATACTTGGGTACCTGTTCTGGCTCCACTATTTAATAGTTTTCTGACCTTGGACAAGCTACTGGAACTCTCTGAGTCTCAGTTTCCTCATCTATTAAATGGGGACTATAATAGCTACCTCTCAGAGTTGTTGTGAGGTATAAATGGCATAATGCATGTGAAAGAATTTTATAAACTATAAAATGTTATATGAATATGATGCCATTGTTATTAAAGTTGCCCCTATTTCCTAAGAGAAATAAGCTTTTTATTTCATCCAAATGTTTACATTTAGTCATTTACATATAATGCGCAAGCAATACCCAAGTCCTAGAAATGCACACTATTCTGTGTTTCATGAGCTAATATATTAAACCAGCCCTAAGCACTGGCCTATCAGGAGGTAGTGGATTTCCAGCTGGACTTAGGAAAAGGGACCTATCAGATCCTGGGGATGAAATCCAAAGTGAAGTGGTTTTCCCAAGTAATCAGATAAGGAAAGTCACAGAAAATCTATCACGAACTTTTAAATGTTAATTATTTGATTTTAACAAACAAAACAAAAAAAATAAGGAAGAAGTCCCGCACCCATTCCCATCCCTGTTCACCCAGCCAGTCCTTTTCCTTTCAGATGGTGACTATTATTACTGTATTATGTGTCATTCTAGGGCATTTTATGCATATGTAAGCAAGCAAAGATGTGTTATTTTTTCCTTTTTGAAAAATTGAACTATAGATCTTGGTGCTATTTACATATCAGTACATAAAGAGTTCCTTATGATTTATTTATTGTTTGTTCATTTGTTTTTGCTCTGTTTTGTTTTGTTTTGTTTTGTAGCAGTGTTTTATTTCATTGAATGGATATGCCTTATTGATTTTATTTTATCAGTCCCCTTCGAAAGAACATCTAGGTCATTTTTCACCATTTGCTCTGTCTTGAAGGAAGGAATGTCTCATCCTGCCTTAAGCAGCGACAATGAGGTACACAGGTGCATTGGGTCCCGAGTGGCCATTTGGAAACCATTTTGCTTGTTTCCCTTCCCAACAACCAATTTGGATCAAAACCACATGGACTAGAGGATCTATTTCAGTTAGGCCTTTTCTTAAAATTCAATATAATGCTGTAGTTGAGTCTGAAGCCACGCTACCTGGGTTCAAGTGCTGGCGCCTCCCATTTATTCAAATTCTCTCTACCACAAAATGAGGATAATAACAGTATACACCTCACAAAACTTTATAAGGCTTAAGTGAGTTAATGTATATATATATCGGTGGCCCTTATTATGTCTAGCTTCTTTCAGAGAGTGTTTTGGAGGAAGCAACCAAAACAATTAAAGGTATTTTTATCTTAAAAAAATATTATGCCCTAAATCAGTGGTTTTCAAAATGTGATCTATAGACCAACAGTATAACCTGGGAACGTCTGAGAAATGCAAACCTACTGAATCAGAATCTTGGGGTGGGGACCCAGTGATCTGGGTTTTAACAAGCCCTCTAGGTAATTCCGAAGCATACTATGGTTTAAGAACCATTGTTCTAAAATGTAGGGTTTGGCAGGGGAGGGCGGCGTTAAACCATATTAAGATCGTGGAACACAAGCAAATCATGTTGTTCGAGGGACATCATGAATTGATGACATTGAATTTCATTCATTTTACTAGTGGAAAAATATGCCCATATTTTTTGTATGTTGTTTTCTGCATCTCAAAATGCATACATACATACATACGTACATACACACACACACGTATATTACAATTGTTTTCTTTTAAATCACATTTCCAGTCTTCTGTTAGCATTTGTTTGCTACTAGGTCAGTAACACTGATAGATTAAATTGTAGCAGGTGCCAATATTTTAATTTTAAAATATAGAGAAAAATTCGAAATTGAAAAAGTCTAACTTGAACTCACTCTATAATCACAAAATGGAATTTAATCATTATGATTTAATTTTAGCCACCGTTTTCCTTTGTTTATTCATTCGGCAAACATTTTCTGAGCATGGACTACACTGTCAAAACTCTACTGAACACTAGTTCTAGTGAATGAGAGAGGCAGGAGGAGGAGGAAATGACCTGTCCGTCAATGTTTTTATACAATCTACTCACAGAAAATCACAGTCTGGCTTGTACTGTACCCATGTTTCCATGCCACTGGGCATAGCATCCAGAAAGAAACAAGCCATTACTATTCCTTTTCTCCCTGGACTGAGCACAGTGGTTTTTCCAATGAAGAAATGCTTCTATCCTATAGTATAGACCAAGAATGTCGCATAGGACTAAGGTCAATTCCAGCTAGTTGGTGGGGCCTCTCTGGAGTGTTACTTTAAGATTCTAAGACAATATTCTGGCTGGG
The DNA here is from genome assembly GCF_014176215.1 of Rousettus aegyptiacus. NCBI lineage: Eukaryota > Metazoa > Chordata > Mammalia > Chiroptera > Pteropodidae > Rousettus > Rousettus aegyptiacus. The sequence continues at coordinate 25,838,853 of NW_023416285.1, forward strand.
CAGGAAAGAGTGCTGTGCACAAAAAAGAAGGGAGTACTAGCGTAAGGGGGTTTTCACTTGCAGCCCTTGGAGAGTGTAGCCTTCCTTTCCCCTAGGAATATGGGAAGCTATTTTTCAGCATTTCTTGGATTATAAAATCATACCTTTTGCTTTGTCTCTCTCTGAGGCTACTAACTAATATTGTCAGCTTTCTCCTTTCCTCTGGTTCTTTCTTTCTCCAAGAGCCATTGAGAATGATCTAGCCAAGTTCAGGGTCAGAGAACAGTGGTTTCCCAATGTTAAATACGTTAGCATGGAATGATTTCCTCTGCGGTGTTTGGGCCAAGGCCCAAGAGCCCAACCCTGCCACTTTCTTCCATTGGCTTCCAGACACCTGGCTTGCTCCTAAGCGTGAAGCAGCAGGATTTATTTTCCTGAATGAAAGAGCACACACTTTCCCCTTCGCTACTTGGCTGGCATCACACAGACGTGAACAAAGATCCCTTCACCTTCCACCTCCATGTCAACCAACCTCTTGGAGTGAAGATAAAGAAGATTCCCACTGCAAGCTTTGTGCAAGAGAACACAAGAGGAGACAAAGTGGGCATTATAGTCAAGAATCCACTGGTTGGGCTGGTTCTTCATTTGCTGTACTATTTAAAAGGTGTGTATGGCATTTCTAGATTGCTCTTTATTTGCTTCCACGCCTCTCTTACAAGGCAATCATGAATCCCTATATAGGGTCCATCAGGCTCATAGATCTAGGGAAGCTTGAGCCAGATCAATTTGTCTCACATGGTCATCTAGAGCTATAATTTGGAATGTGTGGTGTAGAAAATCTGTTCCATGCTTTAAGAAATAACAAAGACCCTGAAACTCCGAAGACTTTTTTCCCAACCCATTTCCTCCCAGAAGAGCCAATTTAGAAACACTCTCAGGAGATTTTTCAATCGGCTCTATTGAAAATGAATGGAGATTGTATTTATCCTGATTAAGACATTAGAAATAATTTTCTCTTCCTCTAAGAATGCTATATCTTTCCTTCTCTTCCCTCATATTTTGCCTCTTTATTCAAATCCAAACAAATTCACAATGCTTGCTCATCACTTGATTATTTTCAGGTATTATTTGGGTCTCCTTTTCTTGGCTTTCTTTTCTAAATATTTCTGTTTGCTTTATAAGTTTCTTCAACTGTATCAAACATACTGTTTTTAAGCTCTTGTTTTATTTTTCTTTCTGCTCATAAAGAAATGCATCTATATGTTCTGGGGTTATCTAATTCTGAATCCCATCACAGAATGATGCTTTACAAGTAAGCCAGTGTTTCTCACAAAATAAGTAATTGTATGAACTATTGGGTCTTCCCCTGACCAATTCTAATTTTAGGCCACGATGATATCTGATTAAATGATGGCCAACTCTCAATTAACCCTATTAATCCTAATAATAATGGGTAGAAAGAGTACTACATGTTAAGTCATGGATTACTGTTTTTATAATAACATCACTTTCTCCCTATACCAGTAGGCAGAAGTGACATTGAAGAGTAAAATTGTCTGGTTTAGTTTTTTGCTGTTTTTCTTCCCATTTTCTTTTGGGAAACAATGAACAAAGACAAGGGGTGGGGAAAGTAATGGATGAATAAGAGATGTGAAAATGCCATGAACTATCCCTAGAGAGTAAAAAAGTTGGCTTTTGTTGGGACTTTCAAGATCGTGGACATAATACTCCATGTCCATTCACTGGCTCTGAGTACAGTTTTTACAGCCAGTCATAAAATGGAAAGTAAAGGTGCATTGTGAAACAGTTGGCACGTATTTAACAAAGGTAAGACAAGCTGGCACCACTATAATTTCTACCCATTAGCATGGGGTTTGGTGGTGATCCTATGGTAGAGGGCGCAGCTAATAAAGAACTTCAAAAGGAGAGAGAACAAATTATGAAATGTAGATGAGTGTAAGCCATTTACATTTTCAGCTCTAGTGAAACCAAATTTAACTTGCAAAGATTAGCAAATATCACTATTAGTTCATATAAATAACCCAGCAATTCTACATGAATTTTGCCATGAAAATAACCCAATTATTGTATCTAAAATCTACACTATTTAACTTTTTAAAGAAATGAAATGATAGCTCTTGAAAGCACTTGAGAGGTTATCTGTCAAATCTATACGTGTAAAGATTTTCCCTGTGAAGACAGAATAACTGAATCCCTTTGCCTTGTAATAACCCTCCGTATTTCTAAAAATGGAAATTATCTCTGACTCCTTAATTCTTAGTTTTACAGGTAAAACAATCCCATCCCCATCAGTTTTTTCTTATAGAACCCATTTCCATATCCTCACTTATTTGATTATCTTTCTCTGGATCTTTTTCCTACTCCCACTTTTAAAATAAGAAAAGTAGTTGTCAGGGAAGATGCTTCCAAACCTCACCAAGAAACATTTCCACTTCTCTCATTCTGTTCTTTAGTTTAGACCATTCCATCAAAACATAACCAGACACTTTTGAATTCTTAAGAGAAGAGATTTGAACACAAACCAAAAATGAAAACTAAACATCCAAAATCATAATAGCCCTAATTCCTCTACTAGTGGATGGAAGGTCTGTGAACCATGTGTGTTTGCACTGGAGGACATGACCTTTACCTGTGAACTAACAGCTTTACTATGAGATGGGCTCTTGGCTCATCTCCGGTCTTTCCCTAAGAGCTTCTACTGTGATGCACAGTGTAGAAGAGAGGTGGACAGAATGCCGTGAGGAGGGTACTTAAGCCAGCAGTGTTTTAGTGCATTGTGCATTTTAATGCATTGTTTAAGTCGTGAGAAAGTTGCATAAGTCAAGCTCTTTCTGAGACCCCAGAGATCAAAGAGAATTCAGTTAAAGGGCAAACATTTAAAGAGCAACAACTATATTATTCTTTACCGGAAGTTCCGTGAAATGCAGTTATTTCTGTAATTTTTTATCCACATGTCAAATGCCAAAAATATCTGTTGAAAAATGCAGATTCGGCCACTTGAAATTTGTATGGCTTGGCATTTTGTTTCACAACAACAGACTGCACCACGGTGTAGACTGAAGGTTTACCTTAATGTTATTTACTAGTATCAGAGTCACAGTGGTCACATCAGGCATGCCCCTTGGAAGTTATGGAATGAATACACACAACCGTGAAATGCTTAGTAGTCAAACCGGAATTTTATTTTGTTTATTTTAGAACTGAAAGGAGTGCTATAAATTCGAATATCTTAAACCCCTATTTACTTCTTATCACGTATCCTTTCGTACCTTACTCTTCAAAGTGTGGGCCCCATACTAGCAATATGGGCATCACTTGGGAGCTTGTTAGAAATGAAGAATCCCTGGTCTTGCCACAGAGATAAATCTGCATTTTAGCAAGATACCCAAGAGATTTGTATGCACACTAAATTCTAAGAAACACTGCTTAGTAGATAACTTTCTCTTTTTAAATAAATACTAGCTCTAAAATAATTTCACTCTCTTAAGCTCCCTCATCAGGAAGTTTAAAATTCTAATTTAACAAAAATGAAGAAATTATAACTCTCTCGTAAAGCCATCAGCAAAGCCTTCTGTCTTTAGAGTCATAGAAAGGCCTATTTCACCAAAGCACTAAGGCCAGGAGAAAAGGGTTTAAAGGATGGCCCTTGGCGAAACATCAGATCTATTCCCGTTAGTCTTACCTTGTCTAGCTAGGAGTCTCCCTGAATCCACTTATTTCATTCACTTTTCTACTATGTAGAGTCTAGAAAAACTTCAAAGGAGGGCCAGCTGCTCTAAGATTAACAGCTGTTCATTATTTTAATTAATTAATTAAAAGAGTTTAGTTCCACAGAAGTCCCGAGGAGATTTTGAACACAACTGGAGGAGCAAACAGCCTATGTGTGTACTCATGGAAGATCAACCCTATCCCTACAACTCACACCAAGTGCACCTTAAAAACTGGGGGAGGGTAGAAGATTCCATTACCAAAAGTTCTTGGAAACTTCTCTCACCCGTTCACATTAACATAAGCATAGAACTGTGGAGATCTAACGGGGTGAATTACCTTTCTTTGAAATGCCACATGACTTCCAAACCAGCCTGTGCTTTAGTTTTCCATGATGTCAGGCACTGGGCAGGCCTTAATGGATAGAACATTTTAGGATTAGGGCGGCATGGTTTCTGATGGAAAAGGGCAGATATCTAAGGACTAAGTTTCAAAAAATACAAGGATATAATTTCCCACAATTCTAGGTCATTTTTACTGGGGACAGCAGCAATTGGTGGCCATTCTTGCTAATTCTCCAACCTATCCTTCCTGGAAAGAACTTATTTTCAAGAATTTTAAGGAATCACTTGCAAAGGGGCTCTTACATTTCACCTTTCTCACCTTTCTTGTTTTGTTTTGTTTTGTTTTCTGCCCAGTATATATTGTGTAGCAGAATCTGCAAAAAGTAGTCTGAAGACGAGTAGTATACATTAATTCTTAAGGTAGTGCTCCCCGAAGAGTGGGCCAGAGGTCACCTGTGTCAGAATCATCTGGCGTGCTTGTTAAGATGCACTCATAAGTCTCCATATCTGCTAAATCAGAATTCACAGGAGCTAGGTCTTAGAATCTACATTTTTAACAAGTTCCTGTGTGGTTTTTATGCATGCAAATTACTGCTTACAGTTTAAAGTCAGTAGAATTTTAGACTATGAGAGCACTCCAACCTGCATAGTATTCCAACTATCTCCAACATGTAGGTGGGGGTACGAGAGATCCTGAGGTGTTTTACCACCTTGTGGAATCCCAATCCAGCTAGATTATTTTGGAAGTGTTAGGGGGAGAAGCAAAGTGTATCAGTGGATACCCCGATACAATGAAATGCTTCCCTGGTGATAAATCATTGCTTGAGATCTCCAACCCAGATTCTCTCTGCCCAGTTAAAAGATATTTCCATGACCAACTAACTTTCAACAGGTTTTCTTAAACTGTGGGATGAGAACAATTCTTGAAGGAGGAAGTTGTTAGCTAATGGATTGTAGAAACCCCTAAAGTTTCACCTACCTAGGAACACACAGAGTTCCTGTTAAGTATCCAGTTGGTCAATGCCTGAACTCACCTTGCAACTAACTAATCATACTTTGGGCTATTTTAGAAGTTTCAGTGCCATGAAAATTATGCCCCAGTTTCTCAATTTCTACACTGATAAATGATTAGTTTTAAATTTTCCGTCAGTGTATGAGCATGCCTATACACTAAGCTCTAAATTCATTGCGTTCTTGTCATATTATTGGTGTTCTTTTGTCTTTCCCTGGGTGAAAAGGAACATTAATATGAACAGTAGGATAAGAAGCTGATCCAGAAAGAGAACTATCACAACATTCAATGTTTATAGTGAATATTAATTTATATTTTAATTTAAGCACCAAAGACAGCAAACAAATCAACTGGTACACATTTTAAAACACTTCTTTAGTAAAACAATTTTCTCTAAATTCTCTGTTTCTTACCAACATAAGTTCAATATTCCATTGAAATCAGCAACAATATACAGATTTTTGGCAGGGTTTTCCCACCAATCCATACACCCAGCCCAGATTCATAAGCCATCATCTGGACACCTACATATTATAATCAATAGTCAACTGTCTCATGTTTCACTTAATGTGAGACTTCCTCTTTGAGGTCCTGTATTTTAAAAAAATACGCAAAGAATTAAGTTTCGCTTCAAAGGAGTAATAAAAGGAATGTTATGCTTCCCCCAAGAACCAAATGATTTCCATCCTCATGAAAAGCAGACCGCCACAGGTATATGACCGAGCTCCTAATAGGTAACCATCTATTCTTTTTCCCTAAAATGATTGACTTTTGCCCCTATAAACTACTCAGACCTAACTATACTCTGAATAAAGTAAACTTGACATTTTCATGACAGGAAGTGAACATATGAACCTTGAGTGGCATGTAACCACTCTCACATTTTAACCCTTTGTGCTTTGTGCTTGCAACATCGTTGATATATAAACAGAGATTTATTCTGGATAACTCAAGAAAAATTTTAGTTACTCCAATGAGTTTGGTGTTTCTGAATCTGAAATGTCCAAATAATTGGCCAATTCACTTAGAATGTTTTAGCACAACTTTGTATGTTCAAGTGACAAAAAGGTAAATGGTGTGGTAGTTAAAGGTAAAAAAAAAAAAAAAAGTAATGGCTCTTTTCAATATAGGCTTTGTGAAGAACTCATTCACAGTCCGATGGGAGTAAGGAAGTTGCTGTCTGAGCATTCATGAAGCTACGTGGGGTCAAGGTGAATATTTATTTCAAGTTCATATTGCTCCCAGCGAAGATGTGCAGTTCTCATTAACCATCGGTCTACAAATCGACTAAGAGCTTGTTTGCCCTTAATTTCTAGAGGACCGGTAAGAAACGAAATCAAAGGTTGTCACTATTTAATAGATCAAATATAGTCAACTTTTCAAATAAGTTGAATAATTTGCCTCAGATTATATAATAATTTCATGTTGAACCTAGATTAAAAACTCAGAATGAAATAAAAACTCAGAATATAGAGAGGCCGGGGAAGAGGGCATAGCGTGTATTCTCTGGGCCCACACTTTGTTATCGACCTCGTATCATTCTCACAAGAATCCTGTGAGGTTAGTTTTCTCATACCCATCTTACAGATAAGGAAATAGGAACTTAGCTACCTTCGCACAGCTGGAAAATATCAGAGCGAGGAATCAAGCACAACCTTTTTGCCTCAAAGTCTATGCATGTTAAGCTCTCTATCTGGTGTTTCCCAAAGTGTAATGTGCACACCGCTCCTTTAGGTGGTGCGTGGAAGAAAACTTTACTAGTGCAGTTCTCAGACTTTACTCTGAGTGAGAATTGCCCATGAAGCTCATTAAATTGCAGAACCTCACACCCTCCCCAAGAACCTCTGAGTCAGCCCCACCCAGGTGATCCTGAAGCAAGCATCCGATGGGATGGTCTCACCGTGAGAAATGCACTAGGTTGAAAATGTAATTAGCATGATGAACCCACTTCATAGGCATTTTCCTTTTTAAATAAATTTAAAAGTAAAAAAAAAGGGAGGGGGTTGTAAATCCATATACATTGTTTTTTAAAATTTCACTTTATTTAAAGTAGAAAACATTAAGGAAACGATAGAAGTGATAGAAGTGGTGACGGGTCTAGCGAAGACTGTGGAGGGGCGTCTCAGGACTGACACCGGGGAAACCCAGTGACTCACTGTTCTGAGATGGAAAAGAAAGAGATGTGCCCGTTTGCCTGGATATAGGCATGGGCCGAACAGAAAAAACTATCTGGAAGCTCAGGGACGCTCTGCTGCTTCTATGGCCTGATCCTACCGTTGGGGAAAGCGTCAGGGTGAGGACACAGGAAAGATCGCTGGGGTCCAAAGGGTGGGATCTTCTTTGCAGTTCTCTGAAGGCACAAAAAAGCATGCTCTCCCACCACAATGGTTCGGCAGCACAAGGTTCTCTTGGGTTTTTAGGGTTCCTAACCATTTGAGGTCACATACCACTTTGATAATTAATAAAAGCTTTGCATATTTTCCCTAGAAAAATTCTCATATATACACATAAAAATACGCCATAGTATTTCAGGTGCTTCTCAGGTTCCTCATGGTTCATGCACAGACTCCAATGTAAGAACTCCTTCTTTATGTGGAAACAGAGTGTATCTCAGCTCATGGCCATTTTGTTTAACTTCGACTTATCCTTCCTCTGAGTAAAGCATATTTTAAACAAGCATTCTTCATCTGGGGTTCACAGTCCCCAGTGGGGCGGAGCTAGGGAGGGAAGGAGTGTCAGGTTCCCTGACTCTACAAGAAGTATTCAGATGTTGATACATTTTTCTGGGGAATATTTTCATCAGAATGTCAAAGGACCTCAAAACTCAAACAATTTAAAAAACACCGTTAAAAAACTTTTTTAAAAAATCCATTATAAGTGTAAAACAAAACACTGATAACAGAAAACCTCCACAGAAGTATGGCATAGTGAATTATTATCAAGTGAAGAGCCTGTGACCACCACTCAGGTCAAGAGATAGATTTTACCAGCTAACCAGCCACCCCTCCATGTGCCTTAGCCCATCACAGCCCCTTCCTCCCTTCAGGGATAACCACTATTCTGAGATTAAGAGCATTCGTTTCTTTGCAGTTCTTTATGATTTTGTCTGTCCATCCTGAGACATTGTTGTTTAATCTTTTTCTTAGAATTTATATTTTGAAAAAAGTCACAAGATATATAACTATAGAGTTTCCCACACAGCTAGGAAATGCACATACCAGATATGCACACATGTTTATAAAAATACAACACCTCATAAATTCACACTGATATTTCCAACACAAATCTAGGATGACAAGACTTTTATAGGGTTCATGGGACAATATATTGAGTCGTTCCATGTTGATTATAAGTTTTTGCACCCTTTTTACTTTACTGTTTACACTTTTGCAAGATAGGAAATCTTAGTACATATTTATTTTCCCTTGAGTGTTAAAGAATTTTATACCATTTTCTGTGGTCATAAAGCATTGCTATTGTAAAGCCTGATGATAATCTAATTGGATTTTCCCTATATGTCATATGCTTTCTTTGTCTATAAACACAAAGCATTAATATTTTTTTCTGTTTCTTTAAAGTTCAGTAATTTTTTCTAGAATTTGTCTTGGTATTGGTCATGCAGGGTTGATATTCTAAGGTTAATAGTGTGCTTTTTTGAAATGTTTCAATTTATTTATTTATTTATTTATCTATTTATTTATTTATTTATTTTGTTATTTCAGAAAGATTTTCTAGAATTTGCCTGTTTTCAAATAACTATCTCATTGCCTTGAATCTTTTTATTCCTTTCATCATTTCTTTTTGAATTTCAATTTTTTATCCTTTTAATCTCCTAATTCTCTTAAGGAATTATTTGATGTATTTATTCACTCTTTCGTTTCTTCTAATTTAGTCTTCATTTTTCTTTTATCTTAAATTATGTTTTGACACCCATTCTCTTCTGAGTTTTTCAAATTGTTGTTTTTGCTCTTCCTTTATGTTTTAAATAATTTTCTTAAAACGTTTAGTTTATTTTGAAAAAAATATTATAGTTTTTATCTTTTTTTGCATACAACTTTCTGGTATGTTTTATTGCCTGTAGAGATTTTATTCTGCTCTCAATTCTTTTTCTTACTTATAATAACTTTGTATAAAATTTGAAGTCAGTAATTTTCTGTAGCTAATTTTTATGTAAAATTAGTTTTCCAAAACTTTTAAGAAGAATTTTTATTCTTACAATTTTTCTAACTTCACAGAAATCTCTCTTCTGTTCTTTTTTGTAGATTATTTAAAAATCTATATGACAGCTACAAATACCTGACAAGTACTCCCCAAAACTATCAAGGTCATAGAAAAAAAGAAAAGTCTGAGACACTGTTAAAGCCAAGAGGAACCTAAAGAGATGTGACAACTAAATGTAATGTGGCATCCTGGGATCCTGAAAGAGAAAAAGGACATTAGGTAAAAACTAAGCCAATCTTAATAAAATATGGACTTAAGTCAATAATAATGTATTAATATTGGTTCATTAATTATAACTGTATCATACTAAGATATTAAAGATGTTAATAATAGGGGAAACCAGCTGGAAACTGTCTGATCTCAATTTTTCTATAAATTTAAAAATTCTAAAAAATAATTTATTATAGACACACACGCACACCTTGCTCTCTAATGTTTCCTGGCTCTGTTTTCCTCACCCATCCACTTTTATCTAGAACTTCTTTTTACTTTATCTCTTCAGTGTGGTACGTTATGCTGGAAGAGAGCCCTGATGGGTCAGTATATCAAGTTCTCAAAGAGGCTGTGCTGCTCTAGTCCCTTTAAGCCTTTACATGGGAATCTTATATCACCAGCAACTGAGATGGGCAAACATCCGATATTTGGGCCATTATCACATTGACTTGCTTTAGTTCCCAGTTTTATCTCTTTGGGGGTTCGTCCATCCTCATATTCATCAAATCCGGCCCCACGGCTTTCTTCTGTTTTCTCTTACACATATGGCAGAAGGTGTTATGGCTCATATTTTAGAGCTCACTGATTTACCTTGTTCCCTGTATTTTTCGTATATGTTGTCCCTGGATTTTTTGTTTTATGATCTAGTTGCTCTGTTTATTTTTTTTTTCTTATAGTTTAGGATCCTGAGATTTCATATATGTATAATTTTTACAGCTTTATTAAAATATAATTCACATAATATACAAGTCACCTTGTGTTTTTTACAGGGAATTTAGGAAAATCCAAAAATCACGCTGCCACCGTTTTCCCAAGATTTAAAACCAAACTTTAAGGCAATCATCAACATTATAGACTATTGAGGTGATGAGGATATTGTAAACAACCTAATGGCTCGTTTAGCTATAGACAAGATAGAATATATTCTGAGTGGTAGAGATGTGGTACTGTATTTTTCCATGTGTTTAAAAGCAGAAATTCAAGCGCTTTCTGTTATGTGTGGTCTATAACAAGTTTACAATTACCAACAGTGCTATGAAGGCAGCATTGGCCAAGGACATTGAAATCCAGCAGTCATCCCGACAATCTCATCAATTTTACTTTCTTGCTTGAGTTTCTCTTAGTTGATCAGTCTCTGAGGAGTAAAAAGAAAATCCAAAACATACACAGTGTAATTTCATCATCTTCTGCCAGGACATACATACCTGTGTGTAATTTTCCTTCTCTCACCCAAGAAACACAACTCTGCCCTGGAGGAGGTGTCAATGATGCAAAACCCAGGTGACATCATAACAACAGACACACTGTAAAACAATACACTTTATTTCCAAGGGCCTGTTTAAAAAAAAAAATTCTTAAAAGAAAAAAACAAACTCTCAGTGTCTCATCTGAAATTATTTTTAGCTTCCATGATTCGGTGGGTACATAGTTCTCTAGGCCTATCTGACAAGAAGGCTATATTTTTGGCCTAGGCCTCTTGAACCTGATTCTACTACTAACTCTGATAGATACTTTTAGCAGGGCCAGCTCATACAATTGTCTGTAAACAGCTGACTAAGCTGTGGAAAGAATCTACACAGCTTACAACAATTTCTTTACCAAGGTGTCAATAAGTCTAAATGAACTCATACAGCTTTTATTTCTTCTGTCTTTCCTCGCCCATTCTTTAGTCAAAATGCTAACAGGCAGCCAAAGAGAAGAGGTAACAGGGACGCTTGCGTGGTCTGTAGCCTAGATAATCAAGCCCTCAATAAAGGACAATGGGGCTCCATAATATCTTATTTTAAAAGCTACAACTAGACCTTGTTGGAATTAGACAGTGGCTCTTTCTCCCCAGAACAGTCTAAGGATAAGAGGCCACCCTCAGAATGCCACCCTAACACAGACTAATCCCCATACACACCACTAGTCATGGTTTGTTTTCTTAAATAGCAAAAGTTTATTTTATTTCACTGCTCCATCAAAATTATTTATCTCATTTATCATACAGTTCCTGCCTAGCGTGTTTTGCCAGAACTAAAATTATGCAGGAAAATTATGTTAATGGGCCTTGGACTGGTTTTTAATGTACTTCATATAATCAAGAAACTAAACAAACAGAAAGGGCTCTGAAAGGTACTCATTCTCCTCGGAAGAACCGCTAGCTCTTGTAAGACACGTTTTGAGGAGAGTAACTGCCAAGGATCAAACCACCAGCAGTGTCCTTAGAAAAGACCTGTTTATTCAAAAAAGAAAATGGACTGCGGGCGTTATCATTGTGTCCCACCCACTCCAACAACTGTTCTAGGTTTCCATTAACAAGTGGTGGTTTCATGGAGAGAAACTGGGAAGGGAGTTGGAAAAGATTCTTAACAAGTGAACTGATCAAAAGAAAAAATAAGTTTTGATTTTTGAGGAGAAGCCAGCTTGGTGAAAATCATCCCTTGCTTTAGGAAATCAAAGTGTGTATACACAGGGATGTCACTATAATGCTGGTCCCATGGTATCCTTCCAATGCACACTGATGTAGGGAAAAGCCATATAATGAAGTCTTTCTGCTACTACTAAGAAATGACTATCTTAGGATTTAATACTAGATGGATTCACATTATCATAAATTTTCCACCATAAATAGGTCTTATAGAAAAACTCCATTAAACTTGTTAAAGGACTGAAATTTTGAATAGTAGTTTTAAATAGCTTTTTAATAGTGCTCTGTATATTTATATTTACATGTTATTTTTTTTGTAAACTGCAAAAACATTTTTGAGATCCGAGAATTGGGCTAGTCTCTGAGATGAGACAACCAGAAAATCTACAAACAAAAAACCCTTGTTAGCAATAATATCAAAAGAATGCTAAAACCAGAGGGAATCTAAGTGTCTGAAGTGAAAATAAAGACATTGATCTTTAGCCATTTAAATGATAGTACTAGATGGATTGACTGACCAATCAAACCTATGGAATTGGACTCAGTGGCTAAAATAACCTAAATATGTGATCTCAAAAGAAATGCAATATGTAAGATGTGTAGCTTTCATTGTTGCCTCAGATATCGTCCAGGACACTGGCATCATCTCTGCCCCAGTGATTAGGAGGACCTTTGTGCATTTCACAGGGAAAATGGAGCCAGCTTCCAAGTTTTTTGTTTTTGTTTTGTTTTTGTTTTTGTCCAATCTGTCTTCCATTGAGAACAAGTATTTTGCTTATTTAAAAATAAGCAGGTAAAATAGCTGGATGTCACCAGCTCAGAAGAGCAGGCTGTAAATGTGAGGGTAGGCAGTGGGGGCAGTTTGCTAAACAGGGCCCTGGAGACATCAGGCTGGAAAAAAGTCTGTGAGCAAAGGAGAGGCCTAAATCATGATATAATTTCAATACATCACCTCCCCAACATGGTTCAACAATAGCTAACACTCCACAATTGTATTTTTGTTCTTTGACTCAAACTAAACAAGGCTTTATCTATGGAAATAAGAATATATACTCCTGAAGGGAGGTGGCACATTAAATTTGTCGTTTATTTTGCACTTCAACTCAGTATATGAGTTAAATTCTTTCCTTACTATTTGTTTTAAGAAGGAGCAATGGTGAGGTAGAGAAGGGGACAAAGTGGGTAAAAGGTTAAATGAACCTTGAAGGGGTGGAATAATAGAAGTATGAGTAAAAAATAAAAATGAAAGCCAACTCTTAACCATACATTTTTCTACTTAGGCATTTCACTTGCAGTCAGTCCTACAGGTAATAATCCCTCTCTACTCTGTTCTATCTTGTGACAAATATTAGATCTATCAGTATGCCACATTTAAAAAAAGATGTTGACCAACTGTTGCACAACCAGAAGCATATGACTAGGAAGATGGGAATCACGCAGGATCTTTGAGGAGGCTAAGTATGGTTAGCTAGAGAAAATTTAGCAGAAGCATGATAATTAAGCCAGAGTTTGTGAAGGGTAAGAAGGCAGATAAAGATGTACACTTAAAAGCGTTGCCTTTGATAACACAAAGAGGACCAATGAGAGATAAATTTGGTATCACTGTAAAATTCTCTAATATTCAGAATCATCAGAAAGGAAATGAACTGCTTCGCAAAACAGCGAGGGCTCTATCTCTAGATGTATTCAAGATTTGGCTACTAAATATTTATTAGAGTTATTATAGAAAGGAATTATATTAGTGACAGCTCTCAAGAGCAAGTGACAAAAACTAATTTAAATGGTTTAACTGAAAAGGAATTGAATTGGTTCAGTGTAATGCTGGATTCAACACAGATGAATCCAGAAGTTGGAATGATATCATCAGGAATCACTATCACTCGGTTCTGCCTGCCTTTGTGTTGGCTTCAGACTTAGGCACGTTATCCCAGGGATAGTGGCAAAGATGGTAAGCTTCAGTCTTGTGCCACACCAGCTGAGCAACAAGAGTGGAAAGAGTTCCCTCTTTCTTGACAGCACCAGCAATTGCTGGAATTCATCTAGCTTGGGTCAAGTACCTCCCCTGATCCTATTGGTATGGCCATGGGAAAGCAGCAATTGCAATAGCCAAAACCAAGTCACATGGTCCCCCTTCTGCCCCCCACACAAATCTTGGTGGTCACGGACACGTAGCACTCTCTCTGGCCAGATCTAGGTCACATGCACACCCTGAGGACAAGAGAGGAGGGTGTACACGGAGTCAACACCCCTCTCTCTCTTAAACCATGTAGACTGAGAGTTGCCAAGGAAAAATCAAGATGCTATTGTCTGAAAAAAAAAGAGAAGAGTTTCAAGGCAGACAAAAGTAATAGCTATTCTTTAATATGGGTTGTTCATAAAATAGGAGACAGGCCTACAAAACTTTTGCGGCTTTTTCCAGTTAAAATTTTATTGCTAAGTCACACTTGCTAAGTCAAGAATTGGGTACTCATTCTATAATTAAAGCCAAACTGTTGACTTTTTAGCTACTTAATCCCTGAGATATTCAGTAATATCGACACAGAAAGTGAATTATTCAAGTAATAGCCTGTTTATTCACTTCCCTTTGTAAAATGCATGTAGATGGAAACCAGTGAGATGTGCTGGTAAAATAGCTCTCTGGAAAATAAAGCCATGATGCGTATAGTATTTGCCAAATTTTATTATTCAAGTACTCCCCTTACAGCCAATTTCAGTCTTTCAACATGAGGTCACTGAACACAGAACTGAGAAAATATGCACACGTTCGTGGCCCCTGCTCCAGCACACCAATTGACAAGACTTTATAAATGCTCCAAGCCTGTGACAAATGATCTCAAATAATGGAGTCTAGTCCCCTCCTGCCCCACCCCCACCCCCAAATTTCATTTGAGAATATGGTAAGAGATGATAAATTTAAAATAGAGCATAAAATGTTTAAATTAAGCATAACCAATTTCCCTGCCATGAATGCTATTAACTATTACAGTGAATTTTTTTTTTTCAACATAATATGGAATTTCCTAGTGAGGTCTTCATACATTAGTTTTATTTCTTATGGCTGGATTTGAATGATCTTGAAAGAAAACAGAGGCATAGGTTTTTAGTGGCTTATTATAATACCTCTAGACTTACACAAATAGCCTAAGACCTCTCTCTACCTAACAAAAACTAGTTTACTCTTTAGCAAAAAGAACCAGACCTAATGGAAAATAAAACATACGTCTAAAGTAGTTTATCAATGATTAACTTGTTTTGTGATAAATGTGAAAAAATCCCACAAAACCAGATACAACTGTGTATGACTGTCACATGGTGGCATTCCACAAGGAGGGAAGAGACCATGAGGAAATGCACAAAAACTAAAGAGGAGAGTAACTCCTGATAGTGTGAGGACACATTCAAGGTACCTCTAGCAAAGCTTCTTATTATGGTTCAAAAGGCCACAGTTCAAACTTTAAGCATCTTATATCCCACATAGAGAATGGCAACTTTTTTAAAGGAATTGCTTACCATCGAAACTTTTCAAATATTGTAAAATAGAGTAAAGCTAAGTGTATATTTCTTGGTATCTTGTTAGAATTTTAGAAACTGATAGTATCCTCATTGTCAGCAGCCTCAACTACTTAACTATTCTTAAACTATGAAAAAGGCAATTCCAACTCAGCACTTGGAATAGTACAATTACATAACCTCCACTTTGTTCCAGATGCAGTTCTCTTTAATATAGGCCCTGTGATGCATTTACTCAACAGTCTGTATTACACTAGAATGAGGTCCATAGCTCCAACAAGTGGGTTCCAACTAGCCATCCAAACAAGTAAAGTAGAGAGGTCAAAGCTAAAAGGTGCATAGACTGACAAGGGATGAGGGAGGCACGAGGCCTCCCCGGTAGGCCAGAAACAGGGTCTTTCCTTGCTCTCTGAGTGGAGTAAGGCTGCTTGTTCCATTATCATGTCATAAATAGGACAAATATAGAAAATCTTTTTGAAAATTAGAAATCTGAATTTTAAAATGGGTGGATTTAAAAAATATTTGTGGGGAAAATATTTTTAAGGAAACCATAAAACCCAGAAACTACACAAGAAGAGACTGACCTGTTGAATTTGTCTCGAAATTTAAAACTCTGTAACAAAAAATACTACAATATAAGTAAAAAGACTAACTTGAATAAAACTTTCACAATACATATTGCTTTCTAACGATTCAAAAATCTGTAGAAAGAAAGAGGGAGAGAGGTAAGGAAGAAAGGAAGAAGAAAAAAGATAAAAAGAAAAATAAGCAAAGGAGAAACATGTAAAGCTTCTCTCAATTTTATATATGTCACTCATAATTTAAAAATATAAATATCACTATTAATTTTAAAGATGCAAATTAACACAAGGATGAAGTCTTCTTTTTTAACCTACACATCTAAAATTAAAGCAAGCATGTCAGCAAGTGTGTGGTGGAAGATAAATTATGCAATTTTTTTTAGGACAATTTGGCAAAACATCAAAATTTAAAATACATATATCCTTTGAGTTCATAAGTTGATCTAAATCCAGAATCCAAAAAAATAAATGAAATCGGAATTTTGATTAATGAAGAAGCAAGCCACCTAAAATTGAGCACTATTGTTTCTGGATGATTGATGATAAAATTCGTAATATGTAAGAATGTGAGCTTTCTTAGACTGGCCTGATGGATAGCAGGTCAACTTAGAAGAATATTTATGAGCAGAGCTAATAACAAATTCTGAACCTACTTTGATCTGTGACTTGCTTGAATTGGTTTTGCCTTTGCCCTCTCCCAAACTGATCATCCCGTGGAAACCGAGGCTACTTGGCACCCAGCATATCACATAAGTTAGAAAGCTAGGAGCAGCACTATGCCAAGGAGAAAAGAAAGCATGTGAGTCAGTGTAACAGAAAAACCAGGTGCTTTGTGACCACATGGGTGAAAATGGCTTTATAGAAGATATAACCTGAAATGGGTCTTCAACAAGAGGAAATTAAAAAGTTGTAGAGGATTGGAAAGGGCATTTGAAAGGCAGAGGAGAACAAGACCAGGAGCCAGGAATAGGCATGAAAATTTGAAGCTTGAAGACAAATCTAGAAGATAACAAAACAGGAGCAAGAAGACAATTGATAGTTATCTACCATCATCAATAGACCAAGAAAAACAGAGCCCTTGGGTATCAGATGCCCTATATTGATGTGTCCCAAACATCATACATTCATGACTCTCCTTCAAAAGTCTTGCCATATTGGTCCATAGGCATATACACTTCAATAAATGTTTCCTTTGAGTCTACTTTTTGTTTTCAGCCTCATTTGAAGAAATAATATCCATGAAATGACAGGGTTGGTATGCTGCAAATAGTTCCTCTAATACATGTTAAATAAATACATAGCTAATAAAAGTGTTTTTAAACAGTCATTGTATACCACCTAATACCATACTGTGACCCAGCAAAGGGACACACATCCCACCTTGAGAAGTGCTGGTCTTTAGAGATAGTCACCTCAAATTCAGCACCATGAAAGCTGTCGTTTGTTCATGTTTACATCTCATATGACAACATAGACCAAACATAAAGTGTGAATTTGAGGATACCAGATGGCATTTTTAATCAAGGCTGAAAGATAAATTAATGTATCATAGTAGAATGAAAAATTAACATTTTACGGACATCTATTGAGTGCAGTCTGTGTGAAAGTTATTTAAAGTATCACATAAATGGACATGAAATTTATATGAAATCAAATAATGTAACTAGCAAGTAATCTCCTAATACAAACACCTTCATACTCCAAAACCCTGACAACCTGATATTAAATATCATTTCAAAGTAGTTTTGGCTCAATTTTGAATTCCAACCTTTGGGAAGGTTGTTGGATCCCACTTAAAAGGATGACTATCCTCCAAGGAGGAAGACCACAATACCACAAGAAACAAGAAAAAAATACAACCGTCAATTATCTCACAACATTTACCAAAGGCAGGAGAGGCTTCGAAATAGTGTGGCAGCTGGTTAGAGTCATGACATGGTTTCTCCTTTATCTGTTTATTTGTTTAAGGTACATGCATTCATGTTTTTCCCACCAGCATACTTATCTGAGTGACCAAAGGTAATTTTTTAACTAGGACTATCATTGTGTTTGTATGTACCTCTCTTCATGTAGAACTAAGTGCCTTATCTTCCATTGGTCAGAGAAAGGAATTAAGGAATTGTGGTTGCCTTACTCTCTTGGTTAAATGGGCTATGGTTTTGGGGATTCTGGCAGAGTCTGTTTCTATTCCCCTGTTTATCCCTAAAGAAAACAAGAACCCTCTCCTTCTTCATTCAGCCCGTGAGGCTGAAGTGGGATGGGGCCAAAGGTATCAGGTGAAGCATATTCTGGAGCACTTGGAGAGAACCACCAAAATGATTAAATGTTTGGAAAACAGTACTCAATATAAAAGTGCCCTCACAATATATTGTGCTTTAAGAAAAGAAAGCTGAGGGTAGAGATGTGACTCTGTTCTTAAAAGAGGGATGGTTACTGACAGGTGGATGACAAGGATTTGTCAACAACATGCACGCAAGCAAAGCAACATTGAACTTGAGAGATGTTTCTTGAGAGCTACAAATCCCTGATTGCTTTCTAGAATATTGCAAGTATATGAGAGGCAGGGCAGCAAACAGTGCGGGCACTCTGGAGTCATACTCTGAGTCTCAGTTTTCTGTAAAATAACAACAATAATGGTGCCCACCTTATTAAGTTTTTTGGAGGATGATATTACTATGTGTAAAATGCTCAAACCAGTGCCTGGCACATAGTAAGTTCTGTGTGTTTGTTGTTGCTGTTGTTTTGTTAGTATTACATTAACTGTAAGCACTCGTTCCATTTCCATTAAGATTAAGAAGTTTGAGGATGAAATTGAGGTGAGATGTTGGGTAGAATGAAATTTGTTACTAAGAGGGAGTGAAAATTTTATCCTTCAGAGTTGGTCTGTTTTTGTTGTTGATTGAGATAGTGTTTCAGAGTTGGTGTGAACATCGCCCTTCTTAGAGAATAAACTGAATATACAAGATGACTCATTAGTTCTTTGAAGCCAGCTGATTTGATATCAACAATGTAACCACACCAGCTCTGGATAGAAGAATTTTTCCTAAATGCAGCTCACAAGAAGCATCTCCTGTCGGGTCTATATTGTTTTACTTGCATGCATATGGCCAACAGACCTTTGCTATCCACCAGTCAATAAACATGTGTGATGGCGTCTCTTTATATGGCAGGAGGGGAATGAAGAAGTGTCTCTGAATCCAAACTTCACAAAGGATGTGAGCAGGCTCTGTGTGTCTCTACTGTCCATGTCAGTCAATAAAATTAGATCCTTACATCTCCCTTTTCTTGAAGGCATTTAATGAGTTACATATTCTTTGTTTAAAGAAGCACATCGAGTAACAATACAGCTTGTGGGTAGAAAAAAGAACTACTCAGGCTAGGTCCTGATGCCGTAAAAACTTGGTGATAGGAAGTAACCTCAAACACTGGTGAAATCTTCTGAACGAAGTGGGAGTCTTGCCTGCTGAAAGACTGCAGGATCTCTTCTGAGAGGGAGCTGCTTAGTGGTAGACAGATGTGGCTCAGTGGGTGTTTAAATCCTGGAAATCCTTGACATTTGCAGATTTATCTAGTCATAGTAGACCCTTGAGGAATAACGTCAATGATATTTGCCATATAATCATTTGTAATTCTGCTGGCTGACTACAGGCTGGAGTTCTTGAAAGATCACGTAGTGAATGATGGGACATGGTGGGCTATCCTATGGACAACTGAGTAACTTTATATACTGGAAAACTTCTGAGAGTAAAAGAAGGTGCTATTAGTAATTGCAACAGAACAATAGGCATAAACTGAGTCTGTCTTGGGCAAATAGAAACATATGGTCACTCCATCCACTGTCTAGCTTTAGAATCCTCTATTAGTGTAAGCCGCATCTCTATTTAATCACTGTTTAAAAAATTGTTTCTTTATTTAAAAAGGCAATAAAGTGAGGAATAAATTTTTAATTCAGTTACTTTAATTTAATGCAGACAAAGTCAGGGTGCCATAGAAACCTGTTGCTTTTGGAGATTCATCAAAATCTTGCCCTAGAACCTTTGTGAGACTCCCAAGAATCTACTGAATTGTCAAACAGAGCATAACTCTGAAAACTGTATGTCCTAACCCTCTTTCTATCAAACTGGGTCAGGACACTTACGTAAGGAGATGACCCGCTGAGCACAATGCTAACCCCACCTCCAAGATTTGGTATTTAGATCACCGCAGTAAATGATCGTGTGGGTCGCTGGTGATACTGACGCCTTGTAAGACACCAATAGCTGAAATTGCTGACTTAATTTGGAAAGATTTTGAATCAGGAGCATCACGTTAAAACAGCCCCACTAAGGCTTCCGAGTGAGAGGAAAGAGACAAACGACATGTGCTGTCCACTCGGAATGCGCCTCGCTCTTTGCTCTGACTTACTCTTCACAACCCTTTTTAGCAGCTTGAGAAATCAGAAAGTTTGCGTATTTGCTCATGGAAAGTCACTTATTTTTTTCAGTAATCGTTTTACACAATCATGGTCAGGAGGCATGCTTAAAGTTTGCTTAAAGTTTGCAGCACAAGGTCAACTTTCATCTTCTGTTCACCTAGGAAAGGGAATAAAAATTAATTCTTTGCTGCCTCTGAGAAACTTCTATGACTGAATCCATCACAAACGGACAAAATTCTAGAGACTAATTAGACTAAGGTTGGTGCTTTCCTACAAACCAACCTGTCTGTTGGCTGTGATCTTGTTGTTCCATGCAATTCCTAGGAGATCTGGAATAATTCTGGGGCAGTGATTTGCAAACATTTTACTATCAATAGTAAGAAAGCCCCGTTTGGAGTAAACTCTTTTGGTTTTTAATCCAACATCTGTGTTGAGTCATTAAAATAAAGAGGAAGAAATTGGCATTAAGGGGTATACTGGGAAGAGGCAGTAATTACAAACTATATCCAAGAAGTGACTGAAAAGCATTTTAAAGAAGTGAGGAGAACACCAATCTGTTTAAAATCTAAGGAGCAGCAGTCTGCAGTGCAGGACTCTCAGATGGACTCACTTTAGGTGAGAAGGTGAACTGACTGAGGTTTACACTGCCGTAATTACATATAATTATCATTTTGGATTTTTTTGACATAAAAGGTTATAGTTATGCTGCAATAATCCACTTATGCACAGTTTTTGTTAATTCTATGATGGAAGAAAACTCTCCAGTCAAAGCTTTAAATGAAAATGTGTTTCATGTCACCACAGGTAAGGTAAATGCAATGATCTGGGATTTTTAATGCACGTATAAAACATTGGAAGCCTGACACTGGCGGGTTTCAAAGTAAGAGAAGAATCTGACTAACGTAGCAAAGATTGCCTGGATCTGTGTGATCTGTGTACTCAACAGGGCAGTGAGTTCAAAGATGAAAATGTTTTGGCTGACTTTCTCCAGGACACACTTTTACTCTGAAAAACTCCTTCGACAGAAACAGCCTTTCCACTCCTCCCTTGTCCCTTGGCAAAAACCTGCTCTTCACTGAAGAAGCACCTCACACGTGACCTCTGCGTGAAGTATTCTCCTCGCCCCAGCACAAGATTTGTGTTCTCTTAGGGACTCCTCTGGTCCTCTATACAGACACACATTTCCCACTCTCTTTGCACACATGTTAGCACTCGAAAGTGATCTGCCTCCAGCAGGTGACCTCTCCAACACCAGGGCTGAGTCTAGTGACCTGAAAGATCAGACACAGGATCTCTTCCTCATTCAGTGTCCAAAAAAATGACATGCACACCTATTGGAAGGCTTCTCTTCAGTGCAGGGCAAAGAAGTAGCTCACCACAAGTGTTCGTGTGTGTGTGTGTGTGTGTGTGTGTGTGTGTGTGTTGTTCACTAGGCTGTGAGTTCCTTGGGCCTAGGTACTAGGTCTCATTGATCTTTTGTAATCTGTGCTTACATAGTACAGATTATATATGCTTCATACGTTTATGCAATAAACTGCAATGAAAATAATGTAACTACTCTCCTTTTCCAAAAATGCCATTTCCCAAGTTTTTATTTTCTAGGATCCATCTAGATTTTGAAATGATTTCTTTTTTTTACTATAACTGAGGTAGCCTCAGATTTGTAAAGGAATCCAGTTGTATTTCCAGCCCTGAGCACCAAACACATATAAGCAACTTCTGACTTCACCAGATATATACTCGTATATCTAGTAGGCATCTCAAGACTTTTGTGACCGGAATAGAGCTGCGCATTTTAGCCTCACCTTGTCTTTGAAAGTGATCCTCCTGACTCTGCCCGTCTCAGTACCTTGTCTCTTGAATCTCACATCTAAACACTGCTATCACCCTGGTCTGAGCCATGGCCCTCTCACCTGAATGACTTCCATCTAGTCGCCTGTTTCCATTTGTACTCCCTCACACACCAACAGCTGTAGTGCTCTTCTTAAAATATTAATCAAATCATCCTATTCCCACATTCAAAGGTCTCCGGTGGTTTCTTAAAATGCTGAGAACAAAACCCAAAGTCCTTTTCTTGGGCCTCCAGCGTCTCACACAATCTGTGCTCTGCCTGCTCTCTGACCTCGATTCCTACCTTCCTCCACCATGTTCCTGAGCCCACACTCCATCCTGCTACTGAAATCTGCCAGCCTGTCCTCCTCTTAGGACTTTGTGTTTGTTCTCTTAGCTCGTGGTACACTGCCAGGTCTTCTCCTGGCCAACTCTGTCTGGTCATTCTGGTCTCAGCCTCAACATTGGCTCCTGAAAGAAGCCTTCCCGGACCAAGCCTCTGAGGTAGATCCCCAAGCACTTGCTAGAACATTTCTTTATTTTGTTTGCTTTGAAAATTATTTTGTTATTTTCTATTCCCCCACAGAGTGCAAACACCTTGAGAACAGAGAATTTGCCTGTCTCATTCACTGCTGAATCCCAGCTCCAAGAACAGGACAGGTGCTCACTTGTGGAAAGAAGAAGGAGAAATTCTGAAAAACAAAAATCAGAAGCATGACTTTAAGAAATTTAAATTTTAGTACAGTCACCAGGAAGTGGCTGCTCTGATGCTTTCTTTGCTATCAGCCACAGGAATGAGAGAAGACTATACACAAAGAACAATCTAGTGACAAATGTGCAGCCATTTGCTCTGTGACAACATCCCCAACACGGAGGTTTGTCAGGGTGCTTGGTAGAACAGATGTTATCCAAATTGCCTGAAGGGCCAACACAACTGTATTGGACACGCAGCCTGCTCAAAAGAGAGTGGGCAGAACTCTCACCTCATAGAATATATTCTCACTGAATATATTCTGACTGAAAGCACTCTGACAGATCCAATACATGCTGTACTAAGCAAAGAGCCCAGCCCTTCAGTACAATGGAAAGAGGCTGAAGAATGTATTTCTTTTACAAATTACAAATCTCAAATTTTGATACTACCCTGACCCAAATCTGGGTCACTGTGACTAATTAGCTCCCACTTCGGATACATATTTTTACATCTGGTGTCTCTAATTATGCCCTCCTGATACCGATTTCACCCCCCAACTATCGCACAGCCAAAATGACATTTATAGACTAGAATTACTCCTAAGGCCATCATTACTTTTGGCCATTTTAATGGCCAAATATGACATCTAACAAATGTGACATAAGGGCCAATATAACATATAACAATCTTTGTAATAACTGTGTGATAACTGCTCATCACTGTAGGGTTTTCAGCACCACCAGGAAGGTACTGACCATATGGATAGTAATGTGGCCATAACTCTACAGATCCCTCCAGCCTCCTCTGTACTCTTAGAAGCACTCGATATACTCTTAGTTGAGAATCTAGAAGACTCATTGCTTTCTCCTTCCATCACCACTAACTACCTCACCTAAAGATCTCTAACTTTTTTCCTTTCTAGTCAATTCTTGGGGAACCAGGAGTCCTTATTCTAGTTGAGTCTTTATTTTTATGTGATGTAGAAGAGCACATGGGCTTTGAAATCACGCACATTGCGTGACCTGGGCAAGTCAGTGAACTTCTGCCATCCGGGAGTTCCTCTAGTGTTTAATATCCCTGTTTTAGGCCCTTTCATTATCAGCAGGTCACAAACAGAAAATGCTGCATGGCGCAAGAAATACTTCTCTGTGAAGCTTCTTGTGCCACATGGCACATCCGCTAGTGACAAGTGCTATGGTGGAGAGCCTCCACCCTCAGCGTTCTGAGATGAGGTTACTGGACAAGGGAATGGAAGCCTGGCCCACGTCTTTAGTAGTCATGAATGCAGTGAAGGACAATATCCAATAGAGCGGAGCTTTGAGATGAGATAGTTAGGAATTCAAGCTCTGGAATAAAAAATACCAAGTTCTACCACTTACTGGCTGTGTGATATAAGATGACTAACAATGTCTTCAGGCTTGGTTTCTGAAAATGAGAAAAAAAAAATGCAACTTCTATCTTGTAGGCTGCTGAAAAGATTAAATTAAATTGCATCCTTAGTTATATTTATCGTTCGATGGCTTTGTTAGAAGAATTCAGGTAAGAAAGTCAGAGGATCTCCCTTCCCTGTATTTCCCATATTCCTAGAAGGGTTAGCAGAGAGAGGGAATGTGCCGGTAGAGACATTCTTCCATAAAATCAGTTATCTGGGAGTCTAATCACAGGTGTCCTGGTATGAATACTATATAAACAATAATGATAGAAATACTCACTTTATAGGATAATTGTGAGAATTAAGTGAGATAAACTACTTGAAACTACCCGCAGTCTAAGAAATCATTTATTTTCCTTTTCCCTTTACATGGTTTGGAAAATGTCTAAAGTTTTTATTCAGTAACTTAAAAAAAAACCCATTTTTTACCTAAAATCTAAAGAAGCTTTCTTCCCATGATAAATTCTTGGAATGTTGTGTTTATTAGGATTTTTTTCTATAACCTCCCCTTCCTTTCTCATCCTCTGTGCCTTTCTTTCCACTGTTCCTCCATTTTCACATTCCTTTAATTTACATTCTGTTGCAGAATCCTGGTACAAGAGATTTATTGTGGAACCAATCATAGAATGACTTTTTTAAACGGTCAGTTTCTACAGAATAGAATCCTAGCAGGATGCATCCTGCCACATTCTGATAGACACTCTTTTTTTTTCTGAATTAAACAAAAATCCAGACTCTTTTGGTATTCTATGCAAATGAACTTTGACTATAAGTTGGAGACACATTCAGCTGCCTCCTCAAGCAAAGATGTCTTTTCAATGTCAGAATTCTTGAAAGTCCTTGAATAAAAATTCACTTCTCTCTAGAGTTGTATTGATGTATTTTTAATATTGCTATTTTTCTTTCACTGTTGCTTAGAAATGCATTCTAATTTTATTTGTAGTTTATAATATAAAGGAACCAAAGGAAAAACTAGTAAGGATCTATTGAAAGAGTTAAATCATTTCCCTGCAGCTTTTCTAAGCGGAACTGATAGTCTTAGTCTGACTCAGAGAGCTGGACTAGAAAGGCTGCCAACATCTGTTTTGGTCAGAGACAGATAAAAGAGACTAATTCATAGCGGGAATAACCCATGTATGGCATTCTGTATTCCATTACCCTTTTCACAAAAAACACCCATGATATAGATAGACAGATATATTTCCACCTCAACTTTTCCACAGTGGAAATAAAAGAAAGGTGAAAGGCTCAAAAGAGTTATTATTGATTTATTTACCTAGAATGAAGCCAGGAGGAACAGCACATCAGCATTATTACCTTGCAAGGGTAGGTCTTGGCCATTTGACAGTACTGGTCTTAAAATTTTTAAATACAGAAATGAAAATTACTTTTCAAATACCCATAGAAACATGGGTTAGGACTGGCATAAACAACTGAAATGCAAGAATAATGTAAAATCTTCATTTTATCCATTATTTTCAACCTTCTCTCTCCATTAATACTGTTAATGTGTAGCCAAATAAATTAGTTTGAGACCCACTTTTCTCATTATTTGCAAGGATGCTAATAGGTAGGCAAGAGAGGCAGTAAACTATCTGGTTAATTGATGAAATGAATAAGCCACACAGAAATAATCAGGATATGGCTGTATCTAAAGATCAACACAAGAAAAAAACGTTTTATATTTGCCAGGGGTGCAGCTGCGAGTTGGGGAGGGAGATTTGAGGGAGTTTTTTGGTTGGTCAGCTGATTGGCTGGTTGGGAATGAAGACTGTTGGTTACATTTGTTACCTAGAAACACACAAAACCCCCCAACACCCAGGGTCATCAAAAAACTTGTTCAACTCTGAATTATTTCGAACAGGTAGCTCAGGCTTAAAATCTACTTTCTTTTTTTTTGACACCAATCTTTGCATGATTGAAACAGTGTTGTGATAGAAAGAGGGTTTTATGATATACTTTTGACACTAATCAGGAAGATCTTGAGTCAAAGCAGCCCCGTGGATGAACTACATGCCACAGTTTTGACACTCAGAGTGTACAATTCCCATTAGAGGAAACTCTCCACCTTCGATACTCTAAAAGTGAAAAGGCAGATGCCCTCGTTCTTCTGCAGGTTTGAATCGTCATCTGCTGCTCTTCACGACTAATCCTACCTACTCTTTTGCTGTTCTACCTCTTTCCTTCTTTCTTTCTTTCTTGGTCATTTTTCTCACCCTTTCTTTCTCTTCCATTGCCTTGGAAATTGATCACAGTCTGGGTGGGGAACATGTCTTATACCTGAATCCTGGAATCTCATCGGGGGCTGAGATTGAGAACACAGAGATGGTGCTCAAATCAGTAATTTTAATTAAATAGAACAAAACTAAGGCCACCCCCTACATCCCATTCTGAGGAAGAAGCTCCTGCACAGGGAGGATTGGGTTGATGTGGCATATTGTTCCTTACATATCAGAATTTGAAAACATTTGCTTATGAGCAACAGTCTTATAAAAAACAACTGTAGTCCCTGATACTCAGAACACAGTACAAATGTTTTATGTGCCTGTATTCTTTAAACATCTTAGAGCCTTAATTATCCAGAATTCAACAAAATAGAACATTACAACCACCACCCAAAGAAATATTTAGAACTTTCTTGTCACCTCACTTTTATGAGAAAGATTTAAACTTTATGTACTCACAGAGACCACAGGTATAGCTGATAAAAATGTCTCCATGTACACCTAAGACCGTATACATTCAGGTCAATCTCTTAAATCTTCTATAAGCAGAGCATACAATACTGAATGCATAATGATCATTCATATTCAGAATCTTAATTCTGAAGCAGAACAGAGCTGTGATAAAGGAAGAAATATTGTTATGTTCTCTGTTCTTATTAAAGTAAGAAAAACTGCTACTGCCTTTTAGAAAGATTTTCAACAAGAGAAAATATCCTTTTTTCTTTGCATTCCAGATAATTGAATTTCTTTTTTCATCTGCCAAAGAATGTCAGTGCTCTGATCCTTCTAAGAAATCTGGGAGTAGTAGCCTGGAATTATTTATGATTTATTCCTACTGCCATAAAGGATTTGGGGCCTGGGATTCAAAGAAGTGATATGACCAATATGCTATACTCTGCCCTTAACTTTCTGACCAAAGATGCGTGCTTCCTCTACTCCAATTGTAAAACAAAGGACAAAGAGTCATAAGATAACATAATGAGAAGAGACCTTTACTACTGGAAACTGAATCGCTGTATAGAAAACCAAGTCTCAGAGAAGTAGAATAACCTGTCTAAGGCCAAAGGGCTCCCAGTAGCAGAACTGGGAGTAGAAACAGGTACTCTGACTCAAAATCTTTTTCCATTGGCCCAGAAAGTCTCCCCTCTGGCAGGATTTGTTAGCAGGATGCTATTATCAGGGTGAGACCATTTTGCAAAGTCTGCGAATGCTGGAACATGTCCTGGGAGAACAAAATATTAAGTCCTGTTTTTCTCTAAACACTAAGTTCCACTCTGATAGTTAGTCTAATACAAGATGCACCTCAAATAGGTCACAAACTAGCAAAGCATCTCGGCTACCATGTGGCATCACTATGTTCTTCCTTTCCCTGCCACTGTCCCTGGGGTTACTGCCCCTGGCAAAGCCACTGATCAAATGGGCTCCTGCCTTTGAAAGTATCAATTCCCACCATGAGGCTTCCAGATAGCCCTCTTGGGTGGCGGGAGTGAGGAGTGGTGGAGGTCATCAGACAAACATTCTGTAGGCCAGAGCTATGGCATTAACAAATACTAGGCCATTAGGCTGGGGGTGGGGCACACAAAAAAGAAAGAAGGATAATAGGTTATCTGACTAAAGAGGCCTGAAACACATATTGGGAGATGGATTATGGCTCCTTGGGTTCAGAGTACTAGAGAAACAGAATGAACGCCATGAGAAGGAAGTCCAAGTAAATAACTGAATCTTTTGTTTTTCACGTGTAGTTTTTTTAATCAGTCAGGTCCACATTTAAGGTCTGGGGAGGGATAGCAAGAAAGACTGCCTATTTCTTCTTTTCTTCTGTCAAAGCTCTGGTTGGTTTTGTTGGGATCCCAACAGCTATCTCAAGCAGGCCAAGTACTTTTGTCCTTCACTTGTGCCATAGCTCCTTCTCCAGTATTTAACACACAAAAAAAAGACTTTAGCTCTGGGGAAAGAGAGACCAACTCCAAGCAGGAGTAGGAAACTCAACTTCATTAATGGGCAGTGGTATTTCTTAGAAGTTTAACAAGCAGCTTCCAGGGGAGGAAACTTATTCATAAGTTTAACATAAATTTTACTGATATAAAGAATGCATGACTACAATTTATAAATATAATAAAATATGCAAAGCTCTGTATTATAAATTCTGTATATTCAATTGATATCTCATAGAACATTTTCCTTGATTTTTATCGAATTCCTGTATCCTTAGCTAACCTATGGAGGCAATTATCAAACAAGTATAATTCCCACATGAACATTTGTTAATATTTTCATCAGTGTTAAAGAGAAATAAACAACAAAGACATATGTCAGAATAACACTTGTTCATGGATGATGGAAGCAACTTCTTTGCTGAATCAGATACTAGTTTTTGAATATGGAAGGATGTTTCCTCAATTTTGCGGGCGACTCACAATGCAATGACTATAAGCACAATACACATTTAAATTTAATATACATTATTAACATTTTCTCCATTACTTTCTTAAGTCTAGATAATCAACAAAATGGTACACCAAGCCTTGATTTGTAGCCGATTTCTGAGATGTAAATACTCCCATCATGCTGATTTCAAACTACCAATGTGCGGTCACGGAAGGGGGTTTGTGAGGATATCCACAGCAGCGTGTCGTTATATGGTCTGTCCACCGGACACATAGGACGAAAGCGAATCACCCCAGCAACACACATCGTATTAAAATGCAGTAAAATATTTAGAGAGTGGTGAGTTTAGGGTATTTGTTACCTGTGTTCGTAATATGACTTATATAATTGTAAGCTTATAGAATCTAATTTTTAATAGTGGGGGTGTTTAACAACTGGCTCACAAAATTCTTAAAACTTTACCAATCAGTTCTCATAAGCTTGTACGAACTGGCTCCAGCACTCCACTGGGAGTAAAATATATTCTTTTTAAAAAGTATCAGGAAAAAGATTACTATTTCATAAGATATGTGTTCATAGTAAGTTATAAAGCCATTTATTAAGAAACTGAATTTTCAAAACCCTTGTCCAGTCAGTAGATTTGGCATTTCTGCCCAAGTGTGTG
Source organism: Rousettus aegyptiacus (assembly GCF_014176215.1). NCBI lineage: Eukaryota > Metazoa > Chordata > Mammalia > Chiroptera > Pteropodidae > Rousettus > Rousettus aegyptiacus. The sequence continues at coordinate 25,868,499 of NW_023416285.1, forward strand.
GGGGGTTAGATTCCCTCACTTCCCCCACAGCCTTTAACCACCCCACCACCTCTCCCACAGACACCCGCTGCACAGAAGGGATTCATTTCACACACCTCATGAGAACTTCACCTTGTCCTATCCAAAATAACTCTTTCTGGAGCCAATTTTTTAGTGTAATTTATTCCAAACCTTTGATGGGGAAACTTGTACTCTTGAAACTGTTCAGATGTGCAGCCAGCGGGGAGCTCCTGGGCCACACTGGCTTCTGCAGCCACAGATGCTGTGGCCAACCCCGACGCCCAGGGACACCATGCGGGTTTATAACATTCCTGGAGGGATAGCGGATCCGGAGCCTATAAATGAATGCATTATGCTTATCCACGTACATGTTTTTCAACTGTGACAGGTATTTTATGGATTGGACCCTTCATCTAAATGTTACATAATCATCCTTTAATAAATAGGATGAATATTCAATGTAATTGAAACAAGAAAGACTGTCTTTATTTCGGTATAACGGGTTCAAAAATAAAAGGATTCACCACAGACTAAAGACTGATCATCAAAAAGATCAGGTACATTAGATGGTGTGATCATACGTCTATCATAGTTTCATCATAATGAAAGAAGCATAAATGATGTGAAGATTTTTTTTTTTTTTTTGCTTTTTTATATTGTCATCTTGGACACCTCACACATAAGATGCTAAAGAAATGCATCGTTTAGTCAAATTACTAGCGTGGCTTAATTAAAAGCAAAGCCAGGATGAATCAATGAAAAATGCTGTTAAAAAAAACTTTTTACAAGACACTTTTTAAAGGAATTAAGTTGCATTACCCTGTAGTATAAGACATGACTGAAATTCTATCCACATTCTCAAGCAGAGCTCTTACTTCAATAGCTTTAATGTGTGAGAAATAACTGTCAACCAAGAAGTCTGTAACCTCAGCTTAAAGAGTCTGCACTTGTAGCATTTAGCACAATGCCTGGCTAAACTCTCAAAAGGAATTTCTAGAATGAGTGAATTAATTAATATCAAGGACTGAGGACAATTTATGAACATTATTTTAAAAGTTTCTTCTGTTAGGTAGATGAAAAATATGTTTGTAATTTTACTTATGACACTAATTTTTAAAATAGACATTTTCTCTATAAAGACTATTAAAACATAGGCCTTCACTAAATTTCCACATTTTGGATTATGAGAGTTGATAATTAAGAAGTTATAGTATTCCTCTATTTTTTTTTTCCTGTCCAGGACCACTTGCCTTTCTGCCATTAATGACACCTTAATTTTCTCCTAGGAAACCATCTCTCTCTCTCCCTCTCATAGTCAATCAATCAGGTTGCACTGAAGTTGACCCCAACCCTTGTCCACAGATGGGCGAGCATATGATCCAAATGTGGCTAGTCAGGGCATTCCATCCTGCTGTCCACAGAAACTGATTTGGAGATGGGCATGTGACTTACTCAGACCAATAAAATCCACTCCCAAGACATCTGCTAGAACTATTATTATAAGAGAGATAATCTCTTTCTGCTGGTATGCTAATCTGGTAGGGTGTAAGCCTTGTGTTGATGGTAACCACATTAAGCTTAGAGAACCAGACCAGGAATGAGGCCAGTGCAGGAAAATGTAGAGCCGAGAGATAGGGAGACAAGAGTTCTGATGGATGCCATTATCTGCTTGTCTGCCCAGTGACTAAAAGCTGCTCTATTCTTGGACTTTTTCATTTCATAAACCTGTAATCGAGTTGGGTTTCTGTCATTAAGAACCAGATGGATCTATTCTACAAGTTTCTTTTATGCTTATTTTCAAAGCACTCTCTCCTTGGTTATATTTTAAATCCTGATGAAATTAAATAGATTCCTTCAGTTGGCCATATGCATGATTTAGAATCTTGCTAACCTTTCCAAACATTATAATTATGGACCTCAGTAACTCAGAAAGCCAAGAGCTGTGTTTTAACAGAACCTATGAAGAAAAGATTTTTCTGTGTACCTTGACAGCCTAAGAAGCTACAAAGGTATCTTGTTTTCTAAAAATAATTCAAATCTTTGAAGACTATGATTTGAGAAGTCCTTTCTCTATACAGGACTTTGTGTAATGTTAAATAATACCCATCATCGCCAATAGACAGGGATCTATAAATACACCATTAGGCAAAAAGTACACAGATTCACGAAATGGCAAAACCTAGAAGATTGCCATTATTCTAGGATTTACGGAACGTCTCACAAAACTCTTCAAAGGAGGAACCTAAAGAAAACTATTATGAAACGATTTCTCATCATCCCAAATGCTATACCGTGAAATCAAAGCAAAATACAAGGGAGTAGAAAGAGGAGCCTTGATTCGAGTGTGGTTCCCACTAGACCATGTCATGTACGTGGTCTAGTGTGTTAGCTTTAGTCTCTTCATCTAGAAAATGAGAATGATGTTTCTTCCTCAAAAGAATCAACTGAGATAGTGAACTTTAAGTATGCCATGGGCTCTATACATGACGTATCAACTATCATTTTCATCGGCATATTAATATTGTTATGTATACTGATGGAGTTCATGTACTTAAAAGAAAATCTGGTGTGGTAAGCAGTTAGTATACAGCTAGTTTAGCCACAAATCCCATCTGTGTACCTGAGACAGACTAACACAAAGGTCTCAGTAAATAGCGTGAGCGCTATTTGGCTTTGTGAACTGTGTTAGACTGAGGGTGGCATAGTGAACCTTGCTTTTCCATGCACAGCCATATACTAAGTACTGTTAGAGTTACAACGATGTGTTAGACAGTCTCTACTTCTAAGAATGTGCAGGCCATCTGTAAGCACAAGCATATTTTGCACCGAGCACTGCATGAGTATTAGGACAGATGGGCAGGCAAAGGGCTATTTCAGGGGCAAGCAAGGTGAGATTAAATCTAGTTAACATTCACCAAAAATGAGCATTTCTGCACAATTTCGAAAATGGTTTCGGTTTTCAAAGGTGCTATGAAAGAGTCTTCACAAAAAAAAGGAAAAATACGTGAAAAGTGAAAATACATATGAAAGGTTGGAGCTTGGGAATAAACTATGAATGAAGGTTTGTGAGACTGGGGAGGGTTAGAAACACCTAGCAAAGAAGGCAGACTATAATCTGCAGGCAGTAATGAGTTATTGCAGCTTTTATATGAACAAGCTACAAAACGAAGCTAAAATTTAGGAATAAAACTCAAGCATCGCTCTTTACATGCCCAGCATTGCTGTACAGTTCTCCCAAGAAGCATCTGAAGCACGCAGCAGCTCCAAAGCATTGGATGCTGGAGAAACAAATGGGTGTGTTTGCTCCTTATCCATCTGCTGAAAGAATGTCTCCCTCTCATCATTTACCTAAGGAATAGACTGCACTATGTCCTAACAAGAAATGAAGCAGAGAAGGTCTGCATGCAGTAATTTATCAAGATTGATGTCAAGGTCCAGACTGACGTAACCTACCCTGCTGGTTTTACAGATTTCGTCAGCATTAACTGGGCTAAAGAGAATTTCCATCTGATCTGTGACACCAAAGGTCACTTTGCTGTTTATTGTATTACACCTAAGGAGGTCAAGTGCACGTTGTGCAAAGTAAGAAAGATCTTTGTGAGAATTTAAGGAATCCCTTATCTGGTGACTCATGATGCTCACACCATCTGCTACTCTGATCCCCTCATCAAAGCAAATGACATCATGCAGATTGATTTGGAGACTGAAAAAATTACTGATATCATCAAGTTTGACACTGGTAACCTGTGTATGGTGACCAAGGTGCTAACTTGGAAAGAATCAGTGTGATCACCAACAGAGAGAGACACCCTGGGTCTTTTGATGTGGTTCATGTGAAAGATGCCAAATGCAACCACTTTGCCACCCAGCTCTCCAGCATTTTCATTATTGGCAAAGGCAACAAACCGTGGATTTTTCTTTCTGGTGGCAAGAGACTCTCACCATTGCTGAAGAGAAAGACAAGAGACTGGCAGCCAAACAGAGCAGTGGGTAAAACGATCTCTAGGTAACATGATTGAAAAAGTCTTTGTACCTAATTAAAGTTAAATATAGCATGATAAATTGCCAAAAACAAAACAAAACAAAACCTCAAGCATCAGCGTGAAGGATTTCTTGAATAGGAAAAAGTGTATTGGCAGGTGGAAAAGTAGGGAGTACTGTAATTAATCCAGGTAAGGAAATGTAAAAACCTGAATTGTACAAGTTCCAGTGGGCATGAAAATGAAGGAAGATATTTTAAAGACTTTTGTAGATAGATTAAAAATATTACTTAATATATAATTGAATATGAGAAATAAAGGGAGGCACCAGTACTTCTTAACAGAATGACTGGGAAGCTGGTAATAATACCAGTCAAGGAGGAAATTCAAGTAGAGGAACACGGTTGGAAATAAAGGCATTTTGTATACTTTTGGGGTTTGAGGTAGTGGTGACATAGTATAAGAGATAATGAAAGCCAATTGGAAACAAAGATGTATAGTCAAGATGAAGATGAAGATCAGAGCTAGAGACAGAGAATGGTATATAGGGTCATGCGGGAAACGAAGAGCCGGAAGTGACTCAGCCCCTCAGCAGTTAAGGGGGCAGAGAGTTAAGAAGGCAGTGGTCCTCTCACCACAGGATGCACAAAGAAGGGAGATGAAGAACAGCATTTGCCCATTAAAAGCTCAACTTGATTTAACCAAAAGCTTACAAATTTTTTTGAAGTCACATTTTATATAGACAAATATTTTAGATTTTTTTCATCCCTAGGACCAGAGCTAATTAACACATTAATTGCAAAACTAGATATTTTAGAAAGGTGGTTTAAATAAAAATAATCATTTACCTTTCTTAAATCCCAAGCACTCTTTCAAATGTTATTTTCCTGAGTTTTCCTTCCTCAATTTACTTTTTTTTTTTTTTTCCAAAACAGAGGAAAAAGTAACATTAGGGATTTGGGTGATTTTTTTTTTTTTTTAGTTTTATGCTTTTAAATGTTTTCTTTTTAAAAATATTTTAATAGAATTTATTTATAAAATAATAACAGAAATTATAATTCTACAAAGCATCAATTTGAAAAAATATATAATCACTTAGATAATAATAGATAATTAAAATTTACTTTAGAAGAGATGAATGAGCCTTCCATTCACTACTTTTGCCCTTTGTTTCTTTCTTTTTAGTTGTTTAAGGTAAAAGGGTAAACCCAGTGCCCATTATTCCATCGCAGTACAATGTGTAACTCTGATTCATGGGATTTAATATCGGGTTTAGAGATTTGGATAATAAATTCTAAGGGTTAGTGTTGAACAATTTCTACAGATTTCTCAGTCTGACCCAAAGCCACCTAACCCATACTTGAACGAAGGGGATTCAGTGTTCTTGATGGGAACTCTATTTTCATTTCCATAAATTAAAATTCAAAATATTAGTATGTATTGCTTTACATTTTCATATCCTAGTCCAGTGATTTGGAGGTATTTTCTCTAGCTCGTTGCATGTGTGTGTATTGGGGTGGGATGGGAGTGGCTGTTCCTGTAAACTCACATGCATATATATTTTGTATCCAGCTGTGCGACTGCATTTAGGTTTAAAATAAAATTTGTGAGTAAACTTTGCCTAATGCATATAAGCAGGAAATAGCTACTTATGAATTCATTAATTAGAATCCTGTTTACAGAATTATTGTGAAGGGTAATCCTTTGTTCACATGAGTGATGTCCTATTTTCAGTATGAAAAATATGGAGCGAGGTCCTGTTAAGAAACCACTTTGGAACGTCACTGCACAGACAGCCAGTTTCACTCAAGGGCCCTCTGTGTTTCCCACATCCTAAGACTCGGTCTTTGTCTCAGAGGAATAAGCTCTTGACTGGACTAGAGCCTTACAGAAGGATTAGTCGCCATTCACCTGTCCCCTTTCCTACCTCCTCTGACTCTCTTCCTAGAGCCACCTTGGCTGCCTGCCCAGATCCTTCACTTCTTCTCAAATTTAGGCACACTTTGTTTTTCAAGCCTGACTGAACCCAAGGCCATCTACCGTTCCTTGACTTTTGGTATAAACTTTCTAGGCTCCTGTCTGCCTGCCCACCTGGCCATTGCTTGGCCTGATGCCCAGTATATGTTAAAAGCAAAAGGCAGGATATAGGAATCTACTTGTTTCCTCTGAACTAAGGAAAGGCAGCCAGCGGTCAAGAGAGATGGATTTATAAAGTTAAATGAACCAAGGATGTTGCTACAATATTAACGCAATTCAACAAAACACTTCTTAAGCCAGGCACTATGCAAAGGTCTGGAATACAAGCTGACTAAGACATTAGCCCTGATGATGGGGGCTCGCCTTCTCGTTTGGGAGACAGACAAGAAAGAAGATTGTAATACAGCATGTGAGAGAAACACAGCTTCTCCTCGCCTGTCTAATTTCAAACTCTCTACTTTTATTTACATACATGTTGAAACAACAGACTATGGATATTATTACTATATGACTAACACCATGTCCAGACTGATTTCCAAAAACAGTTTATACGTCTGTTTTTCTGACTAAATTATAAATTCCCAAAGAATTAGGGGCCAAGTCTAATTCTTCTCTTGTCACTCCCAGTGCATAACATAAATTTTCTTTGTATTAAAGTATATGCAATTCACATACATAAATGTCTACTATAAAGTAATAAATTAATTATACAAGCAATACATAATAAAGGATACCTACTAATAAATAGTAGTAATTCTAATTAAGAAAATAAAGATGGTTACAGTTCACAATGGGAAGTCAATAAGTTAACTAAATGGTTAAAAAGTTAATAAAGTAAATGTATTAAAGTTGTTTATTGTTTGGTCACCTTACCCCAAACATTATCTATAACGTATCTGTGTGATAAGGTTATAGCCACATGTAAGCAATTATAGCACTGCCAGCACCAAGCATTTTGGTGACTGACAAGATGGCAGCTAGAATTCATATTTCAAACAAGAAAAAATTTAGATTTTGCCACTGTTGTCATTTTTTAGTCTTTGGGCCAAGATAACCCTAGATGGTTTCGAACCTAGGAAGAGGTGGGTAGTAGGAGTTTAGCTAGCAGCCAAGAAAGAGCAGAAAGTGTGTGGGAGGAAGGGTGCTGTCCGGTTGACTCTATTGGTTAAGAATCTTCCAAGTGACAGAAAGCTAGACTCAAACTGTTATGACAATAAATAAATAACAAAGGAAAAATGTTTATGCTTTCAGGTACAGCTAGATTCAGGACTCGAACGATGTCACCAGAACCCTGCCTTTCCATCTCACAATTCCTCTCTTCTCTGCGTCAGCTTCATTCTCAGCCTTCATTCGACTCTCTGAACAATTCTACCTTTGGTAGAAGCTGATTGTAATGACATATTTTCTAAAGGCATAACTTTGTATTCCATAGTGAATAAAGGAAGAATTAAATTGTTTAGCCACTCAGTTTGGTATGCTGCAATGTCAAGTTCACAGACAAAAGTACTGAAATATGATCTAACCAAGAGAGGGCTAGCACCTTCCATTTGAGCAGTTCCTAAACTCGGTGGTATCTTCAGTTCTCAGAAATACATGCTGTGTTATACAATATGAAAGATACACAATTGTGTAGGTCTGCTGAAGATTTGAACCCTAGTAAGCAGTACTTATTCAGTTTCTCTCAAAGACCATGATGTGATTTATAATCCAGTTTTTCATTGCATTTTATGTCCCCAGTTACCCATTTGTCATGGTAAAATAATATCATTTCATTCTGGCCTTTGTTTCTGCATTAGTCTATTTTAGCACATACAATTTTGCAAGGTTGGATTGTGTTTTATTCAAGTATTTATCCCCAACAGAGTGCTTGGTCCAAAGATGGTGGGTAATAAGTATATAATTTTTTAAAAAATAAATGGCCTCCATCTTCAACAGTCTGTCAGTCTGGTGTTTTGCTGATTCTGCCAGTCCCTAAATGCCTGCTTGCTAATTCATCCACCTGATACAGTGCCTATATCACTCAAGATTCTGGACCACATGCCCTGTGTGTGTGTGTGTGTGTGTGTGTGTGTGTGTGTGTGCGCGCGCGCGCGTGTGTCGTGTGTGTATTCTAAATAAGATATAACCCACGTGTGGTAGAGCGTACCAATCTCAAGTGCTCAAGTACACAACTTGATGAATTTTTACCAAGCAAATAGACTTGTGTGACTATCAACCAGCTTAATAAATAAAAAATATATACATTTCCAGGATTTCTTACGCCCTCTTCCAGTCAGTACTCCACCAAAGATAACTGCTATTCTGACCTCTGTTGTCACAGATAATCCTTTTTTTGAACTTCATATAAATGAAATCATACACTATATCAGTTATCTTTGCTGTATAACGAATTGCTCCCAAATGTAGTTTAAAACAACCACCATTTTATTTGCTTATAGTTCATGGGTCAGTAATTTGGCCTGGGTCAATTCTTCTATTTGTCTCATCTTGGGTCATGCATGGGGCTTCAATCATCTGGCAACTCAGTCTGGTGCTTCATGATCTAACAAAGCCCAAATAGATATCTAGTGGTCTTTGCTGACTATTAAGAGGGTTGTATGTGTCTGGCAGGTGGCCTGGTTTTATCACATGGCATTTGTGTCCCAAGAGGGTGAAAGCCACAAGTTTCTGAGGCTCAGGTTGAGAAGCCATGCTATGTCACTTTCCCCACATTCTGTTGGTCAAAGCAAGTCAAAACAGCAACTTATATTCAAGATAGGAATATGTAGACTCTGTCTCCCATTGGGTGTAGTTGCATTTTTAATTCACCACAGACAACAGATACTAATTTATGTCCAACTTTTTTCATTCTACATTATATCTGTAAGTCATATATAATATTGTGTGTATTATTAGTTTGTTCTTGTTTATTGCTGTGTAGTATTCTATTATATGAAAATACCACAAACTATTTACCCAATCTACTATTGATGGACAGGACATATGAGTTGTTTTCAGTTTGGGGTTCTTATGAATAGAGAGAGATGTTATAAACATTCTGGTATGTATCTTCTAGTGGACATAGACACTCGCATCTATTGGGTATGTAGCTAGGGTACATGTATGTTTAGCCTCAGTTGTACTGATAAATATTTTTCCAGTAGTTATTGCAAAGTATTGTGATCTAGAAGTTTCACATTGTCTTGGAAGATTATTTCAACACGAATATCCATGTGTCTTCCTGGGCTATCAAACAAAACTATGGATTTTTTTCTTCTCTGTCATAATTCCTGTTACTCCTTTAATGATAAAAATGATTTCAACATAGCCATTTCTCAATTGGCTTGGTCTAAACAAATTTCCTGAGCAATAAAAATACCAACCCTTTTTTTCTGAATAGTCTAGAGATACATGACAAATCTATTATGTGTAATGACAGGATATGTAGCAGCTGAGTTAAACAAACATGATCAGAATCACAGAATCACACCAACTCTGAGGTAAAAGAGAAGGGTGAGGGGAGGGCAAGTAATATTTATTAGAGACCTACTGTGTGAAAGGCATTATGCTATGCACTCTGCCTATGGGACTTCAGTGAATCCTCACAACAATAATTTGAGGTAGGCTTGATTATTCCCATTTCGTAGATGAATAAGACTACCTAAAGTCACATTCTCATGCTAAGTGGCAGAGTCTAGATCCAGATGTTCATATGTGTTACCTTGCATTGTATCAAATAATTCTGAAATAAATATCTTCAAGATGAGCAAGATTCATGAATTATAGCAGATGTGACAAAAATTGATTTCTTGATTAACACTTGAATATATTGAGGCTCAGAGAAAGCCCCAATGACAGATGTTGCTAACTCCTCAGCATGTCCTCAAAACGCAAACTAAAATGTCACATACAGTTTGTTATGAATCACTTTGCAAACAAAATTCCCCCCACCTGCCTCTGGTATCAGAGGGTGAAACAGCATTCTCCTCATGCTCAGGAGTGAAGACCATTGTGTGGTCGAAATAACCCAGGGTGCAAGGAAAGCACATCCGAGCCCATGTTCATGTGTTCCATTTCCTGCCAGTATTCTCCCACTCCAAATTCCTCTGTGCCCCTAGGTTAATAGCCTTCTGAGCTCCATGATGAAGTGCTCGGTGCTCTATTGGAGTCTCTGTTCCCACCTCTCTGTTCATCCCTGACTCATTCTACCCTAACACTGGACAAGTCTATTTCTCCTGTGCACACCAGATACCAACTCGGAGTCCCTCTGCCTTTGCTCAGCCCTCTCACAGGGCACAACACAACCCATTTGAACATGAGGCACAATTTACAACTTAAAAGAGCACAGTCATCCCTCAGTAACTACAGGGGACTGGTTCTAGGTACCTTCTTGGATACCAAAATCTATGGTTGATAAAGTCCCTTATTTGTTGTCCCTCCATATCCGGGGATTCTGCAACCACAGACACAGAGGGCCAACTGTATATAGTTTGCACTTCCTACAGTTTTGTTGTGGTGGGAAAACACTTGGCTCTGCATCACATACTTTAAAACAATGTACCTCCACACACACCTGTTAATTCTACTATTCTTCAACACATACGTGTGCACACACACATGTACACATATACCCCATGCAACAATCTGTTATTAAACAAGGTATTTTTCTCTTCTGTCAAAGCTAAATATTTTCCATAATTTTTAGGCCCTTTTAAGAAAGAAATAAGTCACAACAGCAATTTATATTAAAGGGAGGAATATATAGACTCTGTCTCCTGTTGGGAGTAATTGCAAAACGTATAAATCAATAATCTATACATGCTGAAATTGTCTCAGACTTTGAGTTGTTTCAGGGCAGTGATTCACTGTGGAGCTTTGAAGATCACCCACCCCAGGCTAAACAAAATGAATGTCTTGCTCTGATTACTACCTAAAAGAACACACAGGCCTGAAATCTCCTAAGTTCTTAGACCTTCACCCCTGGGTGAGATATGTATGTGAAAAAGCAACACTACTTGTTGTCACTTGGGGGTCTATTTTGGAGGCTGGACATGTAATGAGTAAGCAGACAGGCTCTGGAAGTTTGAGCCATAGATCTGCTCCTGGGTAATAGTGTGGCCTTGGGGAGGTTACTTTACCTTCTAGCAAACAAAAATATTATTTATTTCATATTACTGCTGTGGGATTCAATGACATAATTCATGGAAAGTGCTTATTACAGCACCTAGCACACAATAAGGTCTCAGTAAATATTAGCTATTATTATTCCAACAAACTGTCAGTATCACCACTGCAACTTCAGCCTGACTCTCAATCTCCTTCTTCCTTCTTATTACTGGAATATTGCCCTGGATAGAAATTTCCACACTCTGTCGTCACTTCCCATACTCTCATTCCTAATTAGCTCAACTCCATCTCTACATCTACCCTGCTCATCTCTGAAGATACCGTTTTCCTTATAACCCTTTCTAATGGTGACTTACAACCCATCACCTCTGAGATAAGCACACTACAATCGCAAACAGTTCTTTAGTCATCTCCCAACATCTGCTTGCCCTGAAATAAAAGTCGTCCATATACATCACTTTTCTCCATTTCTGTCACTGCTTTTTCACGAATTCTTAGCTTTTTCGTAAATTATACCTGGTCATTTGGACTCATGTTTTTAACAATTATGATGCATTGATAGATGCATGAAACCTTGCATCAAGCACTGGCAATATAAGAGTAAATAAGACCTTATTCAACTTCTACAAATTACCAGTCCGGCAGGAAGGCAGACATGTACTAATGAGAACGGAGTAATGAGAGCTATGACGGAGGTAAGTGCTGGTGCAGCGGAAGCCCACACCCTGCAGCGCCTCCGTGTCTACTACGTCAGTCCTTCCAAGCCCCGCCTTTTACGTGGCCTGATCACCTGCACTTTTCTACGTGCCCTGCCCAGAAACAGATCCCTGTTTTAGATCTGGCTACCAATAATTTAGAATTGCTCACCCCCAAGATCTTAAATTGCCCTCTTTGATGATAACCTCTAACTCCAATTATGCTTGCTCTCTATTTCGTTTTCCTTCGATTCCTAAAATCCCTTATTCTCACTATTCACTGGTCTCTTTTAGACCTTTTAAATAATCTCTATCTAGTGCCATGAATTCGATCATCCCATGTTCTCCAATCTTATCTTACTTTAAGAATCCCTAACCTGAGTCTTCGAACCATCCATATTCACATTTTTTCCTCCCACGGTACTATTACTGGAGACATTAAAAATAAAAATAATTTCAAACTGAACAGTTGCACTGTAATTTATACATGCACTCTCAACTGGCCCTTTTCCTATTCAACAGTCCTTTCATTCAGTGAAACCCAAACACATTTCCTACAAAGCCAATTCCACATCATTCCCTTTCCTCAAATCCTCCTACCACTTCGCTTCAGCTGTGCCCATAGGATAGCTCTTTCAACTGCCCCCATTCCTCCCCAAAATATCTTTAAATTTCCTTTCATTTCCTTTGTCCTTCTTCTCCAGCACAGGTCATGATTTTCTGCTCTCAGAGGCTAACCACTGTATTTACTGACCCTGATCTTACCATGTCACCCTCCTCTAGCAGACATAACAGTTGTCAGTTCACTTAATTCTCCTCTTTCTCCCTCACCACTGGACCTTCCTACTCAGCCTGCAAGCAACCTAAAATCTTCCTTCCTATCCTAAAAGAGTCTTCCCTTAGTATACTACCCCATATGCTACCATGTGTTCACTTTTCTTCTCTTCACAGCCAACTTCTTGAAAGAAACCTGTGTCATATGCCTGTGAAACCTGGCTTCCAGTACTTTCGCACAGATCACCAAGGAAAATCCAGGATACTAGAGAAATCATCTGAAATCAGGGTTAAAGTAGAATAGAAGTAGGCTTTTTCAGTGAAGTTCTCACAAGAATTAAATACCACCCAATTCTCACGGTTGTCTGTTGTTGATTTAAAAGGAAAAAAAAAATGTCCTTAATTGTTTTTTCTGAAAGAGGAAGAAACTTCAGGATGTAAATTACAAATCATGTGGGTTCTTTTTCCTCTTTCCTAAAATACTCTAATTTTTAGAGCATAATGACAATATACAGTGCCTCAGATAAGCATCTTGATTTATCATGTATGGCTTCTCCATTTTGCAGTAAAGGAATCCTATCAGGTCTAATGGTTCATTTAGTACTCCTATTTATAAAATTAGTTCCCAGGAATTAGCAATGAATCAGTTTAACTACTTCTTCCATTATTCTGAGGACGGGGAGAAAAAGAAATAAAAGTTTAGGGAAAACATATCTAGAATGACTATATAATATATCTATAACCCACAGTCCTTGCAATCAAGGATCATGATACAAACTTTTCTAACTATAGGAGAATAAAATTCAATATTAACATTATGCCTTCATGAGTTTCGGGAAGTTTTTACACATTGCTGGTTCTGTCCACGTCTTTACTGTGACTTCCTTTCACTAGGATTCTGCTGACAATCTGTTCTAACACAGTCTCGTCTTGCAAAGTGTATCATTACTTCTGCCTTGACATACCTATATTAGTGCCATCAATAAACCCCAAGCTTGCCAGTTTCACAATATAAATTCTTATAATTAGGATAATGACATTCAATCATAGTATGAGAATCAATTGAGGCTTCAGAAAACTGAGAGTGTGGCCCCTCTGTCTGGTCTCCCCAGGTTTCAGATCACTAAGGACACTTCTATTTCTGCTTTTTGCTCTACACTTCGTGCTATGCAGGTGCTATCTGAGAGTAACCACGGAGTGAGAATTTTTCTGTCTTTTTAAACAAACAAACAAACAAAGTGTTAAGGCTTAATTATTTTAGAAGAAAAGTAGGAAAAAAAGTATAATTTGAAGAATGTTAAAACTTGTTGGTTTATAGATTTTCTTTCTTGAGTGCTCCTTTTATGGGTGTATTCTTAATAGAAGGGGTTCATTACGGTGGCTATTCACTATCACATAGTTAAGCAGGAAAGAGCTAAATGCTGTTTGCAGGCACCTGGAAAATGCCAGAACCAGGTAGCCAAGTTGCATGGACGTTATCCTCTCTACTGCAAAATCACAAAGCTAGCAAAGTACAGATGGCCAGAGCTATCTTTTAGTTTTAATAATCTAAAAATTCAGAATTGAGAAATGGCCTTTTTCTTATATTTCATAAAGAGTATATTCAATTAAGAACCTTAATTCTGTTAACTGTGGAACAATAATGCACCTTCCCATGGCAATTTCCTGACGAGTAAAGTAAGCAGCCTAGAGTAAAACTCCTCCATACCATAATTAAGGCTGGAATATATCTCATCCTTTGTCCAACACTGCTTACTTATACAATGTTATTCACACACCAAATAGAATTCTAGTTACCATGAAAACAAGCCAAAGGGACACTATAGAAATTTCCCACAATTATTTGTTCCAAAGTAAACAGGTTTCCTTTGATTTTGACAAAACCATAAAACACAGAAGTGTATTGTGAGGCTCTGTTTAGTTGTGTATTTACCAATACCCTGGAGGCTTTAGTCTTTGAAATGCAGCAAGATTACCTCATGCTGTTTCATCTCTCATCACTTGGCATGCTTGTATTTATACCTAACAATCAGACGTCAGCAAGGAAAAACAATGAACTAATTCATGAATCAGGATTCCGTTTTATACTCCATTTATGAAGGATAATCGTGACTTAGCTTAAATAAGAAACTATGCCTTGATTACAGGTTTCAAAGCATGAAAGTGTTGACCAAGCCTGGGTCCCAGATATAACATATGAAACACAGAATACTTATAATGTATTTGCTGAAGGACCATATAGGCATTAATTTGTGTACAACAGAGTATACAAAAGATTATTGCTTCTAAATTTTATCACTGTTATTCTCAGTCATAATAACAATAACTTTGTTTTCGCTGAACTTTCTTTTCCCTTCCAATCAAAAAAGTCTTCAAATGTTTCAACTCTTATAACTCTGCTCTCCAAAAATTAGATAGTCACTTCAAGAGTGACTTTGTTTTTATTCCAGATGATAAATCTCTTCTTTGCTCTCTTCATATATTTAGATTATGGATAATGTAGGATTGTAAAAGAGTAATAAATGCTCACAAACCACACAAGTAAAGAAATCCCACTACTTTATCATTTCCCTTTGTGGCTATCCATTCATTCATTCAGTAATATTGAGCTTCTACAATATGCCAGCCATTAATATTCTAAGAAACAACATGGAGGGTCTTGTAGCTCTATGACCTCCTTTGTTCTGGTCCATTCATGTCCATTCTCACAGCCACAGCTTACCTTTATCACCACCTGGAATTGGGTCACGCCAAACTCAGAAACACAAACCGCATCTTTCTATCTATACCCTTCTCCCATTCCTTTACTTTTATGAAATTTATTATTTGATGCTGCCGATACTTTTAATTTCTCATCACTTGGAGGTCTCCAAACATAACTGGATTCAGATACTTACTTATTTATTAGTTATTCTAACAGCACTCTAACCAGTACCCTTTATTCTAGTTTCCTCTCACTGCTTTCACCATGACCACCCCCAGCTCAGTTCAATCCAAATAAATCACGGAAGCCTTGGTGGAATGACACGGCCCTAGACAAAACCCTGGCCTTTGCAGTTAGTCCGTGGTTAGCATCTGCTTCTGCCAGTTGCCAGCTTAACCTCCATAAGCCTCATTTTCTCCAACCACATGATGGAAACGATACCTACATTATAGCCTTTGTTATGAGGAATAGAGAACGGGCATCTTAGCCATATAGCATGGATCCCGGCACATAGTAGGTATGAATAAATAGCAACTAGCATTATTTTGTCTATTTCTAGTTCAGGTCTGCTAAGCCCTTCTGGAGAAAATTGCATATTCATGTTGCTGGGCTCTATTATAAATTTATGAGCTCCAACCTCAGCGGGGCCCTCAAGGATTTTTCATTCATTCCATTTCCACTCTTCGTAACAGCTGTTCTGAACCTTACCACTTTCCTCAAGGGTCCTACCAGCTCCCCAACTCTGTTGCTCTAAGCAGGTGGCCTAACTGCCTCCTTCACTGAGAAAACAGTGAAGCAAGCACAACGTGGACTTCTGTCCTGCCCTCCAGTCAGCCTATCATCATGCCTCCTCTCCTGCTTCACTCCTATCTTGGGTTAAGAGGTATCCCTGCTTATGCAATCATTAACTAAATGACTCAGGAAATATTTATTGAATGCCAACCAGCTGTATGTATGTCAGGCCCCGTGCTGAGTACCAATTTGCCCTCACGCAGCTCTAGCTTTATGGAGGAGTGAGATCAGTAAACAAACAATGGGATTCATGGGAAACAGATGCAAAGATAGGTACTAGCCAAGACTTGCAAGGTCAGCTAGGACAGCTTCCCATAAGAAGTTGCATCTAAGCTAAAAACTGAAGAAATAGTAGTAATAGAGTTAGTGGGCAGGGGAGGAATCTTTCAGGGAAAGAAACTGGATGTGCAAATCATAGAAACATGGAAAAGCCAGGCGCTAGGGCTAGATTTTATTACAGATGTAAGAAACTTGAGAAACACAGCTGTTGGATACAACAGCTGGGCTAGAAACTCAGTTTGTGGCTTTAAGTGAATAGGTATGGAAATGCCAGACAGACTCTCCTGCCTTGCTCCAAATCAAAGTATCTGGTGTTATAGAGGGGGATCAGGAAAACTGATAACTGGAACACAACACTGCCGAGCTGGACATGGAATGGCCTTCTCTCCATATGACTCAGATGAAACCAATAAACTATGACCACAGTCTTTAAGAAAGATGGGCCAAGGTCACTGTACCATTTTCTGTGCGCACTGAAGGAAACCGTGGTTAGAATCATATTGGTTTAAAAATCTCTTTGCTTCCTTCTTTGCTATGTGTACCTCCATTAACAGATTAGAGAGAAACTTGTCCTTTTGTATCCCAAATAAGGCCAAAAGAAGTTGTAAGTGCCTTTCACAATGTGGCCCCAGAGTTTCTTCTTTGGAAAACATAAAAAAGAGTGAAGGCTTTCACAGTTTACTAGAAAGATATCCTGCACAGTCTTCAGTGACCCTGCCAGGGCTATGGCAATCCTCCGCCATCCCCTTAACATTGCGGTCTGGAATCTTCCTGATAGCTGCAGATTTTCATCTTCTGGCAGAGGGGTCAAAGCTATGTAGGTCATATCTGGATGTTGTTAAGATATTACTTGTGAAAGGAATAAAAGGGTATGAAATCATTTTTCAGTGCAGAAAGATTACATGTTCTTGATGGACTTTATCTTCTATTAATATTACAGTAGTCCTCTCTCTTGTGTTCAATATATTTTGTCTTAAATTCTTCTTTTCTCCTAAATATTTCTATTCCAAATTTTATTTTGCATGCATTTACTTTATATATCGTCCCATATCTCTTTTTAAAACATAATTATTTGTCATTTACTTTTAAGCGTGGCCCTCAAAACATAGTAGTCTTGCTTTTTTACCCAATTGGAAAGCCTTTGCTCGTTGCTATGAATGTTGTTGAGTGATATGGGGGAAGAGAATGAGCTCATTCACATTTAATCTAACCACTGATATATTCTTATTCCCGCCATATTAATTTGTACTTCAATATATTTACTTGTTGTTTGCCTCCTTCCTTCCTTATTAGATTTCCTCCATTTTACTATAAGCTGAACTTACATATCTCTATCAACATTAAGAATTATTCAGAATCTATAATCTATATTCACACAACCATCAAGATTGGATCTTCGGCAGAATTCTAATTCCTCTCCCTATTCTTAGGCTTCATTGAAACAAACTGAAGTTTTAGCTACAGATTGTTTAATCGTTATAGTTTATTTCTTCTGATATAAAAATCCTTAAAATGTGCATTAAACTTTATGACTACATCATTGGTTTGTTACTATAAACTTTCTATTCACCACTCAGCTTCCCTTCCTGACTTCTTTATTCTGATTTATTTTTCCCTTGGCTGGAATACTTCCCTGAGTAACTATTTTTATAAAAGGTATGTAGGTAGCATAGTTTTTATGTTTTTTCACATCCTCACAATTGAACAATAGCTTAGCTGTGTGTGGAATTCTGGGGTCATGGTCCTTTTTCCTTAGAACTCATCATCTCTTAGCATATAGTGTTTGCCTATGAAAAGTCACATTCCAATCTGATTATCTTTTTTTTTTTTTTGCTGGGGTTTTATTTGTTTGTTTATTTGTTTGTTTGTTTGTTTGGTTTTTTTTGCCTCAAAGCTTGGATTGAGAATTTTCAAAGAACATGAAATAAAAAGTTACTCAAACTTTAAGTTAGAAATCATTAATGCCTGTCCTGAGGATTAAATGATTTCATAAAATTGATTCAAGAATAATTTATAGAAGGGTAATGGCTACTTTTTACCAAAGGCTTAATAATTAGTTTTTAAATGAGTAGCAAAAGAGGAAATGTGATTTTTATCTACGATAAAAAAAAAAAAATGGTTATGCAGTATGAATTATTTTCTAACAGCAATGATTTTAGGAAAAGTTTATAAAGTTAAGCATCACGAAATAGGTTTCTCAAGAGCCCAGGAGGGTGCCTGGAATTGGGAGAATATTCCCGATTCAATCAGGTAACACTCGGCAATGAAAGAAGACGCGCCAGGCACTTCACCCGTGTTATTCTTCAGAACCAGGTCGCAGAGAAATTAAACACTTATTCAAGACCCCGACACTAATAAAAAAGCAGCAGAACTAGAATTTGAACACAGGATCCTACACCTCCACTAACATTCTCTCTGTAGTATAGCGTGTTATCCGGAGTGTGGACACGTTCAAGGCACTCACTGTGAGGAATGCGAAAGTGAGCACCGCCAAGTCCCTACCTTCAAGTTGTCATCTAGGTAGAGCCTATTAGATGTACTTAATTTTCAAAAAATTAGCATTTTTCTTCTTGTTAGTAAAAATTAGGTCATGATTCAGAAGAAAAATGTCCTTATCCAGGTGCATTTTTATACATTAGCATTTAGGGCAAATTGCCCAGAACTCCAACACTAATTTACCTCCAGGATCTCAGCCCATAGTTACTGTTAGAATCTTTGACAAGTAGATTTCCCTGAGGGTGATAGTCAAATTAAGAAGTCTTCTCAAAGAGAAAGTGTTAATCCAGGCAACAATTCAAAGCTCGGTGTTCAGAGATGGGAGTTACTCGGCTCTGGTGGTAGAGGAGGTAAGAGATTGCCTGTTTCCCTCTGCCTGGCCCTGCTTAATGGATCAGTGGTAGAGTTTGATGAGCAGTGGTGACAATTTTTACTTTGCGCTCATAATTAGACTGAACCATGTTTTAACTTCTGACTCCAAAATTATTATAGCAGATTTGGGAGGTGAACCTTTGCAGGGTCAATCTTGAACTCTTTGCAAGTATGAAAAAGCAATGTGAGTTCGGTAATCCAGATAGGTGCTTCCCACACCCTTACCACTCTCTTACAGTGGGACCCAAATTGATGAGTTCGTGCCCGTTGAACCGAGAGTCCCATTAGATCAACCAGGAAAATAACGACGGTAACAACAATAGCTAATTTCATGGATAATTTAATATGTACTATTCTAAGGTTTTTACCATTCACTTAATCCTCACAACAACTCTATGAGCATGTATACCTATTCCACAGATGAGAAAACTGAGGCCCAGTGAAATTAAGTGATTTTTCTGAAGATTATACAGTTAATAAGCAGCAGGTTCAGGATGCGAACCCACAAAGACTGGCCCCTGAGCATGCAAACTAACCACTGCTATTTGTAAGGTTTCGTGTGGTCACATCTGACCTTTAGAGAAAACTTTCTTTAGAACTTGGATCAATCTTGCTAGGGCTGAGTGCGAGTTTGGTTGAGGAAATTGACTTGCAGCAGGACTAATTTCTACAAAGTTAAGCAGTATCCTTTGCAGACTCCAAAGGAATCTAGAAAAAGGAATGTTAAGGAAATTTAAAAATCAAGATAGGATTGGGAGGAAGACAATATTAAGGGGAAGCTACAACTGAATGGGAAGCTCAGTGCTCAACCTCAAAACAGTCTGTGACTGCAAGGTGAGGTCATGCCCTACTACCTGGTAAGCCAAAGGTACTGAACACTGTTCTGATCACAAGGGATTTAAGAATTGGGTATGGCTGAGCCAAATAGAAGGCATCATGGGACAGGGACTGAGAAGGCAGAGGCTAGAAATTAGAAGAAACATAAAAGGAACAATTTTCAGGTCCATGTCCAATTCCAAATTGGGAAAACATCTACTTATAATTTCTCAACTTAATTAAATCGTTGCCTAAGATATCTGACCTACCTAATGTCCCTTTCTTTTTTGCATTGCATAAAAGGAATGTTCAGAACAAGTTTTATTTATTGTTGTTAAGAGTAAGATAGAAGGATTGCTCTTCACTTTCTCCCAGTCTCCCAGTGATCCTCTTAGAAAATCACCTCCTCCATTTTGCCAGTAAGTACCTCCCCAGGGTAGAACACCTACTCTTGAAAGTTTGCAGCTGTACCGCAGCTAGGTGCTAGCTAGATAAGTTCCAGCTGGCCTAGATAAAATTGACCCATAAGATATAGGGTGTGGCAAACCAAGAAATCAACAGTTCTGCATAAGACAGCCAATCTGGCTGTTTTTAAGACCTACAAAAGACTGTCTCAAACTAACTAAAATTCCCCTTCATCAAGGTAGGACTAACAAGGAACCTAGAGGTAAGAATCTTAGATATGGGCTTTCCTGGATGTTTTGTTTTTTTTTTTTAATTTTATATGGCTGTGAAAGACATAAGTTTTTGGTTAATTACATCTTTTCACATTCAAGCTTTTGATTAAGGATGTCTCTGGCTATCATCAACCTCTGAGGCATTGCTTTTTGCTAAACTGCTTACTCCACATAAAAAAAATTATATTTCTTTTGGTTTTGTTCTAGTTTTCTGGCATGGCAGGTGAGGTTTTTCATAGCATTTCCCTTTTTCTGGACAAAGCTTAGACTGTTTGGACACGTGGTCTCATTTCTATAATCTTCTAACCTATTGTAGACATGTGGTAGGTCTTTTGGTGCTCCAGAAACAGAAGAGAGACCAGATAGTCACCTCCTCATGGGTCACATATCTATGAAAAGATATAAGCTCCGTGAGATGAGGATCTGTGTCAGTCTTGACCTGCCAGTGTTCCCAACAGAGATCATAATGCTTGGCATATAATGGGCATTCAACAAATGCAATGAGTGTTCAATAATGTCTTCTGTGGGGGATTTTAAGTAAGCTCACTTTTGCATGGAATCTAATGATGCTAAATGGCAGTAAATGGGATGATCTGGAATAAATTTTATCCCATCTGTATTCTGAGTGGTTAACACTATAGATTATAATGTATTTTCTCAAAGTATTTTATGGAACACTAGATTCAAAAAGTGTTCAGCAAAAAATTGATCTTGCGATTAAGTAAATCCCTTTCAAGTGTTCCCATTCACAACAATCTACTAAAGGAACTTTTCAAGTTTTCTGTAAAGAGACACATTTAATTTTAATTCCGAATTTCTTAAAATTTTTTGACTATGGAACCTTCACTTTGTACCCGTTACTTACTATCCCATGGAACGTCTGCTCCACGGATCCCTGGAATTATATTTGTAAACACTTAGTTTTATCACGATTAGCCTTCTGTTGCTCCCATTTGTCCTACAAGTGGATAGTCTAGACTTTCTTCTGAAGCCATTTATTAAGACCAATAAACTGTAATTTCCAAATCATCCTGCGTGAAAATAGGGATAACAAGCTCCCATCTTTCTTCTTATGAAGAGAGGTTAACACTCCCCTCTGAGTAGGTGGCTAAGAGCAGCTCTACACCAGAAATCTTGTGCATGGCCTGGAATGGAGCTCCAGGGGACTCAGGCACCTGGCGGGAAGGGGAGCTGGACTACTGCTCATGAATTCTGGCTTCTTCTTGTGACTGCCTGTGATGTGTCAACTTGGCTAGGCTAATATACCCAACTATAAGAGTCAACACTATTTTGAATGTTGGCTGTGAGGGTCTTTCATAGATGTGGCTACTTTAAGTAAAAATTATCCTCAATAATCAGTGTGAACCTCTTCCAATCAGTTAAAAGGCCTTAAGAGCAAAACTGAGTTTTCTCCTGAGGGAAAAGCAATCCCATTTGAGCGTCTCCAGTGTCTTGCTGGTTCTGGTTCTCAGGTTGAACCCTGACTGACACAATGCTGATCGTAGCATCCTCTCATCAATGTCCCTGTTAGGATGGGCATGATTTATGCTAACATACTTTTCAAGCAGAGAGTCATGTAGCATCTTCCCCTCAGGCTGCATAAAGGGTCTGCCTCAAAGCCGTAGGGAATACAAGAATCTGCAGTGACAAGAAAGCCGGAAAGGAGAGACGGAAAGACCTTTGCCCTCTACCCTGGGGGAGTGCATGCCCCCTGATCAGTTTGTCTCTTCCACTGTTGCTGCTGGGAGGAATTGCTCAACACGAATGTGTTTCCTGGCCTAGGCACAACCAGGTGCATTAATTTGTGCAAAAGAGTGCCTGCCTGCAATTTAATTAATTTTTCACAGTTTAATAGTATCTTAGGGCATTTATTTTGCATTTAAGATGAAGAGCATAGATTGGTATATATTATGGAAATAGACTGTAGTTCTCATTTTGATAAGGAATGTGAAAGCCCAACCTATTCACCAGCATTGATATGAGGGAGAGATGGGACATGTCTGTGCACTTACACGAATGCTCTTTTCGCAGGGGATAAGGATTAAAATGTTAAAATGTGCATACTCAGAAATTCCAGGTCTAAGAATATGTGTGAAGTTAGAACTTATAAAAGATTTCATCTCAATTGCAAAAAATTAGAAGCCACTTAAATGTCCAACAGTAAGAAGTTAGTAAATCCTGAAACAGCAAAAAACAATAGAATAAAATAAAAATAGCTACCATTCATTGAATAGTGTGCCATGCATTCTTCTACAGGGGTTTCATATGTATTAACTCATTTAGTCCTCCCAACAAACCTACAAGCAGTTTCAATCATCTTCTTTCACAGATGAGAAAACTAAGGCACAGAGTGACAGTGTAAACTGCATAAGGTCACACAGCTAGTGGTTGGAGCCAGGTTTCCAGCCTGAGCGTGGCACTCTGCCTATGCTGTGTCTCCCTCTCAAGAAGGAAGATATTATTTCAAACATCTATGTTCATATACATATATACAAAATACAGTAACGGCAAAAATGGAAAGGTCCACACTTAAAAATTAGTGATCTGTTTTCTTTATTGCTCATTTGTATTTACTATGTTTTCTACATAACGTCTAATATTTGATAGTTTAAAATTAAAAACAATAAAAATTCACGTTATTATTTCGATTGGGAACCAACCTCCTAATTTTCCTGGTCAGTTCAGGGCAGCTACTCAAGCCAATACTTTTCAGAAGACACGAACCAGGTAACAAGGGGAGGACTCCTACAGAGCACAGGTTCCAGCCCCCTAGTCACACACACCACCAATGGGTCAGTAAATCAACGAAGTCTCTGCTAGTAATAGAGTTAATCAGAGAACATCTGGACCTTTAGCTAGTTTCCAAACCTCAGTTTTCTCAACTCAGATAAGTTTCACGGTTACCAACAGTGCCCATGAGTTTCAAGTCCATAATCTTTTGAAAAGTCAGAAAATAAAATAAGTAATACATGTGATGAGTTGGACTTCACAGAGCTCGACCTGTTGGTGTGCTTTGGATTTCCTGAAGACTGTGGACATATTAAATGATATCAGAAATAACCAGAAATGTGAAGTTTAGTGCTGTATGGACTATTAGAAATATAATCCAAATATCTTCATTTGACAAAGATCCCAAGGCTCAGAGAAGTAAAATAACTTGTGTTCAGTTACCCGAATGTCAGATGCCAAACCAGAATTAAAAACCAAGTTTTTAGTGCCTAGTCCAATACTCTCATTCAGCCAGGATGAATGGGGCGTGGGCTCAGGTGAAAGGAGGAAAGAAGATATTGGCATGAAAATGACAGATATTTAATGAGAACCATTTTCTATTCACTCATTACATTAGCAATATATACAAAAGAGAAGTACACAGAGGAAATCGTGAGGGTCCCCTTCCACACACCACAACTCCCCACCAAGTGGTGATTACTGCAGTCAGTAATTTGGGGAGTGACCTTCCAAACCCCCTTCCAGAACGACATACCTTTATTTACCAGTATTCTGGATCCAGCTCACTCTGGTTCTTGAGAGCCAACTTAAATTTTCAGGGCAGTTGTGATCTGATTATTAAACAGAGTCATTATTAAAAATTATAATAAGTACTCAAAACTCATCCCTTCCTTTTTTTTTTAACTACATTTTACTGTTGTCTACATTCTTGGGGTTGTTTACATTTATTGTGTCTGTACAGTAGAAAGATTAATGGTGTGCTACTGTGCATCTCTTCCCCAACTTCACATCTAGTGGCATCACTTTGGTAGAATCTGCAATAGTAAGAGTATTTACACCAAAGAAACTGACCAACTCTACAAATCAGGGCCTGCCCTACCTGCCCAGACAGCCCATTTTTTTTAGCATTTACTAGCATACCATAATAGACACATTTTTCAAGTATTTTTTTCTTTATGTATGTAAGTAGAATATTGAAAACTTTTAAAGTCTGATAAATGCAGTACCTTTCCTTGATGGAAATAGAAAAGAAGCACTCACTGAAACATAAAATATCTGCCATCAAGCTGTTTTTTAAACTATTATTCATCTTCTCTCCTTGATAACCTTTCCCTTGATAGTCTAGCCTTCTATTTTAACTAAATCTCAGTTCCTTATAACTTTCCTCTTCAAGTATATTCTGCCTCGCCTCCTCGATTCACCCCCACACCACTCAAACCTTCTTCAAGACAGAAGCAGTGTTTTTAATGGTAGAGGTGAAGTTGTTTCACAGGTAATTACTTAATAGGCAACCAAACAAGAATGGCTGCGTTTGCTTTGCCTGGTAAGCACTCGATCCTGCGAGCTGCTACTTCTACACTTTAGGCTCTTGAGTGTCAGAAGGAAAGCAATAGACTTAGTTCCTTTTGTTTACACACCGAAAGATTAGGTTTCCTTAAATTCCTAAGGAATTTCAGAAGATTAACTTTTAGATAGGAAACTTCATAGGCTGAGCAGGCTGAGAAAAGAAAAAAGAAAAAATCATGTCACCCTCAAGCAGTTCCATCAAGGGATGAAATTTTAAATCACATCATGTCTCACACCCATTTCTTAGTGCAAAATAAATCACTTGAACAGAGTGCAAGCCAATTTTTACTTTAAAAATGTTGTGTCCTAAGGCTGTCTTCTTGAACTTCAAAAGCACACTTTGTAATTACTCTACCTATCAAAGGAAACTCAACACTTCACCCCCAATCTTCTTCAGCTTGTGTTACCACTTTTAATTGTTAATAAACCACATTAATTTTAAACTGATTATTCTGTTTGGGAATTCTACACTGAATTATATATAAATGAACTTATTTATGTACAAGCTAAAGTTAAGTGGGTCTTTTTCTCACTACCCTTCATTGGTTTTATTTTCAGTAATTTCTGTCATTTTGAAGACTCGCAGCTATTCATATCCCTCATTTCTTAAAAGGATGGTGTTCTGGATAAAAAGAAATCAGAGATTTTAGCAGAGTTTGTAGTAGACATCAATATCATTTGGTTGTGGGTTGTGAGACTGCCTGAGACTTATTTTGTTTGTTTGTTTGTTTGAGAAAAGTGAAGGGCTAAAAAATAATTTGCTAAACTCAAACCGCACTGTCAACCTACATAATTCATTCAGATTTATTTAAACCATTGGTTTTCTTAACAACTTTTTCCCCCACCTGGAATTAAATAGATAAGTGCTTCTTATTATCAACCTCTCTGCTGCTGTAGGCACTGATAATGTCTATTTGACAAAAGCATTTGTTCACAAATCATACTTTTCCAGCCTGGTCAATTCTCTCTCATAGTTAGAAATAAAATGTTCCTGAGATGGAAACATGCCATATGTTGTTTCCACTTTGGTGCCAAGCTCAGAATTCAAGGATTGGGAGCAGTTCCCAACTGACTAAAAGATTTTCAGGACATCCTTCTATCCACCCGCACTATTCTCAAGAGGGCTGAACCAGCCACCTGGAGGGAGCTCCCCCTCCTCTGCAAAGCAAGACCAATTCTGCAGCGCCCTTCTCAGCCTCCTGGTGAACCGAACATGCTGTCCTCCAGGTCTCACACGGGAGCACCTACCGCCATCCCCATCCCATAATCACCCCAACACCACCCCCATCCTCATCCTCTGATACTGATGGCACCACCAAGGGCTTTCTATGGTGCCAAGCACTGTTCTACATGTTTTACATGTGTTAACTTAAGGAATCCTCACCACAATTCTATTATAAGTGCCATTATAGCCCCACTTTATACATTAGGGTGCTGAGGTGCTGAGAGGTTGGTGCCCGTGGCCACTCACCTAGGAGATGACAGAGCAGGACAGCTCCAGGTGCTGTGCCCTCGAGCACTCTACCATACCTCCCTACTGCCTACATAGTGGTTTCTGCACGAGCTCACACACACTCAGACCATCTCTTATCTGCTCCTGCATCACCTAGAGTGCCTGCTATAGTACCTGGTGTGTGGTAGGGGCTCCTTAAATGTTTATTGAATCAACGAATAGATTTTCTCTACCATTTCCAGGTATATGAATTGGGAGATGTCTTTACAAGAAGACAGCCTGTGGTGGCATCAGGGAAAGAGCTCACCAAGCTGGTGGCCCTGGATCGTACATGCCTGAAGCCAAGATCTGTCCACTCCCAGGCAATCTAAGGTGAGTGACCTAACTGACTGCCAATCAGGTAAACACTGATGATCAAATATCACCTCTCCTAGAAAGCTATGGCACGTAAGAGGCCACAGCTGCTACTTGACATACTGTAAGTCAGTGTCTGAGGTTGGTATAAGGGCCTGATCCTAGGTAGGTGGTAAAGTGGGGGAGCTTGCCATTAGCATATTTTTTCTGATTTTTTTTTTAGCAATCCACTAGCAAAATTATCATTTGAATTTATTCAATTATTTATACTTACCCTACCTTTCCCCCCAAATAGTTTATATATTCAGTGGCTTTATAAATTGGAAGTAGAAAGAAATTAGAAAACAAAAACAGGGACAATAAATGAAACTTAGAGCGAGGGTAATGTTTTTAAAATGTGTGTAATAAAGTCATTATATATTTGCTATGGCTGGGGCAAAAGATTGAAGTGCATATAGCACTTCACATGGTACATTCATGAAGATTTTCATATTGGATCTTCAATGCTGCCATTCCCTATAGCTAATGCTATCATGGGCAGGTTACAGGGGAGGAACTTGAGGCTCAAAGTAATCAAGAAACTTGACTGAGTTCATGAAGACAGTGAGTGTGACTGTAACCAAGGCTGAAATGAACTCTTTGGGGTAAGAAACTATAATCGATCCTTGAACAGCACTGGTTTGAACTGCACGAGCCCACTTACACAATGATTTTTTTTTTCAATAAATAGTGTAAATGTATTGTCTTCTCCTTATGATTTCTTAATAACATTTTCTTTTCTCTAGCTTACTTTATTTTAATAATACAGCATATAACGTGCAAACTATGTATTAATCGACTGTTTTTGTTCTCGGTAAGGCTTCTGGTCAACAGAAGACAATTAGTAGTTAAGTTTTTGGGGGAGTCTAAGTTACACTTGGATTTTTGACTGTGTGGTGGGTAAGTGCCCGTACCGCCCCCCCCCCCCCGCCTTGTTCTGGGAGAGTCGCTTCCAAAGAGGGCCCTGTGTCTCACTCGCCTCCGTGGGCTCCCCTTCCTCCTCCTCCTCTGCCTGACCATGCCCTCCTTCACTCCCACTGCGCCGACCATCACCACCTACCTCAGGACTGTTCCGCACCAGGGCAGCCCTGAGGAAGGTGCTTCAGACACTGCCTTTCCAGGAATGTGTTTCTGAGTCTCTGCTGCTGCCGTCAGCATCTACAGAAGGCCCCACGGCGGGGTGCGCCAGTCAACACAGTGAAAAAACATAATACTACACACTTAGACGTGGGATTAGTGGCAGCCAGACACACTGAGGAATAAAAATTCCTTAGCCTCCTGCTGACTTGCTGCGTGGAGGAGCGGTCCAGCTGATGCGCTAGCAACCTTCCTCAAACAATAAAACAATCAATGTTTTCTATTTGGAGATCCAATCACCACTAATGGGATCTTGACAATGACACAAACACCTTAGCTGCCCCCACCTTTCCTGACTTTCCTAAAGTGGCCCCTTTCTGGCTATGACAATATACCAGCATAAACAGATGTAGATATTTCTCTTCGGAAAATGAATCACAAGTCAGGAAGGGGGGATCCCCGTGTCATCCTGAGGCTACCTGGAGTCCGGTGACTTTGTCTAGCTAGAAAACCATCTATAACCAATAGAATGGATTTATTTAAAAATGCTTATGAAGGAAGATGAAATAAAATCCAAAGATGCCTCAAAAAAAAAAAAAAGGAGTTTAGGAAATAGTTTACCATCTTAGTCAAATACTCTGATAAGAGGAGTACAAACTAGCAGACAACCCATTAACTGTAAGATAATGTAGCACATGTTTGAAGATAATGTAGCACGTCTTTGTTTTACAGATGAAGCAATTGAGGCCCAAGAAGTTAAATGAATGTTCCAAGGTCATAGTACGAGTACATGTTAAATCAGGAACTAACTGAACAAGACAGGCAGCAGAAGTAAAGGAGTAAAAGAAAGCAGCTTCGTGAATGCCACGCTGCTGGGATTATCCAGGCTTCTTAGTGAATTAGAGACACACACACCCTATTGTCTCCCGCTGGTCCGAATAGGGATCAAGAGTGCCATTCCCACTGTTTACGCCCCTCCACCCACACTAGAGCAGGTGCCACTTCACAATTACATTTTGGCACTTTGTCGCAGATGATGAAATACAGAGTCAATTGAGCCCCTTCCTTAAACTCAGTGGGCCCGCTTTCCACCTCAGGAATGGCGAGGGAGGAGAATAGCACGAGGAGCAGCAGCAGGTGCTTTATGTGTCCTGTTTATAAATGCCGTCGCTCCCCCCACCAAAAAAAAAAAAAAAAAAGTGCTGCAAAAGTATTGGCATCAGAAGTATATGACCTTTAGGATTTCTGAAGAGTTCAGAAAGCCACCAACCTATTCCAAGTGGATAGCTAAATACCCTCTTCGACTTGCTTACAAAAATTAAAGAGGAATTGGAAAGAAGACTACAACAAATGTTACTGAGTTTTAGGGTTTTAAAAAATCAATGTTATCACTTAAGAACTAGCTTCTTTTATTCTATAGTCTGGTACTGTAGCTCGAAGTACATTTATCCCTTGGTGACAGTACTCTAAAAAAGCCACATCTGACTCTAACCATCTTCCTGGAGGCTCAAGACCAAGGCTGGAGGCCTTAAGAGAGTCCTGAAGACTGGATTCTAATTTATTTGCCATTGACTTATTTACACATTTTTTCCTAAACTCCTTTGTGATGTCGAATAACACATTAAGTTTTACCATATAAATAAAACTGATCACCAGTGCTAGCTGTAGCAAAGATAACTGTTAAGCTCTGAATCTCTGCAAAGAGGGCAAGTGTTCAGAGGCTGGATATGCAAACCAGCATCTAACATTGCACATTTTGAGTAACTAAACACATCTGGGAAAAGAAACCCACTGCCACTTAAAATACCTGCTCTATTCTCTAGCACATCTGTGATGCAATTAAAGAACCTAGTGCACAATTAAAATTCAGGTCAGCACACAGCAACAATGGGGCTCTTTGATGTGAGGTCAGCTTTGGTCATTCTCACAGACTCATTAAACAGGTTAATCAACTTAGTGCAGGATATAGTATAGGAGAACCCAAAATCTAATTAGCATTACCCTGAAAGCATGGGCAGAAAGATCTATTTTGTTTGTTTGACACAGCAACTGCTGCTTCATTGTCGGTCCGTGTTGGAGCTAATGGCATCATTTCTGGAATTCTGTGCCTTTTTTCTAACTTATGAAATGTAGATATTACACAAACATTTGTTTGTATTTATTATTAATATATTATAAAAATAGGTGGTCTAGTGTGTGCCTTTCTTTTTTCCCCTGCACATTTCTCTTTCTTGGTTAAAGTCACAAACCATGGGTTGAATTTGTGGAATCTTTCTCATGCTCTTTACGTTTTTTTTTTGTCTTCCTTTGAGTCAAGAAGGTGCCAATGTGACTCATCTGACAGTTCAGATGAGTAAACTTGGTTCTTGTTCTCGTAACATGCTTTACACAGCATCCACAAGGAAGAACAGTCAATATGGTCTAGTAGTGCCTATTCCAAATGTTTTAGTAGAGAGGCCTGAACTTTAGGTCAAATAGATTTGGATTTGAATCCAGCTTCCTGATCTGCAGGTGCTCATTTGTGAAATGAAGATAATAAGACTTATTTTGCAGGGCTGTTTTGAGGATACAATAAAATAATGTATGTAAAGTGCTTAGTACAGTTCTTAGTACATGACAAAACTTAATGGTGACTATTTTTATCATTAAGAAAATGCTTTCTTGTCACTGAAGAATCTATAACATCATCAATCAGGGTACAATTTACTTTTCCCACTTAAAGACAGTATTCAATGCTTCTCAATACAAACCACTGATTTTCAAATGATGAAACAACAAACAATATGTAATGTTAAAGTAAATAATAAAAATCACTCACTAGACTTTTAAATAATAGGGCTATATGACCTCAAGAGGAGGCACTGTGAGTGGGTATCACGGGCATCCAAATGCTTCCTGTGTCATGCCCAAATAAGATACATTGAGTCCCATCTTTGGGGAGCAAGAGGTGACATGGGAATACAAGTACCCCCAATAACCCTGAAATACCCTTGAGGAAAGAAGCTTCACTTGATTCTCATTATTCATGGTAGTTAATGTTCTATAAAGTAACTACAAACACTGAATGAGCGAATATTAAACCACTGTTTCTAGGGTAAACAGAGTAGGTTCCTGTGGGACTCTGGTCACAACAATTTTGTCAACTGAATGGTACACAAACTTGTTTTATATGTGTTTTTGTTTAAAAACATCTTATTTAATACACTGTTGATTCATTAACATTGAACTCATGACCAGCAACACTTCAACTCATGCCTGAATGAAGCTGACCTAACGCATTTTTTTCTCCATAGGGTATGTCGCGGCCCTCTTGCACAGAGAAACCCTAGACCACAATTTGGCACTGTGCTTGGGGCCACTTTAAACAGCAAAATCATCAACAAAAAGCACAAACACACAAAAAGCACAAATACACAAAAAACAAATTGACCACAAAAAGGATACTTGTTTGTTCACAGTGTGAGAGCAAAAACAAGAACACAGAGTGCTGTGTAGTTAGACCTCAGCTGGAAATTTGTACATTGGGCAACTCAAATTTTTCACCATGCTGGGTATGACTGTGAATGACTGTGAAAACACCACCAATATTGACTTTGGGGGTACAAAAAATGTTAACAAGTAAGTGAATTCACAGATGCAGAATCCATGAATGATGAAGATCAACTACGTCAACCTGAAAACCAATATACCATCTCTCAATAAGTCTGACATGGCAAGTCTTTTCTTCAGTGTTTGAAGAAAAGCTGTTTCTTTGGGTAAGCACCAGGTAAAGTTGTTGACTTGTTTAGGGACCACGTTGCATAAAAAGCACTAGGACATTTTAAACGTTAGAGAAAAACTAGATAGTCTCAGAGTGAGGAGATTCTAACTCTATGAGAAGCAAGAGTGAACCAAAACTCATTAAAAGATCAGTACAGTAAGGTCTCCCACCACCTATTTATTATGCAATAGTAAATAAAAAATTAATAACAAAAAATAATAGTAATTATGCAGTGTTTATTATCTACCAGGCACAGGTCCACATTTAATTTTTCAGTTAAATATATATTAGTATAGTGATTTATTAAACACTTTTACTATTACCAGATAATGGTTCAAGTTGTTACTTTCCTTTCTTTTTTCTTTAGAAAAGTTGGTTTGGGTGCCCCAGGAAGGAAGCTATCCCTGGTGGTTGGAAGTGGCAAGTTGTACTGGTAGGAAGACTGCAAGCCACAGCTTTCTGGACATGTTCCTTCCCCTCATCCCTGACGTAAGAGCACCTACTGGTCCAGGCGGAGAGCAGCCACAATAGGCTCGATGGGCCAGCCAAGTGGGATCTTCTTCACACAGCTAGATAATTCTTAGGATGATAAAATTTTAAACGTAGGAACCTAACAGTTACCTAATTGAACCCCTTTCTTTTCAGAGGAGAAAAAGGAAGATCACTGATGTTAAGTAACACAACTGATTAATAATACACTTATGACTTGATCAGTTAGAAAAATGATGTGATCATAACAATAGATGTTGACAGTAATTTGATGAAAACTATGACTAATTTAAAAGAAGAGAGATAAGGATGGGCGCTCGCCCTATTATAATTAAAGTATGTTATAAAAGCACATCATTTAAAAATATGTGGTGCTGAAGAAGAAATCAACAGATCTACCAGTGGCATGGAATACGAACACCACAAACAAATCACAGTATGTCAGTATGTTCATATGGATGTCGGGTAATCACCTGTAGCATCACTTGAAATTACTCACCAAAATAAAATACAGATAGATTGAAGAGCCAAATATCTGTATAAACTAGAAAATACAAGTGAAATACAAGTTGGTGTTTATCAGATTTCCATTTAAGGACATTTTAATTTTGCAATAGTGGAAGAAATTACAAAAGAAAATATCTACTATGTAAAAATTTTAATCTTTTGTTTAAGAAACATGATCAAAGTAAAAAAAAATGAGGAATACATTTTAGCACAGTCTGATGGCTGCCTACCCAATATCCATTCTCTCCTTTTTACTCACTAACATAACTTCAATTTTGACAAAGTACCAACACATCCAATTTAAAATCCTGTTTTAGACATCTTGGCAGTGAGGGGTGGCTATATGATAAGTTTGGATCAAAGGAATGTATTGGAGATTGCTAAACATGGCATCCATAAGCTTCATAACAGAGACAAACTGCAGCAAATGGTTTGTGCTCTGCCCAGACCCCCTCAGAAACCCTTTATCTGCTCTGTGCGCCCTTATCTCTGTGGGTTTTGATCCTAACAGCTGGCACCTGTTAATTTCTTCAGTCAACTACCTTTGGTTAGAGCCTCTCTGCCTACATGTCAGAAGATGTGGGGTCTGAGAATTCACATTCCCATCCCTCCCCCACTGACTGGGGCAGGAGTCTAAACATGGAGCTACCTTGTTTCAAAACGACACAAACCTATGTGATTTATGCTGAGAGTTCCCCTTGAGATCAGGCTAAAGCACTCTCTTGCTTGGCTTCAGCTTTGCCCCTATGCTATCTCTCCTTTCTCCATTCACTGATTTCTCATAGAAACACTTCCTTAGTAAACACTAACACGTGAACAGGCCAGGGCCTGCTTCTGGGGAATCTGACAATACAACCTATTCTCAGCTGGTATGCCCTTCTGTTCTTTGCTCCTTTGCCCTTCATACTGCCACCTTTTCCTTGCTGGAGCATGGAAGAAATACCTGGAAGTTCAGCAGCCATCTGGCCGCCATGAGGCAATAAGTACAGAGTGAAAGGTCCACACAACTAAGGATGATAGAGAAGAAAGTTGTCATACTAGCCTTGGACTGACACCCCTAGACTTATTTTTGGAAAACAAATAAACAAATACCTTACTTGTCTCTATACTTGGTGTGGCATATATTAATGGCCGCCCCCAAAGATGTCCACATCCTAATTCCTTGAGCCTGTAGCTATGTTATGTTATATGACAAAGAAGAATTAAGAGTGTAGATGGAATTAAGGCTGTGCTGCTGACTTTAAAATAGGAGGATTATTCTGGGTCATCCGGGTGGGCCCAATGTGATCACAAGTCTTTAAAAGTAGGAGACGGAAGCAGATGAGAGATCAGAGCCAGAGACGATGTGACGAGGGAAGAAGAGGTGACAGTGATTAGATGTGAGAAGGACTCAAACCGCTCTCATTGGCTCTGACAGTGGAGGAAGGAACCATCAGCCAAGGGATACAGGCAGAACCCAGAGCCAGGAAAAGGCAAAAATACCAGAATCTCTCCTCTAGCGCCTCTGGAAAGGAACACAGCCCTGCCGACACTTTGATTTTAGCCCGGTGAAACCCACTGTAAACCTCTAAAACTTCTAAACTAGGAAAGAATAAATTGGCGTTATTTAAGCCACCTAGTTTGTGGTCATTTGTTACAGCAACAATAGAAAACAAATACACCTATGTTTACTTAAAATTTGTTAAGAGTAGATTTGAAGTGTTCTCACAAAAAATAAAAGGTGATGTGCTAACTTGATCGTAATGGTTTCACAATGTCGAACTATCAAATTATCACATTCTATACTTTAAGTACACGCAATTTTATTTGTCAATTACACCCTCCCCCCCATAAAGCTGGCGGTGGTTTTCTGTTACTTGCAGCCTAATTATATTTTTAAACTGAAAAATGGGTTATATTTTTTATAACAAAAACTCATACAAATCAGTAAAAAACATTAAATCCAATAAATTGATGAGCAAATCACATGCGTAAAAAAACCCTCACAGGTAAGGGAGTAAAGGTGCTAAGAAACAACCTGGAAATTGATTTTTCATAAAAACGTGAAATATTTTTAAATATAGGAGAAAATCATTATAATATTACATGAAGAAGCAAGATATAGAAATCATATTTTGTGTTTCCCACTCTATTTTTAAAATAAACATTGGGAAAGGTCTGAAAGGAGAGAATAAAAGGAAAGAGTTTTAAACGGTGAGATTTGGGGTGATTTTTCTTCTTCTTTTTTTTTTTTTTTTTTTGTTTTTTGGAAAAGGTCATATCCAAGTGGCTATTTCTCTCACTTTATTCAGGTCTCTTTAATAGGAAAAATAATTACAACCCAGAATTCTATTGTAATAATACATGGAAGGAAGTGTCAGGCCAAGTGCTGGCATGAAGGAGGTGGTGAGGCTTTGCTGGGAACACTGGGAAGGCCCGACAGAGGGGCAGGTGATTGAGTGGGGTCTTACCCAGGGCCCCAGGGGAAGAGGGGTTGTCCAAGCAGAGGAATGGCTGTGCACCAGCCCCAGGGTGTTGAGTAAACTGCAAACAGCTATGATGGCTATAATGTAGCATGGGAAGGAGAGAGCAGTGGAAGATTACGTATGGACTTCTAATTAGGTATCAGAAGTCAGACCAGAAAACGGTTTATATTATAAATAGCAGCGTTTGACCTTTATTCTGTGGGGAAGTAATTTTGGGCAGGAAAGAGCCATGATCATATTTGTAGTTTATAAACATTTTCCTGCCACAGTGTGAGGATGGACAGGGGACCAGAGGCAGCAGGATAAATCAGTTCTATTGCAATTGTCCAGGTGAGAGGTCTGAACTGAAGCACAAACAAGGGAGCTGGAGAGAAAGAATACATTTGACAGATACTTGAAGAGTCTATGAACTTATGACTTAGAGGAAAGAGTGAGGTTGGCTCCCAGTGTTTATTGAGCATCTTTCTACCATTTTCCTCTACTTTTTAAAATGAGAGCTGACATATATACAAACAGAAAACAATGCAAATAAATGCATGGCGTGTACAGCTCCATGAATTATCACAAAGCGAACACACTCATGTAAGCACCATGCAACCAGTCACTTCTTGGACTATTGGGGCCTCGAAGGAAGTGACGTTTACTTGCTCAGGCCAAAAACCCAAAGTCACCTTTCATTCCTTTATACTCCTCATGCCATATACATCTAAGCATCAGCAAGTCCTGTCAGCTCTACCTCCAAAATATACTCAGAACTCGACCTGCTCTCACCATCTCCAGGGCCAGCCACTACCTTACTGTAAGCCTCCATTGTTTCCAACCTGGACTCTTATTGTTGTCTCCCGCCTGTTCTCTCATTCTACTCTTGCTCCCCGCAGTCTCTTCTCCACACAGCTCCTGGAGGGGTCTTTTTAACATGGGGATTGCATGACGTTATTCCCTGCAGTGGATAATTTAACGGCCCTAGTTTTTCACCCCTCTCTGTGTTGGTGCCCTTTGCCATGTAGCTTTGCAGTGAGCTGGCCCACCCACATTGTTTCTGGGCTCAGCTGTGTGATTTGCATAGTACATCTGAGGCAAGTAGAGGCTTAAACTGGGTTTGGGCATTAAGGCTTTTTCTTTGCAAAATTGTGCCATACTTCATGCTTCTCTCAACTGAACTCGGGTCAGAATTCAAGTCTCACAAGATGCACCTGATCGGTAGAACCTAATTTACACCCACAGCTCTAGCTATAAGGGCACCTATGAACAATAGGCTCTGCATTACAGGAAGAAAGCATGAGAACAAAGTTACCACGAATGAGAAATGATCCAATTCATGATATCACCACATCCTCCTGCTCTAGCGTGCCTTTCCTGATTGCTTTGCACAGTCTTGCCCCTGTACCTGCCATTGCCCCAGGCTCCTCGGCTCTACTCACTGGCTTCAGGGTCCTGACCAGGATTGTATCTCACTTTCTTCCTGGGCCCTTTCCTACCCACACTGGTCCATGTTGATTTCTGTTCCACGCTGCACAGTGCCGTTTAGCACTGTCCTCCCAAACTCCATGGCTGGCGTCAGATAAAAGGGACTCTCCAGTCTCTCTATGTACCTGTCCCCCTACCTCCTACTGCACGCTCTGGACTTTATTCAGCTGCCCAGCCTATCTTCCTCTTCTCCTGGAAACTGACCACTTAGCGTCATCTTTTTAGCTAACTTTGAATCGCTAAGAGCCACAGCTCAGATTGAAACGATTCTTCTTCTTCTGATGTTTTCCTAACTGTGTCACTTGTCTGGAAATAGGACCAACTTATCCATTAGGCACAATAGCAGAATACCCGGAGGCCCATGAAAACGCTTTAATTTAAAATAAGAATAAAAAAGAAAATGCTAATAGTAAAGATATAATAATGAGTCCAGCCTGTCTTTGTAGTACCCATTTGTAAAAACTCTTTTTAAATATTTTTTAATGGAGGAAGGGGCCCACAAAGACAAAAATTTCCTAAGGCAAACAAAAGTCCCACTCTGATCCTTTCCAGTGTATTGTTATCGTTTGTGGGTGTATGCGTGCTTTGACTAAACTGCAAACTGCTTGAAAATGGATATAGCCTTTCTTACATATTTGTATTTGTTTTCCCTACAGAAAATGGCTTCTTATTAGAAACTCGATTTCATTGGCTGACCAAGTGCAATGTTCTCCTCACAACATAGAAAGGTCAGTAATTGCATTTTCCTTTGTCCATGCCAGGGTCAAAGCCACCAATGGTGGACTGAGCGAGCCCCACGCAGTTGCTTAATCTGCATGAAGGTAGTGGAGATCATCCACGGCTGGTTGAAAGTTCACAGTCAGGTAGCAAACTCACATGCTACAAGAGGCAAATGAGAGGAGGCAGTAAGTTTTCTCATTCATTTATTCACTCATTTATTCATATCGTGGAATCCTGACTTTTTACTCCTCCCTTTTTAATAGTTTTGTGGCCTAGACAAGTAACTTAAGCTTCTGTTACCTCAGCTTCCTGAAGTAGAAACAGGGGAATAAGTACTAGCTTCAGAGGGCCATGATGAAGAATGAAAGTACTAATCCACATTAAGGCCACAATGGTGACTGATACATTTTAGAAATAGTAGTTGTCAATTAATTGGACAAATATTTGATTGCCAAGAGGTTTATTGAATTGACATATGTCAATTGAATGAACCAACAGTGATCAAGCATCCAAAGGCCTTGTCTCTGGGCTCCGTTTCTCCCCAGCTTTCCTCAGCTGAGCACACAGCCTGGACCCCTTAGGTCGGTCAGACCCAGCTATAACAGTTTTCCCTGGTGACTGTAGCAAATTACAGTACCATCAACATTACAAAGGGTTCCCTTTTCTCCACATCCTTGTCAAAACTAGTCCCCTATCTTCTTGGTGACAGCTATCCTAACAGGTGTGAAGTGACGTTTAATTTGGTTTTGATTTGCATTTCCCTAGACTCCCTGGGCACCAGGGCAGGGCTCCAGGCCACGGGACAGGGTCAGCCATGGCCCAGGCCCCACCAGGCTGTCTGGGAACCCGGACATTTGCATTCACTGGCCTTTGGTGGAATGTAGGCACCTCAGATGTATCTCACCATGCCGAGTGTCTGCAGACTGAGGAGAGAATTTGTCAGCATCCTTATGGGATTGCAAAAGAAGCACCTCCAGTAGTTGGGGGTTTACTGCAAAAGCCACCTAACTGGTCTTTCCGTCCCCAGTTTTGCCTCCACTTCAGGACATTCTCCACAGAGCAGTGGACAGATATTTGTGAAAGTGTGTGTTAGATCACTTCCCTGATTATCCCTTTAAGGCTTCTCTTAGTTTAAGGTACAAGCTCCCAGTGGCTTACCAAGCCCTCCATGCTCTACCCCAGCCTGCCTCTCCAGTGTGGTCTCTTTCCCACTCTCCCTCCAACTCCACATTCTAGACTTGACCTTGGTTTTTCAGTTTCTTAAGCAGCACATCCCCTTTATCTCACAGACCTCCAACCTGCCAAATCCCCCTTCTCCACACACACCCCTGGGGAGTTTTCTCTGTCTAGAACAATTGTCTCCTCACTTGGCGAATTCTCATTTTACCCTGGGAAATAACTCTGACCCTTAGATCATACTAGATCCCCACCGCTTTGCTCTCCCACAGCACCCCGTATTTCCCCAACTATCGCTGCAGTCTGTTTTAATTATGTTATTAAATCTATCTTTCCCAACAGACTGTAAACTTTGTGGGGTCACCATTATGCCTGTCTTGTTCATGAATGTATCCTCATCACCTCACACAGTGCTTGGCTCGTAGCATCTCTCACATATTTGTTGACTGAAAGAATAAACGTATAAGTTAAAGAATAAAGTCCTAAGGGGCAAACCCAAAGTGAATCTCAATACCAAGAATTAGTCTGTATCCACTAAAACAACACAGGATTGAAACCAGAGAATAAGAGATACACGGGTAAGCGCTCTGTGTCTCAGTTTCCTCATCTATAAATCGGAGATACTAAAAAGCCTATTGTACAGAGCTGTTGTGAGGTTTAAGTGAGTTAATAGAAATAAGGTGTTTAGAATAAGTTGTGACATATGCTGGCATTATATGTGATTATTATTATCTTTTATTCACATGGGCCATTTTTCCTAGGTAGTGTACCTCATTCCACACAGTGAAGCCAGAGGCAGTTAACAGAGGCAATCACATGCAGGAAGGGATGTCTGTGAACTGCCGATGTCCAGTGCCCCATCCTAGAGAGGCATAGAAGAGAAATGGCTGAGGATGCTACTCCCTGGGGAGTCCTGTTATCTACAGCGTGATACAGATGAGAAAGTTATGAGCCTGCTCTATGGAGATACATATAACACACTGCTGCATTTTCAGCCCATCTGGAGAGCTGGGCCCAATGAGTATTCCATCTTTATCCACCCCAGTCCCCAAGAATAACACATCAAAGAGCATGTTTGCATCCCTACAACAGATAACGGCACTGCCATAAGCTTCAGGGTCCACACATGCTACAGATAGAATGAATTAATAATTTCACATATTTATAAAATATAAATTAACCCAAGAAATATATAACTTCAAGTAAAATTCCTACTTTTTAAAATGGAGCAAAGAACAACACTTCGATAAATAAAAGGCTAGTAAATTTTCATTATGTGGCATCACAAAATTGGCATTTACCACATAGAATAAATCACTCCTCTCTAATACGTAGATGTTGACACAATAGAAGCATCAGGCTATTTTGATGGGGGAAGAGGGAGTGGAATCCAGACAACTGACTTTTTTAATTGCACTTGATTATTTGGCTTTTTTAACAATAGAAAAGCAAGTAATATGATCAGGAAAAATTCTAGAGGCTCCAGTGCATTTATATAAGCACAGTAAATTACTCATAAAAACCATGAAGCATTTACCTTCGTCTTTGTGTATAATATACCATGTCTGTGTGGAACCCAGTTTGCTTTGATGGTAAACAGCTATTCTTTCTGAAATCCTGCCTTCTTTTGCTCTGCTCTGTGTTGAGAGGTTCCCTTAATAGCCAAACTGGTTTTCTTGGAAGAAGAAAAGGAAAGCAGTGTGAGAAATGTATTAGTCTTCTTTCTTTTCCACAATACTGTAAGGATAATTTACATTCATATTCAAAGACGTAAAGATGAATATTCCAGTTTTGTAGAGAAGCAGTAAAAATGCAAAGCGGTATCCTATATTAAATATACCACAGCAAAGAAAAAATTCATCAGTCTGTTCTACAAGGACATAATATACTAAAAATCAACCTTTTCTCTTCTCACGTCTCTGACCCTGAAACAGAACAGTACGCATATCTGCAAGAATGCCATAGGCATGTAGATTATTTATTACTGGGTTTGGGGATTATCTTGTCGCTAAATAGGCTTAAGGGAGGCTATGTATTATCCATGAAATATTTCCAATCGTTATTAAGGATACCTCATTAGAAAAGAAATTAACT
Organism: Rousettus aegyptiacus; assembly: GCF_014176215.1. Lineage (NCBI taxonomy): Eukaryota > Metazoa > Chordata > Mammalia > Chiroptera > Pteropodidae > Rousettus > Rousettus aegyptiacus. The sequence goes on from NW_023416285.1 coordinate 25,909,064, forward strand.
TTGTAACTTAAGTTTCTATCATATATATGTATGTGTGTGTGTGTGTGTATTTTATAAACACAGTAGAAAAAATAAGATTAAAAAAATGAAATTATTAGCATCCCCTCCAGGTAAAGAAATATGTGAGCTATGATGGCAGGCCTTTATATGTAAAGCCAAGAATACTTATTTCCATATTGCAAAATGTGTCAAGTTTTGCAGAGATAATAGCATTGACTAAAAAATGTTAATTACAATAAATCTCCCAGAAACACCCTGAGCTAAAATCTCTCCTTGTAGCTCAAGATGGTCTGTAAGCAGACCAAGGAGCTTGACCCTGACCTCCTTTCCTGTTCTCTGGCTTTTACTGAATGCTCCCAAGTGAATGAGAACGTTTCTCTTTGGCAGCAGAGCCTGAAAGCGGCATCCAGAGGACCCACAGTTACCCTTCGCAGAAGCTTGCTAAGGGCCCCCATTGCCACAGCCACGGAATGGCCAGCTGAGATCCACCCAGAATCAGGCCTGTGAGCTCACCCCAGCCAGGCCACCTGGCCTCTTGGCAATGCCTCTCTGGGCAGACACTCCAGTGCTGCAGCCACACACAGAGCCACCTGAAAGAAGGAAAGAGATTCTTTCTGCTCCACACACCTCCACCCTCCATGTGTATCTGAGCCAATTCCATCCTTCCCACTAGCACGCTTGGAAAACCACGTTGAATAAGAATAAAATAGCAATGCATAGAAAGAGGGGAGGCCAGAATAGTGTGTGGTGTCTGTACTTTTATTACTGAAACTTCTTCGTACACCTGTTCCTTCACAGTATAACAATGATGTTGCTAAATTCCAGGCTGTGGTCCTGAGGGATGCGTTGGATATAAAGCCTATTTGGAAGCAAGATCATCGACTGTGTATATTTAAATAAAGAGAAAGATGATTCTCAAAGATTAGAAATATACATTAGTTAAGCCAAAATCTTGCTTTGTCTGGATAACTCTCCGGGGAGCTTATCCTCTTGCCAAGACTTCATTAGGAGGGATTCTCTTTACCGGAGTGAGTATTAAAAGAATCTGCTACTAGACACAAAAGAAAACTTGGGGGGGGGGGCGGGGAAGCAAGAAGTACCATGCCCTTAGATAAAGGCTTAATATCCTAAAATTCAACTTTTCTTATATCAATCTGTAAACTTAACATGTTTCCAGCAAAAACCTAACTATTTTTGTGGGGGAACTAGATAACGTTGATATCAATGTCCATAAGGAAGGAAGAATAGACATAAAAATCTAGGGGAAAAAAGTAATTAGAAGAACAAGTTCTGCCAGATTTTGAAATGTATAATAAAACTACAGTTTTAAAAACAACATGGTACTGGTGAATGACTAGACACACTGATCAATGGAATGAAATAGAATGTCCAGAAATAGACCTAAATTCATGAGGTAATTTAATATATAGAAATAATTTTTCAAAAACATTAATGAAAAGATGTATTATTCAATAAAAATGGTGTTGAGGCAAGCAGATGACAATATGGAAAATATCAGTAAGACCAGTTTTTATCTTATACTATCAAATATAAATTCATAGACAAATAGATAAAAACATGGAAGAATTTTTAAAATTAACCAATGTGCGGAAAAGCCTCTTTGAGCATTATATAAAACCTTTAAATCGAAAAAGATCAAGACCTGGATATTCGATTATATAAAAATAAAAACTTTCTACATGGTGGTGTGAGGGTGAGACTAAATAAAATAAAATACAAACAGGAAATTGGTAAATATGTTTGAGATTCATATTTCAGGAAAAAAGAAAGACTAGCATCACTAATGTGTACAGAGATAACAAATCAGCAACAACAAAAAAGAATAACTCAATAGAAAAATGGGCAAAGGATATGAATATACAATTCTTTGAATAAGCAACACAAGGAGCTCTTTAAACTTAGGCAAAGATGTTTATCCTTACTTATAAGAGAAGCATGCATTAACAAAAGCACACTGAGGCACAATTTTCACCTTCCAGATTGGCAAAGACCCAGAAGTCTGATGTCAGTCACATCATGTTATTAAGGAAACACACGCTCTCTCATATGGTTAGTGGGCATATAAATTGGTATGACCTTTATGGAAGGCAAGACAACACAATTTCAATCAAAACCATGAATGCTCATGCCTTCTGACCAAGCAATTCCAATTCTACTTAGTCACCCTCCAGGCGCACTCTCACAATTGCAAAATCCCACAACTATATGAATATTAATTGTCATACTGTTAATGATAGCAAGAGATTAGAAACTACTTAAACAGCCATGGATAGAGGACAGGTTAAATAAACTAGGGAACATCCATATAATGGAATGCTATGCTGTAGATAAAAAGAATGAGGCAGTTCTATAGGGACTGAGAGTGAAATGCCTCCAGGATACATTAAGTAAGAAAAAAAAAAAAAGCAAATAGTGAAACAATGAACAACATGCTATCCTTTGCAGGGGTGTTTAGAAATGAATATCAGATCTACCTGGAGGAGTATTTGGCTGGGAGGATAAACATAGAAGAGACTTGGTGGCAGAATTTTGTAGGTTTCCTTTTTGGCCCCTCTATTTGTAATGAACATTAATTCCATTTTAAGCAAGAACAATACACAAAGTTCATTTTGTAAGAAACTTCATCAAATACCCTGTGACCACTCCATCAAATTTCTGTGAAGAAAGTGAAAACAAATAGAACCACCTGGTTCTTCAGGGCCCCCTCCCTGGTCCTCCACAGTCTCCACCTCTTCTAGGGAAACAAGGTCGTGTTAAACCCTCAAAGCCTCCCAGCTCAGTTGTTAAGGTAATTGTGTTTACTCTCTTCCAAACAAAGTAATTTGAATCAGAAAAGTAAATGTGCTCAGCCTTCAGGTCCTTTGATGTCATCTTCCTCCTTACTCTGTAGTGTGCGATGTCGCCCACAGCACCGCTGCCCAGAGCCCTGCTCGCAGATTCTGTAAGCATTGCCATAGCTACACCGTGCTGCTTGTGATAATGACGTAAAACAAACAAGGAAAATCAAATCTGAAATAAAACAATAGGCCCTGAAAAACACAAGCTGTGGGTTTTTTCTGCCCTTTGAACACTCGTGGAGGGTATAGAAACTTTGGAGTATTTTAAAATTTCAGAACAATTTTTAGTGTGGTGAAGTCCCAGAGATAAGACTATTTTCTTTCCTGAAAATAACATCTGATCGAGACAAATGGCATGCCTGAAACATTAAGAGCCAGCATCTGCACCTCCTGGGCCTACCAGACTTTTCCTCCAGATGACCCTTCTTAAGCATCGCGTCGGCTCTAATGTGATTTGAGGGTTTTAGGTTCCTAAGACGAAGCTGCTGGCTGTCAGTCATGCGGGCTGGATCTACGCAGGCAAAGGACAGAGCGGTCCGAGCCATGTCGCATTAGGGGAACCATCCCAGTCATTCTAATAAAACCTTCTAGTCTGTGAGACTCCTACTGTCTCCTCCGCTCGGAACCCCGCCCCCTCCTCCCCCTCGGGCCCTCAGTCCTTCCTCCCCGCTTTGAGGGATCCTCAGTCTAGTCGCCTAGAGCTTCAGGTTCCCTTTACTATTTCCCCCTTTTTAACACTCCTTCGCCCCCCACCCTTTGCTTGTAACAAGAAATTTGAAGTTGGAAAATTTTAAAGAAGAAACAAAATAGAAAAAGATTTTTAAATATGCTAGAATTTCCTTTGCTCTTTTAACGCCCTGAGTTTAAGCTTCTCTAATGGCATTTAAATCCTTAAGGGTTTTTTTTTCTTCTTCTTCTTCTTCTTTACTTTATGTTCTTGCAATAAAAACATTCCTTTGGACTTTAGAAATTCTAAATAAAACAAGAACAAAAGAGTGTTCTTTTTTTTTTCAGCTCTCCACCCAAATGTTACTATTGTAAATCAAGGTAAGAAAGTAAATTAACTACTGGCATTTAAATGTCTGCTGTCCCAAATATTTATTCCTTTCCTCTCCCCTAAATTTGTTTTATACAAAACAATTCTCATAAAAACAATAAATATTCATTTGTTATCTACTAAAATTTTTAGATCAAAGTACTGTGTGGCCCAAATTCTGAATAGCAAAAAGTAATGCTGTTTGTTCAGCGGGAAGTCTTCCCCTTTCCAACAGCAGCCTGGCCAAGTTCGGTTTCCGTTTTCTCTCAGGGCTGGCAGGGCTAGGCATAGACATAATAATATAATTATCACTCTACATTTGCATAATACACTTTGCAAATAGAGTTTCACTTACCCCTTAAGTGCAGGGTGTACTAGAATGGAACACAGGTTGGCTTCAGGCCTGGATTTGAAACCAGGTGCCGTCGCTCACCTAGCAGCACAGTCTCGCAGCTAGATTCCGTTCGTCAAGTCAAAGATAAGACCAGAGGATGCGCCTACTTTGCCGGGATGTTGTGATGACTGAATGAAATAACGTATCCATAACTGCCGGCCCCGAGCAGGCCGGTCCACTGTTGCGCATGCCACGCCATGCTGTTTTTCTGTGTTGCATGTTTGTCTCCCACTACTAAAATGTGAACTCCTCCGGGGAGGAATTGGGTCTCCTCTACCTTTTAAACGAACTTTAGTGCACAGCGTAGATTTTTTTATTCTTTCCTTGGGCTCATAAAACTACTACTGTTCCCCCCCCACACACACACATGCCCCATTTTCCCTGCCAATGGTCCTATTTCTCTTCAGCTGCATTAAGGCCAAACGTTTTCCAGAGCTGTGAGAACCTCTGAAAAAGGGTTCTCCCACACCCCGCAACTTCGCACCAGGCTAGGTTGGCACAACGTCCCTATCCTTCCCAGTCTTGGCTTGCCCAGAGCCTCGTTGTCCTCCATCAGTTGCGTTTCACTTTGTGCACACACACAGGCACGCGCGCGCGCGCACACACACACACACAGGCACACAGAGGCACACGGGCACACAAACACATGCACACGACTCCCGGGCTCAGAGTCCAGGGCAGCCCACGACTACCATCCGGAGCTGCAGAAAGATTCCCAGAGCACTCACGCTTTTCTGTTGGTCCCCTTCCTTCTGCCCAGAGGGAGGGAGCAGCTCTGTATTTCCTGTGAGGTGAAGTCCCCACCCCAGAGCCTTTGTGTCTGTGCCTTGTTCAGTGACAAAGTTGTTGTCCCTGGGGACATGCTCTTGTGTAATGAACTTGGCAAACAACTTTAAAATGACTACCAACACTCCAGTCCAGGGAAGATTACCCAGGGGCAGATACACACTGCCCGCCCTGCACACTACTGTGTGGTCCTCTGTGCCCTTGGGCACCTCTTTGAGACAGTACATGGAAAAAAGATCAGTTGAAGTCATAAATCTAGTAAGTACTCTTTGGTGAGATTGACTACTATCCTACCAAATTATTCAGTGGCACACGCTCACTGATGGACTATTTAGCCATCGTTGTGCCAGTTGTTGGGAGACGGTGTAAACACAGTCCCTGCCCTCAGTACCCTCTAGTAGAAGGGGGATGGGGGACAAGTTCCACATCCCGGCTCTGCCGCAAACCGTTTGGGTGACCCTCAGCCTAGCTCCGAGCCTCAGTTTTCATTCTGCGAAATGGAGATACTCTGCTTTGCAATTTTTTCCAGGATTAGAAATGACATATGTGACATACAGAGTGCACAGCGGCGGGGAGAGGTTCAGTAAGTGACCGGTCTTGTTTTGATGGTTTTTGAGAGCTTTCTGGGAGGCACAGTCCATGCTGTCAAGAGATGTATGGACGTAGGAAGAGGAGCAAACATGCAAAAAAAAAAGCCCCGTAGGCCCCAGAGCAGACTTCTCTGGAGAATTCCACGGTGGTGGACAAAGGAAGTACAGTTATGCCTTCTGGGGTAGGGAAGTCCTTCAAAGAAGAGGTGATGTGATTTGAGCCATGAAGGATGTTTAAGTACAAGACAGGTGGTGAAGACCGGAATGGCATTGCAGGTGGAGGGAACGGCATGAGCAAAGGCCTGGAAAACTGCGCATAGCTCAGAGTTCCCGGAGCCCACGGCATCAGCCTGGGCCTCACGGCGGAAGACTGTAGCGTGGGAGAAAGGAGGTTGAGGGGGAAGCAGCAGCAGAGCACAGGGACTTTTTAGACCCCCGCTTGTAAGCAACAGGGCTGTTCACTAAACGTTTCCCCTTGAAAATTTTATCTTTATTCATTTTAATTGGAAAAATAACATATGCTCATTGTTAAAGAAAAATCAAGTAGTAGAAAAGTGCATAGAATAAAAAGCCAAGGATCATGCCCTGTTCCCTAGAGGAAACAGATTAGTGTTTTTGCTTCTGGATCTTTCATTGAGGAGTGTTTGAGAAACTGTCACAGATTTTGTATTAAAAAAAATTGAGCATAAGGCAGTGGGTAGGGAGACTGAAGGCAGGTGATGGGGGAAGTTCTGTTAGAGGGGTCAAGAGCCTGCACAGAGGCAGTGCAGTAGTGGGGAGAGGAGGGTGCCTGGGTCCTCATCAGGTGAAAGGGTGACAGAGGGATAAGTCGAGGATGACACATTGATTTCAGCTTAAATTAATGCAATCTAAAAAATACACAAGAAACACAGGTTTGGGGGAAATTTTGTGAGTACAATTTTGGACATGATGAGTACAACATGGCCATGGGACATCCAGAAAGGATGTCCTCGGCCTGGGGCTGAGGCGTGAAACCTGACTTAAAGACGTAGACATGGAGCAGATTTTGTGTCATGGTGAGGTCGCTCACAGAGAACCAGTGGAACGCCTCCAGTCAAGAAACGAGCAAAGACAGGGGACCTTTACAAGCAGATAGAGAAAGAGCAGACTTGGGAAGGGAGAGAGAAGTCTAGGGTCACAGTCAGTAGGCAGAATGGAACTTCAAGAAGGGTCACCAGTGTCATATGCTGTGGACACATTTTGACTCGAGTGAAGTGAGCATTGTTCTTAGTGTTCCTCAAGGAGCTTTACTGGAATGGGTTCGGCACACCATTTATGTATATTATTAGAAAAGAACGGGAAGGAAATACAACATAATGTCAACAGTAATTCTGTCTGGGTGTTGAGATTATGGGTGATTGCTATTTCCTTCTGTTCCTGGAAAAGACATGAGGGGTAAAAGAGAAAGAAGGTGTAATATTTCAAAAGGAAACTTTAAAAAGTTATACAAATGAAGCTAATTTATTCAACGTGCTCCAGCATTTAAATTCACAAGGGAAGATACCAACTTGATGAGGAATATGGCATAAAATAATATTGCTGCAACACATCACTGCTCGCTGTTTTGTCACGGTGTCACATGAAGCATGGCAGGAAACCCTCTGGTCCCCCAGAGATCCGACCGAGTCAGCTCAGGAACCACAGCAGAGTGTTCCTTAAACTTTGATCGTTAAAGTTCATGATTTTTGTCAAATCCCTTTATACTAGTCCTATTGTTTAATAAACATTGTATTTAAATCAACTTTTAAACTTAAATGGCTCCATTTATATCACAGTAAATAGAAAATCATTATCACAATAAATAGTAGGTACCTGAAAAATAAGTATAATGAAAACAAAACAACTTAATAATTCTGGCAAGATGCTCTCAACGACCTGTTTCCCAGCTTGAACTAACTCTCGGGGGAAAAGCAAGGTCAGTAAGCACTAGAAGTGGTAAAAAGTTCTTACTGGTTCTGTCTTCATTTGGATTTCTCCAGAAGCAAACCCTTTGACAAGAATTCAGTTGCTGGTATCTTACTTGAAAGGTGCAGGAAATATGGAAACACAAGAAAAGTAAGACAGAAAAGGAAAGGAAGTCAAGAAATGGTAGTTTATCAAGCCAGCAATCACTCTGGGCAGCTGGAGCGTTATCCCCCTGGGTGAAATCTGGCAGCCAGTGCAGAACACTCCTCAGAATTAGCCCCCACCAAGGGTGAGAGGGCCAGGGTATTTACACACCAGCTATTGTCCAAAGATGACTCTGGGGACATTAATTCCTCAGCATTCCTGGCCTGCCTTGTGCGCAGCAAAGCAGGCCCCAGAGGTGAGAAGACCTCAGGCAAAGAATACAAGTCTGCAGCTGGAAGTCTGGCCAGAGAACACTGACCCGATAAAGGTGAAAGATATGGACAGGGCTCAGCAAAGGCTACTAGATACTAAACCGAGATAGAAAGATAAGAAAAGGAAATAGAAGAATTTATACTGGGCCTGTTAATCACTAAAAATCATCTCTCAAACCACCAAGCTAAGGCTTCTCCACCTTGGTAAGACCTGAAGCAGCTCTGGACCAGGCCACTGAAAACCAGACCTTTTAAAATCCTTTTAAATTTAAATTTACTTTCCTACCTATCGGTATCTGCCTGCCCAATAGAGCTGTCAAAGAGATTTCTTCTCTATGAAAGCAACTCATTAGGATTAAAACCTATATTGACAATATAGACAGAGTATGATAGGACATTTTTAAAAAGAATTTTACCCTTATAAAAAGACCATTGAATTCCTTTAAATAATGACATCTCTGGTTCATTTAAAATATGATTTATTTACAACTATCAAGCTACCCCATCGATAACTCACAACTACAAAAAGGGATAAATATGAAGTGCCAAGTACTACCAAAGTGTGTGTATGTATTTTTGTAGACATTCTTTCATTCAGCATTTATTGAACTCTTTCTATCTACCAGGAACTGTTCTCAGTGCCTAGAGACAAAGTAATGAAGGAAACACAAAATCCCTTCCTTCCAAGGAGCTACACTCTGGTGGGTGCAGACAGTCAATAAATAAATGAGTAGTATGTACAGGATGTCAGCTGGCAGTCAGTGCTACAAATGAAGCAGGAAAAGAGAATGAGGAGTACCAGTGGCTGGGGAGGGGTTGTCATTTTAAATAGGATGATCAGAGGAGATTTTACTGACTAGACATATTTGGAAAGACCCAGAGACGGTGAAGAAGTAAGCCATGTGAAAATCTGGAGAAAGATTGCTACAAAAAGAGGAAGTAACCTGTGCAAAGATCCTGGGGCGAGGACATGCCTGAAATTTGATTAATAGCAAGGAACCTGGGGAGGCTGGTGCAGAGTAAGTAAAGGGAAGGAAAAGCAATAGGAGATAAGACCAGCAAAGTCAGGCATGAGTGTAGATCACTTAGAGTCTAGTAAACCATTGAAATGGTAAATGTCTGGAGAGTTCAGAGGAGAGGAAAGGCCTGAACTGACTTTGTTCGGTTTTAGAGGATCACTCTGGCGGCGGTGCGGAAAACAAGCAGGTGTGGCAGGGACAGAAACAGACCAGGCAGGAAGCTGCTGTGGAAATCCAGTTGAAGCAGGGGAGTGAGAAATTGTTGGTTCCGGTTATATTTTGCAGGTAAAGGACCTCGTAGCTAGATTAGGTTTGAGAGTAAGAAAGAGAAGGGTGATGGCTCCAAGGCTTTTGGCCTGAGCAGCAGAAGAACAGACATGTCATTTCCTGAGAGAGAGAAGACTGTGGAGAAGCAGATCAGGGGAAAGATCAGAAGTTAGAATTTGAACATGTTAAGTTTCAGATACCGATTAGACATCCAAATATAGAAGTCTGTAGGCAGTTGTACACGTAAGTCTGCAAGTCAGGGGCTAGGTCTAGGCCAAAGATCTAACACTGGGAGTGCTAGCATCTATAATGTATTTAAAGGCGTGAGACTGGATGCAGTCATCAAGGGAATGGATAAATAGAGGGGGCTGAAAGACTGGGCCCTGAGGCACCCTGCCAACTAAAGGTTAAGGAGAAGATGAAGAATAAGCCAAGAAGCCTGAAGGGTGGCCCAGGAGCCCGGGAAAGAACAAGAAGCTGATGGCTTCCTGGAAGCAAGTGAGAAAGTGAAGAAAGGGTAATCAACTGTGTCGAATAAGGTGATTTGAGAACTGACCATCAGATTTAGCAGGTTTTGTGGAGAGCTGGGGACAAAAACACGTCTGGAGTGAGTTCAAGAGGGATGTGCTCACACTTGCTGCCCTCTTCGTGCCAGTGATTGTAGCACTATTTGGAACCTTTAAAAAGTCTGATTTTTTTTTTTCCCTGACAAAAATAAAATATAATTGAACATTAGCTCTGCTCAATTTGATTGATTAATTTGGGTTAATAAAACAGCTTTTTCTTTAACTGTAGGATATTTTCCCTGAGATATTTAATGATTGGTTTAATTTTCTGTTTTACTTTTTACATGAACAAAATATTAGCTGCATAATATAATGTGTGTAGCACGGATATTCTGCATATGTAGTCACTGCAGTAAGTGACTTGTCGTATATGTCAGTAAACAAGTTTCTCTCTTCTTTGTTCCCTTCTGGTGAGGTACCAGTGATCTGAATGATAGGAAAAAGGACAGAGTAGGGCGAAAAAGAGACACAAGCAATACTTTTAAATGATCTCCAACCCAACGGTGTTAGTTCCATTTAAATCCAGTATCCACATAATAGACGAACACAAAGTCACATTCATCAATGATCACAGTGAGGCCAGTAGCATAATTACTGATTCTTGCACAATGTAAATTGAGTTACCAAAATAAAAAGGAAATCGCCCCCTCTTTCTTTTTAAATAAATCTTGTGTCATGTTGATCGGAATACAATCCTGAATTTTTAACTGTATAAATTAGTTGTAATGTCTGCAGTATCATCTTTGTTTGATTGTGAATTTCTCTTTCATCTTACTAAGACTAGAAGAAACTATGAGGAAATAGGATATCACTCATCCCCTGATTAATCAGAAGTGATGGCAGTTTTATTCAAAGGATCCTAGTCCTAGGCTAGAAATATAATTATTGTTGTTTTCTTTATTTCATTTTTCTTTTTTTTGTTTCTTATTTCTTCTTTTTTTTTTCTCCCTTCAATAAAAAAAAAAGGAGCAGAAAGAGACAGTACAGCTGAAATACAGTTACTTTTATGAAATGTTTCTCCCACAGTGCTGGGAACCGTAAGATAACAGTCCTGTATTCAAATGCGAGAGGCAGAAAATGTAATTTACTTGAAGCATTACATAAAACAGAATAGGTTTTTTTTTTTTAAATCAACCATAGCAAGTGAAATATTCACAGTAACTAATGTACAATGTCCATTTGATTTTCAACCTTTTTTTCACTTTTAGTAATCAAAAAATAGATATGCCAATGATTTTTATTTAAAGATCATTTTTGCTGTTGCTATGGATGTCCTAATGAATATAATTAACTATAGAGCATTAACTCTTGCCTGGAAAACAAGCCAACAAAACCTACCTTGGTTTACAAGCAAAGGGGAGAGACAAAAGAAAATATTTAGTGAAGTAAACTTCCTCTCCTGCTTCTTTCTCTAAGATTATCACTTAACTTTCATTATTGCTCTCTAACTATCCTTCTCATAGAGATGGATCTTTTTCATTATCGTAATTTTCAGCTCACTTATTATTTCTTCTCTACATAGCCACTATACCTATGTGACTCTTTCTGGCGACTTTTACTTATGTGACTCTTTCTGGCCACCAATTCACCACCTTGGGTACCAAATCAAGCTTCCTATCGGTTCTTAATTCTTCTCCTTTTTCAGGAGTCAAACTATGAAATTCTCATAGCTCACCAGAAGAAACAGTTTATCGAGTGATTTCACACCCCACATGCTGCAGGGTCCATGAAGAAAGGGGTACAGATGAAAGGTATCTAGGAGCAAGACAGTAGCTCTGAGAGTTTTACAGTCTATCCTCGGAGTAAATCTTAAATGTTGTTTTCACATTTTTTTTTTTTTATTTCCCTCACAGCATGCAATGTCTTTTTGGACTACCAGGAGAGCAATCCAAGAAGGTCTGACACTTAACTAAGAAATCATTTGACCTGTAATCCATTCCACAGACAGTTGGACAAATCTGACCTGTTTACTAATCAGACTGTTTTCGCATAGGCCTTTGAACCCATATTTAAGTTTCCCCTTCCTGGGAGCCCAGGTTCATTTTCAGGTGTGTGAGTGTGTGTGTGTGTGTGTGTTTGTGTGTGTGTGTGTGTGTGAGAGAGAGAGAGAGAGAGAGAGAGAGAGAGAGAGAGAGAGAGAGAGAGAGAGAGAGACATGGGCGGCAGAAAGAGAGAGATTGGGAGATTGATGGGGCGGGGCTGAGACAGAGAAGACAAGAATGTCAACTATTTCACAATAAGGGGAAAAAACATCAGACAACATCCCATCTGTATTTTTTAACACTTCTCATAAGAGAAATCCAGGAAATGCGCCCCCTCCTTTTTTTTTTACAACGAGTACAATTTTGTGCCACAGCCAAGAGACCCTCCTGTTTGCTGTGTTCAACTGCGTGTATGCAGTGGACTAAATCAGACAGAGGCCAGGAGTGCTAAGCTCAGGAAGCATGTGCTGGCTGCATGCACGAACTCTTGGTTTTGCTTTCCTGTGTTGCTATATCCACTAAATATCCTCACATTCCAGGTCTTTAGGATACAACTTCCTCTGGAAATCACGCCATCACTTCCTTCTCAACTTACCTTCCCCCTAAATCTTCTCCCGTAAGCATCCATGTCTGGAGCACCCAAGACTTTTGACTGTTCTGTCTGTTGAGACCACAGACATCATTTCATCTACTACACTGAAAAAGAATTTGTAACACAAATATTTCACTGAATTTATTTGGTCAGTGTTTTACTTCGGCATTTCAATAATCAACCCAATACTATGAGTTCTCTTTCTGCCATTCTTATAAAGTACAACAACACATTTCCTGAAAAGGCATACTTTAATCCGACAAATTTTTCTGATGGAGAGAATCAATCAGAGAGTTTAAGGGATATTTCTAAAGCAGTCAGCAAGAAACGAACGGTCTAATCTCACATAACCAAAAACGTCGCTTACAAAGTTGTTTCAAAATAAGTTCATCCTAATAGGGGAATTTCTGAGATTGCAATGTTCTGTGTCTTGATCAGAGTGGTAGTTTCACAAGTGTGTATATTGATGAAAACGCATTGAATCGTACACTTTAGACCTGTGCATGTCACTGTCTAAATTTTACCTTAAAAATAAAAGTCCATCTTTCCCAGTGGCTATAAAGAGTCAGAGCCCCTTTGCATTAACTTCTGCACGCCCACCCGTCGGCCTTGAACTCCTGTCTGCTGTGATGCGGTGCCCCCTATGCTTCTACTCCTGCCTCATCCTCTTCTTATCCTTGGTGATTTATTGATTTCTTTCTTTTTTTTTTTTTGTTATTACTGTCAAAATTCCTTAGGATCAGCCCCTTTACTTTTTAACCTTTTTAAAAATCATGTTACATTTGAACATATTTTATCTTCTTCCTTTAGTAATGTTGATTCATTGCATATAAATATTTATACAAGAAAAAAAGAAGAATAAAACCATCTCAGCCATTCATATTTTAGTCTACCCTTCTAGATACATTCAAGGGATATTGACTATCTAGTTTGTGGCACGAATTGTTCTAGGCATTAGGTCTCCTGTGGTAAACAAGATAGTGATCCTTCCCTCATAGAGGTTACATGCTAAAAAATAATATGTAGAAAGGGATTTTACTTGTTCTTTTATAATTTGCTTTTTCACTTAACAATATAACACTAATATCTTTTCAAGTGACTAAAAATAATTGTACATCATCATTTTCATAGCTTTGTAATGCCCCACTGTGGGGCTATATTAGAATATATTTAATTAAATAACCTAGTTCGAACAACTAGACCTTTCGAAGTTATAAACTACATTTTTATTAACATCTCATTGACAGTCTTTTGCATATACTTCTAGTAATCTTTTTGCTGGCAAAATAATTTCAGGAATCATTGTTAACATATTTAACTGGTTTTCTTTTAAACACATTTCACTTTAGTGGTTGCATAAGCTTACTTCTTAACTTTCCATGCTGTTGGTGAAAGAATCTCTAGGTCATTTTCAATATCATGGTAAAGGATCACATGTTCATGTACTTTATGTCCATGTAATGCCCCTATACCATAAAGACATATCAAGGCCTTGAAGGTAGACCCCTCACCAGGAGATTCTTTATTAATTTCTTCTAGGAAATAACCCTACTCTTTTAATTACATCAGGGTTTAAATCTTTGAAATGGGTAGAATGACTTTTGCAACTATACAGCATTTGCCAAAGTCTAAGGCTAATTAATACCTTATTAAGGCATCTTGTTTGAAAACTCGAGGCTCAGGTCAGAAATTTACTACATGGCCCATGTGTGGTCAAGAAGCACTTGAGGGAGTATAGCTAAAAATGAAGTCTGGGGTGGGAGTGGGAGTTCTCCATGCTATGTATTTCCTGAGAACCCCTTTGATCCTAGATGACTAATAGAGAGCTTAATAGTTTTGCATGGGAGGAGAAAACCATTTTGGAAAATATGATACTGTAATCTCCAACTTATATATTTCTTAAAGTTCAATGGTAAATCTATTCTTTAGAATATAGTAAAATACTCAAAGAAACAATTCAAGAATACATTTGAACCACAACTATTGGGTGTACTAAGCACTATTATAATGCACTTAAGATGATTATTACAATCTCAAGCTAGTTCACAGACTTATTTCACCCTCCGATGAAGCCGAAAGTCTATAGTTGCCATGAAAAATAGTATATAACAACATGTTATTATAATATTCTTTGATACATTTTTGCTCATTTACTGTTTTAAGAGAATTGTGCAAGGTACTATTGTAGCAAGGGGATACAATGATGAAATTAGACAAAAACTTGTCATTAAAGAGTTGACTGACTACTGCTACACTGTCTAATATGGCAGCTCCTAGTCACAGGTGCTGCTGCAGTGTGGAAATGTGGCAAGTATAAAGTGAGAGTGCCATAAGTAAACGACACACCAAATTTCAAAAATTTTAATGTGAAAAAAATGTAAAATCTTTCGTTAAGACATTTCTATAATGATTACCTGTCGAAAAGGTAATATTTTAGATAGTTGGGTTAAATGAAATATATTATTAAAATTAATTTAAACTCTTTCTAGCTTTTCAACTAAAATTACATATGTGACTTGTATTCTGTTTTTATCAGCAATGTTGATCTACACAATTATAGTTACTACCTACTCAGCGTTCATACTATGTGCCAAGTGCCAAGTAATTTTATATCATATATATTATGTACATATCAGATATATACTACATACATAATATATATAATATAATATAATATAATATAATATAATATAATATAATATAATATAATATAATATAATATAATATATATGATCTTCTAAGGGAGGTATTACAGATGGGGAAACTGGGGGTGCAAACATTATATTAATTCATTAACACATATCTAGCATATTTTCTGTGCACCAAGGGCTGTTGTAAGCAGTAGAGATACAGCTAAAGTCCCTACTGTTGTGGAACTTATGTTTTAGTAGAAGAGAAAGGTAATAAAAAAAAAAAAACTATGTATAAAAAATATGTTAGGCAGTGACAATGAAGAAAGATGAAGCTTGTAAAAGAATGAAGAGTTCCCAGAATTGGGGCGAGCTGGGTGTGGGCTATTTTGGAAGCCACCACGACTAGGAAATGTTCAAGGATAACTTGGCTGCTCTGACGCATGGAGCGTTGTGGGCATGTGTGGAACCCAGCAAGAGCGGAAGCCGGAGACCAGTGACGAGGCTACCACTGTAATACAAGAGAGATCTCTGAGGTCTGTCTGACTCAGCCACTGGAGATTTGCTGTTCCTGCAACACAAAGTAAAATCTAAAAATTATCCAGCGAATTTGAACAGCAAAGGTCAAATATTTGGATAATCCAAGCCTCCAAACACATTTGGGAGTCTGTAGAGTTATCTAAACTGATAGTCAAAAATCAGTAATTTCATGATAGTAAGTTGTCTCTGTCCCTTGCTTTCTGCCAATTTAACCTAAGGGAAGTAGGCTTGAGATCTGTAACTGGCAGAGTGGGACTGCAGGACATTTAAGTCAAATTCAGATCAGGCAACTTAGTTTTATTTTTGCCAAAGAAAGTATTTAGTTGAACCAGATGGCAGACACTTTTGTAGCCTAAACTATTAGCATTGGCTCTGTCTACCTTCTGAATTACTTCTATAATTGCTAATTCTGAGATTGACCAAAGCTATACACAGAAGACAGAGTTAAGAACTAGAAGCTTTGTCTTGGATAAATGTATATATTAGTCTAGATAACTCCACTCAATAAGTCTTATGGACAGAAGCACTTTAAAATAGAAAACACCTTCAAGGTCAAACGTTATGTAGGCCAAGTCCCTCCTCCTCTGGGATAAACGAAGGTTTAAAGTAGGTACCCAGTTTCAGATGAAAATAAATACAAAGCAATCACAAGGACCCCCAAAAGTCATGTCATGATAAAAAGGAGGCTCAATCCTGACCCTCCAGGTGGTTTATTTACTTTGATGGAATTTACTGGAAAATTGTTCCACTCATACTTCACTGTGCCTGTGAGGATGTGCTTTCTGGGCCTTGGATATAGTTCCTGTTAGTCAGGCACTTTCCCCAAGCACTAAAATGTACAGATTACACACATCAAAGGCAGGCTGCAACCATTATAGCCGAAATTTACACAAATCTGTGCTGCGAGTAACTGGGTAAACAATAAGACTAATAGGACTAATGACCCGCATTGTTCTGCATTAATCTCCATATGGCTCTGTTGGTACTGCTCTTGCCTTCAGGCAAGAAGGTTGTGGCTTTGGCTTCTAGCCTCAAACTAGGGATCAGGCACTGGCCCAATGCTGACAGAGCCCAGGGCCCTGCTTCTCCAGCCCAGGAATCCTGAGAAGACTACAGAGGCCATCCATCTTAGGAAGTGCATTTACCACCATTCAAAAAACATCACCATTACCATAGCCATGGAGGAAACAGATTTATAAAAATAAGAAATTTCTTTAGCCATGCCTCCCTTTTGAGAGAGCTTATTTTCTTTAACAGAGGGCCTAAGTTTTCCTGGAGTATTTTTGGGGCACCTCTACTGCCCCCTCTTCCAACAAGACGAAACCCTCAGTGCTTTGGTCCATGTTACTCTTTCGATCAAGAATAAATTTCAAAATGGCTGCATCTGTAAATAGCAAAAGGGAGGACTGAAGTCGACTGGTGAACTTGATCAGCATTTACTCCTAATCTGGGATACTTGGGGAATGATATATTAAAAACAGAGGGTGCCTCCTAAGTGCCTCCCCATGTTGCTACAGAGTCCCTTCAACACTATTTGCAAAGTCCGAGTATTGCTGCCAGAAGAGTTGAGGCACCTCATGAGGATTCTGTACCTGGGCAGCCTCAGGCCACGGTGAAAAAAAGAACGAAACACAGACACCAGTCCCTATTTCTGCTTATCACTTTGAGTACCAGTCACACTGCAAAGTTTATACTGGGAGGTACAGCCAAGGACACGACTCTGTCAGTGGGGTTACCTTAGGTTAGAAAGGATCATGCATGAAGCACACTCAGCTAAATCCCATAAGAGCTATACATGAGGTACTCCGGTCACTTCACGTCTAGGCCAAGTCATAAACTTTACTGCCTTGTAAACTTGAGATGCCTCAGTCTCAGATACGTAATCGCATTCTATTCTGAAACATAAATTCTGGTGGGATTTATAGTCTCCAGAAATACCTCTTATACACCTTTCTGGTCACTATCCCTGTATTTGTATTGCTTTTGTCATTGCAAATACTTTATCCATGTATATATTATCCTTTTCACAGGCATCACACTACTAAGGCTGTTCTTGGAGTTATTGTGAGCTGTGTTGAATGCCTCACAAAAAGGTATTCTATTTTCAACATCATTTTTCTTTATCCATTATCAAATAAGATCCATCATAACATGAGGCAGAGTTAAGGCGCATTCCCTCTCTTCTCAGAATATTCTTTGGCTTATCATACTCACCCTAGTCTGGGCAACAAATGCTAAGGTGATTCTGGCGCCTTTGTAACACCACTGTTGCAGATGTAGCGATGGTTACGGCAGTTGGTGTGCAAGCGTGAAACCATCTCCATTTGCTCCTGTGGTAAACGTTCCTAGTGCTTTAGAAGTTTTTTGTTTTGCAACTTATGGGTCTCCTCAAGAATCATCTTTGCGTCATGGACTAATAATACCTTACGTTTGTTCATATTTTCACATGTATGATCTCAGTGAAATCTAATGACGATTTTGTCAAGTAGGAAATTATTATACCCATTTTGCAGAAAGGAAGCTGAGTCTAGGACAGGTTAAAAAGCTTGCCTGCGGTCCCCATGGCATGAAGAGGGGGTGGCAGAGTCCACCTCCAACTCAGAATTTCTGACTCTGCATTACACTATTTCAAAGCTGTCTCTTTACCCTGGTTACTTCTGAAACAAGAGAATATTGTTCAAGAAGCATATTCAAGAAGGGGCCTTGCAGTTTTTTAACCATAAAGAAACTTTCTGGCTAGTCACACCCTGGCTTTAGGAAACGATTTTAGAAGTCTACCAAAAAAAGGATTTCAAATCGCAAAAGCCATAGACATAGTGAGTGCTTTGATAAAAATAATATTAACACTGGTTCTCCAGAAGCTAACTTTTGTGAAAGAAAATTACTTGCTGCACGGTACCGTGTGTAGAAAAAGCTTTACCCACAATGAACACACGCAGTCGTGTTGCCGACGTTCTTTTCCTAAATGCGGCTGCAGAAGGAAGTGTGAAGCATACTGAAATAAGACAATATTTATGGCTGAAGAAATTCAGCTTCGCATAACGTTAATTATGAGCAAGATGCTTTCCTTAATAAAATTACTGCAAAACAAAATCTGAAGGAACTAAGCGTTTCCCTATGTTCTCTTTATTTTACCCCATGTGCTTAAGAATGGTTGCGGGAAAGAAAGGGAGAGAGTAAAAGAGCAGAGGGAGAAAGAGTTATAGCAAGACGGCCTCTGCTGAGGGTTGGTTTTGCTTTAGAAACTGGAATGTGTCCAGGCTTGATTTTTATTTTCAATTCACATTTCAGATCCAGCTCCCCAAACTCTTTGATCTTTCTCCCTGTCTCCTTACCCGGAAGAGAACCCTTGGCCTTCTCAGCTGGGAGCTGGGAGCACACGTGGAAAGACTGGCTCAGATCCATATCCCTGCCAAATTTAGTCACACAAAGGGGCCTGCAAGGGAAAAAAGAAAGGATGAAAGCAGCAGCCGCCAGGACTTCAAAGGCCGCGCCGCCGCGCCGGGCCCTGCGCAGGCGCCGCCCTCCGCGTATATAAGGCGCGGCTCGCGCGCGGGCGGCCTCTCAGCGCTGCCACCCTGCGCGCGTCCCTGCCCCGAAGGTGGGTGGCGGGGGTCCCGCGGCGGGGCAGGCCCGAAGGGGCGGGACACCGCGTCCGCGCCCCCGCCCCCGCCGGCTGCCCGAGGCCCGTCTTCAGCCAAGTTAAAGCGCTTAAGAAAAGTTTTCAGAAAGGAGAGAAAAGACTGTCACGTCCAGCCCACTAGGCGAGCAGTCCTGTGGCCCGTCCATTTATTCCAACTCCCATTACACTCCATTCTTGGGATCCCCCCTTCCAAACGAAACGCCCGCTCCTCTGCGCGGGTGTCCTGTTCCCGCGGGGTGTTGCTGGGGCTCCTGTCGCGGACCCCAGCCCCCTGGGCCCAGCCCGCGCCCCTCGTTCCTCTCCGCACTCTCCCAGCTTGACTCTCCCTCTGGGCGGCCTCGGGACGTGAGCCGTGGCCCCTGGGTTGGCAGAGGATCGACCGGCCGAGCCCAACGATGCTGGGATGGGACGGGGCCCTCGCTCACCGACCGTGGGAGGACTCGGCCCCTGGACGGGCGCGCCTGCGGCTCCGCCCCAGAGACACGCGGACGCCGAGCTCTGCCCGCACCCGCGCGGGCGCGGGAGCAGCCACGGGAGGGACGGAGCAGCGGGCGGGGTCCGTGGGCGTGGGCGGCCCCCGCCCGGCAGCTCCGGCCCCGCGGAAGCCCGGTGTCCGCAGGCAGCCGGATTTGGAAACGACATTTTTACGGTCCCACGAGTTCTCTGTTACCAGGGCGGGCGGGGTGAGTTTGTATGTCTTAGGAGGAGGCAAGAAGAGGCGGAAGAGCCCCTGGGACACAAACTGCCATTTCCTTCGCACCCCCCCCCCTTCTCTCTTTCTCCGAAGTCAGTTAAACTGAAGAAGCGCACAGCTTATGTCTCCAGTGAAGTGGGAAATCGAGAATGCTGGAGTTTCGTCTCTGGAATCACAGTCTTCGTTTTCTAGTCCCTCACCCGCGCTTTTATCTCTGGGCATCCTCGTCCATAGGCCCCCGCCACCCCCTTCCTTTGGGATCCCACCAAAGTTGTCGCTGGGAGCGAGTCCAGGCCACACAAAGGGGAAGACCCGGAGCTTGGGCGGGGGGTTAGGGCCGGGTGGGGGGCGGGGTGCGGAGAGGGCTCTGAAGGCCACCGCGCTTCCCTCCTCCCTGTAATTAAAGACTCACTTGAGTGTCTGTAGCTGACTCGACTTGGCAGCAAATCGCCAGGAGGAGGGGACTCTAACGTGGGTGGGGGTCATTCACCCGATTCCCCTTCCCCTACCCGCGACAGGCTGGGCCGAGTTTGCCCTGTGGGTTGCGGGGCCCGTCTCCGCTCCCCCTTCCTCGGTTCCGGCGCGGGGTGGGCGCCTCGCCCCCCACGCGCAGCCGGGCCGACGGCGCCTGGCTCAGCGCAGAAGGAAGTATTGATATAAAACAAGTCGCTGTTCGCTCCCCAAATTAACCCCAACCAACCAAAGCCACCAAGAGGGGAAAAACCAACAGCAATCCAGCCAGCCCCTAGCAATTGTTTCACGGAATTAAATCACATCAAAACGCCCTCTGAAACCCACATCCTGAAGGAGTGAACCTGCAACAGCCAACCTCCAGTCCTAAGCTCGAGTTCACACGATCAACCCGCCTCTACATCCGAGGGAAGGGGGCAGCGGGCGGCGGAGTTAGTCCCGCGCCGCGCCTACCACATCCCGGACCATGCACCCCATAGACGCGGCTGCAAATGTTAATAGCAGCCCCCACACGAATTAGAAGAGACCTCCCGGCGACAAAAATGCCTTTGCCTGGAACTTCGCCGAACCTGTAGGGAGGACGGAACGTCTTCCCAGGGTTACTTCACCCCTCTTGCGTCGCACCCCCACCCGGGGACAGACTCACGAGGAAATGACAACCTCCCTCCCAGACAAAGCTTTAGAAAACTCAGGTGAATGTTTTCTAGGAAAGCTCCTTTTAAGTACAGTCCATCAGAACATTTGCAACAATGCTACGGACAGTCAGCCAACACCCCGCACGCCATGGAGAGGGAAAACACACGACATTAGAGCCAGACTTTGGGCGATTTCGTTGGAAACAATGTTTGCAAAGGAGAGGGTTACCGTCAAGTACTGAAGGCAGCCACCTACACTCGGCCCTTCTAGTAAACAGCTCTCACTAGTTTTTGTTCCAAAAATTCCCATCTTCTCGAGTGCCTCATCTCCAGGACACCTGGAGTTGAGTTCCAAATGACTGAGGGAATCTAGCTCATTAACATAAGGGGGAAAATGGGGTTCGAATGAGTTGCAACATTTAAACAGAGAGGATGTAGGAGTCGTCATTTTATCTCTCGTTGGTTTACAGATAATACCCTTTGGCCATGCTGCGTGCCCCCCACCTCCCTAGAGTATGATAAAAAGGAATTCCACTCTGGCTGCTTTGGTGAAACTGCATTTTCCAGTTTTTTTCCTGTTGGTCAAATTGTGCATTTATGGGAGAACTTTTGACTGTTTCCCCATATTTTAGAAGAGGGTATAAATGTCTGAAAGCTACATGTTCACGTCTCTAGAACATTACATTAATACTGGTGCATAACTTCAAGGGAAGTTGCATATAGCCACCAAACAAAAAATTAAATTGTGTTTATTTCCAATCGTTTCAGTGTACATGCCTTACGGGGGCATTGCAGCAGAATATTCTTTTTGCTTTTCTTCTCTAAAGCATAGCATCATCAGCTATTTAAAGCAGATATAATGTTCTCATTCTGGCTCCCATCACCTGCCCCAATCTCCCCAGATACAATTTACCTGACTTACTGGCCATGCTCTATGTGACCAACCGAACAATTTAAATGATAAAGTTTTTAAAATTGCTTCCTAGAAAATTCTCATCCCTAGGAAGTAGTTATCAGTAGAAGTTTTAGGAGCTTATTTAAAGCATTGTTAAGGTCTTTATACAATGTCCGGCAGCAAGCAATTCCCCATTTAGGTAAAGAAGGGGGATCTTCGCTTGATCATTCCTATATAATAGTGCTGAAGCCTGATTCTGTAGTGTTTTCCTTATTTTCAATTTAAGGGAGATGGAGACACTTCTTCTTGCCTCATGTTTACTGTTCTGAGGTTTTACAGATGACTACCGCATTGGATATAATTTTGCCTGGATTTTTAACTGAGGGGGTTTGAGAGCCAAGGAACAAAATGTAATGTGTTTTCAACTTCGGCTTCGCTTATACTGTAACTTCCACAAAGCATCTCCTTAAAAGTCCCGTCCTTGTATAAAATGCATCAAAGAGACGACGGAGGCTGGGGAATTTTTGAGGTTGGATTCATATTTGCATCTTCAAGGGTCTCTTTGAGCCTGCAGTCAGAGGTGCCAGAGACTGCCTTGTCCTCTTTCTACTGGCTTCACTCGTCTGAGTCTTTTTGCCTTCTCTTTCTCTTCCTTGGGTTGTTTTTCATCCTCTATGAGGTTCCCACACATTGTGGCGTGTATCTTTGAAAATCCAGAAGAGAGCTAGCATAACTAGGTGAGGATATAACAGAA
Organism: Rousettus aegyptiacus; assembly: GCF_014176215.1. Classification (NCBI taxonomy): domain Eukaryota; kingdom Metazoa; phylum Chordata; class Mammalia; order Chiroptera; family Pteropodidae; genus Rousettus; species Rousettus aegyptiacus. The sequence continues at coordinate 25,931,758 of NW_023416285.1, forward strand.
GAGATCTTAAAAAGCAATAATTGAGATCTTCAGTTTTGTCTTCCTCGTCCTATTATTCTCGGTAAGCTTGGAGATTTTATTTTTGCTGGCATGTGCTCCCTTGTCCTTTGACATTATATTTAGGAAAGCCACAGCTCTCTTCCTTGTCCGTCCTGCTTTCATTCTCATTAGTTGAGCAATGTCTGTTATATTTTCCCCTTTTCCTTCTGTCTCCGATTCCCGCCTCATCCTCTGTCAGAGCATCTATCAATGTGGTGTCGATCACAGCTGCGGCGGCTTCTCTTTCATCTTCTTCCCCTTTACAGAGTGAGGGAGGGAAGAGAGGGAGGCGGAAAGGAGGTGGGGGAGAGCCTGCCAGAGGAAGGGGACGGAAGAGCGGGGACCAGAGAAGAGATGCTTAGATGAAGTTAAACCATTCGAGCAGTTTCTTGTCAATTTCACGCGGGTAAAGCGTGCCTCTCCGTGGGTTACAAAAAGCGCCGGGTTCTTCCTTCCCTTGTCAAATTCCCTTTAGGAGCGCACGCGCGCGCGCGCGCACGCACACACACACACACACACACACACACACACACACACACACACACACACACCAAGGACTCGTCCTACAGGCTCTGGGAAAGAAAAAAAAAGTCCTCAATCACCACCTCCAACTCGCGGGCCCCTCCGCCTCCCCCCCACCCCCCGTCCCCACCAGCGGACAGCCAAGGAGAGCTAGGGGCGGGGGAGGGGAGGAGGAGGAGAAGCGACGCAAGTGGGTAGCTTTTCAGCGCCGGCAAGGCGCGCGAGGAGGAGAAGCGGTGGGGAGGCGCAGCCGCTCACCTGCGGGGCAGGGCGCGGAGGAGGGACCCAGGCTGCGCGCTCCCGGGCAGAGAGGCTGGTTGCGCCCGGGTCCCCGCACGCGGCCAAGCTCGGGACGTCCCCCTCCCCTTGGCCGGGCGAACCAGAGGGCAGCAGCTCATTGCTTGACAGAGCAGCCCGGCGGAGGCGTGGAGAGCGGCGAGCAAGAGAGCCTGCGAGCAGGCAGAGAAATTCGAGCCGGGAACAAAGAGTGGTCCGGCTGTGTGTGTGTGCGTGTGTCGGCTCCAGCTCTCCGCAGAAGCTTTTGGGTCCGAGGCCCCTGCTGTGACTCCCCCAGACCCCGCGGTGCCCTCCACTGCCGACTCCCAGCGCTCGCCCGCACAAACTTTATTCTTGGCAAACTTCTCTTTCTCTTTCCCTCCTCCTCCGCCCCCACCTTCTCTTCCTCCTCCAGCAGATTAAACGCGTCAGGAGAAGGAAAACCGAAGCTAAGGGAAGGAAATAAGCTCTGAAACGGACATCTCCAACCCGGGTGGCTCTTTTTTTTTTTTTTTTCTTTTTTTTTCTTTTTTTATTCTCCAGGAAGTGGACATTTTATCTTTTGATTCTCCTTGCACCTTCCTCGTTGGGGCAAACGGAGCCTTTTCGCCCAGCTTCCCTCTTTTCTTGGAAAATTCCCAACTCGGCACCGGGGGGAGACGCCCCGACGGACCCTCCTCTGTACTTTGGAGAGTCGTGTCTTCTCCAGAACCGCCGTCCTCTGCGCGTTGACCTCGGAGGAGCGGGGGCGTGGGGTGGCCACCGGGGCAGCCAAGCCTAGAGCACCCCACACTGCGCCGCGCAGACGCCCCCAGAGACGCCAGCCCTCGCAGCCCGGTGCCCACCGGCCTCGGGGGCAGGCGCCGGCGTTGGTCTCGGAGGAGCGGGAAGGCGCGGGCGGCCGCCAGAGTTCGGGCGCCGCCGCAGCACGGGCCAGGCTTCCTCCACTCTCCTCCCTCAAGCATCCTTTCAGTCCTCCTTTCTTCCTCACCCCTTTCGTTGACTCCCTCTCTTTCCTGGTATCGCCTCGGGTGCTCTCCCAGCAGAGCGGAGATTATAGAGTGGTCGGCATGCCCCAGCTCTCCGGGGCAGGAGGCGGCGGCGGGGGAGACCCGGAACTCTGCGCCACGGATGAGATGATCCCTTTCAAGGACGAGGGCGATCCCCAGAAGGAGAAGATTTTCGCTGAGATCAGTCACCCCGAAGAGGAAGGCGACTTGGCCGACATCAAGTCTTCCTTGGTTAACGAGTCCGAAATCATCCCGGCTAGCAACGGACACGAGGTGAGCGGGCCGGATCAGCAAGAGGCGTGGCGGGTCCCGCGGAAAAGCCGAGAGCCAGGGAGGGAGCCGGGGAGACCTGGCGACGGTCTCTTTGAGGTCCCTCCTTTGCTGGGGGTGGGGTGGATGAGCCCCCTGGTCAGCATTCTTCCTTTGTGTGTGTGTGCGTGCGCGCGTGTCGGGTGGGAAGTGCAGGGTTATGAAGGGAAACTTAGTCCACGCGGGCCTGTTTGGGGATCGGTAGCTAAACCGTCGGTTTGGGGGCAGGACAAGCTGACCCTAAGGCATAACGTTTGGCCTTCGGACTTTTTAGCGGCGTTGAGAGGGTGTCGTGCATTAAAGCGAGGATGTGTGAACAGAGTTCTTTTGAAGGACGGAAAAGAGAATGCACTCGCTATCTTTTTCGGTAGATGTGTATGCAAAAGTGCGTTAAACCACCAAAGGCTTAGGTGGAGACGTGCAGAGCCACAGGCTGAGAGGAAGGGGAGGCGGGCGTGGGCCGGGGACAGGCGGGGCCAGCCCAACCGCCGCTTAGCGGGGCTCGCGCGGAGCGGGCCAGCTGAGTGGGCGCGAGCCTGGGCAGCGGGGGCGGTGTGGGGCTCAGTCCGTGCGGCCGCGAGAGTCCCAGCGTCCGGCCGGCAGCCAGGAGCCGTGGGCGTGCCGAGCCGAGCCAACCCGGGGGGCCCTCGCAGTACCGCCCATAACACTCGTTTTCTCCAACCCTCGTCACTTTTGTAAAATAGCGCTTATATTTAGGGTTAGATCGGGCCCTTAAATCTATGCAGAAGACAGGCGAGTCAGAATGGGGATGCAGCGGAAGCCAAGGCACCCACTCAGGGGAGGGTGGAAAGCGTTTTATCAGATCTCCTGGCCGGCGGCGGGCGATAGCGCTAGTAACCCGAGTAGAGTAAATAGAGACACGTGGGTGCCGGCGAGAGAAAGCCGCCTGCGGGACCGCGCGGAAAGGCTATTTCAGGCCCAGCGAGCGCTTCAGAAGGAGGGGTGGGTCGGTGGGCGGATGGACCTTGATACCCGACACTCCACTGGCCACTGTTCTTCAGCGGCTGGGAGACGCTTTGGAGGAGGAAATCCGGTAGAAAAGTTCTAACGCTTAAATGATTTCAACGCTTTTTTTCCTCCAAAGAAATTTGGAGGGTATACCCTTTTTCCTTAAATGGCATCCTTCTGCCCCCGAAAAGAAAGCGTGTGGTTTTGGGGGCGGGGGCATTTGGGGTTTTAAACAACGAGTTTGAGAACACCTCCGAGTTACCTTCTTTATCCCAATGGCAGGGGTGAGTACACATTTTGAAAGGCTGGGGGCCCGGGTTCTAAGGAGAACACATAGGCGTGTTCTTCATCCTCTGAGTCTTTCATGCCAACATGCTAGGTTGAGGGAGACGGGATGGGGATTTGCCAGGGTGCACCCAACCTCACTTAAAAGGTTTGTGACTATGTATGTTCGGAGGAGGAGTTCATTGGAGGGACACGTGTCCGAAGAACCGACCGAATAACATCCAAAACAGCGCCAACTCTTATTTGTAGAGAAGCCTCTTTCTATCTGTTTTGCTGTCCTAATTCCATAAATAAATTTGCCATCGTTTCACTTTTTCTGCATGTTTGTGCTCTGGGGAGAAGGGCGCTGCATTCAAAGCCCAGAATCCAGGTATTAGGTCTTTGTTAATCTTTGCCATGGTGGTAAGTGGGCATGGGGCAGCCCCAAGGAAGATGGTGAAAGGATAATACCACTGATTTGCACGTGGTTGAGTCTGGGTAGATGGTGGTTACCAGAACTGATATTAGCTGGGCTACCTTTTAGATGTCTATAACCCCACTCTCAAATTTTCCTTTCTTTAACCACAGAGTAAGTTCACTTTTTTCTTGTAAACTTGTACTCAGCTGGCCATGGTAGGTTATAAGGAGTGGAGCTCTGCTGGGACTAGCTTGGGACAATGGCTTTAGAGCCCCATCTGTTAGCGGTTGGCTTGTCTTTATTTAAAATGTAATTTTCATTTGAACAGTAATATTTCAGCTTGCTTTTAATCAGCTGTGATTGAAGTGAACACTGATTGAAGAAGCTACCAAAACAATCAACCACATTAACTCAAACTCCTATCATATTAGGCCTCCAAGTAGCCTTGATACATTTTAGCAAACAGCAGTCAGAACAGCATGTGGATCTTTCCCAAATTTCTTACATTGTTATTGTTCTTCCTCTTATTATTTACTTTTTTTAATAGTTGTCCGTGGATAATAATGACTCAAAAATACATGTTGAAAAGAAAGAGATTGCTTATACCTCTTAGGTTAATAAAACGGGTAACTGAGTTGCACCAAACCCTGTTTTGAGTTACCAGTGGATACACACTTATATCAGTATTGTTACAAACTCTAAGGTGATTTTCTTTCTTTTGGGGGTGGGGATTCATGCTGTTAGGTGGCCAGACAAGCACAAACCTCTCAGGAGTCCTACCACGACAAGGCCCGAGAACACCCTGATGACGGTAAGACTAATTCTACTTCTCCCAACTTTGTCATTTAACATGTGCAATTTGTGAATGTAGGTATGTTTTGCTATTTTGAGTCCAAGCACTCAAGATCAGATGTGATGAGTCTATGCATACTGTTTTAACAAAATGGAAAAGAAAACCCGGAATTTAATGCTTATCTCTAAATTTAAAAACTGTCTTTGAATGTTAGGGGCCTTTGGATTTCAGTTGTATTCCAGATTCTTTGTGGAAGAGGAAATGTCTATGAGTTTACCACTTTTCCTCATTTTACCTAAAGTTCTAGTTGGCTGAGATCTTTAGCATTTTTTTTTTCCTGCATAGTTACGTCGTTATAAAGAATGACAGTCTACACCAAATTATTTTCTAACATGAATAGTTTCAAATGGATTTTTGTTTGTGAAATTGCTGTTTCTAGTTACAGTGAGAAGGCAGGCGGTGAATGCACAGACTTAATGTGGCTCCATAAAGCAGAATCTAACTTTTAAAAAAATAAAACTTTATTCATAAAATTAGGAACTATGCATCTGAAATATGATAGTCCTACCAATTTCTGATTCTTGCTTGAAAGTTTAAAAATTATATATGCTTTTTAGATTTAAGGAGGACTACCTGTGACTTTAAAAGAATCAAGGAACCTGTAGGGTTTCCTTGTCAGACAGTCGCATTTCTGTTCTCCTTTAATTGTTTACAATTGGCTTAACCAGAATGAAGTGTTTGTACTTGTAATATGTCAGCCAGGAGAAGAAGGGAAGAGAACTATAAAACAAGGCTTCTTCCTGAGCTACAAAGTAGTTACACAGATTAAAGAGAAAAAATATATACACCGAATACATGCAAATTACTTTGGCAAAATGATGTAAGTATAGCACATGAAAATTGAGTCTCCTGGAGTTAATCCTTCATAAAGTCGGGTAGCTGCGCATACTCCAGATACAACTCTCTCCCTCAGTAAAAAAATCTAGAAATTTTTAGAAATCTAGACAGGTAGAATTTTTGAGTTTGCCTATTAGGCGGATCATAATTTCAAGTGTGTAAATATATACACATGTTAATAGCTAGGTAGCCTAATATATTTATATTACAGCTTCAGGTTTATGTGTGCTTTTTCATGTGTCTCTATTTCGTTAGTATTTGAACAAATTAAGTTAGATGGATGACACTTATATTTGTATAAACACCAGTCAATAGTGGAAGTAAATTGAACCATATGTTTTTAAAACATCTGGTTCACTGCTAAGTCATTTAAGAGAGTAAATACTATCTATCTAAAATAGAGTACAGGAATTCAGTTACAGTATTTTGTAAACAACTCTTTTAGGTGAAGTCTGATTTGTCATAGAATTAGCAGATTTTAAATGAAAAATGCAGTGATATAAAAAGGAAGCCAATGCATCATCGTTTGTTCTTTGGGTTTTCTCAGGAAAGCATCCAGATGGAGGCCTCTACAACAAGGGACCCTCCTACTCAAGTTATTCTGGGTACATAATGATGCCAAATATGAATAATGACCCATACATGTCAAATGGATCTCTTTCTCCACCCATCCCGAGAACAGTGAGTAACGTGCTGATATTGCATATTATTTTCAGAAGAGCAAATTAATTTGTATTTTGGCAAAATAATTGTATTTTTTTAAAAAAACATATTGGAAATGCTTTCATTATATATGACCAGTCATTGCTAAATGAGACCTGTTGTGAGGAATGGCTGCCTTAAAAGAATGCTAACTTTGATGTCTTGCATTTGGAATTTTAACTTTTGGCGTGTTGGTTAAGATTAATAAATAACAGATCACCAGTTGTCATGAAATCAAATGAAGTTAAATCAACAGATTTATAATTTTATGGGTATTTTGCTTTCTGTGCTGATGAGAGGAAAATTTGATTTAATATTTTAGTTCTCTAAGTACTGAGTAGCTTACACAATCCCTAAGCTATCTAAATCAGAACTACTTTAGCTCATTTGGAGCTGAACATTCGGAGTGTTATTTCAGCTTTTAAAACAGTGTCTCATTTTATTGTATTAGCTAATGTTTCTTTAAAATCAGTTGAGAAGAGCTATTTTTACTTTATTAATTGTTGAGAGAGTATTACTTGACAATAACCCTAGTGAAAATTATTCTTTTAATCTCGTGGTTCAGTTAGTATTCAGAGTTCCAAAAATGCAGTGGTCTTGTAATTGCATGATGTAAATGTATATAGAACTCTGAAGAATTTCAGATGTTACTTGACCATATTTTTCTTTTGCCGGGAAGTGGAAACCTCATTTATATAGCAAGAGAGCATTTAAAGTGTAACTTGTGTAGTATGTGAATGTGAGATGTGCTAGTGATGGGGTGCTCCTTGGGAACCATCCCTCTGGCGGTGGGGATGGATTTTTTACTGCTCTGTCAATATATTTACCTTCATTCATGCGGTCTCACTCTCCCTCTACCACCTAAATGCCAATAAAAGGCATGGATGTCTTGAGGTCTTAGGGATTAGAATTTCAGTCTAATCCATCTGACCCTCCCGAGAGTCAAATTCTGGATCATAGAAAGGAACCTATGATAGTTGCCTTATTAGCTCAGTCCTTCCACTAAATGGAAAAAAAAAAAAAAAATCAATCACAGACATCTGGGGAAAGTACTGTCGGTAATACCTCAGTGAACAGAATCTAAGGGCCTGGAAGAGAGGAATATTGTATGCTCTTTAAGAGTATTTGTGTTTATCTTGATTATCCTTAGTACTCAATTGCTGAATTGATAGCTATATGAAATATAACTACCTTACGTGGACACTGTGACTTATAAGTTATTGTAATTATTTTTCGACCAATTTCAAAAAGATATTTGACCTTTCAAGTAGGAAATTAGATTTTTCTAATTTTTATATAGTGGCAAAAATGATGATGTTGGAGATCTTGTGGTTGTTATAGGAAATACCGATTTCACATTTTTTTAAAAAAAGCTTTTTAAATATTTAATGATAGAGATGTCTGTGTGGTGTATATGAATCTCTTAAGAAGTGAATGAATGAATAAAAGCAAATATAGTTTAATATTTAGAGATTCCCCCAAATAAATGCTTTTGAGTTTTAAAGTGTGTAGGAGACTTTGTATTTGTTGAACTAAATGTGATAACATATCAGATATTTCTTTATAATTGGGCTGTTTTGTTGTTGTTTTTTTTTTCTGAAAGGGGAGGAAAATATATTTTTAGTTAAAGGATAATTGAAGATCTCTGTTGAAAGCCTAGAACAACAAATAGTCTAACAAATCTAGATTGCAGTTTCTGACTTGGTAAACCACAGGAAATGGCCACTAAAACAATCTTATCCATTTTGGCTATGCGCACAGTTAATGCTTAATAAGTATTTGTGGGATTTATTTCATAGTTCAGCTACTTCTTTCAAAACAATTTTTAAAGTCAATATAATAGAAATCTGTTGATTATGAATGATCCCTAAATATATTGAAAATTAAACTTCTTTCAACCAGCATTTTCTGTCTTAGGTCTCTCTAGCTTTTTCTCCCCTCTTCCCCCCAGTGTACTAATTGTTTTGAAATTTTGATAGAATGGAAGGTATTTATTGTTAGTGTATGTATTAAAATTTCGAGGTCAGTAAGTTTAACATCAGTCATTATTTAGGAAAGATTTGTGGCCAGAATAAATGTTGGTGGGTGTGTAGAGTGGACAAAGGTGTGGTCAGGAAAGTTTTACCTTACCCTGATATCTGCCTCTTTGCTCATATTCTGTTACATTTTAGGACATACTTACTTTAGGTACATTTTCTTGCCTTATTCTGCAGTTTACACAATTCCAGAAGCTTTTCAGTTTTAACCACAAGGCTATGTCCATTTTTTTTTTTTAAGGTTCAATTGAAGTGAGTTGCGATCTTTAGTTTTTAATACCTAACAGTCGTTTTTAATGTGTCTGAGACCCAAAACACTTTAACCGGAAGGCAGCTTCTCTCCTTCACCCCTAACCACACTTCTGCCTTCTTGCTCTCTAACTCTGCCCTTAGCAGGACAAGTGTTTGTGTAACTGACATCCACAGTGATAGGTTTTTATCTGGGGTGTCAGGAGCAGGGTGACCATTTGTGTTTGGGCTTATGGTGGAAGTAGCCCTGAGGCATCCCCGTTACTGGAATTTGCATTACAAACAACTGCTTGTTTACTGTATCTGCTGCCTGCAGGTGTTAGGACTAGAAAAAACATCTGGAGGGGGGAAGGGGAGCATTGACCACTACTTACACAGATTCTTCCATTTATAGGAACTGCATGGTAATCCAGAGAAGACCAGTTAGGGCCACTGGCATGTGCAGAAATGTTTCTTCTGGTAGCTTATTTTAACAATTTGATATGCATTTTTACACGCATCATGACATATATATGATTGCAGAGTTTTACCTATGACCTAAGCACAGTATTACCTACTCAAGAGAACTACCTTCTTCGGTCAGGCTTTTTTCCTTCAAAAGGGAGATTTAAATTGTCTAATTACAATCTTCCAGAACTGGGATTCTTAGAGGTGTGTCTATACCAGAAATCTTATGAATAGATGTTTCACAGAATTTTAAATAAGAATTCTTAGTTCAGATAAAATGGGCCTAAGAAGAAAGCACCAATAATGATAACATATTTGGTGTCAGTATGAGTTCTTCAACTTTGAATTGTCTTCATAGAGAATGAGAAGATGTCAAAGCCTTTTAAATAGGTCAGAACAAAGAGTTTTGAAAGCATACCCCCAAGCTTTTCTTTCTCTGAGTTTTATTTATGAAAATCCTGTAGGCCAATGGTAAAGGTTAATATTAAAAGAAAAAAAAATGTAGTTTGTTACGTCCTCTGCGGGGGTCCTGGCATTCATGTGCCTGAATACTCTGCGAACAGTGAGCTTGACTGGCTTTAACTTAGTCAAAGTTCCCACTGGCCTAGTGCACTGTAGTTTATTCATCTAAGGTGTCAAGCTTCCATTTGTCCCTCACACGCCCAAATGTTTAACACCTTTGAAGAGAAACATCTCATTTCTCTTCAGCTGCTCAGGAGAGGGAAGAGCAGCAGCTTGGTACAGGAAGCTACAGCAAACGTTGAGCTGGGCTGTACCGACCACAGCAGCACACCTGGTCAAGTGCTGCTGGCTACATGTGTTTGTTTCTGTGTGATGTTTCAGAGGGTTCACGTCTAGGTGGGAAAGGAAGGTGCTTGTGTTTGCATTTTATCTTTTTTTCCTTATTTTTATTAGACATTACTATTAACATGTTTCAGGGGGTCTTTTTAAAATTATTTTGAACTTAGTTTGAGTTTCATTGTATGGTTTTTACCTTAAGGGAAGCAACGTTTGGAATCCTCATGAACAGAATTATGCCTATTAAACCTTTGTCTTAACTTCTCCTCATGTTTGTATTTGCTTACAAACAGCTAAAATTTGACTTTTGTCATTGCTCACGTCTGGAATTAGGAACTGAGGTGGATATGTCTAATTAGTAAGCTTTCACTTAAATCACTGTATATCACATTGCTGCATATCTTTGAAAATAATCACAGAAATAATAATTCAACGATAGAGGAGACCCTGGCTTGTATTTTGAGCAAGATTTTAAAGGCAGAGTGTCTTTTCACTTTACTGCAAGGAGCTACTTAATTTGACTTACCGATAAATTAATTTTCTAATCTAAGTTGTATACTTTTTGAAGCTAAATGTATTAAATATTCTTTTTTATTTCAAGTGCAGGAGTAGTTAACTTTTAGAAAGTCTATTCTATCTCAGATTTGAATGTGGATGTCAGCATGTGTGGGAAAATTCCTCAGTCTCTAGACTCTTCCGTTTGATTCTAGTTGTTCTGCCAGAAAGTTGGGAAAGGATCACAGTAAGAATAATTTAGCACTACTGCCATCCCTCCTTTAGATATCTTAGATATGTTATGACCAATAATTTGTTTATTCCAGTGTCTCAGGGAGCTGATGTTGCACTTGCATGACTGGTACCACAAGAGTATGATTCTTGTTCAGATATGGTTTTTTTGCAATGACCCTAGAAATTTCTTGTTTATTTATAAACACATGAGAACAACTCACTTTCACTAAAACAAAGCCATTGAGCTAACCTACACAAAATCTTACTCTTCGAAATACCCCTGTCCTTACCTGTCCCTATCTATATAGGTCCTGACTTGTTCTCATCAACCCCATTATTTCGATTCAGTCAACCCCATTATTTTGATCCAGTTTCTCTTGTGGCCAAAGACTCATGTGTAATTTATCAGGGCAGAGATGGGGCCTCACAAGTGGATCTATCTGGACTTGAACTTATAGCCTCACAAGTATTCTTTCATAATATCAACTGAGAAACTTTTGCAGCTTTTGAGGCATGTTTTTGTTTGTTTGTTTTTGATTTGTCTTTGTTTCTTTTCCTTAGGGTGTTTTTGGGGTTGAGGGAAGGGTGTGTTTTAAGTAATCTTGTTCTTTAGGCAGAACTATTTTTAATTTATGTGACTGACATTTTTTAAGCAATCAGATCATTTCATTCCCATTCCTCTCTGACTCCTTTTGTTCCTCATTTATGTATTATGGACATGATTTGAATTTTATAAAACTGGGTTCCCTTTGATTTTGAGATAGACTTGGAATTTCAAGATAAAATATGCCAGCACTGTCTGTGATCCAGCAAAAAAAAAGCACATCTGTTTTATTTCTGGGCACAGTAGATCTCAGCATTATATAGGTGCTGCTGTGATGGGACTGAAGGTTTTTAAAAAGAGGATATTCCTTTAAAACTTGTATTTTTAAAGTTATTCCTTAAGTAGTTATGCCAAACTGAGCCAGTCTTTGGAAAGCTAATACTGTAGCAATCAAGAGACTCAATACTGCTTTGTACTGTCCCAACAGGTCTTTACTCTTTTGGAAGAGGCAGCTATTGGACTTTGTTTAAATAATTTTTAAAATATGTTTTAGATTCATGATCACCTTTTAAATATTAATTGTGACCATATAAAGTTACAGTTTAAGGACTGTAGACTCTGCTATAAGCTTTTAAGCCATTTTAGGCAAACAAATGATCCAATATCTAAGATTGGGAGGTGTGAAGCCAGAAAATGACCTAGAGACAAAGACTCGGAGAGTAGGGTTTGAAGTGTACCAAAGAGGAATGTGGGGAGTTGAGTATAGACAGTGAATAGGGATTGCTAACTCCAGAGTTTTTGATAATATAGCCAATCTAGCCTGGACTCTTTGTAGACTATCAGCAGAGGCGGTTCAGAGGATTATAGTCACTGTAAAACAGTACATTTGTACACAATACCCACTCTAGCTAAACCTCTAAACTGATGAAAATTATCCACTTGCTATTGTAGACCACTTACAAAACTTATTGAGGAATGGTATGCGCCTGCCTTCAGTTTATAGAGAGAAATTTGCGAGGGCATTTCAGAGCGAACAAGGGTTTTGGTTTCTTGTCATCTTTCCCCCACCTGACTGAGAAATATGACTGGGAGAGATGTTGCATCACAAAGGATCTCGAAATGTGTTTTATTTTTTGCAGCTAACTAGAGGCAAGTAGACTCTAAAAAAAACGTTTGATTATTGACTATTGTTTCTAGCTATGCCCACAAATATATATGTGTATGTATGTGTGTGTATATATGTATACTTATATAGAACTTGGTAGTTTTGCAGAATCGTTTTACTCATAGTAATGCATTGCTGATGTTATGTTCACTTTTAAAAAGAGGTCTATTGCTATTTTACTCAACATACAGAAAGGTTAAATGAAGGAAGGCTCTGTAATATAATAAGAGGAGTGGCTCTAGTTTAGCATTTATTATTGTAAGCTTTCGAATGAAACCATTACTAAAACAGAATTTTAAAAGCTAACATACTAAGGTATTTTATGTCTTTTTATTTTCTTAATCCTGAAAAATTTTGCAATAAAACCTATCAACTGTTGATTATAGTTGATCATCTAATCAGTTGATCTGAGACTACTATGAATTATGAGATAGTTACGTTCAGCCTAGAACAGACACTTCAGTAAAAGTGTCTGAATAAAGAACGCACTAGAAATTTGAGGTGTACATTTTTTGATTGTTAACAAAGATCTTTCTTTATTAAACCAAATGCTACGTGGCAAGCAAAATCTGAAAATGTCTGAGAAATAATCCTTAATATTTTATTATTTTACCTTTTCTCTCATGTGTCAATGAAAAAAAAAGCACTAAACCAATGTCTTCCATGAGGAAGTCAAAGTTGCTCTTTACAGAATGTTGTTTCCAAGTCACAGCTTAAAGCAGTCAGCTGCGGGCTCGCTGCTGGAGTGAAAAGAATGTGAGTGGAGCCTCCTATGAGGGCTGATTGTAAGAAGTACTTATCTCTTATTTAGGTCCTAGAAACCTAACTGAAGATGAGGAGATGATAAAAATGCTTCCCCCCCCCCCCCGAAGGGTGCTTGAGATGGAAATATAATAGCAATTAAAAGAAAGCTATCTTCAATTATGTTTTAGTATCATATGGCTAATGCTTTTCAATTCAATATTATTCTTTCCCAGATTGAAAGGATATATATTTTTTCAGTAACACTTGAGATATTTTCAGATATTAAAAACATTCTTTAAAACTATTCTTTGTGTTCTTTCTAAATACGTGTGGCAGCATCAGAGCTGACTTCTAGCCAGTTTGTGTTGTAAATTGATTATATCCTTCTGTAATGTGGAGAACAAAATTTTTTAGTCTTTATTAGATGGAGGTAGGCATTCCCATGTGAAGGCTGAGCCTAGTCCCAAGTCTGTCATAAATTTTGCAAGTTGTCACGATGTCCCTGATGAATGTGATTTCTTCTCTTGAGCTTCGTTTTCTCTCTTAATTATTAGGAGAGTACTTGATTTTCTTCATCAGCATTATAGTCTTTCACTAAGGGAGTGAGATGTGTGAGGGAACAGATTTCTACATTTCCTATTTGTTAAAAATCTCATATCCTTCTAATATTTAATGTGATATTAGCAGATTAATTCCTTGGATGGGAGTAAGAATATATTTTTGGTTAGGAGATTTTTCCCCCTTAATCCTTTAGGAGTTGGGGTTCTTCTCATGGCAAAAATTCTAGAGGAGCGCCAAGAGCCATATGAATGTAGAGGACAACAAGCAAGTTACAATTGCCTTTTTTTTAACTATAGCTTTGTGCCAGATATCATGCTAGGCAATTTACATGGTTGTCTTATTTAATTTAATCCTAACTGAAAACTGTGTATGGATGTCGTGATCTCCATTTTGAAGGTATGGGCCCATCCTCATGGACAGCAGTAACCTCCCTCAGTAAGTTTAGAGTCAGTGCCCCTCCTTACGGTCTAAAACTTGTTTATTTTTATTACTAATAATCATATTTGCTTTCAGAACATAAAACACTTATTAATGAATCATAATATTCAAATGGAAAATGGAAAAGCAGTTATTAGTTTGATAATTAATTTCTTTTTGGAAATTTCAATAATGATTAACCATCTTCTGTGAAAATAAAAAGAAAGAATTTATTAACAATCAATACATGTTTACTAAAAAAATTAGAAAACTCAGATGAGCAAAGGGAAATGAATACTAAATCTCCAGGATCCCACTGTCATAAATGATCACTCTTAAAACTTGCCCGTGGCCTTTAGAGCTCTTCCTATGGACGTATAGAGATATATGTAAACATACACAATATATGTTATATGTTCATGGCAATGGGAACGTAATATACTCTTTTGTCACTTGTCCCTCCCCCCACCAGTATATAGTGGATATCTTTTTTACTATTCTGTAACATCAATTTTAATGATTGCCTAATCAGTCTTTTGGTAGATATTCAGATGGTATCACTTTCCCCCATATCTTAAATAATATTTATGAATTGTTATGAGTGCATATTTTCTAACTAAATCTTTGTACAAATCCTATTTCTTTGGAGCAAATTGCTAGAAGTAGAATTGTAAAGTCAAAGGCAATGCACCTTTTTATGTTGGAGTAACCCAACATTGCAAATTAACCTTAAAAAACTTTTATTTAAAATCAGTATTTAAAAGTATATACTTGATTATGTTCAGGTTGGTTGTGGTTTGTCCTTTGAGGCTGATGATTTTCATGTTTTATTCTAGTCAAGAATAAGTCCAGTAGTAGTCAAGCTGGACAGATGGAAAGCAGAATATCAGCTTAATTATTAATAAGGCCATATTGGAGAATGTGGCTTGAACCATGACATGATTTTGGACTTCCTTTGACTTCCTCAAATTGATCACACCAGAAAGCTACAGGCTTCCCCCACAGAGGCAGGGGTTTACCTCCTGTAGAATTGGAGACGAGAACAAACCCCTGCTTGGGCAAGTTGGCCCCAAAAGAGAACCAAGAGTCAGTCCGTCTTTGCCCAGTTTCTTCTCCCAGTCACCAGAGATAAGTGGCTCTTCCTCGTGGGAAGTGAACGAGGAAGTGGGAGAGAAAAAGGCGACCACCGCTGCCAAGAAAGCAGAGGAAGCTAAGGAAGAGGGGAGAAGGAGAGGGTTGTTATCTTAGTCCTAATCTTTTATCAGATTGATCGGACTGTGGGCCATAGGGCAGTGATGGTAACACACTACATACGTATGATAGGAATAGCAGCAGAGCACTGCCGTGGGAGTCAGATCTAGGTCTCAGTGCGCTGTTACTGACTAGCTGCGTGTTCCTCAGCCAGTTACTTGCTCTCTCTGAACCTGGGCTTTTTCACCTGTTACATGGATTGCCACTTTTTCTGCGTGTGAAAGTACACAGTACTCTCGTGTTAGAAGTAACGTTTGTGGAAGTGGGACCACTTGCAGCCGGATTACTGGTGGTGTTGGAAAGGCAGATACCTGGGCCCCTTCGTAAATGTCCTGACCCAGAACCTGCAGGCAGGTCATGCATATGCACTTTTAACAAGTTTACCTCATCGACTCTTACCTAAAGTAAGGTTTGGAAAAACTGACCCAGTAGATGCTCAATAATTTACCTGAGATTCAGACAACCTTACTGACTTACACAAGATCTCACACCAGGAAAGCAGTGGAACTTGAACTCACTAGAGCTCCCTTCTGTCCACTCAGCCCTGTCCAGCCCTACCCTTCGTTGAGACCACTGGCACTCAGTTCACTTCTGGTCAGAACTCAGCAGGTTTCTTCCCTGAGTGTTCTCCCCCCCTGACTGCAGAGTAAAGCTCACGTTTTAGTGTTATTTTCAAAGCTTTCCATGGTGTGGACCATTGACATTTCAAGACTTGCCTCCTCACTGTGCTACCCTGCAGCTTACGATTCTGCTACATTTCCAGACTTGCACCTTAAATCCTTTCCTAAATCCCTGTCTCCCTGAAATACCTTGCCAGCACAATCTTGTTCATCCTTAAATAAGGTCCACGCTAAATGGTACATCCTCCAGGAAGCTCTTCCTGATTTCACCACCCATTAAGACTAAGTGTTCTCTCCTGTGGGTTCCCATAGGACCTTCATAACTCTGTTACCATGTCTTATGTAATAGTTGGTTGTCTCCATATTTGTATTTCTCACTGTTTGTTAGTTCTTTTAGGATAGGGAGTATCTCTATTCGTTTCAGTTGCCCAGAACCTATTATACTACCCTGTATAGAGCAGGTTACTGCCCAGATGTTTGAGGAGTAAATATAGCAGAAATTTTAAAACTTTATTAATGTAGGCAATAACACCAGCTATTAGTCCATATTTAGGTGGAGACTCTTAAAAATATACAAACTCATATAGAATCACAAAGCTGAAATTGAGCTTAGAAATTACCTGAGTGTTAAATGTAGAGTCCGTGGACTAGGCATTAGCTATTACTTTTAAGTACTTAGTACATGCCAGGAACTGTTCTAAGCATTTTATATGTATTAGCTCATTTGCTCCTTTTAATAACCTGATGACATTCCTAATATCCCAGTCTAATAGATGAGAAGACAGAGGCATAAAGAGAGCTGAGCAGATGAGGCATAGAGGGCATAGAAAGGATTAAGGACCACTGTCAAACAGACCAGGAATCGAAAGGTCAGATGAAGTAGGCAGTTTGCTCAGATCACACAGCTAGTTGCCTTGATTCCCACTTCAGGGTGCTTTCTGCAACTTTAATTTCTTATTGCTGTCACTGCCACCGGCACACAGAAGATGCTAGATGATTGTTGAATCAATAACTTTCTCATCAGTCAGATGTAACGGATTCCTAATGTATAAGAGTTTGGTAAGTATAATATGAGATAGATGGTATACGAAATCATAAATTTCTTTAATACAGTTTTTGGTAGTAATAGCTGTTGTGCTAGTGGACAACGTGGAGTCCAAGGCGACCAGTTAGATCAGCGGGAGCGAGATGGATAAAAGATAATGCAAGTTCCAGCCTGATGCCGAGGGGACAGTGTGAGTGGAAATCATGAATTTAGAAAGAGGAGCAAGTTTTAGGACAACCACTCATGAGTTGGGCTTAAGAATTAGCCTTTGTCTTCTTTTTCATGCTAAGAAAACAAAAAAACAATATCTGGAACCAAACATATTACATTATGGACATCTTTTTGGTCCATGACTTAAAATGCCTCACAAAATCAACTAACTTGCCTCTAAAGCTACCTGGATCTTGACCGAAACCTCTGTATGATTATGGGAAATAGAACTGCATATTTCCCAGAGGTGAGAAGAGTATTAGTATTAATAATATCATAGAATATGATATTTAATGAATGTACTTTACATGAATTTTTTAAATTAAATACTCACTGTGACTCGGTGAAGTGAATACTACTTGTCTTTAACATTTTCCAATAAAGAAATTGAGGCGCAGAGAGGTTATTTGATTGCTTTAGTCCCAGAGTTTAGTTAAGAGGTAGAATTTGGATTCAAAATCAGGTATCCTTGATTAAGGAGCCAGGATCCAAGTGATGAACTAGTTTCTCCTTGAAAGGATGTTGAGAAGAATCCTTGGTCAATGTCAGTAAACTACCTTCAGGATTAAAAGCATCTGTAATGCTGGTGTTTTATTGAATGATGTAAATGGTTTGGCTTTCGTGGTGGCTTAGTAGTAGGTTCTGAGAATACTTGACAATTGTCTTCTGGTTCATTCAACATATAGCCATGTAATTGCTCAATGTGTTCTTGAAAATTCTCAGGGAATATGTGCCCTTGGGTGTATCAGACACATTTTGGTAAATGTCTGATTTTTGTAGGAAGCTTCATTGCTCAGTTCTATGGCCAGTGTCCCCAAGTCTTAAGGGCTGAATAGATTAACCAGATAGCTGTGTGGCTTTGTGATTCTTGGATTCTCTTTGGTTAATGATGTTGCCTCCTTATTCCATGAGAACTGAGCATTTACGGGCAAAATTCTGCTGCCAAAGAGTGTTCTTTGCACAATAAGTAATTAAAATGGGGTAGGTGCTTCATTCTTTAGAGCTGTTAGTGGTGATTTTTGTGGTATCATGATGTTAGGTTAAGAGAAATTTGTTTAGAATTAACTGGAATTGGGATCATTCCTGCGAGATTACAACAGTGGGTTTCCTTCAAAAAGTGAAGAAGAAACTTTTCTTGTTGAGAAGATACTTATTAGGAACAATCTTCTGTCTCTCAAAAGGAAATGTCTTTTTTTTTGGCTGGCCAGTTTTTAAAAAGTAACAAGTTTTGTTTAAAAGTTGGGAAAACTCATTAAAGAACAGAAAAAAAGGATTTGTATTTCTATCATTCAGATATAATAGTTTCATGTATATATATATAAATATGCATGCATACATATTTTCAGATGTTCTTTCTGCATCTATACTTAGAAACATTTTTATACATGGCTTCATAAAACAGGTTTATTGTAATCTTTTTAAAATTAAAATATATTATGTGCTCATCTTTGCATATTAATAAATATAGGTCTGTATTATCAATTGTAATGGCTGGCTACAATCCAGTTGTGAGAATATTTCAACTTACTGATTTTATCCTCAGTTGTAGATATTAAAGTTTTTCATTGTTTGTTTTAAGCAATGCTAAAATGAAACTGTTAGATGCATGTTTGTCTATAATCTTTTTATAGGTTAAATAGATTTTTATTGATTTCTAGTAGAAATTAGATGATTTCAATAGAAATTGATTAGACTATAAATATGTATTTTACATATTTATTTGTTTCTTATTTATTTATATTTATGTGAATTTCTTGTTCATATTTTTCTTGATTTATGAGCGCTGTTTATGAAAAAAGCATAATAACTATTTTGATCAACTACTTTTGAAATAATAATGGTTTAAAACTATCCTACACCAAAGTTATGATAATTTTTCTTGTCAAACAGTTGAGATCCATCTACTGGTTATTGTAAAAACAACTAGCTACTTAATAGAAGAAAAGGCTTTACAGCATTAGCTTGGCTCATTTCTTATATTTTATTTCAAGAAAAGAGATGCTAATACAGCTCTTTTGACCCTTGTAGGATGGTACGGTAACCAGAAAGGACACTTTATTCCATTTCTCTAGTCAGAAGATACCTATTGTATCTGACTCTGAACTAACCCTAAAGTTTAGGGTTAAACAAGTTTACTGATAGAGTGAAGACTAACACGAGAGAATGTTTATTTTAAGAATGATTTATCGCTCCTGAAATAAATGTGCTTTGAAAGTACTTACTTTGAAAGTCATTGTGTTGAGCCCCGTTGAGTATGAATGACGGTGAAGACAGAGTCACCACCCTCAAGGAGCTTACAGTTCAGTAAGGGAGAGACAGTACAAACGCCCACAGCTTAACGTGGAGTAAGCAGGAGCCACATCACTGAAGCAGGCCTGGGTACAGGGTGGGCAGAACTGAGCCTGGTCTCCCTGGAGCGGTGCAGCCTGTAATTGCGGTTCCACAGGGCTGTAGTTTCTATAATGTGCCATTTTTTCTACACCCACTTTCAGTTCAGTGTGGCCCCAAGTATGGTGGCGAGTATTTGGTTTACTCGTTGAAAAGTTGTCGTGTAGAAAGCTCTGTGTGTTTGGCCAGAAAAGCTTAAATAAATAAATAAATAAATAAATAAATAAATAAATAACAGGTTACTCATATTGATTAACCTAAGACTGTTTAAGAAAGAACTCAGAACTATTTATAAGGCATTTTGTTTTATTTATTTATTTTAGAAATAAAGGTAGTTAGTGCATCCGTCATAAAACATTTGAAAGGAATAAGTTTATAAACATTGCTGCCAAGTTAACTAAACTGGTGGTTGGTAAAAATGAAGGCTAGGAGTTAGAACTTCCTCTGTTTTATGTTTTTGGTACTGTATCACTATTTTATTATTAAAACTAACAGAAACCTTGACTTATAAGACATTTGCTCTGTGTACTCTGTAACCACATTTTAAAACAGTTATTGTCAGACTCGACTACCATTAGCATCAGGCAGACAGACTCCCAGGAAGGTAGAGAAGTTTCCATTTATTTATAAGGTGTAGTCACTGAGACCACATGCCCAGGATCTTAACTTCCTGAGCACAAATCCAGGATCAGCCACTTGCTAGGTGTCTAATGGGAAAATTACTTGTATCTTTCTGTTTCTGTTTCTTTACTCATAAGCAGTTGAACATTTTTTTGTCATAGCTGGAAACAGCAGAAAATGACTGTTTTGAAAATCATGTGACTTAGTTACAATATATAGGAAACATTTAGTCAATATCCGTGGCAGGGACTTACTATCAGCTAGGAATAAGGTACCAAGAAAGATCTGTAAGTTGCAGGCCTCAGGCTGTTTGATTTTATGCCTTAACATACCATTTATCCGATAATTCTAAGCTAAAAGCAAAGTTAAATAAAGCAAAATCATATTAACTAGAATTTATTAGAGGTTCTTATGTAACTAATTGGGGAAATTAGTCAGATATTAAATTTTTCAAAAATAAATGTTTCCTCTCAAGATGTCTGGTTATCAGGAAAAAAACAGGAGTCCGTATAGTGCAAGAGAAATGTGATGTTTAACCTACAAATGAGAAAACAGTTCATAATTCAGAGACATCTGAGATGTATATTTTTATTATTTTAATAGTTTTTACATGAATTCGGTTATGTGTATGTAATGTGAGGTTTGAAAATACTTGGCCATCCAAATACAAACATCTTAAAAGACTTTTTTCTTTATTATTATTTTTTTAATCTTCTCTTGTTAATTTCAGGGTGTGGGGGCAAATGCCGACATGGAGTTAAGCAAGTCATTCACTAGCTGTGTGTCTTCGAACAAGTCCCTGAGTTCTTTACCTTTAGTTTTCTTATTTAGAACGTGGTGAAAACAAATAGTTGTTGCATGAACTAAGGGAGGTACTCTTATAGTAATGTGCTGGGCTTCTTGGTGCAAGGCCTCTGAACCAGATCAGAGAAGAAAATGTTGGATTTCTCTTGAGTTGTTTTATTGGGATTGCAAGCAACAGAATCGACCTTGGTGCTTGAGCAAAGAAGGTTTTTCTGTACTAGGAATAAACAAGGTAGAAAATTGACCCCATACTGCTTTTGCCTGGCTCTGGGGGAGCATCTTGTTGTGCATTAGTAACTTTCTGGGCGTTCTGAAAGTGTAAACTTATACCAGGTAAGATCTGGTCATCTGCCTTGAATAGTTCCATTGGGTTGAGTTAACCATGAAGATCTACCTTCAGAGAACCAGCTCATCCTCATTTTCTGCTCACTTCTCATACCTCAATATAGTCCTAAAATTCCTTGTCCACAGTTCTCATCCAGTTGCTGCATTTTTATGAGTAAACACTTTGTTGTTTTAAAGGCACAAGGTGGCTCCCTGGACAAGGGTTAAACCACACAGTAGTTTTACCAGGGAGATCATGCCAGGAGGTAGTTCCCCTTTGCTTATTATTATTATCTTTTCAATCAGGGGTGGAGGAATTTATTCACATATTTATTCAGCAAACATTTATTCAGTAGTTGCTTATTTTTATATAACTATTGAGATGTAATTCACATACCACATGGTTCACCCATTCAAAGTGTACCGTTTAATGGTTGTTAGTATTTCCACAGGTATGTGTAACCATTATCACAGTCAATTTCAGAGCATGTTCATCACCTCAGAGAGTAACCTCATGCCCGTTAGCTGCCATCCCCTTATCTCCTGGTCCTCTCACCCTTCACCCCAGGTCTAAGCAACCGCTAGTCTGTTTTTTGTCTCAATAAATTTCCCTGTTTGGGACATTTTGTGAAAATGAAATTATAATATGTGGTCATTTGCGACTAGCTTCTTTCACTCAGCATAATATTTTTAGGTTTCACCCATGTCGTAGCATGTGTCACTACGTCATTGCTTTTTCCCTCTGGCTTTTAATACCTGTATCTTGTCTCCCAAAGGTTAGAGCTCCCTGATGCGGATCAGCATCAGTATGTGGGGAAAGGAATTGGTTTGGTCTATTTTGATTCAGGTCCCTATCAGTTAAAAATTTTGACCATTGTATAATTGTTTATGAACTATATGCCTGAATTACCTAATTATCTAATACCTTGGATTATAGTATACACTTAGGTCAATGTTTATGGACGTTGATGGAAACTGCAAATTATTATTTCAAAAAAAGTTGATAATTTCTAATTATTTTGGTCAGCTTCTTGTCAGTCCTTATAGATTTTAGCCCTAACGCAAGGTCTTAAAGAGTTGGTATTAGGAGTAGGATAGCTGTTAGCTTTGTCATTTTCTTGATGTTTGCTGTGTTTACATTGTTAGCATTTTCTTCTTTCCATTTGGTATTCTTGCCCGTTTGACATGCAGAGCAAATGGAGGACCCAGTGATCATCTGTATAAGCATTTTGTAAAGATTAAAATTTTTAATATAAAAATATGTATTGACATAGTAATGTTTTCTTCCTGCACCCCAATGAATGATGCTATATACTCTTTGTAGAGTGCATTATAACATACTGCTGCAGATTGATGGAAAAAATAAAGGAGACACTCTATTCCTGTTTATTCCAGGGAAATGCTACTGACAGTCTGGCTGCCGTGTGTTTCATGAAAAGGCTTTTTATGAGACCAGCAGATTGTGTAGCACTCATGAAAATACTTCTTTTGGGGCTGGTTGTGCCGGTTGTTTGCTATGGAGGTTACTTACATATTGCTCAGCATCACCTAGGTTTGCTGCAGACCAAGCTAGGGTCTGAGGCCATGTGTCTGAGACCCTGGTCTGGCCAAGCTAAATTACATCATCCGAGATTGTGCCTTGCGCTGCCCTTGTGGTGTCGCCTGCTCACCCTTTTGTGGACCTGTCCTCCAGCAGCTGTGTGGGAATCCTGCTGCCTCCGAGCATCTACATTAGGATGTCTGCATGGTGGTGTTTGCACTTTTAAACCAAAAATGTCGCCCTGGATGCGCAAGTGATGAAATTGCTTGAAAAGAAAGCCTTATGCTGTCTATCTGAGACAGTTCTCAGTCTTTTACGAACATGTTATAAATTGGGCCCTGTCTAAATCTTAACATATTCTTGTGACTCTTGGGGGCAGAACTCTCTTAGCTAGTCCCAGAGGGACCTGCCCGATAAGAAGCCGGTCATTTGGCTTGGAGAAAGCATGAGGGCAGTTTGAAATCATCTCTAAGTATAAGACTGTTTTCTTTCACGTGAATTTGTGACCTGCTTTGTTCTTCACTGAAGAAATATCCAAAGGAAATGGGCTTAAATTGTTGAAAGAATTTAGGATGGAAGAATTACTTCCAAGGGAGGGATTAATAAACACTGGAATGGTATATAAGGGGAAAGCGTGGAATCTGATTATTTAAAGGTTTTAAGAATAAACGTTTATTTGTAGGAAGCGACTCAAATGCCTCACCTTGAGGGATCCCAGACCTCGGGCTGTGCCTGTTGCTGCTGTTCTCACCCGACTTGCCTCGCCCACTCTTCACCTCTGAAGTAGTTTTATTTTCTTTTCAGTAAGCAGCGTACAAACCCTCCAGGTCCTCCAGGAGATTATATTCCTTACTGAAGGGAAAAATAAATAGGCCAGCACGCAGATTATGCTGTATAACGAGTCTCCTGTGTATCATTGCAGTGTTGTCACCTCAGCTCTCAGTGAGGGCATTTTTTGCCGAGGGGGCAGTCTCAGGAAGTGTGTGAAGCCCAAGGCCACTGAGGCTGCTGAGAACCTGTGAGCTTCAGTGTGTCTTGGCTGAGCTGCCGTGGTATCTCTCTCAAGGTGAGTGGCTGAACTCACCCCATGAGCTGTTTAGGTGACTAAAATTATCAATTTGGGTTTCTCCGAAGAGAGCTGTGAAGAATGTTGGACTCACTGGAAAGAGTCTAGGAAAAGTGGAACGTGTGTTTGTAAACAGGGGGCTGGATTCCGTTAGCCCGTTTGACTTCTCCTTGGGTGTGAATGAGAGGCCTGGGATGCTTCCAGTGGATGCTTCCAGTGGCGATTTTGCTTGTTACTTTGCTGAAGAAGGCTAATGATATCATAAAAGAAATGGTTTTTGCCTGATAACCTGAAATTAGATTGGGGCCTTGGGATGTGGAAAATGTGATAAGCTTACTAGGAATGTGACCTAGAGAAAAATATTTGATAACTAGAACTTATTTCTGGCATTTTCTGAAAATGGTAAAGTTAGGGAAAGACAGCACTTTTCCAAGGAAAAAAGATCTAGACTTCGAAATGTTATAATTCAGATTTTCTCACAGAATTTTGCTATTGCAAATCCAAATTCTTGTAGTTAAAAAACAAACTCCAAATAAAACCAACATCAAAACTGAAACCTAGTAAACTGAAATAGGCAGGCTGTTAAGGGAAAAGAGTTTTCTAGCTTAGCACAATTTCAGACAAATTTTTCAAAGAAATTTATAGATATCTGACGACCAGGGCTGTTGATTCAAAATCCTATTAAACAGACACAGGCAGCATTTGTTCACCAATTATTTGGTGTTTCAGAACTAAAAGATTTTGTACAGAATGAAAAGAGGCAAGTTATTTTAGTCATTTCTTCAATGTCAGTAAGTTTCCAAACTTGGAAAAGTAAAAGGCTGATGGTTCATTGATTATTATCTACATAAACAATTAAATCTGTGCTAAAGGGACCTTTAATAAATGAGATGCATTGTTTTGTAAATCCTTTAAAAATTGTGCTTTTCTGCTTTCTCCATTCTAAAGCCTTGTCATTTATGAACATTTGGAGTTTCTGTGTAGAGCTACACATATTAATTGGGGCAAACATTTTCAAAAATAGCAATTTAAGTATTAGAATAGGAATATCAGAAGGTTTTCTGATGGTTTGAGAGTGGAGATTACCTGGACATACATAGTACCATATGTAACACTGAAGATGTAGTATGATGATTTATGATTGACCTGCTGCTTGTTTTCTATGTTGTTTTTAAATGAAATAACGGATTATTTGCACAATGAGCTTATTAATGGTGACCTTGATTTTTTTAAATATCAGAAATACTTTCACTCTTATTTACTATTTCGAGAAAGAGCAGAATTCTGGTGTTGATATGCTTTGGTGATTGTATCCTTAAGAATTTTTCTGCCTAGTTTGGTGGTCAGGTTTTGATTCGAATGTCAAGGTGCATTCATAGCAGACAGATTCGTGATAATGTATCTGGAGCCAGAATCGAAAACCTCTTTTGACTTTTCTGTTCCTCCTCTTCTATTTTAATAAGGAATTCTGCATTTACAATTTCCCAAGTAACTTGTGACTTATTACAAATGCAAATTTCAGCTCTACTTAATTGATGGAAAGGTAACAGGTGAGGGTAGTGTGGAACCATTCTGAGCAGCTGCTCAGGTTCACCTTGCGTCAGGTGTCTGCAAAGTCTTCAGACCGAGTGCATGTTAGAATCCTTCTCCCAGTTGGAATCACCCCATCATTTTCGTTCTACCCTCTAAGCTTGAAAAAGTGTGTATTTAGCCATCAGTTCATTTTGTGTGGTCTGAGTTATAAAAATGCCCCTGCTGGTTTTTCCATATGAAAAACATGTTTTTCATTTGTGGAAACTTATATAATTTTTTTTTTTTTTGCTGGCTTTCTTTTGTGCTGCTTTAAATTAAAAGCAAATGTACTTCCCTCCCCTTCATTCTTGCTTCCCCACCCCCATCTTTGCATGTTCCAATTACAGAGTTGTGAAAATAAGTCATCTTTCGGCTTTTGTTACTTTAAAACAGCTATCGGTGATGTCAGAGTCAATACTAAAAGCATTAAGAATGCTGGCCGAATGTAATGCAGCTGCAATCCAACATGATGCTGGAAATGGGGTTGAGAGCATAAAGGCTTTCCATATTCCCAGGGCGCACAACTGCTTGCGGCCTTGGCTTTGATCTCTTCAAAGGCTGCTGCCTCCTCCTAGATGGAGAGACTTGGCTGCCACTCGCTTGCATTGAAAAAAGGCAGAGGTCTCTATTCAGGCAGAAATCAATCACTGTGCAGAAACAATTATGTGTAATTCAACCATCATGAAAACAGGACGAGATTACGGGTTTGTTACCTGAGTGACTGTGTGGAGACGGGGAGCAGAGAACACTGGAGTCCTGCTGACATGCCACATCTCGATGACAATTATAGACATATGAATGATGTGGCGGGCGGGGGAGGCACGATGGCAAATGCTGGTCACGCTGTCCAGCAGAGCAGAAAATGAGGTTACAATTGGGAGATAATGTTTGCATATGTAACCATATTTCAGCAAGCTGAACTTCAGGGAACAGACCTTCAAAAACTCTTGCGGGTATTTGTGCATATGTATACTAGCATACATTAGCTGAATTACGGCAAAAATAATCCTAATAATTCGAGAACTATATTGGAAGAGAGACAGTACAGTTCGGGTTATTACATTGGCTAATTTGGAGTATATACTCCTGACACCAAACTCTGAAAACATAACTAGGTTTCTAACCTATACACGAGTGTCTGTCTTTGAACATCTTCAGGTTCAAGAGTAACATTTTTATTTTGAATTTGTTAATCTTCCTCAAAAAAAAAAGCATTATGTTTTTTCATCTTTATTTAAGCCCTTTGGGGAAGTGATTTTGTCAGTCATAATATCTTCCCGTCATCAAGTGTTATTTTTCTAAAGCAACCTTCTGAAACGTGTTGAAGCTTTCTTGCATTGTGAATAAAAGCAGGACCTTTTTTTTTTTAGGTGGGAAGTAACTTTTTGCTTTACGTAGAAGTATATTTAATCTTCGAGCCCTGGCACACAAAGCTGTCGAGGCATTTATTTTTATTTTAGCTTGCTCTTGTCACCTAACAAAGGCGTAGGAGTAACCTCACGCTTTGCCAGCCAGCCTGGGTAAGGGTTGTAGGGGGGTGGAGGGTGGTGGAAAAATAAGATGAAAACCTAGATGGCTGATTATAAAATGGTATTGCTGCCGCTCAGCTTGCTACCCAGGCCTGGGTTTACCTTTTATGCTGCTCCAGCTTAGACATCAGAGGCGTGAGAGCTGCTTTGAGTTACAGATCTTCAAACAATAAGTCAAAACAAAAAATCAATCCCCTCCGGTCCCTGGGTGCAGTTATCGAAAGATAAAAGAGAAAAATAAAGTTATGCTAAAGCAGATAGAGGAAAGGAGCAGATATGCCAAGAAAACTCGGAGGACAAGTGTAGAGTTGAAGTGGGCCTCGTGTGAGCTAACATCAATGCATTTTTATCTTATCAAAAAGTTTTAGGGTTGCCAGTTCTTTTCAGACTGGATCCAGTCTGCTCCAGGGCTGCCTGGAGCATTGGCTTCAATAAAGTTGCTTTCCCCCCTCCCTTTTATACATAACCACATAGGAATTAGATTGCATTTCACTCAAGGTATAAAACTTGCCACAGACTTCAACACAAATTAGGGGTTTCAATAATCCCTTGATATTTTGAATATAAATTGAGGGGAGTTTTTTATGTTTATCGAAAGCTGTAGATTTACATGAAAAGTAAGGCAAATCTCTATAGTGTATGTGCTTTCTTCAAGCCAAATTTCTGAGGAGAACTGGAAAGCCCCTTGAATTCTTTTTGAGGTAAGAAATCTGTGTTTTTCCTCTTTCTTGTGGGTAATGTCAGATATTTTTGAAGATTAACTTAAGTATCTATCTGAAGCATTTTGGCCAGCATTTTCATATATGACCCAGTATGTATTTTTGCAAATCCAAGTTACAGTAAAAAAAAAAAAAAAAGAAAAAAAAACTTAAATTTTTAGATATTAGGGTTCCTTCCCTACCTACAGCACACATTTCACTTTTCTCCTTATCTTGGTTTCCTTATTGTCGTCGTAGATAGAGTAGCGTGCCTTAACTTCTGTCAGGGAGCCAGCTTCGCATAGGTCTCTCTGGCCACTGTGGAGCCCGGTGTGCTCCCTGCTGGGTAATCATCGGGTTTCAGATTTTAAGAGAAAAAAGGATGGTTTGCTTGGATAGTTAGAAATGAATGTCCTGCTATTTAAAGAAACTTGTTCTATATATAACTATAGTTAATCATTTGAGTAAAACCATCATAGCTTTCGTTTGCATAGTTCGGATGACTCACTGTTTTGAAAATTAAATAAACTTGAATGGAAAACAGCCACACACTGCGGGTTGCAACTTTTATTTCCTAGTATAGAGTTAATGAGCAGAAAAATGTCAGAGCCATTTCCAAACATCTAAGGCTTTAAATGTATTTTCGAACTATTAACAAATGTACTTTATTATAAACATTGAAGCTTAGAGTATGTTCTGTAGGCCCTGAGAGAAGTGGAGTGAAGATTCTTTCTAGCTTCTTATAAGTAAGCTACGGTAGAGAATTGCAATCTGTATTTCTCAGCCTTTGCCCTCTGACTCTCCTTCAGGCTGGGTTCAGCTAACATTTTCATTCCAGTCTCTCTCTGCCATTTCCTGTCCTTAATCCCATCTTGTCATCTTTCCAGGCTACTTAGAGGATGTTCTTATAAGTGACTTCATTTTCACATGCAAGAAAGGAAAGAAGGCAGAGGAAGAAAACGGGGCAAGGTGCGGTATATGCTGCCTATAGGTACCATGCCCCAGCAAGCTCCGTTCTGGCCTCGGTGGAAGAACCTTTGAATTTCTGACATCCCAGCACTAAATTCTGAACTCTTTTACTCTCCTGCAAACAGTGGCAACTCCAAGGGGTTGGTGGGGAAAGGGGTGGGTGGGGTGAGTACTAGCTTCCATAATTGTTGCAATATCCTCAACCCTAAATAAACACCTGTGCTAAGTAGAAACATTGTTCTTTTGGAGAAGCTTTCTAATCCCTTCGTTTAGCCAGATTGCTGCTCTTAGGTGCCTGCCATGTAGCAATGTCTATGCTAAGGCATATTTGCCTGTGTGCGTGTGTGCGTGCACATGTGTGTGTGTACACATACATAAATGTAGTGTTTAAAGCTCATGAATCAGATTGCCTGTCCTTGAATCCTAGCTGCACCACATAATGGCTGTGGGACCTCAAGCAAGTTACTTAAGTATTTTAATCCTTCGTTTCCTTATCTGTATAATGGGAATAATAGTAGGCTTTGTGTAAAAGTGCAAATGCAAAGCATACTTGACATTTAGATGCTGATAAATGATAGCTATTATTGCTAGGAAAGAACATGTCTGTTCTGCACTCAATTAAAACATTATTTGCATTTTGTTACTAACTTTTTGAAATGAACTGTCTTATCTCTTTATGCGTTTTTGTTATTTGAGTTTCTTCATGACCTATTCTCAGAGTAGAGAACCCAGACTGCGGAGGGAAGTGTTGAGTTCAGCCTGTCTTATCTAAGCCAGAATTTCTATTGAAGATGCAAAAATAGGAGGCTTTGTCGTGATGGTCCGAAGTGCGGTATAATCCTGGGAGAAAATGAATGGTTAATAATTTCTGAAATTTTTAGGTTTCAGTGATTTGGAATTTAGGAAAGAGACCACAATCACATTTTTCTAACCTTTTTAATATACTAAAGAAAATAGCGTATCTCTTTCATAGGAAAAATATTAAAACGTTATATTTGGCATTTCATATTTAGCTGTATATAGCCCATAGGACAATAGTAAGTGCCTATTACAGAGTACATGCATGTGTAATTCACTAGTATTTAGAATGGTCAAAAGGAAGCCATATTTCAGAAATTTTGAGTCATATAAAATCTAAGTTATGGACCTAAAATTTATAATATTCAGGGATATTGTAAATTGAAAAAAAAAAAAAAAGCAAGATTCAGGTTCCGGGATTATTATAGTCCTCCGGGATACAAGCGGACCCCGGGCGGCACAGTCGCGGGCGTCCGCCCTTCCTGTGTTCGGACGGCTCCCTGGCCCGCGGGCACGCACGGCCCCTCTCCAGCACGCCGGCCGCCGGCGGTGCTGCTTCACCTCCTCCCGGGCTGTGAGGACAGTTTATCCCACACAGGCTCGAAACCGAAATCTAAGTTGCAGTGCGAAGATAACTTTATGATAATTTAAGATATTGCTTGGACCCTCTTTCATTTTAAAAAAGAAGGTTTTTAAAGGAAATCTCTAACGTTAACGATTTTATTTTTGCCAAAAATCTTGAAAATAACTTACTGAACAGATTTGCTCCTTTTGGTTTCGAAATTCTGTACTGTTTGAAGAATAATTATTAGGGGAGGAGCGATAAAATGTATTTTAATTAATGTTAATGTCAATTTGAAAGTACGTAAGTAAAAACACTGAGTTTATGACAAGCCAGAAGAAACTTAGTCTGAGTTAAATAGCTTTATCCTTAGCAGAAATCACCAAACAACTTCTCAGATTTTTCCCCCCACCTTTATTGAGGTATAATTGACAAATAAAAATTGTATATATTTAAGGTGTACAATGTGATGTTTTGGTCAACTTCTCTAAATTTTAAAGGGATACTCAGAGTTCTTATTTGTAGCTATGTCATTTTCAGTGACAACATACCTGTATAATAACTTCATGAAAATTACTGGACAGTATCTTTCATTTTACTCAGAGTGATTAGAACATTGTTTCAAAATCTTACTAGTGTAGCAGGGTAAATAATCACGAACCTTTATGCTTTTGAAAGAAAATACAAATCTTATTGGAGGACACATGACCCTAAGTGATTTAATTTAACTCTTCAGGCACGCTTAAGAATTTAATATCATGCTTTATAAGACATGTAGATCATGACTAGCCCTGCGGTTAAGAGTCTTAAAAGGCAACCTTTTGGCATTTGATCCAGTGGATTGCTGAGCTTTCTAGATTTGAGTGGGGTTTCCAAAGTCCAAACATAGAATGTTATCATGCGTCATAACTATCTAAAGTTTTTTTTAAAAAAGAAGTGTAAGGAGATGTACATTATTTAATTAGAAGTATTCGAACTGGTAATTTAGCATACATGTTTCTATAAAAATTAACCCTTTCATTTTAGAGTATTTGGTTGAATAGTTGGTACAACGGAAGTACTGAAGGTTTGGGGGAATGTATACGGTAGAAGGACAAAGCAGAAATAGTAGAAAATATAAATTTTATAAAGTGCTAAACCAACATTACGTGGAAATTTTAAAAGTAAGAGCTCTTCATAGAACTGGTAGCGTTGCTTATACATCTTAGAAAAGGTGAACTCCGCTTTATAATTTTGAAGTTTTTAATATGATAATCTTCTGGAAATTATTTTGCATTTCGGTTCAGAGGTTTTTCCCGTTGTCTTGTCTACCGCATTCTGTTTTGGTTTTCTACATGAATTTTAACCCTACAGCATCGCCTTTCTATGAGCAGTTGTGCTGCTTCCAGGTAAAACGAGACCAGTTTTTGTTCAGCTGGCCTGTTTGTCCAGTAATTTTGTGACTGATCTTCTTTATGCATAGGTAAGGAAGAAGTCAGCCTAAGGGATTTTAAGAGGATGTATTTAATCACACATACTGTTTGATGTACATTTGGGCGGGGGCATGTGTGTGATGAAGCCAAGAAGAGGTTCCTTGGGGCCCCAGCCCATGGGGTGAGTGGGAGGAGGGCAGAGGGATTGCAGGCTCCACTGGGGTTAGCCCCTGGAGGATTCAGAGTGGATAATTACCTACCCTGTAGGGCTTGAGGAGGGATACATGTCTCTGCTTGCCTAAAAATCTCTCCTCTGCTGGCAGTCCATTGAAGTGTCACTCAGCGGGCCTACTTGCTCCCAGTTCCCACTGTTAGAGGTTCTCTGCAGACAAAGCAGGGACTGTTGTTGCCTATAGGCGCTGTTCAATGCCCCTTGAACGGGGAGGCTAGGGAGGAGGAGGGGCCTTAGAGGTGGGCTGGCCTAAGATCCTGGCCAGCAGACACAGCACTCACTGCATCTCTCTACAGGTGAGAAAACTCCCTCACCTCTCTCCCACCATCCCCGACCCAGGCTGCATTTTAGGGCCATCCCTGAAAATGAATGGAATCACTCTTTCATATATATGTATTTGAGACTGCTGACATTTGCTTTCCTCCCACTTTTTCACTCTTTTGGGCTAAACGGACATCATTAATTCCTCCAAATCTCTAGTTTTAGAACTTTTCGTGTTCTGTACCCCTTCCCATTACATGCTTTGTTTTGGTTCAATAAGGGCTTGAGGTGTTTGAACCACTACAGCATAGGGCTGGTCTGTGGCATCCCTTATCCTGGCCATTAGAGGTCTATTAATGTAGCTACAGGATTTGTAGTTTTAATCGCCTCCTGACACCTGGGCTCAAAGTTAATTTTAGGCAACTGAAACCTGTCTTCCTTCAACATGTTGGTGTATGGACCTACCAACTTGTAAAATTTACATTACCCCATATTAAATCCCCTCTTCTCGATGTCACTTGGTCATTTTTAGCCATTTTGGTTCATTTTGGATCTAGTGATGACAGTGTCTTTTATTCCTCCCATTTTCTTGTCCTGTTGGAATTTGAAAGGCAGGCATCTTCATCCTTTATAAAGTCATTGATTAAAATGTGCATAGAAGCAAGGCTAAGAACAGGCTCACTGAGCCATTCATCAGTGCTCTTTGGGTGTGTTTGGGAAGGATCTTGTGTAGGCTTTGGCTCTTGGCTTGCTGTGTGACCTTGAGCAGGTAACTTCTCAAGGTGTTGATTTTCTCATATATAAAAATGATGGACATCTCCTGCTTCACAGAGCAGTTTTCAGGGTTGGAGATCATGTATATAAATCATCAAACACAGCGCCTGGTACATCGTAGCGGTAATGAGGGTTAGTTCTCTCTCTTCCTCCCCCCCCCCCCCCCGCCCCATGTTTTGGAATCACAGAGATGAAGTTTCACTCCTCACCTGTGTCTTGAATTAATTAAATCACTGCCTCGCCCATCGGCTTCACGAGGCAAGCAGGGTTGAGTGCTGCTGCTTTTGCACTGCTCCTCCTGTGCTGTCGTACGTTTGTACGTTCCATTTGAACTTCAGCTAATGAAATAAGGCTGCTTTGGGTGAGTAGTTGACCTTTCTCCTAGTCCTCTTTCATTACGCTGGACTATTTTGTCAGTCGCTAATGTAGAAGAATGCGGACATGCAAGAGGAGGCATGGCGAGTGAGGGGAAGGAGAGCGATAGTCGTCTTCAGATAGCTGAAGGACTGCCAGTGTGGAAGAGGACGCAGGCTGATCGCAGAGGACCAAGTCACACAGGTCCACCGTCCTTTACTCACAAACTTGGAGTGGAAAAATATCTGAAAATCGAGAGAGTTGTTTTTTTTTTGTAAATTTGGTGGCAAAATCTGACCCTAATTAATGTGAAATTATTTATAGTCTTTAGTCTACTAAGCATGAATATTCATATGCCTCACTGCAAAACTAAAAATGTGTCTGACTAATGCCTTGGACTCAACTGAGGGCACTGCATAATATACAGCATGTGTGCCACAGTACTACTTTTCTAAAATCTGAAAAATTAAGTTATAAAATGTGTATGGTCTCAAGAATTTTGGATAAGAGATCGTGGACCTATACCAGTGGGTAAGTAGCAATCTTGGAAAGACAACCAGCTAAATTAGTTTAAGGAAGACTTTCTCACATTCTTCGCAGTAAAGTGGGATTATTCTCCAATGTGATGACATCTCAAACACTGAGATCATTCATGGGGGTGGGAGGTGCTATGCAACTATACCTTGAGATTGTTGTCAAAGGAGTTTAACGAGAAGACTGGACCTCTAGAGCAGAGGTCCCCAACTTTTTTGGCACCATGGACCAGTTCTCCGAGGTGAATTTAATGCCTGATGAGCTGAGGTGGAGCTGAGGCGGTGATGTTAGCTCTGGGGAGCAGCTGCAAATACAGATGAAGCCTCGCTGCCTGCTACTCACCACCTGCTGTGCAGCCTGGTTCCTAACAGGCCACGGGCCAGGATTCGTTCTAGGTGGATGAGCTCCAACAGCTTTCTCTGGGAGAAAGAGCCCATAGCCCCAGCCCATTCTGAGAATTAGGGCATAAACTAAACATGGGATGCTATGCCAGAGGGTACAGGCACCTAGTGACAGAAAGCTTGTAATTGCTTTATATTGATTACTTACATCTCACGATTATGTAGAATGCTAGAGTCAATGTAATGTTTAAATTCTTATATGATAAATTTCTGTTTCTTGAGGTAGAACTAGTCCCCAGGTACTCAATGTGGTCCTTGGATCAGCAGCATCAGCATCACCTGGGAACTTGGAAATTCAAATTTCTACTCTCATCCCAGGTCTACTGAGAACTCTGTAGGTGAGGTCCAGAAACCTGTTTTATAAAGCCTTCGACGTAATCCTGATGCATGCTGATTCAGTAACCATTATTGAGTACTTTTCATCAAGAAAACACCTAGAGGGGCCCATGATACCTGCCCTCTAGGCCTCAAAGCATATTTGAGAGATAGGCCCAGATTGCTCTATCTCAAGGTGCTATTTCAAAAAAGGAGGTAACTGAAACTCAAAATACAGTAGGAAAATAGGGGAGGAGTAAAGGGATTCTAATGGGGACCATGAGAAAGCCTCATTGGGAAGCTTTAAGACATGAGCAGGACTTCGCGGGTACAGAATGGGATAGCATTCCTGATTCAGGGAAAAGGACAGTTAACCTCCCCCCAGTTGTCTCTAAAATGTCAGTGGGATATAGCACTAACAAAGGAGAACTAAGACAATACTACTATCTCACCTACTGGAGTACATATTGCACTACTTTGGATAGGAAATCAATTCTTTTTGGACCCAAATGCCTTACATTACATACTCTTGTTGAATTTCACCTTGCTTGAGTAGGCGCACAATCTAGTACTGAAATATTCTGGGTTCTTGAATCTGTCACCCCATTGCCTAATTAGATCTTTATCCCAGTCATCAATAAAAACTTTGAACTTGCATTTGAAATTTCTCTCCTATTTAACACCATTTCAGTGCACTTGCTGAATTAGAAAGAAATAATCCTGACTGTGTGGTTTGTAAAAACTGTCTCATTGTTTTATCATCATGCCTTATACAACATACCCCTCAATTTTTGACTGGGAACTTTTTACATTTTAAGCTTTGTGTTCTAAGATATGCTTTATACTATATGAGCTGCATAAGGGAAGGGTTTTGTCTGATTTGCAGCCTGTCAGAAATTGTCAGATGTTATTTACATTCCCAAAGGGCCTATCCCTCACAGAAGTGTAACTGTGACGAGTAGCATAGATTGGCTTGTGCCAGAACACCACCCAAAACAAGGGCTCACGGGTTGGTCTTCAGTAACCTCCTCTTTAAATCACTTGGGCAGTTTATGGAGATTGACTTTAGTGCTGTTGCTCGAGTTCACAGTGTTTCCAGATATCTTTCTTTTGATCAGAATTATGTCTAATGATATATGGAAGTGTGTTTTTGGAATGGCCTCCTGGCACAATTGTGTAGGCATTGCCCAGGTACTTTTGAATGGCTTAAATTAGAAAAAAATATTTCTTCATAGCACCACCGCCACCATATAATAGCTTAATATTGTCTAAGGTAAAAAAAAAAAAAAATGTATACCTTACCAATTTTCTTTCTTCATTGGTTAGAGACAAGCTTAAGTTACAGGAAGCAATTTGGGGGAGGGTAAGAAAGGGAACGTGTTCTTTCTGCTTTGTAGCAAATTAACTGAAAGTGCTTTTGATGA
Source organism: Rousettus aegyptiacus (assembly GCF_014176215.1). Lineage (NCBI taxonomy): Eukaryota > Metazoa > Chordata > Mammalia > Chiroptera > Pteropodidae > Rousettus > Rousettus aegyptiacus. The sequence continues at coordinate 25,967,351 of NW_023416285.1, forward strand.
ACTGTAAACAGTTAATATAATCGTAGACTGATAATACAGCATCATAGGACTGTCAAGTAACATAAGAGAGCATTCTTATGCCTTTAAGAATCTTATCAACATTATACAGGTAGATAGTTATCTGTTAAGCTCTTAATCACTTCATTTAATGAAAATCATATAAGCAGCCTTAATAATTGGTTCTGGTCACCTGTGTTACAGGCTGTTCTTTTTTTAACCTAAATTCCAGCAGCTGCTCTAAAAGTCTTTGTATGAAGGAAGAAATTTGAAAGACTATTTTAACTCATCTTCACACTCAAAGGGAAGTGTATGAAGTACCATTATTCTGTACATGATCGTCGGGACTAATGATGTTATGGAAGAAAAATGAAAAATGGGATCACTATTGAATACCTTGGTGACTATTCACTCTGTAAATAGCATTGCTACCCATCACCCGGCTTAAGAGGACCATGTTTCTTTCCTAAATAGATACCGTTTATAACTGGTACTTCAGACAGGCTAAGAAAATTGTTCAAAGAATACACAGTGTGATTCCTTGGGTTATACCCTTGTAAGTACCCACCCAATATTGACATACTTTTGTGCCTAGGATTTGCAACTAGCTTTTAGTAACATGAGATAAACTAAGTATATTTCTAACTTTACTAAACAGAATGCCAAGATACGACCTGAATTGATTGGGAATATTTTGCAATATTTTGCTATTGGATAGACTTATGGAGAATGAGAAGAATCATCTGCAGTTTTATTGTTTGTTTTTTAAGTGTAACACACGGAGCAGGGTTTTTGTCCTATATCTGGAATTTTCTCAGGAGTCAGAAAAGTGTTGTTTCACTCGGATTCTTCTCTCTCCTTCTGCCTCACCATTATTTATGAAGGACCATATTTTTGAGAACAAAGCCTTCAAAATTCATGCAATCCATACATGGTTTGAGCTTCTAACTATCTCTTACAAAAAATTATAACTCTGAGGCTTAGAGAAACTATGATTCAGAGATATTTTTTCCTCCTAAAATTATAATTTTCTTTGGAATTCTAGTGCTCTTAGAATGCTAAAGGCAAAGTGAACATACTGATTTACCACTAGTTCTTGGAAATGGAAAGGGTTCGTATTTTTCTCTTTCTATCGAGTTGGTCGACTAAACAATTTGGAACTGACCAGAGTTCCATACAATCAGAAACACTTTGAAGTGGCCAGAATCCTGCAAAGGTGCTCAAGGAAACTTGGTTTTCTGTATTCCTTTCTTCTTCCATTAGGAGCAGCAGGTTTGGTAATGTCAGGGATGGGAGAAGAATGAAACAGAGGTGTCCTGATTCGGCCCTGAGGGGGTCGGAGAAGAGGGCGTGGTGAGGGTGGTGGGCAGTGCGCACCCTCTTGGTTTCACCCGGCCGCCTGGCCTTATTTTCTGGAAGTGAAGATGTTGTCTGTGATTTCCTAGTTTGGGAAGCGCTCATTGATTTTATCTGTGATAATATTTATTTGATTGCTACCAACGACCATTTGTGGTAGGCATTTTTATGGTTTTTTTTTTAACTTTTAATCTCTATTAAAGCAACAGCAAAGGAAACAAAATGAAGTAATTCATATATAGCCTTACCACCCTGACCACTGATTTTTTATTATTCATCATCTTTTCTAGTCCTTGCCCATGCGCATATCTATTTTTAACATTTTAAACATGCACGTGGTGGGAAAATTCCAGATGCGGACGAAAACCCTGCTCCAGGTGTTTGGATGGTGGTTCTCCTCCTTTTCCCAGCACTTCCCCACTGTGTGATCCTGTTTAGATGTTTATATTCTTTTAATAAGTGTAGGTTCTATATCTTAACTAAACATTTATTTTCTATTAAAATGGACATATTTCACGGTTTAGAAAAGGACTCCTTTAGAGTCAGCTCTAAAATAAGTGATGACTTTCCAAACGGCAAAAGAATCTTCAATTCTACTTTCAATCAGTTTATCCTTTAAAAAAAAAAAAATCTTATATTTTTTCCTTGAGAATTTTAATCTCATCCTGCTTTTCATGGCAAGTAAACAATTAGCTTACATTGTAAACATTGACGTTTAGGAGCTCTAGTTCCAGTTCTGTTCATTTTTCTTGAACCCCTAACTTGGCTTTGGAGGGCAAGACCGAAGGTTCTTGTGAGGGTCCTGACTGCTGGACTCTGCCTTGCTTAGGGAAAGTTCCTTCGTGGAAACTCCGCAAACAGGTGAATACTCTCACTTTTATAGTGGGCTTACATGTATATTTATTTTTGAGCGTTCTGCTCCCTTCTGAGAATGGTATATACCTCATTCGCTGTTTTTCCCCTGCGGTCATACATTGTGAGAACATACTCTGTCGCACTGGCAAACCTCCAGCAGTTGCAGAGTTAAAGAAATAGGGCTCATGAAATTGAAAAATGGACACGGGGATAATCATCCTGTCCTTGACCTAGTTCTCTTTGTCTGGCCCAAAACACATGAAGCTTAAACTCCTATTTTCCATAGTCCAGCCTTTACTGTTGTACGAGTTATACTCTCTACATTCATAAATTTTCTGTGCTTTTCATCTTCCCACCATGTACATTCTTAAAATCTCTGGTCCTCACAGTGGCAAGAGTGCTAAAATATACTTTCTGCTTAAATAAGTGAGATGTGGCTACAGCATGCTTGGCTCAAGGAAGTGTGATGTGCTATAAAACCAGTTCCAGAAATGACCTGTAGTCCCTTTGAGGTAGTTTGACAGATGGTTTTCAAATATGCAAGGAGAGAGAGAGAGAATATAAATTTATGACAACACAGTAGCAATTATAAATACTTTCTTACCATCAGTGGACCCCTAGGCTTGCTTCTTTGTAGCCTGCATGCCTTCCAGCTTTTTCTAGCCTCTCCCTGGAGGTTCATGTGAGACCCAGGCTCAGTGATTTGCATAGCAGTCTTCAGGTGGTCAGCATTTCCTCAGGTACTCAACTTTATAAACGAGATAAGTAATTTTTAGATACCTTTCACACTTTTAATAGTCCCCCCAACTTAGAGGGCTTTGAAATAACATCTGGAGTCTTCCCGAAGCATTAACCCAAGAATTGACTGTCCGACAGGAGATCTCAGGTGCAGTCTGGATGCCCCCCTCGCCCCACGAGTGTCACTGTGCCATTGTAGCCGCTGGGCCTTTGCCTGTGCTGCGCTTTCCGCCATAATGCTCCCCCTACATGGCACACTTCTGCTCAGTCACCGGACCCAGCTGACATGTCGGCTCTCCTGCAAAGCCCTTTTTTGAGCTCTAGTTGGTCTTAATTACTCCTGTAGTATTTTATTTATGCCTCATTTAGAGCATTTTTCACATTTTATTGAAAATTATTAATTTCTATCTCATCCCCCTCATTGGACTCTGCACAGATTCTTCAGGACAGGGACCACCTTTATATCATTAGTTCCTAAAGTAGAGCCACAATTACCCAAATCAATAAATAATAAAGGAGCAGCACTTTTGCCTCATTTTTTTTAAAAAAGATAAAAAATCAGGAGATGATTATGTTGAAAGACTATTAAATTGCAGTCATGACTAATTGTTCCAGTTGTGATTATCCTAACTCTGATCCTTTTAGCCACTTTCCCTTTGTTTCTGTCACACTTCTGTGTACATACCAAAAGGCGCAGGAAGGTCAAATTCACACTAATCAGTTTAAGTCTTGGTAAGGGACTTAGAAGAAAATTTTTGATTAGGTAAGTTGACATAATTGACTAAAATAACTCCTGAACGCTTACTAAAAATACCCATAATATCTGGTTTTCATTATTGTCAAAAATCTAGAATCGACTTCTTATATGCATGTGTTTATAAAACTTTTTGCAGTTTAAGAAACATAAAATCAGAGCTTTAAGTCCTTAGTGGAAAATGAACATTTCAGAACATAATTAAAACCAATGGACTTTGTAATAGGACCATGTCCTGAAACAAACAACAACAAAAAGCTACCCCAGTCCAGTAATAATGGCTGAATTATATTGACTTGATAAGTGTAATGCATACTAGTAAGCTCAGTGCATTAGTCCAGAGAAAAATAATTGCTAGTCTATAAATGGGAAAGTATGTTAGTGTGTGAGAATTCTAATTTAGGAAGAGCTAAATTCTGTGCGATTAGCCTTTCAGTAGAGAATTCATTTCAGATTTAGCAATGGGAAAAATAATGTTTCCCACAGCTTGGTACCATTAATGCTACATTAAAATACATAAAACACGTCTGGTGATACCTGAAAAGGAGTGTTATTAGGAAACCTAAGTGTTAGGTTTTCTAATAACCTAAGTCATAGGCCCAAATTGGAATCTGGACAGACTGCTTGCTGATAAAAGAATGTGGAAACCCAAAAAAGCTCTGAAATCTGAAAGTGTTTTCATAACTTACTTGGTAGCCAAAGCTGACCAAAATTGATGTGAGACTTTTTATAGCCTTCATCTACCCCACTTAGTGTGACTGTTGAGATTTGCTGAAGAAATGTTTATGTATTTGATTAAGGGGTACTGCCCCAGACCCTGTTAGGGGGTATGTATTACATAGCATACATCCTGTATTACTTTTCATACATAATGAAAATCCTGAACATGGGAAACATTTGGCCCTACTGATGTCATGTAACACATACATTGTAGACCAGAACCTTAGTTATGTCATGTAAATTAGAGTAACAATACCACACTATTTTGCTAATAGAAAAGTTTTCGAGATCAGACAAATCTGGGGTTGAACCAGCCTTTGCCTCTTACTATGAAACCAGACGCAGGTTTTTACTCTGAAAGGATAATTCTTAGTTTATAGAGTTATTTGTTTTGCAATATTCTAAAGCAGTATTTGTAGATAATAAGTCAAGATACTCCATAAATTGTAGCTTTGATAATTAATTTTAGATTTAAAACTGACAATTGATATGGTCTTCTAATTCTGATATCATGGTAGTTGATATACTCTAACCAACTCTTCTGCTGAAATCAGCTAAAATTATGGAGATATATTTTACTTGCACACATATATACACAAATATGTCATGTAACACATACATGACACAAATATGTGTATATATGTGTGCAAGTAAAATAAAATATGTGTATATAATATAGACACACAAACATGCACACAGATATTCAATCTAAAAAAATTATTTTTCAAATTATACATTTTGAATGCATCAATGAGCTGATAGAAAAAGTATGGGATACTCAGAAGCCAGTAAACAAGTAAAAGGGGAAACCCAGTGATATAAATGGCCCACGGAACCTGGCTTTTGTTGAGTGTAGTAAGTCAAGCTTCAGTTTACATCTTGCAGGGTGCATGGGACAAAGAATAGAGTCTAATAGGAGAAAGAGCCCAACCCCAGCAGAAAGCTGGATCTCAAAGGCTATATCTTCAGTTTAAAGGTGATTGACAAATAAAGTCACCTTCCCAGGAAAATGCAAGGAAAATTTCTTGCCTCAAAGATTGGCATTGACTTAGAAGAGGAAAAACACTCCCCTGAGAACTGTAACCATAGCTTTCTTTCATTCAGGTTTGCAACCCCAGTTCACATTATGTTGGTGGACTGAAAGACCTCAACCGAGAATTTTTTTAAAGGAGTCCTAGTTTGGTAATGCTTCCCAGCATATGGCAGAAGCAAAGATGGATCTTTCTGGAAGTACTTACCTTCAATATAGGCCTCAAAGAATTTCCATAGATAAACTTACAAGAAGTGAGTACTTGTAATAAAGCAAAAAGAAAGAAAATCACACAAGGAAACATTGCCCATGAGCTGTAGTCAACAGATTCAGTAGAGTCAGACACCCAAGTCTTTAAATAATTGTTGCCGTGTATTATCCAATGTACTTACTACCTGTGTGTGGCTCTTGAGCACTTAACTAGTACAACTGAAAAACTGAATTTTTAACTTAATTTAAATTTAATTAGCCATATAACTATTGACTACCGTATTGGACAATAGAGTTTTAGCAAATGGAATTATTGCACACTTGGTTTAATATGTTTAAGAAATAAAAAAGGGAATTGAAAAAGAAGAGCCTGTATAAAAACAATGACACAGGTTTCAAAAAGAATCAACAGAATTTCTAGAAAGAAATAGAATATTTTAAGTTATAAATGAAATGGATGGGTTTAACAGCAGATTGGACTTAGCTGGGGGGAGGGAGGGGAGGAGTTGATGATATGGAAGAAAGATCTGAAGGAACTTTCCTGAATACATATGGAAAGACCAAAATAAAGGGAAATTACTTAAGTTTAGGTCTAAAAAAAGGTACTGCATGCAAAGACCAATCCAGAAAAAGCTGATGGAACTACGATAATTTCAGATAAAGGAAAATATTATCCTAAACTGCTATGCTTATAGTAATATAGCTTTAAAATCTATGAAGGAAGAATTGAGAGAACTATAGGAAATATAGTCAAATCTCCCTTCTAGTAAGGGACTTCAGCATACCTTAGTAACTTATAAATAACCAGATACTCTTCCCCTTCACAACAAAATAAGCTATAAAATAATTCAAACAACACAGATTAACAAGCTTGCTCAAAGAGATTATGTAGATTGTTGTAGCTCACACTCCAAGATGTAAAATACAGGGCCAGAAATCAACTGCTATCAAACTTCAGCGGATTAGTTATCATATGACTATTCTCTGGTCACAAAGCCATTAATTTAGAAGACACCTATCTTTCATCAGTAAGGAAAACTCTTCTAAATGCTCCAAAGGTCAAAGAAAATATTTAGGAGTAAATAGTAATAAAAAATCACATCTTAAAACCACTGAGGTGCAGCCAAAAGATACTTAGAGGCAGGTTTATAGCCTTAAATGTTAATAATAGCAAACAAGATAGATTAAAGGTGCAGTAAATATGTGATGGACCAAAGAGAATGAGGCATAAAAAATGATTGTAGCACAGTGCAGGCACGAGGCTACCCGCCTTTGCTGCTAGCAGTCATCAGCTTCTATATTTTGGAGGAGCATTCATAATTTTGTTAGAAGTCAGTCTTTCAGGATCTCAGCCAGAAAATGTTATACAGGTTATTGGGAACAGCTGGTTCAGAGAATAAGTAAAAAGTGGTTACTCTGTAATGCCCAAGTACTGGGACGTGCCTGGCTTGTGCTTTTCATATCTCTGTTCGCCCAGGGGAAAAATAAATAAGCTCCTTTAGTTGACTGGGTAAGTATCAGCAGGTTAGGTTTAGTAAATCCATTCTCAAAGTGTAACTTCTGAACCCCTGAATCCCTGAGACCCTTTTTGGAGGGTCCCTGAGATCAAAACTGTTTTCATAATATTCAGTCATTCAGGGGACCATTTTCACTGTGTTGTCATTTGCATTATTGGTATGAAGGCAGTGGTGAGTGAAACCGTTGAGAACAGCACAAATCAAGGTGATTTTACCAACTGTACTGATAGTCATTATATTCTTTACTGCTATGCACTGGGTTAAAACATGCTAGTTAATTGATAAAGTTATTTATAACGTTATAACTCGAATAAAAGTTATTAATTTTATTAAATCTAGGCCCTTGAGTTCATGTCTCTTTTCTTGTGATAAAATGAGAAGTCCACGTAAGGTACTTCTGCTGTGTAGCGAAGTGCCATGGCTGTCTCAAGGAAAACACCCGGGTGGCATTCGTCAAATGATTAGTTCTTGTTACAGAATCTTACGTAGGTGGAAGATCCATTCAATGTATAAGACAGACTCATGGATTTTATATATAACAGAGTAGGAAAAGTTCACCGGTATGCTTTCAAATTCCATATTGCTGCTAACCTTTAAGAAACCATCACTTGTCCAGCGTAATAGCAGAGAATATTCATAATTCCCCAAAAAAGCTATTAAAATCATTCTTTCCAGCTACATATCTGTGTGGAGCCAAATTTTCTACATATTCTTCAACCAAAACAACATATCACCTCAGATTTTATGCAGAAGCAGATATGAGAATGCAGCTGTTTTCTATTAAGCCAAATGTTAAAGGGATTTTCAGAAATGTAAAACAGTGCCACTTCTGTTCCATAAAAATGTTATTTATGTTCACATATAATGACTATATTATTGTTTTTATAAACAACAAATAAATACTTTCAAATACTCTCAGTTTTAGTTTCTAAAAATCCACATAATCAAAAGCTCTTTGGGGTCCTCAATAATTTTTAGGAGTAAAGGGATACTGAAATCAAAAAGTTTGAGAACCACTCATTTAGTATGTCAGACTTTTAGGCTCTTTCATAAGAAAGACTTGAGGGTGCGAAATGTACAAATACATACGTGTGTGTGTGTGTGTGTGTGTGTGTGTTGTTTTAGTTCTTGTTTGTGTTTTGGGTTTTTTAATTTTTTTTTTTTGTAATGAAGGCTATTGGTGATAAACCACACTGTCCAACATAATTTCAAACAGGCCACATTGGCAAAGACCTAAGACCTAATTCTTTTGCATTACAATGGGATTTTTTTAAGTGTGGGTAATTCTCACTATCATTTTGTACATGGCTGTGATGTTCTTAAATGATGTAGATTGGGCACCATAAATCTGAACTGTATCATGTATTTAAAGGAGACTCAGAAATTTTCATGAGTAAAAATTGATAAGAATGGGTCATGTCCTTAGCTTTTACTTCATTAAAACAAAACTTCAGTGTGTGCATTCAAAGGAGATCAAGAATAGAAATAATTTATTCTAAATGAAAGGAAAAAAAGAAAATTTCCCCATTTTAACAGACAACAAAGGCAAGTGATTTAGAAACCCAAAGACTTGCTTTTCTCCTCAGTGCGTGATTTTCGGTAACCTGGTGTTCAAGCTTTCATCCTGAATGTGGGGGTCGGCCTTCACCTCTACAGACAGGGAGAGCTGCTACGATCACAATTTTTCCTCTTGGCCTTTAGACCTCAAAATTCCACAAGTACAATTAATAGTAGATATGGAAGCAAGAAAGAGAAAAATCATCTTACCATATATCCATATAATACTCCAGGAAGTGGAAAAAAAATAAAAGAAATAATTAAGACTGGGAAGCCCACCTTCCTGCGTAATTTGAATCTAATTTATATAGCTGACTTACTGAGAAGGTAGAAAAATTGAATAAAATCCGCATTTGAAAATTTCATTTTTATGTTTCTTTGGTATAAGTTACTTGAACGTATTTGGTAAGAAACCACATGACGTGAGGTACCCCTCCCTCACAATGAGGCGTAGCTGTCATGTACGCACACAAAAATATGTGTTTGAAAAAAAAAAAAAAGACAGTTTTTGTTTCAATCAAAAAGAACCTCAGGAACAGATTTGACCATAACAACAAATTATGTAAAACAAAACCCAGAGAACAGGTCTGTGGATGTTGTGTTGTACTGTCTCATTAACGAAAATGAGTCAAGATTGATCTAATTAACTCTCACAGATTCAGCACATTTCCCCACCGACCCAGGCAGCAGTGGCCATCTCCTACTACAGATGTTTGTTTAAATTGCTCACGTGAGTCATTCTGAGAAGAGACTCTGCCTTTAAGAAAATAAGTAAACAAACTATTTGCAAAAGTTGTCTCCTACCTGATAATCATCTAAGAGAAACATTATAATTATGTACTTGGGACTTGGGAGAGCCCCTGGCCCGAGGCCTTTCCAAACCTAAAGTGGCCTCAAGGAGAAATTTAGGAGTGTCCTCATTTGTCATTCATCGGAGGGCACAGTGTTTTATCAAGTCTCTCACCTTCCTGCCAGTTCAGCTATGGTATAGCATTGCAGTTGGCAGTTCACATTTAGCCTACACTTGACACTCAAGCCATTATCAAAACCATTATCGTATGAAATATGTGGATGTTGACTACCAGCAAATTGACCTGTTGAATATTTTTGTCATTTTTTAGCAAATGGCTGAAATGTAGATTTGTAAAAAGATGACTAGAGAGATGAATTCTTTGCCACTTTCTAAATTAGCAGCAAGTACTAATAAGCTCATCTTTTAAAAATCAATGTGATGGAAATAAAAATAATTATGCACTTTTATAATATGATTGGAAGGAGCCTAGTTCCCCATCAGACAGATCTGGACCTGATTCCTGCCTCTCCTGCTTTTTAGCTGTGGGATCTTAAGGCAACTCATTTTGTCTTTCTCAGCCTCATCCTAAAATGGGGGTAAGTACAACAGTCTCACAGGGTTGTCATTGGGGTTAGACATTTGTGTAGCACAGTACTTGGTGCACAGTAAACGCTCCAACTGGTAGTACTAGTAATCGTGACGTTATTGTTGCTATAATTAAGTTGTATTTCACAAGTCCTAATTAAGTCCTGTTATCCTCCTGAGCCCTGGTTCTCTTATCTCTAAAATGGGGAGTTGGTGGGTGAGCTCTAAGATTCTCCCAGCTGGACCTTCCAAGTGCGGTCAGGAGGGGTTGGCGCGCTGCCCAGTCGGAGGGTCCTTCAGGCGCCCAGCTCCCCGCCCCCTTCTTCCTTCCCTCCGTCTGCAGCAGCCCGGCCAGTTAGCGCCTGGCGGGAGGTCGCTAGATCAAAGCCCCGGGAAAGGCCAGGCATTCCTGGAGCTGTGAAGCTTAGCTGGCCTCAGTAACTGTCCTTCCTGAATCTAGTACTAAAGAAGCTTTAGCACCTAAATGAGAGACTTCCAGAAGCCACTTTCTGAGCACTGGGTCTCTGCTGAGCTGAGGAGAAACTTTAGGGAGAATACCTGTTTGGGAGGGCAGGGGTGTTGGGGGTTGGGGCCGGTGGCCATCAAAAGCTTTCATTGTTATCCTTTTGTTTTCTTTTGGGAATGTAAAAGTTGAGGATAGTAAGTTGTGGAGGTCAAGTCTAGTTATAAAGATGCTAACAAGTGGTGAATTAAATTACAGTATAGTCAAACAGTGCAACCATTAAAAATGAGTCATTGAACGTTATCAATGAGGGAAAATATTCACAATGCATTTAGTAAAAAACCAGAAGACAAAACAACATCACAGATTTTTTTTTTAAAAAAATAAATGTATATATGTAAAACTATAGTAGAGAAAGAAATTGGAAAGAAAATTATCAAAGTCTTCCAAGCAGTCTCGGATAATTTTTGTTTAATTTTTATTGGTATTTTCTAAATGTTTTACATGAGTTTAAGAATTCTAATATAGAAAAACAAAGCCGACTTTTTTTGTTTTAAAGAAAGAAACCAAATTGTCTTTCATATGAAAAGCTTAACCTTTTCAGAGAAAAGAGGATGTGTGAATGTGAATTGTGTGCAGTGGGGCCTCTAAGCGACTGCACCCTGTGCTGCCACCCTCAGAGGCTCGTGGGCTCGAAGCTATGGAATAGAACCAGTTCCTTTATTTGCGAAACTTATACAGTGCTTACCTTATACCCAGCACTGTTCTCGGCACTCTAGATATAGTAACTTCATGAAGTAGATCCTGTTAGCCTTACTTCGTGGGAAACCGGGGGGGAGGTTAACACACCCCACGAAAAACAGAGCCAAAACTTGAACCCAGAATTTATGCTTCAACCACACACTGTCCGAGGCTGCCCTGAGCTCAGACTCCATGACAGCAATCCTGGCAAGCCACTTTCAGGGTGGAGTTATGCGTGCAGCCATGGCAAGGTGCTGTGGGCACATTCAGTCATGAGTGGGTGCAAAGAGTTCTTTGGACTCTTTTCTCCCACTTGCCAATTCTCTGTCCTGTCAGCTGAGTCCAGCCCACATCCCCCTGCCCTCTTCACCAGGTCTCAGTTCTAATCCCATAACAACCTTGGTTATCAGGTTCTGCTAATTTTACCTGAGAGTCAAAATCTTACCTGGGTGTGAGCGTAGCAGTGAGTCTATAGCATCACTTGAAATTGAAACTATTTCTTTTCCTTCTGTCATAGTCTGTGGCTTCACTTCTCCCTGCAAAAACATTTTTTTTCCATAACTGCTTCACAGTAGAGGGAGGAAATCAAGGTGAAGAGGAAAGGGCACCCCTGGCCTAGGGGCTGCAGACTGGAGGTGTCCCGAAGCCATCTGTGTGTGTGATAGGCAGACCTTTTAGCCTCCCTGGGCCTCGGTTCCCTCACTGGAAAAAAGCAAGGACAGAATTAAATGAACTTCAAGGTCTCTCACTGCTCTGATGCTTTGAAAAGCTTCAGCGCAATCTTTTAACATTTTTCCATTACAGCTTGTTTGTTCTAGTATATTTCAGAGGCAGAGAGAAGTTAGAGTATTACCATATATTTGTAAAACAGCCACTAAACTCTTTTTTTCCTCTCTTTAACCTCTTCCAGTCTGATAAGTACGTTAGCTGTGTCCTATCATTCTAATAGCAGTTATTAAATGAGTAACTCTACTGTGGTGTCAGTTACTAATTTACTTTCTATGGCGAACTCGGAGTTACCAGTCTTGGGTTATTAGCAAAAACTCTCTAGAAAGATCATAATCTCTTCAAAGCAGACCACTTTAAAATAACATTTAAATAGAAATTTTCTCAACGTTATAGCAGAGGAACGACACGGGCTCACCATAGCCACTGAGAGAGAAGAGAGCTCCCTAATATCAAACCAAATTAGATCTGACTGACGTCATCAGGTCTTTGGACTGTTTCTACTTAACTCCCATGCTCACCCTCAGGTTGATACATGTTAAGCTGTGCCTATTAGCTGATTTGTTTGGACAACCCGTTTTCAGTAAATAAAGTTGAGTATTTGTGTGGCCAGTAGAGACTTTCTGTCCCCAGCAGAGGAGTGTACCGGTTAGGCCTGTGTTCGCATATGTGTATGTATGTGTCTGTGTAAAGGGAAGGGGACCTTTAGTTGATGCTAACGATCTAAAATGAATAATAAAAAAGTTGGTGTAAATTTAGCCTCTTGAACTTGAAGTCATCCACGACAGGCCAGTGAACATAGTTCGAATGCCAGTCTCCCCTGTCCTTTTCCTCCTGGGCAGGCAGCTCCCGCTGACCCTCACCACCGCCGGGATGGCTGCCCGGAGTGACGCCCTTCCAGACCACCGAGGGGCGGTGAGCTCCCACCTTTGTGTTCACCGAGAAGGTGGCAGTTCATTTTGGATGTGCGCGGTAGTTCTTTGGCACTGCAGATCTGCTTCAGTTTGATTTAATTTAACAGTAACTTAATGGTGACAAGGTATGTCACATGTCACATGTGCCTCTTGACAGTGGCCTGACTTCCCTCCTTAAACCCTTTTCCAGTTTTCTTTGTCCTTTGCTCCTGTCTCAGTTCATGGTGCCCGTCTGCTCGTAAGCACCACGGTTGTCTCCGTATTTCCTAGACAACGCTTGTTCTTATATCACTTTGGGCTGTTTACCCAAACTGCCTAACTTTTCATCTTTGTGCCTTTGCTGTTGTCCTCATTATGACCTTTCCTCTCAAACACAGGACCCTTGGGGTGGTAGCAGGGGTGAAAGCCTTCCTTCTGCAATAACCACTTTCTGGAAGGGCCCCCTTGGTATTTTTTACCATCCCGCTATGTCGACGGCAATGGCGGTGGGGATGATGTACGCCCTGCATGGCTCTTTGCATACAAAGTCCTTCTTTCCTCTGTCATTTAGGCAAGCTTGATATTCCTTCCTGGCTTGTTCTTACACATTCCTATATTTGACTCCGACAATATTGTTTAGGTTAGTTTGCTTACCAAATAGGTTAACTGTAAAGGAGAGAGAGAAATCTCTGAAAGACAATTTTTATGTTTATTGCTTTGCTTAAATGCATAATACGCTGGGCTGTTACAGAGTTAGAAAGCTTGTGGCTACTGAGCCTAAATAAGCTGACTTTCTACAATGGAAAAAATTGATTTCTAATAACTTTTAATAAAACAGGCAAAAAAAATTTTTGAGTTATCGAAACTTCCTGAAGTTTCCCTAACAGTCTTGCCTTTTGAAACAAAAAAAAAAGAAAAAGAAAAAGAAAAATCCAGATTGCTTCAAACTCATTCATTGCCTTTCTTTCATTCTTTGTCCTCGCATAGTGGTTTTTAATGAGTTTAATGTACAGAGCTAAATTTTCTACAGCCGAGAGTAGAACAAACCGACTTTCAGCTTGAATCTGTCTTGTCCTTTATTCAGAATGCATATTCCAAGCAGCGGGGGCAGGCGCCGGATACATGGCAGAAACAGCCATATTCCGCCTGGTCTTCCCTGCCCTGCGTCTTTCCCAGCGCACACACCTGCAGCTTCTTCGTGGCCCCAGCCTCCCAGCTGGGCATCACTGGTTTGCAGTTGCCCTCCCTCCCGTTCTAGAGTGCCAGGGAAATCCTGTTGTATTCTTTGAAGAGCAGGCTTGTAGGTATCTTATGTTTTGATATTTTGACAGTACTAGGTGCAGACTTGGGTTTAAGGTGCTTGTGATCTGTGGCAAAAACAGGATGTTTTAGGTGAGCCCGACTCTACAGGCAGTGGGCTTGTGGCAGGGTGGGTGCTCCCTGCTTTGGTCCCCATTTCCCCCTCCATGCCCACAACAGTTTGATTTCTTTGTGTGCAGGCTAATCTAAGGGGCACAGATTGGCCAGGATGATTCCCTGACAGAAGTGGAAAGGGGAGCATTCTTCGGAGGGTGAAGAAATAAAGCGCAGTGATATGTCTGGCTCTTCATTGGAAAATAACTTCCTTTGTTATTTTTTTTTTTTTATTATTGAATATCGGCAGCACAAGTTCAGTCTCAGAGACACTTAGAATCATCGTATTAGCAACCTTCTGTGCATCAGACAAATGGTTGTATGACCGAGGACAGAGTGAAGCTCGGAAGTTGTAGAGATCGGAAATGCCCGTACAGTATGATGCTTATGAGAAATTCTGACTTCAGAGAAATGAGAATAAAATAATGAAGTATGTTAATTTTAGAAAGTGAAAACATGCTCTATAAGGAAACGATTGTACTACTTAGTGACCCCTGTTGCTGTACTCAAAATAGCAGACAGAAAAATTTGACAATTAAGCATTGTTTGGAGGATGCTAATTTTCTACCTGGAACCCTTTTCAGCTAACACTGCCTGCCTTTCTCCCCCATCTCCCCTTCCCACTGGAGGCTCCTCGCCCTCACTGCATATTAACAATGGAAGGGAAAAGCAGTTCGAATGCAAATCCTCATTACTTTCCCTTTCACACCCCTCCCCCGCTAGACTTTAAAAGTGATAATTGCTTGAAATACTGGGAGAAAGTAATTTGTGTTGGTAAAGCTCTGATGAACTTCAAACACATTTTCCTTCCATAATGGTGACTTCTTTTTAATTATGGGGCTGGGCAAATGGGTATTTCCGTGGACCTGCTGTGGCTGCTCTCCCCCTCCCCAAGAACTTGGGATTCTATGGTGGAAAATCACTTGTCTGGATTTTTAAAAATCTGCGTGTAGAATGGGAAGTCATAGGGCAGAACCTCAGGCAATGTTAATATTTAGGGCCCTGCATGTTCTGGCTTCTACATTAGAAAGGAGTAGTAATGTCTGATCCTTCCTGGCCACCAATCTAAGTACTTCACATATGTATGTTTGTGTGTGTGTGTGTGTTTGTTTGTTTTAAAGGGGGGGATATTTATTTTTGTTTAACACTTACATAGTACTTAACCATATACCAGGCACTGTTCCAAGTGGTTTGCAAATATTAATACATGTACTCCTCATACAGTTCTTCAAGGATACTCCTGTTCTTGTTCCCATTTTCCAAATGGGGAAACTAGGGCACATGGAAATGGAGTGACTTGCCAGAGTCACCAAGCTGGTAAGTGGCAGAAGTGATATTCAAGCCCAGGCACACCAGGCAGCCCGGCTGCAGAATTCGTGCCTAATCACCTAACCATACTGGAAGACACTTTGTCTCCTCTTCCTTTGCAGAGGCTGTTCACAGCCTCCAGCAAGTGAATAGCATTTAGCTTTCCACTGTTAATCATTGAAACAAATTGAGCGTGGAGGAAGTGCTCAGGCTAAAACACTAAGGAGGAATAGTTGAAAGCCTTACAGGGAGTGGATTTCTCTTCTTTCCTCCAATTTAATTAGTTCTTCCACACAGGTGCTAACTCAAATATGCCTAAAGGTTGCATGCCCCCAGCAGATAAGTAGCTTCTAGCAGATTTAACAAATTATCCTTTGTCTGCCAAGCTCCTTTGTTATCAAAACTACATCCCTAGGTAGAAATGTAAGTTTTTACACATCAAAGTTTGCCTGCTAATCTGGGGACACAGGAGAGACCTATTGAATTTGATACTTGGTCTGGATCCAATCCTGTATTCCTGGTTGCAGACAGAGAATGGAAAACACATAAGTCAACTCTAATTATTAGTAAGATCTTCACTCCAGATCCTTTTAATGTAATTAAGAGGGTTAATAGTGGTAGGGGTGTGAGAGAGGAGAGAAGCTTGCAGCTCAACAGGAAGGGCTTGTTTTCTTGTTTTATTTGTTTGTTTTTTAAACCTAGTATTTAACTGTTAATCCTAACCTCATGTAAGTGTTTGTTATAAATAAGGAAGTTGAGGAGATAGTGATTTATATGGGGTTCGTCTGAGATGGGGTGGGACCCCTTTCCAACCACTTATGTTCCTCTTGACCATGTGGTTGCTCTTAAATTGCTGGAAGTTTCCCCAGTTCTAAGGCCATGAGGCGTCTCCCATGTTTTGATATGATTAATTGTACACATTCAGAAGGAAAATACCTATTTTCACGCATGTCATTTCTTTAATTTGGATAGGAAAAACCAAGTCCAGTAAAAAAAAAAAAAAAAAAAAAAAACGTTACTGCTGCACCTCTCAGCCCGGTTAGGCTGCAAGGAGAAAGGGTGAGTCAAACCTGAAGAAGCCGAAAGTAAGAAAGGTGCTATGACAAACTGATTGCAGATAAGATGACGATAAACTGAGACCTTTGCATTACCAGCACCATGTTATGGCTTATTACAAAACTTATAATCTCTTGCAAAGCACCTGAAGGTTGATGTGGAAAATCTGAGCCATTTAGAGAGGAAACCTCAAAGCGAAGCTTACTGTTATGAAGCCACATGTCAAGGTCAAGGTCCCTTGCAGCTACACACTTTCCAGAGTGAGTGAATTGATGGTTGGGTCTTGTCGATACTTCCATCTCTCTCTCTCGAATTAAAGTGAAGATAAGTTTCACTTCGTGGTTTTCTTAGTCTTAACCCGTCCCTGTCCAGGTGACCTGTCCCTTTGTAGCCAGCTCAGCACTGTGGATGTCTGGCTCTGAATCATCAGAGTTGTGTTTTCTGAGGATATCCTGTCTCCCATTATAAGATCTTCATGTGGTAATTGTCCCCGCAAGTTACGTGTCTTTACTAGATTTTCTAGATCTTGTTCTTTCTCACATCAGTAACAGGGGGAATGGCAGTGAGAGGGAGCAGAGTGGGAAGGGGTGAGGCGTGCAATTGGACTATCAGTCTCCATGATGATACAGTCAGAGGACATAACACCCAATTTGTCTTCTTTGATGAACCTAGAACGTTCTCTCTCTCTCTCCCTCTCTTTGTGTATGTGTGTATATGTGTGAAGATAATCAGTTACTTAACAGAAACGGGGGAAATTTTGTGAAAAACCTGAAAATTACGTGTGTGGCTGACTTCAGTGGCTATCCAAAATAAAATTCATAGTATTTCATATTATATGATTTATTTTATATAAGAAAGCTTATCAAGTAGCACTAAAATTTCCCCTTTTATATAAAAGAAAACTTTTTTTTCCCATTAAAAGGTTAATGCATAATATTCTTTGTAGAAATTTTGGAACATACAGAAAAATACAGAGTTAAAAATCACCTCTGGTCTCACAAGGTAACATTGTGGTTAATGATTTCAGTGCATATGTTTCCAGCCTTTTTATTTTTTCTGTTTGTGTACATTACATGAAATTTTATTTTTCCCAAAACTAAGGTTGATAAATCTGTGTGACCTTTTCAGAAAACCGTTTTCCTTCTCTGTGCCCATAAGCTCTATCACATTTGCCCACAGAGGTCACCGAGCTCAGCCCTTCCTCTCGGTGTCAGTTTGTACGTTCACGCAGAAGAAAAATGATGGCATTAATGAGGGGCAGACAGAGGGGACTGTTTAAAGGCTCAGTCAGGCTTTTCCCTAAGACGAAGGGCCTTTGGGTCTGAAAAGGCGTAGGGTTGGGTTTTTTAAATATTTTCCAGTCAGGCTCAAGTAACCAGCCCAGTGTCAGACTCTGGGTGACACACCGTTTGTCTGGCCCGCTGTCCGACATCTACTTGTCCCTGTGTCATTGCCCATTTTCATCCTGTGTACTTCCTCGCTCAGAGGGTTTCCTCTCTGGGAACTCAAAAAAGTCAGGAGACAATGTAAGTGTGTCAACTGCCCTTCGTTGTTGAGTGTTTTTTGATAATCATGTGATGTCACATTTCCTTATATATTTTTTACCTACAGGACCAGGTTTAGGAAAAACAACTTCTATTAATGCAGCTAATCTTTGAAACTCATCCACGATAGAGGTAGCAGTATGGAGCTATAGAATAGCTGGGGACCAGAAGTCAGGCCTTGGAGTCTGGAGTGGGTTTTACCGCTTTCAGCCTGGTGACCTCATGCAAGTCATTTTGTTCATTTTGTTGCATGAGATGACAACAAAAATACCCTCCTCGGTGCATGCATGTGTGGCACTGTTGTGGCTTTGCTTCTGGTGAACACGGGAAACACAGCCCATCATCAGACCTCGTCTGCCTCCCTTCCACATCCTCGTCCACAAAAAGGCAGCCTCGCCCTTCTCCGAGGCTTCTAGTTTGCAGGCCTGGCAGCCTCTTTCTCCTGGCCCTGCCCCTCAATACCACCCACACTCATTCTGTCACCACAGTGGGCTCCTCATCCTCTCCCTCCTCAGCAGCGTTCATGTGTGTGACATTCCCTCTGTCACTGCCGTGCCTCCAGCTTGTTACCTGCTGCCGGACTTGCTCCTTTCCCAGCTGGCCTAGTTCTGCTTTGAACACTTCATGTTATAGTTACTTGCATACATGTCTTAACCTCCTTGAGCAGATACTAAGTTCCCAGAGAACAGAGATGAGATTTTACTTACCTCTGTCTGCTTTGCCTTGCTTCCTTGTTGGGCTCCACCTTAACACAATAGAGACTCAATTCAAAGTCGATCAAGTCAGGTAGAAGTGAACTGTGTTGATTGGGTGGTTTCCTCTCTCTCAGCCAGGTCTGAGCATATTGGCTGAACTGGTAGTGGGTATTGTCCCAGGTGGAGCACTGTTTTTTGAGTGGGAAGATCTGGAACCTGATTGCTGACAACCAGCTGCATAATTCACCTCTCACCAGCCGATGGAGGGTAGTCAGGCTTGTGCGCCCTCAGGCCCCTTTCAGTTCTCGAATTCCATTTTAATAAACCACTTTGCACTTGATCACTTTGAAGTGGCAGTTTTCCTCTTCTCAGAGAAGATAAAATGAATATTTGATCCCAAGCCCCTGCAGGAGTCATTTTGCACATACCTGTGACAGGGAGGCTAATGAAAGCCCTGATCAAGACTTTGCATTGGAAGATATGGGATCGTTTCCATGGCTCTGTCTCAAGAATTTGGCTAGATCCTCTATAGAGAATTGAGGTGGAAGACTTAAAAATTTTATTCAAGACAATAAAAATAAAAATCATGACTTGAAACATTATTGAAGTTAATTTGAAACCATTTGGGAAAATGAAGATATTTGAAGGGAAAAGTTTTTTAAATTCTAAGAGAGTGGCCTTTTACGTTTTTTATTCCAATGCTAGTAGTCCTCTTAAGGAGTGGATATTCTGTTGAAGTGGATTCCTTGCACACTTCTAAGTTTTAAAAATTGCTGCATCTTTAAATATAGGAGAACATATAAACCATAGTACTTAGCACTCCAGGTAAAAATGTACAGTTTCTAGCTTATTGATGACTATACACCTGGCTTGGTGACTGGGCCAGCAGATGACCTTGGAGCCCTTCCGTGCCTGCCTTGATTCTCAGTCTCCAAGGTGCGCTCCCCGCTTCAGCTTCCATGGCACACACCCATCTGTCCACCTGGCAGCCGAGAGCAGGCTGAGAAGATAGTGCCAGTTCCTGCCATCATCCTCTGGCAGGTTGGAAAATACCTGAAAAGGCAAATCTCCAGACCCTACTGACAATTCACTGGAAGTGCCTCAAGAGAGTCACAGACTGATGCCATTTATGGAACCACCTCAGAGGGAGCTCCCAGAAGGGGAGGGGCAAAGAACGGCTAATAATAGCCTTAGCGCCATCGCCGTGAGATAGGCCCCAGGATCGTGCCTGTGTGGGAAGCTGGGCGGCTAGCTCCTAGCCATGCCCTTAATGTGATAATGTGAGTGTCATCTGTGTCCCTAAACACATACAGCATGTCGTACTTTTGCTGTGGGCTGCGCTTTGATTATACATAATCCCGAGTTTAGCCTTCGGAGGTTCCCTTGTTATCACCAGTGTAAAATTAAAAGGTTCGGGGACACAGCACATCTGCATCATAAAATTTCACTTCCATTTGTCTTACATATAAAGTAAGACGAGCCTGTATTCAGTACAAATTAGCTCTTGTGCCTTCAGTTTATTTATTTATTTTTAAATGAGATGTCATCCACATAGCATAAAATTCATTTAAAGTGTACGATTCAGTGGTTTTCCGTAGTCACTTAAGTTATGGAACTATCACTGCTGTCTAATCCTGGAACAGTTCCATCTCTCCGAAAAGGAACGTTTTGTCTCCAGCAGTCAGTCCCCATTTCGCCTTCCCCTCGGCCACTGATAACCAGCCACTTACTGCCTGTCTATGGATTTGCCGATTCTGGACGTGTCATATAAATGGAATCATACAATATGCGACCTTTTGTTTATTTCTGGTTTATTCGTAAAAAAATACAACATCTGCAGAGCGCAGTAGAGCGAAGCTCAATGAAAAGAACTGTGCCTGTACCACAATTTGTTTATCCAGTCATCAGCTGGCAGACATTTGAGTTGTTTCCACTTTTTGGCTATTATGAATAATGCTGCTGTGAACATTTGTGTGTAAGTATTTTTGTGAGCATACGCTTTCAGTTCTCTTGGGTATATGCCTAAGAGTGGAATTACTAAGTCATATGATAATTCTGTTTAACTTTTTGAGGAACTGAAAAACTATTTCTTATCTATTTCTTTTAAATATTTATAAATCTCTGAATATCGTCTAATTAAAAAAATGTAAAGGGAAATTGGGGTTAAACACATCAACATACTTGGTTAGCGAAAACAACTAAATTAGTAATAAGCTGAGGAGGAAAATTTCAGGTTATGTTCAACCAAAGAAAATGTATTGTTTACAATGATTTATGTTATCTTCACATTTACAGATTAAAATGGGCTTAAATAGGGTTGGTGGAGAAAAATGAATTCCCACAGATTTTTCAATAGACATACATATTCAAACTCTGGTAAAATAAGCCTTAACTATTTTTAATTATTAGCGACAGTCAAGAGCATTGCGAATTATCTAGAAGAGTTGGGAGCCTGAAGAAATGGCCATTATTAATGTAAACTGGAAAGTTAAAGGAAAAGTGAAAAACAGAGCCATATAGATTGCTTAAAGTGATGATTCTTTGTTCTGTGGACAGGAATTTTCTAAATAGAATGATAGCTTACATACATTCTTTCTAGACATTTAGTTCTTCAGTTTAGCTTGGGAATTGCAGGATTTGTGAATAATATATTAATTGATTATACTGTTCATTAGTATGTTAAGATGCTGTTGTGTAACCATTTCTAAAACAAATACAGATGATGATACATTAAGAAGGGAAGGTTCTCAGTGATTACTTGTTTGGTTACACATTTACAGTTTGACATTTCTCACGCCTGCCTCTGAGGCCTCTGTGGTCTGTCCCAGGTCAACTTTTGATACCAACTTAGTGAGAGAGGCCATTGGCTACTGACAAGTGGAAAACGGGCTACATCATGGTTTGGCAAAAGAAAACAGGATTGAGTCCAGCTTCTTTTACTTATTATGTGATGTTGGGCTCTTCTGAGCATTCTTTTCCTTATCTGAAACATAGGGATATAAATAATACTTTCCTTACAGGGTGAGGGTGAGATCCAAACGAGATGAGGAACATGAAAACACGTTGTAAACGAATGTACATTTGGTCGTTTTGGTATAGTTCAGTTCTGGCTCCCCCGACCTCCTCCCCTCTCCCCACGACATCAACCCGATCTTGGAGTGGCTCATTCATGGCTAGACCATACTGCCAAAGCTGTATCCTCTTTGGAATAATGTTCTTAAAGGAGACGGGAATCCAGGCTCCTGAAATAAATTATTGTAGTTATGTAGGACCATACCTCTGTAATCATGCAGTTCGTAGAACTTATAAGTACTGAACATCAGCTCACTCTGCCAGCGGAGACTTTGGGCTGGCCTCTTTGTTTATTGCCACTAACTCTAGGTGGCTGCCAACCCCCTGCTCTTCTGATGGGGCATCGCCACTTCCTTGGACACAGACGAGTCCAGTTAGGTTTGTCTGTGAAAATTAATATGATGTTGGAGCTTCTGGGTAGAGTTGAGGTGCAGGGGTGCAGTGGTTCCTGTCTTTGCTGCAAAGCTGCAGAAAGGGAGAGACCTTTAGTAAAATTTTGGCATGATGACCCTACCTCATGGAGGTTCCGTCCCTAGATCATAATTAGTACAACTTGACAGGTCCTTGCATTGGGAGAAATCAGGTTTAATGACGATTAAAATGCCCCCGATCTCTGTCTCTCATCTCTTCTCTAAGCTTTATTGATGTCCCTTCACGTTAGCAATCACACTGCCATCAGACCAGGTCCCGCCGTCAGCTGA
This sequence comes from Rousettus aegyptiacus, assembly GCF_014176215.1. Taxonomy (NCBI): domain Eukaryota; kingdom Metazoa; phylum Chordata; class Mammalia; order Chiroptera; family Pteropodidae; genus Rousettus; species Rousettus aegyptiacus. The sequence goes on from NW_023416285.1 coordinate 25,990,075, forward strand.
TTCACCTTCAATGTGGATTTTTAAATGTTCAGGTAAATAAGTCTTCTCTGATTAGATGCAGTTCTTTCTTTTGCTTTTCGAGCTTCCTTCTTCTGCAGCTGATATTAGAAGAATCAGAACTAGAGAATATTAGAGCATTGGCATTCAAAGCGTTAGGACCCTCGAGTCACGCTAGTGCTGGAAAGGGCATTGGAAATACTCAGGCCCACACTTCTGTTGTTTGTTGGTGCCAGTAATCCAGCCCTCAGGGCAACGAACTTCAAGTCTTCGCACCTGAGTTCCTGCCTGCCCACGCCTCTCACCTGTATTTTACTTTCCTTGCTATACGCGCTGGTAATGATGGAGCATCTTGGTGATTCTTGCCCCTTCTCCCCCACAGTATATATATTTCCATCGTCTGTATTATCTTATCCAGCCAATCATACTTTCATCTGCCTTTACTCAAACATCATTAAAATATTGGTATTTAGATGGAACAGATGACACATGTTAAAGAGGTAAACTGAAATGTCCTTTGGGCATTCAGATGAACCATACTATAGCCTATTTGCTTCATAGAAGTTATTTTAATAGGGAAGTAGGATATTCCTTGAGGCTGCAACTCAGTACTAACACAGTTATGGAGAGGATTCTTTAAGGCCATTATTAACTGTTTCAGCAAATTTTAAAGTTAGCTTTATTTGAGTTATATTATTATAGCTTTATAATAACTTTATTATAAAGTTAGCAAAGTCATGCATGCTGACTTAGGTAATAAGTTTCTCACTGTAGGAAATGAGCTTAATGACTTATTTCCAAAGCGGAATCAATACTGTGTTTTCATAGCATTTTACCATGTGCAAAGTGTTTTTCCGTGCATAGTCTCACTTGATCCTTATACAATGTTAGCCAGGGAAAATATTAGCCTCATTTAATGAGGAAGCTAAAACACAGAAAGGATAACTCATTTGCTTAAGTTCACACGACAAATAGCAGGTAGGATCAGGAACAGTATCCAGGTCTTTTGACTTTAAATCCAATATGCTGTTATTTGTCAGAGAACCGGCCCCCACCCCCAGTTCCAGTAGAGAAACCTGGTGGACAAAAGCATTGTTCAAGCAAAGAATCTTAAGAACATTCTTAATTAGCCCTTAAATTATTTTTGATTCCTTGCACCTCTCCCTAAGATTCATAATTGTTTTCAAACATTCCTAAGTCATTTTTTTTTTTGTTTTCTGGAGAGAATTTATGTTGGGTTTCTTGGGTTAATGTGCTGCTAAGACAATAGCCTCCCGTCTCCCTCTTTTAAAGCCTTTATTTCAGCATCGGGACCTGTGCACTCTGATAGGCTTTCCTCGTGTTGGAAGCTGCATTTTTTAATGCACATATGACACAGTCTCTGTTACTTGCTTTTCTGTTTAAAATTTCTTGTGGATAACTTTGAAAAATAATGACATTAGGCATTTCAGACTTTTTTAAAAACTACATTAACTGTTTCTTTGAGAAGAGGGAAGCAAATGCCCGTGGATCTTCTGCACATCTCTTCTCATGGCTGTTCAGTGCAACTTCTCCTACCTCGTGACTCAGATCCAGCGCTGTTCAGGCCCCAAGGAAAGGAACCAGACTAAGCAATTAATCACGGAGGACCATGTGTTCTCCCAGTGTCAGCAGGACCCAGGGCATGGATCGGGTCATCCTAAATCATGTCAAATGATGATCTTTGAAATTTCTTATTCTGGAATGGTTTCAGACAAAGATTACGCTTATATTCCTGTTGCTCGTCAGAGAAATAAGGAAAGAAGTTTGTTTCACCTCGTAATTTAGGAAGGGAGTCGGTGTTCGCCAGCGGTGTGCCTGGTACATGTTTAACAACCATCTTGGGGGAAAGTGACACTGACCTTTCACATTTGCCAATTTTCATGGTGTAAATAATCCTACCATAGCCAATTTCAGGCTACTAAGATAATATTAACAGGCTCTCAGCCTTCCTGAAAATTTTGTAATCAGCTCTGGAGAGCTAGTACGAGCCGGCTTCAGTGCACTGCTGGAAATTAAGGTAGCCTAGGTTCTTGGGAAAGATTTACAGACGAGGCATTCACTATCTGCCTTGATGGCATAGCTTGTTTGCAATGAAAAGATGCAAAATAAAATTCAGGAAAAAAATTTCTATTCATAACATATGGTACAAAATGGAGTTTATCTTTGATTTTATATTCTCAGAAGTATCCTTTTTCACTAGCAAAGACTAGATATTGTCATCTTTGCTACTGTAATTTTCCGACTGGCTGTAGAATGTTTTTCTTTTATAATAGACATAGAATTGAGTCTTTTAAAAGGACTTTAAATTATTTTCCTCTTTATACCATTGAAACAGATATTCTCAAGGAAAGTTTTTCTATTCTACTTTGACTTATTTGGGGGCTTTAAGATGAATCAAAATGCAAAATTACATAAAACCCAGTTTTTGTAATCTTTGTCATTTAAGTTTTCTGCCTTAATTTTCAAGTCATTTCAGGATTTTGTTTTGAAATCCAAAACAAAAGGTTCTTTTTCCTTGACTCATATAAGTATGGCCTATGAACAGTGATGTCTGCAGCGTCATTTTCATTCAAGATAAGCTTTGGGTGTTTTTCAGACAATGTGCTCTGATATGAGATGGAAAAGATGGTTACCCATCAAAGAATGAGTTAATCATTAATTTATAATGAATCTGAGAATGTATATTAGGTATTTTAAAAGTAATCCAGGCTGACTGACAAGCTGAAGAAGTTACATAAACCACTGTGCAACAAGCCATTTATTCAAAACGCTCACTCAAACCTATGAAAGATTGATGTCATTTAGTAGTTTTTTGATGCCATAATATGAAATGTTACAGTTTTTTACTACTTGTTACGTAAATGTTTGATTTTAAACTTAACTAACTTGGGCCTCAGTATGGGATATCAAAAAAAAAACTAATGTTTTTGATTTTCAATTTTCTTATCCGTAAGTTTCCTTTTCCATAAAAGGAACTTTTGTTGACAAATGTGCCTACTTTTGTTCTTTTGTTTGTTTAAGTCAAATTGGAATACAGTAGGGAAAGAAACAATCTTATGTACAGATTTTCAAACTATAAAGCAGATATACCTGACAAATATAATGCAAGTCACCAATGCAAGCCATATATGCAATTTTAATATTTCTAGTAGCCACATCAAAGTAAGAGAAACAGGTAAAATGAATTTTAGTAATAATATCATTTAATGTAATTTAGCCAAGATATTATTTCAGTGAGTAATTAATATTAAACCTTTTTGAGATATTTTGCTTTCTCTTGTTCACAGTAAGTGTTTGAAATCCAGCGTGTATTTTACACTTAAAGTGCATCTTTCTCCAGACTGGGTGCATGTCAGGCCCTGGCGGCTGGTGACTAAGGGCTCCCGTGCCGGACAGCGCAGCAATGTAGAGGAGCTTTCGTGCGTACCTTACAGTGTAGACACAGTGTTTATGCATCTGTAGAAAACGATTTGGATTTCTGAATAAACTTCAGCTTTCAACCAGAGTTTTTACTTGCCGAGTTGAAAATAATTTATTACTTGTATTTTTTTTTTTTTATTTCTGAAAGGCTCTTCAGCAAATTTTATAGAAAAATGAGGATCCCTAGAGACCTAAATGTCGCTCTTTTCACTTTTTGAAGCACCCAGTTTTAAGCAAAGACTATTTCATACATATAGCACTTGTTAAAATCAGAGACAGCTTGGTGGGACGGCATTGGCACATAAGCCTTCTAATTCAACTTGTTTTGTAAACGGCTTCACATTCGATCTTAAAAATCAATTTTATTTAAAATAAATCAGATGCTTTTCATAGTTACCTAAAGTATGACAGGTCCCTGTTCAATATATTGAAATTATTAGGTTTAAGCATGTTGTCTTTGCTTGGATGGAATTTCGCCTCATCCATTATAGCCTGAACATATAAATGGCTCCTCCACACTCCCTATCTGGGTAGCTGTGGGACTTCCCTGACCTCCGCCCCGAGAAGGATCCAACCCCCCAACCCCCACCCCAAGAAGAGCCAGCATCATCCAGCTTCTTGGGCCCCAAAGATTCTTCCTTTCCCTCTGGACATTCTGAGTGTCAGGGGGAGAAGATCTCCCAACCTTCTAAAACTGGGCAATAAGGAAGTGCCACTGCAGTGGCTGGTGGAGGAGAAAGACTTCCCATCCCTTCAGATTTGCCGTCCCTGGGCAGTGGCCCCGACCAGCACCAGAAAACTCAACTGAGTCTATACTCAGACTTGATGGCTGACAAGGTTCTCAAGAATTCACTCACCCCCCAGCAGTATCCTCTCCCGGGTTCTGGAGCTCCTGGAGCTGCCTCATTCTGTCCTTCCTGTTCCCTGTCGTCATTGTCCAACTCTGTCCCTGGGCTGCAGAGGAAAGTGTAGCCAGCCAAGATTTCTGGGGTAGACAAACCAGGCTCCTTCTCCTGACTCGCCACCTACCTTCACTGACCTGTTTATCTTCTTTCCCGGTGACCTACATAAATACTACTTTTGACAAGCCGACTAAACTGCATTGATTACCAAGCACTCTTCTCTTGGGATAGGGCAGCTGTTTTTAATCTTGGGTCCCTCTTCACCCCTGTGCATACTGCAACCCCCACCACAGTCCACTGACATGTGATTGTATATCTGTACGAAAACATTTGTACACACAACTTTCATCAGACCACAGTGTCTGCAATCCAGAAAATGGGACGAACCACTGGAATCTTGCTCTTCCCATGTCCTTCTCGCTGAGCAATTTTCCAAACACACGCACCCTGCAGAGCCCTGCGCTTCCGCGGCTCGTGGTCCAGCAGGCTCCTCTTCCTTGTCCTGCCTCCTTAGAATCTAGCCATCCTTCGTTTTACCCATGCCTCATCCCTTTGTTGGACTTCCGAATTAGCCACTGTATCACCTGACTTGTAATATTTTACCATTAGAGCTTGCTTTGTTCTTTCGTTTCTTAATCTTGAATCACTGCAATTCTTCCTCTTAATTTTCAAAGGACAATCTTAACACGAACAAAAGACAATCTTTAACATGAAGTAAATTCAGATTCAGAGGATTAGGGATGCTATAAAGGTGTCGTGAAATCAAATAATAGGATGTTGCAGTGTTATGCAATTAGAAGTCATTCTCCCCTTTACTCTGATCTCTCAGCTTTCAACCTTGACCTTAGCCCCTCTACAGACTCCAGTTACTGAAAAGTGTGTGTGGGGGTCCCCTTTTGGCTCCCAGAATCAGTCATTTCTCTTTGTGGCCATTTTTTTTCAGCAGTTTACAGTGAAAAGTTCATCTGTTTAGGATAAAACAGATCCGTATTTAAGTTCAGCCATTTATAGGCTAACTAGAGTAAACTTGGGCAAAACTTAACCTTTCTGTCTCAACTGTTTCTTCATTTGAAAATGGGAGAATAAATTTGATCACAAGTGTAAAAGCATCATCATAGTTCCTAGAGTATTGTAAGTGTTCAGTGAATATCCCTTCTCTTGTCTTTCTCATTCAGACATCCAGGTTTTAAAGTATTACGACCTATACTTCGTCTCTTTTCAATTGCCTTTCTTTGATTCATTTTCCTTCTTCTGTGTTTACTTTATGCAGTTACTGCATTATTAATGACTAATTCATTATAGGACAATTAATTATATGATTCTTTAGTCACCCTAAAGGGTCAGATAATTAATTTAAAATAAAGCTTAAGGTTAGACATAATCTTGTAATAGAAGAGTTCTACTTAAATATACGGATTTTTCTAAAAATTTTCTTAAATGATAGGCCAAAATCTGGTGTGTTGGTTGTGAGTATTGGAGAGAAAGCCAAATCTCTCCTCAGATCTTCCTGAAAATAAATTTATTTGGACCTGTAACTCTGTTTAGTGACTACCCTTTCTGTTCCTTAAGCCAGGGATCCCCAACCCCCAGGCTGTGGACCAATACTGGTTTGTGGCCTGTTAGGAACCGAGCTGTACAGCAGGAAGTGAGTGGTGGGTGAGGGAGCAAGTGAAGTCTCATCTGTGTTTGCAGCCTCTCCCCGGGGCTAGCATCACCGCCTCAGCTCCACCTCAGGTCATCAGGCATTAGATTCTCAGAGGAGCACCCGTCCCTGGTACCAAAAAGGTTGGGGACCGCTGCCTTCTGCTGTGACCCTGCAGTTAACCTGGAACTTTCCTTCCATGTCGTCCTCCCTGATTTCCCTGATGTTGGGAGGAGGAAGGGGGAAGATGTGCTAATCCTAATGCTCATCTGCTCGTCCCTTCCCCTCTGAACTGCAGCTCCTGTCAGCTCTGATATGTGAGGAACATGCTCTTGACTTTGTAGTCCTTGGATAAAAGGAAGGAAAAAGAAGAGAAAAATACCAAACTAACCAAACTTCAGAATTTTATAGTGTAATCACAATAACTAACACCAAATGATGTTTGTAATGGCATTTCATTTTTATCTGCTAAAGATAAATTAGTGACAACATTTTATAAGTGAGAGGGGGAAAAACCCCCAAGAAAGAGAGGTATCTTTGCCTTCACGGGCAGTATTAGGCATTGTATTATCCTGAGCTTATCATAGCTGCCTTCTCCCTCTTCCTCTCCCACTCTCACTGTTGACTTTAGAAAGAGAGATTATGGGGTGGGCCCCGCACAGTCACATGAGCCCTTAAAAAACAGAGATGATTCTTCACTGGTCATAAAGGAGGAAGTCAGAGATTCAAAGCAAGTGGTATTTGATGTACCACTGCTAGCTTTAAGATGGGAGAGGGCTACATGTCAGGGAACCGTGATAACCAGCAAGGAAATGGGGACAAACCACCGGGGACTGAATTCTACTAACAACCAAAGCGAGCTTGCAGAGCCTTCAGACAGACACTCAGTCAGCCAATACCTTGTGACACCCTGTACTGGAATGCCGCTCATGGAATCTGAAACAATAAACTGTGATGTATTAAGCCACTAATAAATTTGTAGTAATTTTTTATGCAACAGTAGAAAATACAAGGACCAATCCCCTTTTTTCATATAGGGTAGGAATTCTTTCTTGAAAAGAGTTGACTTCTTAGTGTCGAAAGCCACATTTAGACAATTAGTCATAAGAAATAGGTATTGAATGTCTCCACTTTGCCCAGACCTGCGCTAGGTGCTGGGGAGAAGTCACCAAGGCATGACCTCTGTCTAGTGCAAGAAAACAGATGCACAAACAGTAACAGTTGAGTGTAGTCAAGTACGAAGCAGAAGATGCGTGAGTGGACTTGAGGTTGCGAAGAAGGTGTCTTAGCACCGAAGGGTGCCGATCCAAATTCTCAGCTATCATATGTCAAGAGTTCTTTTGAATAAAATAATTCAACATCGTATGAAAGAACATAAGTCTGAGGTTCTATACTGAGTTAAGTTAGAGTCAAAGGAACGTAAAACTTAAATATTTAAAAAGATGCGCCATGTATTATTTTCATTTGTTTGCTTTTCAGATTTCTCTTGATTTGCACATTTAAAATACTGGGAAATAAGAGGGGAAGAATAATAGCTTAGTACATCACAAAAACATTTCATCTTTGTAACCCATAATCAATTTTTCTCTGAATTCAACGTAAGTGAAATATTATTTTTCATTTTATGAGCTGGGACCGTCCACAATCAACAACTATTTCTGTACTATTACTTTACTATAGGGCATTAGTTCTTAAAATGTGGTCTGTGAACCCCTGGGGCTCCCGGGGACGGGGACTATTCTCTTGATAACACTAACGTATTTGCTTTTCCACCGCATTGACATTTGCAGAGATGGTGCAGAGGCAACGGAGGTTAAAAACAGTGCCGGTGCCTTGGCACCAAATGGCATCAGTTCTCATTGAGTTCTACATCTCAATACCCTGCCAGGAAAAAAGAAAACACCACTTTCACTTAAGAATATCTTTGATGAAGCAGTAAAAATTATTAATTATATTAAATCTTGACCTTTGGATGCATAACTGACAAACTGTTGTTTCTTCTGACTGATACTTGGCAGACGTTTTCTCACAAAGGAGCAGTCTCTCTCTCTTCCATGACAATGATTGACAGTATTTGTTGCCAGTGATGAAAATTGAGCTTTCAAGCAAAAATTAGAATTTTAGAAATTTGTATCCACTGCTGTGGGCTTGATAGCTTCCCAGATTCTTAAAGCTTTTCTGATGAGATCAGTGATGATATGAATGAATGTGATTTTTATAATGTATAATGAAATATGTTAACTCAGTGAACCAGTAGTTTCCACACCATCAATACGTAATGCTACAAAACTGTACCTGGGTAAATTCACAGTACAAGATAGATCTCAATGGATTTTAATGTAAGAGTAGGAAAAGTATATGGATGTGGTTCTTGTTTCTGTATCACAACTAGCCTTTAAAAACCTCTCATCAAGTTTTAGTAGGAGAGGATCTACAATAATCCGAAAAAAACCATTAAAATAAACTTTCCCTTTCCAACAACATATCTGTATGAAGTCAGATTTTCTTCATATACTTTAACCAAAATAACATCAAAACGGAGACTTGAAAGTGAAAGCAAATGCGAGAATCCAGTTGACTTAATTAAACCAGATTTTAAAAGATTTGCGAAAACTGTAAAACTAAATGCCACTCTTTTCATTTAATGTTTTTGTTTAGAAAATAGTAATTTTTCCTAAAAATATTTTTATGTTAACGTGTAATGGGTTTGTCATTTTAAAATGAATTAATAATACTTTTAAATTTCTCACTTATTTTTAATATGATAAATATCTATAAATAAACCCACACGAACAAAAGCTGATTGAGATCTTCAGTGATTTTAAAGAGTGTTAAGGTGCTTTGAAAACGAAAATTTGAGAATGCTGTTCTAAGAGATTTTTTAAAGCGAATAAACATAGATTATATTATCTACTAAATTATAATCTAATAGAAGAAACAAAGCAAGCACATAGGAAACCTGTGTGTATATGTATTCATAGCAAGTCCCAAGCCAGAATATTATAAGTTGTTTAAGGTTTCAAGCATGGAGTGCCATTTATGATGAATCTCGAAGGATGGGAGGGATTTTTACAAGCAGTGAGGAGAGGAAGGTGTTGAGATCATGGACACTTTAGACCGAAAGTATATTGGCAGAGTAGGGAAGGGAAAGTTTGGCGGGGAATTCACCCGAAAGAAAGAATAGCTCTAAATTCTAAAACGTATTTTGTCTTAGCGATGAGTGATTTGAATTGTTAGGAGCAGAGTAATTCATTTATTGGTACCCATTTTCCTTTCCTCTTTCCTTTATCCATTCCACAAATATTTATTGAGTATATATTATGTGCCAGGACCTCAGTTAGATGTTTTCTTTGCATTGCTCGTTAACCCTCACCTTAATGCTGTGAGGTATTATTTCATTTGTTTTACATATAAGGAAACTGAGGTTCTGAAAAATTAAGTGAATTACCTAAGCATCGAGACTAAATGTCTTTTAAATGTTTGGGATTTGAACTCTCTGCCTCCGATACCCATGTACTTGAATTTAGAACTGTATTATCACTCATCTTTTCCACTTGGCAACCAGGACTGTCTATTTTTAGTTCCATAGGGATCCAAGCTGTAGACTTCAGAGTCACTAACTTGAGTTAAATCCTGTCTCTGCTACTTAACATCCTGTGTGATCTTTTATAAAGTACTCTCAGAACCTTGGTTTTCTTCTTTATAAAACAGAAATCTTGACATGTAACTCAGAGGTGATTTCAGGATTTAAGGAGGTACTGTATGGAAATTATCACCTTACAGAGAACTCAGAAAATTGTGGGTGCTCCATGCGTTTTCTTTTTAGTGACAATTCCAGCAGCCTGTTTGTGGTCCTGCTGGTGACATCAGCCTTCCCCAGACAGTCAGGTGAGCCCATGGCAGGCCGTCCTGGCCCGGCGGGGCGGCCAGGAAGTGAGGAGGAGAGACGGTTGGGCCGGGCGGCAAGCAGTGCGGGGCAGGAGAAGCAGGAACGTGGTGTCCGCAAAGCCAGCATGAGTCCTCGTGCCTGGTTATTCCTGAGCTGTGTGTATCTACAAGGACTCGGCCTTTTCATCTGCAAACGTAGAGGTGACACCGGCCACTGAAGTGGATGAGTACCAGAGAATACAGAGGCGCAAGCATAATGGGGGGCACTTACTCCGTGTCCGGTCCATATCGATTCCTTTTCCCTATCACGTGTTTCTTCCCCTCTTAGGAAAACATACCTGGTGTCTGATGATGGGAAAGGTCTCTAGACCATCCCTTTGTATCCAGAGTGGGACTCATGGACTATTTGGCCGTTGCAAGCCTTAGAACTTTACCAGATCCTGTTTGGGGACTCATCGTTCTCTGAAAGAGTTGCTGCATCGCAACCAGTTGTGGTCTACGATCTGAAAGCCGCATCAGACCTGAATCAGCTGTTTAGCTTGGGTGGATCTTAGGACATTTCCAGCACTAAATGTTACTTTTGAAGTCTAGTTGCTGCAAGAATCATTGCATCCTTTTGTAGTGAATTAAATCTGCTCCTTTTTGTGGGAAGGCTTGAGAAGCTCAGATGCTCAGAAGAGGAGGGGGAAGGCACAATACGAATTCACGCGGCTTCTATTTCACGAGTACCTAAGAGTTTAATAAAAAGTAAAATGCCAGCATAACACTGAGGCCAGATGAAATTCCTCATTTAGTAAGCTGGAGTGTTAAATTCCCCCGGATTCAGTTCTGACCAAGAGGACTATTGATAAAACAGTCAGCCAATTGAAATGGAACGTGAGACCTTTATGCACAGCCGATCCTGCGCTGTGGGTTTAGTTGAAGTCTGGAGATGTGCAATATGGGGACTAGCTACCAGGCCAGCAGGTTTCTCCCCCAATTACGCCACTTACCAGCAGGCCAGGAGGGAGCAGATCCACTTTTTAGTTATTCCCAGAACCACATCCTTGGAGGCTGACAACTTTCACGACAGCTGGAGTTACTGCCAGCGGTGAGCGGGTCATTTCTGGGAACGCTGCTTTGGGGGTGGCTCTCAGGATCCCTAAGTGGCACCCACTTCGTGTCTTACAGGAGATGTGGGTTTTTTTTGGCTCTGGTGCCAAAGAGGTCCTTACCTGCAGGGAGCAGCCTGGGTGGCGGCCACGCTAGCCTCCTGGAATGCTTCCAGTGCTGGAGAGAAAGGTAGCAGTTGAGTCTCTGCAGGTCTAACCGCTTCTACTGAGGCGCCTCTTTGACTGAGGTGATTCTTGTGCCTGGGACAGAGACCACACAGTCACTCCATGGATGTACATCCTGTCAGGTGTGGTCCAGATGGTCAACTTCATGCCCCCAAGATTTTATGAACTTGGCTCTTCAGGGAGACGGCATGGTGTACTGGGTACAAATGTGACCTCTAGAGTCAGACTTTCTGGATTTAAATCGCGGCTTTACCACTTGCTCTATGCCCTTGGGAAAGCTGCTTAACTGCTCCATGCCTCAGTTTCCTCATCTGTAAAAGGAAGGTAATAACAGTACCTGCCTCAAAAGTACTCTAAAGTGTTTAGCACACAGTAAGCACTTGGCAAGTGTCAGTTCCTGTAATAATGACGTGCTTTGTGAGTAAGATGGTCTGATGGTGGTTTCCCAAGTTTAGGAAGGGATGGCGAGCTCCCTGCTGAATAGCAGTGTGTGGGTGCTGAGTGCAGGTGGGAGAGCTGTCTTCTAGAGTGCACCCTTGGTGTTTTCTACTCCTTCTTCGGCTCCCACTCTTTCCATCTTTGTTACTTTTCCTTTGCACACCCGACCAATCACCTGCCTGAGATTAAAGAATGTATAATGTAGTGGGAATAAAGAAAATCAGAGTCCATGGCCTGGCTTAGCCACTTAAACCGCCATGTGAGCTTAGATGAGTTTCTGCACCTCTTTGAGCAGCAGTAGAGTTTTGGGGATGGCTTTCTCATAAAGGTAGAGTAGTTGTGCGTGCTCTAACCCTGGGGAAATGAAACAAAGGACACCCATTGGGAATTCCTGTGCTTTTCCATTGGAAGCCCAAACTTACCTGACTGTACCCATGAATGAAAAAGAATCAAAATGATATTTACCCTCCCTTCTCCCTTATAGGGAGGCGTGTAGTAGAAAAAACACCAGACTGGGAGTCAGGAGACGTGGATTCTGTTAAGTGAGGTTCTAGGTGCACAGAAATGGAATTTCTGTGCCACCTGATCCCACCGTGTTGGGTGACTCAGGGGTTCCACTCACACTGTATTCACAGCTGTGTAGCGAGCAGCACTGCATTATTCTGAGTGCTGACAATAGTGGTGGCTTGAGCACCCATTCCCTGGCGACCTCTGTTTCCTCTCAGAGAATAAAGATCTTGCGCTAAACGAACTTTTGGTTTCTTACAGCTTTTAACAGTCTCTCCTGTCGTCAGTTTCCTTTTCGTCATAGCACTTGATGTCTTCTTCTCAGATTTTGCTTAAGTTTTGTTACTGTTGTTTACGTATTCTTTATCCCCAGTACTCTCACCCCCACTTCCAGACTTCTAGAAAAGAAGCTGCATGAAAATAGGGACCTCGTCGGTGTTGGCCATCGATACTGGAATAGCGCTTAGTGTATTTTTGGTGCTTAATAAATAAACATACACTCGGGCCCACATACACATGTGTAACCATGCATTATAATGTAGTTAGATGCATTTTGTTGAGACTAGTTCGTTACTTGGTTATTCCTTCTCCCCCGCCCTCTAAGCCTCACCCTACAACATATTACATTGTTATTTGAAGATCTGAGGACTAGAATTAAGAATGGTTATATTGTCCGTCTTGAAACTTATTTCTGAGTGGCAGTGCCTGGGTTTTCGCCTTGTGCATGCATATAGGGTCAAAGGACAGCGCCTCCTGCTTTCAGGGGAAGCCCACGTTTAGGGCCCAGGACACTTGACCGTGATGATGGCGACGTATAGTGTAGGTTGTAGGCATAGTGGAGGTGGCTGGCAGGAAGGGAATATAAACCTTAGAATTGTGCTCACACATATTACTGAGATTTCATATTGCTTTTATTATTTGGCCACAGAAATGGACATAATCCTTGTTGGCTTTAGCACACTACTAGTACTGCTTTCACTGTCTATCTTGCAAAATATAAGACAAGGCCAGAGCTTAAATTAAAATCCTTGGCTTCTTATCTCCTTTCCACAGGAAAGCAAATCTGTGTTGAAAACCGTAAAATTAAGAGGAGAGCAAGGATAGCATAATTTAGCAAAAATTCATGGCACCAGATTCTGAGCTGTATGACTGGAGGGATAGGTCAGACATTAGGAAGATGCTGCCTGCTAATGCAAGTTCCTTAAGGTGGTGCTCTGGAAATAAGAAAGGCGTGCAAAAAATATGTATTTCCAGAGGATTTCTGCAGTGCTTACTCTTTATAACTACCCTAAGAAAATATCTCTGTAGATTGGCAATTATGTTTCTTATGAGACTTTCGAAAAATGACACTCAAAGCAGTTATGCTAAAGTATAGTTAAATTCACTTTAGCATTTGGGTTTTGGATTTTTGTTTGCGTTTTTAAAAGGGTTTAGAACAATCTCCTCCTATCCCTGTACCCACCCTCCCACCCACCCTACCTCCTGTAGCATTCTAAATTCCTGTGTTTAAGAAGCTCATCTGTGTATTTGGCAGACTGCATCATTAACACTTGAAAAGCATGGAAGCATTTTTTTTAACCTTGTACACATTCATATGCATAGATGTCTGTGCTGAGGTATATAGAGAAAAGACGGTGGCTTTGATAATGGTGCTCTATTTAATAAATGCCAAGGGCTATACGAGTTACGCAAGTTCTGCCATTAGAGAGGAGCTGATAATTGTAAAATAGGAGAAATCTAGTATGGAAATTATGTCATTGTCTAAAAAAGTGTGATTTCCACACACCTCCCACCACCACCACCCTTTTTTAAATTGTAAGTTTCTTTTGGGTGGAGGTTATAATAATAGGGTATAGAGGATTACTATTATTGGCTGTAAAGAGAATTAAGTGTTACTAGGATAATTGCTCTTAATTTTCCTGAGGGTAGAGCTTCTTGTTGGAGCCACATACTTTTTATACCTAATTTGTAAAAAACATCAAATACAAAATTAGTGTATGTCATAGGTGCAGCCACCATACACATGTGTGTTACTGGGCCCTCAGCCATTCAGATATGGGCCTACATTATAAGCACTTTATCCTGTACATTTTTCAGGCATTTTCTCAAATTTCTAAATACAGATATTTGCTTCTGGAAAAACATTTCACATGCATCTTAGTCTATAGTGAAGTAAAAAATCTCATTAATTCAAACTAATTATGGTGAAAGCATATCTGAAATAGTGAATTAGAGAATATTCAAAATTCATCATATCCTTTTCCTCTTAAATTCACGAGTTACTTATTACTATACTGTTTGTAAATAGAGATCTTTCTAATACTGCTTTACTTAGTAGATGTGTTTAAAATCAGAAACATTTTGCATGTATATAATTCTGCTGAGTTTACCTCTTTGGGGGGAGGTAGGGAAGTGTGGAGTTTCTTTAAAAAACCTATCTCCCTAATTAGTTTAAACTGCCCGAGTCTTGTTTACATTACTGATTTGCTTAATAAGCACTTTATGGTGGTGGGGGGAGAAATTCAGCTGTAACAAAGCAAAAGGATCCCAGATTTCAAATTGATGAAGTCCAGATAAATAACTTGTATCTTTAAAAAGCGGTATTGTTATATAGTTTTAGACTTCCAATTTAAATAAATTTATTTTTAAACAAATATAAGACAAAATATGTTACAATACATAAAATACAAACTTTAACTGTTCTTACAAACTGTTTCATATTATTCAATAAACTCAAGATTGGAAATTTCCCTTTATCAGTTAATTCTTATGGAGACTGGAGAACGTGAAGATGAACTGAATGGGGCTAAAATGATTGTCATGTTTGATCGACGAAGCTATAAAACACGAAAAAATGGTATAGCATAGTCCTTAAAGATGTACAACTATAGAATCATGAATTCTGTAAAGTAAGGGAACATCCCAGTGTGCCAAATTTATATTTGTTAGGTTGTTTAAAAATTTGTCTTTCAAATTGGCAATATTTATTAATTTATTCGTTCAGTGAACAATTTTTTTGTTGAGTGCCTTTTTATTGCCAGACATATATAATGAATAAAGAGTTTAACAAACATTCATAACTTTTGTTCACGCAACTCTTTGTTGAACTCAACCTGAGGAGATAATTTTAAAGGGAGTATATGTACATATATATATAAATATATATATGTATATGTATGTGTGTGTGTGTATGTGTGTGTGCGTGTGTGTGTATATACATGTAAAAATATATACATGCAGATCGATGTCATGGAATACTAGTAATCAACTGAAATCTCCAAAGGAGTGTGGTTAAATAACTGATTGTCTCCTGATGGGATTTTCACGTACTTGAGTATTTAACATGGACAAATTCTGAAGATGTACATGAGTATGGCAGATGATTTCAGTTGTCCGGGTCTGGAGATGATTCTTGGGTTTTGCTGGTGTCCACTTACTGCTATTGTGTGGCTTTTTCTTTGGAAGAAGAGACAGGAGCTGGGCATCTGTATTAACGGTTGACCTTGTGGTTACTTTGCAGTCAAATAAAGTGCCCGTGGTGCAGCCATCCCATGCTGTCCATCCTCTCACCCCCCTCATCACTTACAGCGATGAGCACTTTTCTCCAGGATCACACCCGTCACACATCCCATCAGATGTCAACTCCAAACAAGGTGAGAGCCCCGCCTTTTTCAGGAAAGGAGGAGCCACACCTCATCAGTCTGAGTGACCTGATAGGTGCCTTTGCTCCAGGTCACTGGGTGGATCGAAATAAATTTGTAGGAGACAAGAGTAATTTATTTGATAGCAGTTTTTTATAAACCTGTAAGAATTTGTTGTTGCTTCTTTTATTTTTCAGGATTAAAAAAATTTAAAAAGTATAGATTATTTTCAGAGTGACAGCTCTGAAAATCTAGGATCCACAATATAAACCAGTATGTTGTACAAATATACTAAAAATGCAATTCTTGGTGCCCCCTGTGGTCATTCATTTATTTTAGCATGTACTAGGTGTTGATGATAGTGTTAAAAGAAAAATTAGAAAAAGGACAAAGTAAGAGATTTTTACTTCAAATGTTACCTTTTGGGGCCTTTAGTGATTTCTTTTGGTTTCAGTTATATCCCTATTGGGTTTTATCTATTTTTTATTATTGACAAGCACCAACTTAGATATAAATAATATAGATATAAATAATAAAGTACAAAATCATAACATGAATCTTATTTGCTTCTCTACATTGTCACCAAGGTCTGCTTCTCTGTCGTTTACAGAAAAGCACACAGCATTAGAGGTCTGAAAAATCAAAACCGAATACCAAGCACTTTCTGCATTACATATATAAAGGCATTTATTCCTCACAACAACCCCTTTTCCATTTTTATTCTGATTTTACAAAATAAAAACAAATAACTTCCTCAAAGGTACCTATTTAAGTGACTGACAGAATTGATATATTTATACAGTCTGACTTCAAAATCATTTTATCTATATTAGTAAGTTCCTTATAAAAGCTTAAAAATCTCTAAGACTGTGCTGTATATAACCTCCAGCACACACTAAGTGTTCGCTAAGCACCAGTTAAGTGAATGATGTGAAGTGTGTCTTCAGTAGACAGCAATTAGTGGAAAGTCACACACTTCTAGGAGTCTGTGGAAACAGGATCTTAAAACAGTAAGCTGTTTAGAAAACACAGATCCATTTTTTCCATTAACGTAATGACCTAAGCCTCATCGTGTGTTTATATGTACTTGCAAAATGCATAATAATTTTGACTCAGCTTGGGGAACGGGTTCGTTTAAATACCGTTTATTTCACTTGTTCATTTTTCAGTCATTCAAAAGTATGTATCGAGGATCTCCTCTGAAACAACATGGTTTAATACATAGATTGGTAAAACATGGTCTCTTTTTTTCCAAGCAGTGTTTAAACTCATGCAGGAAATCATTTGCAAAAACAAACTATAAAACAAAATGAAGAACATCTTAAGTAACATGTTAAAAGTACAAATAAAATGTTGTAGATTCAAAGAAGAAAGAGATTTCTTTCTCAGAGCTATAAAAGTTAGAGAATATTCTGTGGGAGATGGGTATTTGAAATATGAATAGAATTTTAATAGAAACAATCAAATTAAATGCCCAGCATAGGAACTGGCATGTAGCAGATGCTAAGTAAATGTTAGTTCCCTCCTTCCTCCTTCGGGTAGTAAAACCAAATCCAGCTAGTTTGTATTTTTGTTGTGGTTGTTCTGCTGAGTCACTCCTACACAGAATCACTGATGTGATATTCTGAACATACTCCGAACGTGGACTAGCGTGAAGAGATCTTCCATGCGCTCACCCGGTTCCACATACTGGCCAGTGTATTTACAACCACTGAATGCATCCTCTAGGTGTTCAGCCTTGTGTGTTTATATGTAGAAATGATCTTTCAAAGCTGGTTTAGCTGTGTAAAGAAACTGTTGTGGCTTTTTTCTATTCAGAATCACTTTCTGCTAAATACATTATTTTTATATTTGCATTTTTATGCATATGTCTTACCCCTTCTTTTCTGTACCCAAGGTAAGATATAAACAAAGGGATGGAGATGCCGTTTGGGTCTAGGATTAGGTATAATCTGTAGGTGGTTTTTACAGTTATAGGACAGTGTACTCCAGGGAGTATGAGCTCAAGGAGCAATTTGGTGGCACTCTCATTTTCTGTGGAATACAGCTAATCCAGAACAGCTTGACCTTGAAGCCCAGAGGACTCAACTTGATGAAGGGCTTAGTTGGAGCTGAAGTGGCAGAGACCAAATGAATCATATCAAGTGTGACCATTATGGGGCTGAAGATGATTCCTAATTAATCGTTGATCCTCTGAGGTATCACATTTCCCAAATCTATGTGTCCATAAGGGAGCCAATAAAAATATGAAAGTGGCAATTTACCTAATCCTTGAGCACCATGGCAAGCCATTTACTTATGAAGGGCTCTCATTTTCCATTCTACACAAAAACAATCGTCTACCATTTTCTTAACTGAAGTGAAATAAAGTGGGCAAACTAAATAATTTAAAAGTCTTATTTTATGACTCTTTTACTCTTTCAGGAGTTCCTCGCGATGTACTATTTTAAGACCCGTTTTCTCAAATTTGAAATCTTGAGAACAGACAACAAATTGACTTGTTAAATAGAGCCGAGAAATAAATGTTGTTTCATTCTAGACCTTAAGAAGTAATGGCATGAAGCATTTTATTGCCTTTCTGTTGCTCTAAGAGTCCAATGTCCTATGAATCGGAGTACTCTACCTCTCTCTGTCTTGTTTTGTTTTTCACTAGGCATGTCCAGACACCCTCCAGCTCCCGAGATCCCCACCTTTTACCCACTGTCCCCAGGTGGTGTTGGACAGATTACCCCTCCTCTTGGCTGGTAAGAGCCTTCCCTTCCTATAAACTTCAGCCAGGCATTCGAACACATGTTCTTCTACTTTTCCGTCCACGAAAATTAGCTTTATGAATGATAACACTTGTGGAGTTGAGGAAATTTCACATCAACAAGCAAGGTGCTAACTTTATTTCATTTCAATTTAAAAGATTAAAAAAAAAACACAGAGACTTTGAAATGGATTGAATCCGATTGCTAATATGTGTAGAAAATGACTGTGTAGCATTTGCTTTGAAGCTTATACTTTTATGGATTCAATTTGTGGCTTTGGGCATTTGCTATGCCTGTGCAAAGTGCTCAGTGTGGTTTCTCTTTTCTAGTTTTTTATGAAAACTTATATTTTTGAAACAAACTTAGTTAGACACATTGAATATCTACATACGACCGTTGCTTATAAATGGGCAAGTGAGGTAAATGACAAATAACTAGAGAGAAATTAAAAAATACAAAAACGTCTTTTGAATTTTAATAAAATCAACTCCGGTTTGAGGTCAGAGAAGTAGAAAACTGATGTTTGGGCTTTTATTTATTTATTTTTCAGAATACAAATGTTCTTTGTTGTTTATTTCTAAAAAAAATTCTTGCAGCTGCCTTCAAAGTTTTCTAAATGGTAATGCTAAAGGAAAGGAGGAAATACGTTTGAGGAAGAAAGAATCATTTTATATAGTGTAGCCTGTTTTTATCATTTTGTCATTAGCACACAGCTTTCCTTGCTCCCACTCATCCCTTCTCCACTCCTCCCCTCCCCACTGCTCACTCCAAGGAAACAGTCCTTCGACTTTAACAAATGTCCTCTTTCCTGTCTTTATCTGGCTCTCTGCCCCAAAAGCACCCATGTCACATTGCCCCAGTCTCCCGACCTTGGAGTCCTTACTTTAGCTCTTCTTCAACTAGGAGGGGTCATCTTGCCATGAAATTTCCAGCTCTCTCTCTCTCTCTCCCCCTCTCTCTTCCTCTCTCTCTCTCTCTCTCTCCCTCTCTCTCTCTCTTTAGTTTTAAACCTCTCAGTCAACAACTATTTGAATTTAATTGATTATATGTACATCTTCAAACCTACATCATCATCCTCTCTGAACTTAGATACGTAGGGGCAGTAATCCTGTGCTGAGTTACATCAGTGGCAGCTGGAAATAAAGCCTGTGCAAAGGAAAAATGTGGGATGTGGGAAAACGGAGGGAGAGATGGACTTCTCAGAGTAGCGAGAAAACAGTCCCAAAGAACTGGTGTCTTACTTCTTGACTCTAACATGGGTATGGGGCGGGGGGGGCGGGCGGGCAATGTTTTTAAAATATTTGTTCATTTTTATATACAATTTCATTTCCTTCTTCCTTTTCCTGAAATTCTCTGGTTCTGATAAAGAATCTACTACACTCCTTCTCTGAAAGTAATATTTCACCATTTTCAGGGTTCTGTTACCAAGTTGAGGCTGGGAGATTTTCGCAAAGCAGAAGATGCTTTGATTGGGTGGTGGGTGAGGAAGGGAAGCAGCTAGATAACGGAAGAAATACTGTGGTCTGTAATAGCCCACAAAATCCTATTTGAATACCTCCCTCTTCGCCCCTCATCAAACTCTTGCTGCTGGTTGGTAACTCATGTTTTGTCATTGATGGGTTCCTTTCTTCTGTGACCTCAGGCAAGGTCAGCCTGTATATCCCATCACGGGAGGATTCAGGCAACCCTACCCATCCTCACTGTCAGTCGACACTTCCATGTCCAGGTAGGTAGAGGTGGAAACTGGGCAGCCCAGGACAAGTTGCTCTTTCTGCGCTTGCATCTCGTGCGCCTCTGCTTGCCTCTCAGTCGGCTAGGAGGGTGCATAGCTCAGCCACATGTCTGTCTGTGCAGTGTGCCTGGCTCCCACACTAGGTGTCCTAGAGATCCCTGGGTAGGAGCTATATACTCTGCACCCCACAGCGAGCACCAGCCGCACCCACCGGGGAGATGGACTGGGATACACTGGGAAACTGTGCATCTAGAAGACTTCCTCGCCACCCAGCTGCAGAATATGAAATGTCCTGAAAGTGGACCTCATATGAGCTTGTCTTATTCAAAATATGCTGGGGTCAGGGTCAGGGGTGAGGGATAAAGGTTAGTTTGGTCTAAGTTCTATGATCTGCTTTCTTTGAGGAAAGTTGTATGAGTTAAATGTGACAGTGTTTGAAAATGCCCAGATAGTCTAGAGCCTTCCTGGACCAAGGCTGTCAGAAAAGAAAAAATGGTGCTTACAGACTCTCAGGCCTTTGGGGGTGTGTGTCCTAGTGTGTGAATCAGGCCCTGTGGCGACATAGTAGTGCCAGCAAAGCTCTGTGAGGTCTGCCGCCACACTGCTCTGTGTGATGCTTTGCTTCTGGAAAGGACGGCTTCTGTGCCCTGTGCTCGATGTACACACACATTTGTGATGTATCATCTGCGTGTTTGATGTTGCTTTTTCCAGGGAGCTAGCATTGCTGTGCTGGAAGTCAAACTTTTGGGTTAGTAACTGGTCGTAAATCTTTACTTTTTACATAAGTATGAAACTTTGCAGTTTCTGTGGTGAATTTCAGCTTTTTTAAAACAACATTATTTGTTCAGCAAATTGTAAATCTACCGAATTGGGAGGGGATGAAATTAATATCCTTCCCCCAGAATGTATTTTTACACTTTTTAATATGGTAAGAACAGTCCAATGACAGGATTTTCTCACAGGCATCGCGCTTTTTTTGCAAATGGCTCATTTGCAAAATAATAACAAATAATAGCAAAGCATTATTATTTGATCAAATATTTGTATTTTTACTATGCTGCCTTAATTTTTAAAAATTTGTTCCTGAAATATAACACATATTCAAGCAGTTTTTTCTTTCCTTCCCAGATGAAGGAATTGCACAGGCTGTGATAAACCTGAGAATGTTGTTCTTGCTGAATTAAATGTTTACTTTAAAACAGTTTGAAAAGCAAAGATTTCTAAAGTGTACCCAAATTATCCAAAATGCTTCTTGAAAGTACTGTCCCTGTTTTATTTATTTATTTATTTATTACTCACTTCATTTATTCATTCATTCATTTTTGCATGGAAGTTTCCCTCCTTTGTGTTGGATGGTGGTGGATGTCTTGAGATTTTTTTTTATAGTCTATAAGCATACTTGGGAAGAAGCTTTTATTTAGTGTGTATAGTTTTTACCTTGATGCAGAATTGTGTTCTTCCCTTTGATTAAACCCTTCTCTTAATTTTATCAGTTCTCGAAAAGGCTAGACCTCATAGACATTCTTTCTGCATAGAAAGTTATTTTAGATAATGTTAATAGTGATCTTATTAAATTGAAGACTGAAAAAAATCTTCCTGTCCCATATTTTCTCGATTATTCTTTCCTAACATTAGTAAAGAAGCCAACAATATAAAATTCTTAATGTAATAGTTTATTTGGGAATGTAGGTGGAGGTTTTTTAATGTGATGACTTTAGCTTTTATTTAAAGATAATTTAAAAGTGAAATTGTAATAAGGTGTCGTATTTCCAATAATTACTCTTACTGAAATTTTTTGAAAACTGCTTTGCAAGAAAAGTGACTCAATTTTTTTTTTTTTTTTTTAACACTATGGCCTAGAGCTGTCCTAGGAAAAATGTCAGATTCTACTATTAGTTTGGGAAAAAAGTCTGTTATACAGAGAGTTATTATAAATATTTTCTACCTGAATACAAAAAGGAAAGAAATTAATTATCATCCCACTCTAATTTATAGTTAATACTGCTGTGTATAACTGCCAATAGCAAGCAGTTAGTGGATTGTTTCAAAATTCCATCTAGGTTTTGCTACAACAGCCAGTAGTATGTATTTTTCTTCTCTTTCCTTCTTTTAGGTTTTCCCATCACATGATTCCTGGTCCTCCTGGTCCCCACACAACTGGCATCCCTCATCCAGCTATTGTAACGCCTCAGGTCAAACAGGAACACCCCCACACTGACAGTGACCTGATGCACGTGTAAGTTTGCATCTGGTCTCACCTGTGAATGCCTGAAGATATAGAGGATTTAAACAATTTCTTCTTCACAATCGTTGAACGGTCCCCCTCTCTTTTGTTATGGAAATCAGTGTAGCTCTGCTTTGAAAGCTCTGTCCCTGAAGACTTTAAGCAGCTTGATGATTCTCACTGGGAGCTGATTTTGATTCTGAGATTGGAAAGGAGCACAGACCTCAAAAGATCAAGGGAACCTCACCAAAATGGAGTAATCTTCAGAGAACAGGCGCTGGATAATCTTGAGCTGTGTAGCCATTTACCACCACCAAATTTCCATTGGGTTCCAATTGTTGGGGAGCCCCTGGCGGTACCCGAAATGATTTGGAGAGTTCAGTGCGTGATCAGGGTGCAGTTTCCCTGCTTCAAGGCTACAAAAGCACATAAGACAAGAGAAGGGGGCAAAGCAAGCCCGGGATTCCCTGTTGGCCAGAGTGGTCTCAGGCTGTTATAGCGGCTCGATTCCTTGAAGAGGTTAGGAATTGAGTTTTTCAGTGTAGTTTTCATACTGGGACAAGAGAATGGGGTGGCGGGAAGCACGTGATAGTTCATAAAACATCTGCAAATGTTGGCAAAGCCAACACACATTTGTTTGGCGAAGAGAATGAAGTTTCATTAGCTTGTCCGAGTGGTCCTTGGCCCCCCAAAAGTTAAGGACATCAGTTCTGAAAGAGGAATGACCACTCCTACTATAGACTCAGCTTTTCCGAGGTGACTAAGTCGCTCAGCTTCACACACTCATAAGTTGCTCAGCTTCACTTCAACATTTCTGTAGCTCCAGGGGCATTTTCTCAAACCAAAGGCTCCTTACTCTTGGAGTGGAGGAGTTGCTGTTCTGAATTAATGGTGTTGGTGGGAGGTGCGGGGAGGGGTTTGTGGAGAGCCTTGGAGGGTTGTCCCCAGCCTGAGTTTGACTGAGATGTAAACAGATGCTCTGCTTCTCTCCTCCTGTCTTTTCCTTATGTCATCCGCCTCCTCCCCAACACCATCACATCCACCTTATAGGAAGCCTCAGCATGAACAGAGAAAGGAGCAGGAGCCCAAAAGACCTCACATTAAGAAGCCTCTGAATGCTTTTATGTTATACATGAAAGAAATGAGAGCAAATGTCGTGGCCGAGTGTACTCTGAAAGAAAGTGCAGCTATCAACCAGATTCTAGGCAGAAGGGTAAGTACTGGGATGGTGTATAAATGTTTATGGGAACTGTGAAACTGCTTCATTAAAACCTGCCCAAGTGTACTGGCATGTCAGGTGGTCGGTGAATGTTTTTGGATAATCACCAGCCACTTTGGGGAGTAACAAAGAGAACAAGATATGATGATAACCTTTTGGAAGATTAAATGAATATAATGCATTGTAAACAACTTCCTATGTGTGCTTGGCACGCAGGAAACTTCCTTCAAAGGATAACTGTTTTCCCTGTTATTCTTTAAACAAATATTTATTGAGTGTCTTTAATGCGCCAGGCATGGTAGTCTGGCTATTAGATAATAATTATTATATAAAACAGATATGGTCCTTGCCTTCATGGAGTTTAAAGTTTTGTGACAGGATACTGATGTTAGGCGAATGATTACCTGATAAACATATAATTAAAATTTTGACAGATACTGCGAATATAAAGAGCAAGATTTATGAGAAATAACAGAAGGGGCCTGGAGAAGGGCCCCCTGAGGAATGAGTAGGGGTTAACCAAGTGATGAGTGGGGAGAGGTGGGCTCTCCCCAGATGGCGCAGTGTGTGTGGACTCATGTATGCAGCAGGAGAGCACTGAGCTCACGTAGGGAGCAACGGAAAGGCCTTCCTTGGAGAGCCAGCCATGCTCCCTGATGAACCCTGGCAAACCGAGGTGGCCCCTCCTTCCGAGACAGAAAGCAGATCTGTGCTGCTCGGAAGCTCTAAGTGGAAGAATTTACATGGGCCAGAGACGTCTTTGTTCTGAAAAGTCACTTTCTGTTTCTTAAAGTGCGCATGAGCCAGGTTTCTGGATTGCCCCTTTTCCTTTCTTTTCATTCCTTCTTTGACCCATTCTAAGATATTTTTCTGAGCACATACTACGTACCAGGCACTAGGCTATAACTGAGACAGGCACACTAAGGTTTTGTTTTGTTTTGTTTTTTTGATCCGATTTCTGGCCAAAAGGCTAGTGGGTCTTTCCAGGTATATTTCTCAGGATTGAAACGGTTCCGACAGGTATCTGAAGAGTGGTGGGAAAACTTCGAGTTTTTCTAATTCACATTACACTTCCACTGTAATGGCCTTATAATTTTAGAAACGCTTCATCGTAAATTTTGGTGCTCTTTATATATGTGCGGTGGTTTCTTAACTGTGCACTCGTGTATTTGTTTTTGTAACCTCTCAAGAAATTCATGATTTGCAAATGAACATTTGACGAGAAGGTTCTAACAACCCTTATGAAACTTAGGGGATCATGTCTTCGCTGTTATCGATGATCGTTTTTTCCATGTTTGTTACAAACCTAATACATTTCAGCATTCCTTGACAAAAACATTCAGGCCACGTGAACAGGCAGAGGGAAGCAGGCTTTCCTGCATTATCGATTTCTGTTGGATAGCAAAAAAAAATGCAGCTATTTCCAATCTGTAAGACCCCAGGGATTCAGGGGTAGGGTGCAATGGCAGATTATAGCCTTTTGGTGCCTGGTGTACAATACTCTATCTCCCTGTAGATTCTTAAACACTTAATAACAGCAATTACAATGATTTCCCAAGCCAGATCATAGCAGATGAGTGATTCCCATCATCTTTGAAGAACTCCGCCTTAAAAGCTTAAAGGCTGATGACCATTTCCCCTGACCCTTTAAAAGAAGAAATCAGAGGAAAAGAGAGAGAGAGAAGGAAAAAAAAATTCTAGCGTTAGCTTGTGTGAAACGCTTAGCTCCCTCCGCCCCCCCCCCCTTTTTTTTGAGTTTAATGGTCCCTTGGCCTTCCAGCAGGAATACTTTTCCTGCTCAAGAAAGTAAGGCCATGATATGAAGGTATGCTTCCTATTTTTAATGCACATTTCCCACAATTGCTACTTTCTCAGCTCCCTTAACAATCCCCAGATCAGAGCATGTGTCCTAAGGGATGGTTCTCATTTGGGGTCTCTCTCTGTCTTTGATTTGGACACCTGTTTCTATTTATAGGTCTCTGAGATCTTTGATTAAGATCAGGTTTTCTATCCTTTCATGACTCCCCTCTGGCAGAGTAGTCCTTGCTAGTTCTTTAAAGTTCCTGGCTTTAAAATCATGAAGTTTTACACTGGGATAATTATAATTCTTAAAAGTGTAACTTAAATCCATTCTTGAACATTTATCTTTTGATTTTTATTCTTCTTTACTGTCTCTCTAAAAGAGAAATGTTCATTCATGTGAATTGATCGGTTTTCTTCATATTATTATTAATAATAATACAAATCTTATTTTAAGATAAGCTTTTTAAAAAGATCTTCCTGGCTATTAAAGAAAGTCCATTTGTTGCAAATGTATTGTCAGGATTTGTAAATCTAGGAACTGAATAAGTTTCTTCAAATTAAGTGAGTATTTTCTTAATAACTTGGCGAAATCTTGACAATGAAATCAGATTTTTTAAAAAATTAACTCTTTAATTTTTTTTCAGTAAACAAAAGTAGTAGAAAAGCATTTTAAGTTAATTATGTTTTAGGACTGCCTATAAAGAAAAACCGTCTTTCTAGTTTGTACTAGACTTTATTTTTGCTTCAATACAAAACTTTAATACCATTGTTTGACTTGATGTTTTACCCTGGTAAATGATCTTTTATTTGTGAGTGGATTTTGTGCATTAGAAATATCAGGAAACTAAAAGCAATTGAAAATACCAGTAAATGGTTTAGTTTGTGGAATGCTCTCTCTCCTTGCAGTTTGCTCAGTTTTATTAGCTGAGCTCTTTTTGTCATCCTATTTTCTGCTTTAACTGAAAAATACGTGATTGTTTGGGTAGAAGATCCAATCTCCATAAGTACTTTGAGAGATTAATTTTAGGAAACTTATTTCAGGTTTTCTCAGCAAGTTAGAGAGCTGCATAAATTATATAAAATTACACTGATATATTGCAGTAGCATAAGAGAGATTACTAGTCAAATGAATAAACAAATTTACAAAGTAAGATTTCTTTCATCACTTTATTTCCTTTTGTCTCCTTTTTCCTTCCTCTGCCTCTTGGTTTACTTAGTACCATTACTGTGTTAATATTAACGATTAGTCTCTTCTCAAGAAAATAATCCAGGATGATGTTTTCCATTGTGCCCAGTTTATTTCTCTGTGTGAAGGTCTCTAGCACCAGGCCAGTGTGTCTGATTTAGGAAAGCTGTCAGCTGGCAGAGGAAGTGTGACTTCTTGCCTAGCTTAAACTTCCATTGCTGACCCAGACATGCCATTTTCCAAGGCTCGATTGGCTCATTGTGTTTATTCTTCTGGTACTAAGAACTAAGTCTCAGGTAACTTTTTCACTTTTCTTTTCTGCTACCCCCCCTCCTCCCTCAATTCTTTTTATAAGGAAAGCTACCCCCCCCCCCCCGTTCTTTTTGAAGAAAAGCATATTACCCGATTTGCCTTTAGGCTCAGGCCAAGTCCTGCTGTGTCATGCTTCTTAACTTTACACTCTGCACTTCTACAGCAATTTAAAAATAAATAAATCATCTACCCTATCCAACATAGAGGCCCTGGCTTTTTAAGGGGCTGTCGAATTTCGAAGGAAATGGAATTCCTTGACCTGCCTGTGGGCACCAACTGCACGTGTCCTGGAGGCTGGAGTGGAGGGTGGGGCGTGGCAGAAGGTGCTGAGTGCTCCTCTTGAGGTCGGGGTCCTTCAGCAAACCAGAGCAGCAGGTGTACACCTTTCTTCTCCTTTTCTTGATTTATCATTAAAAAAAAAAAAAAAAAAGAACAGGGAAATTAAAATCAGTATGTAGGTGGACGTGAATGGGAAAGAGCCTCCTAGCCTTGAATGGAAGGAAGTGAAATGGGAAACTCCACACCCAGGAGTCCGGAGGCCCCGCTGATTCAGAGCGCACGTGTGTGAGCGTGCGAGGGTGCACGTGGGTGTACGCGTGTGAGGCGCGGGCTCGGGTCTGCCGCTTCTGCCACCTCCGTGCCATCACCTCTGGCCAGCGGTTCCCCAAGCCTCGGCCAGTTCCCCCATTGACAGATTTTGCACCGAGGAAGTAGGGAAAATAAATACTTGGAAACTGCCTACTGAGGGACCTGGGGCAAGTTGTGTGCAAACATAACTGGGGCAAAGCAGTGTGCAAATTATAAGCTGTTTAAAATCCCAAATGAATGCCTTGCCCACATAAGCTATTTTGCTATATATGATATATATCAGTTATGTAAAAGGGAAATGGAAAGTTTGCAGGATATCGGCTGCTCTGTTCTCCAAATGAGGCACTGCAGCCTCAAATTCTCAATGGCAAAATAAACGTAGATAATCCTCCTTGCTTTCCATCAGAAGGAAGCTAAAAATCATACCGTAAGGTGTGCATGTGCGATTGTACAATATTATCACCATTCTCCCTGTAGACACTTAGTGTTTATGTGAGTGTGAGGAGAGGGTGAAGAGACCGAGACAGACCGACTTTCGATGTCTTGCTTTGTAGACAGGATCACGTGATGGTGGTTTCAGACTCTATGTGACCAAGTAGGAGAGCATTCCGTGCACAGCAAAGATGTATCTGAGGAAAAGACATCTGGAAATGGTCACATTTTGCGTAAATAAGGGGTACTTAGGCTCCGATATCAGGACACACTACAAACTATGAAAAAGGGCACAGGTGGGTGTTGAGGCGCAACAGTGTGAATTCTTTTTAATTTACACTGGAGAAGAGAAAGCGTGGGTGACAGATCGCTCGACTTTGGATACTTCGATTGACTTTGATGTGTTTCATGTGATATCAGACAACAGAATAGAGAAACCAAAGTTGGGGCGTCACTAGCCAACTGGATTCAGACTCCGACTGGGTTCCTTCGGCGCTTGGTCTTCTGCCATTTAAAAATAAATCAAAGTTTAAATGCTGATTATTCTCGTTCTTCAGTGTTTGAAACATGAACTATATATTACTGTTTCTATTTTGCTTATTTTTATTTGATTTTCCCCCCTCCCCTTTTCGTTCCAGTGGCATGCCCTCTCCCGTGAAGAGCAGGCTAAATATTATGAATTAGCGCGGAAGGAAAGACAGCTACATATGCAGCTTTATCCAGGCTGGTCTGCAAGAGACAATTATGTAAGGCCCTTCTGCACACCAAATGGCTCTTTACTTTCACTCATTCTTTCTTCCTGTTACTTTCATGTCTATTATGTATCTTTTTCAGAATGTATCTAATGCTTGTACTAGTTCCTATTTTTGGAAGTTAGTGAACTTTATAATAAAGATTTCATGGCTCTTGCACATTTTGAAAGCTTTTGGCTATAAGTACTAATGAATTTTTTAAGTAAAACTTTTTTAATAAAAAAACCCCACCATATCATTAAAACATTGGTGAAAACGATTTTTTTTTTTAAGCCTGTAGTCTCATGTACAGGCAACGTTAGTAATAAGTAGTTATGTTACCTTGCAATAATTTTTCTGTGGATATGTTTTTATTTTTTACTTGGCTATAAGTATGTGCGTGAGTATGTATGTGTGTATATACGTAAACTTCTGTGTCATGCTTCTTGCTATTATATATAATAAGCATTTTTCTGTTATGGCATAGCGTTTTTATATTTTAGTCTTAATGGCTATACAAGATTTTATTGAGTGAATGTCATAATTTACTTAGCCATTTTCCCTGCTTTTAGAAACTTAAGTTTCTTTCTATTTTTTTTACAATTGGAAATAATCCCGCAATGAACAAATCTATGTGTAGCAATCTGTTCTGTGTTTAGAGCTATCGTTTCTGTAGGATAGATTCACAGCTGTGGAATTGTTGAATTAAAGAGTATAAATATTTTAAAGGCTCTTAATATGTATTGTCAAATTGTTTTCTAAAAGATTATATTACTTTATAATTCTTATAAATGACGTATTCAAGTGACTGTTTTGCCAGAGGCTAATCAGAACTGGGAGAAAAAAATTTTGTTTCGTATTAATATACCTTGATGTCTATTATGTATCTTATTCAGACAGAGTAAGTACGATTGTATTTTTAAACTGCTAATTTTATTGGTAAAAATACCTCATTTATTTTGCCAATTATGTTATTAACTTTAGTTTGAACATCTTACTAATAGTCTTGATACAGCAAAGACTATCTCTAAGAAAGTATATTATAAATGATATAGAGGGGAATAATTTTGATTATTTATATTCTTAATTTAAAATTCTTAAGATAATTTTTATTTTTCATGTGAGACTGTCATTTGAAATGCCAGCTAGAACAGTCCATAAGCGAAGCTGACCCTTGTGAAAAAGGCATAGGTGACTCTGTTAATGTGTAATTTAATGTCGCGATTGCTGTAGACGGTCCCACGGGGCTGCACGAGGTCGTATGCCCTATACAGTGAGACCCCCAGACTTCTGGAGCACATCTGTTTCTTGTAACATGCTTTGGAGAACGGTTCACTATGGGTGAGGACTTGGAGCTCCAACATTGGTACAACCATGACAGAGGAGGTGCGAGTCCTACTGTTTGTTACTTACGAGCAGCAGCTCGTCAGCTCTCCTGAGTTGTTATTTTAATAACTACCATATGCCAGTTGTCAAGAACTGTTTAAATGCCTTCTGTGTTATTGTATGATCCTCACAATAATCCCACGGCATAAATGGTAGTATTGCATTTTGCACATGAGAAAATTGAGGGGTTAGGAGGGTCAAGTTAATTTGTCCGTGGCCATGTAGGGGCTTCCCCATCTAGGCAGTCTGATCAGCTCAGTCTTCCAGTGCCTTCTTAAGAAGATTGCTTTAGTCGAGGAGTTTTGTCCTCTGAACTGTGCTTCTGTTCTCTTGACTGTAATTAACATCTTCCTGGGGTAAATAAAGCCTTTGTGATGCCCTTTAAGTGGGAAGATCAGTTTCTACCTAAAGGGTTTCAAAAGTGTCCTCTTCTAACCCTGTCCTTTTGGATGTGGTTTGCCTAAAAGGGCAAATCTGACCCTCCCTCTCTGACCCATGGAAGGGCTTTGCTGTGCTGTGAATTTGTGTAGATTTAATTAGCATTGCTTGTTGAATGTCTTTGAGTGAAGTTTTGGGTTCTGATCCTTAAGTAAAGGAGTGAGTTTTCACTTTTAAAAAGAGATCAAAGAAACATATTCTCTCCCTCTTTCTCTCTGTCCTCCATGTAGAAAGATGGGAAGAAAGTTAATGTTAAGGAAACCCAGTCTAACATGAATTTACTGAAAAGATTTTCCTCTCTCTAAGGAAATTTTTTCATTTATCTCGATTTTAGGATTTCTCGAGTGAAGAAATCCTAAAACCTCACCTTTGTTCATTACAATTTTTATAATGATCGAAATAAGCCTATTAATTACTAAGGCAAACAGAAGTCAATCAAGTGGTAGCTCTTTAGCTAAAGATAGTATTCTAACATAACAGTACGAGGATAGAGTCTAAACAAGAAATATGCCTTGTATCTTAGTATATTTAGTGTCAGAATGCTATCCTAATCCTCACTGAGACATATTTAATATATTTACCATTAAATTCCCCATTCTTTGGCATCATAAATTTTATAACCTCAATTTGTTTTTATAATTTTATTTTTTGTAACTTTTATAACTGAAGTTTGCCTAAATCAACAACTGTACATATCTTCTTAGGTGAGATAGGCCAAATATTTATATTGTCATAGCTTTTAAATTTAATGCTTAATAACGTCAGTATGATATATAATTTTAATGAAAAACATTTTTATGTTTACCACACATGAATTTTGTGGGGGTTAGGGGTATAAATGAACATCAATACATCCAAACTACTTAGCTCTTTTTGTTTACTGTAAATGTAGTAAGTTCTCTTGAAACACTTGGTTTATCCCTGGAATGTAGGACAGGTCATTTCACAAAGGCGACTGCCGTCCTACACCGCACTGTTCTAGGTGTGTGCTGGGAGGCAGAGATGTTCTGAGACGCAGGTGGTGGTCTTATGAGCCATGGTCTTGTGGTGAAGGGTTAGGGACAAAGCCCGTCACAAGCTCCTGTGAAGAGTTGGGTTTCTGCAGTGAGCTCTGCCTGAAGGTAGGGTGGGAAGGGGAAGGGATGAGGGGTGGGGCAGAGAAGGTTCCTGGAAGAGATGACACTTGAGGCGAGTTTAGGGAGTTTAGAGCCCGAGTTTAGGGAGTTTAGAGCCCGAGTTTAGGGAGTTTAGAGCCCCGTGGGAGCTGAGAGGAGAAAGTGAGGAAGACTGTCTCAGATGTAAAAGGACCTCACAGCCCCTTGTGAAAATCACAGAAATTCCACTTGAAAGGGAGATAGCGGGTCCCTGTGAGAAGCATGCTCTCCCTCAGTCTGCTCCCCGCCTCCCAGAGCACCATCTTAAAGAAGACTGTCATTTTGGGTGTTCCATTTCCCAGGGCCACAGGTACCTGCTGGTTGCCATAGGGTTTGTGAGGATAGATTCGGTCAGCTTTCCAAGGCTTTATGGCTTCACCAGTGGGGTCATGTGACATGAAGAAAAACTATCTTGCCACTATGTTCAATATTATCATACAGTTTAATTTTTGTTTGTCAATGCGATTATTACAGCAGATGTAAGATAGAGATATTGGATACAATGTGTGTTCTGTTAGTTACTTGAAAATACCACCCTAATCCAGGTTGGTTCATGTAAATCAAATATGTTTGGCGTCTCTGCCCTATTACAATTATTTATTTGAGGGGAAAGTAATTATGAAGGAAAATGGAAAATTAGACCACTATAAATGGAACCTAAATTTTTAAATTTGTGATTATGATGATTTTGAGATGAATTTAAAATTGCATGTATATCCATGTTATATCTGCTTTAGGAAGCAAGGTCCTTAAGTGCCAGAAATAAGTATTTGAAATTACATTTAGTTTTCACAAGTCCTACCTTCCCCTCCTTCCACTGTCCTTGGTTGTGTTACACTTACACCATGGGGGCTGAGGGTCCTCGGTTAACATCCTTACCTTTTAATTCTATGGTGGAAATCACGGTTATGAAGATTTATCATGTATATAGGCAGAAGTGGGTTTTAAGCGTGGTGGTTAAAAACCACAGGTCTACCTCTTTAAGCGGACTTTCGTTGAAGGGGGTTCTATGGCTACAGCCCTAGGACGTCATTATCCTAGTGCGTGTGTGAGACCACTCCCAATTGAGTACTGAGGATGTTAAATATGAGGCTGTAGAGACAAAGATCACAGAGAAGTAAGAATTTATTTTCTCTTTCTCTTGCTTTCTGACTGTGTCTAGATAAATGTGTGTGAGAGAGAGAGAGAGAGAGAGAGAGAGAGAGAGAGAGAGAGAGAGAGAGAGAGAATGAAAATGCGAATGCATGAGGTATCTTTCTCTGTTGACCATATTTTTGAATCACATTCACCCGTGTGTTCCCAGGACAGTCTGTAACATGACAATGTGCCCATCTTCTTCTAGGGTAAGAAAAAGAAGAGGAAGAGAGAGAAGCTACAGGAATCTACATCAGGTAGGCACCCTGCCTCTTTCCAGCTGGTTCTCTGACAAGCGCCTTTAAAGTAGTTTGTATCTTTCTACACACTGCTTTATTCTGTAACTACAACTCGTGATATTTTAACTCTGCTTTTCCTCCTGAAATTCTTTAAAAATGTTGAAGAGACCTTTCTTTTAAATGTGGCTGTGTGAAGGTACATCTAAAACCTTTTTATTCCAACCCTGTCACCTGGAATCCTGATTGTTAGCTGTGGTTGTTTGTTTTGTTTTGTTTTTGCTCCTGTTCTATGTTCTCTTTGCTTTAACACTTCTATTTGTATAACTCTTCACAGTAAAAAAAAAAAAAAATTTATGGTGATTCTATAATATGCTACCTTATATTCCTTTGAGAATCTTTTCTGTGGTTTATGTTATTTAAAAATACAAAACATGACGATAGGGTTTATCTTTTCTATACATTAATTCAAGGCATCAGTCAGTGAGGTCCTGTTTATTTCCCCTTTTTCTTTCATTAAAAGGCCACTAGTACTGCACAAATAAAAATGGCTGGTATAAGAACCATAAAAAGTAAAGCAAACAAGTCCACGTAATGTTGTAGCTGCTACATATTTGGAATGTTCAAAAACCTCTTCAATAAAAATTTGTTAAAGACACAATTTTCTGCAGGTACAGGTCCAAGAATGACAGCTGCCTACATCTGAAACATGGTAAGAACGACTCTTTGGTCCTACTGCTGACATTCGTTATAAACAGAGGCACGTGCTTGTGACTCTCCTTGCTCACATGGATGCCGTTCAGCATTGCTCCTTTAAAGACGAAACGCCACCAAAGTCAAATTAGCGCTTTAAAAAATCTGATGGTTTTTATACCGGCTATGTATTTGCAATATAGTATGCTTTAATCTCTCCCCCTTTCCTCCTTTGCCCCTTTAATCTTTCTTCGTTCCCTTTCCCCTAACTCTCTTTTCAACCATTCCTTACTCCGACGCATGACAAATTTGCCTGCTTAAAAAACAAACAAACAACACAAACCAGCAAAACGTCATCTTCCTCAGCAAACCCAGGGCCCATTCTATCTCAGGGCTCAGCAGTTTTTGCTCTTCAGAGACTTCTCCATTGAGATGATATATAGGTACTTGAAAGTAATGTATTTGTTCCTAGTGTGGAAAGATAGATGTGCTTTATTTTTCTTTTGTTCTGTTTAAAAATATGGCATGGGGACTACTTATTTCATCAATTATATTCCGTCATTAAGTTTTTTCTTTATTGGTAACCAATGCTAGATCTTCCTTTAGTATTTATAAGTAATATTCGTTGTTATCTCTTTTTGCTCTAATTCTTTAATTTTTGACCACATAAGCACCAGGCCAGGGAATCTGGTTTTGCGCATTGATTTGGACTTTGCCAAGCTTTGAACCCATGTAGTGTGTGGATATAGTGTGTTTACATCTTCTCTCAGTGACAGTTCTTTTCAAAGGAGCCACTTTGGGTTCTACCTTCCCCAACATCCCACATCCAGGCCCTGTCAGTTCTGTTCTTTGGGTCTGTCTGGCTTTCCTCTCATACCCATCACTGCCACAGCCCAGCTCAGGTGCGAACGCCATCTGGATTATTATAACAGCCTTTGGCTCTTTTTCCTGCCTCCAGACTTTCTTTCTGTCAGTTCATCTTTGATGTTGCTCCCAGAGGGATTCACTAAAACACAAGTTGATTGTGTCACTTCCCGACTGAGAACGGTCAATGCTTTCCATCATCCAAACAGGATGAAGTGCAAAGCACTTAGTGCAGCTCTACCTCTACCCTCTCCTCAGAGTTCTGCCCTCGGTCATCCTTGTGCTCCACCTGTTCTTACCTCCTCCCTATCCCTGTGAGTCCTGTGCTCAGTCCAAGCAAAATTATTAGGCCCCCGAATAGATGGAGGCCGCTGCACAATGCGCCCTGCATTAGGAAGCCTGATTTCTGTGCCTGAGGAAGGGACTGATCAGCAGTGTGTCCAAGGAGAAGAGCATTAGCCTATAGATCACTTGGTTCTTAACTAGGTGACCCCTACTTTTTAGAACTGATTTTTTTAGAACTGCATTTTGGCTCTAAAATTTGAACAAACTTTCCCAAAGGAGCCAGCAGAAATTTTGGTACCAAATACATCTGAATTTTAAATCCACCGTTTGCCTGTGCAGTCTACTTCAGCTTTCCAATCTTCATATTCTGCATCTGTGAACCAGGAATGATAACGCCTACCACCTACAGCTGTTGGTGTGTCGCATAGCCCTGCCTCCCTCCGTCCACCCTCCCTGAGACCCGACTCGGTGTCCTCTTTTCCTGTGCAACTTTCCTCATCTTTATTCAGATTCCCCTGGTTCTTCGACATTCTGTCACCGTAGTTTCATGATATCAAAACTCTTCCAAACTCGTGCTGAGTGGCAGGCTTTTCTCTGAGTGAAAAGAGGATCGTTCCTTCCTCGAGGTGTCCAAACAGGGTGTCCAAACAACAATATCACAGATGCACATCCAACCCAACAGCTATTAATGGAGGACCTGACTGAGCGGGCCTCCTGGATTGGTTATTAGGAGCACAGAGGTGACTTCCTCACGGCCCCTGCCCCAAGAAGCTCACGGCATCGTAATAGAAGTAATTCTAGTGGCAATCGCTTTCGCAAGCTTTTGCAGGTTTTGGCATTCCCTTTTTTTTTTTTTTTTTTTTTTGGAAGGCTGCCGTCCCTGACTCCTGCATGCAGGTGTGGACGGCAGCCCTTCCATGCTCTTCCTGTACCTGGAAACCCTCCAGAGTGCGGTGTGCTGAGGCCCGGCACGCACCGACTCACTCCACCATCCAATCACCCCGAAGTCCTCCATGCTGCTTCTGTGAGAAATCGTACAGAAATGATTTTGTGTTCTTATTAACATTACATAGTGTTTTCGATGAGAAGATTAAGCCGAGTATGTTTGTCCTGGGGTGTATCCCAAACATCTTTAAAAAAAAAAAAAAAAAAAAGTCACAGCTGTCATTGTGCTTTCTTGTCACTCATTCTTTTCTAAAGGTTACAATGTCCTCACTAACCTGTACCAGAAAAACAAAACAAAGTGTCCCCCATCATCTTCAAGAAAAGATTCCCACCAGCCGCCCGCCGGGGCCGCAGACGGCAGAGGTTCACTTCCGTGGCGTGTCCAGTGATGCTGTCCCATCTCGTTGCCGGATCGGTCCCGCAGCCTTTGAAGTCACTCCCTTCCACACTGTTCTGTTTCAGAGAGCAGTGCTGGCAGTCATTTGATAAGCATTACTGAGCAGAGAGGAGCTCAGATTTGCATTCATTAAGATTTCAGTAAATTAGGAATGATAATATTCCTACTCTTCCCACTCCTCCCTCCCCACACCTTTGTTTTAGGAATTCAGAAACTTCAATATATGTAGTAGTTGACCTGTTTCATCATTACTCCACACTTATTGAGCACCTAATAAATGCCAGGTTGCATTGTAAGACTTGGAAATACGGTGCTGAAAGAGGCAAGGGAGTTCCCTGCTCTCGTAGTGCTTACATTCCTGTGAGGGTGGTTGACGAAAAATAAACAGGAAAATGTAAAAATACAAAGGAGAATGGGCTTGACGGTCTGCTCTAGGTCGGGCAGTCAGGAAGGGCCCTTCTGAGGAGGCGACACTTGGTATTCACCCACTTGGTATCCCTAAAAAATGGGGAGGGCGTTCTGTGTATGGTCAGCGGTGGCAAAGAAACAAAGACGAGGGCAACTGCTCATCGTGTTATAGAAGGAGCTCAGACTAAGAGCCCTGGCCTCGGAGTCGCCGTGTAAACCGTGTAAACCGCACGGACTGGGCCAGATCACTTCACGCCAGGGGACCTGGTTCTTCCGTTTGAGTGAGAGGGCTCGCCCAGAGGCCTCTAAGCCCCAGCTGCTTTGCTTTCCGTGGTCTACACTGCCTCCCAGCGTTATTAAAGAGACTTGGGTCTCTTTTACACTTCGTAATTTGTAGTCCTCGCCCTACGTCTGAGTGGTTTTGTCTAACTGTTAAAGCACCTGTATGATCTCGAAAACGCCCCGTGTGTGGCGTGGTGGTTTTGCAGCTCCTGCGTAGAGCGCTCCTGCCTGTCCTTTTCCTCCCCAGAGCAAGGGCCTCAGAAGCACTGGCTCCGGTGGGGTTTGATCCTCCGCTGACATGATCCTATGGCTCCTTATCTGGCAGACTACAGTCATGCATGCTAGTGCTGGCTTCGCCTTAGGAACAAACCAAAGACAGATAAAATATTTGATTAGATTCGGTCCTGCAAATAGTGCAGAATCTCACATGGCTGGTTTTCAGTTGTGACGAGAAGTTGCTTAGTAGTATTAGCTGAATTCCTCTCGTTCTTCTCTTCAGCAAGGTAGAGCCGATGGGACACAGCACCCGGGCGGGGGAGACATTGTGACTCTTAACAGGAAGAGACTTTTTTTGAGAGAATTTATTTCCTCTTACGTACACAGCGAAATTTAACATTATTTTGGTGTCCTTAAAGAAAATTCTTACATCTGTGTATGTAGCTAAAATGCTAGATAATGCTCATCACTAGTGTGGGACAATGAACTATAAAGAAAATACCCCAGCTAATAAGGAAAAGACTCCTCAGGGAACCAAAAAGCCCTCTGAAAAGTTGTGTTTCTACTCCTTAAAAGATATATGTTTCATCTAATGCTTTTGGCGGGGGGGGGGGCGGGGGGGGAGGGGTAGAGGCGGGAAATACCATTGCAATTGCCTCATGCGGCCTAAAGTAGATATTGGCTCTTTAAACAGTTCCTCAGACACCAGCTGTGTCCCTATCTCCCAGTGTGGTTCTACTTTTGTGTGTTATAAGAGGATTCACTCCGGTGAAATCATATTGAAACAAATCAGCATTAACCTTAGTCTCAACACCTCGCAGCAACTTCCAGGATAATTAGAAATGGGATCCGTAAAAGACTTCCCTCCAGGTCGGTGGAGGTGATTTCTGAGCTGTGGGTCTTTCAGGAAAGCCAAGTTCATCCTTAGCTGTTTGGACTAACTTGTCACTTGTGGGAATGCTGGGAGCCCAGGGCTGCAGGGTTGAGACTGTGTGCATTCCCCGGGTCCAGCCGGAAGGCCGGTACCATGAACACCAGCCATTTGTTTATTCACTCTAAGTCAAGAGCTGTGTTAGGCAGTTGGGGTACTTGCTGAATAGACCTGGTCCGTACTGGAGAGCTTCCAGTTTAAGGAAGACATAGACGTAAGACATAGAATGGGTACTTATAGAATAATAATGTTTTATGCTATGAAGGAGGTGCATTATGTAAAAATAAGGAGAACTGGAAGCATGTACATCAGAGCGTGATCAAAAAATGCTTCCTGGAGTACGTAACGCTAAAGCTGTCCCGTCGTGAGGGGATTCTTGGGTTTGATGGAATGGTGATTGAGTTGCTGTGAGTTTCCGGTATTTTTGTACGTGTTTGATTTGGAATACATAACATCTCGAGTTTGTCAGAAGTCAGAAATTATCATCAAATACTGAACTTTCTTTCTGACTTAAGAGTCAATGTTCAAAATTCCATAGTGTTCCTATACTCTAATGATGAAGTATCAGAAAAAGTGGAAAAAATAATTCCTTTTGCAATTGCAACAAAAAGAATCCCTAGGAATAAATCTAACAAAACATGTGAAGGGTCTATATGATGAAGTCTATAAGACCTCTTAAAAGAAACCGAAGAAGGTACAAAGAAATGGAAAGATAGTCTGTGTTCTTAGATTGGAAGAATCAACATAGTTAAAATGACCATATTACCTAAAGCATTATACGGATTAATGCTATCCCTATCAAAATCCCATTGGCATTTTTTAAAGAAATCGAACAAAAGATTTGTAAGGAATTAAAGGAGCAAATAATTAGAATTTTTAAAAAACTGGAGAGAATTATCACTCTGAGTTTACTAATTTAAAAACATAACACCACAAATTGGTTAATGTTTATTTTAGCAAAACAAACACAAAAAGCCCACCGTCTTAAAATTATATAGATTGAAAAGATATTCTTGTGATATTTCAATGTATTTCCTTTGATTACATGATGTCAAAGAACTAGTTAAAAAGTAGAAACAAGCTACCTTTTAAAATAAAAAACCTCCGGTTTTTAAACATACAGAGAGATACACATACAGTCACAGACACACACAGGCACTCAGGTACAGACATACACACTGTGTTTTTGGCTCTGGCATAATCTTTGTCTTATATACTGCCTGAAAAATTAAAATGTTTTTACCAAATAAAAACTTTAACCTGAACTTTCTTGAAGCCAAGAGACACATGAGAAAAGTAATTTCTAATAGAGTAGAGAATGTAACAACAGTTAATTGTGCAGTGGTAGGATTCATATCTTGGAAAAAAATTGTTTCTAGCTTTCCATTTGATGGTGGTGTTTGAGAGCCTGATGAGGTGGTTAAGGTTTGGGAACTTGGGGCACCTGTGAAGCCTCCCTACAGAGCTGACTGTCTAGAATGGGACTGAAGATGCCTTCAGGACTGGTGACAGGACTGTGACCCTGAAGGGTCCCCCCGGAGCTATGCCCGAAGCCTGAGGTTTACCTACCTTGTAGAGTCAGGGAGCAGTCTGAGTATTTTCAGTAGTCTCTCTGAGAAAAATGTTTATTTTATATAGTTTTTGAAGCTCGCCCTGGTGAGTTTGACGTTTTTTCCTAATCCTTGTTCTAAATCGTGTTCCGCAAGTATAATTCTAGTCACCCGCATTAAGTATCAGTGTGCCTCTGGATATTTGTTTCTGGGTTGGCATGTGCTTACAAAGTAATAAAATTGGAAGCAGCTAGAAAATCTTAAGGCTTGTCTGAAGTCTCAAAGTAAAAATTAAAGTTTAGACAGTCAGAAAGTGAAAAGATGACTTTGTTTTCCGTTCTTCATCTTTCTGCCACATACTTAGGCACTAAGTGTGACAAGCACTTAGGAAGCCCCTGGGCCAGAATGGTCACTAAACAGGCAGGAGAAGCGCAGGTGTTAGGGGCCCTTGGGAAGGGAGCCTAAAGTCTGGAGGCGGGTGACTGTCAGATAAGGGAGACCTAGGGATGACAGCAGCCCTGGCAGTGGTGGCTGTGTGGCCTCCATGGGGCCCCAGTTGACATTTTCCGGGAAAACATCTGCACCCTGCTCAGCGCCATCCCAGAGCCCCCGCCCGTAGTGGTCCTTCGAACGGAGGTCTCGCCCAGGGGCACCTTCTGCCTGCCATGAGGAGCAGAAGCCGCCCACGCTGGCTGAAGGAGGGAAGAGGAGCATCCTGTGGAAGCCAGAGACAGTTGGGCCAAGGAGAGTACTAGGAGATGGCCTTGGAAAGGTGTCCAAATGCGTTTCCTGCCTCTTACATCCGTCCATCCCTGAAAATGGCTTCCTTCTCCCTTCCACAGATCGACTTCCTCCGTTCTTTGAATCACGTGTCCAGAACTCCCAAGCCTACGTGTGTCATTACTGTGTCGGTCTCCCAAGGACGTGGTGATTCTTCCAGATCCCAAAACATCTGCACCCTGGATGTTTTGGGATCCTGGAAGAATCCAGATCCCAAAACATCTGGATAGCCCAGGGTGGTCAGACTTCTGCCCCAGTCGGTCATCAGCCGTGGCCAGAGGGGAGGGTCACTCTGTCAGGGCCCACTGCTCTAACGTGGGTGTGAGGAGCGGGGATGAGAGGGGCCCTGGGCGGCGAGCCAGCAGGTGCGCCCTGCGGCTCACTCGTCAGCTGGAGGCTGGGTTAGCAGACAGGGCAGTTTTATCTAGGTAGTTGTGTGCTAGTGAGGAAATTGGGAGGGGGTGACGCACGTGCTGCAATGTCCTTGCCATCGATTCTTGTTCCCTATGTAACGGTCACAAGAGCCTGAATTGTGTTTAAGCTGCTTTGGGAAACAACCAGGGAGCTGGGCCCTTGGCTAGACTGATCACTTGCCATTAAAAAATAGCAGCATGAGGCGCGATGAAACCCTCTTGAGACATAACATTTAGTGCTGTTCAGGAAAGCCCATGCAGTGGAATTAAGATCAGTGCACTTGAGAATAGTGGCTAGAAAAAAAAAAAAAAAAGTATTTTAGATAAATTGTTTGATAGGATGTGTTCTTCTCACTGAGCCATCTGAAACTGTAGAGGAAATCAGCCCTTCTGGACAGTGGGGTTTCCCAGAGAACTCTAGTTTTACCTCTTTATCAAAACGTGTAATTTTTAACTCTTTTGGGTGCAACTCTTCAACAGGTATGTGCAAATTTAATATTTCTTAGTACCGCACACCATTATTCTACAGTATATATAAATGTGGCCTATAGTATATGCTAAGAAATTGGTGCTGTTTGCCGCTATTTAATTATCCCAAATCATGTCGGATTTTTAAAAATCTGCTTTTTATAATTTTTTTGTGTGTCTTCCTTTTCTGTGCGGGCCCATGCCCTCCCATACAGTAGTATGTTCCTTCCGATGTTGTGTGGCTCCGAGAAGAAAACAAAGCTTATTTAGATAATACATAAATGAAACGTGAGCGGGGTCTGAGATCGGAGCGTGGAGGCTGCTCTTTCAAGGAAGGGTGAGGTGCGCTGTCTGTGTGTGTGAGCTTCTCGACAGCACTTCTGATGGCGTCGGGCCTTTTCACCTTCTTTTCCTCGGCTCCGTCCTTTGGAACTGAAGCTGCCAGGTTACCTGATGTCCAGATGAGGGAGGCGAACCTGCTGAAACTACTCGTGAGCTTCAGTAAAGCTACTTTATTCTTTTTGACACAATGAGAAAAAAGGTGCGGTGGAGAGAACCTCTGTTTAGGACTCGAAAGCCAACCCTGCCCCCTACTGGTCGGGCGACCTCAGGCGAGGTGTCAATGGCCCACAGCCCTGATCTGCTTATCTGTTAATGGGCGGAAATAGGTGGGGCTGTCGTGATGGTTACCTGACCCCGTGCAAGTCAAGCGCTTGTCTCAGTGCCTGGCGCATCAGTGCTCAGGGACAGGACATTCATTTCTTTTCTCCCTGGCCCCCCACCCCCAGCTTCCTACAGAAAGGGCCACCTTGGAATCAACAAGGCTGTGGCACACATGGCACCAGGAGGCCTGGGTACTCTCTGGGGGTCACCTCAGACTGGTCGTGTTTCGACCACATGCCTCAGTCTGGTCTAAGACAGCGGGGCCGGACGAGCTTTGGCTTGCCTGCTTCCTGCTCTGGAAGTCTGCCTTCCCTTCTTACTCCACGTTATACAAGAGTTCACACCCTGAAATCACAGGATTTTGTCAGTTCGCCCTGTGGCAAGGCAGAGAACTTAGACAATTGCCAGGAGGTGTGGAGAGCATGCCGCTGTAAGGCAGTCTTCGCAATTAAAATCTGCCTCTGTTCACCTCTCACAAAACTGATCGCTCGTATTCTCGCCTCGAATTTCATGTCATAACTGAAAAACACTTGAAGTTCCTTCGTGCTCCCTGTTGATAACATTTGAGAGGGTTTCGAAGGGAGGATCTTTTAACACACCTTTCTGGGTTCCTCACCATTTCCGGACAAGGAAAGTGATGTTGCATGGCACAAAGGTGGGCTGGTCCTCACGTGTTGTTCTTATAGACCAGCTCTGCTGCCCCCTGCTTGGCCTGGCCGCCCAAGCACACCCATCGAGTCCCCGATCACGTGCTGACCCTCCTCCCTTCCACCTTGGCTTAACTAGCCAGAGGACAGCCTGGGGAAGGGGCCAGGCTAGGCCGCAGGATGCCCAGGGCATGGGCTGGGAAGCACTCAGCTTCTGGTAGAATCTTCTGTTAGAGCTGATGGAGCAGGAATTACTGCTCCTTCCTGCTTTTCACTTTTTTTTTTTTTTTTTTTTTTTTGAAACAAGGCCTAGAAAGCCCTAATGCCTCAGAGTCGGTACTGTTTATCCCCAGAAGCAGGTCCATCTTCAAATCTTTAGATTTCCCTTTATCACTTGGGCTCTTAATGACTGTGCAGGTTGCTGGTTCCATTTGGTCAGTGGGATATTTCGTTAAGATAGGAATTTGGTCCCCGAGAGCATCCCGAGTTTCAGATGGATGGTGCCGCCCTCAGATCCACCCTGCGGATGGCCCACCCGGCGGCCAGCAGTGACTCCTGGCGGAGGGAGCCTGAGCCTTAACATGTAGGCGATGGGCCTCACTGGCTTCCTTTGAAGCGGGCGCAGTAATTGCCAGCAGTGACTCCTGGCGGAGGGAGCCTGAGCCTTAACATGTAGGCGATGGGCCTCACTGGCTTCCTTTGAAGCGGGCGCAGTAATTGCGGCTTTGATTACAGCGACTTCACTGGTGGATCGGGCTGCGCTGGGGCTCGCCCAGCCTGGCTCAGCCCCGCCA
The DNA here is from genome assembly GCF_014176215.1 of Rousettus aegyptiacus. Taxonomy (NCBI): domain Eukaryota; kingdom Metazoa; phylum Chordata; class Mammalia; order Chiroptera; family Pteropodidae; genus Rousettus; species Rousettus aegyptiacus. Next base: position 26,033,469 of record NW_023416285.1, read on the forward strand.
CAGCCCCCCAGTGATGCCTTAGATGTGGGAAGTCTCCAGTCTCCGAGCCTCATGCCTGTGGTTTCTTGAAAAGACTCTTGATTTGACCAGTTTTATGTCTCTAAAGCCACCGTGGCAGGCTCCCATTTCTCCTGCTTGGAGGTAAGACCTGGTCCCGCCCTGACAACCCTGTACTCACGGGAGCCGCCAGGGTCAGACTGCCTTCCCTGACAGCGAGCTGGGTTCTTCGCCACTTCACTTAACCATTTGTTCTGCTGTTAAGAAGGCATCTCGGGATGGGACGAGCTGCTTTTTTGGTTGACAGTTGTACAGAGGATTTCTGAAGCCTACTTTTCAGAAGGATTTGCAAGAGGACACTGAAATAATGAAATGACAGTGGGGAAATGTGAGACTACCTGTAGGAAGACACGGCTTTATGAGGAGCTGTCGAGATTCTTTCCAGGGAAGTGCATATTATCATTGTGGTAAATGGTCCCTCTAAAAAGCCGAGTTGGTTTGACCTGTTATGTTAGTATTGTGCTCAGCTCAAAAGGGAAGAGGAGAAGGCTCTTCTGGGTAAGGCGAGGTGGGGGAGGGTGACGTGGTGTCCAGCTCTGCTTGAGAATGGGGGCCACAGCAAGGGCCATGGAGGTCATCTCTTCCTCATGACTTCAGAGTCAGCCTGAGGCTCGGGGCAGGCACAGATCCCAACAGAGGGCCAGTTTGGCTCCTTCTGCCAGCAGACATTTCTGGCTGCGAATGGCCAGTGCATCTGAGTCAGAGCACTTGCCTCCAGCTGCTGTGAGCTCCTGGCCCAGGGCCGCGAGGCTGGTCCCCAGCAGGAAGAGCACTCTGGGGCAAACCTTTGAGAATGTGTAGTGCAGAGGCACAGTGCCAACGGGAACTGCAGGCGCCCTCGCCACTGTCCGGCTCTGCCCTGCTCTCCTTGGAGAGGGAGGGTCCTTCGGGACGCCCACCCTCCTGTGTGAAGGGTTGGTGCTGTGCCTAAGGTTAGAAAATCGCGATGCGGCAGTGTCTTCCCGCTCAACAGGGAAAAGGAGACTAGGAATCGAAACTGTCATTGAAGACCTCAGTTGCCAGCATTCTGTGATTTCCTTCTGTTTGGTTTTTGTTTTTTCAGTAAGTCATCACAGCGACAGCTCACGCATCCCCGGGCTCACTGTGGCCCACGCACCTTGCGGGCGTTAGCCCCTCCTCCTCACAGGTCCCACACCCCAGATCCTGCTCCCTCTGTGAGCAGCACTCTGTAGACTGCACCTTGCCATCCAAAGTTTAGTTCTCATTATTAAACTATTTCAAAACTTCCTTCAATTTCTCCTCTAAGGTCTCTTTCCACTTACTTATATAAAGAGCATAAAAAGTCCACCATTGGAATTAATTTTTAAAGGAAACTTCTGCTGGTAGCAAGGACGGCACAAGCATGAAGGGTTGGGATTCATCTGAGACTGGCAGGGATCCAGATAGAGTCTGAATGAGGTGGCCTCCCCAAGTTCAAAGCCGGGGAAGCAGATGCTCTCCGGGGCGAAGGAACCAAACTTTGGGATGCTTTCACTTTCCTTTTGTCTTTGTCTCATCTGTTACAACATTATATTTTATTTCTAGCCCCTTTTTAAAAGCTCATTTAAACTTTTGGACTTGGAGATTCTCCTTTATTTGAAAGTCATTATCATCAGCAGTATCAAACAATTACTTAAATACTTGTTGAGCATACATTCCAAGGCTAACATGAGAGATCCTAGTTATTATGAAGGGAAGAAATCTTGAGAATTGTAAAATCTTAAGTAAAACCAGAGAGGCCTGTGCACCTTGGACTGTGGTGAACAGAGCACGTCCTGGGCACGGGGCTGCTGTGGGCGTGTGCGGCGCATGGGTTCATTGGAGCACAGTTCAGTTTTGTGTGAAACCAGACAGTGGCTCTCCACAGTGGACTAAAAAACTAAACACTTGCGATGACAGCGCTTTCCCTGATCCAGCCAGTGCTTGTCGTTACAATTCATGTTTGGCCATTTCATCCTGATGTTTTTCAAACATTTTTTTTTTTAACCGCGATCCAAAGTATTAAGTACATGTCACATCATAACCTTTACAAACATATACACGTACATGGAACCAAAGTAAACATTTCAGTAAAGTATACTCATTCTCTAACATGGTCTGGGGATACGGGACTACCATGGGGCAATGTGCTTTTAGCCATTACCAAATCAACCAAATGGATTAATTAAATGCAGAGATTTGAAGGCATGTGCTGTATGCAGTAGAGGTTAAAATTTTTTTAAAGGCCTGTGGCAAATTCACTTTAACAGCATTTCGTGTGTTCCTTCCTGAGGTGGAAAACGAAGCTCATTCCCAACATGCAAAGCCAAGGCAGCAGCCCCGGGACCTCTTCTGGAGATGGAAGCTTGTTGAAAACCCAGACTGTCTCCACGGCCTGCCCAGTCGACCCCAAAGGAGAATTGACACCAACTTCACCCTGAGGTCACCGCTAGAGACACTGATCCACAAAGACAATCACTGCCAAACCCCCCCTTCATCTACCACAAGAGCCAAGTTCCAAAATAGAGCATAAAGCTGTTTTTTTTGTTTGTTTGTTTTTGTTTTTTTTTTAAATTAAAAAGCACATGAGAATGCTAGCAGGCCCTGGGTCAGCTGAGCAGCTTTCCTCCCCCATGTCCGCCGTGCACTCCCCAGAGCATCTTGCATCCGTACCTGTAACCTTTGGCGAGGACGGTGACTTGGCTGCCTTTGCCTGTCATGAGCAACAGGAGCTGGCAGCCAGTGTGTCCCTCAGCGTCCCAGTGGGGACTCTGTGGAAGAGTTCCCTCTTCGTCTTCATGTTTCTTTCTCTTCCTTTTTCCTAAAGCTTTTATTTAACAGTGCAAAAGGATGAATCTTATGTTTGCTTCTTTCTTTAAACTTGAATTTTTTTTTTTTTAATTTACACGTTTTAGGTTTAATTTTCTTGTATATTTTGCTAGCTATGAGCTTTTAAGTAAAACTCAAAGATCTGGAAAAGTTTGAAATAAAAATGAAATGAAAAGAAGCCGCCTTTTTTGGGGTGACATCTTGTCCATAAGGGGCTTCTCTGTGAATGGCCTGTGACAAATAGTGGCCTCTCTTCTAAGGTGTTCAGTAGTGCTAAATAAATGTAACAGCCAAATCCATTCTGTCGGTAGCAGTCGGCAGTACTATTTTGTTTTATTTTTTGTCTGATCACTCCTTTTTTTTCAAAAAAAAAAAAAAAAAAAAGGTAAACCTTAACAGATACGTTTCAGTAGACCGGTTTGCAGTGAATTTTCATTTCTTCCCTTCTCACCTCCTTCTTGTAAAAAGCCCAGCACTTGAATTGTTATTACTTTAAATGTTCTGTATTTGTATCTGTTTTTATTAGCCAACTAGTGGGATTTTATGCCAGTTGTTAAAATGAGCATTGATGTACCATTTTCTTTTTTTTTTTAAATAGCAAGGCACAGCCTTTGCCCCATACTGTCATCTAACGTTTGTCATTCCAGTTTGAGTTAACGTGCTGAGCATTTTTTAAAAGACGCTTTGTAATAAAACATTAAAAAAAAAAAAAGTCACTTTTTAGAAGAGTGAAGTGCCTGATCATCGAGTTGGGAATGGTGAACTAAGTCCACGTGCCAGGCCAGAGCCAATTGTCCCCTTCTGAGGGTCACTGCTGGTGTAGCCTCCTCTGGGAACAGGCCGATGCCTGTCATACAAGGGGTACCTTCCCCGGGCTCTAAGACATGTGGTCAAAGGTGCTTGTATGACGTGGGCACCACCACCTCCTTCCCAGGTGTAGATAGACATCAGTGCCGAAGGGAAGAAGTGTCACCACAGTTCAGACAGGGTTGGCTCCTGAGCACCTTGAGCATCTGAGCATCCTCGTGGGCTCCGGCTGGCCGGCGGCTCGCCACCGTCTCTGCAGGTGTGCCCGTGCTTTCCGCTTCCCAGCCCAGTGGTTCTCAAGCTGGGCTCCTCAAATCCAGGTGTCCCTGTGCCGAAGGAAGGTTTTAACTGCCACTTATCTCCCCAAAGTCAACATCTTCCCAATTTCAGGTGATTTGAATTCTAGAATTCTCCCTTGAGCTGTTGTAGGTTGTTAGGTTGGTTTCTGAATTAGCCAAACAGATATATTTTGCATTCAAAGCATAGTATTTCATGGTCTTCCACAACGTTTTTCTATGCATTGAGCTAGCTTGAGAACCATCGATAAATTGGTCTGACGACTCTGGCTGAAAATCTAGTTCTATCTTTTTTCAACCTTTGATACAGCTGGGGAACAGCTGGCTACCATACTTGTAATAACCCTCCACATACTGTACTTGAAGATTGCCATTAAATCACCCCTCAGATTTCTCTTCTCCAGGCTAAGTAATCCCAATTCCTTGAACCTTTCATCATCAGTCCTTTAATCATTTTCATTACTATCCTCTGGAACCTCTCCAATTCCTCTTCATTTAGTCCTAAACTTGAGCCAGAGAAAAATGTCTATTTTATGTTCAGGGGACCTACTTGTTATAAAGATTTCATATTTGAAAATTATCTCTGAGTTTTCTTAATGTACATGAACCGAGTAGTTAGAACTGTCTGAAACCCCCACCGTGCAATTTTCAGGGGTCAACTAAGAAAATCCAATGAAATTATGTGGGAGGTGACATTTAAGTGTTACTCTTGGGGGGAGAAATGAGAAGTGGTGGCACCATATTGATTGGCTTTTCTGATTCCTAGAAACCAATTAATAATAAAAGTCTCTTCAAGTAAACAGCAAGGATATAAAGCTGAGAATTGAGTCTTGTCCAAAGCCCACTCAAGTCCTCTCCTGTGGTTCCTCCCCATTTTTATGACACAAAAAAACGAGTAAACAACACTGAAATGGGTTATTTGCATCCTCTCTGAGCTGGTCGTTCTTTCCCCAGATTCAGCCCCCTCCTGTTGTCTATACTGCTTTCAGAATAGCTTCCCAGATACCTTTGATGTCACCTCACTGCTCATTCATGGCCCATTCTGCCCAAATCCCGCTTTCTGGCACTGAAGGTACAGCAAGAGCCCCCTAGAGGTACAGACCGAGGGACGCTATCCTGGGTGTCCGTGGGTAGAGGCACTGTCCTCTGGCCATCGCTTCTGTTGATCTAGGAGTGCCCTGGCTTTCTTCCTGCAGCAGGCTTAGGGCTGAATTGTAAGCCAAGAGGAGGAGGGCGGGCCTGCCTTTTTTCTGGGAGCCAGCCTTTCTCTGAGGTCACAGCTGGCATGCTGGTCCTTAAGGAGGGGTGTTTTCTCCCGGTTTAGTTTCGTTGCTAGGATTGCTGGCAACTACCTGCGTAGCGGGAAGGAGACTTAGAACAGTTTATGGCTGCAGCTGTCCCAAGCACAATCATTCTTTCCTCTGTAGTTTGGTCTAAGGCTGTGACAATATGGTAACCTCTAATCAGGCCCGTGAGGGGTCTGCGTGGATTTCCCTTTAAAGGAAAGAAGTGAGGGAGTAATGCATGGTTCTGACGGACAAGGGAAACAAATTCCGTGTGACAGAGCAGTTGTACAAGCTATACTTACTACATTTGCCACAGGATGTTACCTTTCATACACGATGTTAAAAGCTGTCCTGAAACCTAACTTCCAGGGATACATGTAGACACACACAAATTTGAACCGCTTTTTAATAGAAACTGAATAGTCTGCAGTTAATCATCTTAATACTAACAGAAGGACATGATTCTAAATGCTTATAAAACGTATCATGGGGGGAAAGATTAAGATCTTTGGTTTTGTGGGCTCTCAGTGGATGCCACTTTGGAAGTAGCTACTCTAAATCTCTGCACCTCTCATGGGTGATGTTGTTTCCTCTGCAGCTGGGAGTGGTTCTGAGAGAGGGTAGGAGAAGGATACATCAAGAATAGCTATTTATTTTTTGCCAATATTTCACTTTATAATGGAAAAATTTAACTCACGTAAATAGCATTCTGCTTTAGACAATTTCACTAGTGTAACAGCAGTTATACGGCAAAAGAACATATTTGCTGCTATTTGCTACCTCTTTGCAAGACCCTTTTCTTCCTTTCTCGGAAACTTTTGCGACTTTGACTTTAGGGGGCATTCCTACATCTTTCTTGGCAACATTAGGAGGGATAAGGAACCACTTATTATAAGGTCCTGTTCGCTTCTAGTTGCTATGAGGCCACGGGAGTGATGATCAGGAGCAGGCAGTGGTGACGGACGGGACTCTGCCTCTTGAGAGCTGGGTGACCTTGGGCAGAACCCATTCTCTTTCTGGTCCTCATTTTTTGCATTTGCCAAGTGGGATGTAAGTAATACTGTCCCCTTAGGGCTAAAAGAGCAGCTATTTAAGCATTCCTCACATGAATCGACCTAAATTAGAATTTCATATAGATTAGGTAAATAGAATTAAAAACTTATGGTAAAACAACTCAAGTGAAAATAGTCTGTTTAGTCACCCTTGTTGGAGAAATAATGCTAATGTTGTTTATCACCAGCAGTGTTGCAGGCCCCAGTAATTGGCATAAAAAAAATGCTCGATGCCTTCGGTCAGTACGTTTTTACTGAGCACCTGTCAATGGGCTATGCTGAAATAATTGTACACTAGAAAAAAGTTTTACTATGTCTATAAGCTTGTTCACCATCTGCATTTGCTATAATGCATAAGCATCCTTCTCCCTGAATAGTAATTTGGACTTTTAAGAAACTGGTTTGTATATTAGGAAGAAGGTGGCATAGCGGGAAAAACCTAGGTTTGGAGTCGCGCAGAGCCGGACAACGTCCACGTCTACCACCGGGAGGCGCTGCACACCAAGCCCTCTGGGCACACCTCCTTGTGCGCTGGAGGAAGAGATCACTGACCTCTATAAAGGCATGGCGAGTGGTACCTGAGAGAGAAGTCCAGCAGGTAGGAAATAACTAATAAATGAATTTCACCTTGAATAGTTTTGTTATGATTAAACATACTTTTTTTTTGCCCGACGTAAAAACAAACAAACAAACAAAAACATATTACTTATAGCCATAGAACGTATGAGCATGTTTCTTCTGCCCATGAAAGCAGTTGGTAACCAGGACTAACTGGCTTGCTCTAGACTAAAGATCAAGGAAATACTTACAGAAAAGAGGCAGTCCGGAGTTTTTTTTTTTTTAGATCATCTACATTCATGTATTTATTAAGTATTTTTCTTAATCTATAATAGCTTGAGATGTTACCAGTTACTTGAAATTTTTATCTCCATTAAATATGTGAGAGATGTTGGTAGAAAAAGTATTATTCACCAGATAGAATGAGAACATCACCTACAAATAGACAATCACAACTTAACTGTTTCTCTTTGTGGTCCAGTGGCATTACTAGTCATTTTCTCTTTTCCATTTCTAATTGTCTCGGAATTTGAACTCAGTGGAGTCACTACTGAATTACGCTCTACACTCTAACAGTATTTTCTTCTATAGGAAGAGAGTACACTGTCACCCTCCCTAAACTTGAAAATTGAGGCTAAAAAGCTCTGGAAGTCTACTTTCCCAGAAGTATGTGCCAGAACCTCCACGCATCTCTGGAATAAGGCTTTAGGGTTCGGTCCTTCAAATAGCCCCAAGCAGAAACCTTAGTTCAAGTATGTCTTCCTCTCAGGAGTTTTAGAGGCTTCTCAGTTCCATCTTCTAAACCTGGTGAAGTCAAGTGGCTTTTGTGAGGAGGTAGCAGGAGGCAGAGTTTATTATTATTCTAATACCTGCTTGCCTAAGACCTGACTACCTGCTTCTGGTGGACTATCCCAGGAAGTGCATCTACAGAAAGGAGCTGAGATCTCACTGAGGCTTGGGGGCCCATGTTCAGACACTGCATCATGAAGGCCTGCACTGTCACTCTGCAAAGGGGCTCAGCTCTGCTTTGACAAACTACATTATGATAAAGTTTCATTTTTCTTCTCTTCATATACCACCCACCACCACTTCCCTAATTATTGTAGAAGAATCTTGGGAGCTTCTCTCCTGTTACTTTTTTTCTGGGGTCTTAAATCATCCACAGCCTTTCACCCATACATAAAATTTAACTTACTTGAGTGACAGCCACCTCTTCCAGCTTGCTGGGACATCTTTCTGTGTGCTTTCTCCTCCTGTATAACCCTGACCAGCACCCTGGAAGGTTTGGAAAGACCTTCTGGACCAGCTGTGGGCATGGAGTACGAGGCCCTAGCACCTACCTTTTTTACCCAGGTGGCCCCAGCGCTAAATTTCTAAGACTCTTTTACAAAACTCTTGGGCCTGGTCCCAATCTTCAGCCCACTCCCTCCAGGTGTAAAAGGTTTGGGCTTTCTGTAAGACTAGGTTGGGAAGGAACTGTGGCTTCCTTCCTAACTGGCCAGAGGAGGGAGGTGATCACAATTAGCCCATTATGTTAGGCCACGTGTGCAATGCGAGCCAGCTATCATTTCACATGGTCTCCAACAGCCCAGTGGGATCAACAGGGGCCATCACTTCGCCCAGTCTACCAGATACGGTCAGAATAACCCCAAAAGCTACACAGGTAAGAGCAGAGCTAAGCACAAGAGCCCAAGTCTGTTTAATGCCAAAGCCCATTTATACTGTTTTTTTTTTTTTTTTCCCTGCAACCGCTACGGTTGGTAATTTTAAAAAACACAGTGAATAGAATTTGTACCAATGATAATTTTTCTTTATTTCAGGAGTTAAATTTTATTCTGCAGTAGAAATAAAAACTGTGATTAGGAAATATTGAGGCTGATTTTAAAAATAGAATGTACACAACCAAATGTGTCGAAAGCAAAACGTATCTGTTGTTCAAAGCATTTTTTTAGGTTGCTGTTTAAGTAACATCAATATCTGTTGGCAAGAAAATTAGTCTCACAAAATTATAGCCACACCTTGTATTTTTGGTAGATGTAACTGGTTACTTTGGTTAAAAATGTTAAAGGGATTAAAATCAAGGTGACTCAAGACAGAGCTTGTTTCAAATGTGTGAAAAGTATAACTGGCAAACCCAGAACGCATAATTTGTGTATGTTGTATACGCTGTGACAAACATATTAATTCTACCCTTTAGTCGATTAGCGGTTGAGTCTCAAATGAGCTTCTGAAAGCTGACTTGCTTCTTAGCAGAAAACTCACTATATAACAAACAGCACCCAGTGGGGAATCACTTTATACCACCTGCTTTTATACTGTAGTTTCTCAGTTCCAAGATCCGGTGCCATCTGACCCCCACGCAGTGCCATTTATAGTCCCCAGACTAGAAATATATCTTACAATTGCTGCCAAAAGGAGCTAGCCAACCACTTTGCCCGAGAAGCTGTAATTAACAGGAAATCTTAGGGACATTAAAGGGCCAGAAGTTTTATTTCACAAAGACATCTTCGCAAGCATTCAAACTGCTCTTCAGAGAACGCCATCTTGCTAAATGTAACTGAAGTCTGGGGTGATGGCTGTGCTCGGAGGCTCACTTCACTTTTTCCAACAAGCCATTTTATCAATTGCATGGCTTTGCTTTTAATTTGAAATTTTCATTTTTATTATAGGAGTATAAATCTCACTGAGAAGGGAGTACTGGGGAGAGGGGGAAAGAAAAGTATCCTCTGGGCCTAAAAAAGCTTGGTAGTTACTTTCAAGATCTGATGAAAGACCCCCGGGGGCTGTTGGGAGGAGAGTTTGGGCCCGACGAGGAGAAAATGCAGCCGTGGAGACAAGCCCCGCATCTGCACCCAGACAAGTGCTGCCAGCACAGTGGAGGCCAACCCAACCTCCGGGGTTCTTGCAGAGGCCATTTGCAATGAAGACTCCGGCAAACAGCAACAGCTGGTTTTTATTTGGACGCAGAGGACCTGACTGCCGAGACCTTCCTTCTCCCCAAGGAGCTGGAGCTCTCGGTGGGCAGCGGAAGGTCCCCCAAGAAAGCAGAGGCACAGAGTACTGGACTGAGGACTCCTGTGTGTTAAGAAGAGGATGTTCAAAATTCCTTCCCAGTCCCAAACATGATGCAGGGAAAAAAATCTTTTGAAAATGATAAAAGAATGCTCAGAGGCCCAGCTTTTTGACTCGCTGGTAGGCTAAAAGTGCATTCAAAACCTGAGCCAGAAAAGATCACTGCGACCCAACCCTCACATCCGGGCAGGCTGATGGCTACATCAGGAGCTCTCTGCTCTGAAATTCAGGAGTCTAGAGCCCTGCCATTTCCAGGACGAGGACCCAAATCCTAGGGGTGCTCCAGTGAGCGACAAGGAAATGAGGCCTCATCCTAAGCCCAGGGCTCAGGTCAAAGGTCAGAGCCAGCCTGAGATGAGCAGGGGCTGCCAGGCCTCAAGGGCAACCTTTAGTAATGGAAATGCTAGAGGCATCACAGGTGCTTCCTTTTTTTTTGGTTAAGAAATGTTTTATAAGAATAACCTAAAAGTTTCCTAAACCAGGGTCTATGTGTGGTAGAAATGTATGGACATATTTATTTTCCTATTATGCTATAGTCAGATTCTAATTAAAAATAAAAAACAAAAAAAAAATGCCCATTGTGGGGATAGTCCTGTTTGAAAGTTTGGATTTAGATTAACGAATTTGTTATTTTATACTTAATTTTTTTTTCATCAAAACCCAGTTCTAATCCTGGCTCCGCTACAAATTTCCAGTGACCTTCAGCATATAACTTAGGGTCTTTGTTAATGAGGCCTTTGGACTCTCAGGGTCTGATGTCTTTTTAGCTTTAAAATTCTGTCTTGGAAGACACTTTCTCAAGCTGATGATTAAAAGAAGCTTATGTTACACTATTTCTCTTTGTTGGCAAAGAAGAAACAGATGCTCCTTAAAAACTGTTTTCTGTGCCCTCAATAGTGCTTTACTGCTAAGAAACGTGGAGTGACAGCTATGGGCAGGTCACACATGAACACCTCTTGCCACTTTAAAAAATAGCAACAGGCCAAAGAAAAGGGGCGCAGCTTTTGTCTAAATTACCAACCTTTACTTTTATAACCATTTGAGCATATTATCATTTAAAATTATACAAGTTTATTGCAATTCAAATTTTCACAGGTTAAAAGATTGCATTTTATTAGAGTCAATGTATAGGCATAATTTCTCATTCAAAAAAAGACAACAATCATCATTCAGATTTGGGATGTAAATGAAACCTCTCTGCAAACCAAACACATGGAGTTATTCCCACCAATCCAGCAGCAGCATCTTGATGATGAGTTGAATAAAGGCATGACACTTATGTCATGTCCAGAATGTAGGGTGAGGCTTGAAGCTGCAGGCAGCACATGTTCTCATAAAGGCGAGAGGCAGCGCTGCTCCCTGCCGTACCTCACAGACACATCACAGACGTGTCAGAGGATCGTGACCCTCCCACATGGCAACGATAACCACAGCACACTTTTGGAGAAAGTGCTTCTTCGTTTACAAGTGAATGAATTCAGGCGATGCTTTACGAAAATGACAAGGTTCAAAAGACATTACTACTCCAAGGCACCAAGGGTATAAAGCTTTTTAGAAAATACACAGACAGCAGACTAAAAAAGAGACTTAGTTCTCAATGGAGGACTCTGCTATGTGTAAATAATCACTTCAGCTAGGTTACAATCAAAATGCACATTGAACAGACTGTGCCGTGTGAGGGAAGGTCTGACCCAAGGGTTTCCACAGGCCACTGGTGCAGCTGCTGGTATGAGCTTACAGGCTTCTTCCTGGAGCCAGAGAAGCTGCACATCATTTGTATTTGTAAAATCCTTCCCCGGTCTTCTTGCCAAACTTCTTCTCTGCCACCAGCTTATTCAAGGATTCACTAGGCTGAAAGTAGGGGTTCTGTGGATCCATCTCATGCCACCCTAGTGAGAGGCGAGAAGGCGGCTTAGGATAAAGTGCTGGTTTATTTTTATATCATGGCATTCGCAAGGCAGTCTAGAGGCAGAACTTGTGGAGAAGGGTCTCTAGTCTTATGTGGGAGAGGCCCTTGAGCGTGGTGCCTCTTAGGCCAACATGACAGAGGAAGGCTGAGCTGGTACAGCCCCACGGGCCCTAAAGTAGGCGTCCGAAGCCCCCCACTCCCACCCCACAGCCATGCTGCTTGAGGCCTGGCTCCACCACAACCCTCCTCTTTATCCAAGCCCTTCCTGAAATCACTGGTTCATCTGCTGTTGGACCCCTCACTGGCAGTAAGAACAACTTTCAGAACACGCGTCAAAAATCCGAATTTGCTGCTGATATTTTGTATCCTCTTAAAACCCCAAAGCTCGTGCTTCAGGTAGAACCCTCCTCACTCATCTCAAATATATTAGTACTCCTTGTGCAACTTGGTAATATCAGCTACCTCAAACTTCAGTAGTCCAATGTTTTTACCCTGTCTTCAGAGCTACTACAGTAAAATGGACATTTTAAAAAATGTGTATCTTGACTGCAGTGGAAGTTACACAAATCGGAATACGTGAGAGAATGGCACAATGTGGCAAAGCCAATTTCCTGGTTTCATAGTGTACCATGGTTACGTAAGACAGAACCACTGGGTGATCCTGAGAAGAGGGGTAAAGAGGACCTGTCGCTTGTCCATTTGAAACTTCCTGTGAATCTATAATTATTGCAAAATGAAAAGTTAAAAAAGGATTACTCTGTGAGGAAACAGTAGGAGTCACACTTTTCCTTCTCCTGCCGCCTATTAATCTGAATCTTTGAGCTGGTGAGAGCAGGACTGTGGAAGGTCTACTGAGTCTCCTTATAATTTCCGCTTTAAATAGGGATTATAATTCACAGTTGAGTGACATTATCACAACTGCATTAGAGAAAGACAACATCATTCAAATTCCTACCTTCGATGATGAACTTGATAGTATCCAGACCAACGTAATCGAGAAGCTCAAATGGACCCATGGGGTGCCCAGCTCCCAGCTTCAAACCAATGTCGATGTCTTCCTTGGATGCGTCACCTAAGAAGAGGGCAGCCCTGAGTCAGCACCATCTTCCCCACGGTCCCCCTGTCATGCTGTTGGTTCCAGAATCACTGGAGTTGTTTGGCACATTTGCATTCAAAGGGCATCCAGAGTCAGGAATTCTGGCTTGGGCAGATTTCTGACATAGAGGTACATGCCAAATATGTCACAAGCTTTTCAAAGTCATTCCACCAAGCTATCCCACAAGGTAGATTTCAGAGCACGGCTACCTTGCTCACGGAGAGAGACGGCCCCAGTGGCCTGAAAACATTAGTCACTCTCTAATGAGTTGGGGTTTTCCAACTGTAGAATAATTTACTAAAATATCATATAAAGCTAGAGTAGATTGATTGATGAATAGACTTTTTTTAAAAAAAATAAACTTTATGTTTTTGTATGTATGGTATATATATTTTTCTTTTCCAGCTTTCTTGGTTTTATAAGTAAAGAGTATTATTTCTCTAGAATCACATTCGCATAAGACCTTTAGTCAAGATAAAGTTACAAAAAACAAGCCCAAATCTGATGTAGAATTGTCATGCACGTTTGAAAATGTGTTGAGTAGACTAAAACAAGGGCCAATATACTTTTTCCTTGGAATTTTACCCTTAACATATTATCCTTGGGCCACAAGGGGTCTTAGGAATAGGATGAATCTGTAACAAGTGGCCATCTAGAATTTTGTTCCAAAGCATAAAGAAACAGTCAATTATACCAAAGCTAAATAAGGGGGAAAAAATGTCAATATACCCAAATATTTCAGATTTTTAGGCACAAGGAACAGGAACTAGTTAAGCATTTATAAAGGCTATTCTTAAAAGCAATGTTAAGTACTAAAGTAATGCCAAAGAATTTCGAGGCAGTTCAAGGTGGTTAAAATACCAACCAATTATTTCTTATGGGTCACATTATTAGTACTCTACTCATCAGTCAACCAAAGGATCCTGAGAATCACACTTTGAGTTTCAGGCCATAAGCACGCAAAGCAAGCAAAAATGATCACATACTTTAGTCTTCTCAGGTGGCCTCATTCATTCATTCATTCATTCAACCTTTATTTATATGTGTTATGTGCCAGGCACCAGAGCCTCAGAATGAGACAAAGAAAAACAAGAGAAGCACTTGTATATTCATGATGGGAGTATCTGTAATGGGAGAACGCAGATCCGTAAACCAAAAATTTCATCATAACAAGTGCTGAAGATTCATGAAGAGTCAGTCACAGCTCTGTGTGGCAAAGACGGCAAGGTTTACTCATCCCTTCATGACGTCACCAAAACCACTACCCAGGCCCAGGTGCTGACGTCCTGAAGAGAATCCCAAGGGAAAAGAGGGCAGGAAAGAGCATTCCAGCCAGCAGGAACAGCATGTGCAAAAGGAGAATTAAGAAAGCGCGTGGCAGCTGATAAGTGGGTTATGCTAGAAGAGTTTCGTCAAGCCCCAAGGCTTCAATGGCATCCGAAGTGGAATGCTGAAATGGCAGCCTAGCACACTCCCGTGGCTCAGCACATGCTGTTCCCTGTGCCTGAGGACCAACGTCCTCAGGCATCTATATGCCTGTGCTGAGGTGCCACTTCATCGAAGCACCCGCCCACCACGCTGTCCACGCATGTGAATTAGCAACTGTGGGGACCCCAGGAGAGGACTCCTGCCCCCTCTCGACTTCATCATTCTCAGAGATTACGGGTCACAACCTCGCATGTTGTCATATCTACTGGGGTCACAACCTCGCATGTTGTCATATCTACTGGTTCATTTACTGTGGGTTGTCTCCCCTCATTAGAATATAGGCTCCCTGGGGACAGAAATCTCATAGCATAATGGTTCCAACTTATCTAAAGCCATTTAATCAAATCTACTATATTCAAGGGCAAGGGATGCCTAGAGGCAAGTCTAATTCCAGGTTCAAAGACTCACATGACTTATTGTATTTCAAAAAATATGAAAACACAGCTTATCGTTAAAAAAAAAAATCTAAACAGTTTTAGAAAGTCAGCACAACTCTGAGTAATACAGAGCCAAAGAGGCAAAAAGAAAAAAATAAACAGATTGATGTGCTAGGTGAGAGCTAAGTACGGCCTCATGTTGTAGACCAATAATTCCTAACCTTCATAGTTAGGCACTTCACTGAGAATATGACACTCTTTCCAAAGAAATGTATGCACACACCGCAGGAGGTTCACGGACCCTCCAACCCAGTTAGGAGCCCTTAACTCTAGACAACAGGGAACAGCTTCCTCAGTGAGCTCCCACTTCTTCCATGGCCCTGACCTGACCAGCCCAACAGGTTTCTTTTGATGGCGCATCAGCCCCACCTAGCAGACATTCTTGGCATTAACACCACCAGGATCACAGGGACAAGGATCTGAGCCTCCGCGCGGCTACCATGCCTTTATTTAGCTATAGCGACTTCCGTGCCTGCCCTATGCAGGCACTTTCCAGGTATGAACACGAGGACCTGGTTACTGACACAGAGAGTACAGGAGGAAAAGACACCTGCCATGCCACAAGGAAGAGAGTGGCAACTGCCCCAAGGGAGAGCTGTGACAACACAGATTGGAATCTGCTGGCAGCACTGAGGATACTCCGGGGGGGCCTTGTGAGAAAGGTGGGGGCATGTGGTGATGACAGGAGGGGCGCAGGATGAGGAAAAAGGTCCTCTGGCAAGGGCACTATATTTGGCAGGCGATGACAAACCACCGAAGACGTCTCCAACAGGGGAGCGACTGTGAGCAGGACATTGCACAGTGACTGGTGCACAGGCTCACAGCACTCCTGGGCTGCCACCTGAGAAGAGCTAACCATGTGGCCCCATCACCCTGCTCCAGCTGACTGTGACCTGCCAGAGTGGCATGTGACGGGGGCAGCAGCTGTCTGCTACTAGGCACCAGCCTGTTCGAAGGTCTGGAGAGTGAGCTCTGACCCACAGGAATGAGGGTCCCTGGCCACACCAATCAGGCCTTAATTATAGTGAGACTGAATGAGAGCAACAAAGAGTGAGGACAGAAGCTGACGGACCCTGGGGAAGGAGGCTCAACACCAAAGTCAGAAGGTTCGGAGCACCAGAGAAGGGGGGAGGGGGCGGCAGAGTGCCACGAGGTACCATGGGGAGCTGGCCAGAAGCTTCGCTGGTGGCCTGTGGCCTTCTGCAAGCTGTCCGGCTGCCTTGGAAGCCCAAGCAGACAATGACTGAGACGACCCTCTGCTCTCATGCCCACGTATTGTCCTGATGAGCCTCCACCATGCAAAGCAGCTTTGCCAGCCTGTGTGTGGAGCACTCAACAGGGCTTTCTATGGACTGAATGCATGTGACACCCGAATTCTTATGTTGCGACCCTCCCTCTCCCCCCGTGTGACAGTATGTGAGATGGGAGCTTTGGGAGGTGATTATGGTTAGACGAGGTCATGAGAGTGGAGCCTCCTGAATGAGATTTTGTGACTCCTAAGAGTCAGGAAAGAACTTGTTCCCTCTCCCCTCTCTACCACATGAGGACACGACGAGAAGTCAGCCGTCTGCGATTAGAAGGCGACCCTCACCGGAACCTGACCGTGCTGTCACACTGATCTTAGACTTCTGGAGTCCAGAATAGTGAGAAGAAAACTTCTGTTTTTTAGCCATCCAGTCTGCGATGCTTTTGTTGTAGCCTGAGCTGACCGAGACAGTGCTGTACAGAGTTCTCCTCAAAAGAGGTCAGAAAAGGCTGGGCTACCGAGACTCGGCATCGTCACTGCGTGGACCCTGGGGCTCCCCCGGCTGTGTGGGGGCAGACATGGCATGCACCATCTCCTCACCTTCCCGGACAACATGTCAGAAAAGACAGGTTTGGAAAAGACGGAACGTAACGTGAATTCTACTGCTGCCTGAAGAAGGCAGGCTAACTGGTGCAGGGCGAGCTAAGATGACAGGGAAGAATCAAAAGTGACAAATGAACAGAAGTGCCAGGCAAGGCAGGATGATCCAGAATGGCTTCAGGTTTCAAAGCAAAATGGACGCGGGTCTGTCAGCTGCTCAGCACAGGCAAACAAAGTCAGGGAGGCAGGCGCATGTCGAAGCACCCTCGGTGTTGGCTGAGGAGGGCAGAACCTTGAGGCGGCAGGAGGAACATGGTAAAAGGCCTGTGTGAGGTGTGACATAAGGAATCCGGACCATGAAGTACCCGCCCCAGACAGACGTGAGTCTCGGCTCCTCCAGAAGCACGTGCTCAGGCTCACGGGCCTGAGAAGACTGTGGGGGAAAGAGGCAAAGGAACGGCAACGATGGTGCTGAAGGCAGCACCAGGGGCAAACGAAGAACGCCTCCCCGTGGGGTCGGAGTCCCCTTCCAGCTTCACCTCAGGTGGCAAGTGATGGTGAGGGTCAGAGGGAGTCCATCTGTTCAGAAAGGGACCACTGCTGGTGGAGGTGACAGAAGACAAGAAAATGGCTCTCAGAGTACAATCAGATACACAGTACATTTGAAAATATATCAAAGTGACAGTATGTTTCAGTGAGAAAAACACCATGAAGAGGTTGATCACGCGCATGCTATATTCTAACACATTACATTAACAGAAAAAAAAACAAAAAACAAAAAACCTGCCTTTCAAGGTAGGGCAAAACACTTCCTGCTTTCTTTGAGGTGTAATTAGGCATATTTGTTGATAGATAAACACAGAAGTGTTGGTTTGATCTCGGAGCAAAAGTGAGGCAAATGTTTCCATGAAACATAGAGAAAAGTTTTAATATTTAAAGCAGATTTTGAGGACGCAAATATGCTTTCATCTCTCTGGAAGAGGTGGTATAAACGTTTTGTTTCAAAAATGACATTGTCAGGAGCAAGCATTTGTGAAATAATTGAAAACAATTACACTTGTTTTTTATCCAGTCCTATTAAGGCCTGCTTGCCTTTGAAGCAGACATGACGGTTACCTTTCCAGAAATGTGGTGGGGAACGCAAGCAGGAGGACGCATGACAGCTTACAACCTAGACCAGGTCCCAGGTCTTACATTTCTATCAACAAGTACAGAGGAAACATTTTAGGCTACTCTTACGGCTTAAAAAAACCCCACACGCATCATAGTATCATCAGTATGGCAGGGTAGGGCTCTTGGAGAAGGTCCTTGGCACTTTTCAGCCTTGTTACTTATTTCCCATCACTTATCACAGTTACAATTTTAGAACCTTAAGGGACTTTGAAGGTTGCCTAGCCCAGTGATTTTTACATTATTATTATTATTATTATTATTATTATTATTATTATTTTTTTTTTTTTTAAAGCAGTAAGCCATTTAACCAAAAGCAGAGATCCAGGATATAAACCTGGACTGGCTGTGCAATTGCTCTGGCTGGGACTGCAGTGGAGGGTCCCAGAGCCGCATCTCAGAGGCCTCACAGGAAACCCAGTGACAAAGGTACCAGGTACCAGGGCCCAGGGCGAGGCTGATTCGCACAGCTAGAAAACAGCAGCTCTGTCCCTGCTCTGCATGACCCGCCCTCCTGCAGGCCCTGCGTGAGGGTCCCCGGGACCTACTGCTCCCGCCCGGCTCAGGAGAGCTACCTCGTTCATACAGTTGGATCGCGTTCATCAAAAATGGCAACAACAGGTGGTTCACAACAAACCCGGGCGTGTCCTGTTTTAGGAGAGAGAAAAATAAAAGATAAGTGAATTTTCACTGAACTTTATCTTTTGTGAAGTTACCAGATCACCTCTTTTACCTGGATTATGCTACCCCTGTTTATCAAAATAACTATACATTTTCAAAAGTTGTTTTTCGGTAGCAGCACAGCCTTGAATGACAATGTATCCAACAATTACAGTACTTAAACAAACAAACAAACCCGGATGCCCCTACTGCATGGATCCAGAAATAAAGGCAGATCAAGAGAGGGGGGTAATTAGAAAGAGCACAGCTTTGGGAGCAGGCAGATCTGGGCTCAAACTCTAATAGTCTGGCCTTGTGTTATCCTAAAACACAATGTCATCTGTGAAATGGGAGTGATCACTTCTACCTGGCAAGCTATAAAGATAAAAATCAGAAAACATAAAATGCTGTGCACATTGCCACACACTCAAATGGTTGCCCTGTTATTCTTCTCCTCTCCCATATCCCTCTCAGGAATCTAGAAGAAGCAACACTTCACCCTGAACAACCCTCACAGGGCACCACTTCTGAGCTCCTCAAAGTCATTCCTGGGCCACTCGGGGTTTCTCCTGCTTTAGCGTACAGTGCGGAATGGCCAAACTGGGGACAGGTGCCAGGACAATCGAGTAGATGCCTTGAGAGACCGACTGCTGGCCTTTCACGTGTACCTCCTAGGGCCCTCCACCCTGAATGGCTCCTTCTATCTGCCCCCACCCTCCGCCCCTTCCCACACTTCCTCATCTCTCCTGGAGGCCTGATGTGGGATGTAGAGTCACATACTGACCTCTTTTGGGAGTCTGTGGGGCAGGCAGGGGTGGTAATGTTTTTGGTGGTGTTTACGTCAAGCTGATTTCCATTAATAAATGGCACCCTCACCTTTAATAAAAAGCTCTGATCTCCCTGCGGGCAGCATCCTTGCTCTGGTCTTGGGTTCCCTTTCTAGGCCACACTAGGCACTCCATAAACAATGAATTAAAGATATCCGGCCCCCGCACTACTCCTGTAGCTCACCTGTCTGTATGTGGTATATACTGGGCAGCAAAACCACAGGATTCATACCTTCTTTGAAACCATCCCCTATCCCTACCTCCCAGAACACAGACATGCACAAAAGAGCTTCATTAGTTTAACCAAGATTACATTCATGAAAACGATGTTGATTTTATAACCAGAGCAAAAATGCTTTTCAATTTCAAAGTTTATTGCAGAAACTCAGGATAGGGTACCCGAATACATGAAGCACACCAGGGTTAGAATTCAGAATGCGGCCTGGGAAAATTATTTGCTCCACGTGTAATATACAGAGTTTTTATATAGAGTTAACATTGTCTGCATAAAGAGCTCAGAGATCTCGATAAAGATTGCCAAAACTCAAAAATATTAAACACACTACTACTCAAAGAAATATTCATTAGAACAAAATAATATTTTGCCAATAATTTTGGGAAAGGGGTTTTTCCCCCATTAAAATATTCAATGCTGTTGATGCAGAGAGACAAATACTTTCATAATATTGGCAGAATGTAAAAAGACATCGTCCTTAAATAAAGCAATTTAATTTTATGTAATTGTACACTATATAGTCCTCATATTTATTTATTAAATATATTCAATGTACTTACTACGTGTCTGGTATTAGTCTAAGTACTTTACAAATATTATTCATTTATTCCTCATAATAACCCTGTGACACAAGTACTATTATTACCTCTATGTGAGATAGAGAACACTGAGGCACAGAGAGGCTACGTAACTTGCCCAAGGTCACACAGCTGGTAAGTAAGCGCCCGAGCCGGGATTTGAACCAAGTAAGGCTGGCTCCAGAGTCCGTGGCTTTAATTTTTCACACCGCGCTCTCCCTATGAAGTCTCACTATGAGGACAGACACAGTCCAGGCACATTAACGCCATTCTTCTATGTTGAGAGCTGGTAAACTACAATCTCAAAGGCCGAATCCAGTCCCCAGTCTGATTTTGTAAGTAAGTGGCACATAGCCACTCTCATCTCTGCATGTGTTGTCTATGCTGTTCTCCTGGTACAACAGCAGGATGAAGAGGCTGAAGGGGACCATGTGCCCTAAAATACTCACTGCTGGCTCTTTACTGGAAAGCGTTCGGACCCCTATTCTATGTGGTTACCTGACATTGTCTGAATGACTCACCGACAGCCTGAATAACTGACCCAGAAAGACTCTCAGAAAGCCTTAAGGTCTCACCTAGGGAAAGTTCTGGACGCTGTAACAAGAACAATTTTATGAGACCAAAGGACTCCCATCCCTGCTACCCTGATGGAAGAACAGACCCTTACCCTAGATGAGTTAATGACTATGCTGCGAAGGGTAATCACTGGCTCATCCCCATACTTCTATTTTCATATCTACCTTCTGATTTGCTACCCACTGATGTTCTCTCTAACATATTATTATCATCTGCCTCTAACTCAGCATAAACTGGTAAGAAAGGACAATTACAACATCTGGTTGTTAAATGTGATTTTTTAAAAATCCAGATGACTTAAAAGCCACAAAACAAAAAATGAGTGTTAAAAAATGAGACTCCCTAATACCACTATACTCCTGGGACTATGGGGACTGTCACATATTAATCTGCTCTCTTTGACTACTGGGGTCCACATCGACAGATGGCTTATTCAGGTGATTCATGAATAATACGAGTCTTCATGGGTAAATACAATATTGTAAATTCAAATTTGAGAATCTTTTGGAAAGCAAAAGTATGCTATGAAAAGAACTGCAATGATATAAAAGATCATGGTAAAAAAAAAATGTGATATTTATAAAAATTTGTAATGGCATTTTGTGACATAACTGCCCCTTTAGAAAAACTGCCAAGTCATGCAGAAATGTGGTCCCTAAATTTGGGGGGAACCAAGAGCAACTAAAGCAAATGAAAGGACTGTAGGTAATCCAAACAAATCGGGTGAGAGGAAGTGGGGTAATTTTACAACTAGTAACTGTTACCTAAGGGAAAGGGGCATTGCTTACCACTCGACTATACTTCTTATTGAAAACAAAACAACACAAAACAAAACCACAGTGCCACATCGCACTGAGAAACAGCCTCGCTGATGCCCCCTAGGGCGAGGTGGGCTCCTCTCTCACACAGCACCTCCTAACCCCACGCACTGCTCTTGGCAAGCGAAGCTCTGGTGTTCCATTTGGGATGCATGTGTCCACCAGGCTTTGCCTGACACACAAGGTGGCTCTGGCTCCCTGGGGCGCAGCAGAAGCTAAAGCTGATGGGGTAACAAAATCTGTTTATGAAAACACAGCCACTCATCAACAGACAAAAAGCCAGACCCAGATGGAAGTTGTGAGTTTTCTAGTCTGCTGAAGCCGGAGGCCCCATTTGGATCTCAGACTATCTGTGATGGCCCTGGGCACGACCAGGAGTCTGGCTTCCCCGCTGGTGAACTAGAAAGGCGCAGGTTACTCTTCACAGCCCTTGGACAGGCATGCAGGACAAGCGCCCCCACCTTTCCCATCATTCTACTATAAAATGATTCTTTCTACCTGGAATTAGGGTCTGAGGAAAATCACCCTCTTCCTAAGGTACACACACTATACCTTGCAAGAAATAGGATGCTTTCCCAGGGCTTTGCTGAAGTCCATGAGAGATTCGAATGTCTTCTGGCTGGTCATTGGTGTTTTAATGACCTGGAAATGCAAAGCAGAGAATTATGACCAGTAAAACCATTCAAGGAACACTGGCCCAAAGCATATACACAGGCAGCAAAAAAGTTTTTGTTTCAGAAGAGGTAAGAATCTCAAGCCAGAAACACAACGTTTACCAAAATATCCACTATAAGACAGTGGACTACTACAGAATGTACAAAACCAAGGCTTAAAATATAAATGTGTATGTATGTATAGAAGAGTTTTAGAGGCTTTGTCGCTGAGACAGACCAGGGCTCAAATCCCAACTGCACCACTTACTGGCCCTGTGACTCTGGGCATGTTTCGTGAAATCAAAATGACACTGAAATCACTCTACCTATCTCAGGTCGTGGAGGTGAGGATGCAAGTGCATGAAGAGGGAAAGCGTGAAGTGCAGCCCCAGCGGGCATGAAGCTCCCAGTAAATGCTGGCTTTTGCTGGGCTTTTACTTGCCCTTGTTAACAACTTCGGGGAGGTAACGAGAAGTCTGCTCGTGTAGGATGACTGCATGGAGTCCCACCTTCACTCAGCACAGAGGAGAAGGAGCCCCAGAAAACTGAGTACTGTGACCAAGTCGCAGGTCTCTTGGCCTCCAAGACAAACATCCCCCCGTTATTCCACCCTCTTGTGCACAGATGCTCTGGAGCCCAGAGGCCCCCTTTGCTTCAGAAGAGGCTCATCGCTGAGGATGGCTTTCGTTTCCTGTAAATGTGGGCCCATGGCTGGGGCTTGCCACCGGCCGGGCACCTCGGGAAGGCGCCCGCAGCCCCCTGGACTGCCGACGAGATGCAGTGCAAGGGCACGACTGCAGCCCGCCGGGGTCTATAGGAGATGGCACGTGGCGCCACACCCGGCGGTCAGCCTTCAGGAAACAGTTCGAGACTTCCCTATCAGAAATTAGATTTTGGCAAATAGAGAGAGATCTAGGTGAATTTAAGCTTAAAAAAAAAAAAAAAATATATATATATATATATATATATATATATATATATATATATATATATAAAATATTTAAATGCCAGTTAAGGAACTTCAATGAGAGTCAAAGCAAACAGGCTAGGCTTCTACATCAGACCCCTTCTATGAGCACACAGACAAGCCGAATCAACCCTCCATGCCCACCTCTGTCCTATGAGACAGGATAATGACGTGTGACACGTCCTTCCTGTTGTACGAGCACCGTGTGGCTTAATGAGCTAGTGTCTGCACAAGATGTAAGGCGCTATACAGATGGAGAGAATTATTATCATTGGTGTTTCCTGTGATTACGGCTTGGGGTGTGGTGGTGTGCCAACGTAAGTAAATGAGTGGAAACAGAAAGAAGATGGGGATAAGGGCTGGGAGGACGTGGGCCAGACACAGCTCTGCGGGCATCGCAAATCAAATAATCTGAGAGTTGGTCAAACGGAGGTGTCAAAAGTCTCTATCAGAACTATACATATGGAGCTAGGACAAAGGCTGCTAATTATGGAGTTTTAAAAATAATTTGTTGGTTTAAAGAAGTCAATGGCAAAGGTTTTTAACAGGAGGGCTGCATATTCATTCATTCAACAAGTAACGTGCTACAGATATTCTGCTTATAGTTCCAACAGAGTCTAAATACACACACACACACATGCATGCATGCACGCGCACACATACACACACATATCTATCTATCTTCGGTTCCAAGTAAAGAAGAGCCACTCACACATATGCAAGAGCTAAAGTTAAAGAATAATAACTGAATAGAGAAGAGCACTGTCAGAAAACATTTTCTGGAAAATGCTAACATGTGCTAAGCATTAGCTGTGGTAACCAACGTGCTATACTTCCAAAGAAACGGACTGACATGATCAGATGAATGCAGTCAAAAACAACATTATTAGAGTCTGAAGTAAATCTATAAAATGCGTGTCTATCGCCATACATATATGTACATGGTATACAGTAACTAAAGAAAATAGTTAGTCCGTAAGCACTGAAATGTTGAAAGTTCTATTCCACTCCTTTGCTCTTTTCTGCAAAAAGAGGATAAATGTGTCTTTTTCTATTCCCTGTACCCCTCGTCTTCATTTCTCAACTTCTTCAAAAACAGTCTTAGGGAAGAAGCTTAGGAGCAATGTTAGTAAGATTTAAAAAAAAATGTAGTTAGATA
Organism: Rousettus aegyptiacus; assembly: GCF_014176215.1. Taxonomy (NCBI): domain Eukaryota; kingdom Metazoa; phylum Chordata; class Mammalia; order Chiroptera; family Pteropodidae; genus Rousettus; species Rousettus aegyptiacus. The sequence continues at coordinate 26,057,824 of NW_023416285.1, forward strand.
AAATGCTCTTGCAAGATGGGTCAGAGTTGTTACTTGACAGAAAACTAAAAGAAAATATAGTCATCGTTAACCTAGAAGCTGACGCTCATGGCTCCTGCTCATGCTGGGGCAGGGGGATGAGGGGACAGAGGAGGGAAGGGGGCCTGGAGGAGAAGGCAGCCGTGGGCAAAGATCCTGAAACACCTCCCCAGGGAGGCCCACCAGGCTCCGGCCCTGCTCCACGTCCCCCACACTTCACAGGGCAATAACTCCTCAACCTCATAACAAATGCTACTTTAATAGCAGCTGCTCCTCAGACCCTATAATTAGTTCCTGTAAAAGACAAGTTTCCACATTTCAGGTACAAATTGTCTACTGTGACTCCATCTCTCTTGCCCCCAAGTCTCCAAGCAGGCAGAAGCAGCCCAAACAGGAAGGCAGCCCTCCTGGCCACTCCCCTCCATCTGTGGGTTTGTGGTCAGGAGGTTCAAGGCTATCAGGAGCCGTCTGAATAGCTCTGATCACTGCACCCAGGAGATGTGCCTCATCTGGGGACAATACTGAGGCCCTGTTGTTACACAAGGCCAAATTCACCCCAGGAACAGCAGTTGAGGTGGTCCAGTGGCTCCTGTGTAAAACCAGGCTGTCAAATAAGAATTCCATGTATAGCCTAGAGCAAAGTGACCTTGACCAGACAATCTGAACATGTGTTGCTCTCCCCTCTGCGTCTCATCAAGCCGGTGGTCTGTAGTACTGCTGCTGCCTTCCCAGTCTGATGCCTCTCTCTGTGCTGCCCATCAGCTATGGCACAAACAAGTAAATGACATTCTGCCACGTTAATAGCCTCCCTGGACATCACAGGTCAGAACACAGGGCTGCCAAGAAACAAAGCACAGGGGCCTTCCTAGATATCAGGTGCTCTTTCTTCCTTTGGCTCTGAAGGGCACCACAGAAAAAGCACAGGGACAACTTCCCCACCTCTCCCCCATTAAAACCCATCCAGTGTAACCCCTGGTGGCAAGGTGGGTACGACACAGAGAAGCAGGACTGAGAGATGACAGAGCAAGCAGACACACACAGGCAGGAAGCCACTGACCTCCACAAGCTTCATCATGGGCACTGGGTTGAAGAAATGGAGCCCGGCGAATCGGTCCTGTCTGGTGGTGGCATTGGCTATGCTAGTGATCTGCAACGAGGAAGTGTTGCTGGCAAAGATCGTGTGTCTGTGGAGAGAAAGATGGCGGAATATCGGAATGAGTCCCATCTTCGGAAAGAGTCGGGATCACTCGGGTGCGAAGCATAAGGCAACTGCTTACTTCCCAGATCTGCCGTCCTGACTCCGGGAGGAAGTCAGAGAAAAGATACTTCTTCACGCAGAAGGCTGAAATCAAGTGATCTGGTTAGTTCACTTTTAAAATTATATATTAAGTAATTTAAAAGTTATCTGTTCCAAAGGCATATTTAATCTTTGCCAACTTTTCCTTAATTTTAGACAGCAAACTTTCTCCTGTCTACTTGTATTAATTTTCATGATAGGTGAAGAAAAAAAGGAGGCAGCTCCTTAACCAACCTCAGTCACAAAATGAAATTCTAAGTGATCAAAGACTAATGAAAGGATACATCACAGACATTCACATAAAAAACTGTAAAGAAACACCCGGATCCTCAACTAGAAACATCAGATAATAAACCAGAAATAAGATCTTTTCCCAAGTGAAAAGTGTTACTTCTCCATTGAATGGGAATTAAAATGAAAACAGAAGAAGACCACCATAGTTTAAAAGCCACCTCAAGGTTATATAGGTAGAACTGGGGATGGAAGAATAGATGTATATACAATAAATGCAGTTCGAGATATTTTGCTCCTAAAAAAGCAGTACCATCTCCTTTTGTGTGTATAAAATATTACTAATTTTAAAAACTCCATACTGACTTAATCAAATTTAATTTTATAAGACCACAAAAAAATGGGCTTCAAAAGCATGACAGGTAAATCTTTAAACAGGCAAGAGTTCTAGGTTTTCCTATAGCGCCACCTTGTGGATAAGTACACACAAAACTGCCTAATGCTAATTAGAACCACAAAGGCCTGGTCACAGTACAGGAAGGAGAGCGGTCCCTTACTGACCAGATTTGGGGGTTCCTGCAACCGAAAGCCAATACAACAATCTGCCTAAAATCAGGGTCAAGTGTGGGGAGGTGTGGAGGGGAACAGAAAATAAACAAGTAGTCTGAAAAGAGAAGAGTGGAGTAAAAGGAGGAGCCATGGTGGCCGGGGTGCCTGCCAGGAGCCTCTGGGGAGCCTCTTCCCATCCTTGGCTCAGAAGCGAGCTTCTCCTTCAAGGCACTACAACACTCACTTTTCTCAAACAACTGCCAAGTCAGCCGATTTAAAATCCAGAGATTTTCCCTTTTTTAAAAAAGTGACATGTTTTAAGTTTTAAAATTCTAGTTTTCAAAGCTTCTTGCTTTTTGGTCAGTGAAGAAAATAATATAAACTACTGCTCATTACATAAGGTAATGAGAAAACGTTCACTGTAATAACAATGAGTGTGGCTGACGCAAGTGTCGTTTAGCTGCACACCCTGAACCACGGTGGCAAGGCCGCCCACGGCAGTGCTGGCTGGGGTTGTCACACTGGTAATATATACCTTTTTACAGGGCTTAAAAGGCACCCTCATCTGCAAAAAAGGGAAACAAAGGTGGACCAAGCGCATTTCATGGAAGGATAAAGTTATAGCACAGCCCAGTCCCAGGGGTCCCCAACCTATGGCACCCCCAGCATATGCTTTGCCAGAAGGAAATTCGTGTCTCTTCCCAGTGGACCTCTACCTCCCCTATCTCAAACGGTGGTGCTGGCTCTGCTCCTAACAGCGTCTCACACACCTTCTTTCCACACAGCATGCTGACAGATTAAACACACACAGGGTTGTCTTATCTTCCACAAAAAGTGCACCTGCACATTCTCCTTGGAACACTTGACTTTCACGGACCGTCTTTTGTTTTTCCCTTCGTAATACTTAGGTACCAAAAAAACTACTTTCCTCTTAAATGTACTAACAGAAAAATCAACAGTGCAAACATAGTGGTCGTTAGTATTGACCCCAGGCCTCACTGTGCAGAAAACGGGCGGTGGGGGCTGTGGACTCGGCCCAGCTGATGGGGGTCTTAGCCAAGCTTTCCACCTGCACTTCTCACACCGCAGCGAGCGAAGTCACGTCCTTTTCCAGGAAGCAACTGCTGCATCATATTTTCATCCCCTGTTGTAGGATCTAACTGTGCAACATGCCAGCAGTAAAATATATTGCAATCGAGATGCTTGAAATGAAAAGAATGATGCGGAGAAGGATGGCTGATGGCCAGAAGCAGAGTGGCATCTGTGGCATGTAACAGGTGTCACTACCTCTACTTTACAGATTATTACGGAGACTAGTCTTAGAGGGTTGGAGCTAGGATGGTCTTGGAAATTATTTAAACCTCACCCCTGCACTTGAATTGCAGATGATAAAATTGAGGGCCAGAAAGGCTTCATGATGGCACACGGTCAGAGAGGGAAGTGGCAGGGGCTGGCCCCGGGCCCCCAGCCCTCCAACTTTCCCTACAGTCCTTCCATTACTTGATGCCAACACAGAGGGCAGTCAGAGCTGTCACTAGGGAATGGCCAACATTTCAATAAAGGCCAAACTGACTAACTACACTCCCTTTCCTGGGGCAGGTATTTGGTTATCCTAGAGGGCTGGCTCCACGCTAACTTGGGAGCCAACACCCCAAGAGCATCTCTGGTTTCTATCTGATGTTTCTAGTATACAGAGCATGAGCACGTACATCAGCACAGTAATGGATAGGTAACAGAAAGGCAGGGCTCTTTTCTTTCTTAGGGGCAGGGCCTCTCCAGGCAGCCCACCAGGCCACATAACTCTAAAGGTTGTCATTCTAGTAGGCTTGTATGTGAGGGTCTCAATTTAGCCACTGCTCACTGGTGGCTGCCTATGAAGTGCTTTTGTCATATAATCTTTTTTTGACTTTTTGTTCCAACCAAGAAGGGTAAAATGTGGCCAAGACACAAGGAGGACATGAGTGAGTAAGTCAGGTGTCACAATCACCAGAAGCCAAAAGTCAGGAAAGATAGAAGGCTCCAGATTCTGAGAACTCGAGCTGCGCTGTGTGGACCAGCTTGCTGACACTGCCAAGCCCTGGGGACCAGGCAGTTGTATCCCTGAGCTACTTGGGGCTGGCTCTCCTCTCCCAGCCTCTGCCAGTAAGCCTGGTAAAAACTCAACCCTTCTTTAATGATCCCAAGGCTGTTTCGAATTAACCCAGATAAAGCTCAAAACAGGAGAGTCTTGGGGAACTCTGTGTAGACAGGGAGGCCTCCCTTTCTCTTATACCATTCCATGTGTCCCACCCAAATGAGGGGAACACATGAAACTGCTCTGAGGCCCCGCAGCAGACAATGAAGGACATGCCCAAGCCTCCTCCATCTGCTGTCCTGGGAGGGCCCGTGACCTCTGTCTCTGCAAGAGAGAGGCCTGTCCCTGGACAGACACTCCATTTACTGTGGGAAATTCTGCCCTCATTTGGGGACCAGGATCAGATCAGAGTAGCCCAAGCATCCGGAAGCAAACTGGGAGTAGAAAGATGGTGAACAAGGGAAACAGCTGTAGGCTGTAGAAGAAGGAAGCTTAGTGTCAAAAGACACCTTCCTGGGAACAAAACCTGAGCTGGAACAAAGCCCTCAGACCCAGCAAGAATGTCAGGGGCCACGTACTCGGCGGCAAACTTGTCCAGCCTCTTGAAGAGCTCATTTTTCACCTTCAGATCCTCCACGATGGCCTCCACCACCAGGTCCGTGCTGTGGACCACCGACGCTGCATCTGTGCTGGTCAATATGCTGCTCAGGGTCTTTGCCACGAATTCACCACCAGCCTATTGCGGAAGAAGGAAAGGAACATTCACTGAGCTCACCGGAAAATAGTTTTAATTTGCTGCTAAGGCGGAAGGAAAGAGGAGGGTAAGAAGAGGCCAACACATCCCAGGTGCATCTTGAATGTACCAGAAATTCGGAGAAATCAAACTCCCTCTGTTTCTGCTTAGGGACAGCAGCATCTTCACGTACACTAGACACCATGGTAAGAATCGGCCTGTGAACAAACCCAGCTGTTGGTCGACTATCACTGTCATGTATAGCAGCGGTCCCTAACCTTTTTGGCACCAGGAATCGGTGCTCCTATGAGAATCTAATGCCTGATGATCTGAGGTGGAGCTGAGGCCATGATGCTAGCACTGGGGAGGGGCTGCAAATACAGATGAAGCTTCACTCTCTCACCTGCTGCTCACCTGCTGTGCGGCCTGGTTCTTAACAGTCCATAGCCAGGGAGTTGGGGACTCCTGGTGTATAGGATATAACCTTTCAAGATCTTAGACAGCTCTCCTCTGGTTACTAAACTGTCTGTTAACAGCACCTGGCACCTGTATTGGCACGCTGTATTTGTGTCCAGAGTGATAGCCTACCACGGTCTGTTCCATGGAGCCTGGACTTTATCCTTCCAGAAAAGGGTGAAAGCTTAGCTCAGTACCATCTGTCAGCCGGGGAGATGATGCTGACTATTCCTCTCTCACAGGAGGTAGGAAAGAGCTGAGTAAGGGCAACAGAGAAGGTAAGAACGCCAAACTTAGGAGTCATTCATCAAATATTAATTGCCCATCAACTGGTGTTTCAAAAACATGCCAGACACAGCCTCTATTCTCAAAGAGCTTACAGTCCCAACTTTTCCTCATTTGTGACTTCAGGTCTCTACAAACAGACTTCAGGGCAGAGAAAGTCAGTTCCTCTATCAACTGTCATTTGATTTCAAGATGTAATTTCCCATGGAGCATCAAAGGTATCCCAAATCATCATAGAATAGACAACTATTAGAGTTGTTCAACAGAAATGTAACAGAAAATGACAGACGATTTTTAAATTTCTACTGGCTATATTTTAAAGAGAAAAAAAAGGTTAAAAATTTTATAGAACCCAATTTATCTAATACATTATCATTTTGCAATATAATCAGTATTTTAAAATTTTGTTTTATATATTTTTTTCCTATGGAGAGTTTGAAATCTGGTGTCTATTTAACACTTGTAGCATAACTCGACTGGACTAGCTACATTTAAAGTGCTCAACAGCCACTTGTCGCTAGAGCTGCTGCCCTGGTCAGCACAGAGCTAGGTAAAGACAGTATGCTGACCAGGCAGGTTGAAGCTGACAAGTCCCTTCTCCGAGCATTGTCCCTGGCAGAGGGGAGAAATATCAGACCACACGACTCTTCAGGAGCTGAGCCACCTGGGCGCAGAGGCGTCTGTCTAGTCACTCTGATGCAGGGGCTGGTCTCTGTCCACAGGGGACGATCTGCAGAAGCATGCAGAGCAAACAAGTGAAAACTGCAGGTTACCTGGGTTCAGACTCACTCTGAAAACAACCTCCACCTGCCCCTCTGACTTGTAAAAGGTGACTAGATGTTAAGAAAATGCAAACCAAAAACATGAAATGCCACTTTCATACCTCCTCAACGCCTATTATGAAAAAAGTGGAAAGTATCAAGTGCTGGCCAGGATGCAGAGAATCTGGAACCTCCATACATTGCTGGTGGGAATGTAAACAGGTACAGCTGCTATGGGAAACAGTTTGGTGTTCCTCAAAAAAACTCAACATAGGATTGCTGTATGACCCAGCAATGCCACTTACAATTACGTAACTGCAAAGACAGAAAGAGGGACCTGAACAGATAGTATACTAATATTCATCGCAGCATCATTCACAACAGCCAAAGGTGAAAACAACTCAAGTGTCCATTGATAGACGACTGGATAAACAAAGCGTGGCATATGCATGCAGTGCAATATCACTACTTATGAAATGGAGTGAAGTTCATGGATGTACCCTGAAGAATTATGTCAGATGGAAAAAATCAGTCAAAAAAAGATAAATATTGTATGAATTCACTTATACTAGGTTCCTAGAGTAGACAAATTCAGAGAGACAGAAAGATTAGAGGTTAACAGGGACTGTGGGAAAGAGAAAGGGGAGTTATTGGTTAATGGATATAGTTGATCGGAAAGATGAAAAAGGTTTGGAAACGGCAGTGATGGTTGCACAACAATGTGAATGTAATTAAAGTCACTGAATCTGCACACTTATAAATACTGAAAATGGCAAATTTTATGTTATGTTTCACAACAAATTTTAAGAGGTAACTTTTGAAACACACCCCTGTGGCTTCCTCAGGTGAAACACAACAACAAAAACCCCGGGTGCACTCTTTCCTGCCTAAACGTGGGGGCAATTCCATTCGAGCCCAAGGAATTCGATCTTAATGGACTTTAACAAGGTGACAAAGGTAAACAAAAATTCACTGGGGTGGCTTTTGCAGTATTTCTAATAATTTCCAAAGGATCAATGAAAAAAAGTAAGTAAACCTGAGTTCGCAACCTTTTAGGGGCTCAAGTTCTTGTACCTCTTCTGCTGCTGGAAACTGCAAATAAATTCACTCTATTTTCCTCCCTAGTAAGCACATCAATAATAGGTGGAAGATGTTACCGAAGCAATCGAGAGTTTCTACCTAAATACATTGTTTGTTATACCATCCTCTTTCTAACTTGCAAGTATAAAAACTATCTTCCTGTTGCCTCCTCTTCCAACCTCATAACAAAATAGGTGTCATTCAATCCCAACTCTCCGTGGACAGAATGAGTTCACTCCCCATAGAAACTTTCTCAGCCTCGAATCCTATGCAACAGGATCATTATTTTCTTCTCTTGTTTCCTGATCAGTCCCTCTTATATGTGTAGTGGCGATGATATTATATTGTCTACAGTTATGGGGAAATGAGTTTTACCTAAATCAAAGAAGCAAGAAAAGGCCAGCGTCTCCCCAGCCGCACTGATAACAAGAAATTACCTTCGGGTCCTCTGCAAACTTCTTCTTAGCCACTCTCTTAAGGCTTTCCTCAATTCCCTTCTTGGATTTTGCCAGGATGTCCTCTGTCTGGTCCACCAACACTACTGTGTGGCCCGTTACTGCAGCGACCTAAAGCAAAATAAGAATAATTTTTTCTTTAGAAAAAAAGAAAAAAAACTTTTTTCTTTAACTTTTTTAAAGTTAAAAAAAGTAAAGCTTCACATTCCACATGAACTCGACCAGCATTTCACCACATTAAGTAGACATAACAAGCTGACGTTAACAGAATACACAGTGTTTGTTAAAAACACAGCTCTCATTAGCCACTGTTCTACCCTCACTACATGGATGACAAATTCTCAAAACCTGGGATCTGATTCAAGGTTCTGAAGTCTACACTATATCTACCTCCCATACTGTGCTGTCCATCATGAGAGCCACTAGCCACATGTGGCTACTGAATGTAATTAAAATTAAATGAAATTAAAAATTCACTTCCCCAGCTGCACTGGCCATATTCCAAACACTCAACAGCTGGTCACAAAGTGCCTGCTGACACCCCCCCCGCCCCAATCTCCTACTGCCGCCCCCTCCCCCCATCTCCTTCTCTTCAGAGCTTGAGCATCCTGTGCAGCTTGATGCCTTGGCTCTGCTCTTCTGTCATCCTTAGATCATCAACAGGTAAGATTTTAAACTCTCATGACAGTGCAAAAAGACTCTTGTCTCCAAGGGTTATTCAGTAACAGACTCCCATGAAAGTAAGCCTTCGGTGATCGGCAGATTTGACAGGGCGATTCTCCTTCCTCCCCCTGCTCACCTTAGCTGAATCCCGAGGGCACGGTTAGTGAAGCTGCCACAAATCTGAATACGGTCTAGTTTAGTTTAGCCATAACCACTGACGAGTCAATCCCTATGTCATCCCAAGTTTGCCCATAGCTTTTCCGAGGACTGTGGAATAGATGGTGTGGCTAAAAATAGATCATCTGGTCACTTTATAGGCAGGTGTTAGAAGTAAATCAGCTCAAGCTATATGTAAAGGACACAAGTGTCCTAATGCAAACATAAATGACACAAGAGACCAGACATTGAGATGCCCATTCTGGGTCTGAGAAGCCCCTGCAGAACCACTACTTTGGCGCTTGTGTGGCTCAAGGTGTGGAGGAGACGGGCAGGTCAGCTAGGATAAACCTACCTGGAGATGACAGTAAAAAGTACAGTTGACCCTTGAACGACACAGGTCCACTTATATTGGATTTTTTCAATGAATAATGTAAATGTATTTTCTCTTCCTTATGATTTTCTTAATAATATTTTCTTTTCTCTAGCTTCTTATAAGACTATAGTATATAATACATGTAACAAAATGTGTGTTAATCAACTGCATATGTTACTGGTAAAGCTGCCGGTCAATAATACGCTATTAGTAGTTAAGTTTTTTGGGTAGGTCAAAAGTCATACGTGGATTTTTCTACTGTCCCAGGGGCCAGCGCCCGTAACCCCCACATCGTTCAAGGGTCAACTAGAGTTCTAAACCAGTCATGATGTGAGATTCCTGAAATTAGGCAACTAAAACTCAAAGCAGAAAGCCAAAGAGAAAAAGAAACAAACAGAAAAGCAAAACTCAAAGGCAAAGAGATTCAAATCCCAAAGACAGACTTCCAAAGAACACTTTTAAAAATGGTAAGACAGGTTTTAAATGGAAGTTAATTACAATTGCCTCCCTCGCTTCTCTCCAGAAAGCTGCACACAGGAGCTGCAAGTCTGTGCCTGTTGGGCCTGGAGTCGGTATAGGCACTGCCAATGTCTCCCAAGCCCACCTGGGGACCAGGAGACGGAAGTGCTGCCAGGACCAGACAGTCTGATAACCCCAGTAGGGCAGTGGGGCTGAAGGGGGAATGAGTCACCCTGATAAGAGGACAGGGGTTAAGCAGTGACCTTGCCCAGTGGGCAGAAACCCACGCTGCAAGCAGACAGAACTATGTCCAGAAAGCAAAACGCCCACAGGCCTAGACAAAGATCCTCCCTAAGTAACAGCAGACCAAGGCCCATCTAGCCAACAGAAATATGAACTGGACACAAACGTGAACCTCCAATTCAGTAAATTCAAAGTAAAAAAGAGCAAGCAACTCTAGCAACTGTGGAAAGAGACAACGTGGAAGGGTAACGACACAGGCCCTTTCTTGGCATCTGGAAACGCCTCATCGGGGACGGGTCCCGCCAGGTAGGACAAGAGTAGCCTGCCGCACCTGGACCGTGCGCACTGGTTTATGCTGAACGCCTGCCTGCTCTCCTTCCAGGAGTTAGGAGTTTTAGTGCCTGCCAGGCAGCAGGGACCTATGTGACCAGCCCCCCAAAATCCTTGGGCTCTAGGTCTCTAACGAGTATCTCCAGTAGACATTTCACACATGCTGTCACGGCTTGTGGCTGGAGGAATTAAGGGTGCCCTGCACGACTCCTCTGGAAGAGGACTCTAAAGCTCGCACCGGCCCCCTCCAGACTTGGCACCATGCGTCTTTTCCCTTTGCTGATTTGTCTTTGTATCCTTTTGCTGCAACAAATTATAGCTATGAGTAGAGCGACAGTCATTCCTTTGTATCTGGTATCTGAGGGGGGATTGGTTCTAGGACACCCCATGGATACCAAAACTCACAGATGCTCAAGTCCCTTATATAAAATGATGTAGCATTTGCATAGCACCTAAGCACATCCTCCTGTAGACTTTAAACTATCTCTAGATTACTTATAATACCTAATACAATGTAAATGCTATATATACATAGTTGTTATACTGTATTGTTTAGCGATTGGCTTTCTGGAATTTTTTGTTCTGAATGTTTCTGACCTGCGGTTGTTTGAATGCATGAATATGCAACCAGCAGATGAGCAGGGTGGACTGTATAGGCTGGGTCCTGTGAGCCCTTCTAGAAAATCATCAACCTGGGGGGGAGGGGGAAGTTGGTAGGGAATGCTGACGCAGAAACTAAGAAAATAAATCTCGAATTCCTTGGGGCCCTCCCACTTTTGTTGTGGCTCCTGTGTCTGACGGTCCCCCTGAAATTATACAAGTGATTTTCACTTTGTTCCTTTCACTCCTGACCTACATCCTTTGACTACGCCAAACACAATTCCTCAGATTCCTAGTTGCCTAGGTCCCAACCGCTTTGCCCCTTTACCTCCAACAGGCATCATTCAGGCTTTTTGCCCGAGGTGTTGGGGGAGGGGACGAAATTCAAGTACTTTCGGCACATAATGGAGCCAAAGCTGAAGGGAACAGAGATCGAAAAAAAGTGGGGGAGGGAAATGAGGGCAGCATCCTTTTACTTAGGGACTTTAGTATCACTTAGAAAATATGAAAACAAACAACAGTAGGTTTCATATGTGGGATGTCAACTAAAATAAAAACCACCATCGTGAGGAATCCAATTTCAGATGGCAGGACAAGAGGAGTATACCCAGAAAAGGCCAGCTTCCCAAGGAATAAACTGTTAACCTTAAAGAGGTTGGGGGGCAGGGCGGGAGGGGGAACAATTGCATGCTCTAAATGATTACTCCTGGGGGGAGGGGGGACAAGCAAGGGAGGGCACATGCACCTTTTTTCTAGAAAGCCACTTTCGAAGTTACTATAACCATATTTGATTGTTATAGTCAGCAGGGTTTTTTTTTTTTTTTTTTTTTATTGCAGAGAAACCATGTTTTTAAAACTAAGAACCAAACCTAGAGAAAGAACCCTCAAATATTCAAGTAAACCAATAGACACTAACATTCAACCAGGAAAAACCATGGCCAAAAAGCATTTTCAGATTAAATGCTGACTTTCCCCTTCTATCCAAAGTTCTCCGATAAAAGCCCCTCACCTCCTCGCAAGACGACACTGGGCCATTCAGTCACTACCAGGTTTTATCCGGGGTCTGAATGAGCACACAAGAAACAACACACATATGTACACATCTGCCAAAAAAAAACCCCTATTAATTCAAGGCTCCCCAGGCAACGTTCAAGAAAACAAAGTCCACGTGTCAGATGACCAGGTCGAAATGAGAGATTTGGAAAATGTTTGTTTCACCATGTCAACCAGAAGACACAGGAGGTACAAGCAGTTGCCAAACCTAATACAGAAAAAGGCGACACCTTTTTCTTTCCCAGTGGGTCAGAGGTCACATTCCTGCTCTGTAAAACTTCCCTTAGCCACACAGTGCCTCGCTGGTCTAAAAAATGCTGCTGTGTGAGAACTGTGCTCAATTTTTCTCCCTACCTCAAATGAAGGAGCATATTCTACAATTCTGGACTCTCCAAAATGTTGTAACTGGTATTTCTGGTCCACTGAAAGGCAACAATTGCATGCTCTAAATGGTTACTCCTGGCAGATTGTTATTTGTTTCTAAGTAATTTCTACTTCAGCTTCTCTGTCCTTGGTTAGCTCACAAAGCTTCAAGCAAATACAGAGGAAATCTTATGGTATTGTCATTCTAAGACATAGAGAAAGAAGGCATTCCTGTTTCAACCCAAGTAGATATGGTTGGTGTGAATGGAGAAAATACAGGCAATAAAGAGAAATTTTAACTCCTTGAAATATTTTCCATTTTATGATGAAACTCTACAGTGCAGGCCAAAATTTATTGTGTAGCAATAAACTAACAGTATAGCATAATTCCAAGTGATTTCAAGTTATAGGAGCTTTTTCATTCCACCCATTTGCTCAAGTTCCTTGCAATCATTTCTTGTAGGCACAACATCCTCAGGGTAACTTCGTGTCCTAGTCCTAGTCATCCCTGCAAACCCCAGTGCCTGGTGGTGAAAAATCAGAGCCCCCGCTCTCAGAGAGCTCTCACTCCTCAGAAATTATCACACTTGATCTTGTAGCTTGTGCTCTTGAAGATGAGATCATTATAATAGTAAAACCTGCAATAGATAAGCGTATATTATATTTGACATTGGGACAGGAAAAGTCATTAGTTTCTACTATGCCTACAATTATTCATCTAGAGACAGGAGCCGTGTAATACACATGTCCACAGTGTGAAGCCTGCCAACCACTGTGAGCTTTAGCTCTTTGGCATCCATAGCGCTTATAACAGCATCAAATGCTAGTAAATGCTCCACATCTCACCATTTTCTCTCTTCAACCTATGGCGAAATGTCCTTGGAGGAGGCACTGTGGCTTTACTTGGCACAAGTACATGCTGGCATTGATGTCTCAAATCTCACTAGTGATAAAAAAAAGAAAATTCATATCCAGAATATGCTTAAAATTTTAGAATCATCAATGAAAAGGAAACACAATTTTAAACCTTAAATTCTGGGTCCTCAAAATAAGCTTGAAACGACTCTAGTTTGAAAAATAATGACTTCATCTAACCTTTATGGTATCTATAAGATCAAATGTTAAGAAAGTATGTATACTGTTACAGAATCGAAAACACTTAAACTGAAACATGGTGTTAACACCTGGTTCAAGATTCCTCTTTCAGTCCCATATAACACCCTGGTTTAGGGCTTCATTACTCTCATCAGCAATAGCCTCCCAACTTAGTTTCCTGCTCCTCTCTCCCAACCCTTAACAGATGTTTCTTTCATCTTCTTAAAATGCAAGTCGAGCGGTCTTTGCAGGTTGCTGTTCCTTCCTCCACTAGACGCCCAGGTCTCAAACTGTAAAACTCATTACACCTAAGACTGTCCTATATGAGTTCCTTCAGCTTCTTCTTTTAGACCTTGAAATCTAACTTCTCTTTCTTCATCCTTTCTTGTAAGAATTATCCCTAATTGCTGCTGAGGCCAACCTCTTTCCTATGGTAGATATGGTGGTCCACGGTTATTGGTTTCCAATTACTCCTCCCGAATAAAATCAGGAGTCCTTCAGGTGGTTAGTTCTCCTCTTGGCTTAAGAACAGAACAAGAAGTACTGTGTTTTTCTTGGAAGTCAAGTAATTGTACTGGGGTATACAAACAAATTGGACAGTGGGGAAGCCTTCAAACAGTTTGGGTGAAAATGCAGATTACCAGAAAATGCTTCCCACCAAATGATAATGATCAAGGGTCACTGACAAAATACTTGTCTTCTCAGAGCTGGGTAGTTTGGTCCGCTACCCCAACAGTGGTGCTCCCCTAGGGCTGAAGGGGACCTGCCATGTGGAGCGCCAGGCAGGGCCTGTCTACATTCATTCCTTCATTGACTGCTTCCTATTGACTCGACATCTGTGTTGTGCCTGTTCTGGGCCCTGAGATAAGGTGGTGAAAAATCAGAGCCCCCGCTCTCAGAGAGCTCTCCTCAGAAATTATCACACTTGATCTTCACACAGCCTTCGGGGGGAGGCGTTGTCACAAAAAACTGACAGTCCAGATGTGAATGGGACTTGAAGCGAGGGCTGCCTGTATCCAGAGCACCCTTCCCTGTGCTGGCTGGTCCCAACCCCCAAACCATGGCTGGGCCTAAGGGAACAGTCTGAGCCAATTCTGTGCTGGGGAAGGGCCACACTCCAGAGCCCATCTGCTGAGACGGGAAATGCTCCTAACCTCTGTGGGCTGTCTCATCTGCAAAAGTGGCGCGGCAGGGTTGTTGGGAGGCTTAAATGAGTTAACTCATGTTAAACACCCAGGGTGGTGCCTGACATATCATAACAGCTTATTATTCTTCCTCTGTGAGGATCTGAGACCTAAATACTGGATCCAGGTATAGCCTCCTACGGTATATTATTTTATTTTGCTTTTGAGTTTACACCTTCTGATCCCAAGACTTGTCCCTTTCTGGCTTTCACGTTCAGGTTTTCCCTTTTGTGTCCTTCCATGTTTACAAACAGGCTGGGATCTCTCTTTACTTAAAAAAGAAAGCAAGAAAAGGGGTGGTGGGGTGGGTACATCCTTAGCCACCTGAAGCAGCCTTCACTTGGCTACCAAAGTCCTTCAATTGCTGGGTGGCATCGTGGTATGCAGAGCACAAATTCTAGAATGAACTTATGAGGTTTAAATCCTGGATTAGCTACTTAGTGTATGATTTTGGGCGAGTGATGCAGCCACAGGTAACTTTCTATGGCTTCCTGATCTGTAATAAGGGATGACAAATAGTACCCATCTTACAGGATTGTCGTAGGATTAAAGAAGTTAATGTGTCAAGTTCTCAGACCGATGCTGGGAACATGGAAAGTGCACAATGCTTGCTACCTGACGCTCCAGTCACTACATTAGGTACTTCCATGTTCTCCGAACCATGCGATTCCTACAGCCAGCAATATGGTTCCTCCACCACCACTGCTGGATGAAATCACAGGTAACTTATCGATGGCCTTCTGACTGCTCAAACCAATGCCCGTTTTCTTTGGCTCCATCTTGTACAGCCTGCACACTGCCAAGTAGGGTTGCCTTTCCAAAACTCTCTTTAGTTTATTTTTTATCTGTCTGTTCATTTTGGCCACATTAACTGACTTCTCTTAACCTTCTTGGCCTCTAAACAAAGGTATCCTTCAAGGTTCTACTTTCAATATTCTCTTCTTCTATCTGTATCCTTTCCTTCTGGAATCTCAATCATCTTCATAATTTTAATTAACTATGCCTGAAACCAACATATCCTGTCCCAAGCTAGAGCCATCACCTTGACTCTAAACCCAATTCTTTTTCACCTTCATTAATGGCACCATTTATGTGAGTGTCACAATCTGGCTGGACAACTTTCTTTAACTTTACCCTACTGTCCAAGGAAATTCTATCCCTTATTCAAGGCTCATTTCAAATATTACCCTCCAATAAAGTCTTTTTTCAAATGAATGTTAACTTTCCTATTTTTGAAACCTCAGACCCAGATTTTTACTGCTCTTATTATGCTACTTTATACCAAAGTAAACTGTGTCATTTGGATCTTTGTCTAACAATTTCTGCTCTTAGATTTAAAATCCCTTAATGGCAGAAATTAATTTGGTCTTTTTATCCCCTAGTACTTATCACATGCCTTGCACATGGTGGTTGTCCAATAAATAACTGCTAAATACCGCATGCTTTGGAGTACAGTCACCTGAGCCTGTCTTCTTCTCCACCCACCTCGCACTTCACCCCCTTCTAATGCTATTTATGGTTCCACCCCCTGCCCAAGTGGTTCCCACCACCAGGAAGCTCCCTCTCCCTCTGCTGCCTGAGAGACTCCAGCTTATCCTTCAGAATCCAACACAGAGGCTATTTCTGTTTTAGTGAAACCCCTCCCAACCTCTAGCAGAGGCAGTCACTTCTTTGTGCCTCTCTCTATTTATAGATAGAGCAGAACTTTCATACAGGCCTCCAAATAATGAAGGAAAATAAACAACAGAGTGTGGAGCTGGTGTGAGTTACCAATGGTCCCTCAGTTATGTATGTAAAGGTGGCCCAATCCCCAGGATAGGAATACAATAGATGAATTAAAAACAAACTGGTCATAGTCTATTTCATGTTGTAAAAACCTCACAAATCTCAGAAGAAAGGTCATTAACCAACCAATGCATAGGAGAAATTCCACTATGAAAGAGGAAAGACAGGAACGTTGACAACCCCAACTTTAGATGATGAACTCAAGATGATACCTGGAGACCATGCCAAAGGAGCTGCTGCATCATCCACTTCTTCCGAGTCTAAGTTGCTGTTCCCACAAATCCCGGCATAGTGTGGTTCTGGCACACCTCTGTCTGCAGCCCACTAGTTTCCAGTAAATATAAACTTCATACACATATACTTTTTAAATGTCCCTTTTTCCTTACCATAAGAAGACATAGTCTATATGTCATATCATATCTTAGGTGTTTAAAAGCCCTACCTTGAGGTACTTAAACCACCAAAACTTTCATCTGTATCAGGTTATGTCCCAGACATGACAGGCAGGCAACTTTTATCTTTATTACAGGTGGTTGTTTGTACTTCCATTTCTTCACCTGGACAGGGAGCAACTCAGGAGCAGTAACCACATTCTACCTTTTACCCACTTCAATGCTTAGCGTGTTGGGAGATATTTAATATTAGTGAAAAGAACACCTGAATAATAAGACTTATTTTTTTAAAAGAATCAATGTGTAAAATATTTTAGGAATAAGTTCGGAAGGAATCAGGGCTGGTTTTGGTTCCAGAAACTGTAACAAATTTTATATGACCTTCAAGTTAGTCTAGATTTATGAAAAATCACATTATTAATTTGAAAAAGACAGAGAAAAAAGTTAATAGTTAAAGTTTTTAGCCAACTGCCAAGTGGAAAAAAATGCTACAAAAGTCTCTATTATTTTGGTGAGCAGATTATCAGTTTTCTGGCACAGGTAGTTGAGATGCTGGGCAAAAGGGAAGCCGGAGGGCAAACACTGGGCAGCATGACCACCCCTGTGACGTCGAATGTGGGTTTGTGCTTAGTTTCCTCCAGGATATGAATGTGTCCTCTACCTTTTACCAAAGGAGCTGCGGGCAATGCCAGGAGCACGCAGACCCTGTGTTTGTGTCCATCTCTGAGGGGCATATGTGTGAACCAGGTCAAGGACTGGCCACAAACACATAAGCTCACTCCCTCCCTCCCTCCAATATGGGTCTCTTCTCTATCACACTGAGAAACTAAAGCACTTTAGTTTCTCATCTACTGCAAGGTCAAAGATGAGCAAAAGCATTTATCGTTCAAGTTTATTAGTTACAGATAATCAAAACCATCGATTTTTCAAGCAGGAAGATACCCTAGAGATTATTCAGTGTGGTGGCTTTCCAAACATTTTAGCCATGAAACCCTTCTTCAGAGGAATGCATACAGAAGAGCAAAATGTAAAACAAAGGTAGGGAAAGGAGAGTCTGGGAACCACCAAGGAGATTCATGGGACCTCCACGAAGTCCATCAGAGCATAGTGTAGAAACCTCTGATCTAGTCACATTCATTAAAATGGCCATTATCGAAAATATAGGAAATAAGTGTTGGCAAGGATATAGAAAAACTGAAACCTTTATGCACTGCTGATGGGAACATAAAATATGTAGCTACTATGAACTACAGTATGAACTACAGTAATTACCATATAATCCAGCAATTCCGCTTCTGGGTATATACCCGAAAGCATTGAAAGCAAGGCCTCTAACAGAGAGTTGTACACCCATGTTCACAGCAGCATTATTCACAACAGCCAAAAGGCAGAAACAATCCAAATGTCCACTAATGGATGAATAGATACACAAAATATGGAATATGCATACAATAAAATATTATTCCATTACAAATATTCCAATGGAATATTATTCATTAAAAAAGAAAGAAAATTCTGTAAAGTTGCAGGATACAAAATCAACATACAAAAATGCTGCATTTCTACTACACTAATAATGAACTCACGGAAAGAGAAATTAAGAAAAAAAACTCTATTTATAATTGCATCTAAAGAACAAAATGCTTAGGAATAAATTTAATCAAGGAAGTAAAAGACCTGTACTCAGAAAACTATAAGATATTGATGAGAAAAACTGAAGATGACACAAATAAAAAGACATTCCATGCTTACGAATTAATATTGTTAAAATGTCCACACTACTCAAAGCAATCTACAGGTTCAAGCAACCCCGATCAAAATTCCAATGGCGTTTTTCACAAAAAGAGAACAGTCCTAAAATTTGTATGAAACTATGGAAGATCTCAAATAGGCAAAGCAATCTTGAGAAAGAACAAAGTTGGAGACATCATGTGCCCTAATTTCTAACTATTATTATAAAGCAATAGTAATCAAAACAACATGGTACTGGCACATAGATCAACGGAACAGGCTAGAGAGCCCTGAAATAAAATCATGCATATATGGTCAATTAATTTATGACAAAGCAGCCATGAGTATACAATGGGGAAAGGACAGTGTCTTCAATAAATGGTGTTGAGAAAACTGGACAGCCACATGAGAAAGAATGAAACTCGACTATCTTACACCATACACAAAATATTAAATCGAAATGGATCATTAAACTCCTGAAATCATTAACCTAGAAAAAAACACTGGAGGTAAGCTCCTTAACGTTAGCCTTAGTGATGATTTGACACCAAAAACAAAGGCAACAAAAGCTAAAATAAACAAGCAGAACCGCCTCAAACTAAAAGGCTTCTGCATAGCCAAAGAAACCATCAACAAAACGAAAAGGTAACATACTAAATGACAGAAAATATTTGCAAATCATATATATGATAAGGGGAATAATATCCAAAATATATATATAAAAAAAACTCATACAACTCAACAGCAAAAACAAATAAACGACTCCCCTGCCCCCAGAAAAAACCCACAAAATACACAATCTGATTAAAAAGTGAGCAGAGGAAATGCAGATATTTTTCCAAAGAAGACATATATACAGATGGCCAAGAGGTACATGAAAAGGTGCTCAACATCACCAGTCATCGGGCAAATACAAATCAAAACCACAATGAGATTGCACCTCACACCTGTCAGAATGGCTATTATGAAAATATCAACAACAAAAAAAAAGTGTTGGAGAAGATGTAGAGAAAAGAGAAACCATGTGTGCTGCTGATGAGAATGTAAATTGGTGTAGCTACTATGGAAAACGGTATGGAAGATCCTCAAAAAATTAAGAATAGAACTACCATATAATCTAGCAATTCCACTTTTTAGCCAAAAAAAAATGAAAACATTAACTTGAAAGGATATATGCACCTCCATGTTCATTGCAGTATTATTTACAATAGCCAAAATACAGAAGTAACTTAAGTGTCCAAAGATGGATAAATGATTAAAGGAAATGCTGTATATATACATATACATATATATATATACACACACACCACACACACTCTCACACACACTCATGCCGGAGTGGGCGGAGTGAAATATTACGCAGCCATAAAAAAGAAATAAATCCTGCTTTTTGTGACATGGATGGACCTTGACAGCATTATGCTAAATGAAATAAGTTAGAGAAAGACAAACACCATGATGATCTCACTTACATGTAGAATTTAAAAACGAACAAATGACTGAGCTCACAAATGCAGAGAACAGATTGGTGGTTGCCAGAGACGAGGGAGGAGGCGGCGAAGGGGGTTAAAAGAACTTCCAGCTATATAGCTAATAATACTGCATTATATATTGGAAAGTTGCTGGGAGTAGACCTTAAAAGAGTTCACTGCACACAAAAAAATGTAACCGTGTATGGTGACAGGTTAACTAGAGTTATTATAATAATCATTTCTCAATATATACAAATATTGAATCATTATTTTGCATAAATGAAATTAATACAATGTTATATTGTCAATTACATCTAAACTTTAAAAAAGGAAGAAAATTATGACACATGCTACAACACAGATGAACCTTGAAGATATTACGTTAGGTGAAATGAGCAAGTCAGAAAAGGACGAATATTGTATGATTCCACTTATATGAAGTACCTAGAAGAGTCAAATTCAGAGACAGAGAGTGGAGCAGAGCTGGCCAGAGGCTGGTGGGGAGGGGAGTTGGGGAGTTATTGTTTATTGAGTGTGGAGTTTCGGTTTTGCAAAATGAAGAGTTCTGGGGTGAATGATCATGATGGTTTCACACAATGTGCATGTTCTTAAATACCACTAAATTGTACATTTAAATCGTTAAAATGATATGTACAACAAGGTAATTGTCTATACTGCTTACTTCATCAAACTCTTCAATGGCTTCCCGTGACCACAGAATAAAACTTAAGTTCCTACACATGGCAAGCAAAGGCCTCCAGGACGGGGATTCATCCTTCTCTAGACACACTGTTCACTGTTGCCTGACGCTCCACCACCACAAGCCCTGTAACTCCCTGCATCTGTCACTGCTTCTAATCTCCTTTGCATTGTCCATATCTTCTTCCCAACTTCACCTCATTAAATAAGCCTGAGAACCACCCCGAGACACTAAGCATCCTCAGTCCAACATTCTCTCGTCCTCAGGCTAGGTGTCTCCCATGTCCTGTAATACTCTGACATTCCCTTATCACTGCACCCATCACAATGTTTTATGATCATCTGCTTCAGCACCAGTCTCCTCTATTTCTCTACTGCAGGCCCCTGAATAAATGTCATTCATCTTCGTATGCTGAGTACCTACGCCCCAACTGGCTGTGGTGGGCCCTCAAGAAATGGTGACTGACCAAACATATCTGGTGGAAAAGCCAAGGTGACATTAGGCCATTTGAAGGTCCAGGGCTCTTTTCATCAGGATAGCTGAGTGCTTCCCTTTACAATGTGAAAATAATTATATTATTGAAGGCTTTTACTTAGAAAAGAATTTCATGTGTCTTGAATCCAACGATATTAATCACACTCATTCTTCTAGAATCATGCAATGATGCCACCCATGTTATTTCCAACTTTCTGTGAAGGGATGGCAGTGGGGGAGGGGATCACAAAAAGAAAGAAGCCCATTTCTCTTCTCCCATAGACATCTGTTAATTTTACAATAAATAAGGCAGACTTTCTGGCACTTTAACTCAAGTGACCATAATTTAAATCAACCCAGTGACCTACACATTATAAGGCCTTGAGGACAAGCAATCTGCAATGGAAAATATTTTATTTGAAGGCCACGTCCTTAGTTCCATGACTTTTCTAACCTTAGTGGAAGGGAAGCTTAGTCCGAGAGAAGTATTTTTAGACACGGGTGCTTCAGAGCTGTAAAAATAGTCCGAGTGAATAGCAGTGCACTTGTCCAAACCCCTGCGTACTCCAGCCATAGGGCCAAAGAAAACACGACAAACAGAAGCACACTGGACTGACAGATTTTCACAAACATAACGTCGAATTTGAAGCAGCTTCTCTAAAGCATGACCTGAATGGTAAGTTTGTGAGAACTACAACTGCTCCAGCTGAGGCGTCCCATGTGCCCCGACACTGCAGAAGGGCTGCATTTCATCAACATTACCTTGAGAAAAGTCGCAGAGTTGCTCGAACTATCTGCCATACCCAAATTCTGACTTCCTCCCAATTTCCAGAGTAAGTGCACTGTGTCAGTGCTCCCCATGCTGGCTGTGCCCCAGAGGCGGCCGAGCGTTCCCATCAAGGCCCGGCTTCGGCTTCTCACGCTTCGATGAAGGGAAAAGGAAAGTCATAAACCAGCTGTATCTCTCAGAGCTGGCAATTTCGGGGTTTATAATTACCTTTAGATGTGCAATACCGTCGGCATGAGCTGACTTCATTCACTTCAATGATCAGGAAAGGCATTCTGTTGAGGCTTTCAACCACCACCATTATAATCAGCTGGCTTGTTCTTAAAACAGTTAAATTCATTGGCTGGCCTCTTTATATACTTAGATTTTTATATTACAAAAAGTGTTTCTAGAAAGCCAAGAAAATGTGCCTCCATTTTTAGATAAGAAATATGTTAAACATACAATTTAAAAAAATCCAACAAGTGTCTAGGTTTGGTAATGTAGAGAAAATAACTTCACAACAATCCACATAACAATGCCTGGTCCAGGAATCACAAAGGAAAGCTCAGGGGAGAGCCCTCCTCGTGGAGGAAAGTCTGAGAGCCTTTTGCAGGTTGGAGCAGACTGACCACACCCCATCTTCAGCGTGCACATGGCTGAAAGAACAACAATGGCAATAACGGAAGGAGGTAGCTCTCTGGAAAAGTTGGGGTAACATGATGAACTGAGTTTCAGCAAGTGACTTTGAGGTTATTATGGGCAGAAAGATGACAGATGATCAGCAGGTGACTAAGTCTAGAGCTGAGGAAAGGTCAAGCTGCTATGTTAATTCTAGATGCCCACCAAGGCTCCCCTTGCCTGTGTAGGCCATGCCTCCCCATAAGAAAGCAGAGACCAAAGGTGCAGGCAAAACTGGTTATCTCAGCCTCATGTACCTCTAGCCAGCAGAACAGCACCAAGTTCTGGCCCCAACTCTGCCTCTGACCGTTGACCCCAAGTACATCTCTACCAGTAGTTATTACAATGGTCACATGAAAAGACAGAGATATCAAGTACTTTGAACAGATAAAGTATCACATCTGTAGAGTTTTTAAAGTGCCAGGCTCTGTTGTAAATGCTTTATGAGTATGAACTCATTGTAATACCCACAAAGGTCTAAACGAAGTACTAACATTATTTTGCTCGACAATCCACATTAGTCTTAAAATCTTTAGAATTGTTTTAACTTCCCATATGTCCCTTATCGTATATCTTCAAAAACAATTAAAAGAATCTAAAATAAGAGAAGTCATCACCAGATTAGAAGTGAAGGAGCTGTATAAAAACATTTATTGAACGGTTACCTTTGAACATGCTAGTACAACTCTAAGCACTTAGCTCATTTAACTCTCATGATCCTGTGAAGTCAGTATCCTAATTCCTAGATAAGTGGAAGAGGCAGAGAGGGGTTCAGTGACTCGCCCAAGGTTCCCACAGCCAGGAAAGGAAGGGCCACGATCCAAACTCCAGCAGGCAGTTCACCTTCAAGCATTAGACCACCACTCACCAGACATTATCCCATCACACTGTTAGCATAACCCAGAGAAAGACGCAGAACAGAGAGCAGAAGCATTATCAATCTTCCTGTGGTCCCAGGTGAGCTGGGCAGTGAGGGGTGTGTCTAAGGCAGATATGGGGAGAAGAGAGAAGGGGAAGGAAAGGAAATGAGAAACTCAAGTAGGGAACAGATAATAGCGAGGATGGGTCTAGGACATGGCAGAAAAAATCAAAAACCTGACTGAAGTGCCATTGCTGTCCTACGGCATCTAAACATACTTCTCGACATTCTTTTTTCTGCCTGTTGGTCCCACCTCAAGCCCAATGACTAATGTGCCGACGGAGGCTGGTTTACTGTCCCAGTACATCAAGAAGAGCAGGGAACAGCCCAGTAAAGAAGTGAGCAACAACAAAGAAAATGAGGGAAGAACTTCATGACGAACACATGTCCTGTACCCTTGAGGAGGAAGTTAATACCTGAGAATAAAAATATTCTCTCCATAAGAACAGTTACAAGGAAAGCTTACAGCCAGGTGACTGTGCCAGTCTCCTGTGATTCCAAAACTTCTCCCCGGCTACTGCACTGTTTTCAAGCAAATTTCAACAGGGATGTACTCACTGAAGAACAGAGAGAACCAAGTTAACGAATGCACAACAACTCTGATCTCTCTTCTATTCAGCACCAGGAAATTCAGCTAGGGACAGGGAGAAGAGATGGGTGAACAAATTCGGTAGCTGGGGAGGAGCTTTCAGGTCCACTTGAGTCTTCATCAAGCATCACAAATGTCAGGGAAATATTCATCTGTAGCTTAGAATGTTGCCCCCTTTGCTTTAACAGTTTCAGGAGCTCTACCCAGAAGAAATGTACGTTTTGCTATTTAAGAGACACTAAAAAATAAAAACTTCGGGTGAGAAGAACCCAGCCTCCAAACCCCTTCAAAATGCAGACTTTCTCACTTCCTCTAAGAAGTGTAGTGACCTAAAAGGAAAGTTGTACCAGAGCCCTGAGAAATCCAGCCTCTGAAATGCCATGCCAACGGATTTCTCCACCTCCTCACCAGTAACTTAAAAGCTACAGGCTCTCTGGGCTCCTTGTATGAAAAAGGCAATGGATGAAGCAAGGCTTATAAAGAATTCATCTCTCAAACTGAAGAAATGCACAGCTCATACCTTTCTTCCTTTTTCCCCTATATAAAGCAAAACACAACCTGACCCCTGCTCAAAGGTCATTTAATGCTGTAGGCGTCATTGCTGGTGTAATTATCCAACCGAAGATAAACTGGCAATCAGAACCAAGTCAGAAGTTAATAATGGGCAAACATAAGTTAACTTTACTTAAATATTACCCTGCAGTCGAAAAGATTTTTAAAATTTAAAACAAACAAAATGACAAGTGAAGTAGATACTCTCGGAGAATACATATGTACAAATGACCTGTGCTCTGATCACCTGTAATTGAGCAGACCTTGCTTGTCTTAAATTGCTTAATTGCTCAAGAAATGAGTCAGTCTCCCATAAAATCTATTTAATTTTTTTCATCCTAGTCAGCATGAATTGGAACATATGGCAAAAATGACTTTAAAAAGATTAAGATTGTAAACAACTAAAATTAAAATGAAAACTACTCCAGAAACCTTGATTACATTAAAAATTTATTACAGTTAAAACTACTTCAGAAAAAGTTCAGGAGAGTGAAGCTAAATGTGAATCAGTAGCCTACCTTAGATGCTAGTTTGTGCTTGTGTTTTGAAGGCTTTATGAGGATTAAAAATATGATGGGGGGAGGATGAGAAGTGCCTCCCTCTTTTCTGAGGTCCCTGGACAAACTGAAGTATTAACTGGCATTTTCCTTCAAGATTAAGCGAGATGAAACAGAATCACAACCAATATTCTTCATCTAAACGGTCCAGGCCTACCTCAGCAGCAACAATCAGGGATGGGAGTGGTATGAAGGGAAGACGAAAGGAGAAGCATAACTGCAATGGAAATATTAACCATAAAGGCAGACAACCTGTTGTGAGCTCTTAGGAGGTGCCGGACACTGTGCGAAGTGCCTGACATGGGATAATTCATTTAATCCTCTCCACACTCCTACGAGGCTAGTACTAGCATTAATTCTACTTAAGAGATTAACAAACTAAGGCACAGAAGTACCTTTTCCATTTAATACACCCAACATGAGGCAGAGCCAGCATATAGACCATCCAATTCCTCATACTGAACTGGAGCTAATCTTCAGTCAAAACACAGCAACTATATAACCTGTTGCATTCAATAAACAAAAAAAGATTGACCCTGTGCCAAGAGCCAAGGAGCACAGAAAATGAGGCAGTGCTGCCTAGAACTCCATGCTTCAGGGTGGTATGCAAAAACGGATGAGCTAAACCACTGAAACTAACTGACCTACTGGCAGAGAGTAGCACGGAGATGTTCTGCAGGAAAGCATGGTTCCCCTCTACAGGATTACAGTTGTCAACGAAAGTGGCTGAGGCTCTTGCAAACTCTTTTCTATGAGAATGGAACTACTACAGTTCCTTATAGCTGTTCACTATTTAGTCTTCTGGTCTTTATCAACTTTTGGTCTGACAGTTCCATTGTATTTCCAGCCTTTGGGGTAAAAAGCTCTCTTTTTCCCACCTTAAGTTTCAAAAGGAACTCCCTGGTCCAACTACTTAAGGATTTGATCCACAAGTTTGCATTCCTATCAATGCCAATCCCCTCCCTCCTTTCTCAGATGAAAGCTCCAATACCATACTCATATTTTTAGGTGCTACTTTGGGGCCTTTGCATGCAACACTTTTGTTGTTGTTGTTGTTGTTATTGTTGTTGTTTTGGTCCAATAATGGATATAGCATTTAAGAACTTGATTTTGTACTTGGTTTCTACTTGGTTTCTAATCCTTTCCCACTGATGTCTTCAATGCACCATCGACAATAGTTTTTGGACCCGTTTCCTATATTGGCATTGGAGGCTTATGGCCCTAATATTTTGTCCTTAAGATACTGTTTAAATATTTTCAAATGAATACATTATTTTATACCCAGCCACGACAAATCTCTCACAGCTGTGGGAGATTTTGGTGGAGCAGGGGAATACAAGTGTGCTCAAGCTAAATTTTCTCAAGTATACTGTAATATGGTATAATGTCTGAAACTTTTAGGTTAAAGGAACTTACTCCTCCCATCTCATATATAACACAGTTTAGAGAGACACCCTAACCTAGCAGCTAGGGCATCCACACAATTAAAAGGGCAATGTATGTCCAAACACATGATCTCAGAAGAAAGAAATGGAAGATTGTAATAAGAAGGCTAAAATGTCAATGAAATACAGATTTTAGAAGGAAACACAATCAAATTATTATGTTGCAAAAAATTTGCACGAAGAGGAAAATTATGACATATACTAGTAAGAGATTTTTTAAAAAGCAAGCATAGACGTGGTTGAAAAGACACTGAAAAATAAATTCTTTCATGACTGTAGTCACCACATTTAAGTGTTCCTATAGGAAAAAATAGGTAATGGTTTCTCCTCCAACAATACACGTTGCAAAGGGCTGAAATACTAAGAAAATAGTCAACTAGAATATGAAAATCTAGCTTTCCAATGAGCTGGAATTTGCTAAAAATAAGTAAGATGCAAGTATCAGTTTTCCGGTAATCAATTGCACAACTGCCCCTAAGCCGCCGCTCTGCTGGAACAGAGTCCTGAACACCCACAGTAAGATTGGAGGCTCCTCCACAGACCTCAGCTACTTTATCTTCCCCTCTGACGTTCTCCAAGTGCCTAACTGTGCAGTTCTCAGTACAGAAAGCAGAGTCAAAGGTTAAAGTTACCATGCTGCTGATATGGCCTACTGCCAGGGCCTCACGAGCTCTGATCAGGTAACTTTACAAAGTGCTACAAAGGTGAGGACTATTATTATTCTTTGTAACTCAGCAAGCGAACAGAGGAGGGGTTGAAAGGAGGACGTTTAGGACAACAGAAAACTGCTGATGAAAACTGCATAATTCTAAAAAAATTGATCAAATTAAAATTGATCGTATTTCAGGTCTATGGAAATAAATTCGGGTTTAAACCAAGCAGGAAGGCCAAGTCTCAACTTGTCCGTATACAATACCAGCTTCTGTCTGTAAAGCTCCATTCCAAAGTGCCTTCACCAACACGCCACCGAGCCCTCAACGGGCCCTGGGGGCGGCTGCAATTTAGAGACGAAGAAACTGAGGCTGGGCCCCAGGACACAGGCTCTTTGGAAGTGGACACATTCAGAGGCCCCGACTCCAGACCTTTCAACCACCAACTACAAGGGTGAAGGAACCGAGTGGAAAAGTCCCAGGCTTCCCGTGGGCATCGACCTGTCCACGGGACACCACGTTGGGTGGCAGGCTGCCCGCGCTCTTGTCTTAGGATGGGCGGGAAAGAGAACGGGATCTGTTGCCGCTGGGTGGCTCACCTGCGCGATGCCGGAGCCCATCAGCCCGCCGCCAATGACCGTCACATGCTTGACGACGATTTTCTTCGCCGAGGCCGAGGCGGTGGATGAGGAAGCCATGGCGCGGATGAAATGCCTGGTTACAAAAGCCATGTTGCGGAAGAGGGAGGGGAGGCGGAGCCGAGGAGACGGAGGCCAACGCAGGGACAAAGGCAACAAGCAGGGCAAGAACGGGGAAGTCACCGCAGCGAGCCCCCAGCAGCCAGAGGACTTCTGAGGGCTGAGGCCCAGGCTGCCCCGCCCCCGGCGCGCCCGGGACATCACCAGCCCGCGCCGGCGGCGGGGCGGGACGCGTCGCCCGCTCCGCCCATTGGCCGAGGCCACCCGGACGGCGTTCAAACGTTGGAGCGCGGCCGCGGGTCGGGGCCCACGTGGACGGGCGCGCGCCGCCGCCCTCCGCCGCAGAGCCGGGGCCTCGCGGCCGGGGACTGTCGCGCAAGGTCACCGCGCCGCAGCGAGGCGGGGCGGTTCGCGCTCCGGTGTCCGGCCGCGTGCGGGACCTGCCTTGGAAAAGCCGCGGGCTCCTGGGAAGATGAACTCGTGGCGTTGACTTGATTCTCTCTGTTTTTAACCTTTGGCATTTTAATTATGATGTGTCTTGGTGTGGGCCTCTTTGTGTTCATCTTGTTTGGGACTCTCTGCACTTCCATACAGTAGACTTGTATGTCTATTTTCTGTACCAGGGAAATTTTCACTCATTATGTCTTCAAATAGGTTTTTCAATCTCTTTCTCTCTCTCTTCTTCTGACACCCCTAAGATACAAATGTTGGTGTGGCTGTTGTCCCCAAGGTCCCTTAAACTATCTTCATTTTTTAAATTCTTTTTTTTCTTTTTGCCGTTCCAATTGGATGTTTTCTGCTACCTTGTCTCTCAGATCACTGATTCGGTTCTCTGCTTCATCTGAATTGATGTTGATTCTGTCTAGTGTATTCTTCATTTTGGTTATTGTATTCTTCCATTCTGACTGGTTATGTTTTCTATCCCCATTTAAAAAATATTTCCTGACTCTGTTGAAGTTCTCACTGAGTTCATCTATTCTCCTAAATTCATCAAGCATCTTTATATCCAGTGTTTCGAACTCTGTATCAGGTAGATTACTTGTTTCCATTTTGTTTAGTATTTTTGCTGGAGTTTTGTCCTGTTCTCTCATTTGGGACATGTTTGTCTCCTCATTTTGGCTGCCTCCTGTTTGTTTCTGTGTATTAGATCTGATATATCTCCTTGGCCTAACAGAGTAGCCTTATGTAGAAGGTACGAGGGGCCCAGTGACACTATCTCCCTAGTCGCTTGAGCCAGGTGTTCCAGGGAAAACCCCCTGTGTGGTCTGTGTGTGCCCTCCTGTTGTAGTTGGACCTTGATTACCATTTGCACTTCAGTGGTAGGGTTGACCCTCTCAGGCTGACTGGCTGTGAAGTCGGGACATGACTATAGCGATGAGCTGTTGTGATGGGGCTGACCCCACAGTGCAGGAGTTGCTTTAGCAGGGCTTTGGTGTCAGCCAAGTTCGCCCTTTGTGGAGCTGGTTGGGTGCTGCTCTGGTGTGGTCCGAAGTTGTACACTGGTTATGTTGTGTCTGCAGCCTTTTGGGACGGGCTCCAGTGCAGGCCAACGTCAGCTACTGGTTGTGCTGGGTTTGGGTCTGCTAGATACAAAGTGATCTGTGATTGGTTGCTGCTTGCACTGGGCTTAGAGGTTTTTGAGAGAGGCTACACTGTGAACTGAGTCTGGCTGCCACTTGTGCCGTGCTTGGGACCTTTGGTGGGTACCATAATGCAAGCAGAAGCCAGCCACCAGTTGTGCTGGGCTTGTGGCTTAGTTAAAGCTATATTCTAGGCCACTGCTTATGCCAGGCTTGGGGCCACCTGATTGGAGTTATAATTAGTTAAGGCTGGTTGTCATTTGTGCTGGGCTTTGGACCACTCAGCAAGAGGTACAAAGCACATTGAGGTCAGCTGCTGCTGTTTGAAGTTTGCAGATCTTTGATTTTGTGAAAGTCTGCAGTATGAGCCAAATCTGGTCGCTGGTATTGAGGAGCCACCGGAAGAGTTTTGGACAAGGCAAGAGCGTTGGGTGGGGTGGAGACTCGGGGAATCACCAGGGCAGGGTGAATGGTGTTAACCAGGTTGATGGAGAACACAGAATTGGCTCCTGCCTGGGCTGGGCCACCTGGGTGGGAGGAGAGCGCAACAAAGGAACAACGACATGTGCCCATGCTTCTACCCCTCAAAGAGAGTTGCCCCAACCCTTGCTCCTTTACCCCTCACCCTGAAGTTAGTCAATTTAGTTTTCTCCCTGTATGTCCCTAGACCTTTTTGAACTGCTGCCCCCAAGCTGGAGCTTATAGCAAATGAGTTTGTAAGTGAGTGAGTTTATGCATCAGCCCTTTAAAAGCAGCATGTCTTGGTTGCCTGCAGCCCTTTGGCTTTCTTGGAAGCAATCTCTGCTGGTTTTTACAGTGAGATGTTATGAGGACTCTTTCCAGCAATGATGCTCAGTCTGGGAAGACCAGAATAGGGCTGGGATCTCTTGCTCCTCAAGGTGGATCTCCATAACCAAGATATCCCTCTTGATTCTTAATCAACACGCCATGAGGGTGGGATCTGCCCATTCCATGTCTCCACCTCTCCTACCAGTCTCGACATGGCTTCTTTATATCCTTAGGTATAGGAATTCTGTTAAGCTAGTCTGCAAGTGATTCTCAAGGATGGTTGTCTTATAATTTAGTTATAATTTTGATGTGATCATGGGAGGCAGGAAGCACAGGGTTTATCTACTCTGCCATCTTGAATGGATGTCCCATGCCCTTGTGGCAAAGTATTGAGTGCTTGTCTGTCTTAATATGTCTCAGCTCAGAAAGAAAAAATTTTAAACACATCAACCTATGGACTTTGCCTATAGATGAACCCTGTGCCAGCTTTCTCCATGGCCCACTCTTCTTCCTACAGTTCATAACTCAGAGGTTATCTCCTCGGGGAGGCCTTCCATCAAAACCCTATCTAAAGTGGCCTTTCCCAAAAACTCTGACTTAGACCGAATGTTTGTATACCCCCTCATACACACAAATTCATGTATTGAAACCTAATTCCCAATGTGATGATATGTGGGGGTGGAAACTCTGGGAGGTGATTAGGTAAAAATGGCAACACCCTCATGAATGGGATTCATATTCTTATAAAAGAGACTCCAGTGACCTCCCTTGTCACTGTTGCTAAGTGAGGATGCAATGTGAAGATGGCCACCCATGAGCCAGGAAGTAAGCTCGCACCAAATGCTGAAAGTACCATGGCTTGATTTTTGTACTCCTAGTCTATAGAATTGTGAGAAATAAATTTCTGTTATTTGTAAGGCACCCAGTTTATCTTATTTTTGTTATAGCATCCAAAATGTATTAAAACACTTCCTAATCTCATCTACCTGTTTATTTCCTCTAGAGTGCTCTTCATTATTTATAGTTATCCTGTTTATTTAAGCCCTTAGTTTCTACCATCTTTTCTACCTCTATCCGGAGGGGCCCTCTGATGCACAGGTTTTTAATTTGGATGAACTCCACTTTGTCTATTTTTTTCTTTTGTTGCCTGTGACTTTGGGTCATATCTAAGAAATCATTGCTAAATCCAACGTCATGAAGCTTTTCCCTGTTTCTTCCTAAGAGTTTTATAGTTTTAGCTTTTATATTGTCTTGGATCTATTTTGAGTTAATTTTTTTTATACATTGTGAGGTAAAGGTCTAACTGCATTCTGTTGCATGTGAATACAGTTTTCCCAGCACCATTTGCTAAGACTGTCTTTTCCCCATTTAGTACCCTTTTTAGTACCCTTGTTGAAAATCATTTGACCATATACATGAGGACATATACTATCTTTTAAAATAATGAGTCACAAAACTGTTTTGTATTAACACTAGAATATTCAGATGAACCAGTGAAATACAATAGCATAAACCTATATCATCTAGTGTATAAAAGTGACATCACACTACGAAGGAACAGGAAACAATATTTAAAAAACAGTGCTAGAGCAATTGATTAATTATTTAGAAAATTAAAGTAACATTCTCCCACTTTCTTAACACTGAAGTTAATCCCAAGGTCTAAAAAGTAAAAATAATATATTTATGTATCTACTCATGAAACTTTAATATGGGAATGGAGAGCGACTTTTCTAAGCATAAAAGAGTAATAGACTTGGGGGTGGCCCCATAGTGTAGTGGTTAGCACATCTGTTTTACACACAGAAAGTCCTGGATTCACGCCCCAGGTAGAGCCACAGACCATACCACACGTGCGCCAGGCCCCGGATTTGCCAGGCCCCAGGTGCACCAGGCTCCCTGAGTGCGCTGGGAGCGCCAGTCTCTGGATGCACACTGTGAGCGAGTGAGAGGAAATGCCTCACCTTCAAAAATCCAATTCTTAAGGGGAAATGGCAACATTCATAGATCAGAGGTGTAAGTGGGGAGCATTAAAGAGGGAGGAAAGAAAGTAATGGACTCAATCACAGAAATAAAGCTGAATAGAGTTAATGATATAAAAATAGAAAACTGCATTCCAAAAAAAGGAAAAAAAACACTTGGCAAATCATGAAAAATACTTGTATCAGTCTTGAAAAAACTTTACTTTCCTTAATTTACAAAATTTTTATAATTCAATGAGTAGTAGTACACTCCATTTTAAAAAAAGCAAAAGACACACAAAAAATTGAAAATACAAATGATCAATATATAAAATAATATTTGAACTCATCAAAAATGCAAGTAAAACAGTAAGCTACCATCTTTTACCTACTGGAACTTAAAGATAATTTTACAAAGGAAAATACCAAGTATTGATAAATGAGATGCACTTAGACACTGTTGCTGGTAATATAGACTGGAACTACATTTCTGGAAAAATTTAAGAATATGCAGGAATATTTTTAAAGTATTTATTTGTTCCTAAATGCAGAATGGTATCCTAGACTGGATCCTGGAATAGAACACTACATCAGACCAAAAGGACATAATTAATCTTTGCAGAGCTTTTCATCTCAGAACACCCAAAATACATTCTTCTCTAGAGCACCTGGAACATTCTCAAAGATAGACAATATGTTGGAGCACAAAACTAACCTCAACAACTTTAAGAAGACTGAAA
This sequence comes from Rousettus aegyptiacus, assembly GCF_014176215.1. Classification (NCBI taxonomy): domain Eukaryota; kingdom Metazoa; phylum Chordata; class Mammalia; order Chiroptera; family Pteropodidae; genus Rousettus; species Rousettus aegyptiacus. The sequence goes on from NW_023416285.1 coordinate 26,090,766, forward strand.
TCATATCAATCATATTTTCTGACTACAGTGCCTTGAAATTGGAAATCAACTACAGAAATAAAGCAGGAAAAAACACAATTATGTGGAGGTTAAGCAACATGCTACTATATAATAACTGGGTCAAAGGAGAAATAAAAAAGATTAAAAGATATACATAGAAAATGAGAATGACAATATGATATCAAAATTTGGGGGATACAGCAAAAGCAGTAAGAGGTGAGTTTACGGCATGACAGGCCTACCTCAAGACACAAGAAAAATCTCAAATAAATAACCTAATCTTTCAACTTAAAAAAAATAGAAAAAGAAGAACAAATGAAGTCAAAGTCAGAAGAAGGAAGGAAATAATAAAAAATTAGACCAGAATTAAATGGAATAGAGAACAAAAAGACAATAGGAAAAATAAGTGTAACAAAGAGCTGGTTCTTTGAAAAGATTAATAAAACTTGCAAACCTCTGGCTAAAGAAAAAGAGAAAAGACTCGAAGAAAATCAGAAATGAAAGGGGAAAAGTTACAGACTATACAAGAAATACTATGAAAAAATGTATGCCACCAAATTCAATAACCTAGAAGAAATGAACAAGTTCTTAGAAATATATAACCTTCCTAGACTGAATCATGAAGAATTGAAAAATGTAAATAGAATGAGCAAAAGTAAGGAAATTTAAACAGTCATCAAAATCATCCAAAAAGTAAAAGCCTAGGACCAGATGGCTTCACTAGTAAATCCTACTAAACATTGAAAGAAGATTTAATATCTATTCTTCTCAAACTCTTCCCAAAATGTGAAGAATAGGCAGTATTCCCTAACTCATTTTATGAGGCCAACATTACCCTGATATCAAGACCTGGCAAGGACAACACACAAAAAAGTTACAAACCAATATGTCTGATGAATATAGATACATAAAAAAATCCTAAACAAAATAATAGCCAATTGAATACAACAATATATTTTAAAAGATTATACATCATGATCAAGTGGGATTTATTCCAGAGGCATAAGGATGGTTCAACATAGGCAAATCAATCAACATGACATAGCCTATTCACAATATAAAGAATAAAAATCATATGATCATACCAATGATTCATAAAAGCATTTGACAAGACACAACATGATTAAAATACTCAATAAATTGGGTATAGAAGATAGTACCTCAACATAATAAAGGCCATGTATGACAAAATCTTAGTTAATATCATACTCAATGGTGAAAAAGTAAAAGCTTTTCCTCTAAGATTAGGAATAAGACAAGGATGCCTACTCTCACCACTGTTATTCAACATAGTACTGGAAGTCCTAGCCAGAGCAAACAGGCAAGAAAAAAATAAAAAGCATCTAAATTGAGAATGAAGAAGTAAAATTGTCACTTTTTGCAGATGACATGATTCTTTATATTCAGAACCCCAAAGATTCCACCAAAAAACTATTAGAGACAAATAAATACAGTAAAGTTGCAGGATTCCAAATCAATGTATAAAAATATGTTGTGTTCTTGTATACTATCAGTGAAATTTCAGAAAAAGAAATGAAAAAAAATCTATTTGCAGTTGCAACAAAAAGAATAAAATACTTAGGAATAAACTTAACAAAGGATGTAAAGAACCTGTACTGACAACTACAAGACACCATTGAATGAAATTAAAGGTGACACAAAGAAATAGAAAGAGATTCCGTTTTTGTGGACTGGAAGAATCAACATAATTAAAATGGTCATATTACCTAAAGCTATATAGACTTAATGCAATCGTCATTAAAATCCCAATAGTATTTTCCAAAGATATAAAACAAAAACATCAGATTTATATGGAATCACAAGAAATACCAAATAGTCAAAGCAAAAAAAAAAAAAAAAAAAAACCAGAAAAAAAGAACAAAGCTAAAGGTATCACACTTCTTGAGTTTAAATTATACTACAAAGCTACAATAATGAAAACAGTATGGTACTGGAGAAACAAACAAACGAACACACAGGCCAATGGGACAGAATGAGAGCCAAGAAATAAACCCACAAACCTACATGTGTATGGGCAACTAATTTTCAACAAAGGATCCAAAAGCATACAATAGAGAAAAGAAATCCTCTTCAATAAATGGTTCTTGGAAAATTGGAAAGCCACATGCAAAAAAAAAAAAAAAGGAAACTAGACTGCTATTTGACATTATATACAAAAATGAACTCAAAATGGATCCAAGACCTAAATATAAGACACGAAACAATTAAACACATAGAAAAAAAAACATAGGTTACTGAACTTATGGACCTTGGTCTCAGAGAGAATTTTATGAATTTGACCTCAAAGGCAATGGAAGTTAAAACAAAAGTGAATGGGACTACACCAAACTAAAAAGCACATCGAAAGAAACCATCAACAAAACCAAGACGCAACCAACCAAATGAGAGAAATTTGTAAACAGTACCTACGATAAGAGGCTAATATCCTAAATATATGAAGAACTCATACAACTCAACAACAAAAAACCAATCTAATTAAAAATGGGAAGAGGTCCTGAACAGACACTTTTCCCAACAAGGCATACAAATGGCCAACAGCTATATGAAAAGATGCTCAACTTCACTAGCTATAAGGGAAATAAAAATCATGAGATACCACCTCACACATGTTAGAATGGCTGTTATCAACAAGACAAGAAATAACAAGTATTAAAAAGAGTATGTAAGGAAAAAGGGAATCCTCTCACACTGTTGGTGGGAATATAAATTCGTATAGCCACTATGGAAAACAGTATGGAGGTTCTTCAAAAAATTATGACTCAGCATCCCTCTTCTGGGTATCTACCTAAAAAATCTGAAGACATTTATTTGTAAAAATATATGTACCCCTACGTTAATTGCAGCATTTTCATGATAGCTAAGACATGAAAACTACCTAGGTGTCTTTTCATGGATGATTGGATAAAGAAAATTTGGTATATACATACAACGGAATGCTATTCATTTTATGGCTATAAAATAGAATGAAATACTGCCATGTGTAACAACATGGATGGATCTTGAGAGTATCATGCTAAGTGGAATAAGTCAGACAGAAAGGGACTACAACCATATGATTTCATTCATTTATGGGATATAAAACAGAAAGCAACAAACATTTGGACACAGGTAACTGTATGGTGGTTACTAGAGGGGAGACTGAAAAAGATAAACGGGGTCAAATATATGGTAATGGGAGACTAGACTTTGGGTGGTGAGCACACAACGCAGTATATGGATGATGTATTACAGAACTGTACACTTGAAACTGACATAATGTTATTAACCAATGTCACCCCAATAAATTTATTTTAAAAATATCATTCTAAAATTTGTAAAAAGTATCACATTGGGCTCAATAAATTCGAAGATATTAACTATAGGTGCTAATAAGAGATAAAAATAGTTATTCATTGCAGTGATATATTTGATAACAAAAGAGAAAAAGAAAAAAGCAATCTAAACATTTAGCACGATAAGCTGTAGAAAATGCAGAAAATAATTATGAGAGCTGTTCTGGATGTGGAGACATTGAAGTGAACAAAAAAAGATCTCTGACATTAAGGAGCTTAACTCCTGAAAGGGAAAAAATAACAATGAATAAAGAAAATGTGTAGCAAATTAGTGATAAGTGGTAAGGAGAAAAATAAAACCAGAAAGAGGATGCAAAATATCATGGAAAGTTGCCCTTTTACGTAGGGAGGAGAGAGAAAGCCTCAGTGGGAAAGTGATTTTTGAAAGAAGACCCAAGGGAAGCAAAGAATGAGCCCCGAAGATGTCTAGGGAAAGAATATTCTAGGCATAGGAAACAAGAAGTCCTCAGTGCAGGTGTGTTTCAGGAATAGAACACCTGGAGCAGAGCAAGTGAGAAAGAAGAGTAGTGAGAGAGGAAATAATAGAGTGGAAGATAACTTTGGCTCTGGGTGATGGGGGGTCCATAGGAGAGTTACTGTGTTGCAAATAGAAAAGGGGCAAGGATGGAATAATAGGACGTTATCTGACAAGTATTAGTCTCAATATTTAAAGGCATGAAAAATGCTCGAAATATTACAATATAATTATTAAAGGGAGGCAAATCTAAATATGATCCTTCTAAAAATAATTATAGACTGATAGAACTTTGTTTAGTAAAATTACAGTTGATTTTTTCCTCCTAACTCTTTCGTTTCTCAACATTTCTATAATGAACAACTTTTCCTTTAAAAGTAAACAAATAAATGTCTACCACATTATGAATTGTTCATCTGTAAGCAACTGAGTTATGAGTGATTTCTTACAGCGTAAAGCTTATTTGGTTCAAGATACTTTAAATATTCATCTGAAAATGAAAGTTTCTATAGCTCCTAATAAAACATATGGAGCATTTTTAATCGAAAACTTTTTTAGTCTAAAATGATGATAGGCTAGGGTTTCTATTTTTTAATTTTTTTAAATTACGGAATTTTAGAGCAAAAAGAAAGCTTAGAGGTGAGCTAATTTAGTCTCCTAATAGATGAGATGGAGAGATCTGAAGTGAAATGACCAGCCCGAGGGCTCTTGGATCCAGAGCTAGAACCTACACATTGTGACACTTGGTTTGATTCCACCATATGGTCGAGGAAAACTAAGAACAAGATACCAGATTTTAAGGACTTATCTAAAACTTCAAAGGTAGGATTCCTATCTCCTGTTGTTTCAAACATGTGAGATAATGGGTATTGTTTTTAAATATTCATCTAAGCTATTCACTTGTTTAAGAAATATGTTCAGTGGTTAGTATATATCGAGCTGTAAAAAACTATAAGATGAAGAATTTTGCCTAAATGAAAAGTTATGCTTGTAGTTCCTTCCCAGTACACTTTTAAAAGAATGAAGGAAAAGCACCTAAGGAAGTTTCTTTTTTTATATAGTACTACCATCATCAGATTTTAGACACTTTACAAATAGAGTATTAAAAAAAAGCTATCTTCTGCCCCATTTTGGAAGAAAAAAAATCTTCCTATTATGAACTTTTAAGACTAGAGTTAAAGATATTTTCTCTGAGAGACTAAAATTAGTTTAATGCCATTTAGCCATATGAGCAATACACTCTTTCTGCTGTTAATAAAAAAGGTAATTCCATGGAAAACAGTATGGCCTTGTTCCTTTCAGAAATCATCCACAAGGTACGTAGAGACAAACTGTAGACAGAAACTCACAAGGAACCAGAGCTCAAACTGGTGGTGAGTCACTACCTCAGGTGAGTGTAGCTGGGGAGAAAGCCAAACATAGTATAATAATGAGGACTGCACTAAGAGAGTGGCACACTTCAACTCCACGTCCTGTCCCTGCCAGTAATTGGCCATATGACCTCTCTAGGCCTCAGTTTTCTCATTTGTCAACGATTTGGAGAGATGACCTCTCAGGTCTCTGCATTGCTTTCCTATTCCTTTGTTTCAACCTCCCATGTTGAACATCCTGGCTGTGTCCATGAACTAATAACTGGATATCCCCCTTTACCCCCTGCAACTCCCAGCAGTAGGGCATCTCCCTTCACTCTTCTTTTCTGCTACTCATCTAGAGTGGGATACCCAGGAATAAATACAGAGAGTTAAAAGAAGACCGAACTGGAAAACAGCAACTGGACTGAAGCCCTGATTCTGCAGCTGCCTTTGTGTAACTTCTAATAAGCATTTAACTTCTTCAGGCCTCAATTTCCACTGCTATCATAGAATAGAGTTCAACTGGATCAGTGGTTCCCAATCCTGGCAGTATTTTAGATTCATCTGGGAAGTTTGATAAAAATACTGATGTCTGGGTTCCATCCCCAGACCACTTAGGGCAGACTCTTACCAGGGTTGCAAAAATGGCCAAGGCTAGATAAAATGTATTTGTAAAAACAAAGGGCCGAGAATAGCCAAAATAATCATATCAGATGTAAAGACTCCTTAAAAGCTACAGTAATCAAGTCAGTGTAGTACTGGCACAAAGTCAAATAGATCAATGGAGCAGATCCTTACATATAATAAGGGTATCTGATTTGTGACAAAGATGCCACTACCACGTAATGCGGGAAAGGGTGGAATTTTTAATAAATGGTGCTGCACCAATTGGATATCAACACAAGCAGAAACAAGCCTTGCATCCCTATCTCACACCATACATAAAAAGCAGTCCTGATGGGTGGCAGGCCTAAATGTGAAAAGTAAAACAATAAATCTTCTAAAAATAACATAGAACAGTATCTTTGTGACCCTGTTGTAGCTAGAGTCCAAGATAATCCCTAACGATTCTCTGCGTAGTTCCTTCCCACACTGAATACCACTGATCTGTGTGACTACAAGGCTATTGTGGAAAGTATGGTTTGCAACTTTTGAAGTTAGGCCATAAAAAACATGGTGGCTTCTGCTTTGTTTTCTTTCGGATTACTTGTTCCAGGAGCCATGCGATGAGGACACGTAGGCTGCCCTATGGAGATGCCCCTGTGGCAAGGAACTGAGGCCTCCTGCTGATAGCCAGGAAGAATCTGGCCCATCCTGCCAACAGCTATGTGAGTAAGCCATCTTGGAAACTGATATTCCTGTCCCATTCAACCTTTGGTCGCACAGTGCCCAGGCATAGGATGCCATGCGCTTGTGCTATGTGTGCACAGTACTGCACTGTGGCCACTGCTGGACCGAGTGAACCATCCTCCCCCACATGTAATAAATGTTCTGTGTGTGAAAAAAATATATAAATAAAAAAACTTTGGTTGTCTGCAGCCTTAAATAACATCTTGAAAAACCTCATGAGAAATCATTAACTAGGGCCACCCAGTTAAGCTGCTCCTGCGTTTCTGACCTACAGAAACTACAAGGTCATTTTTTTTTAGACATTAAGTTTTTTTGTGGTAATTTGTCACACAGCATAGAGAGATAATACATCCTTCACGAAGCTTCCAGAGTAATCTCTTTAAAGTAAAGTTATGCCAGATCTTGGTCTCTAATATTAATCATTCCCTCTACAAGGAACTGGAGCTCCCCAACAAAATGTCTGACTCTGGAGCTAGGGCAGAGTAGGTACAAGATAAACTCTGTAATGTCAAAAAGTTAGGAAGTGATTGAGAAAATGATGGGGGAATGTCACAAGGAGCCATCTTAAAGAAGTTCCCATTGGCCAAATCTGGAACAACTTGAGCATCAAGATAATTAAACATAGTAATGTATTATAGCCTTTGGAAAAAAAGAGGGAAAAAGAGTCCATACTAATAAAGAAACAATTACAAAGTGGGTAAAAGATACAAAGAGACGTTTTAACAAAGAAATATAAATGGCTAATACATTAAAATACTCAAACACCATTAGTAATTAGTAAAATACGAATTAACACCATTTCATAGAAGAGCGACTATAATAAGACAGAAAATAACATGTGTTGGTGAAGACGTGCAAAAATGGGAACACTTTTATATTGCTGTCGACTATATAAAATGGTATAGTCACTTTGGAAACAGTTTATTAGTGTCTCAGAAAGCTAAACATAAGACTACCATACCTGCCAGCAATTTCACTCCTAGGTATCTAACCAAAGGATATGAAAACATGTTCACACAGACTCACATGTAATTAATCAAATGGACCAGAAGAACATGGTTAAGCTGTTTGTAACTCTCAAACATGTTTATAAATATAACAACTAGTAAGAATGCTGCTAAATGACCTATATTTGTCCTTATCATGTATTTCATTTAAAAACAAAATTTCCATGAGGGTATACCAATTTGGCAGTTCTAATTCTAAAAGATGACACTAAACGAAAATTCTACCAGTGAAAAGTTTGTTATTCTTCCATTGTATTCTGTTTGGCAGCATTTCTCTTTGTTGTATTTTTTATCTGAGTTTGTCTAGCAACCCTCTTTCCACCTGATAAGCAAAGGCTTGTGGTGCACTGTCAATTTTTATAGTTTTTGAAAGATCTCTTACAAGGATATTGAAGTCCTTTATATAGTTCCCTTTATAACGTTCACAGAAAAGCCAGTGCCTAAACATAAAAATAAAAACAAATTAACTAAAACTTTAACAAGCTGTTATTTTAAAAAAGAGACACGGCAACTAAATGCCATACCTGACCTTAGATTGGTACTAGAGGAGGAAAAAAAAGTCTATAAAGGACAATATTGCGTCAATTAACTAAACGGGAATATAGGTGATCAATTAGATAGAAACATTGTAATAATATTAAATTTATTAGAGTTGATAACTATACTTTGATTATATAAGAGAATCACCCAATTGTTAGGAAATCTACACTGAAGTATTATAGATGAATGATCATGATGTAATGTAACTTACCTTCAATAAAGAATAAAGATACAGACAGAAAAGTAAAAAAATGGCGAAAACATAAACGTAAGAGGATGAGTAAAAATTTTAGTGATTTTAGAATGTGTTTGAACTTAAGCAACCATCAATTTAAAATAGTCTGCTATAAACATAGCTTGGTATAGATGAAACACATGGTAAACACAAACCAAAAATCTACAATGATATACAAGAAATAAAGAGAATGGAATCCAAATACAACACCATAGAACATCATCAACATGCAAGAAAAGACAGCAAGAGAACAAGAAAGGAACAGAGAACTACAAAAACAATCAGAAAACAATAAAATGGCAATAAGTACATACCTATCAGTAATTAGTTTAAAGATAAATGGACTAAATGCTCCAATAAAAAGACATAGGGTAGCTTAATGTATAAAAAATAGAAGACCCATAAATTGCTGCCTACCAGAGACCCGCTTCAGATTGAAAGACACACAAAGACTGAAAGTAGAGGGATGGAAAAAGATATTTCACATGAATGAAAATGGGGGGGAAAAAGCTGGAGTAGCAATAACTAATAAACGAAATAGACTTTAAAACAAAAGCTGTAATGAGACACAGAAAGTTATGCCATAATAATAAAGGAATCAATCCGACAAGCGGATATAACTGTTGTAAATATCTCATACCCAATATAGAAGCACCAAAATATATAGAGCAAATATTGATGGACATAAAGGGAAGGATCTACAGTAAGACAGTAATAGTGTAAGGGGTTTTAACAACCCATTGACATCAGTGGATCATCCAGACAGAAAGTCAAAAAGGAAAACAGTGACTTTAAATGACACATTAGATCAGATGAACTTAATTGATATTTTAAAAACAGTTCACCCCAAGGTAGGAGAATATACATTCTTTTCAATTGCACATGAACATTTTCCAGGATAGACTATATGTTAGGTCACAAAAAATTCTCAATAAATTTTACGATATTGAAATCATATCAAGCATTTCTGATCACAATGGTAAGAAACCAGAAATCAATTATAAGAAAAACACTACCAAACACACAAACGCATGGAGGCTAAATAACATGTACTAAACAATGAATGGGTTAACAACAAGAACAGAGAAAAATCAAAAGATAATCTTAAGACAAAGGGAAATGGAAACACCATGACTCCAATTTATGAGACCCGGCCAAATTCTAATAGGGAGATTCATAGTAATACAGGTCTACCTCCAGAAAGAGGAAAATCTCAAACAATCTAACCTTACATCTAAAGGAACCGAAAAAAACAAAGCTCACATTGAGTAGGAGAAAGGAAATAATATAAGATCATAGTGGAAATAAATGAAAGAGAGTCTAAAAAAACAATAGCAAAGATCAATGAAGCCAAAAGCTGGTTCTATGAAAAGATAAAGTTGATAAACATCAAGAAAAAATAAGAGAGGGCCCAAATAAGAAGTGAAAGACAAATGACAGCTGACACCACAGAAATGCAAAGGATTATAAGAAAATACAGTGCACATTCCATACCAATTATTTGAAAGAAAAATTAATACCTATCCTAAACTATTCCAAAAAAATTAAGAGGAGGTAAGGCTTCCAAACTTATTTTACGAGGCCAAAACCTTACAAAGATACTACAAAAAATAAAATAAAATTATAGGCCAATAGCCTTGATGAACATAGGTACAAAAATCCTGAACAAAATATTAGCAAACTGAATTCAGCAATACATTAAAAAGATCATACACCATGATCAAGTGGGATTTCTTCCTGGGATGCAAGGTTAATTCAATATCCACAAATCAATTAACATGATACACTACGAAAACAAAATGAAGTCTAAAAAATCATATGATTGTATCAATGGATACAGAAAAAACATCTGACAAAATCCAACATCCATTTATGATAAAAACTCAGCAAAGTCGGGACAGAAGAAACATATCTCAATATAATAAAGACCATATAGAGAGAACCCTATGGATTCCACCAAAAAAACTATTAGAACTAATAAATGATTTCAGTAAAGTAGTAAAATACAAATTTAATTTTTAGAAATCAGTCATATTTTTATACACCATCAATGAACTATCAGAAAGAGAAATTAAAAAAACAATCCCATTTATAATTATATCAAAAAATACCTAGGAATAAATTTAACCAAGGAGGTAAAACACCTGTACTCAGAAAATTATCAAACATTGAAGAAAGAAACTGGAAAAGATACATATAAATGGAAGCACATACTGTGCTCACATAGGAAGATTTAACATTGTCATAATGTTCATATTACCCAAAGCAATCTACAGATTCAATGTAATCCTATCAAAATAGCAATGACAAGTTTCACAGACCTAGAACAAATAATCCTATAATTTATATGCAACTGTATAAGACTCTGAACAGCCATAGCAATATTGAGAAAGAAGAACAAAGTTAGAGGTATCATACCACCTGGTGTCAAAGTATATTACAAAGCTATAATAATCAAAACAGCATGATACTGCCATAAAAATATATATATAGATTAATGAAACAGAGAGGCCAGCAATAAATTCTTGTCTATATGGCCAGTTAATCTATGACAAAGGAGGCAAGAACATACAATGGGGTAAAGACAGTCTCTTCAATAAATGGCACTGGGAAAACTGAACAGACACATGGGAAAAAATGACACTGTACTACTTTCCTACATCATATATAAAAATAAATTCAAAATACATTAATGACTTGAATGTGAGACTTGAAACTGTAAAGCTCCTAAAACAGTCAGTAAACTCTCTGACATCGCTCTTAGCAATATTTTTTGGGGGGGATATGTATCCTCAGGCAAGGGAGTCAAAGAGAAAAATAAACAAATGAGACTACATCAAACTAAAAATTTTTGCAGAGTAAAGGAAACCGTGAACAAAACGACAAGACAATCTGCTGAATGGGAGAAGACATTTGTCAATTACTCACCCAATAAGGGGTTAATATCCAAAATATTAACTTAAACAACAAAAAATTCCAATTGAGAAATGGGCAGAAAACCTGAATAGACATTTCTCCAAAGAGAACATACAGATGGCCAACAGACATGAAAAGATGTTCAACATCACTAATATCAGGGAAAATGCAAGTTAACACCACAAGGAGACATCACCTCACACCTGTCAGAATGGCTATCATCGATAAATCAACAAACAGCAAGCATTGGCAGGGATGTAGAGAAAAGGAAGCACTCATATACTGTCGGTGGGATTCCAAATTGGTGCAGTCACTATGGAAAACAGTCTGGAGTTTCCTTAAAAAGTTAAAAAGTGAACTACCATCTGATCTAGCTATTCCATTTCTGGATATTTATCTGAAGAAATCCAAAACACTAATTCAAAAAGATATATGCACCCCCATGTTCATTGTAGCATTATCTACAATAGCCAAGATATGGAAACAATCTGTGTACATTGACAGATGAGTGGATAAAACAGATGTAGTACAGATATACAACGGAATATTACTGATCTATAAAAAAAGAATGAAATCTTTCCATTTGCAACGACATGGATGGTAGAAGATATTAAGTGAAATAAGTCAGACGGAGAAAGACAAATACCATATGATTTCACTTAAAAGGAATCTAAAAAGCAAAATAAACAAACAAAACAGAAACAAATTCACAGATACAGAGAACAAATTGATAGTCACCAGATGGGCAAAAAATGTGAAAGGGATTAAGTAGTACAAATTCTCAGTAATAAAAATAGTCACAGGGAATTAAAGTACAGCATAGGGAATATAGTCAATAATATTGTAATAACTATGTATGGTGTCAAATGGGTACTAGACTTATTGGGTTCATCAATTCATAAGGTTATATAAATGTCTAATCACTATATTGTATACCCGAAACTAATATTGTATGTCAACTGTAATTTAAAAAATAAAATAAATTTTAAATAATAGTTTGTCACAGGAATTTGTGTGGATTCATCCCTCCCTCAAATAATGCTGGTCTTTGACTTGGCAAATAAGAAATCTGGGCTGTGATATAGTCCTGAGAGTAACTTTGCTCTCACAGTTACTCTGAGGAGATATTTTTAAAGTTTTTCACCTGTAAATGCTTAAACAATACTGTGGCCATCTCTCCTTTCCAGAGGTTTACTCCCTCTTCCATTTCCTGACTTGATATCTGGTAAGACAGATTTTGTTTAGCAGTTAAAATAAAACAAGAAATAAAAAAGGCAGACATGACACTACCAGAGTTAAAATAGAATATTTAATAAAAGCATAAAAATTATGCTAAAGATGACTAAAAATTAGATATTAGGTAGACTTACAAAATACTATTATTTTTACATTTCGAACATCATAAAGTATAAAATTGTAAAATGGTAACGTGTAAAGAAAGCATTAACAGTTCTTTCAGTGACTTAGATGTTTATCATATGAATGTTTTGAAAGTGTTACAGTTTGAGGCATTATATTTAAGAGTTTAATAAACATCTGAATTCAACATACTTTTCACAGAAGCTATTTTTCCTCAAGTAATCTAAAACTGTTTTGTTAGAAAAAGTTGAAATTAAGCATATATAAAATTAAGGAATTATAAACTTGCTAATGCCAAGTTATTAATACAATTAAAAAGCATAGGAAATTCAAGATCAGGAACAAACTTTCCTGCTCAAGCTGCAGTGTAATCCACATATGTAGCATCTCAAATCCATACAACAACTGCTCCATTTACTCAGTTTGTTCCTGGGCATTTTGTTTTGTTTTGTTTTGTATTTTCTAAATTAACAAAAATCTTCAAGGCACTAAAGATTAGCCTGTCTTTTATTTATCCGTATTGAAAATGCAGAGGGGTAGACTGCTATGGGATCAAGTGGCAGCAGTAAGAACTGTTTTACCTTTTAACTAGGTGCCTTAACGTCTCTAAGCCTCAGTTTCATCAACTACGAAATGACATCCTCTTAACAGATTTTTTGTAAGAATCATGTAAGCCTACAAGTAAAGCATTATATATGGTGCTAGCCAAAGGAAAGTCCCAAAAAATAGGTGTTCATATTATCATGATTACTTCTATACAAGGAAAGAATACTATGAGAGAATAAAGCAAAAGGCTAATCATTCTTTGGAGTATGTTCTCATTGGGAGAAATATTGGCACTACTGGGCAGGACAACTCTTCATTGTACGGGATTACTTAGACATTTAGCATTTTGGCCTCAGAGCTGTGAAAGGCCAATAGCACCCCCATCATTGTGATAAAGAAAATTTTACACATTTCCAAATGCCCCCTGAAAGAGGGCATTACTCTACTCTTGAAAACTTGTTCTAGAAGAACCTTCTTTATTAAGAAACAATTTCATAATCTTAATAAGAATGCCTTCCTGTCTTTGAGAATATTCATTAGGCCTGGTGGCAGGGAGAACAGGAAAGAAACGTTCAGTGCAGACTGAATCCTTTCCTGATGAATCCCAGTATCAAAATTCCTGAGCTCACTATTCAGGGCTCAAGTCAAAAGGCAGAGCTGTATCTTTGCAAGTTAACTCAGCAGGAAGGGATTCTGCCATGAAGGGACTTCTTCAGCTAGGTTCACTGTTTTTGTAGTTGAAATAGAACGTAGACGTGTAAATTCAGACAATAACCTTTCCTTAACATACTGGACCAGAGTCCACTTCCTCCCATGTCTTCAAAAAGTAAAAACTAAAATCAAAAATAAAAAGATTAACAATAACAAAATAAGCTCCCCAAAACTGTCAAGGAAAGCTCTCGACCTAAACTCACATCCTTCTCCGACAAAGTATTTAAATCAGAACACCATCTTCGTGTTGTCACAGGTCTTAAACAGGTAGGTCTTCCTTCTACTCCTGAGTTTGCTCTCCAGAATGAAAGTGTTTTTGATGATTTATATGTCAGAAAAGATATTACTCCAAGTTTTTTGTTTGTTCGTTTACATATGAAATGACTAAGGCACTGGGACATGAGATGAAATGGTCATTGGCAGACGCATGGGAATAAAATCCAGATCTCCTACTTTCCAATCCAGTATGTGGCTCCCATCCCCTGAGTCACAGACATGCATTACTGAAATGGCTGATGTATCCTGCTGAGGAATCCTCCAGAGTGAAAGCTCCTGTATTCTCTACCCTCTTTCTGGTTTCTCTCTAATCTCAGCCTAGCCTGGATCTTTTGTCAACTGCCAAAGGTAAAATCTGTTTAAAAGGAACATGTATTTACATTCTGTTCACCATCTCTTCTTGATGTTCTTTATCTCATTGAAATGATTAGGTTAAATGGATATGGGGCTAAAGTGAGACCATATTTTCCAGTCAGGATGGGCTTCTTAGAATCCTTAGGTAAAGCAAATGTGAAATTCTGCATTAGGCTCACGAACATCAGAAATAATTCCATTTTTGCCAGCTGCTCTCCCATACACACCCGCTTTCCTGAAAATGAGATCAGAAAAAAGTAAGCAGCATAATACCATCTCTTTCCTCTCTCAAAAAGGACATATTTATGAAAAATCTAAATTGAGTGTTTTAAATGAAGATATAGATTTAAAATAAAATTAACACAAATACCATATGCCCTCCCACAGATTATGCTGATCAGAATTTTTACACACCATGTCCAACATTTTAACTCCTACTCATAAAAATATCCTCATCCTAGACAGGAACTAGAGGCAGATCCAATATGATGGCTACCTTGTCCCCGCCTACTTGTCTACCTACTCATCTCCTTCCTGCACTCTCATCTGGAAGATTAGGGAGAAAATAAATCACATAAAAATCCCTGGAACATTCCTTTTGTATAGAAAGAATCCTACATGTCCTAATCTAGGAACCTAAAAAAGAGACTGCTGAGAATGGAGAACCCCCTCCTCCTGCCCCCTGCCACCAGCTTAGCAGCAGGTGGAAAGTTGCTCTTAACTCCAGCAGTTCCCTGGGACTCATGTAATCACCCAAACAGTTCAGAAAGGAAGATTTCTAGCCATATTTAAAGATTTAAAAGCAATTGCTTTCATTTTGTTTTTAACATAGGAAATGAACATAGTGGAGATGCATTGTCTTATCTCTCATATTAGCTTGCCAGGAAAGAAACAGTTTTAAAAACAATATCATGAGATAATACAAGATGCTTCTGGTTCTATTTCATTTTTAATTATGTGATTAAGAAAAAAAAGTTGCACTGACCTATCCCAAAAGGAATAAATGTTTCTTTTTTAATAAGTTGTCCTTGATCATCCAGAAATCGATTAGGGTAGAAATCATCAGGTTTCTCCCAAATGGCTGGGTCTCTGTGCAAGGACCACAAGTTGGGTAATATCATTGTGCCTTTAGGAATAGTGTACCCTAGGAGCACTAAACAAACAAACAACAACAAAAAAAAAAAATGGTGTCATTCAGCATGCTTTTACTAATAGTTCTCTGTAAACATCGCTATCTGAACAACATCTAGTTATATACCTAGCTTCTTAATTTCCTGAGACTAAACTTTGAGGTACTTGATGGCAGGGGCAAGACCTTATCAATTGGCATCCTTGTCTACATACCGCCCCTGGACCCAACCTGAGACAGGGCTCAGGAATTGTCCCAACTGATGTTGAGTTAACAATTTAAATCAAACCACAAAAACATTACAATTAAAAGAAAATGCCAAAACAGAAATCACAGGACATTTCAGGTAAACTTTCCAAAGAATACAAATTCCTAATACTTCCATGGAACTTTATAGTTTATAGTCTTTTATGTCCACACAATAATATGAGAAAGGTAAGCTAAAGTAATGTACATGGAAGTCAGGACTGCCTCTTACCCAGCTGATGAATTCATATGCACTTTAAACAATGCCCAAAAGATACCGCACATTCAATGTATCTAATTATGCACCAAAGAAACTGTTAGGTAATTCAACGTCACTTCAAAGTGATTGCTTACTACAACTGTCTCATAACTAGATTTCAGACCATTACATCGTGGGCTGTCCCCAGAGGAGGTAAATTCTTTGTTGTGAGGGATGTGTATAGAGAGTCTGAGTGCTTATATGTCAACGATATGACCAAATGGACACATTTCACCGTAAGTAAGAGGTCGAAACAGGTGTCCTTAGAATCGGATGGCCTCTTCTGATTCTTTAATATTTATACTTCAGTTGCAGAATTGTACAAATTGAAGTAGGATGATTCCCAGTTAAAAGCCTTAATTTCCCATTTAGACTAGCTCTTCCGACCTCTAAGAGGAGGATCGAGAGGTTCCTTTGTTAATTCTGGAGTGTCTTTTGCCAATGCAGCCACCATAAATGGCAGCATAATTCATTTGACCAGTGTGAGGATGCATGCTCTTAAGGCTAGAGAGCTATTTATGAAGGAAACCATGCTGGAATGACAATACCAGAAGTAATGGTCAACTGTGGGCTAAAGCATTCCCTGGACATTTTGCTGCCCATGACACAATGCTAAACTATCAGGAGGATCAAGCTATGTGATAGCCACCATACCCACACCTGAACGCCTATGGATTAAGGGGCTGTGCTTCCCTCCGGGGCATTCAAAGGAGGAAGACCCTAGACTTGCCCGTTTTCTCCGAGGTCATGTGAGGAATGGAGAGTGGCACCACCACGGTCAGCCTCTGCACCTCCATGATGGTGGCTTCTGTGTAGGGCATCTGGGCCTTGTCAGTGAGGGAAGGGGCTCGGTCGGCACCAATGACCCTTTCGATTTCTTCGTAAACCTTTTCTATATGAAGGGAAAGAATAAGCCAGAAGATAAGCCAGGAGTGAGTTGAGACTGCCCTATGCTCACTTTCCATCACCTGGTACACACATCCAGTAAGTTGGCAGTTCAGGCCTGACTCGGCCTCAGGGAAGGGAAGCATTGGTCAGATCTCCCAACTCAAGGCAGCTAGTCCCAGGGCCCCTGGGCCACCCTGTGACTTTGAAGGAGATAACAGAACAGATAGAGGGGCAAAGGAAAAAGCACTGTGTATTCAGGAGCACTCTGAATCATTCTCTCCGAATCATTTTCTCACGTGAACAATAGACTGACTCTCTAAGCTTTTATATGTGACAATGTGCGGTAGCCCAGCATGACCCTCAATGACCCCTGCCTCTTGGTTTTCCCATTCTTATGCCGTCTCCTCCCACTCTGTACCAAGTTAGTGTGACCAAGAGAATAGGGAGAAGTGCTGGCATGTCGGTTCTGGGCTTAGGTTATAAAAGACACTGTGGCTCCTTTCTTGGCCCTTCACTCTCTTTTGGGTCACTCACTTTTGGGGGAATGGCAGCTGGCAAGTCAGGCAGCCTATGGAAAGGTCCAAGTGATAAGGCCTGCAGCCAACGGTCCAGTGGATGAGCCATCCTGGAAGTGGATCCCTTCAGTCCAGTCAAGTTGACAGATGATGGCAGCCCCAGTCAAATTGGACTACAACCTCACAAGGAATCTTAAACCAGGACCGCTGCATCTCTGACCATTCTCCACTGTTGCATTTCCTTCCAACTCTCAACTCAACTGGGAGAAGTTCTCCCAGGAGCTCAGCCGCTCCTGGATTCCTGATCCTCAGAAACTGCGCGAGGTGATAAATGGTGGTTGTTTTAAGTGGTTAAAGTTTGGGATAATTCGTTACTCAGCAATACAGGCAGGCATAATCCATCTACCATAGGCAAAAAAATAGCCCCTCAAAGACGTCCACGACCTAATCCTCTGGAACCTGTGAGTATGCTATTTTACCTGGCAAAAGAGACTTCCCAGATGTGATTAAATTAAGGACCTTTAGATGCAGAGGTTATCCTGTATTCTCTGGGTGTGCCCAATCTAACAGGTTTAAAATTTAAGAACTTCCCCCATTGACTTTAGAGTCAGAAGGAAACATGGCAATGGAATAATGGTCAGAGAGATGGCATATTTCTGGCATCAAAGATGGAGGAAGAAGACCATGAACCAAGGAAGCTGGAAATGGATTCTCCTTGAGGGCCTGCAAGAAGGACTGCAGCCCTGCCAACATCTCGATTTTAGCCCATTGAGATGTGTTAGATTTCTAATTTAGAGAACTATAAGATAACAAATTTGTGTTGTTTAAGTCACAAGTTTGTGGTAAGTTTGCGATTATTTGTTATATGAGCAGTAGAAAACTAACACACTATTCTTCCCTGTATTCTTCTGACATGAACTCAACTGACATTGAACTGCCACTAACACTCTCTGCCGATTGGTATTGACATGATAGAACTAGCTGTATGACCTTGTGAAAGATCTATAACTTCTTTGGACCACTGTTCTCCATGTTCAAATCAAGATGAATAGGTTCAGATGATCATTATGATTCCCTTAGGCTCTAAATTGTTATTCTCTGAAGTTTCTTCTTCATCACAGAATCTGCACAGAATCAGACCTGTAGAAATTTGACTCTTTTCCTGTGTGGTTTTTTTTTTTTTTAAGTGCAGCTTGCTACCAGCATTAATTTAACATCATGCATAGGAATGCTACATTTCCTAGGTGATATTTTCAGCGATCGAGAATTACTATATTTTGTAAATGAAAATACAACTACTAAAAACAGAATGCTATAAACAGAAGGGTGTCATTTGTTTCCAAAGACTATTGATATACTATATTGATGCAAAAATAATTATAAAAGCGAAATAGTTCATGGGAGACTTTGGAAGTAGGGTTAGGACTAAGATGCCAGTTATCTCGGGGTAAACACTGCAGCTGCAAAGCGCCGCCAGCCAGTATTCTCAGGGCAAAGGGGAAATGGGTGAAAGCAGGGGCAAGCAAATATGGGTGTCTAGAACCTTGGATGGTCACTGTTAACACCATATCAACTCCCTGTGAGTTGCAAGTATTTCCATTTTCTTTTCCAGCCTGAAGGCAGTGCTTAGTGCTAGGAGCCAGAGGATCACCAAGGTTGCTGACCCTAATTTCAATAACCTGGTTTTGCCATGAATAAGGGAAAGATCTATTAATTACCTTGTATGCCAGGGTTCAGTGACATATACAGAAGGCACCAAAGCAAAGAGTTAGTTGTGGTATCAGTCCCAGCAATGAAGAGATCCCCAATGATATAAAACAAGTAATTGTCATTAAAACTACTATTGCTATTGTTTTTCTTCTCTTCATCCACATGGAGAAGGTACATGTCAATGAAATCCCGAGGGTTATCAGCATCCAGAGATTCTCGATGGTCTCTGATGATTTTTTTAAGGAAAGTGGTAATATCCTTTTCAATCTGTCTCAATTCTTTAAATGGTCCAAAGGGAAGGTAATAAAGCCAGGAGCATATGTTGATCAGCTGGAGTTGGTTGTTCAGAGAGACTTCTAACCCTCGTGACATAAAGTTAAGTATTTTCTTAAACTCGCTGTTGGTGTAATCAAAGCGCTGGCCGAAGCTCAAGGAGCAAATGATGTTCGCCACAGCATTGTTGATGATGGGGAAAGGGTTGAAGGGGCCTTCTCCATGCTTTTGCATTTCCTCTTTCACATATTTGAACTCCTCAATAATCTTGGGCTCCAAGCTAAGCTTTCCTAAGCCAAAATGACGAAGAATTGAATGAGAGAACTTCCTCTGTTGTTTCCAGACTGGACCATAAGGTGCAAATACAATCCCTGCAAAAGAACACCAAGAAAAGGTGAGACAGAGCAATGATTGGTAATACTGACCAGGACTTACCAAGAGGTGTATTCTGTATTTCTCAAGTCACTTGTACAAAGTTCATATACAGATAAAGATCAATAGCTAAGAAGAATGATTAGCAAAATATAGTTATAAGATAGTATATGTTTTAATAACAAAAAATCATATGCAATTTGATTAGAAAAATTAGCTATAAATATCATTATAGATACTAACCCCTGGCGAAACAAAAAGCAATGAGTTTCAATTGCTAGGGTTCGTATAAATTTCAAAATCTTATTTTCATAAGAGTGAATCCAGGCTTAGAAAATATTTCAGGCTGGATACACCCATATTCTAAACATTCTGAACAGAATAAGCATGATAGCAGATACCACACGAGGGCAGGGATAAAATCTGATTGTGCTCATCTTTGAAATCCCAGCTTCTGGCCTAGTGCTCTGTACAAAGGATGAGTTGTTAAATATGAGCTGAATAAATACGAGCCCAACTGGATTGGAACACTGGCCATCAAACTTTGCAATCAAATAACTGGCAGGTAATCTAAAATATCTGTGGTTGGCAAGAAGCCTAATTTAAAAACATCTGAACTCCAGGTTGTCCACAGCTACATCTTATTTGACTCTCCCTGACGTTATGCATCAGATCCAACAGAACTGTAACAGAATTGTTCTCAGATAATCCTTGTTTCCTCCTGTCTTCCATGGTGTGTGCTTCATTGTTTCAGCCAGTTTTCCTCCTTCCCCATTTTTAATTTACTGCATTTCAGCTGCCTTCAAGAACATGCTTCATTCACTTAATACTTCTGAACGCCTACTATTTGCCAGGCACCAGGACCAAGAACAGTAAAAGTAATTACTGTTACTTTATAATAAGATATATAGAAACTATAATAAGTCTTAATATCTAATAGGGAAGTCCCCAACCCCCAACTTTGTTCTTTTTCAAAATGGTTTTTGATTATTCTTGGCTCTTTACTCTTTTATAAAATGTTTAATCATCTTGTCAAGTTCTATTTTTAAAAAAACACCTTTGGGATTTTGATTGGATTTAATTTATAGATTAATTTAAAAATTGTCTTTATGACAATTGGGCTTGCCTATGATCCAAGAATAAATCCAACTTTGGTTATGTTGTTTTATGCTTTTAAAATACATTGTTGGACTTGGTTTCCTAATATGTTGCCTTTTTAAAAATTCATATTCATAAACCAAAATGGCCTATAAATTTCCTTTCTCATAATGTCATTGTCTGGATATATTGGCCTCCTAAAATGAACCAGGGGATACTTTCTCCTCTGGAAGAATTTGTCTAAAATTATAATGACATGTTCCTCTTTTTCTCTTTTAGTATATTCTTTTGTTCTTTTTCGGATATATAAAATTGGTCTTCTAACTCATTAATTTTCAGACCCTTATGCTAATAAGTGAGTTAAGGCTCTGCGGTTGCCTCTGGGTACTGCTTTAGCGGCATTCCACAAGTATTGTTTGCAAGTATTTTCATTAGAGTTAAAAAATTTTTTTTTCTGATTCTCTTTTGCTCCCCATCTCAATTTGTTTCATACTGATTTTTGACTTTGATGATCTTGCTTTTAAGCCCAGTGTGTTATCAACTTTAATAAAACTTCCAAATAAAGAAGAATTCTTATCCAAGTAATTGTTGGGTATTGGCGTATAGAGTTCTCTATATGTCCATCAGTGAAAGCTTGATAACTATTGGAATCAAATCTTCCATATCTTTACCAAATTTTTATCTGCTTGATTTCTCTACTATCCAAATACTTATGTTCAAATAGTTTACTATAATGGGGCACTTGTCAATTTCTTTGTGTCCTTATGTAGGTTTTTGCTACAGGTAAATATCACAGCCATACTTATAGCTATACCTATGTATCTATGTTGTTAGGTACCTATATACAACATTGTTAGGCACATTCAAGTTTAGCATTATACCTTCCTTGTTAAACAGAAATGATGTCCTTTTTACCATCATGCGATGCCCTCCTTATTCTTAACAATAAAGTCTGACTTAAAGCATATTTAGTCAAAAATACAACAGATTTTTTAAGCAAAGTATTTTCTTGGTATAACCTTTTCCTTATTTTTACTTTGAATTTGAATGCACCCTATGTTTAGGGTATGCCTTTTTTTGGCGGGGAGGGTATGTCTCTTTTAAAATAACATATATTTGGATTTTTTAAAACATCCATTCTGGTAATCTTTTAGCCAGTCAGTTTAGTCTGTTTACATTCAATGTAAATCCTATTTCTAACATATTATTTTGAACTTTCTATTTGTCCTGTTGCTATTCTTTTCTTCCCCTTCCTTTTTTGCTTCTTTCGCATTGAAACAGGGTGAACGCTGACCCTCGTTTTTCACAAGCTTACTTGAAGTCTAATTTACTGGTCAGCAAATTATAGACCGCAGGCAAAATCCAGCCTGCCGCCTCTTTTTGTATTACCAGAGAGCTAAGACTAGCTTTTACATTTTTACATGGTTGGAAAAAATAAAAAAAAAAAATTTTGTGATATGTGAAAATCATGAAATTCAAATTTCAAGGTCTATAAATAAGGTTTAACTAGAACACAGTCAGTTAATGAACTACTATAATTCATTTAGATATAGTCCACAGCTGCTTTTGCACTAAAATGGCAGAGTATTTGCTACAGAGATCAGCAGTGTGGGGAGAACATTTTCTCTGCCAGTGTCCAGGCCAAGACAGGCAAATTTCCTCATTTTCTTTTGCTGGTGGCCAGATTTGTTGAGTGCTGTCTAATTCGCTCAGTGAAGTTTTTGGGAGTCCTCTTTTTATCTAGAGGCAACTTCTCATCCTGTATGGTACAAGGCCATATCCCTCTCCCCTGTTCTCCAAATTCTGCATCCCTGGCTGGCCAAGAGGTCACTAAAGCCCAAGGTTCTCCAGAGCATTTACTTTTTATTTTCTGCAAGCGTGGTGATAATGAACTGGTCTAAGTATACTTTATATACATTTTAAATAATAGCTGTTTTCAGCCCACTGCCTCACTTTTATACCCCCAAATCTTAAGCCTTTTGGGGGTTCTTCAGAGTAAACGTCTCACACTCCACTAGTACCCTCCTCTGTAGATACTTAAAGGTGCTCATCTTCTACTCCATGAAGTAATTTGCCAATTCCAGGTCCACTTTATGTATTCAGATTGTGGTGCAGGACTGCAGACACAGCTCATCCTAAGTGGAGTAGGTGCTTCTGTTACAAGTTCCTCTTGTTTGGCATGTGATTGTCAAGATAAAGATGGAATGGAAATGTTTAAACTACTCCCCAAAACAGATATCTCTCTTTGTTTAATAAAGCTCCATAAATGACTTCCTAGGCGACTGCAGCTTAGTCCCTCTTCCTGATTTTTTTTACCATGGCCCAGTCTTTTGCTGTACTCAGCATTCTAAGACTAAGTGTAGCTGGGCTTCCTTTTCTTTTCTTGGAAAGATGCAGTCTCTCTAACTTCAGGATTTGATACTAATTTTAACTATGGTCTCATTAAGATATCATATATGACACCTCTGCTTTGTCCTCTTACTCAAGGAACTTTATTTTTCCTTTGGTAGATCCTCCATTTGTATCATCTATTCACCATCTTTTAAACTACACATATATTTTAGAAACATTTTATCTAGCAAAATGCCCTTTTTCCTATCAATTTTCCCAATATCTATTTAGAGTCTCCTCTGTGCCAGATACTAAGGGCACATAGATTTAAAAGACAGTCTCTGTTTTCAAGATGCTTCTTACTGTCTTGTGAGGAACTATGTAAACCAACAACCCTGGAGCCTTTATTGTATGTTGAGTTGTACTGAAGTTGCCTTGTTAGAATGTATTGCATTGAATGTCGTATGTTGTAAGTGCATTGAAGTCGCAGTGTAGACAGAGGAAGGACCACCATGCCAGCTGAGTGCTTCTCAGAAGAGAGGACATCTGAGTTGATACTTAATTTGTAAATGAGGATGTGTAAGAAAGCACCTCTTAGAAAAAGAAATAACTTCAGCAAGGTCGAAGAGGGTGTTTCAGGAAGGGCTCGATTATCTTCAGGGAAAAATCAGGTTTAGATAAGGCAAGAAAGAGGAAGAAAGCTTCTCAGAAGAGGCTACTATTTGAGCATTGGGGTTTTTGATGATGAGCTAACAGGAATGGAGGGTAAGATAGAAGAGGTGACCAAAGAGACAGTGCCTAAGAATGCCAGGGATGAGAGACATGGAAAGAATTAATGGCCTTAGAGTTCCAAACTTTACAAAACGTCCATGACCCCATGACATGCGGCCAGAATGCAGTAGGGTATTAGAAGTGTTTGGAAGAGGTTCTGGCATATCCTGCAGTTAGTGACTTCTCCATTCTTAGCAAAGGCTTCATCTCAAGGATTATGACACTGAAAACAAAAACAGCTCCAAAGCAAGAATTAGGAATCTTTTGGTTGGGAATGACAAAAACATACCCTCAATCTAGATTAGCAGAAAGGCCAACTAAGCTGCTTGAACCAAAAGAGAGGAAGGGCTGGGTGTCCTGCCTCAGAGAACACTAAATGCCACAGAACTCTTTCTTGTGCCTAGTTTTTAGTTCTGCCAGACTTCTTTCCTACTGCAGACCAACTTTTCCAAGAACGAGGATATCTTGAGATGTCTGTTCTCCCATTTTCACCACCAGAAAGAAAGCAGTGCTCTTCTCAGAGCTTTAGATGTTAAAAAGTCCATCTCAAACCAAATAAAGGATAGGCTGAAATGACTATTATATATTCTCACAAAGGAATACTGTACAGCCCTTAAAAACTTTGCAATAGGATATTTAATAATATGGAAATGTATTCATGATACTTTAAGAGGTAAAAACAATTTTTAAAGAATGTGAAGAATTATTTTATTTTGAGAAAGTTAATCCATTTTTTAAAATATATGTACATAAAAAGTACTAGGTTGCCACAGGCTAAATATTTGTGTCCTTCCAAAATTTATGTTATAACCTAATACCCAATGTGATGATGGTATTTGGAGGTGAGACTTTTAGGAGATGATTAGGTCATGAAAGTGGAGCCTTTATGAATAGGATTAGTGCCCCTATAAAAGGGGCTTCAGAGATCTTCCTCACCCCCTACCACCATGTGAGGTTACAGACAGCTGTCTGTGAACCAGGAAGTGGGTCCTCACCAGACACCAAATTTGCCTCTGCCTTGATCTTGAATTTTCCAGCCTCCAAAACAGTGAGAAATAAATTTCTGTTGTTTATAAGCCACTCAGCTCATGGTACTGTTACATCAGCCTAAACAGACTAAGACAAAGGTGATATATGTAAATGTCAATAATGGCTTATCTAAAAATTGATCACAGATGATTTTCAACTCTTTTTGAAATGAATTGAATTCTTTTCCCTTTCCACGTTTTATGTTTTATAATAATAGACATATATCACTGTAATAAAAATACATAAAATACATAAAATTTGATACAATTCTACACTGGTCATACATACATGTTTTCATTCCTGAAGCACAGAAAGTGCTATCCAGTGACTGTATTTGCCTTTTCCCTCCACAGCATCACAGAAGTGTTCCTCTTAGAATCCAGGTCCTCTTGATGTGAGCGCATAACTATTTTAAATAGCTATTTTACTGCATTTACTACAAGATTTGGTTATCCTGTTTTCTCATTTATTGTCAAATTCCCCGGATGAAATTTCATTTCTATCTTCAGTTCCTAACTTCATTTTGCATCTGGTTCCCCTTCAAGATAGTCAATACTGACTGATCTATTCTGTACTTTTAAACTTCTAAATTTCCTTTTGCCATCTATTTTTATAGCTTTGCAATTTGCTTGGACTCTTGCTCCAAGTCTCTAGCCATCTCTCAAAACTAGAAATGATCTTATTTCTATCAACAGGGAAATAGATAAATCAAGCAACAAAGCTAGAAATAGAATAATATTTTAAGTATAGGACATATGTAAGTTTTTAAAATACATACCAAATAAAGCTACGAGTTGTTATGAATCTGAAGCAAATCTGAGTGGTGGATAAATGAGTTTATATTGCTCTCTGAACTTTATATTTGAAATAGATAGTGTAGTGGTTAGCACATCTGTTTTACACGCAGAAGGTCCTGGGTGCACACCCCAGATGGAGGCATGCGCCAGGCCCAGGGTGCGCTAGGCCCCTGGTGCGCACCGTGAGCGTGTGAGAGGAGACGCCCCGCCTTCAGAGATCCAGTTCTTCAGGGGAGACAGCAATATCTGTAGGTCAGGGGTGAAAGTGGGCGGGTGGGGGTAATAAAGAGTGGAAATAAATAGACGTGCGTAAATCTTTTAGAAGAAATAGGCCGCATTTAGAGTAAAGCACTCCTTTGGTACTCTCGACTCTGACTTTTTAACTTTATTTTCTTTTCATGCCCAGGAAGAGAATCATATGCATTAATGAACATGATGGGTATAGCTAATGCAGAACATCTAATGATGGCCTATTTAGCTTACTATAGGTTTTATGGGCTTAAAAAGAACAACACTGTTTATGAATCATTCTCTTCTCTGCTAATCTTTAGCAGCAAAATTATTTTAAAATATCTTATAATAAATATTTAATAATGCTATTGACCCCCAATTCTGAATATATATATTTTTTCTCTAATAGTTTACACATCTTGTTTCTGGAAAACTTGCCATTTTACAATTTTACCATTGGAAACCTTTAGCCAAAGATGGCTGGGACAGTCCTCATGTCTTGCTCAGTGAACAGCTCAGGCTTTAGCTCCTGTGGCCTTCGTCACACTGATCATGCTATGAATTTCTTGACCTGTGAAGTCTACTCCGAACTCATCTGCCCCATCATCCTTTCATGGGCATCTTGAAATAAACTCACATTATCCCCTTTTTTATTCTTCACTCTTGAATACGTTCCATTGAAAAAATTCCTCAACTATCAAAATTTTTCTATTCATATGATTTGTTCTCTATTCATTTAAGTCCATAAGCATTTTTTTTTTGTGGCATATGGTTATTCCTCTATCCTTTCTTGTCAATCATCTTCACCTGCTACAGAAAATTTTCTCAATTCTTTCTCCCAACACATATCTACCAGAATCAGAGTGTCATTCCCTGCAAAATCCCAACTGTCTCTTGGGGAAATGACCGCTTGAGTTGAGATACTGAAGCACTGCATTACCCCCAGCTCCCAGTCCTTTCTTAAATAAAGAGAGGTCTGCAAAATAAGCTGAGATCCAACCAATACTTAGACACTGCGTTAGTACAGATTCTTGACCAAACTATATAGCACCAAGGAGGAACTCAAATAAAATCTAATTCCTACCTTTAAAAATCTAGAGGAAAAGACAGATGTGCAACACAAATTACAATATGATGTGGTGAGTGCATCAGTAGATGTGTGTTTGCACACATCCATCCATTTCTTGATTACCTACTCTGTGCTAACTAGTTGGGATACAGTGGTTACCAAGGTAAACAAAATCCTTGCCCACACAGAGTTCATATTCCAGTGGTAGGTAGAGTTGGTAATAGGTGAGACACTTTCAAAGTGTTTACGAGTTAAGTAAGAATATAACAAAACAAACTGTGGTGATGGGCAGTGTCTGTCTACATTAGGATGAAAAGGCAACAACTGGCCTGAGAGATGATGACAAGGAGTCAGTCAAGTGAAAACTTATTCTAGGCCCAAGGATGACAAACCCAGTAGCCCGAGGCAGTCATGAGCCTGGCAGGAATCAGCTTAGTGCATCTAAAGCAGGTTGAAATGTACAAGTAAAAGGAGAATGGAAAGAGATAAAATCAGAAAGGCAGGCAGGGTCCAGATTCTGCAGGGCACAGCAAGTCAAGTGTGGATTTGGAGGCAACTGGTTTCAACTAGGTAGTGACATGGTTTGATTCACGGTTTTAAAAAAGAGATCCCTTTGGCAGCTATGTGGATAAAAGATTGGAGCAGAAGCAAGCGGGCTAGTTAAAAGGCTTATGAAGTATCAGATAAGAAATGATGGTACCTTGGATGAGGATGCCAACAGTGGAGATGGAGAGAAGTGGATAGATGCAGAGCATGTACCTGCAGTAGGTATTGACACGAGGTCAAATGATTGGTAGGAGATGGGATGGAGGTTTAAATGAAACGGTAATACCATAGAGAAAAGGATCGCTCACCTCTCCCTGGGGGGTAGAGAAGTAGGTCAGGAAACACTTGCTCAAAGAGGTGACATTTAAGCAGGTATGACAAAACAAAAAATAACAAATGTTGGTGAGGATGCAAAGAAAACAGAAGCTTTGTCATTGCTGATGGTATAGCCACTGTAGAAAGTCATTACAGTAACTATTCAAAATATTAAACAGAATTACCATATGATCAAGGAAT
This sequence comes from Rousettus aegyptiacus, assembly GCF_014176215.1. Lineage (NCBI taxonomy): Eukaryota > Metazoa > Chordata > Mammalia > Chiroptera > Pteropodidae > Rousettus > Rousettus aegyptiacus. Next base: position 26,119,020 of record NW_023416285.1, read on the forward strand.
TCTACTTTTGAGTATATACCCAGAAGAACTGAAAGCAATTCTTAAACAAATACATTTTTTTCAATAAATATAATTTATTGAAATTACATTTATTGAAAAGTATATTTATTGAGGATCTGCTTAGTGGCTCATCAGCAAAAAAAGGCATTGGAAACTGAAATTAATATAAGATTTCAGCCATCAAATACCCATTCGATGAAAGACACTGTACAAGGGTGGGGATAAAAGATAGCAAAGACAAACCACAAAGCCAAGGATCCTGGTCTGATGAAGGAGACTGGACAAGGAGTCTGGCCACAGGGTGGGCCTGGCTGCAGGTGGAGATGCATCCAGTGCTCTCCATTCACAGGTGGTTACTTGGGAGTGGGTACGGCGTGCATCAGGGATGGTAAAGGAGGCTCCAAAGCAGGAATGTCTACTGAGACTCCGGAATGCCTAAGTGCCAAGTGTGGTACAGCTATACTGTATAAGATGAAACACCAGGATAGAGTCTAGATTTAAGGTGATAGTGAAGATCTTTTGCAGTTTCAAGCAAAAGAGACATATTGATTGAGAACATATATTTCGACACCACACTATCACCACGCAGCATTCTAATTATCATAATTTTGAGCATAAAGTACAATTATTCCTGTTTGACATAGAGGTTAAGAAGCTTGTCTAAGGCCATACAGCTAAATAGTGACAAAGCCGGGATTTGAACCCAGTTCTAAATCTGAACCCAGCAATTTTGGGCGTTTTACTGTACTGCCTTCAGCAGATTCATTGTCTCAGAATCTCCTGGCAGTCCACCATCTAATTTTTAAAAAGAGATTTAAAGCCCTGAAACCAGATCTTTTCTATACTTCAGGCTATCTGAAAACAGAAAACTGTTAACGAGTGGCTCTTTTAGCAGTGGCATGGGGGAAAAGAGGTTTAAAAAGGAGTTTTTCAATACATATAATAAAATTCAAAGAACACAAGCAGAGAGAGTTTTCCCCAACTTCTATTATATAAAAGTAACCATGACCAACCATTTCTTATGTCTTCTAAGGATTTTCTATAAATATATAAACATTTTGTGTGTGTATGTGCACATACACATGGTTATGCTCGTGATGAATTAAAGATAGCCACAAATTCTTGTTCACTCTTCTCATGGAATAGTGAAATCAATTTCCCCACTACCTGAATCTGGGAGGGCCCTGTAACTGGCTTTGACCTGTAGAATGCAAAAGTGACTTTGAAGATCTGCTTTCATCCACTTGGAACCCAGTTGCCATGCTGTGAGAATCCCAACCAATATGAAAAGGCCACATTAAAAGAACCACATCAAAAGGTGCTTGAATCAACAGTCCCAGCTGGGCTCCCAGGTGACAGCCAGTGCAAACTGTCAGGCAAATTGAAGCCGCCTGATGGCTGGAGCCCCACAACACCCATGTGGAACACAAGCATCCAGTCAAGCCCGATCAACCACAGCATTTTAATACTGGTTTGAACTACTCACTTTCAAGGTGATGAGTTATGTAGTGATACACTGAACAAAGTGTTACTTTAAAAAAATATCATACATTGTTCTTACTTGACTTACTTTCTTGGATATCTTCCAATAAGGCTTTCTAGTATTCCATTACATGGATGGTACTAAATTTATTTAATCAATGTTCTTCCAATGGACATTTTGGGGTTTTCCTACTTTCTGCTATTCAAAACAGTGACATAAAAAATTTCATGTACATATTGCTCCAGGCATGTAAAAGTATATGTGTAGTCTAAAATAAACCCCTCGTTTTCTAGAGCTACGCTATCTGCTGTATATAGCCATAAACTATGCTCACTTTCTCAATCTTACTATCTATATTTAGCTAGTGGACAGCCTGGAGAACATTTCTGTTACTGCAGAAATTTTTATATAGTACTGTTCTAGAGCAGGGGTCAGGCAAATTTTCTGAAGAGGGCTAAATGGTATTTTAGGCTCATGGGTCATATAGTCTCTGTGAGAAATACTGTGCAATTGTAATGGAAAAGCAGTCACAGACAATCAGTAAATGAGTATTACTATGTTTCTAATAAACACTTAAATTGGAATTTTGTATCACTTTCACATGTTGCAAAATATTCCTTTGATTACATTGGAATTGTATGTGGGTTTTAAAAATTAGATTGCTGTGAAGATGCTTGCACCCCAAGGTTCTCTGCGGCGCTATTCACATTGGCCAAGACATGGAAACAACCAGAGTGTCTTTCCATATATTATTTGACAAAGAAGATATGGTGTACAGATACAATGGAGTATTACTCGACCATAAGAAAAGATGAAATATTGCCATTTGCAAAAACATGGATAGATCTTGAGATAATCATGCTAAGCGAAATACGTCAGATAGAAAAAGTTGAGAACCATATGATTTCACTCACCTGTGGGATAAAAACTGTAAGCAACAAACGAACAAGACAAAAACTCTTGGCACAGACAATAGTTTAGTGTAGTGGTTACCAGAGGCAAAGGGCATGGAGGGGAGGTAAAGGTAAAGGGGGTCAGTCATATATATGGTGACAGAAGGAGATATGACTTTGGTTGGTGAACACACAATGCAATATACAGATGATACATTATTGAATTGTACACTTGAAACCTATATAATTTTATTAACCAATGTCACCCCAATACATTTAATTAAAAAATCAAAACTAGATTGCCCTCCTTAAACATTATACCAATTTACTCTGAACAAATGAGTGCCTCTTACCCCATTCCTTTAATAACTTATCAAAATCTATTTGAAAATCTGACTGCTGGAAAATGAAATCTTGACTATGGATTTTATTAGATTATCTGAGGTTAATCGCCATCTTTTAACTGTTTTGTATCTTTTGAGCATTTATCTTTTCATTTGAGCTTTTACTTTTTGATTGATAGGAATTGTATTAAAGAAAAATTAACAATTGGCAAACATCTTTCACTAGTTTTGTTTTAACAGATATCTATCTGTTCATAGATATATGTTCATAGCAGCATTTTTCAAAAGAACCAAAAAAGGGGACACCCAAGTGTCCATCAGGAGGCGAACAGATAAACAAGATGTAACATGTGCATACAATGGAACATCAGTCTTAAAAAGGAAGGCAATGCTCACAAATGCTAAAACATGAATGAACTTTAAAACATTACACTAGGTGAAATAAATCAATCACAAAAATAAAACTATTGTATGATTTATAGTCACATTCATAAAGATAAAAAGAATGATGGTTGCCAGGGCTGGAAAAAGAAGAGAACTGGGGTTTTTAATGTTTGTTTAATGTACATGAAGTTTGTTGTGCAAGATGAAAAGAGTTCTGGACAGTGATGACTTTACAACTGTGTGAATGACCTAATGTCACAAAACCGTACACTTTAAAATGATTAAGATGATGAATTTTGTTATGTGTATTCCACCAGAAGTTTTAAAAAGAAAGAGAGAAAAGCAAAGCAGGCAGGAGTTTCTAGGTGGCCATGAGATCAGAAGCGAATTCCAGGTAGAAGTAGCGGCATGTGTGAAGCATGAAAAGGGTGAGGTATGAACTGTGACATTAGTTTTTAGTGGTACCTTTAGATTATGATGAACAAAGGGAGATGGATGGATGGATGGATGGATGGATGGATGGATGGATGGAGTTAGGATAAGAGTAAATGTGATAACATATTTCCTAACCTGGAAAATAGCTCTTAGACTCCCTTAGGAAGGAATCACAGAAGCTACAAACCCTGTGTATTAAGTTTGTCAACAGGCTCCTCACGTGGTTCCTGGGTTTTCTGTCTTATGGGGAAAAGAAATATCTTCTTAAAACTCTTGCATGCAAAACTCAGAAAGTCAAAAAGAAATCCCTCCCTAAAGACTAAGGCTTCGTTCCGGTAAGAAGAAACCCCTGGAGAGATCAACCCGGTTTTACCGTCTTCCCTCCCATTAACCATCGTCAACTTCCCGTTGGGTTTTTAACTTTCGATCTTGGAAGATGAACGAGTCAGTCATCCATTACAGTTCGATGGCATCTTAAAGATGCCGCCGCTACCATCCTCCTGCGCGCGGCTGCGGGGTGCGTGCCGCTGGAGGGGGCACAGCCCCCCAGCCTCGCGCGTTCACACAGCCCGTGACGCCCCCTCCCCCTGGCTCCTGGGCGGCGGCCCAGCTCACCCTTCTCCCTGGTCAGAAGGGAGATGATCGGCACCCGCGGGCGGTCGCTGAAGACCTCGGCCTGCTGCACCAGCGCCTCGCGCACGCTGTGGTAGTCGTTGAGGACCACCACCAGGTGGTGGCCGATGAAGAAGCTGTAGATGTTGCCGTACACGCAGGCCATTTCGGCCAGGAGGACGTGTGAGCCTATGGAGGAGGGGTCGGTGCCTGCGGCCCTCGCCCGGGAGTGCAGCCTCCTCCTCCTGCGGAAGAAGGACGGCAGCAGCGCAGGGCCGAGGTTGCCCAGCACGGGCCACGGCGCGGGCCCGGGGGGCAAGCCCAGTGCCCGGCGCGGCCTCAGGCAGCTCCAGCCGACCAGCGCGGCCAGGCCGAGCAGCAGCAGCGCGCCGCCGGTGGGGTCCAGCCGCAGCAGCCCCTGAGGCGCGGGCAGGAGGCACAGGGGCCAGGGCGAGCCCTCGGGCTGGGGCTGGGGCTGGGGCGGCGCGGCGGAGGCCATGGCCCGTGCACAGGCGGCCGCAGCCTCGGGCTCCTCCCGCGGTCGGGAGCGGAGCGCACGCAGCTGCCGGCCTGGGGCTGCGACTGCGGCGGGGCCGGGGAGCCGGAGGCGGGAGGAGCGGCGGAGGGCGCCCCGGATTGGCTGCGCCCCCTCCCGCTCGCTTTCACCCCGCCTCCTCTAATTCGCGACACATGAGCGGAAAAAGGGACGCGCTCGCTATGCAGCTGAAGTGGGGTCCGCGGACCAGGCGGGCGCGCGGTCTGAGAGTTTCGCCCCTGTTTTCTGTAGCGGCCCTCGTCTAGGTCCAGCTTGGCAGTCACCGCTCCTGAAGCCAAGATGCTGCAACACATTCTTGCGCTGTGCTTGGCTGTGGGACTTTGTCATTCGTTTGTCCTTCGAGTGCATCAGTGGTGCCAGGACAGCGGGCCCCTGATGTGACTCTCTCGACCCCAGCATTTCCACCCTGAGCTGGGAGAGTGGGGTCCCTGCCACATGCCCTGGTGACAAAAGGACAGGGCCGCCTCTTTGTCTACACCGGGGTTCGGAGGAAGACAGGACTGTTTTCCTCCGCTGGGCCACGACAGCGTGATGGACACGCAATGCGGAGAATTCGAGAATTCGCAGGTATAGCGGCCAACGCGGCGGGGAGGGTCGGCAGGGCGTGGTGGTGTCTGGGGTGATGGAGTGGAGATCCTAGCTTGCAACCGCCAGGCAAATCTCTCACCCCGAGCGTGAAAGAGGGGGCGCGGTAAAGCAGAAGACCCAATCCAGGAATTTGCTTGGAGAATTTGAGGAGCTAATAATCTGAAAAGAAAATTAATCGGATGAGGAGGAATGACAATATTATTATTGGTATGAGACCAAACCTGAAATACTGAGGATGAGATATTATATATAAATATGTGAATTGTATAATGATTTTTAAGACAGAGCCCTTTAATCTTCCATCATGATGGCTCCTGGGTGCGCCCCTTTTCCCTCTTCTACAGGCTAAATTCTCTGGTTTTCCTTTTGTCAGCATTTGACCTTTTAAATTTTTTTTTTTTTACTACTAAAAGGTACGTTTCGTATGAATCAACTTATTCGATCGTAACAAAGAAATCGGCTTATTTCCTGATTTCCGATTTTTAGTCTACTGCACACACTAAAAGTTTGCCCACCCTGCTGTATTAGGAAGGTGTGACCGAAGCATGCTGAGTCCTTTCTACTCGTTCTCTCATCCACTCTACTTTTTTCCTGCAGTGATGCCAGTAGACTATGCTAACTTTCAAGTCAACTGTTCTAGTATCGTTTTTCCATGTTCTTTGTAAGTTATTTTAAAAACACATCTATTTTCTATAATTAACCATTAATTTTAAGATTACTTTCCTCATTGTTGAATTTAGAGAATTTTTAAAGTTTAAACTACTGTACTCGTTTGCAGATACAATCTTCAGTGTGTCCTCTGATTCTCTTTGGAGCCTTGCTCTCTAAAATAATAGCCACTAATATCGGTCCTTACAAACGACTTGAAATCACCAAGGCTTTTAAAATAGTTGAAGATGCGACTAATTTAACAACTCTAACAGACACCCTCTGGTACAGGATATAATTGCATTCACGGCATTTTCCAGAATATTCTATTTCATTAGGTTAACAGGTCCGTGATGCAGATAGGAAGCGTTATGGGCTAAATTGCGTTCCTCCCAAAATTCGTATGTGGAAGTCCTAATCCCTAGTACCTCAGAATGTGACTGCATTTGGAGACAGGGTCTTCAAAGATGTAATTAAGGTAAAATGAGGTCATACGAGTGGACCCTAATTCAAAATAACTAGTGTCCTTATGAGAAGAGATTAGGACACAGACGTGTGCATAGAGAGGCGACCATGTGAGGACACAGTGGTAAGGTGGCCATCTGCAAGCCAAGAGAGAGGCCTCAAAAGACACTAATCCTTCATATTGGACTACCAGCTTCCAAAACTGTGAGGAAATAAATTTGTGTTTAAGCCACCCCAGTCTGTAGTAATTTGTCATGGCAGCTGGAGCAGACTAAAGCAGGAAGCTATGTTTTTAATAATACCATGGATAAACTATTTTAAACATGAAGCCACATAGCTCATCCAGTGCTTCTTTGGGATGAATTTCCCCAAATTTTATTCAGGGCTTTCATGGTAGAAACAGGAATACTTTCTGCTCCATCTTTTCCTGTTTTAAATAGACTAATATACTCAGCAGCAGCAGTAAAAGAAGAGAATACTAATAGATCTTTGGGGTGGAGAGGAAAAGGAAGACAAGGAGAGCATTACGGGAAAAAATCATTTTTTATTGACTCCTCAAAGATCATTTTTAAACCACTCATTTTTCCACTGAAATCCTTCTTGCTGTTCATGGATTTTGGCCAGAATTGTTGGTAACAGTATATCCAAAACATCTAAGTACTTATTATTTTGTTATCGAGTGGTATTACATTACTCCATTTGCAAAGCTACAGGTGTCCAGCTGCTTTGTAATTCCCTGGGAGGTCAATGTTGCACACTACACCCACCCAGAGTCAGTGAGCATGAACAGAGAGGGCTTATGGCTTAAAAGAGTTTGAAGAATGCTAATTAAAAGAGAAACTAAAAGTGCTATTTATACTATTAACACTTTCATTTTCTTTAAGTCCCTGTGTTTTGCTTCATATACTCTTATGCATGTCTTCTATATATAGTGTTTATGTGCTTCTTTACCCTCTGTGTGCTCTACCTGAAATTGAGATAATAAATGTGCCAACATCAAGCATAAGAATTAGATGAAATAATTAACACAATGTCTAGCATTTAGTTAAGGCCCAATAAGTACAAGCTAAAATTATAGTAATTATCATTAAGGCCCTGATAATGCCTTAAACTCTACAGATTGGCACTATTGCTGCCCGCCCCCTGCCCCCTCCCTTTTTTTCCCTACTCCTTGCAGCTTTACCTCTCCTTTCCAACATTAGTTTGTGGGACTGGCCAGGATATTAACTTGTTTTCTATATTCAATCTTTATGCTTGTATGATGAATGAATAAACTTGCCTATCTTCAATATTACTTACTTCATTCTTCTCCAATTGTATTTGCTCTGATATTTTCCTGGAGAAGAGATCAGGCAGGGAGCCCCTGAAAAATCTAAGTATCAGTGGAAGGCAGAATCTCAAGAATCTCAAAGGAACATAGTCCAATTCCCAAAACTTTTTATTTTTTATTTGGACAAAGTGGTGCCAGGATTGGTACAAACTTTTTGTTTAATGCCTGAATTGGCAAGAGTCCAGATATCGTTCAACAAGAGAGGAGAAGTGGAGGAAACTGCGGTATAATTGTAAGATAGACTCCTGCTCAGCAATAAGAAAAGAATGTGATGATACACTTTCACAGCATGATGATTCTCAAAAAACATTATGTTGAGTGAAAAAGCCAGATGCAAAAGAGTACATACTGAATAATTGCATTTATAGGTAGTTCTGGAAAGGGACAGCTAACCTATGGTGATAGAAATCAGAACAGAGGGCAGGACTGACTGGGAAGGGACATGAGACATATTTCTGGCTTCTCTATCTTGATGGGAGTGTTAGTTACTTGGAGGTATGCATTTGTTAAAATGTGCATTTCACTCTAGGTAAATTATACATCAGTAAACAAACTGTGCATTTCACTCTAGGTAAATTATGCATCAGTAAACGAACTTTTAATAAATCCAATCTCTTGAAAGAAAAAGACTTAGTTACTATTGTGAAGTGGATGCTCTCAATATATACATGATACATTGTCACTGTAACAGTGACATAGTTGTCTGTAAACAAAGAGGAATAGAAAAAGAGTAACATTCCTCTTCAAAAACAAACTTATCCTAACTTTAGTTAGCCTGCCCATGGTGTTACTGATCCCTGACATTTGATTTTTATGTAAGCCTTGCTGAAATTCCTGTTCCTCTTTTCTCCCTCGTGGACTTCCATTTATTACAGAAGAGTCAGCATGGAAGCCACACTGGAACTGTGCCCACGTGTACCTGGGTTGCTGTGGGCCAGCTATAAACCTTCCTGTTGTTTTCTTAATGTGGTAAAATGAAGGAGCTGTAACAGAGGACTGCACGATTCCTCTAATCTCTGATATTGGCCCTCTTAAATAGATTGTCAGGACTTTGACCAGGGCCTCTGGTTGATAACATTCATAGTAAAGCACAGCCAGTTGCTTCAACAAAACTCACATGGGGTTGTTACTTCTGTTTCAGATGGGAATGCTTGACCCTTTGCCTAATAACAGAGGCTTATTTCTAAGTATCATGAATAATCACATTTTAGGAAAGACATTGAAAGGTCATCTACTCTTTCTTTTAGGCAAGAACATAATACTCAAAGTAAACTAGATATTTAAAAGTCAAATTTTCATTCTGATTTTTAAAATAGTAATACATAGTGTTTGTAGAAAATTTGAAAATGCAGGAAACTATCAAGGAGGAAATAATCACCTTTTTATTTTTTCCACCCAGAGGTAATTTGTAACATTTCTATATACATTGTTCCAGTCTTTTTTACATATCAATATTTTTAAGCTTTATAAATATTTCTGATTTTCACATACTTACTAAATATGTGGATAAATATATATTAACATTTTCCATTTCATTCTCTCAGAAATCATTTTCAATGACTATTCTAGTCCATGGACTCAGCAACATTTTCTTGTAAAGGGCCAAACAGTAACTATTTCACAGTTGGCAGGCCATGCAGTCTCTGTCACAACTGTGCAGCTCTGCCATGGGGATGGGAAAGTAGCCATAGACAATGTGGAAATAAATGGGCATAGCTATCTTTCACTAAAACGTTATTTATGAAAAAGAAAGACACCAGCTAGACATAGCCTGCAGGCCATTATTTGCTGACCTCTGGGTTTTAAATAATCTAGTCCATTGTTTAGGAGTATTTTAAAATTTATCTGATCAATATCTGTTGTTGACACAGGCTATTTCCTTTTTTCTTTGCTTTTATGGACAATATTGTGATATATATCTTTGATGATTTCCATGGAATAAATCAAGATATAGATTTAGTACTAAGACTATTGCCACATAAAACAAAATACAGACTCACACACTCTACACTCATACACACGTGCATGCACTTTGCTTTTCTATCCCTGAGATAACCTGTTAAAAGTATGATATAATCCTTTCTTATATGCTTACATAGGTTTTCCCCTCCCCATATGGCATACTGTACTTTTGGTTCACTAACCTGTTCTTTTCACATAATGTTGTTCTTTGAAAATCTTGCCACGTCAGTGAGCATTGATCTGCCTCCCTCATTCTTTTTAAACAGCTGCCTGGTGTTTCACTCAATCAGTTCATCCTAGAAATATTTACTGAGCATTGAGTATCATGCATTGTTCTGGGCACTGAGAATACTATGTGAACAAAACAAAGTCCTTGCCCTTCCAGGAGCTTATTTTCTAGTGGGAGAAGACAGATAAAAGAAGAACAAGTGTATAATGTGTCAGCTGGTGATAGGAACTATGGAGGAAATAAGGCACAGGAGGAGGACGGTAGAGATGGCTGTCTGTGTGTGTGTGTTGGGGAATGCTATCTTATATAAGTTGTTCAGGAAAGGCTTGTCTTGAACAGATAGCTGGTCATCCAATGGAAAGCTTGCAGATACCTGGAAGACTAGCCTTCCAGACAGAGAAGACAGTAAGTGCAAAGGCCTCGAGACTGAATTATGCTGAGTTTTCCAGGAACAAGGCTAGAGTGAAGAAGGCAAAGGGAGGAATGGAAGAGAGGAAATCAAAGAGGTAGCCTTGTAGGGCTTTGCAGAGACTCTGGCTTTCACCCTAAGAGGGTGAGCCACGGGAGAATTTTCAGGGAAGGAATGCCAACATCTGGCTTATGTTTTAATAGAATCACTTTGGCTGCTTTTATGTAAAGGGGCAGAGGTGAACCCGAGACCGTTAGGAAATCCATGTAGCTGTGTCACAATACATTGGCCAAATCCTCTGTTAATAATACCGAGATTGCTTCCAGATTTTTTAAATTATAAATAGTGCTAGAATAAATGTAGGGTTTTAAAAATTTATTTATTGTAAAATTTACATAAAATTTACCATTTTAGCCATCTTTAGGGTACAATTCAGTGGCATTAAGTACATTCATAATGTGTATAACTGCCACTGCTGTTTATTTCTGTAACTTTTTCATCATCCCAAACAGAAACTCCGTACTTGTTACACAGTAACTTTCCATCAGCCTCAGCCCCTGTTAACTTCTACTTTCTGTTCCCTGAATTGCCTTTTCAGCTACATCATGTAAGTGGAATTACACATTTTTCCTTTTGAATCTGGTTTATTTCACTTGCCATAATGTTTTCAGTGTTCATTCATGTTGTAACATATTTTGGAATTTCATTCCTTCTTATGGCTGAATAATATTCCATTGTGTGTGTGTGTGTATGCTTTGTTTATCCATTTATCCATTGATGGGCATTTGGGTTGGTCCCACTTTTGGCTATTGTGAATAATGCTGCTGTGAACACTGGAGCACAGTTTATGGCACCTGCATATCGCAGTCTGTTCATCGCCCAAAGTTATATCACCAGATATTGATCCCCTTTACCCTTATCTACCTTCTCCTTCCCTTTCCCTCTGGTAACCACCTCACTGTTGTCTATGGGTTGTCCTTTTTTAAATTAGAAAACAGTATTACCACACTAGCAATTCCTCACTTTTCTGGATGTTTCTGGAGAGATACAGTAAAACAGTTCATGTATTCTGTGAGCTTATGAACTGTGGGGGAGCTGGGCAGAATGCGGGCCTTGGAAACAAGCTCAGGCATGTAACATCATTCTCAACTGAAATCCAAAGGCTTGTACAACATGACAGATTTCTTGTATTAAATAGAAAATGTTTCATTTAAAAATCCTTGAATTCTTACAATGAAAAAATTCTTAAATTCCTTACAATTGAAAAAATATTTTTAAAATCCCAATTTATTTTCCAATTAGACTTTACTATAAATTAATGAGTCAGGTAGTACCAAGTTCTGTTGCATATATGACCTTGAATCATTACCGTGATGCTGTCCCCTCTCGTTTTACAGCGGGGACATGATGATTCAGGTAGGTAAAGTGACTTGCCAGGGTTAGATGGCTGGGAAGCAGCTGCCTTAGGAATTAAATCTTGGGGTGAAGTCCACAATCTTTGGATTTTTCTCACTTCTCTTTATTTTTCAATACATATTTTTGACCAAAACACCTATTATATGATGGCTCCTGAAACATTTTCAAGTTATAAACATCAATTATTTTAAAACAAATTATTTGGCGGTATAATAGGCAATTTACTTTTCACTGAATCTTCATAAATTCTGTTGCCACTCCAAATCCATATTTATTGAATGAACATTTAAAAATATTCATTCAACAAATATTTGTTGAGTACCTCCTATGTGATAAGAACTTTATTAGACATGAAATGAATACTAAGACAATCATTTCTCCTAAGGAACTTTTTAATTTATGGAAACAGGATATACTTTTTAAAAATCTTAAAATAGTGATTGTATCTCACCTTTTGGCAACTTGTGTCTTTTAGGAAGGAATTCAGAGAAGAAGGTAAAGCTTTCAGGAGACGAAACTTCAGCCGAACTTTCAAGACAGGCAAGATCTCGATGTACATTAATAATTTCAGTGCTAGAACCATGGTACTTAAACTTTTGTTAACTGAATTTGGCCAACACTTATCGAATGTGTATCTTGTAACAACATCTTTCACTTAGTCCTCCCAACGACTCTATGGGACATCGACTATTATTATTTCCATCCGTAAGCAGTGCACTTTGCTTTAAAAAGATGTGTTTGTATAAAATTAAGAAACCCGGGTGTTATGGACGACATGTTTGTGCCCCTCCCTGCCCCCCGCTCCCAAATCTGTGTGAAACCCTAACCCCCAACAGGGTGGATTTAGAAGGTGTGAGCTCTGGGATGTAACTAGGTTTAGATGAGGTCATGAGAGTGGAGGCCCCATGACGAGATGAGTGTCCTGTGTAAGAAGATGAGTGCTCTCTCCCCCTGAGTGTAAGGAAACCTGGCAGAGGGCCTGCACCTGACCCTGACCTTGCCGGCCTCCTGACCTAGGACCTCCCAGCCTCCAGGACTGTGGGAAATAAATGCTCATTGTTTAGGCCATCCAACTTATGGTATTTTGTCACAGCAGCCCAAACCGACAAAGACATCAGCAAACTGTCGCCTCGCCCGCCCGCCCCATGTCAAATGTAAACATTCTCTTCAATCCATGAACTGGGAAACTGGCCAGATATAATTTAAAAATACGTTAAAGAGTACCATCTCCTCTCAGCAAAGACCTCGTGTCCGGAGACCCTGGGTGCGTGTGCTCTGGGGGCTTGGCCCCCACAGGCCCCCAGTCCCTCTGCCAATCCTCTGCCACTGGCCTTGGGCAGGTATGCGAGGAAAAGAGAGGGGTGACGGGAACAACAGTTTCGCCCCACTCACCACGCATCGACCATCGGGCATGAGACTACACAGAGGAAAAGAACATAGTTGTAGGTAAAGGGACCGGAGTCAACTGGAGACAGGAATTCTGCTAAAGGTGGATCACGGAGTCTTGGAGGGCTCGGCCTCGAGCACTAACCCTGCTCTCCACAACACAAAACCTGACTGGCAGAGGATTTCCGGAAGACGCGACCCTTTTCCTGCCTTCCCTACACGGGGGTGACTCTTCTGCTGCAGAGAATGACGGGCCTCGGCATTGACGGATGGGAGCCTGGATGCTTCTTGCCCCACATTTACCTCTCTGAGTTGGAGTCCCCTCAAATGTGAAAGCAGCACAAGGAAATGCACCTGGCTGAGTGGTAGGTGAGAGGAGGCCTTTAGCAGTGCCTGATATTTGGTAGCTTCTTAAAGGCAGTGACTTCCTTTCTTTCTACCCAAATAAATACATTAAGGAACTAAGAAAGAAAAAGAGATAAGTGGTTGGATATAAGAAGTAAAATGTGCCCAAGAACTGCGCCAGAAGCAAGAACACGTACTGGTTCGCGCACATTTTTAGCACAGAAAGCTCACCAGCTCATGCTAGGACCAAACACTCCCGGGGCTTCACTTTGGTCCTTTCAGGAGCCCAGAATCAACCCAGACTGCGCAGAGCCCAAGGCTGCTCCATGCCCTCACAGCTCTGCTGTCCCTTGAAAGCGGGTCATCACATCTCTCTTTTTGACATCCTCTTGTGAATAGATCCTGAGAGTCATTTAGAGATAAAGTCACATGCACTCTGGTGTCTCCTGTGTTACCCCGTGCAAGACTAAGGTGTGTGATAGCATACTATCTTGTACATGCAATGTATGTGTATCCTGATACATGCAATGAGTTTGCTCTGTTCTCACAACTGGTGAGTCACACACTTCTTGATCCTTTTTGCTTTCAAGGCCGTTGGGCACTAGAAGTGTTGCCTCTGAAATGCAGTCAATTACAATGCTAAGAAAAATCGGGAGCATTTGACAATGAACCTGTGGCAAGGACCAGTTTCTCTCTTAACCAACCAACGGGCTTATAAGGAATAAACTCCTCACAAATAAACAACAAAAGCAAAACCCGTGACGAACTGTGAGGGCTACCACAGTAACTATGACAAGACGCAGTGAAACAGAGAAAACAAAACTCAAGTCCCAAAGCTGACACTATGAACTCTTTCATCTCACAAAATGGGGTCACCACTTCTTTGCCTACGTGGCAGGGTTGGGGAAGATTAAAGAATGTAGGTCAAGCATAAAAACTGTAAAACGCTATGCGCCTCATCACACGTGCCAGATATGAATTCAATATGCATTATGTGGGCACAAAGCAGTACATACGCCATTGCTACCCTAATGTCAGTGAATAATCTAGTATTATGCTTCTGATATCCTTGTACACTTTATTCCAAGAAAATGAAATGTTAGATGTCAAGGTTTGTGAACCATTGCATCAGTTCCTTGTATGAGATACATCCTAGATAAGGGCAGGCTTTGAGGCTGTGGCTAGCAAAGTCAGCATGTTAATGTTTCATGTTTCAAACAGGGGTACGGGACCAACACTGTGACGAGCCTTTCAAGGCCTGGGTGGAGGTGGCAGAAAGACTATCCTGATCTATACTCTATCATGGCCAGATAATTCAACATAACGTGGACTAGATCCAACAACTTCATCTTTGAACTATATTTATCTTACCCTAGTCCCCTCATTCCACCGATTGCTTTTATCAAATTTGTCTTTGGGGGTCACGCCTTCACCTTTTATCAAGGGCCCAGAAACCACTCGCTGCAATCTCGTTGCCATGGCTATACCACCAAGGCCCGAGTGAGGACATCTGTGAAGGCATGAGGATATTTCCTTCAGAACTGAATGACAAAACTCTGCTCTTCTTGAAGAACTCATGCTTTTGTCTCTTTGTGAGCAATGAGAATCAGAATCATGGAATGTGTAACTGATTTCTTTCTTCTCCACGAATGACCTTATATTGTTGTGAATTATTTTTTCACCTTAAATCCAAGGGCAGAAAAAATAATACTACAGTTTATTTACAGTTCCGTTAATTGAAGATTATCTTATTTTAAAAACAGTACTTGAAGTAAATAACCTTGTGGCTTTAATAAGTATTTAACACTAAAAATTTAAAATCTAAAGAAAACAACTGAAAGAAACAGTAGTACTTATTTTGAAAAGACTTGATGTCATGGTGGTTTATTGGGTAAATACAAAGTATAGGCTCTTGCTTTATTATTGTTGTTGTTATTATTATTATTATTATTTATTAAGCAAAGCCTAAGAGATTAGAAACCAAGTACACATATTCTCTTTAGAATAGAAACATAAATTAGTTTTAACTAACAATTAGGCACTTAAAATGTAAATGTGAAACAGCATTTTGAAGTACAAACTATAGGTGGGCTCCTAAAATCCTCCTGAAATGTTTTTATAAATGCAGAAGCACAAGCATGGAAAACATATTTCCTCTTTAAAAAAAAAGAATCTGAATTCAAATCCCTTAAGAGAGACCAATGATTAAGGTACTGGAGGGAAGGAGAAAAGAGCTTCTGAAATTTACATGTTTGATTAAAACATAAGCATTTAATAAAACTTACAATAACATACAGTATATTCATAATGAAAAATATATGTCAGGAAAATAATGAATTATAGGCTTAAAATTTTACTTTACAACAAGGCACTTAACACATTTAAACAGTACAGTAAATTTCTGAAAGAACGTAAATGGCTACTTCTCAAGCCTTGTAATAACATTTCTTTTGTGAATATACTGTAACATAACCATACATTTTGCAGCATTATATCATTGCATAGGAGGTAAATTAAATAATGAATTCCAACTTGGCAACTAGATTAGCTTATGTTTATAATTTCTTTTTCTTTAAAAGATAGTTTTAAATAATTCCACAATGAAGAACTACTCTCATTCATGATTCATTTAGAACACAGCATTGTTAGATTAATGAATAACAAAATAAACCACAACTTATAAGGTGTATATCTATATAAAAACTTATCTTTGGGTACCTTTGACATGATTTTCAGTGTTAAGGTATTGAAGTCAAGAGCACTTCTTAAGAGACATAATATTTTTAGCAAGTAAGTCAAATGAGTTAAATTATCGCAACACGATAACATTAAAAAAATTATCAGGACTCTTTATACATACAAACGGAAAGGTCTTCAACATATAACATATTACTTATATGCTTCATTTAAACATGTAAACTCATGTATTAAGAAATTCCTTCTTACACTTCCTTACACTACAGAAGTGTATTAAGACCGGCTTAAATTTTTAACCTGTTTTACAGTGCAAAACAAAAAATTACAAAAAAAAAAAAAGAATTTAAAAAGAAATGTTCAAAATATTCATGGAACAAGTTGTGAACTTTCAAGTGAAAAACTGCATGAATTCTAGCATATAAAAAGAAAAGGCAGCCAAACTTGTGTTTCAAAGTAAATAGAGTGTTGGTAGGAGACATTAATGATTGTGATGGTGAGAGGTAAAAATGGTTTGCAAATTTTCTTTGATCAAATGGATAAAAGATTAGAATTTTAAAAAACTCCCTGTAACCTAAATACATGCCCCTTTGGAAAAGGTTTAAAATTCTTTTAAAATAATTCCTCCCACATTATACTTTCAGATTATTGGAAAAATAATCAAAACAAATGTCTTTTAAAAACTTGAAAATACACTTTAAGTGTTGTGTTCCAAGTCATATAACGTATTTCCACAAGGGGACGCTGGTATACAGCAAAGAACCTTATGCAACGTCATCTATAAACCAGACTAGAGACTCACTCACACTCAAAACAGCCTGCCTTCCACAGCAAAACTTGTTTCCCAAGATGCCAGTAAATTAAATAACAAATTGAAAATTACTTCCAGTGGAATTGAGGAAGAATGCTATTTTCAGAGCTAGTGGAGGAGCTCAAAAAATAGACGCTAAGAGGCATTTGTTGACATTTCAAATAATTTAGGAAAAAGTGGCATAATTCATAGGAATTATATGTTATATCTATTGCACAGAAGGACTACATTACGGGAAACAGGCATACTGGTTTACAAAAGCAAGGATAATCAATAAGATATTGTATCTTGATTAGCAGGGAAAAGGAGCTCCAAAATTTTTTTTCAAAGGCAAGATGGTAAATTTTTAAATTGAGATATAATTAACAAATAGCATTATATTCGTTTCAGGTGTACAACATATTGATTTGCTATTTCTATATACTGTGAAATGAACACCACGATAAGTAGTAATTGTTTATGTTTTAAATCACAAAGTGGCATATTGGGTTAAACCTCAAGTTTGCTTTCCTAAATGTAAATGAGATCCATTAATTCTTTTATTTTCCCATCTTGAAATTTTAATATCCCCCGCCCTTATTTTGATACCACATGCTTTCACAGCATCTACTAGAGAGCTGTGACCTATGCTGTAAATAATGTGGGAGCAGAAGTGTCCACATTTGGGATCATATATGTTTTTAAAGTTCTTTAAAAGGTGATGGTATTATTTTTTTAAAAACTGGATTACTGAACTAAAATGCAAAGTTTACTGTTCTCAAGGGTGTCCAATAATCAACTCACCATGATTTTTAAAAGCTTAAATGTGTTTCTTTAATTTGAAGAAAAGTGAGTCATCTAAGATGCAGTTGAAGGCTCTAAGGTATATTACGTTGTTTCATTTAGAGGCTCAAGGACTATACCGGCATTAGGAGAGCAAAGCCTAGGATGCTTTTTCCCACAGTCAAACAGCAGGAATTTAAAATCAATGTTTTCAAGGAGAATACCTCATTCTATCACAAGTGTCAATCTTTAATAAATGAAAATAAGTGAAAATTATGTAGAAGTAAGGCTAAACACATCAGGTAAGCTATACATGTTTCTTACTGGTTTAATAATAAACACCGGAAAAATTTCTTGCATTTCAAAGCCCGCAAAGGAGGTTTAGAATTTCATTTCTTATTTTAAACACCCAGACTAAAACATTTTTCTTCCAAACTTTAAATTCAACTACTTTTCCTTTAGTGTTTCTTATATAGAACAAATGCCATACTGAAAACATATATAGAATTTTAGCACCAAAGGATGATGACCCTTCTGAACAGCCTTAAAGTTGTATTGTGCTTCTCTCAAGCAATTTAAAGGTCAATTTTATGTATCAAATCAAGGATGACTAGTTTATAATGGCAAATTTAGGGATTTTTTTTTTTTTCATTTTAAGTGGAGGGAAATTTTACCTTCAATGTAAAAATGTAACTGCCTCTTCCTACCCCAATTTGCCTCTCTGACTTCTGACCTAGTATTGATGATTTTGTAACCTTAAATCTTTTTCTAAGGTTACTAGAAGTTGTAAGAAGTTAAGCCGAGAATGCTCCAAAAGATTCAACAGCATTAAATAATGCCCTCGATCTGATAGCATAGTATATCTGATTAGATTTTTAAAAGTCCATCCTCTTTTGCATCACCTGAAAGAACTTTAGAAACAATGACCCCCTCCTCGCCTTTACCGAGTAGCTGTAACTGTTTAGCACACCGATTCCAATAGTAGATTATAGTGCAGCACCGTGGTATAATTTCAGGGCAACGTAAAATGACCCAGTCGTGGTATGTGTCTTTACTTCTTATAAACACTCAGGTTGTAAGAAACTGGCTCTCTTGCAAAAAAGCAAGGGTAAATTAAACATTTGGACTCCATCTTGGTTTTTCCATAAAGCACAATGTAACCAGAAAGAAATGTTTTTCAGCGAAATGTGACCAACTGTTTTTCTGAATTCCAACTAGCAGCTCTAGAACAGATCTCACAAAGGGTGAGACCCAGGAGGGAAGTGCAGGCTTGTTCTCCAGATGGCATGAGCATCGGTTCACACACAGGTGCTTCCAGCCTGTGTTCACACAGTCGACTGCCCTGGGGCCACCAGGTGCAGATTTACCAGGCAGACAGCAGGTAAGTGTGCACACGAGGACCACTCAATCGCAGAAACAGCTCCATGCTGCCTGCACGTCTGTCATGGAGACCTTGAAATATTTACACACATGTAAAATCTGTGGGGTGTGTCAGATACTTCCATATTCACTTAGATTATATTTCTTTCATTTTTTTTAAAAAAAATAAATGATCAGTTTAAAAAATAAAGTAAAACTGACACACAGTACATTGGGTGCTAGCAGCAGTGCACATTCCCAGACCTGACCTTGACCTTCCCTGTGACAGGGTAGAAACAAAGTTCACCTGAAGTGTACTCACAACCCTGGGATCTCCCCCTCATTAATAAGCTTAATGCACTCTCCACATTAGGTTATTCCATTTACATCGTAGCTGTATCTGTCCAGATAGTTTATTTAAATCATTAACAACTTCTTCTGACCTTGAAAGAAAAAAAAATCCTGAAAAAAATCTAAAGTAGAGAGCTTTCCTGGGGGAGCAGGATGCTAAGGAAAGGAGTAATATGTTCTTTGGCACCTCTTTAGCAAGCTCATTAGTAAAATCCCAGGTTGAGGGCTTGTCACCAATGAATGAAGAGCCACAGGAGAATATAACTTTCTCAGGATGAATAAAAAACCAGTCAAAGGGTAATACTTTGTTCATCTTTCTAATCATTTACACAAATTTGGTCCATTTCTTCATTTACCAGTCAGTTCTCCTAAAATAAAAAAAACTATACCTTTGGTTACAGCGATACCTCTTTTGGTAAAAGAGCTGATACCTTTCTTTTGCTCCTCAGGTAGATTTCTCGTTATCTTCACCTATCTTCTGAACCCGTGAATACTTTTTGCATGATGATTTAAAGCAGCCAGGAGGCCAGGAGAGTGGCCAGGAGAAGCAGCAAGGAATTGAGCCTTGTACGTTTTTCTCAAAAAAATAAAAGATGGGGAACCACCATGCTCGAGACAAAAAATTAGTCTGTGAAGAGACCTTCAAGTTCTGTAAAAGGTAGGGAAAAAGTAAAATGAGACATATTTTTCGTGATTGGCATACTAATAGTTTTTCTTGACCTATCATTCACTGTAACTTAACAGGGAAAGCAGCAGAATCCAGATCACATGTCAGAAATGGTCTTTGCGCCTTTTCCCTCACTCTGAAGTTACTCTGGCTCTGGTCCACCCCCACCCCATTCCACTCCATTTCTCCTCTTTGTGGCTCCTGCCAATCTTCTGCCTGCAACTCCAGAGAGAATGGAGACTCAGAAATGGGGGGGTGGATGTGAGTTATCCAGGAAGAACACCTTTTGGGCTTTGTGCGGCGTCAGGTCTAGGGGTCAAAGAATATGGAAGAGTGAAAAGAGGGCTCACGAGGTTGCGCCTATTGAAGAGGAACGATGAAAATTCCGAGTCAGTGGTGCCAGCAGACGGCTAGATGGAAGTGTACAGAGGAGATGAAAATAGGAGATTACGTGGAAGGAAAAGGAGCTTAACGACAAATAGATGCATAGAGAGGACAATCGTTAGCGGACATGACTAAATGAAAACTGGATGCGGATCCTTTGGGAAAGACACATTTTGATCTCTCACAATGTCTCCAGACATTACATGCATCAGACGATATGGCAAGACTATCCCACGGTAAGTACGTCATGGCACAAAGACTAACTCTGTTACACCCAGGACACACACCAAGACTAGGGAGGCACACAGGAGCGGGGGAATAATTCCACCCTGGGACTACAGGCACAGAGCAGGAGTCTGGGAAGGCTTCCCAGAAGAGATGGCATCTGAGCTAGCTCTTTCAGAATGAAAGGAAGAAGGGAAAAAGTTCATCTGACAGGAGGCAGAAGAAATACAGAAGAATGAAAAGGGAAGTCAGAGAGCCCAGCCTCACCAAAAGGTATATCAAACCCGGTTATTCAAAAGTTGCTTATTTTGCCTGACTTTCAAAAGTAGTTGTCATCTTGTCCTCAAAATTAAACTTTTTGAAAGCAGGAAGTGTCTTACCTAGTTGTACCACAATGATTCTACAGAAAAGGCTCCTAAAATTTTAACTTAGCGTATATATACTACTTTAATTCTCATATAAGTTAGTTGAATTAGTAAAACACTATGCTCTATAACCACACAGCACTGTTATCCGTAAATGGCATTTCTATTTGTGACGGTCTTTATTTTAAGAAGCAATAATGGCTACAATCTTACATGAACGGACCTGACCTAACCACAGTTTGGGAGTGGCAACAGCAGTCATTTCCATTAAGCTACCTAAAACCCCACTGTCTGCACAGGGGCCCACTGCATTTAAAGAAAAGAAATTATCCGAAGATAATCGCACGGCTCTTACCTTTTCATTGGCCATTGAATGGTACCACCAAAACAGCCGTGTCGTGATGTAATAGGCAACGACCACATCGACAGTGTAGTGTTCGTGCGCCACAAGGATGCAGATGATCCCGGCAGCACTCAGCAGCCAGCAGATTAAATGATACCACCAGAAGTGACGAGGCGAATCTGGGCAGTAGAGAAATTGAGGCGTTAATAAGATTCCCAGAGAGGAACTGAACAATTACAGTCTAGCCTCATGACCTGCCGTAGAATAATCTAAGGTCAAGATGTCACTGGAAGGAGACAACTAATAGCCCAAGACGAGAGTCACGGTGAACAGCCCAGGATTTCTCAGGCGGGAAGGGAGAAGGGCCAGGACCACTGGGAGCAGCTCTAGTACTCATTCACTGGGGAGGGCTGGTCACACTGGGTACGCTAGACCTTGCCACTGCTACTCTGTTGAACAGGGAGGAGAACAGAATTGTTTCTCATAAGGTTTGTTGGACTTGGCTCATACTGGCTTACGTAATGGACCCTACCGGAAAAGAAAACAGTAAGGGTCAAAAGAAAAGGTAACTGTCAATGAAAATGGGAGTTGCGGGGGGCGGGGGGGATGGTGAGAGAAATAAGAGAATAGAAGTAATTTCAGGTCTTACATTATGGCTAGTAATAGTTTGATTCTCAGCAATTTTATACTGTTACTGCCAATAGCAACAATAAATACTCCCTATGTAAAAGCTTAGGATTCTTCCCCATTCACTTAGGGATTTCAGCTTTCCTCGGGAGGGCACTGAGCAGTTCATCGCACAGGCGAGAACTAGAGCACTCATCAGGTTAAATGTGATCATACACCCCGAAGCCTTCCCGCACCAGTGTTAATGACACAGATGTAAATGAACCAGCGTTCATCTCTATTAACTCCTCCTTTTTCTTTAATAACTGTCTTTTTTCTATTTTAAAGCTTTATTAGCTCATAAAATTAATAATCTAATGAACTGAAATCTATTTCACATTTAATTGTGTCTATATTTATCGTGATATTTACTTTCCAGTGTGGAAGAATGGTCGAATAGCAAAAGGATCCATTTCCAGAAACTTAGATGAAATACCAAACCAGGTATCATTCAAATAAAACATTTTTGGGGAAAACAGCTGGTGTTCTTTTGGTCTCAAGTGGAACAATACGATAATAAACCTGTATTTGCATTCGAAAGTCTGACCTTCTAATTTTGAATGTGCAACTCATCATTTCTCATTCGGGTCATCCTGCCACCAAGTTCTGGCAGAGAACTCTTATATTCCTAGAATTTTAAGCTGGGAGAGGCCTTCTTCCTGTAGCCTGTGAGGCGGGGGTGGTGGGGGGGGTGGGGTGGGGGGAGATCCAGTCCCCATAACTGCTCTGGGTAGTTCAACTTTTAACATTCTGAGCCTAACATTTGGAGATTTCACTAAACGTGCATTATCCAGCACCACAGACCTCACCCCTCCCTAAAGTCTCACATCAACGCTGCTTCCCCTGCTTAGAGGTCATCTGGTATTTATTTACCTTAAAAGTTCAGGATGTCTGAGTAAACCAGAACTCTTTTGTATTTGTTTATCCACAAGAAGCAAAGCCAAAGTGGTTAAGGAGTAAGGAGGTGGAGGTGGCCTGACGGTCATTTTACTTCCCATGGGACTGAAAATGAAGCTTTTTTTTTTAAATGAAGTTTTAGGCTATCTGGGAGTATTGGCCCTGTTCTCCCATAAAAATGCATTCTCCAGTATGCTCCCACACTGCGACCACTGCTCGTTCGTTGAGAACACTGGCTAACCCAAAGAAAAGATTTAAAAATTATTTTGGAGTAGAAATGGCAAAATGGTCATCCTCTCTGGTCTCTCATTTTACCCAGAGGGATGACATCAAACTAACATAAACCTTAGTAATGCCACTGTCTGTGTGGGATCCTCGCTCTACTTGTCATTGAATAGTAGAGACGAAGGACTTTATGTGGCAGCAAGGTAAAAAAAAAAGTTATCATGACTAGCAAGACACATGGTACTAACGGGTAGGCTGATTTCTCCAGGCTAATTTTATATGAAACCCAGGCCCCAAAGATAACGTGTGTACAACTGTGTGAAGCCCTCTTTAGTTAGATCTCAAAATGGTCCAGGTCCCACATTTTCATCTCCTTTCACGACCAAATGCAAATGCACTCATTGACAACGGGGCAAACAAGGAGAGAGTCAAAAATGATCAAAAGGCAGGAAAGCAAAAAACATGTAAATGACACATCTAATTCTAGAACCCAGCTGTTCAAAGAAACCACTGGAACCACTGCTTACTCAGAACAATAACATCATGTAATTTAGAAAGTGATTGTTTTTCCTAATTGCATAGGAAACGGGCATAAACAAGAAATGCCCTGTTTATGTAGAGAACTGACTATAAAGCTGAGTTGTACTAAGCTTACACATTTGCCATTTTGCTTCTCACCGAAGATTGGAAAAAGCAGAATGTCATTCTTTCCTTGCTGTATGTAAACTTACACAATTAAAAAAAACCTCAAGCCAAAGTCACATCTTGGGAAGAAAATGTCCCTACGTAGTGTATAGCCTTCATTCAGATATAAAAATGATCACAAGTTGCCCCGCTATAGAACAATAATGAGCAATATATCCAGATTATTCCTTAGTACTTCTGTAAAATCAGACAACTTAGGCTTCCAAAAATTCTAAATAGAGCCAAAAAGTTAATAGTATAACCTCTGGAGTCAACCTGCTTGAGTATGGATAAGCCATCCTCCAGTTACTAACATTGGACCATGGTTAGGTCACTCACTTTCTCTATGCTTAAGTTTCCTCCCTCAAAAATGAGGAAGAACAGTGATTCTCTCCTGGGGTGGCTGCAAGATTGAGTTAATCTACATCACGATCTTAGAAGAGTGCCTGGCACAGAGGAGATGTTATGTCTGTTTTCTATTCTTGTTAATATCACGTGGTGTTCGGTTATTTTGTAAAACTCACTCTCAGTTTCCTTGAGTGTTGTCTCTTCACTACTTTATGGTTTTCAAACCAGAGTGGCTTCATTCTTCACATTTAACTTCTCCTCACCCTCATCCTCATCTTCTACAAGCCTTTCATAGTTCTCAGATTAGAGAAGGTCCTCTACCTCAAATGCACCTCTGGACTTGAAAATGGTTGATTTTACATGCAGATGGAACATCTCTTGGCAAAAGCAAGAGTTAGAACCATATTCAGTGCAAATCACTCCACCTGCCCCCCAGAACCAATAACTAGGTGTTAGAGATGTAGTAAGTGAAATGTAAGGAAGAGACTATCTCCTGATATCGGTGCAGAGACAGACCTGGATTCCTCATACATTACCTCCCAGAAAGCATAAGAGTAGAAATAAAGCGAAGCGTTCAAAAGCCCCTCCACCTTCAAGTCAGGTAGGACGAAGGCCATACATTTAACACGCTACTCTCTCTACTCTAAGGTCATATGCAGCATTTAGAAAGGAAATAATTCAGAAGCTACATAATTCTCACCAAAAGAAAAAAGAAAATACTTTACTGCATCTTCTACAGAGAATCTCAACTCTTTGTCATATTGTCCTCAAAGCGGAACTTAAACCTAAAACCCCAAGCTATTTATGGGGCAAGAATTCATGTCTGGACCACTGGAAGATAAACTGTAATGTCTGTACTGTCACTACATGAGGCCACGCCTGTTTGGATTAATGACAGGCCAAGACAGGAGGGAAAAGGAAGGGGGATAGAGGGTGTAGGCCGCCTTCTGCTGGGCCCTTCAAAAGATCTCCTCTATGCTATGATAAGAGAATTGAGATGAACTGGCATGGGGCATCTTGGAACTAAACATGAAAGTTATCACCGACCAGCTTTGCAAAAACGGAGGTGAAGCATCACTATTTCAAAAGAATTTTGAGATAACAGGCTTAACTATATAAGACCTTAGAAATCTACGAGAATGGGATCAATCTGCTAAAAGCAAATATAGCCCACAATGTACAAGATATTGGAGCATTAAAGTTGCTGATACACAAGGATTTTGTATATTGGGAATGAAGTGTATAAATAAGGAAAGATACTTCACACTCTTGTCTCCATGTTGCCTCTTATAAAGAAAATGATCAGTATTGGCAAAATGTTCCATGAAGTACTGAACCATATTGAACCATAGAAGCCAGCTGGAAATGATGAAATTAGAATAAAATAGGACAAGGAAATGTTTTAAAAAGGAAAAGCAAAGAACATTGAATTATTTGGAATGATAGAATGGAAGTTTCATACAATGAAAGTTTCACTCAAAAGTCATTTACATCTGCCTTTAGAGTGCTCTGATTCTTTTTGAAATAAACATAACAACTGTTCTTTTTAGTTCCAAAATTAAAATAGCTTTTCATACCTTGAGATGTACTAACCAAGGAGGGAGACATTTTGGAGGCATGCTAAATGTTAGAGAGAAGCCAGCACCATGTTTTAAGCCTTCAGCGTTTAAATTGCGTATGACTCACTGAAGTGATTTCTCTCTCTCATGCACACACATGTGCGCACACACATGCGTGCACACACGTGTGCGCGCGCATACACACACACACACACGTCTTTCATAGCTATCAATTCCAATAGAATAAGGGCTCCCATCAGTTTCGGGGCCTAGGGATCCCTCCCACTACAACAATCAATCAATAAAGTGGGAATGAATTATTACTTACACTCTTTGATGAACAGATACGTAAGTGTCAGCACAACCGTGTGACCGCTGAAGAGAAAGTCTCCACATAAGATGTGCGATCCAGTTATGGACAGCCCACCGCCAGAGATCAAGCGCAGAATGCGCTGCACTTTCGCCTGAGAGTCTCCGTTGAGCTGAATGGCGAGAAGATCAGACATGACATTTACACGCTGACAAAATCACGTTTCAGCCTAATTTGTGAGATACTTAGAAAAGTCACCAGGGTGTGGTTTTTTTTTTCTTTCTAACTTAAAAAGTCAAAAATAAAATCCCAGGAGGAAGCTCTTAAAACTGGGTTTTAATCCTTATATTGACCACTTTTAGTGACACGTTTTAAATTATTCAGTATGTTACTAATAATATGCTTTGGTGATGCTGTGTCCTTGGGAAAGCTTTTAAAAATATTAATAACCAATGACTTCACCACAGCTACATGATGAAAAAGAAAATCAAAGCTACTTTCTTTCCTCTTTGCAGAAGGAAGTCAGGGTTTTGGATGGTTGATATTCAATTCAGCTACATACCATATCACTAATATTGTATAGTGCATTCATACCTTGTGTTAAGTGTGCATATCTTTGTATTACTATCTGACTGAACTCAGTTAAAAGGGGAGCTACAACACATTAAGTAATTTAAACAGATTTGAAAATAATGGATTAGAAATGTTTTGGCAGCTTTAAAAATAAGTAGCTTTGATCAGGAAAAACACCCCCCAAATAAAGAACCTATATGCCATGGCAGGGGCCGGGAAAGAGCCCCCTTTTGTAGAATAGGGTGACCATGCTTAGAAAACTAAACTCAGAAATAAGATCGAGTAATAGAACACATGAAAAGAGAAATAAAGACCATTCATGGCTATTCATTTGGGACATGGGTGACAGCTGTATGACATGCTGCCTTTTGTACTCAACGATGATCCTCCTGGGAAGCTGGTCCCTGAAGCGTGGCCAGCTCAGCCATGGTGGCGGTGAAGTGGTAAAGACAGGTATTGTCCTGTCCAAGGGGATGCGTGGTGGTGAAGGAGGGTAAGACATGTATAAATGGGTGGGAAGAGAGTCTAGGAGTAGAGAAATTAAGTTAGCCTCCAACACACGTGGAAATCCATCCTATTCAGTACAATAAGGAATTGCATCTATATTGGGGTATCTAAAACTTTCCCAATGGAAAAAAAAAACTTATAGATCTGGAAAGCTTTCTGGTACTCAGGCGACCCTTGTGAAAAAGCAAACACACCTTGATCAGTTAGCAGTTGAAAGTAAGGCTCTGCAACAGAAAATGACGTAATACAGGATGAGAGGGTAGGGTGAGAAGCTGGAGGTTTTGAAGAAACCTGATCTTCTTCAAAAGTTTGCTTAGGGCAAACCCAGGTAACAAAAAACCAAGAGCGCATATGTATTTTATCAGGAGTTGACAGTCCTTAAACCAAACATGCCAAGTACCAGGTGATCCTGCCTTGAAAAAAGAGGACCCAGAAGGCGGTAAAGGGTCCACACCGGAAGAAGATAAGGACTGTTGACAGAGCTGCAGGACTCATTTCAGATGCAGCTCAGAAAAGATGTCCCGCAAACTGCATGAGCTCACGTGATGTGCCCTTGCGTGGAGGACAGAATCTAGCCATGTGCTTTATCGGATCAGCCAGTTCTTAGGGATTTGTCAGGCGGTTGGTACAAACAACTGTCAACACTGAGATCAAATAAAGAGGTATGAACACTCTGCCTAACCATTGTGTTCTCAGTTTAAAAGGTCACAGTTTTCTTTATTTTGAAACCATAAATTTTTATCTACTCACTCATCCCAACTTAATACTCTTAATTTTCTAAGGGCGCAAACACTTAAAGCCATCAGCCCTTTACTTGGAGTTGGATGGATCCAAAGGCATAAACAATGTAGGAGCTAATATAAGCGAGACACTTCCTCGTCTCCCAGTTTCAGCGGTGCTGGTGGACAGAGATCTCTGCGCGTTTGATTCAATACGCCTTTACAGAACAGAGGAAGGACTCTCTCTTCCTGCTCACTCTCCTCAGTTCTTAATTCCCCAGCCTTGCCATTGCTACCCCAAAATGTCAGATCACGACCAGCATAAATGCTAAGTAGAACCTAAATTAAGGAAGAAAAGAGAATAGAAAGAAAACTGGGAAATGGAGGGAGAATTGGGTTAGGATTAATGGATTGTTTTAAATTCTGTTCTAGTTCACTGGGACTCCCTATCACACACAAACTAAGACCCTACTTCCTATAAATTTCCTCATTTTTCAGACACCATTCTATGCTATTACTGGATACAGGACCGAAGATATAGAAAGAACCATAAATTGTGACAGCCAGAGCAGACGGGGCTCAGTGTTCATAAGGGTTCTTCCAACTGGGACCATCATACAGCATTCCCCACAAAAACAAGGGAGGTACGAGAGAGCTCGACTTGGCTACTGACAAACCAGAAACCTTACCATCTATACTGTCCCTTCAATTAAGAGGAGGAGCCCTCTGGACACCCATGACCAGGGCGGGAGGGAAGCTTTCTCAGGGAATGGAATGCAGTTATGCCCACCCAGCATTCTTGTCTGTGGAAAAATGAGTTTAAAAAACTATATAATTTCATGTGAGTCATAATAACTGGGCCAAAATTTATTTAAATACACTTTCGGAACACAAATTATGTGATTGCTAACTAACACTTGGGCTGGTGGGTTGAAGTAGATCATAAGCAACAGACTTAAGGTTAACCAGAGGGTAGATGAGGGAGAAGGCAGCTGAAAAATGGTGAAAGTCAAGGATTTCACCAAGGAATCTATCACTGTGATGGCTCCTGTGACATTATCCAGTGAGTAACAAACTGTGTTAGGCGTCGGTGATTAGATATAACATCCTCCCATTGCGCGTAACTTCGGTATACACTGTCCTGTCATTGCTTATAATCACGAAGGGCATTCTATAGAGTCAGAAACAAAGGAGACAGGTAGATTACCTAATAGCCTTGTAACCACAAAATCTAAGGAGCACTCATAGCCAGCGGGTGAACCACATTCAGGATGCTATTCTGACTCCTGTGCTATAACACCACATCACTTCATCAAACAAAGTGACTGTGTGTTTTACTGAACCACGAGTCAGGTGCTGATGGCCTGTTTATGCTTCAGGATGAGGTCCTGACAACTGAGCAAGGAAGCTGATTGGTAAGGCTGCTCCCAGAGCTTCCACTGTGTTTGTAGCTTGGCTATTCAGGGGTATGTTTAATCATGTGGCTTCTGAAAATTGCAACTCTTTATGGAGGATACTTTCTTTCCGCAATGATAGCAACTCATCCCTCCAAACCTCATCTGCTACTAGGATTGGCTAGCCTTTTTTCCTGTGGCCATTTCTTCATTCAACACACTGCAATAACCCCTCAGAAGTGTTTATTATGTTTCTGAACTTCTCTCATGTCTTAATTTTGTTTCGCTAAAAATCAGCCAATGTTTAAATTCAGTATGTACGTTGTTTTAATTACAAATACTTTCTGCTTTGATGGCTGTGGAAAATTACAGCGTCTCCAAACCACACCTATATTTGGTAAGGGAGACTGTTGACTTCTTCAGAACAACTCTGTTTTTCCTTCCATCTTGGACATCTGCTTAGTGTTCAGTTAAATATGATGTTAGACTTCATTCCCTAGTCCACAAAGCACAGCATTTATAAGGTTCCTTTTTTTATAAACCAGGGTGCACTG
Source organism: Rousettus aegyptiacus (assembly GCF_014176215.1). NCBI lineage: Eukaryota > Metazoa > Chordata > Mammalia > Chiroptera > Pteropodidae > Rousettus > Rousettus aegyptiacus. The sequence continues at coordinate 26,148,902 of NW_023416285.1, forward strand.
GGGTCTAAGATGATTAACAGCTCTCTCAAGAAATGACTCCCTGGAGAAGCTATAAATCCCGCTTAAGACAGTTTCGGGGTCCCCTCTCACACTGTCTCAGCTAGAGGCCACTTTCCAACAGCTAAAAATGTTGGGCTCATCCTTGACTTCTTTCTCTTAAACCCATATCTAATTTACTAGCACATCCTGTTGGTTCTACCTTAAAAATGTGTCCCAAATTGAACAACTTCTCACTTCCAAGTGAGTCCAACTACTTCTTCCTCACTTGCCACCACCAAGATTCAAATTCCTTCAATGGCCACAAAGCCCCGTGGGTTCTATGGCTGCATCACCGGACCTTCACGATTCTACACAGCCATGCTGGCCTCCCTTCTCTTTCTTGACTCCACCATGACTGAGCCATTTCCTTGGCCTGAAGCTCTCACTCCATCCACATAACTCACTCCATCTTCTTGGTTCCCTCTTAATACTTGTTGAATGAGCGCATAAGTAAGTAAATGAGAAGGTAAAAAAGCAAAGAGTTAAGCACCCAATAATAACTTTCGGTTCGCAAAAGAAGTCAATTTTTTATGTACAAAGATATACATTTTATGAACACATTTTAATTTGTCCCCTCCAAAATCTAAAGAAAAACAGAAAATATGCTAGATTTCAGTTAACACAGATGAAAGTGTCTTGAAGAATACATAGGAGAAAACAGGCGTTCAGTAACTGTTTTTTGATTTCCTCTAAGAGGTAATTCAGAGGGGCTTACCTTTGGAGCACACTCGAAATGCATCCCGGGCACGGGCAGAGTAGTGACATACATCGTAATACAGCGATACAGGTATAAAGTTCCGATGATAAAAAAGAATCTGCGCCCTACTATTGACCTAAAGGAATAACAGAGATGGGGGAAAACGAGTTTACTGGTTGTTTCTGTTCCAGATGCCATATAAAACAGTGTTTAGAAGAGTAACAAACGGTTAATACGGAATGGCATTAACAGACCACAGTTTCACAGAGTTTCAAAGCTTATTTTTGAGCTGCCCGTCCCGACAATTCCACAGAGAGGCGGCACTGCAGTTTTCAGAAATGAAGAGCCACAAACTGCAATGAGTTTAGGCGGGTCGGGCCCAAAAGGAGTGAGTCTGTGGCGAGTGGAAGAGTTAAAGTAGACAGAGGAATGCAGATAACCACCTTTCCTAAAAAAAGTACCTCTTCACAGAATTCAACAAAGCTCTCTCCATTTTCAGTCAACTCGCTGCATTAATAAAACCCTCTCTTGAGAATATATCGAAGGTATAAGCCATGGTTGCAGAGGAATTAGCTAATGAGCTAAGGTAATGCCACATAATTGGACACATAGGGAAATGGGACAACTCATTTAACCTAAGTTATATATTAAGCAAAGTTTATTTGGGGACCATTCGAAAGTATTTTAACAATTTGGAATGAACCCTTTTGACTATATCTACACAACAGATTTTCAGAGAATATTTGAAGCTGTTCAAAAGTGTCCTCATGCATTTAAGGATATTTAATAGCGAAGTTACATAATGATTAGTTTACCCTTATTCGATCAATTTTTTTTAAAAAAAGCAAAACAGAACAAAAAACAAAAAAACACAACCCACAAGACCTTTTTCACTTTATATTTTTTGGTGAAGGTAGTTGTCTCAACTAACATCACTGCCTGTCCTCTGCCACCTCTGTCTTCTGTCCAAGGCAGTGGTTCCCAGCGCTCGACTCTGAGCACTAAGTACCTGGAGGACAGTGTTGTCCTCTGAAGGGAAGGGCTCTGTCCCTTTGCCGCCGCCTCATGGGAACCTGAATGGGCACAGGTCCCGAGTGCCCTCACTTCTGGGTGAAGGTAACAGCTCCTTTTCTACTGTGTCATTAGACGGTGGGTCTAGAAACGCTGGGCTCTGGGGATTAAGAGATGGGTGGGCTCTATTAAGCCCCGAGAACTACCAGATGTTACTTTCCTAGTACATAAACTGTATTACTGCAGGTCTCCTATTTTCAGAGCTCTCAAACTTCAAAACTTGTACTGATCAAAGACTTCTGGAAAACCAGGCAGTTTCAGGCATGCGGCATATTTTTAAAGTTTTCTATAAGACTGTGGTCTGACTTGGATCACGGATCAGGGTCTAAGTCAGGTAGCTAATTTAAAGAATCGTGTACAGTTTTAGATGCCTGTTTTTAGTAACTATTTTAAGAATATTCCAGGGTTTCTGGGGTCAAAATACAGAGAAGAACACCACATTGACTAATTGATGAACGTATGTATTTTATTGCAAAGCTTTTCATTCAAAGTCTGTTATTCTAGCTCTAACTTTCTAGCACTGAGAAGGAACAAGTGATAAACAGTGCTGAGTTACTTTACGTGGTTAGGTGGAAAACGATTCACCCTTTGATTCAACCCTAGGCCCCCAAAGAGTGCTGGACTGTGCTCCATTCTGCTAGACAAGGTGAATTGACAAGCAGGAATTACGAGTCAGTTATATTCATACCACTATTCTGAGTTCAGCTGTGCTCAGAACGGAAAATCAACTTAGAAGGTAAAGCATGGATTCTGCAGCCTTATTTAGAAAAAGAGCTACTGCCAATGATTTCTCCCTCATAGCTTTGAAGGTGCTTTAGAGAGGGAGGGGGAGGGGCGTGTGCATACGAGGAAGCACAGGTGAGACTCCGCATTCAGCTGAGATGTTCAAAACAGGGTATAAAAATCACTCCACTAGTTACTACAATATAAGATCCAATTCTACCTCAAAAGTAGAATTGGAAAAGGAAAATGAGTGTGATTTCCTACCACAAGTTTTTGATAATGGTTTGTGACCAAAACAGTAGATATCACTAACATATGTGGCCAGCTATGTGACCACAAGTTTTGACATAGTAAAATCTAAGGTGATAATGGAGAGGCAGGTAACAACTCTGCAAATTCAAAGATTCAAATAAATTGAGATTGTACTTCAGGCAGCTACATACCAGACCCTGGAAAACTCTCTTCACACATATATTAATAAAACTTTGCTCTAAGTTAAAAGAGAAAGCAAACGTCTTTGGCCCAGGCAGTCTCTCTCGTATTCAGTGTCAATTCCAGACACGAAAAAAAAAAAAAAAAAAAAAACCCCCGCTAAAGTTCAACAAATAGTTTAACATAAAGCATGCCATAGTTTACTTTAACATAAAGCATGCCATAACCAACAATGTCTAGAGCAAAAAATTCTTCTACTAAGTAAAAGAAAATGGATAGCTATTTTACTTACATATATTAACGAAACCTATTAAGAGAGACACTTTAAAGAAAATGCTCGTTTGTGGAATAAGTTTTCAACACTGCAAACTTGCATGTGGGGAACTAGCAAAGAGACTGAATGCTTCTAATCTCAAAGCAACGACCAACTGAAAAAACGATATAGCATAAGTTTTCTCTTCTAAAAATGATCTTGCAGCATTAATATTGAAATCCTCTTGAATTCTGGATTTTTGAATTATATCAACTAAGCCGGCATATGTTACAGTTTCAAAAGCCTCAGTTTGTGGCCAATGTTTTCATCGAATTTATACTTTAGTGATATAATTACTAGATTCTTAATGGAGAACGCATATCTGAATGATGAATGAGATGAAAAGGGGAAGAGAGAAGCCTTTAATGGAATTCACGGGAAAGCAAAATAACTGCTTTAGAGTTATGTACTATTTTTAATTGTCTTCAAAGCAAAAGTACCTGGTTTAGTACTTCCTGATTCCTGCTATTCAAAACAGAGAGACCGAAACCAGTGAACTGAAAGTTCCTCTGTGGAGCCACGGGGAAGCCAGACAGCATGTTGACTTTAGAAATCTAAAACCAAAGTGCACGGGCCCATTTCTAAATTCAGTCCCTTAAACAAATACTGTCACTGGATTGCAATAGGCGAGAGGAAAAGAAACATACAATTTGAGAACACCTGAATAGAAGTGAAACTCAAAGCATGCTATCGACTATAGACTAACGTCGTCATCACCTCGTGAGTAACGGAGGAAAAAAGCTCTAGCCTACTCCTTTCTCCACCTGTTGAGAGCTTGAAATAACAAAAGCATGATGAAACACATGTTATTTATTACTCTTCGGGCAGCTTGATATATCATGCAAAGAGCACGGTGCCAAGTTTCTTGAAATCAGAACTGCACCTTCAGTTCATAAACTCTGAATCACCCGCCACAGCACTTCTGTTATATAGTTGTCACTCTCCTCCCCAGCTGCCCCGGACATGCTTATTGAAGAGTGACTGGATTTATCCAATACGGAAGATCTTTCTATCGCTTCCTTTCATCAAAAGCCTGGATAAGACTGCATTTACCAGGTAAAACCAAGAAAGATAATTTCAAGTACACATCTACTCACTTAAATACAAACTAATGGCGAGCCCCCCCAAAACATGTTAAACCTACTTACTTATATCTCAGAAACAGCCACTGGGTGATCCATAATCCAACTAATATAATCCCATTTATTTCTGATACAGAAAATGCCCATTTCACCCGATCAATGTAATCAAAAAACTTGTCTGGGAGTGGAGGGCTGAGCTCCTTGGGAGGGACCCTCTCGTGTACAACTGTGATCATGACGGTTGTCAAGACGAGGTTGAAAAGAGCATAAACGAAGGCAATGCCTGTTTTCCACCACTCCAGGGGAAATTTGTTCCTCGAATCAGTGGGCATAGCGATTTGGATATAGTCTGGGTACTTTTTGGTGCCCTTTCGCAACCCATTGGGTAAGCTCTTAGGTTTACTGTTGCCATTTTTGTTTTCCTCTTCAACAGGTTCGGCAGGTCTTGTGTAAGTATTTGCAGGATCATTGGTCTGATTTTCCATATGTTCTTCAAGTTTTGCTGTCTCTACGATATCCATGGTCCCCCAGTCTTCAGATCAAAAAGGAGATGGTAAAGTTTTTTATAGAAACGTATTTGAATCCTTCTATTTCCAAGATCAGCATGGACTCTTCAACTGATTCTGTTTCCCAGTACGAAACGTAGAAGTAGCCACCTGGTTACTGTTCTTCCCATGCAGCTATCCACTGTACATTCACCACTTTCAGGAAAACAAGCCAATTTTCTTCTCCCAAAAGATGTTACGATCCCACCTGTAAAAACAAAACTATGTTCAGAAACCGTACTCTTCCATTGTCAACCATCCAAAGCAAAATTATCATCAAAATACTGAAACAAATACCAAAGCCATTTGCTTTATAAATATATCATCAGAACATAGTTAAAGCTGCTGAGATGGAATTTATTTAGAAAATATTGAATTGTTTTATCTTGGAATTCTTCTGTTTTTGAGCTGATATCAGAATAAATAAGAACATTTAAATAATCAATTCCTTTTAAATTTCTTTGAACAGAAGTCAGGATCCAACTTTGCAAACACTTCATCATACACTTATTACCTGTTGCTAACCATGAAGTCATAATAAGCTAGAACCCCCGACCCCAGATCACATCATTCTTTCCCAAGACTGCATCTTTTCTATGAACCTCAATAATAATAATAAAAAAATCCTGTGATGCTGTGATGAGTTGATTATATGCACTGAATAACTGTTTACCCTCTGCATTCATCAAAAGTCAACTTTCTATTTTCCAATTAAAAATCTGTAATCTTTTTAAGTGACCACTTTTCAAAACATATACAAGAACTACACATTCAAGATATTTGAAATATATTTTAAATGGCACTGCCTCAGTTTATCCTTTTATATGCAGAGCTGCACCCCCCACACAAGGAAAGCTAACAGCCTTCAAAATAACACAAAGTCTTAAACACACAAAGCCTTAGGTATGTCTCACTTAGGTACCAAACTCTACTTGTTTCTTGAAGGATAAAATAATTTACTACAACTGACATGGTAAATCAGTAACATGCTGATGCAGCCACCACAATTTCTAGCAAACAACAGAAACTGGCACCAAGATGACCAGCTTGGGGCACTTACCCGCCACGACACCATGAGAAAACGGTGCCCTGACCCGAAGCTCCACAGGCTCCAAAGAGCAAGGACCTCTTCACAACACAGAGCACCGGCTCCAACTCTTTTATACTAGCTAGCAACACGGCCCCAGCTGTTCTCAATTTAGGAAAGCAGTATTTTAGTCATACTACAGAACCCAGCCACCTGAAGAGGTTTTCGAACCTTGTAATTAGTCCCCAGCCTGAATACACTGCACAATTTAAGAAAAATTCTTTGCATTTTAAAGGCCTCTCCTTCATGGTAACTAAAGAAAAAAAAACCTCGCAGTGGTGACAGCTAAGCCTTTATTTAACGAAAGAAAAAAAAACACTTAAAATGACACAGTCAATACATACAGGCAATATTTGCTGGCAGTTGTGAATGGCAAATAGAGCAACTACAAGTATTTATTGTGGACCTAAGATGTCCCAGTCCTGAGGGGTATGTGGTGGCAATTAAAAGCAGTTAAAAAAACAACAAAAAAATCACACAGACCTGAACATTCACCCAAAGAGCTCACAGTCTAATACAGAATTAAAATGACAAAACTATTTGAGAAGACTGAATGGCATGTTGTAAAAGAAGGATAAGGTGAATCACTAGATAAAAACATAGCTTTACTTGTATCCCTGCTCCCCTGACAAGATGTGCCCACAGAGAGGCACTGTTTGTATCTGAGGAAGAAAAGCAAGAAGAAAGTTAGCTTGGGAGAGAGAGGATCACAGAAGGATGGAGACCAGAGAAGAGCTACTACTAAGACTTTCAGACATCTCACTTTCTCTTGTCCCTGTGAAAAACCCCTAGCTACTAATACATTACAGCAGAATGAGAAAGAAGTAGCGGCCCTCTCTGCAAAACAGGATTGACAGATATTCTCCGCCATGCCCCAGCATAATGCCGTGAGAAGATTAAGCATAAGGAAGTGATGCCTCAGTAGGATATTGTCAAAAACAAACCTTCAACACCACAGACGGCTATAGCTAATGGAGAGACCAAAGCACTAACTCAGCCATTGCCTCTCTTTTTACCAGCTCTAAGCTATACCACTCACAGCGTCTTGCCAAACTATTATCCAAATTTCCTCCGACTTTACTACTCCACATCTGCTCTGGGCTTGGCATTCGCACGTGAAAGAAGCTTGTGATATCAAAACCCAGATCCACCAGCTGACATACAGATGGTCTTTATAAGGTAGCTACCTAGTTCTAGAACACAGAACGTAGAATAGAAGAAAATCCAATTAGTTATTTATTTATTTATTTTAAAGAGGACGTGCTCAGCCATCCACCTCATGGGACAAACTGTAAGGATGACTGAAATAATTAATCATGCAGAGCTTTATGCAACTGGGAGTTAGCGCGCTCTGTGAGAGCAAAGCCCGTTTCTCATCATTAGCAGCTAGATTGATATTTTCCCTGGGATTTCATTAAGAAGATTAAATACACAAAGCACATTCAGCATGTGTCAAACAGTCCTGGGATGCAATATTTGTCATCAAGATGATGATTACAAAATACTCATCCCTATGGTGACCTTTTCCTACCAGCAAGTATCTGGGAAAGTGACAAAAGCCACAATAGCTCCTCCCCACGGACAGCAATCCCATTAGCATCTGCCGTGGTGGGGCACAAAGAGGATGAAGAGCTTTCCAAGTCCTCTCACACTGTGAAATACTGGGAGCTAATCTAGATGATATTTAAAGAGCTAAAGATCTCTATAGCCTAGTCTTCCTTTTGAAGGCAAATGCAAAACTCTGAAACTTTTAGCACACTGATATTGTTTTGTTAGGTTTATTTATTTGAACTAAGTATGTTTTAATCCAGAAGTGCAAGGAAGATTTCAAATATGAAATGACGGTAATATAATATAAATATACGTAAAAAATAAAAAAGATATGATTATCTGGGGTGAAGTCAAAAAGGTATCTGATAAGATTTAACATCCACTTGAACTTTGGGAGAGATTTCAATATATAGCTACTCTTTCAATGGCAGGATCACAACTTTTAACTGTGTCGTATGTGTTCTAATATCTGGTGAAAAAAGTCTTCCACTGATGCTACTCTTTTCATCCCTAAGAGAACTTTAGGATCTTTTTGTCAAATCACAAAAAAACCCACATCATTTTGCTTCTATGTTTTATTACTATTACCTCTAGTACACCATATAGGGGTTGATATTACCATATTAACCTATAATATTAATCATTTTTTCTTAGTAATCCCAATGAGCTTGCTCCTGTAATTTGACAAAATGATCCTAAGCTTCACCAGGAAGCAGTAATGGGAGCAGCAGTAAAAGGTTTGCACCAATATATATCAGACTACATTACATAATGAATATTGGGGTAATGGCATTCGGTTATTCTATTTTGTGAGTTAGCCAAAGGAAATAAGGATGTACAAAAAAATATTTCTCTAAGTATGCTTTCGACACAGTTATTTATAAGAGAAAATTAGAACTAGCCTAATATCCAATGGCAAGATAGTAAATGAATTATGGTTATCTTAATAGTAACCATAGTATCTTGATATAGTAACTACAAAACTATGAGTCAAGTACATAAACAGTATATAAAAAGGGTGCAGTATCCAATGAAGTAGAAACTTAGAGTCTCCATAATTCACATGAGAGGTTATGGTGTAAAAAAAGGAGGAAGGGGCCGTGAGACAGATATTCAAGGCTATAAGAACAGGTACAAGTGTGAAAGTCATAACACATTGCCCACAGCAGCTCTGAACTGAGGCTCTACAACTGCATCCTGCAAGAGACAGCTTGGACAGGAGTACCAGTTGAAGGGCTTAGAAATTCTCTGCTGCTAGATTTGCATTGGCCTGGTTGTATATTTGATGTGGTTAAGAAGATAATGTATTAAGTGTGTAAATAGAGTTTAAAAAATTAAGGAAACATCTAAGTTTATGTGTGGGGTTTAATGTAATCTGTTGAAGACAGAAGTTAAACATAGAAATACATAAAGAAAATGTATTTCTAATATTTACAAACTGGAATAATGAATAAGAGATTTCTACACTGAGCTTAAAGGTTCAAGAAAAACTGGTCTTGAAACAGAATTTTATTGAACTGAATATCAATGAAAACAAACAGCTGATGAGTTTATTAACAGACACAAAAGCTTCCTTAGACCTGAAAAATAAAATTCAGTTCTCACCATAAAGCCATTAAAAAGTCAAGGCATAGGATAAAACAGCCACAAAATAACAGTTCTCAGTAAATGTTACCCACATGCACTTACTGTGCTTTGTGTATTATCTAATGAATCCTTATAACCACCCCAGGGAATATTTTAAAGAAAAGAAATTGAGATAAAGTAAGATGCCCAACATCAGACAGGTAGGAAGTGGCAGAGCCCAGATTTGATCCAGAAATCAGACCTCGGGAGCCTGTTCTTAATGGCACGCCACCACTTCCAGTGCCATGCATTACATGCGAGGGGTCGACGATATAGTCAGTGAAAAAGATTAAGAGACAGTCAATCACAAGAAGATACATAAATACACAGGAAAGTTCTCTAGATAACATTAGAGGCATTTTTTAATCTTTGTAATTTTGTAAAAATTAATACATTCTAAGAAAAAATTTAATACATAATTCGCCCTTTTGTGATGGGGACGAAAGAAGCCTATTAAGTTTTTCCCTGTTACCCATATATACCACTTAAAGTTACTGTTACTAATATTAAATTTATAATATAGGTATATCACTTTATGGTAACAGGACTATTTAGCTAAGAAATTTCATGTCCATAAAGTTTTTCTGAGACCAAGACATCTTAGCTTTTCCTTAACATTCTTAGAGCTTAGCTTGCTTATTAAAACCTTGCCACCTAAAAGTGTTAAGTACTAATGTGGTTATGGGTAATACAAGGACACCTTATGAATCATGGGATTCTATTTCAGAAGTACCCATAAAATTTATTAAATATAGCTACTCTCTTTCATTCATTTTTATTGGAAAGTTTTTGAAAACTTAAATAATTATCGTGTATATCTGTGAAGTACTTTTCCAACAAAAGTAACATGGAAGAGTCCTTGTCAGATCATTATGAGTTTTTATACTGCCACTAGGTCCCACACATGTATAGGTATAATAGAGTTAAATTAGGGAAATGGGTAGGCTTGTAAGGTAGCTAGGCGATACTATTCTGAGACTAGATTACAGAAAATGGAAAATAATCACGGTTTTTTGTTTGTTTGTTTTTTAATGTGAAAGAGCTGAAAGTCAGCTACCAATGACTACTCTTCTGAACTTCGGGAGGGATGTGCTTGGGTAGAAGGCAGGCCTTTTGATTTCTGGTACTTATCTACCATCCCACATGAAGGCAGACTTGACAATATTAGTTTTACATCCAGCTGTTATAAGAGAAATATACAGCCTACCAACAGTGGGTGCCTGAGGTGGCAGGTGGGCATGAACAGTGCCGGCAAATAGGCTGGAACTTTCTTTTTAGGGTAACAGAAATGTACCAAAATTAGAGAGTGATGATGGTTGCACAATTCTGTAAATTTACTAAAAATCATTTCACCATACTCTTTTTAAACAAATGTATTTTTTAAGTTATGTAAGTTATAATTCATTTAAGCTGTTAAAAAAAAAAAGTAGAGCCTGTCAAGATCAATTGCTTCTAAAGAATTAGAAAACCAAAGACCACCTCGTACTGTTATTATATTCCAGCCTCACTTACCCCTTTAAAGTATTGTACTTACCAGCTGGGCGCTTCTTTAGCAGTGACTCTATAATAATACACATTTCTAAGTTTTCTACAGACAAGATCAAGAACCAACCAATGAAAAGCAAACTGTTTAATAAAATTTGTGTAAACTACAGTCCAAAAATAAACTTGTAACTAAACAATACAAAGTGACAAAAAACAGATGGGTTTTCTAACAGAACACATCGAAATTTACTATGAATTGGATTAAAAATTTTTTAAAAGATGGTCTTTTCTTACCAAAAAAAAAAAAAATTGGTAACTTTCATAGGCAATTTAATACTTGTTCAAATGAATACTTATTTCCACAGAGCAAATAGTAGCTGTGCAAATTTTAAAACGATGACTAGCAAGACTGGGAGTATCTCACAAGAAGGTCTACCTATCATCAGGATGCAGCGTACCGAGAGGGTGGAATAGTCCATCCTAGGCTGGTATCACTGCTTCTGATTTAACTCAGTTTCACAAAGTACCTTCATTAAAATTTTAACTTGAAAAAAGTTCCATAGGATGTTTTAAAATTTGGCTTCTATATTCTAGCTGTTAGCCTTTTTATTGGAGGCTGGAGAATTCCAATGATCAGATCTAATTATCGCCTATTTTGGAAAGACAAAACTGCGGTCCTCCAGTTGAAGGAAGTTCTACAGTAGGAGGAGAGGAATCTCAATGAGAGTTGGAGTTAAAGTAAAAGACAATTTAACAATTAATGAGTGAATAAGATAGACAGGTACACAGATCATCAACAAACCAGATGGATGAGATAGCCAGACAGCCAGACAGCCAGACAGACAAGTACCCAGAGATAGAAGAGGTCAAAGATTAGGAAATATTTAAAGTAATTCTTTAAATTTCCTTTTGGATATACTCTAAATCAGAGGTTCTCAGAGTTAAGGGGTGGAGCAGGGGACACATCACATTCTTTTCCCAAGTGTTGGCTCATGCTTGCCTCAACCCCTTTCCCCACCTCCACTCCTGATTTATCTAGGAAAGCTTAGAGACTTTCTAGAGGGTTGTGTGAAGAGAAGGTCAGGTAGTTTCTTCCTCCTTTATCTGGTTGTCTTCAGTGTTAAGTAAAAAGAATTTCCTACTTCCCATTCTTTTCCAAACTTATCTACCACTGATGTGTGATACACCCGTGGACTCAGAGAAGAAACCATGTTAAAAGCTTATTTCTGTGTTTAAATGCCTATCTAGTTTAGCAGGTGAGCAAAAGAAGTCCCCTAAAATTTAAACAGACATTTGGACTTTTCATAATATTAACTGTAAATCCATTAATTCACGAGAAACTGTGCAGACAGGATGTAACTAGAGTCACATAACTGGCAAGATATGCACCATCTTTAATGGTCAAACAAAAGCAGCCAGCACTTGTTGAGCATAAGCACCCTAGAGGCTTTATCAGACAGGTTAAATCTAACAGCTTCACTCCACAACAGTGATAACAATCTGCTTGTACATTCCTAGCTTTCCTTATACACCTCAAAGATTTACATAACTAGAAACTGATTGCAATAGGTTTTAATACTCATTACTCTGGAGTAGGAATATGCATAGAATATCTACTGAAAACCATAAAAATACTCCATTTAATATTTTTAAAAGATATTTAAGTCTGATATGGGAGCTCATATTTTCTAAGAACAGTGGCTGGTCTAAGAAAGAAGCAGAAGCTGGGTCTAACGGCTTGACATTATGCTCCTTAAAGCACACATTTTCTAAGTGATCTAAAGATCTCATTCTAAGGAAGCGGGCAGATAACCATCAGAGTCAATAACACAGTTCCTCATTGACAGCAAAATGTTTTTAGACTGGGAAGCATAATATCTTATAGGAAAACCACGCTAAGGAAAGAGAAAGAAAAAAAAAAGAACGGTTCCTTAAACATAATTTTATAATTCTCTATTTTCGTTAATGAAAGTCCTCTACTCCATGCCTATTGGTTTCTCTGTCTACCTCATGGTGACCAAACTGAGCGTACATTTCATACAATTTCAAAATAAAAATTTGCATAGAATAATATAAATGAGTATTAAATGAGTATTTTAAAATATCCTGAAACTTTGTTTGTTTAGTAGTGCATTAGAAGAGACTACTACCACTTTGTTTTGAGATTTAGGTGAAATTACTTTTAAACAAGAATATATAGAAAGGAGTTAACTAATCCTGCTCTAGTGTGAAGCAAAAGCAGCGAAGTTAGCAGAAACCTTTAACCAGGCGCCTGTGGTTAGTACACGTTGTGGTCACAGCAGAGATGCCCAAGAACAGGAAGTGTACTCAATCACGGGGCTGCTGTGGAAACGACACGTAGCTGCCCTTCAACACAATTTCCTTGTGGGGGTCTAAAGCTAGACACTTTGATATGTATTTAAAATACAATAGGTTATCGGTTATTATATTTCTTGGTGTTCCGTGCCCACAGCACAAATTCAATAAATAGCTAAATTTGGCCTGAGAGATTTAGGAAGCACTTCCTGGTAGCTAGAATTAAACACTGAAAAATTAAGGAGAAGGAAGGTTCTAGAATTTGTACTATCAGCCTGTCAGCTCCATTAGCTTGCTGCAATTTCAGTGTGGTGTTATACAGGCCTTGGCAGAGGGCAAAGGCGAATGAGGAGCATGCAGGCTAGACAGCTCCATGTGTCTGAAAGTCCTGGGCTTTAGTCCACCTGGATCCTCAAAGCGGGGCATGGTTTTCACTCTAAAGAGAGAAAAAATATAGGAAAAGAAAGGGACCATGGAAGACCTAGAAAGCTCTGTAAAAGCCTACATTCTCATTCTCTTATGCCAACCACGGAAATGTTCAACAAATGGAGTGATAAAGAAGGTATTTCATGCATTATATGGAATATGCTATTTTCGGTTTCCATCAAAAAACACAGGGCTGTGTATTTTCTAGAGTTGCACTCGCATGACTGGCAGAATAAGCTATTGCTTTGAAATGGGATGAGACTATAAAAAGCAACTCCAAAGCCATTAAGGTCAGTGTATTTGGCTCTAGTTTCTCCCAGAATTTAAATTGCTATGTTGTATTTGAATAAATTATTTGTCTCTCAAAAGCATTTATTTGACCAATGCTTCCAATCTAGGCTTTGGTTTCTACAAATAACCTAATAATAGTGATGTCTGTTTCCTAAATTTGGGTCTGTGAAGGGAGACCCAGATTTCCCAACCCCATCCAACACAAGGAAGAGCACACATGGGGGAGAGGCAGCAAAAGTTTCACTGAAAGATTGAAAGTCTGAGTCTAACAGAATGCGATTTTAACAATTTTAAGAAATGCGAGTGACTGTTAACATTGGTTATCTGAAATAGAGCTAAAATTTATCTACTGAATTTTGATTTATTTTAATAAATTAAGGGAGAAAAGAAACAAACACAAAGTGTCCATTTCTATAATTTTTCAGAAAATCTATATATATAAAAAATTTCATCTGAATGGAATAAAGAAATTTGGCTTATACACAATAGTATCTGGATATTCAGAATGATTGCCAACAGCCGTAAAGTCTGCTGGGGGTATATGACATTCTTTAGATGTAAGTCCTGATGTCTTTAGCAAGAACAAATGATCACCTTCAGCTGTGTCAAAATATTTTGATGCATTTGTTTCTGAAAACAAAGAAAATGGCTCACTTAAGACATTTTCCATTTGTGATCAACTGTGCTGGTTCACAAAGTTGCAACATTTTTAATAAACAAATGTGTCTTCTGTTGCCTGCTGTACTAAATTTCCCATCTGGAACTTGAACACTCCACCCCAAAGCGTTGGCGGGTATGGGTATAATAAAGATCACAGAGTGAATCACACCACTATGTAGTGATCCTTAGCCAACTGCCCGTTTCCCATAAGCAAAAATCTAGAACAAGATACACTGCTCATTTTGTATTTCTTTCAGGAATGAGAAATTTAGTTCTTTTGGAAATGAGAAATTTAGTTCCAATATACCCAAGTTGACCCTCCAGGAGATAATTAGAAAGGAGGGAAAAAAAGTTTAGAAAAGAAAGGGATAGCAGAACAAAAAAAGTTTTTATAGTGAAGCATTAAAAGAGAAAGAAAATATAGAAGAGTAAAGAGAGACATGATTGCTGTACTTAAATGACTCTGAGGGGCCCAAAGTAAGACATGTTCTGTAAAAGGTCAGCTTACAGCCCGGGGAATGTACAGAGGCAATGGAGCTGGGCATCAGTCTGTCATCAAAACCAGAAGAGCCACAAATATTTGGATGGTAAACCAAATTGGGGTAGTAGGGATTAGGGGTAGGTGCTGTTGCACAACAACATAGTATTGAAAATCTGGGACCTACACTGAAATATTTCCACCACAGCAATAGTAAACACAACTACAGATGAAACTAATTTAGCACGTAAAAAGAATCAGATATTCTATTTAGCAGGAACTGTTAGTTACTATATGTAAAAAAACAAATAATACAATCATAACATAAATTCTACATAAATATAAAATATATTACAATTATGATTATATATTTAATCGAAGCTTTCACATGGTACTTTGACTCTCATCTTTCTTTGTATATTAAGTCAGCTTTCCATTCTCATATTATTTTGCATTAAGAAACCTAACTGACCTTTGAAGTCCACCCTCACATGCCATTGGGAGAACATGAAAGAGACAAGAGGCAGGAAGAATGACGTTTGCTGTGATATCCACGCAGTGAGTGGGGTGGGCAGGCAAGGAAACCGAAGCAGGGGATAAAACTGCTGTGGCCCAGTCTCATAGCCAGAACTCAATTCCTTACTTTCTATTTGGAGCTGATTCTCCCTATACCTTCTTTGACGAAGAGTTCCCATGACTAAGTATCTCCTAATTATTAATAACAAAAACTTCTTACAGAATGTCTCATTGACAAAGTAATTCACAAGCTGCCACATCATTATAACACATAGATAAGAACACTGGAAGGTTACATCGAAACAAAGCCCATTAAAATGTATTTTAAGCTGTAAGTGTAAAGGAACATGAAAACCGCAATGAATGCTGGTAAGATCATAAATTGGTACAATTCTTTTGAGAATCTGTATTTTTTAAATATATGATGAGTTTTAAAAATGCTTATACCTCTTGAAATAGTAACTACTACTGAGAATTTATTTTGGAACATGTCTTAAATACAGAGAAAGATTATCCAAAAATATACTTGGTGAAACTGGAAAATAACCTGTCTCCATAAGGAAACTGAAGTATCCATGAAAAATTTAAATGTATTGTTTAAAAAACAACACTGTATTCTTATTTTCACAAAAATGTAAACATATGCATTAAAAAAGACAAAGTTAATGTGCTAAAAGAATATCGGATATTAATGCTGGTCATAGGATTTACCAGTTAGTTTTACTCTTTTGTACTAATTCCTAATTTCTCCAAATTTTTTTTTTGTGATAAAAGTATTCGCTCTTGCATCTGCATACAAAAGTATTTTCAAATAGTTTACAAAAATTGTGTTTAAGATTTTAATGAAAAGGAAATTAGTTATGATTTCAGCAATGTAAAGATATATATTACATACATAGAAAAGAGTCTGAAGAAAATATATCAAATATTAACACCACTTGATAAATTCATGGTGGTTTTTATTATTATTACTTTTTTATTCTGGATTGTATTTTCTAAATTTTCCACATTAATCATTCTTATAATCAAGAAAACACTAATGGCTATCTTAACTATAAAAGCATTGACAGAGTTAATATGGAGAATGTGCTTTGTTTTAAAAAGGTATTGTGTTTTGTACAATTTCAAGTATGTAAAAAATGCATATACAGAAAAGTCAGAGCACAAGTACATTAAAATAGTAAGAATGGTTGTCCAAGTGGTAGGAGGATGAGATTTTTTCCCTTCCTACATTTGTGTACAGTCTGAATTTAAAAATATTCATTTAAATCTGTTATAGCTAAAAGTATAAGAAACCTTGTATAGTTGTTGCTGTTGCTTTTATGGAAGCATTTATTAACTGAAATCTCTATTTTGTGTTTTCAACTCAGCCTCAAAATTAAGTGCAATAAAAAATATATGTTTAGAATGTTATTTTTGGAAAAGTTTGTATTGCTGCTGCTTGAGAAAGTCTGATAAACTAATAACTATTTGGATGTTACAGCCCTAACCTGAAGAACACGTATACAATTAAGTTCATCTTAGTGTCTACTTTCAAGAAGAGAATTGTGCTAAAGTGTGATGTCTTCTGCAGAGTTTATGAGAAAGGGTGAGCACTGCTTTATAAATGAACCATATCGGTATAATGGATGTCATTCAATATTTTCCAAAACAAAACCAGTCATTTATGTGGTATTGGTTCCCTGAATAAAACCAGCTACAAATAGCAGAAAATCAGGCCAAACCGGATTTGATGGAGAAGACAATTTAGTCAAAAATGCAAATCCCCAAGCCTTCTTTTGCAAATACTGGTAATTTTTGTGCACAAAGGCTGTCTGTGTTAATAAGGTTGTGTATTTGAGTATTTTTAAAAATATCTTCTTCCTGCTAGTTGGTGGATTTTTGCTTTATTGTACTCATTATCAACTAATAGTTTCTGTCCTCTCTGTGACAACAAAACTTTGGCTATAAGCTAAAATTACCAAGTGATTAAATTATGGCTTTCAAAAGAGTATGTTCACTATATACACAAATTATCTTTAAAAACTGAATGATGATTGGAAATATTAATTTAAACCAATTTGCAAAAATCCATTAAAATATTACTAAATAACAACCCCAAGTGTTCCAAAATTACAATTCCTTATTTTTTTTTAAATGAGTAATTTTCTTTCTAACTTAAAGAGTTATATGTAATCTACTTTGAATCACTTCTAGGAATTTATCTTAAAGATATTGCGTTCGTTTTCCAAATTCACTAATCGGAATTTTTTGGAACAGATGCATTTTAAAATTCAGAACTTTGGATTTCAGAAAGATTGTAGGTCCATGTTCCGTATATTAGATCAGAGAGCTCACCACCAACACCTTGTCCGGTCTGGGGAACACCAGATATTCAAACATTAATATATCTGAATGAGACATATAAATGTATTCACACTAAGCTGTATGAATAACGACTATAAAGAACTTTTGGTCAGTTCAAGAAGAGTGTTGACACCAAAGACCATAAAGGGAAGAAGAGAAGGAAAGAGGGGCCTTTTATTTAGAGAAATTTAGATTCTGAAGTTGCAAATAAGTGATTCTGGACCTATAAGACTAAAACCACACTGTCCACCAAGATGGGACTAGTTACATTATGTTTTATGAGTACAGTAAAATACCATCATACAATGTTAAGTGAAGAAAGTTAACTTGCAAAATGGTGAGGATAGCACAATTCTTAATTCTGGGGGAAAACTGTATTATCTATAACATAATCACTGGAAAGGTGATATTACATGGAACATTTACTTATTTTTTTACCTTTTTATATTGAAAAGATAAGTAGAATGCTTTGACTTCGCTTTCCAAAAAAAGTCAAAGATAATTATTCATTCAACAGTATTTAGTGAATACCTATTTTGTACTAGGCACTGTTGTAGGGATACAATCGTTTTAAAAAAGTCACTTCCCTCATGTTTACATGCTGCTAGCATATAACAGGAATGATAATAACAAAAAGTGCTATAAAGAAAAATAAAGCAGGATGGGCAACAGAGTAACACAGGAGGATTATTCAAACTAGGATCACCAGGTTTACGAGGTAATATTCAATTTAAACATTTTAAATGAATACTCCTTATCAGAAAAAAAAATCAGAGCACTATCAAATCAAAAGAATATCAAGAACATCCATGTTCCAACCAGCTCACACTCAAGTACAGTAAACAGCTTCTAGAAATCTGTACAAATATAACTTTCTAAAACTAAAAAGGGATTCTACTGAAAATGTTCCCATACTTGCTCAGTTATCAATTTTTGCCTTTGAGTTCTTTTCCTTTTCTACTAGAGCAAAATAATCTGTGCTTGTGTATAATATTCTAATTATATGGTCACAATGGACTTTTGTTTAATTGATCATCCCAATGCTGTCTTCTAAGGAATATTTAACCTACATGAGGCTTTTAAGAAAAGGTTAAATTTGCAATATCATAGACACAGTAAGAACAAAAACAAAAGTATTACACAGAGACAAAAAAGTTGAAGCTATCAAATCTCTAATGAGATTTCAGGGTTCAACTTAAATTTCAATGCAGAAGTTTTATAATTTTATCTTAAGTAGGTGGGATAGGAACTACAGCTATAGAAAACTTAAAACTGTACCCTGAGTTTAATGAAACACAATGACCAAACTCAAGCAGTACTCAAGGGTTAAATATGCAGCAACTGTTCTATCACTATTGAAAGCCTGGACTGTAAGGCAAATAAACGGACAGCCAACACAGAAGACAGAACTATTTCTGGCCTTCCGTTCTGTGCAGATTGAGCTCTACGTGCTAAGGAAGGTAGCAGAAAAGGTTGGTTCCTATCCTCAAGGGATTTTTGACTAAGTCTCTTTCTCCCCTTTCCAACTGAAGTCACTTAAAAAGATCAGTGAGCAATAAAAACATTTTTGTAAATTAGAGAAGATCCTAAAATAACATCTGAAGTTGAGTAAAACTTTATGACAGATGTAAAAGTGAAAAGAAAATTAAAATAATGAACATAAAATGGGGTGGGGAGACTGATTATATGTCACTTAGGAGTTTTATAAGTTTAAGATATACAGATGAAATTAAAAACAAAAGTTTTAAAAAGTAGAATAGTCTTTTTCTTTTTAAAATAGCCTTAAAAACACCAAGCTCCACAAATTAGTGAATAGAAAACCAGTGAAGTAGGTATCCTATTTGGTTCAGCACTGGTCTATCCTGAGACATAAACTATAATCAGAACTGTTTTCTACAGAGTGAAGCGGATTTAGAACACAAGATGATTAAAAGCACAGTCTCTAAATCTGAACATCATGCCAAGAAATAGGAAATGCTACAAACTCAATGTCCAATTAGCATCAGGAAGCTAAAAGATGTAATTCCATATTTAATCTTATTTCCATTAAATCTAATTTTCATTGATGACCCTAAATAAATCAAAGTATTTGACTTTAATCACTTGAAAAAATTTTTTTAAATACACATATGCTACTTAAAATCTATATTTTTTAAAAAAATGGAAACAAAGTAACAGCCTAGAAAATGAGAAGTTGTTTCCTGTTTTGGGGAGGCTTTTTTTTTTTTGCTTCTAAAATATCCCCTGTAGTATAATTTGCAGAAATAAAAATATTAGAATTGGGGGCCCATTTCTACAGCTTGTAATAAACAAGACCATAAATGACATTAACATATATCTATACTTAAGAGGCACATATTAGGAATGTCAAAAAGGATTATGGGTATTTTTAAAGAAAAGAGTGAATTCTATCAGAAGGATTCACGGCCCTGAGAATAGAAAAACCAGATGCTTACAACTCATGCCCCAACTGCACTTGCCGTTTCCCTCCACCAGACGCGTGCCTCCTTCTGTTTCTTATCTCTGTAAACTGCACCACCATCCACCCAGTTACTCAGGGTAAATAAAATCTTAGCTATCATTTCAGCTTCAAATTCCCTTCTCTGCTCCTCTGACAATCACCCAGCTCCTGTCCATTTTAATCTCCCATCTATTACTTGTGCTCTAACTTAGTTCAGGTCACAAACACCTCTTCGTAGCAGAGTTCAGGAATTCGTCCAAATGTATCAATAGCCATAACAAATTTAATCCATCCACCAAAGAGATACATTAAATATAAATATATATAAATATGTATATTTATATATATATTTTTTTACCAAAACAAAAGCTGCTATAGTACTAGGAATACCAGGTACTATTAGTAGTTTATACTACCGAAGTATAAAGCAAAATGGACGATGGAACCGCTCACTAACAAGATGTAAATCATGAACATTCTTGCACAAGGAGAAACTGAGGCGCCACCTTCACTTGTGGGGAAGTGACTGTGGGTCTTCACGCGGCAGAGTCTTGCTCACAGTCTACCTCCTGCGATACTGACTTCTTTAAAGCCTTCGAATGGCTCCCTATGGTCAAAAGTCCATTGCTTATTTAGACCTACCAAAAAGCTCAGAAAATTCCAAGCATGCTATATTGAAAATAGAACAGTGTAGTGAACAACCTCATCGGGTACAACAATTATCATGGAAAATCTTTTTCATCTATCTTCTACTCTGGATTGTTCTGAAGCAATCCGAGAAATCATATCACTTCATCTGTAAATATTTCAGCATGCTTCCTTAAGATAAAGCCTCTCAAAACCAACAAACCCGTTAATGTCATTGTTACAGGTAAACAAAATTAACATAATTTCCTTAATGATAAATTTCTGGTCAGGTCACCTTTCCCCAGTTATCTTATTTTTCCTCCAGACTGCTTTTTAGGTGGTGGTGTGTCCTTCTAACAGCTGACGCCGCTTACAAAGACCTTCATTATCTGTCCTCTGCTTTCCTTCCACGCTCGTTTTTTGAAACTTTCTCCTTTCCCTGTGCTTCTGGCCATATTTACTTAATTTCTGTTCCCTTTTATTAGGCCTTCAGATATAATTTTTCATCAGCCTAAATCTCCTCTCAGCCTCACCCTCTTGCTTCAGGTCTCAGCTCACACATTACTTTCTCTAAGAAACTTTCCTGCTACACCTCCCGGACCCAGAAATGAATTGTCGAATACAGCTCTCATGACCAGCGAGGTTAGAAAACTTAATGTCCCCTCTCCCCCAAGCTCCCATTTAAAAACAAATGCCAATTTATAACTTCTGGCTTCTTGGACACTCACCGTCCCCTCTGGGGTGCTTCGTGTCCAACATTTTCAGGGGACAGTTACTATTTTTTATGTTTGCCTTTTGACTTACATATTCATGCAAAATCATTATGCAAACTTCTTATAAATGGTGTGCTACAGATGCAAAGCAGATGTTAGTTCAAAGATTGTCAATAGTAAGAAAACCTATGGAATTAAATATTCTCTCTAATAATCATAAAGCCTTTTGAATGTGAATTAGATATTTGCCAAATATCTAGGTATGATAATGTTAGGGACAAAACAGCTAGAGGAAAAAGACCTAACTGCAAACAAAGCAGGGCTCTGGAATTCTGTTGTTACAGGAGCAGAAAACCGCTTCAATTTATTCTGAAAGTGGCATCAATTCCGAAAAACAAACATGTACCCATCAAGAACATTAGTGTTCAATAGATAACTGCTGAAATAAACTTTCTCTGCAGAGATTTTCACCAAAATGCATCAGAAACCGATATTGGAAGATCGATTACTGGAAGTTTTCTAGGAAATGTTGGTTCATGATTTTGTGTATCTTGCCTTACTTACAACATAAAACTATACATAATAACTAGGTAGAAACAAAAATTATTCTGAGGCCTTAACAAGTCTAATCTATTCTGTGAAGCCAACTTATTATATTTTTGGCTTTGTAGTTATTTTAAATAAGCTTTTGTTCAAACAAGTGTGTAAATATACACTTTAAAAAATAGACTGCAGTATTTAGCATTTAAAAAATGTTGAATTTGTATCCCATTAATGATTTAACTTTATATGGCCTAGACTTAAGAATAAGAGCTAGAGCTAACACTAATACAGTACTTATTATTGTCCAAACGCAATTCTAAATGCTTTATCTTATCTTCACTACAACTCTATGATGTATTATTACCCGCATTTTACAGATGAGCACAGAGAGGTTAAGTGCCTGTCCAAAGTCACCAACTAGTAAATAGTGGAGCCAGCATTTGGCACTTTGGTAGTTTCCAATTCAGTCACTCTACCACTCTTTGGAAAAAGCATCTACAACTGAGCACCGAGCTTCGGGATGAATTCTTACAGCAAAGAAAAGGAAATGGGACGGCATGCCCCAGCTAGGTCGGAAGAACCAACCATGGCTGGAGACTGGGAGGTTCTCACAGCGAGTCCACTCCTGCTGCTGCTTCCTGAGGCATAGTAAAACATTCCTGCGACAACTAAGAAGACCTGACATTTCTTTTACAGCTGTGACTACCAGGCTGGGTCAACTCACTTCTCCTAACTTTTCCACTTATGTTCACTTGCAGATATAGGAGACAGAAATGCTCCAGAGACGTAGAACAAGACCAAGACCAGGTTCAGTTTATTGTTGTAAGGACGAGGGGGAAGGGAGATCCACACGGAGAACAAGTCTGTTACAGTGCGGTGTCTCAGGGAGACCAGGCCCCCAACCTGTGTGTCAACTAAAGAACTTCTGTTTTCTTTCTGTTTTGCAGGGGTGGGGGGTGGGGGGCTGCCCCAAAATCTCAGCTGAAATCTGAGTTCTTCTATGGCCAGAAAGTTTAAAAAGTAATGGTGTCAGTTCAAGGCCCTGGATCAGAAGTTAACAGACCAGTATTCTTATTTCTATCTGGCCACGAAAAAACCATGATAATTTAGTAACTTTGTGTCCCAGTTTTCTCACTTAATACCACCTCATTATTTTACAGATTTATAATACATTTTGCTATATTAAAATATATACATGTATATCAAGTAAAGATATGTTAGTGATCTCACCAAAGATAGTTAAGAGGGCAAACAAAAATCCCATTTCTCACAGAAAGAAGTAAGGTAACTTACCAATAATGAGTGTACTAAAAACCAGATGCTCTCGGTATTTCCTCCTGGTGCTCAGGACACCACCCTAAGACTGGTCCTGTGGTGTGAGCAATCAATTCCCTCAAAGATTTAAACACTGGGAGTACTGTCATTTAGTGGATGCAGATGATTTATGGGTAACAGCTCCAGAGGGGTTTACTAAGACCCAGGTTCCAAGTGTGACTCCATCACTTGATGAGAATGAAAATGACCTTCTTGGTCCTCAGTTTCTTCTGCCTTCTCTCTCACAATTATCAACTAAGGGACCATGTTATGATTGGCCACTGGCATTTTACAATGAAAAAACATGGTTTATCAAGTACCTTTATTTCTCATGGTCAGAGATCACACTGTTAAAATAGGCTACATGAAAAGGAAAATAAATTCATGGAAGAATCATCCCGTAGGTTCCATTCACTGTTTAGGTATCTGAATGGAGCAAGAAGACTATTATAAGGGATCTGATGCAGATTCCTCTTTTCCATCAGGCTGAAGCCAGTTAAATATCATCTTAATGAAAAGCTGTTGATCTCAGGCTTATTAGAGAAGACATAAAAACCAAAAAAAAATAATAATAATTTTATGAGTTTGAAAGGGAAATGTTATATCCGCTAGAACAACAGATGGTTAACTAGATGCAAGGTAAACAACAGAAAGTTACTAGGTAAGCTCAGAGGCCAACACTGAAGGATATAAAAGAATAAAATACTATGCTTTATTTTACTAATTGGCCATTATAGGAATACAGATTTGAAATTAGAAAATAATATGATACAAATTAGTATAAACTATGTTTAAAATAATTCATGTTTAAAAAGGTCTTTTCTGAAATATTTAAAATTTAGAAATAAAAATATCCCAAATAATCTGAAATTGCATATCTTGTTTTAAAGAGTTAATCTATTCTACTAGTAGTAATGTTTAAAGGCAGACAGCTTACAGTGTCAAACAAAACTAGACCCCTCTGGTAATGGATTAGCAATCCTCTATTTGATTATTTTTTTCTGGGCAGCAGGCTATTCTAGTTTTAATCCCAGACATGACACATACCCCTAAGTTAAATAACTGGAAAAGCAGTTGATCATGTGTTATAACTTTTTTAAAATAACCAATTCCTACCTCATTTTTGGAACAAATAAATAAAAACTAAGTAAGTGAACTCCATCAAAATTTATTTTAATCATTTGAAGCATTAATTATGGCTTCTTCTGTTTCTGAAGTTGTTTGTTCATTATGTATAATGATTAATGCCTTTTCCTATCAAGTAACATAAAGATTTCCGATGAAAGACTGAGAATCTAAATTAATGGAAAAACTCTAAGTTCCTTATGAAACAAATCAAGCTTAAAAAGCATTTCTCTTAAATTGACATTCTACACTCATAGAAAATTATTTAAAGTATAAGAGTGTATCTAAAACATGGATTCTACCTTAGGCATTAAATTCAGTGAAGCAGTATGTATGTGGCTTCAAGGAATGTCAGACAATTTTAGGGTTAAATAGGTTTTTCCCTTAATTTTTAGAGAGATCTGAAAGTTAAGCTTCAGTCATTAGGCTACTATTTTGGCGATCAATAAAACCTCTATAGTTATTGAATAAAATGATGTCATGTACTTATGTTGTACCACTGACCGAGGCTTCTAAATAAATGCCGAAAACCTTTGGAGAGTTTTCTTAAATGTGGCTATAATTCAAATTTCTATACTTGTAGTTCTCAAAATCATAAAGAACAGATAAATTCTTGAAAAGTTCTTACCTATCTTTGGGTTTTCCTTCAATTCTGACCCCACCTCTTAGAGATTTGTCTGGAGGGTGGAGGGCAGAAAACACTTCCAGAGACTTATAACAGAGACTGGAATTCCCCCAATATTAACATGTTAATGTGCACAGCCACTTAGTGGGGTAGGTATTGCTATCACCACTGTTTGAGGTATGAGGAAGCGAAACTAGGAGTCTAGCAAGTGGGCAGAGGTGGGATTTGAACCCAGGCAACCCAGGTCTATGTTCTTAGTCACTATGCTATGTTGTAATTTTCCAAGGTGTTGGTCTATTTTTACACGTAGGAATGTACTCTTTTTTCCCCCTAAGAGCAATGGATTTCCCTTCCCTGCGAGTCCTTCTGGGGGGGCATTCCACCTTCCCTCCTCCCCTCTTCCTCTCCACCCACAGTTACCACTCAGGTAACAGTCTGTGTTTGCCCTGTGAGGTGACTTCCTTCCAAATATTAGCCAGCCCCACCTTCTAACACACGGTTACCAACTCTGGGTCATGTGAAGCCTTAGTGCCTGTATGAATGTTTATCCTGCTCCCCAGTGACTTATAAGAGGGACATTTCCTGAAAATATTGCAGGTGGACATTTCACTGTAGTGAGGTGGTTAGTGTCTGAATCACTCCTGTTGCCTAGAAACCCCTTTGTGTTTGGCAGGAGGAAGGTGACTCAGGCAGGCACAGGTACAGTCAGACACAGGGAAGATATTTATTCAGCACAACCTCCTCCCAGCACTAGACTGTTGATTTCACGCTTAACCTTGACACTGTTCTTTCCCACGTCACTGTTAGTAGAGGCTCCTTCAATTCTTTGCAAGTCAGGGAAACTCAAAAGGCACTATGCTGTGCATAGAATTGACAGCTTGAAGCTGAAACATATGCTACATTATTTTCCTTATTGAGTTGTTCAAAGAAAAGCTTTAAGACTAAAGGCAATTACAGGATTCTTACATATAAAAGGGAATTGGAATTATATGGTGTCGTAGAAGTAATTTGTCATCCCTATTAGTTCTCTCAAGAATTCAATTAATATAATGCATTCCTAAACAGCACTGGGTTACTACTTCTGACTTCACAGTCAAGAAAGAATTTTTTTCAGGCAACCAGAGGAAGGCCACATTCAGGCCAGAAAAACTGTTCTACACAGACCTGTCAGCGTCTGCCTCCACCCTCCCCCTCCCTCTCTTGCTGCTTTCTGTTTATCTTTCTCTCTTAGGGGGAATAAAAAGAAAGAATTGCTGACAACATATAAATAGCTTCAGAATTGAAACAGTTCACCTTCAAATACCATAGTATATATAAAGCTATCACAGTCAGCCTAAGGTCATCTCTCCGACCTTTATTTTCAACCTTAAGTTAGCACGCATGCCTAGGTCACTCTAGAAGCCAAAAATCTAGGATAAAACAATCTAGAATTTTAAAAATGACCTGCGTTCCATGTAAATTCTCTACCAGTTATTGCTAGTCCTCTAATATTTTGGGGCTCCACTATTTTTCTTAGTCATTTCTATGCATTACATATTCAAAGGAAGCAATGTGGTTTAAACAAAGGCAAGCAAATACACACATACAGATGCTGGGGTTTTTCTCTTCATCCTCCTTTTCAGCCATGCCTGCTAAAGACACAGAGAATAAGGCCTAAGGGTGTGCCTAAATGTTACCTTATCTTTGCGGGAAAATTCTGAATCCTAACTTTATTTATTTAACACTGTGGACTAAAGGATACGAAGTAGTTTAGGTAATAGTCTTTTTTCGTCCCCCATCAAATAACATTCACCCTAACACAGGGTTTCCAGTACGTCTGACATCTATTAAGTACTATTGAGAGTCTAGTAGATGATATGTTTTACTTTGTCCTTTACAGCTATACAAGGAGTATCGAAATTTACTACTTAGCAAAGATTTTCATCTTAAACATGTTAAAACTTTATTTTCTCCAAAATACTCTTATTCAAAGGCATATTATATATATCGGGTGGAGTAGGGGGAGGTGGGAGCTTTCACGTCTAGAAATTCTTGAAATCCACCAAAGTCTGTAACAGCTTTAAGAAATGGGTACCCTCATTATTTAGAACTGGCTTATTGCAGGTTACAATTACTACTGGGGCAAGCAACATAGAGGTGAATTGCTCTCCAAAATATTTTAAAGTCCTTAACCATGTCTAAAGAATGTTCTCCCAATCTGGGGTTCATAGTTGATAAGTGGACCTGCTGCAGCTCTATAAAATGTTTGAGTTCATACATATAACTAAGGATAGAAAGCTTCATTCTTAAGATTTTCAAGGTGGAGTTCAGTCTTGGGAAATGAAACTGCCAGCAAAATGCTTAGGATTTAAGCTCATGATTTTGTTGACTACATGCTTGATGCAAGTTTCAGTAACAAAGGAAGAATATTTGTTCCCATGCTATAACTAAAGCTTTCTGATAATTATATGGGAGTAGAGCCTCATCTATGATAGCAGGCAGAGTTCCTTGCATTTGTGTACTGTGAGAGCTAAATTACCACTAATTCTGTTTCATTTTTTGCAACCTTATTTAACGTTCATTTAGATATCTGAGTGTCTGTTATGACCAGGTGAACCACACAGACCTTGTCCCTGACCTCACAGTGCTTGAAGTCTAACTAGGGAAACAAACAACTGTTAACACAGAAAAATAAAAATCTAGATAATCAAAAGTTCAAGAATTTATAGAAACACATTGCCAAGACACGCATCCCAGTTTGAGAAAGTCAGGGAAGGCTTCCTAGAAGAAATGGCCTCTCAACTCAGATCTGAAGGAAGAAGAAGATAGGGCAAGTTGGGATGGAGTAATTTAAGGCAGAAGGAATAGTATGCGCAAAGGCCTTAAGGAGAGAAGGAAGATGCAGTTTGTACATGTGAGAACAAAAGAAAAGTCAGCCTGCCTGAAACGAGGAAAGGTGGGCTCTTTAAGATCCTGGTAATGCTTTATGATGATCTGGATTCTGCCCCAGGATAAAGGGATCAGGGAGATCAGGGAGTGACATGCTCAGTTTGTGTTTTGTAAGGACCCCACTTATAATTGCTGAAACTTAGAAACCAAAGAGATAAGGATTTCTTACACTCAGCGGAAAAATGATCAGATCATACCTATACCCAAGGGTAAATGTATGAGTTGTCATTTAATTGACTTTCTGTAGCACCAGTGAGATGCTACCATCTAAC
The DNA here is from genome assembly GCF_014176215.1 of Rousettus aegyptiacus. Lineage (NCBI taxonomy): Eukaryota > Metazoa > Chordata > Mammalia > Chiroptera > Pteropodidae > Rousettus > Rousettus aegyptiacus. Next base: position 26,177,194 of record NW_023416285.1, read on the forward strand.
CCAGGGAAGTAGAGTGGCTATGACCTCGGCCTATGAAGAGAAGTGAGCTGTACTCAAATTCTAGTTTTACCGCATTCTAGCGAATCACTTAACTTTGGGCAAGTCGCTTAAATCCTGTGTGTCTCAAAGTGAACTTAATTGCAGCTACTTCATATGAAAATTAAATGAATACTGTACTATGAAAATTAAATGAATACTATATATAAAGAACAGTGGCTGTCACTGTGTCAGTCAATCTTAATTATTATCGTCAAAAGTATATCACTCAACTGTGAGCGTTAAGAACCAGTACTCTGGACTATACATAACATTTCAAACCACATAAATATAAATGCTTCTCTTTAGCTGCCATCTCATTTCTTTAGGCAAAGCAGCTTAAACAAATAGATCTTTAATAGTTTTATCAGTTTTCTATTTGAATATTTAAAATTTTTAAATGAGATGCTAATATACAATTGTACAAAATAAAGCTTTATTTGAAAATCTTTGGGCCTTATGTGCTATTTGGACAAAGATGGCTGTCCTGAGTGAAGTTTCTGGGACAATTTATTTGCAGATAAGCTTATTTCAGGAACAGAGCATACTTAGAAATCAGACCGCCTAGCTACATTCTGTGTTATGAATCCAAAGGAATTTGAGAAAATCCATTTATTTAATAATTGAATTATATAAAATTAAAGCAAGAAGCTTTTAAGCCTAAATATAGACACCAAGAGGGCCAAAGAACCAGTCGTGGGTTCACCACTGAACACATCCGGCAGCCTTCTTGTCGCCTCCATCTGTAGTAAATGCTAAATCACTTTCAGAAATCGAAGGGATTACACATTTTACAATAGGACACAGACTACTACAAGTCAAGATATAACGCCAAAGGTCAATTAATTGCATGCTAAAAATATTTGTGTCACATCTAACACTGCAGACAGAATATTAAAATCTCTCCGAAGCTGTTTCCAGTTCTATGATTCCCTAGGAAGACTCGCAGGACCCCGCATACAGTTGTATGCGTGGCTATGAGGTGTTATAGCAAAAATAAAATAAATAAAATAAAATAAAATAAAACAAAGCAAAATCAGCAAAGGAATAAGCCTCATTGGAGATAAGTGCAGAGGAGACTAAGAGCGAGCTGCCAAGATCCCTTCTTTCCTAGTGGAGTCACACAGGCCAGGCTCAACTCCCAGCAGTGAGCTGAGACACCTGTGACATGCTGTCTGCCAGGAAAGCTCATAAGTGACTCAGTGCCTGGGGATTTTTAAGGGGGTTGGTCACACAGACACCTACTGCCAGGCAAGTACCCAAATTCTTCCTGGAATGTAAGCAGGTATTCAACACGAACCATACTGCACAAACAGTTCTGGCACAGTGAGCCATTATAGTGAGAAGCCCTTCCACACCTAGGTTCCCAGACACCAGCCAAGGGCCAGCCAATCTTGCAAGCAGGCCTTTCTAAAGAGAGCAGTCTCAGGCCTGCTGTGATACTTCATCTTTGTAGACTGTCCTATTTCAATTAGCTATCAGACAAATTATAGGAGATAGGCCTTCCTCTTAGTGGGTTACCTAGGTACATCATGAGCCTGAGAAGCATTTTTATCCTGTGTGTTTTCAGTATTTTTCATAAGGAAAAACATTTTAAATTATATAATAGAAGATCTAAGATGGACTTCAGTAGTACTCTTGCATAATAAAAACAGCTGAATTCTAGTCCTGTTTAGTTTTCTGAGCATTTTTTTTTCTTTTAAAAAAATAGCACTGAAAATTCTCAACCAATAGTATTTTTATATTGAAACTACTCTTGAGACACCATTAAACTACCAGGTTGGAAAAAATCCAGACCCTGAATACAGTTAATTCCAAGCAGTGGTGAGAATAAGAAACCTTTTCCTCTGGGAGGCAATTTGACAACATCTATCAAAATTATACATACATCTTATGATCTGAAATTCTGTTTTGCAAATTTATACAGATATAACTGCCTCCACACAGAATAACCCATATACAAAGTTATTTACTGCAGCATTGTTTAAGAGTAAAGGATTGGCCACAACCCAAATGTCTATCAATAGGTCACTATTTAAATTGTGGTACATCCATACAATGGACTACTCTGTAACTGTTGAGAAAAAAAAAAAAATGAAGATGCTCTTAGTACTGATATGTTAAACCCTCCTATATATACCAGAAAAAAAATCATACATTGTAGAGAAGTATAGTTGGCTATCTTTTATTTCACAAAGGGGCAAATATGAATTTGCGTGTCTGTGCACACGGAAATCAGAAGGATGCATTAGACATTGACCGCAGATGCTGGGATGGGATGGTTCAGGCAGAATTTGGGCAGAATCTGTGAATTTGAAAAAAATGTATAAAAATGGTACCTTTGCAAAGTAATCCCTCTTTCTTTTCTATACCCAAGTTATATTGACTGGGCATCTTTTTTGTTGTTGTTTTTTTTTTTTAATAAGTTTCTATTGTGCTGCAGTGATGAAAATAGAGCATAAGATTGTTTTTATTGTATTTTCCACATCAGGTTCCCACAATCTTCTTTTCGTCTTGTGTCTGTCTGCCATCTTGAAGGGGGTTTCCCCAGGACACCTCAGAGTGAGTCACGTTCTCTGCACCTCCCTTTTCCCATTCATTTGCTAAGAATATTTAGGAGGTGTTTTTTTGTTTTGTTTTGTTTTGTTTGTTTTTGAAGCTTCAAGAAAGTAGGGATTTTGTTTTGTTCTCTGCCTTGTTCTCAAAACTGAAAAAAGTGTCTGGCGCACACAAATTGTTCAGTAAGTATTTGTTGAATAAATGAATTCTTTTCTCTACCCAGCTTCACTGGGACAGACACTGCCAGACAGAGGGAGATATATCACTGAAGACAAATATTCAGAAATAGTTGTCATTCCCAGTATCGGCCCAATAAAGGCTTTCGAAACCTAGCAACATTCCTAGAATTATTTTGAATTTTACAGGCGACAAACACGCCTATAGAAAGCTGTGCTGAACAGTGACTCTTAAATATTCAAAAAATTTATTTTTAATTAATTTGGGATTACACGGCCCTAGAATCCATTTTAGGGCTGAAGTCTGGGCAAACACCTCACTAATTAGCAATTAGAAAAAAGGCTATCATGGGAATCAAATGAGTCTCAGGCGTAAGGTGCCCATAGATGTAGAGAAGAGAGAGAAAATATTTTGCATTTGCTATTGTCATTTTTAAAAATAAAATTATCAATGAAATTAAGTTCAAATTGGTATAGACAGTGAACTGACTGGCACAAAATCAATCACAAGACAAAACCTCCCTGCTCCCTGGCAGGTACGGAGTGGGTGTAACTACCTACTTTACCTTTGGTTTACATAACTACAAAAAGGACAACTGGGCTAGCAATAATTGCAGCAACGTTGCTCCATAGGTGCGCAGCTGATGGATGTTTCTCTGAAGATCTTTAATGCCACAAACTTTTCTTAATGCGCGGCTGAGGCAGTTTCTGCATGCTGTCTCTGCATTCATGGTACGAGGTTAGGAAATTGTTGTGTTATGTCAATTTTTCTTGCTGGCATTTTTTAAGACAACATCCAACGAGTGAGGAAACATCCACTCACCTGAAACAGCTTGAAATCTAGCACTCTCCTGAGAATAAAATAGAAATTCCTGGGGAGTTTATGAAATAAATGTCTTAACTGGAAAAGAGAAGCTAGCAGAGACGTTACAGGACAACTGGGAGCCAGCCAAGCTCCTGCTGATGCAAATTATAGTTCTGACATAGTGCCAGGAAGCACCAAACCCCCTGTGTGCAGACGGCCACAGCGACTCCCACCTTGGTCCTTACGGCAGTCAATACTCCCAGTCTCGTGGCAGATCCTTTCCCGGAAGAGCGGTACGGGGCAGAGGACAACAGCTCTAAAAGGTGAAAAAAAAAAAAAAAATGAGAGGTTAAGGGATGATGCTTTGTTGTTACGTTTTGTTGGTTTCCTGAGAGTGGAGGAGAAATGAAGAGTTCTCTGATACTATGCCCAGGAAAATGCCAGCCCTCACAGGTACCAGCATGTCAGGAGGAGAAGAACAACTTGGCTATCCTTTCCATGAACATCTACTTAATACCGGACTCCCTCTGTTCAGAGGGGGCGCAGGGCAGGCGGATTCCCATCCCTCACGATGCCTGCATTCTAACACGGGAACAAACTAACAGATAAATAAATTCGAGCAAGGCTGATATGGCTGTGTTAGAGCGGGTGGTCAAGGAGTCTCTCTAAGGGAATGACATTTAAGTTGAGACTTAATAATAATGGGGCAGGGGCAGCCAGGTAGGTTTAAAAACAGCACTCCAGGCTAAGGGAGCTGCTGGTTTTTCAAAGGCCCTCGGGCAAGAATGAACCAGGTGGATTTAAAGAACTAAAAAAGCAAGCACTGCTGGAGCACTATGATAAAGGAATAAAAAAGTACAGAAGAGGGTGGAGGCCAGGTGACCAAGGACTCTGCAGGCCAAGCAGAGGGACCGCCTACATACAGGGCAAACCAACTGTTACAGAAACTGCTTGTGGTGCAGTATAGAGTCAGTCGCCGCTGTCAAACAAAACGATGGACGATTCTCTCTGAAATATACACCGTTGCTGTGATCTTTTAATGGATTTTTAAAATAGATTTTATTTTTTAGAGCTGTTTTAGATTCCCAGCGAAATGAGCAGAAAGAACAGAGATGTCCCGTATTCCCCCCACCCCGACACATGCGTAGTCTTCTCCATCATCAGCATCTCCCCACAGAAAGGTACATTTGTTATAATCGAGGAACCTACACTGGCGGATTACTACCCAGTCTCACACAGTTTATATCAGGGCACACTCTTGGTGTGTACGTTCCATGGGGTTGGACAGGTTTATAATGACATGTACCTGTCACTACAGTATCATAGAACACAGTTTCATTGTCCTAAAAATCCTCTGTGCTCTGCCTATTTATTTCTCCCGCTCCCTTTTAATGGCTTTTAAGCAGCTGAAATTTGGCTTGTGGGTAGAAGTGAACATATGCCACTGTCCGGAGGGCTAGAGTTTATAAAAGCACAACATGAATATCCTAAGAGTACGTGCTGAGATCTACTACCGAACTGTAGTTTGATGTGCACGGGCACACGCGCATGCACACACACACACATGCAACTGGTTAACAAATTTCATTAAATCTATGTTTAACAATTACAGGAGGTACACCCTTCTGCAACCAGAAACTGATTTTTAATTGAGCTTCTACTTTCACCAAATAACACTCAACCATTAGAAGAGACTTGAGAAATAATGTGTCACTCCTAGGTATATATCTCCCCAAAATGAAAACATTCGTCCACACAAAAACTTGTATGCAAATGTTCACTGCAGCATTATTCGTAATAGCCAAAAAGTGGAAAGAATCCAAATGTGCATCAACTGATGAATGGATAAACAAGATGTGGGGTAGCTATAAGTAAAATATTTGTCAGTAAAAAGGAATGGAACGGTGACACGTGTGACAACGTGCGTGAAACTTGACAACATTATGCTCTAAATCTCTAAATGAAAGAAGTCTGTTTCAGAAGCCTGCATGTTGTACGGTTCCATTTATGTGAAATGTGCAGAGCAAGCAAATCCATGGGGGGAAGAAAGTAGATGAGCAGTTGCCAGGGGCGGGAGGCAGAGGGGAATGGGGAGTGAATGCTAAAGGGCGTTTATTTTCTGGGGGTGATGCCAATGTTCTAAAATCAGACGGTGGTCATGGTCATACAACTCTGTGAAAGCACTAAAAAAAACACTGAATTTTACCCTTTAAAAGGGTAATTTTATGGTATGTGATTATTTCTCAATAAAGCTATTACAAAAATAAATGACCAAAAGTGCATCTAAAATGCCGTATAGAGATGAAATAAACTTCTCCTAGTCAAAAACGCTATGTCCCAGTAAGTCCCATAGTAAGAGGTAAGCGGTTTAGCTTTATATTTCACATGCTGTATGACACTCTCAGTGGGACATGTACACCTTTTGAAAAGACCACCGCACCCGTGGAAGATGTTTTCCTCATTTCACTTGGAGCCTTACTCTAGCTATTACCGTCTCTCTCGACTTCACACACCCCCCACTAACTTCGCCCTCCTTTCAGCCACCATCGTGTTTCCTCTGGCTTACAGTTATCTCTTCCTGCCCCCCATTTTCCACATTGGTCTTTCTAAAATTTTACTCTCCTATTTAAACCCTTCAGAGGCTCCCCATGTTTGAGACATTTCCAGCTCACTAAGGTACCATCAGAAAAAGTTAATGTGTATTCAATCAAATATAAATGAACCAAAGGGGTCATGTGGCTCTTAGTATTAAAGGTGCTTACAAATGCAGCCTCCAGGTATCCCCAAACTGTGCCCGTCCCCGTCTTTGGTGACAGTGCTGCATTGTTAACACCCACCAATGTCTCATGGGCTTATCTTTGTACCTGCCAACTTGAGCTATACTCTATCATAAGGATCAATTTAATTACCTCTTTATAAAGTTGAGTTTAGTTAGCTTAGATAAATACATGATAAATCAAGTAAGAACCAGGCTAACAAAGAGATTTCTCAAGGAGATACATCCCAAAGGTCCAACGCTTTTCAAGCACCAACACACAGTCATATACAGAAACAAGCAAAGACTGTCAAACTGGGAGAAGCTGAAAGTTAAAGTAGCTCAAAAACAGTAACATTTTATTTCTTAGGTAGCAAGCACAAGTCAAATGATATAAGTGCTGCCAATAGTTGCTCTTGGGCTATAACTTAAGTCTGTGACGATTACAATTGTTTACAGCGCAGTATTAATAATACTAATAATGTCACCAGCTCACAAACTTTAATCAAATACATAGCTAAAGATGGTGCTTTTCATCTAGTCAAACTTAAAATGTGTGCCCTTGTCAAAATGAAGAATGAAAAACAAACAAACAAACAAACAAACAGGGTACATAGTAGAATGCAAATTCATATTTACTGGTCCAAAAACTCTTTGTGCATTTATCCTAATGTTGTGTCATGTTAAGAAAGGACCCATTTTAAAGTGTCAACAGAAGTTTATGATTTGTTTTAATCTGAAATATATGTACCATGCATGACTTCAGAAAGGAATAAAGTAAATGATATAACTTAAAAATACAACCGTGAGAAGAGCATTGTAGAATCAGAGAGCCTGGTAAGTAGAGATCAGAGGTTCCTGATCACAAGAGGGAGGGGTAATCCTGTTCCACCTGCTCTTGATAGGGAATCAAGGCTGTGAGGATGGATTCTGAAACTCAACATCACACTTAGCACCTATGTGACTCCAGGCACACCACTTAACCTCCCTGTGCCTTGGTTTTCTCACCTATAAATAGAGGTAACAGCAATACTAACATCTGAGGATCCTCAAGAGGATTGAAGGACATAATATTTACAGAAAGCTTAAAAATAGCACCTTGTACATAGTATGCATCATCCATATCTGTTAAATGACTAAAATAGAGGCAAAGAGAGCAGGGCTAATAGAATATATTAGTTAAGTCTTACAAAATGACTATTTGGCTCTCAACGACTTTGTAGCAAGAATAGGAGAAAGAAGAAACCAATTTTCTAAACACAGAGAGTGTGTGTATGTATCTCCATATCTATGTGTTTGGAGAAAGGGGAACAGAAACCCATGTTTTGTGCCCCAGAGGGAAAACGCTTTTCTTGACACTTAGCTCTAATACGGTCACTTCAGGTCTGCACACAAGAGGCAATGAGCAAGAGCACAGACCAGGCAGACCACCGTGTGATGTCACAGGACAGTTTTTCATTGTGTCCCTCAATAAATTCCAAAGCATAACTCTCTAGCATATCTTTGGGAGGAAGCCAAGGCAACGTGATATAAACAAGCAGCTCGGATGGTCTGGCTCGCTTGAGGGACACAACTGCTCCAGACACCTATCCTGTACTTCCATGTCCCTCAGCCATGCGTCTGATAAGGGCTGAGGAGAGGCAGTTCCAAATTTGTAGAACAAATTCTCTAACATCAGGACATGGCCAAAATGCAGCCACATAAAAACACTAAGCAAACCCGATGCATTGAAAAGGAACTTCCTCCAGAAGTATCTGTTTTTAAGTCTAATGGACTGAAAGTCATTGTCTGGCAAAAGAATAGCCATAATCATCTCAAGGGATTAAACAATTCAGAAGAATATTCCTATTGGTCACAGTCATCTCAAGCTCTACTTAACAGTAAAGTGTGGAGTTTTTCCAAATTATGAAAGCTATTGTGGTTAAGGCACATTTTATTCTAATTTGGAAAACAGATGAGTTTTTATTTTTAAACACTAGTTATTAGAGAGCAAATCTTAGCTAAAAAGAGACCTTTGCTTCTTCAGGTGTCCCTGTACCGTTCATGGAAGACATAACACAGCTGAACTGCCACGGCTAGTTCACAGGTCTGTGGATAAGCTGATGTCCCAGAGAGCTGTCATCTCTTTCATTCAAACAGGGAAAGTATGCTGTTCTTAAGGCTAATTTTTAAAGTTTTTCTTCAGATGAAACAGTGTTAATCTTAAAGTCGTTAATTGTAGCAATATATTTTCATTTTAATACTTGTGGGTATTACTATAGCCACCAAAAGAGAGTGGAAATAGATTTCTTCACTTGCAGTCCACAGGCACTAAATGTAGCATTCTACAAGAAAGAAGTGTAAAGGATGGTGTGTATAATTAACCCCTAAGCATCTTGGACAAACATCACTTATATTCAGAGAAGCCTCTCTTAACTCTTCCAGACTGGATTAGAGCCCCCTTCAACGGCTCCACATTACTTCATACTTTTTCTCCATTGTAACAGTTTGCTAATTATAATTATTTAATCAACTATTGGTAAAGATGAACTGATATCTTTTCTGTCAGACAGTACACCCATGAGGGAAGGGACCATCTTTGTTAGTTTTTCTGCTGTCTTCCTATACGAAGTCAGAAGTTTTTTTTTTCCCCCAAAGACTTCCTCTTTATAAGACAGCCAGCTGTGTTCCTAAAATCCCATGTAAGCTCCTTGCAAGTGAGATAAAGTCAGTGAAGTAATCTTACATAGGGGGAAGAGGGAAGTACTTTATAATATTATAAAATCCACAAGTTTGATGCCTTGAAGATGTTTTCAGAAGCAGAGCCCTTGGATGTACATATGGCAGATATGAATGAGAGGAGGAAGGAGAAGAGGAGCAGGGGGAAATGAACCACTAGTTTAGATGGCTGCTTTAAGAATAAAACTGTATCATGAGAACTCGAACGGTGTTTTCTAATTATAGACTTGTACGTTTAAAGTATCTTGAAAGATCACTCTGTACTTTCCTCTAATACACATTGCATTAACAATATCTCAGAAATAGGATTTTTCTTTAAGCCTAGATAGGATGGCTGAACAACAGATTAAAAAGCCCTGTGTCTGGCAACCTCTGCTTTCTACGGTTTTTCTGTGAGATCCTCCATAAAGAAATAATTGCCAATCGAGTTCTTTCCTTCATGCCGTAAAGTTATTTTTGCATCTGAACTCCTAAAACTCCTTAGAGAAAAAATCGTAAGAAATGACAAGAAGGTCATATAGTATAACAGTAAAACCTAAATAATTATTTAATTTTATAAAATGCTTTCAGACCTTCAGCAACAAAAAGAAATAACTCTTTATACTTTAACATTGAAAATGAGAAAGTGTTTAACTTCACTGGTGAGCAAAGGAACCCAAATGAAAAAATTAAATTAACTAAAAAAAAAAAAAATACAGAAACCAAAAAATCAAAAACAAAATCATCAAGTTGATCTGCAGAACTCTTATAAAATACATTTCTAATATTTTAAAACACCCTAATAACATAGCTCAGAGTCTCTGACATTAATAATAGTGAAAAACTGGAAATGACTAAGTGCCCAACAATAGGGGACTGCTTACATAAATTGTGATAGATGGATACAATGGAATACTGAAATACTTCTTTACCATGTTTAGCAGGGAGGGACAAGAGCTCATGATATAGTTGAGTATACAAAACAATAATATGTGTATGACCCTATTTATTCTTTTTTTTTTTAAGCTGCATGTATAAGCAAAACATGCTGGAAAGATAATGCAAAATGTTAACAGGTGATAAATATACGGATGACTTAAATTTTCCTATGGCTTATCCAGGGTTAAAATTTTCTAAAATAAACATGAGCTATTATCACTAAAAAGTTAAAGAGAACATGAGTCTAAAACTCTTAACACAAATTTCCAAGTATCAGCTATCATATTAATAGCCTCTAAAAAAAGTTTGTCATGATATGCGCACAGTCTGTTTAATATCATTATGTACTAACGATAAAAATAGTAAACCTCACTTTTCATTTTGGTCACTAAGTGTGGGGTAAGCAAATAAAAATATTCTGTCCTAGAAACTTAAAAGTTTTCTTTTTAGCAAGATGCCATTTGTGGTGATAGACCACCAGGTAGCAAAAAAGGTTAGCCTCTCTGGGTAAATATAGTATAATTATATAGTTTATAAAATTAAAGTAAAATGTACATATTTACTATGACTATTACTTTTGCTCAAATAAAATCCTCTTTAAAAATAAAAATAAAAATTGAAGTAAAAATGAAACTAGACAAATATGAATCAAGATAGAAACAAATTTTGGAGGGGGAGTATTATTAGAAAGAGAGCTTCCAGAGAGAGTTCACCTATGGTCAAGGAGAGAGGACATTTGTTGGGAGTCAGAGATATACATAAGTGTTATAATAAAAACTTCAAAGATCCTGCAGTATATACACCTGAGGAGGTTAACAGTATGAACAGACTAGCCATGCCTGATTAATCTGATCTGGATAGAGCTAAATTTGTACTAACTCTCCAGCTTTTGTTTAGGATTTTCTTTCAGATTCTCAGCCATTCAAGTCTCTTGGATCTGTAATCCACTTACTCATTTTTTTTGTTTGTTTTTCTCTCTCCTAATCATTTGCTATCCTTGTCTTAAGATTTCTAAGAGTTTGCTTACTCTTGCCTCCTCTTTAGTTAGCAGTTTGCTTCCCTTGTGAGAAACTTGTTTTAGAAAATCAGTATTTTGTATTTACTTTAACTCTTTTGTAAAAGAGTTTTGCCTTGTGTGTCATTACATTATTCATCTCAGACATCCTCACCCAACAGATTTCCAACATTTCTTCTAAGCAGTCTGAAAGCAAATTACATCTTGGTATATTTACATAATCCTCTATTTTGCAAAGCATCGTCTTTCAAGGTATTTTAAGTCTTGGAGAAAGAATGATGTTCAGAGAACAAAATGAGAGTCAAGAAAGTAAACTCTAAGGACCTCCAGGAACTATTTGGTGTCCGAATATGGAACAATTAAAGTACCAAAAATAACTGGAAAAGAGGAAAAAGAAAGAATGCAGTGAGATGAGGGGCACACTAGTAGAAGTTTGTGCAACTGAATGTTGAGCAAAATAAAGGAAGATGAAGCAAAGCACCCAGATGCCAGGGATGATGAACACAATTTAGGGGTAGAGGCGAGAAGTGAGCGGCAAGATGTAACCAGAGGTCCTGCTGGTGGAACCAGGGGTGTTACTCAGGCTCTAATGTGCCGTCACAAAGTGCATGATGATGTTGACCTAATGAATAAATCAGCCACATGCTTTTTACCTTGAGTTTCTAAGTCATGCGTGATCAGAGGTTATCCCTCAGGATACAGAAAGGAGAAGTTTAAGGAGTAAACATTATGAATGCCATTGTTAATAATCATGCTACTCTCCAGCTTGCTTTCAGAGCACAATCCTAAGATGCTGCCTTGATCTCAGAATACGGCACTCTTAAGAGACAGATGAGGTTTGGCACATGGAAAAAGAACCCTTGAGGTACTCCCCCCACACCCTAAAGTGTCTAAAGCTTGCTAGAGGGAAAAGTAAAAAATAATTCTTACTCATCCTCGCAGAATGGTTTACAGAGAGTAAATAATCCCAGTTTTCTATCATATTTCTAAACAAACAAACAAAAACGTGCAAAGGAAATGCAAGCATGTGTCCTCTCTCCAGTGAGGATATATATACACACTCATTTTTCACTTTTTTTCATGGTACTTTGGTTAAAGTGTAATAACGTATTACTTGGTGACCCACTCTGATCGAGATCAGTGGGAAATATGATAAACACAAGAAAGAGCTTTCTCGGGGAAAAGGGTATGGGAAAATAACAATTTTATTACAATCAGAAGATCTGGTTTCAATCTGGATTCTATTACTAATATTACTAATTGTGATCTTTAAAGGGTCACTTTAAAAGATCCAACAAGTGGAAAATCAGTCAGAACATAATTAACAACACAATCAACTGGATCTAATTGACATCTATAGATTATGTCATCCAATAATAGAATACACAATCTTCTCAAGCTTACAAGAATATTCACCAAGACAGACCACACTATAGGCTATAAAACACACTTTAATAAATCTAAAAGAATGAAAACTATACAATGTCTTCTCTCAAATGACAATGAAATTAAACTAGAAATCAGTAACAGAATGATAGCTGGAAAATTCTAAAATACTTGGGAGATTAAACAACATGCTTCTAATTAACACATGGGTCAATGAATAAATCTCAAGAGAAATTTACAAATATTTTGAGCTAAATGAAAATGAAAATACAACTTATCAAAATTACGGATGCAGAAAAAGCAATGCTTGAGGGAAATTTATAGCAGTAAATGCATATATTTAAAAAAGATCTAAGCTTATACCTCAGGAAATCAGACAAAGAAGAGCAAATAAAATCCAAAGTAAGTAGAAGAAAAAAAAATACAAAATTAGAGCACAAATCAATAAAATTGAAAACAGGAAATCAATAGAGAAAAATCAATGAAACAGAAAACTGGTTCTTTGAAAAGATCAATAAAATCAATAGGCCTCTAGGTATGCTAAATAAGGAAAAAAAGACAGAGAACACAAACTTCTAATATCAGAAATACAAGAGAACATCACTATAGATCTCATGAACATTAAAAAGATAATAAAATGCTATGAACAACTCTATGCCCACAAATTTGATAACACAGGTGAAATGGATCAATTCCTTTGAAGACACAATCTGCCAAAACTCACACGAGAACAAACCACCTGAATGGGCCTACCTCTATTAAAGAAACTGAATCCACAATTAATAACATTCTAAAATAGAAAGCACCAGGCCCAGATGGGTTAACTGGTGAATTCTATTAAACATTTAAGAAAGAAATTATACCAATTCTCTACGATCTCATTCAGAAGATAGAAGCCGGGAGGAATACTTCCTAATTTATTCTATAAGGCAAGCATCACCCTAACAAAACCAAACAGAACATCAACAAACTGAATCCAACGATGTATAAAAAGAATTATACATCATGACTAAGTGAGATTTATAACAGGTATGCGAGGCTTATTAAACATTTGAAAATCAATTATTGTAATGCATCACATCAACAGGCTGAAGAATTTGAAAAATCACATGATCTTATTAATAGATGCAGAAAAAGCCTTTGACAAAATTCATCATCCACTCATGATAAAAACTCTCAGTCAATTGGAAAGAAAGGGAGTAACTTCCTCAACTTGATAAAGAATATCTATAGAAAACCTACAGCTATTATCATATATAATGTTGAGAAGCTCACGAGTCTACCACTAAGATCTGAAACAAGGCAAAGATGTTCCCTCTCTCTACTGCCTTTTAACATGAAGCTGAAAATCCAAGCTAATGCAATAAGAAAAGGAAATAAAAGGCCTACAGATTGGGAAGGAAGAAATAAAGCTGTTCATAGACAACATGACCATCTATGTAGAAAATGTGAAAGAACTGAGAAGAAAAACCTCTTGGAACTAATAAGAAATTACAGCAAGATTGCAGGATACAAGTTTAATATACCAAAGTCAATCAATTTCTTGTAAACCAGCAATGAATGAGTAAACTTTGAAATTTAAAACACAAAACTATTTACATTAGCAGCTCCCAAAATGAAACCCTTAGGTATAAATCTAACAACGACAACAAAAGTTCTGTATGAGAAAAACTACAAAACTCTGGTGAAAGATATAAAATAAAACTAAATAAATGGAGAGAGATTCCATGTTCATGAATAGGGAGATTCAATATGGTCAAGATGTCAGTTATTCCTAACTTGAGCCACAGAATGAATTCAATTCCAATCAAAAATCCCAGCAGGTTAGTTTGTGGATAACGACAAACTGATTCTAAAGTTTATAAGGAGAGGCAAAATACCTAGAATACTCAATTTGATTTTAAAGGACAAAGTCAAAAATTGAAACTACCTGGCTTCAAGACTTACTATAAAGCTACAGTAATCAAGACAGACTAGTATTCGTGAAAGAACAGACAAACAAGTCAAAGGAGCAGAAGAGAGGGCCCAGAAAGAAACCCACATAAATAAAGTCAACTGGCCTTGGATAAAGGAGCAATGAAAAGACTTTGGAGCAAAGACAGTCTTTTCAATAACTGGTAATAGAACAACTGGACATCCACATACGAAAGAAAGAAAGAAAGAAAAGAAAGAAAAGAAAGAAAAGAAAGAAAGAAAGAAAGAAAGAAAGAAAGAAAGAAAGAAAGAAAGAAAGAAAGAAAAGAATCTAGACACAAATTTTATACCCTTCACAAAAAATAACTCAAAATGGATCAGAGCCCTAAATGTAAAATGCAAAACTATAAAAGTTCTAGAAGACAACATAGGAGAAAACCAATTAACCTTGGGTATAGAGGTGACTTTTTAGATATAACACCGAGAGTATGATCCAAGAAAGAAATAAGTGATAAGTTAGACGTCACTAAACTTAAAAACTTGTGCTCTGTGGAAGACAATGTCAAGGGAATAAGCAACAGATTGAGGGAAAATATTTGCAAAAGACATATTGATAAAGGACTATGATCCAAAATACACAAAAAAACTCTTAAAACTCAACAACAGGAAAACAAACAACCCAATTAATATGGGGAAAAGACCTCAACAGATTTCACCAAAGAAGATATATGGATGGCAAATAAGTATATGCAAAGATGCTTCACATCATAGGTTACACAGAAACGTAAATTAAAACAACAATGAGATATCACTACATACCTATTAGAAAGACCGAAATCTGGAACACTGACAACACCACATGCTGATGAGGATGTGGAGCAAGAGGAACTCTCATTCACTGCTGCTGGATATGCAAAACGACACAGCCACTTTGGAAGGCAGTGTGTCAGTTTCTGAAAAAACTAAACATGCTCTTATCATATGATCCAGCAATCGTGTTCCTTGGTATTTACCCAAAGGATAAACATATTTGCACAAATACACACACAGATGTTTGCAGCAAGTTTATTCATAACTGTCACAAATTGGAGGCAACCAAGATATCCTTAAATAAGTAAGCTAATAAATGAACCATGATATATTATGCAATAGAATATTATTCAGTGATAAAAAGAAATGAACTATCTCAAGTTACAAAAAGACACAAGAGGGCTTTATGCAAACTGTTAAGTAAAAGAAGCCAATCTGAAAAGGCTATATACTATATGATTCCAACTATCTGGCATTCTGGAAAAGGCAAAAACTACAGACAGTAAAAAAAAAATCAGTGATTGCCAGTGGGTGAGGCAGAAGAAGGGAGGGATGAATAGGGGAAGCCCAGGGTATTTTTAGGGTGGTGAAACTATTCTATGTGATACTGTAGTGGTGGATATATATCATACGTTTGTCAAAACCCATGGAATGTACACAGAGTTAACCCTAGGGTAAACTAAGGAATTTAGTTAATGTATCCATATTGGCTCATCAATTGTAAGAAATGTACCATACTAATGCAAGATGCTGATAATAGGGAAACTGAAGGATGAGGGGACATGGCACATGGGAACTCTACTTTCTGCTCAATTTTTCTATAAACCTAAAACTGCTCCAAAAAATAAAGCCCATTAATTTACAAAAGAAGTACTTCTCAGAATGATCTATAAACTCATTCATATTTAAGACTGCAATAATCTTCTCAAAAAATAAGAAATACTCCAAATATTGTGATTTAAGCTATAAAGCAACACTTGAACATTAATGGCCAAATGGCTCAGTTATGTCCTTTAAGAAAAACAAAAAATTTGCTCAAGCACAGCCACTGATCTAAATTTGTCTTATAATTCAAAAGCACTTAAGTCTAAATGTAGAGAGCATCCTAAACACTGCTGAATGTTGATGGAATAACATCTGTGGTCAAGGCAGAACCCCATTTTGTGGTATAACATGTTTAGATCTGTAACTCCATCAATGCCCCCACAGATTTTTCTATTTTATGTACATATTTATTCCAACAGACATGAAGGCAATGCTTTGTATACCAAATGGCAGAGCACACCTTATTCCTGCTGAAAGTAAAGGCTTCATTCAGCGTGCAGCATAAGCACATATAGGGAGGGGGCCTAGCACAAATCTGTATTATGCCCTCTGCAAAATTACACACTGATGAAACTACACCGAAGACTTGCTTTGGTTCCAAAATGACATCTTTACAACATCCCTTAAGAACATTCTCAAAGCCAAAGACACACTTTAATAGAGGCCCCTAAGAGAAGAGTTCCCAAGCTGCGTACCTCAAGAAACTATGCTATCAAGAGCTTTGCTCTCAGCTAAGAAGACGCAGCTAACATGAAATATATCTGCCAGAAATTTGGATACAGAAATAATAATCAGGTCTCAGAAGATATTTTTCCACCATTTGCAAAATTAAAACACCTCAATTTCAAACTGCCTTTTTAAGGCTTCTGTGAATTACATCTACAGTCAGGTTGGTCACCCCGAACACCTTTCATAAAGTAGCACTCCACGGCACAATGATTTTGCTCTTCAGTCCTAACCCAAAGGGTATGGGGTCTTTGAGCCTCTTCCTGTGGAAGCAACCTCAAACGGAGGTGGGTGCTAAGGACTCTGGAGCCCCACCTCCGATTTCCCGTTGCAGCCACACCCGTAGCCTGTTCTGCTTCTCGCTGACAACTGTGTCCATGACAAATCGCAGCTGACACCACACCACTTCCCCTGCTTCCGTTTCCACACACAATATTTACTGGTGACACACGTCAAATGGTTAATAATAAAGCTTGCTCATCAGACAGCTAAATTGGTTAAATTCTGGTTAGGTTTAAAGAGTCAATCCGAATTCTCTTTAGAATACAATCAAAGTTCATTTAAATGAATAAAAACGGTTTTGAGGACGAGTGATTCCAAAAAAAAATAATTTTGTCAATATTTCCTTCTTTTTAAGTTTCATGTTGGAAAGGATCAGAAGATTCTTAGATTTCAAAAACAGCTAATTAATTACTTGTATAAAAAGTGAGTCTGTATGCAACCCTAAGATTGTTCTATAAATAGCATTCTAAAAGTAAGGTTCAGGTACATCAAAAATTCAGCCTCGTTTTCTTTAATGATGATGGCAGAGTAGTGCAGGGGTTCAACTGTTTGTACAAATGGGGCAAAAAGAACAGAAATAAAATCTGGGGACTAATACCATATATTACCTTTATTTTGTTTTTGTTTTTTTCCCTACTAAGCCGTTTAGAAAGAACTTTTATAAATTTCATCCTTCTGGCTGTTGTTTCGTAATTTTCCTTCTCCTTGCTTGCCTATTAAAGGCAACTGACTTGTCAAGAAGGAAAACAAAACAACAAAAATGATTAAAAGAGAGAAAAAATGTAGGTTTACATTATACCACTGGATAAAGAGTCTTGAAAAAAAATTAATATCTATAGTATATGTGACTTAGTGGTCGACAAAGAAACAATAAAAAGCAATCACTGCAAAATTTAAAGTGGTTTGATAAGACTGAGCCTACCTCCAAAAGTCTTTGAGGCACAACTGGAAGTTATAAGACAGGTCATTCATTAAGACAGATACCCCTTACTCCAGTTTCCATGACTATTTGCCAGATAACTAGAAATACCTTCATGTAAATTTCTCTCACACAAACACATTAACACAGAGGAAGATTCATAGAATAAGATCCAGAATATAACTTCCTTCACCGATTTCAAATATATTCCTGCATTCCTCCCAACCTAAAATATATAACGTGAATTATCCTTAATAAACCCATGTGCTTTAGACAGGTATAACCTTAACCTTTAATGACAAAGAATCTCGGTGATAAAGAACAGTTATTATCACCCTCTTAATTTTCTTCTCTTAAAAGTTACTAGTATTCTATATCTTTAGTTCACTTTTCTTCTCGATTCTTACAAAGTTGTCTTTGTAGACAAATGTGCTACCTCTGAAACAGAGAAGGAATGATCAGATTTTTACTTTTTATCCCCTGTCATGACTGTCATCATGTTTCAGAAAAGTATGGGAAGAGTCTGCCAAATTAATGCTCTTAAGATTGCAACTTTGTACACATCTAAATCTTTTAGGCTATAGAATAAAACCTGAACTCCTGAAAACCACCATCTTCCTGAATCTGGTCCCTCCCAAGAGTGTCCTAAATGGAGTTAAAGAAACTGATTAATACTGATTTTCCTAGTAATCTTAGTTTTTACTTCAAAATATGAAACTAGGCTAACTAGACTATTTAAGGATTTTTCATGCTCTACTTCCAAGATTTTTATCCTACCCCTCCCAAGCTCATGGAAGATTTAAAAAAAAAAAAACTGCCATGTTAAGTGGCATCTATTACTACTGTTGTCCCTACTAGAGATGGTCTAAGCCTCGAGGAACTTAAAATCCAGTTGAAAACACAATAATGCTATATTAAACCCAATAAAAGTCTATTTCTGATTGCTCTGAAATGAGCCCCACAGATGAATGATAGAGTGTGCATTCTCAGTGGTGGAAACTGGTACTCTAAGAGTGAAAAACTGTTTTGTGGGCATTAAAATTTCAGAGGAGGAAGGGAATGGTTAGGAAAAACCTGTCTAAGACAATAACAAAAAATTAAAAAGGCTGAGAAACACTGCGAGAGGAACCCACGGAGAGCTTTATATTTGCTACTAAACTGGCTAAATTACCCTGAACAAATTACTTAACCTGAGTCTCACCTTAATATACCACTAACATTATGGGATTTTTTTTTGGTTGGATTCCAACTACATCTTCTCATCTTTCACTTCACAAGTTTAATGTTCCTTCTTTAAAGGGATCCTTTCCTGACCTGGGTCTAACACAGGTCTTCCTCTTATTCTCTCTCAGCACTACTGATTCACTTTCACAATCTGTGGCTATAGACTTGCTTCCTTGCTTTGATTGGATGTGTGCTACATTAGGTGACAGGTTCCATGAGGGGAGGGACTATGTCTGTTTGTTTACAACAGTACACCTAGCCTGACACAAAACAGGTGCATGCTGGTTCTTGCCAAGCACTTCCCCTTCACCAACTTTTACTTTCCCAAAATACTGAAGGATGTGCCAAGACCCTTTTTTAGAGCTTAACCCCAAAGGATGGTCTCCAATACTAGTAATTCACTAACTCTTTAAAACCACTTTGAGGCCCCCTTGGCCTCAGAGCATAACCTGCCAGAAAATTTCCCCTAAATCTCTGATCACTTATAAAAATTTTAGTATGACTTTTATAGTTTTTATAATAATAAACTTGATATTAAGGGAATGGGCTGGCGAAAGAATGTGCATATTTTTAGAATGCAAGATTGAATATCAAAATGCCTTTTTGTTCACTCTTCAAGATGTCCAGAGAATTTAAAAGACTTTCCCTTTCTTACTCCAGCGGCTGCTGTCACACTTTCAGGTGCATCAATAACTGAGCTAACAGAGATGAGGCCGTGAAGTCTAGGACACACCTGTTTCACACGCCATGGGCAGGAAACCTAATGCAAAGGAGAGGCGAGCAGGTGTGCCAGGCAGAGGGAAAGCAAACTTGAGATATGGGAAGTCATTTCAAATCAGAACAGCTCACATTTGGAAAGCATACTTCTTCCCCCCGCCTCCCCCGCCCCCAAAAATAGCTTCTACTCAATTAGGAGGAGCCATATCAGGAATTATTACAGTGAAATGAGTGTTAGTGAAAATATAACATGAGAAGATCAGGACGATGAGACATTCTTTGGACTTCCTTACAGTAACGACTATATACCTTTTTCCTACTGTATCAAGACATTTGACAAGTTCTAAACTGTAAGTTTAATTGGAAAAAGTAAAAGATAAGACATACGTATTTGTGTGTGCATGCATGTACGCATGTATCTAATTCATATATTCTATATATAGATCTATATCTCTATATAAAAATTATGTGGATTAAAACAAAAAATACTTCATTCTCTCAGTTTTCTATTAAATGTGGTCTACAATTAGGATGGCCATATAATTTAACATCCTAACCAGGCCAGTTTTGAAAGTGAAAGACAGCCTTACTAATAATTATGCCAGGACAACAAGTACACACTGGGGCTAGCCTGGGCAAGCCAGGACACATAATCACCTTGATTATAATAAATAAAGCCCATAGAAAATTGCAAGATTTCAGGAAATAAAAATCAGATGAACAATATTAAAATGTGTCTCCTTTAGTAAAATGTTTTCAAAAGTGTTTAGGAGATGAATTTTAAAAGATAAAGTCCACAAAGCATTTCGACCCTACGAGGCAACATTCTATTAAACAAAGGATATAAATTAAAGAATAGTAAATTATTAACATATGAAATTAATTAATCTCTAATAGGAACAGAAGCTTAAACTAATATTTTCTTTAATTAAGAAAACCAATCCTTTCTGAAAACATAAGCTGACCCCATACGGACATTTCTGCACCATACTCTCTAGTACCACTTAGTTATTTCTGTTACTAGGAAACATTTGCACAAAAACAAGATTTACATCCTCCTCTTGCTTCTCTTCTTCTACCTAAAGGAATAATCTCCATTATAGCAATACACTTAATATCTCCACAGCAACTAGCATAATTGGAGTGTTGCAACAGAAGGATAATGAAGTAGAAAACAAAGGAATAGTAGTGTAGAAGAAGAAAAAAAAAACACTTCAAACAGCATTGGTGGGAAAAGAATGACCAAGAAAAAAAAGAAAACTCACTAAATAGAACCCTTTGGAGGTCGCTAAGGTAAGTGATTATAAGGCCTTTATGTTACTTAAGTATGCAATAGGGCACGTAAACATTTCAGAAATGGCGAAATGTATGGAGTAACTGCGGTGACTTCAAAAGAACACAGAGGTGGGGAAGAGATGAGGTTTCTGAAGTACGTAAGACGTGATTTCCATAGGTTTTCATCTGTAGCTTCCAAGAAGGTGCAGGGTCTCAGAAGAAAGGACTAGACTAAGCGAGCCTTCCAAATCAATCCCTGGCAATGAGTGAGGTGAAGGAGGGAGCAGAAGGAAAGGCGATGGATAGGGAAGGAGGAAGGCAGCGGGGCGATCCTGGGCCAAAGACATTCTCAGCCCAGGCAAGGCTGCAGCTAAAGAAGGCACAGGGAGCAGACTGAGAATCAGGAAAACAGGGCTCTGCATTGGCCTCTGCCTGACACAACACAGGAGTAAATAATACAAGCAAACAAGCAAGATTTGTGTCTACTCAACTCATTCATTCAGAAAATGTATATATTGAGCATCTGCATCATGTTAGAAAATACCAAAAAAAAAAAAATGCATAAATTTTGCTCTTAAGGAGCTCCATCTAAAAAAACACATAATTTCAACAGAAAATCATATTATAATATGGTAGTCCTATGACAGAGAAAGGCCTAAGTAGTCTGGAACGAGGAGGAAACACCTCTCCCATGGGAGTAAAGTGGAGAAGAGAGGAAGGCGCCCTACAGGGGATGCCGGAAGTCAATGCATTTGTGCTTTCAATCACTCCTCTAAAAATGGCTCAACAGGATCACCACCTAAAAGGAATCTTCCATATTACGAAACCCAACGAGTACTGTGTTCTCACTAACTCAACTGCTCAAGAACTTACAACAGAACTGATCATTCCATCCTGCTTTAAGCCTGTGATTCTGTTGGCTCTTCCAGTCCTCCTACATCAACTGGTTACTCCGTGGTCTCCCACTTGATCCATTAACTCTGTTATTCCTCAGAGCCTGATCTCTGTCTCTCTTCTTTCCCTACAAAATCTCCCTAGGTGATCTGAGATGTCCCATAAGATTACACATCACTTCTGTGCTGAGACAACTCTGACCTTGATCTTCTCCCTGAATGTAGGTTTCTCAATCACTGCTGGCCATTTGACATCTCCATTTGGATGACAAATAGGCAGCTCGAACTAACCGATGGCCAAAACAGAACTCTATTCCGTACAACCCTGTCACCCAGCAACACACTAGGAGTCTGCACGACTTCTACTACTCTCTCATGTCACCCACCTAAACCTATCCTTAAGTCTTGTTGATTCTATCTCCAAACCTCTCGAACCCATCCACCACTCTCGCCTCCAATACTGCCACTCTATGCCAGATCACCTTACTTCGTCTCCTGTAGAATGCTACCACTAGCTTCATAACTAATCTTTCTTGCTTCTACTTGCCCCTTTCTACTCCACCCTGACCAGCAACCAGGGAGATGTTACAGTGTGAATCAGATCATGTCCCTCTCCTTCTTTGATCACTTCACAATGCCTTCTCATCGCATTGGGAATGAGATTCATACTTCTTACAGGGTCTGCAAGCTCTACCCACCCTGGTCCTGCCTGCCTTGTGACCTTCTTTCTCACTCCTCTCTCTTGCCAGGACACTGCCGCCAAACTTGTCTAATGAAGCACAATCCCTCCCCTGTAGATGCATACTGTTCCCTCTGCTGGCCCCTTCTTATCCCTCACATCTCAGTGCAAATCTGATCTCTTCCAACAAACCTTTCCTGACAACGTTAGAGAAGATTTCCCCAGCCACTCGCTAGTGTTACCATATTTCCTTTAAAGAAGTCCAAATCCACACTTATCTTGTTTATTGGTTTTACTCGCTTATCATCTGCTCAACCTCCCTTTTCAGTACCTTTTCCTCTCTCAGTACACAAACTCAATCTCTTAAATTAAGGTAGACACTTAATTTACTGTTCACTGAACCCCTAGAATCAAGAATAACATCTAGCACATAGCAAGTGCTTGAAAAATTGTGTTGAATGCATTAATCAGTTTCCGAAAGAATCAAGGAAGGCTTGGACGGTTTCAGCCATTTGTGTAGTGCAGGTATTTGATAAAATCAGCACGTTTATGAAATCCAAAGCAACCTACCTCAAGAGCTGGATGAGAACAGTGGCTTGCCCAGTGGCTGAGGGAGCTTTTATGCTATGAAATCCGCTGTTATGAAATCCTTCTTCTCCATTTAGTTATTCTCCCTGCCCCTCCCCGCAACAGACCTGCACTACCCCCTTCCTTCCTCCCCCCTCTTTTCTCCCTCGCTCATACTGTGCTTGTCTTCTTATGCTCTAGTCTTATCTGTTCCTGATAGACTGATATTTAATGTCAACTACTGACTTCTCTGAGCTAGTGGTTTGCTTCCAAATTTGTAGCAATAAGCCAGTGAACAAGAGCACATTAGTAAACAACATAATGTACATAAATAGGCAAGGATAGGGAAGAGGTGGTGATGGATAAACAGGTAGACAGTGAGGTGACAGAGATGAGATACATGTGGTGAGGCACCAGGCCTGAAACTAGGCCAGATGTTGCACACAACATCCTGTTTCATAGCTCACGAAGGCATATGAGCAGCCATCTTTTCTATATGTATGGATCTGATAGTCTAAATATTTCATTTATAGGCCCAGACACAACTCCTGGCACCAAAATTCACAAATTTACATGACAGATGACCTTAGAGATGTTTCACTGTGCCATTCAGCCTATCTCTTTGTTCTAGCAAAAGGTACCTGAACCAGTTTTCTCTGTTGCTCACTAAGGCGACTCCATCATATAATCCCATTTTTAAATATAACAGACCAAAGTCATTGGATTATTAAGGGATTATCCTCAGATTCATGCAGGGTACTGCTCCGTAAGTATAAGGCTGGCCAGAGCTGCACAATGTGGTAGCTGTAGCCCCATGTGGCTACTGAGCACTGGAAATGAGGTCAGTCCACTTTGAGATATGCTCTAAGTGCAGAATACACACCAGATTTTGAAGACTTGGAAAAAAAATATGAACATTTCAGATATTTTATATGTTGATTCTAATTGATACTATCAGATATAACATTATGATATATTGAGTTAAATAAAATGTTCTTAAAATTAATTTCACCTGTTTCTTTTTACTTTTTGTAATGCGGCTGTTGAAAAACTCAAAATATATATATGGCCATCATGTGTGATTCCCCTTATATTTTCATCGGACAGCACTGGGTTCTTAGGGTATGGTTACTCCCTGGAAACAGGTTAGAACCTTGTCTATGGTCTTTGCAAGCTCAGAGAGTATTTCATCAGTTCACCCAGGAGAGAGAAGCTCTGGTACTCTAATGAAAGATGTAACAGAAAACATTGTTAATTTATCAACGATGGGTGGGAGATGAAGACTAGTGAAGGAAGTTACTTGGAGACATATATAGCCATACATCCTCATTCTGCTATGGAGATATTGGCAGGAAAAATCACGCTATTAACCAAGAATCGCTTGATGAGGATAAAATGCAAGCAAATGAGTCAGAGTCCTATGGTACGCTACGCCCACAGAGCCATGTCTTGAGACCTCCCTAGACAAGAGAAGTGACGGGCTAGAAAAATCTCCTGCTAAAGCATTTTTGAATACAGGCAAAACTTTTCCTTCACTCACATCATAACATTTATAAGAGGAAATTGACTACACGCGCGCGCGCACACACACACACACACACACACACACAATTTATTTTCCCTTAAACTAACAAAGTGACTCCAGAGCTAAAAAGAACATACTTAAAAAGAATTACAAATATGAAAATATCTTATCTCATGGTTTTAACAGTTTCTAATATTTTTATACTTCTAAACAAGTCTCTTCCCCCTTAGAAACTGTTATATATATTTATACCATCCAACTAATTCTCCACCATATTTCCTTAAAAGTATTTTTTTTTAAATCCTACATTATCCCTTATTTCATTTCAAGGCAGAAAGACTCCCAAGATTTTATTTCTTACAGTGGTGCTCTTTCTACATTGCATAATGGGAGGCCCTTAACTGGAGGAAGTTGTCTCCGAATCACGATATTAGATTGTTACTGGAGGATTTCATACAAAACAAAAACAAAACAAAACAAAAACTAATTCCATTCGTGATGATTCTTATTATTTTTAATTTCAGTAATTGACACTTCCATCTCAAGACATCGTCTACTCTGGGTCCTATCACCCTCTAGGTCCTTATTACAGATGATCCAACAAATGATTACCACCATTTATTTGTTTAATCCATTACAATTTGGGAAGCCCTTGTACATAGATGTGCCCTTGCTTTCAGAAAATTCATAATAATGTTGCTGGGAAAGCAGAGCAAACAAGATTAAAAGAATTTAAAGAGAACCTGAAGTAAACACTCAAGGGACAACTCCCACCACCACGACCAGCACCACATCTGGGCCAACATCTCAGCCCAAACAAATGCCAGGTTGTTCTGACTGCTATGGCACTATATGGGATGCAGAACCACATTTCCTAGGCGACTCTAGTGAAAAAATGCCTGAGGTGGCTCAACTTGCTCCATAATCATATAAGCAATAAGTCTTTTTTTTTTTTTTTTTCTGAAAACTTGGTACTGTTGTTTTAAATATCTGCTAGTTATGGAAATGTATACAATTATAAAAAGTGAACTACCCTTCCCCAAAGTGGTGAATTTTACATGTAAAATAAAATAGCCCTCAAAACGTAAAATACTTGCTATACCTGATGTGTCCACAAAAATATATCACGAGAGTACATAGCCCTGTCCCAGGGCTGCATGGCTGACATAAGAAACAATCGAAACATAGATTCTTCGAGTCACTGTCTGTTTTATGTTCTAGGAAACTCTCTGTTTCCTGTTTCTGTTGTAACAAGTTATTAGAAATGTAGTGACTTGGAACAACACAAAGTTATTTTCTTACAGTCTGGAGGCCAGATGTACAAAATAGGTCTCACTGGGCCAGAACCAAAGTGTCAGCAGGGTTGCATTACTTTCTGGAAGCCCTAGGGGAGAACCTTGCCTTTTCTAGCTTCTAGAGACTGCATTCCTTGGCTCATAGCCCCCTTCCATCTTCAAAGCCAGCAATGGCCATCTGAATTTTCTTTAACAATGCCAACTGTCTGGTTCTGATTCTTCTGTTTCCCTTTCCACTTATAAGGACCCTTATGATTACATTGGGTTCACCCAGGTAACCCAGGATAATCTTCATATCTTAACATCAACTGATTAGCAACCATAATTTCCCCCTCTATTATGTAAAATAATACATTCACAGATTCTGAGGAATAAGATGTGAACATCTTTGGGGGACCATTATTTTGCCTAACACCATCTTCAATAGTAATTAGAAAACAGCTAGATAAACCTCACATGCACAAGCAACTCTCCTCCAATAAGGATATTTAACTATTTTAATTTACAATAGGTGAAAGCCCTAAAACTTAAAAAAATAAACTGGTCGAATAGCAGGCATAAGATTGCAACTCATCTCACTGAGCTGAGTACACTAATTAGCGGAATGGGAGACCACAATGCTCCTTTCCCAGGTCACCAGGCCAAACAGAGCACTCAGAAGGCTCAGAGAGAAATGTTTGACAATAGTCTATTGAAAATTAAGCGTCAATATCTTTCAATAATGATAATGAAACATATGACCTAGTTGTAACCCTCCACATAGTAAATCATAAATTGATAAGGATGTTTGGACAGGTGTGATTTTTCCTTTGATAAAGATACAGGTGTAAGGACACGAATGAAGCCCAAGCTGTGAGACACGTGCTAGATTCCACCACAGTGCAGTGGATAGACCCTGCAGCCAAACTGTCTGCTTTAGAACTTAATTCTGCTGTGTGACCTTAAGCAAATGACTTAACCTCTCTTTATGTTTCAAATAGGGACTCTAATATGGTACTACCTGAGAGTGATTCAGCAGTAGTAAATGACTAATAGTTGTAAGTGCTGAAAACAAATCCTGGCATATAGTGAGCATTGTATTTGTTAAATAAAATCTTAAATGTTCCTGCTTGCTGCTTATAACTTGCCAACCAAGCTATATTCAAAGGGAATATACTTCTTAGAGCTAACCCATCATAGAGGATATGATATTATACATTGTTTTAACAAAAACAATACCCTTTGTTGCCATTAAAGTTTGGTAGCAACTACTGGGGTAGTAATAACTGGATGGTTAAGCAACGTACTGAACAAATGCAAATCTCAGAAAACAGTAGCAGCTGTGTTAAATAAACCGTCTCAGGGCCTCCTAAAGAAAGACACACAGCATCAGGGAGGACAGTAGGGTTTGTGATTCTTAATAGCCCCAGCATTTTCTGGGACAGTGGTGTTCATGGTACAATAATCCTCAGAAGGCTGAGCTCTGTAAGGGACAGTAGCAGTTACACTACACTAATGCCACCAGCATCTGCCGTGAGGGCCGGCATATTGTTGCTTGCACTTTGAAAGCTTTTCAGCATTCACAGCTGATGTTATAAACTTCTTATGAAAGTTCCTGAATTCAATAGCAGTGTACGATCGACTTCAATATTTTTATTTTAACCCCACAGGAAAGGGGGAGGAAAAGGGGAGGGATAGGACTCAGACCGTACCAGCACAGGCAAGGTGTGACAAATGGATATTCTATTACAAAAGAAACGAGCCACCTTAACGAAAAATACAATTTGGTTTTTGAGGTAATAGAATTGAACTCTTTATTTTTAAAAGTTAGAGGTGCAGCTTATATAGAACAATAGCTGAGCCACTCAGTATTCACTATTGAACCAGGCATTATTCTCAGTGTTTTACACAAATAAAGTCAGCTAATTCATATGGCCATCTCATGAACTAAATACTATTTCCATTTTACAGCCAGGAAATGGAGGTTCATCTGAGGAAGCTGCTCAAGGTCACCTAGCAGGCAATGGCAGTAGTTTTGGCACTTAAGTCCACACTGGCTTAGGCCAGTGGGTGTTCATCTTTCTGGCATGACTTCCTGACCCTAACGCAGCACAAACCAGAGAAACATTCCAGGACAAACAATTCCATGTCAAAATACATCCCAACAAACCTGCCATATATCTCCAAAATGAGCGGAGACATGATGGGGAGCCAGCAAGGATCTTGGGCAACTCACGGGCATCAGAATCAGCTGGCTCTGGCTTCGAATCCCTGCTCCACCCACTCCCAGCTTTGCAGCTCTTGAGCGCATTAACCTTTCTAGACTGTTTCTACCTCCAGAGTGGAGATAACACAATTTCTATTTTGCAAGACTACCTGAAGATGAAGAGAGCATTTCATTTGATCTTCACTAGTACCTCTCTCAGAGTATCTACCATTATTTAACCACCACATTTTACCAGACTGTCTCCATCTCTGTGTATGGTGAAATGTGGAGAACCAACCTGAGCATCTGGCCTCTCTCTCTCTGGCCCCTCTGTTTCAAAGGCTTAGCTTCAGTTCCAACTACTGCTGCCAGTCTTTTCCTGAAAGGTCTCATTTCTCTTTGGAGCTGGGTGCTACCTAAAGGTATCCTTCCATGGCACCCCAATGAGTTAAGCAGTCCATGACCCCAAATCACTATATAATTAAAGTAATTCCCAGAAAAGGAAAAGTATCCTTAACTCATCTAGGCGGGCTATGTGTTAAGAATCGGTTTCCTAGGATGACTGGCAGAGACACCCCTGACACACATTTTTCACACCTGCCACACCCTCCGGGATCATTCAACATAACGCTAGTTCCAACGGGAGAAGTCAGTTCCCAGCAGGCCTGGAGAGGACACAAACCCCTTGAGGAACACAGAGCCCACCTTCGGCATCGTCCTGCAGTTCTCCTCCCACCTCCGGGGCTGCCCCTTCTGATTAGTGGGAAAGATTTTGAAAAGTTTAATTCTTATCATGTACTTTGCATTTCTAACCATCTCAATGAAAAAGAGGTAATTAAATTCCAAGGATAGATGCTTAGTCCCCAATTTTCCATAACTACGATGCCTCCAGTTCCATGGTTTCCATTGGATAGTAATTTGCCTTTATTCAGATAGTCATGAAGCCCTCCCGTGGTGTAGGCAAGTATGGTGGGTAGGTACACTTAGCCTTGAGGATGCCTAAGGTGGGTATTTCAGCTTCAACTCAATTTTCTCTGAGGCTCGCCTTCACAGCCGGGCATCTCTCCTTGCACAGTCGAAATGCATCACTCACTACACATGAGCCTCAACTCAGCACAGGCACTACCGGGCAGAGAAGTGGGCCCTTCTAGACTGGTTCACTTGACCTGACTTTTAGTAGCTGGATGTCTTTCCTGCTTCTTGGGCCTTCGACTTGTTATCTTTCATCTCTTTTCAATCCCCTAATTTAGTATGTGGTTTTTCTTTTTCTTTTTTAATAGTACAAAAGGGTATATCGAAAACAAAGATGTACAGTAAGACAAACACTCCATCAAGTTAACGCTTCTTCGAAAAATAAAAATCTAAGAAAGTGCACAAGTTTTGTTTGAAAGTTTGAAGTGACACTTCAAACTAAAACGCAAAATCGTAAGGTTAAATTTTGAACTGTAAGCAAATAATCAAATTAGGGTTTGGGAGTAGAGAAAAACCAATCAGCAAATAACTGATTATCCTATTTACACTTTAATTCTATTAAGTGTTTCTTTAAATTCTGTTTTGAAGTACAAGTCGTTATTAGAAATTAATAAATTGAACTGATCTTGGTTTCTCTATGAAGAGGCTGAATTGGTTACCATTCATACTCCAACATCCTTTAACAAAACTGTCAAAATAAAGTAACTAGCATGAGAAATGAAAAAATAAGCCCAGAGAGAAATTAAAATTTTGATTCAGGGTAGCAATGAAGGTATGATATTACAATAAAACTTGAGAATGTTTAAACGAAGATATGCTTCTTACCTATAATGAAAATTAGCTAATGGAAATTTCTTTCACTTTCATTAAATTAACCCAAAATGTCTTACCAATAATATACTTCTCAAGAGATCAAAGAAAAAAATGTGTAAGATTTTTTAAAAGGTGACCTATTTAAAAGTGATGGAGCTTATTTTAAATCTAGTGATAAATCTGCTAAATGTAGTATCTGTAAAATCTAACATGTCTGCCCTACTGGGGTCTAAGGAAGCAAACTGCAAAAGTAGAATTTCTTTTAGACAGCTGCTTGGCAAACTCAGACTGCTCCCTTCTGCTATCCTTTCCCACAAAAGAAGTCAGCTTTAGGGCTAATAAGAATACAAACACAAATAGTTCTTTAAGAAAGCCCCTGTGTGTTCCCTTTTCATTAGATAAATCCCTTGTGTAATGAGCTACTGACCTATTGTGAACCTCCATAGAGAATGTTGATCCATTGCTAAAATCTTATGAAAAACACAAAAGGAACACAGAAATAAAAACTCTTAAATTTTAAAGGGAAAGGAAAAAGTTTTCTAATTCTGAATATGGTAGAGGAAAAAAAGAGTTCATTCTCTAAATTAAACACCAGAATTCACTTTTTAAATGCAAAATGAATAATCATGGATGTGCACAGACATATAGCTAAAAGGATATTTAATGCAAGTTGCTTAAAATAGTAAAAACTGGAAACTAACTGTCCAACGATAGGGAATCAGTTAAGTCGAGATGCACACATATAATAGAAGACTATAAATGATGATGTATGAGTACTTTAGCTATATAAAGATATACATATTTGAGTAAAAAAAAAAAAAAAAGCAACTTAAAACAGTATGTAGAGAATGGGCCCAGTTTTGTAGAGAACAACATTCTGCCTGTGCAACTTCAGGAAAGTTACTTAAGTTCCCTAATCAGTTTTCTCCTCAATAGAAAGGAAATAATCATAGCACATACTTCATAGGGCTAGAATGAGGATTACAGAAAATTTTGTGAATAAAGCAACTGGCACATTGCCTGGCCAATAGCAAGCTCAATACATGTTAGGTCTTTGAGTTACATGTTCATGGGGTGAAAAAGAATTTGAGGATATAGCATTAAGTGATTTTCCAGGTGCTGGCTAATTTGATTTGTATGTTTAAACTTCTACAAATATCTACTACCCATGATATGGGTAAGTATTAATAAATTAGAATATTCACACATAGTAATTATTCTCTTAAAAATCTACCATAGTGATTTGCTCACAATAAAAAAAAAAATCTTGGTTGAGCTGAATTTACTCTTCTGGTTTCATTTAATCAAGTTTGCCCTGGAACATTTAAATTTAACTTACTGGCTAAATCTGTTTATAATATTTTTATTGGATAAAGCTTTGCATTGCTCAACCTCATAAGAATGTAAGAGCCCCAATTCAAGACCCGTTAGAATGCCACTATATCTCCTATTATCAGTGGGAAGAATCTAACAGTTAAACCTGTTTATAATATTTTTATCAGGTAAAGCAAGGCATACTAACATTGCTCAACCTCATAAGAATTTAAGAGCCCCAATTCAAGATCCGTTAGAATGCCACTATATCTTCCATTATCAGTGGGAGGAATCATTTCTTGTTTCTTCCCAACTCCCCACCCTTCTCCTTTTGAATTTTCCTTTCCATAATCACAGGCTAGGAGCTCTCTACAGGACTGTTAAGCTTCAAGGGCAGTAACAGTGTCTCCATCTTGGCATCCATAGTATCTAGCATAGTACCTGAAGCAGTAGCTGCTAACTACATGTTCACCAACTGAATAATGTCTGATAGTTCAGAATAGAGGCTTCAATTCCCCCGTAAGAGAATTGGATAAAGGTTGATAGGCTAACTCTTTAGCCTAAAACTGTCTGGAATTCTCAGTAATTTTTCCTTTAAAAAAAAAAAAAAAGGAAAAACAAACATCTCACTTCAAAGTCTTGCTTCTAAAAAGTTGTCACTTGTATTCCATTGTCTATTTTAATTGATGTAACAGTATTTCTACTTTTTTCCTCTATATTTTGTTTAAAGTCCCACAAGAATCCTAAAGAGTTTAAGTAACTCACTGGAAGTAACACAACTAGTAAGTTGCCACACAAGATAGCCTCAGGACTTCCGCAGGCCAGTGTCCAGAATCTCTCTACAATGGCGCTCTGAAAAAAATCTCCCATGACCTTTGGCCCTAAAAGTTGTTGTAGATATGGTAACGAACGTTTTCAATAACACCTGAGCAAATGCTATGCTTCTTCCAAATATTTCCTAGGGCTTTTATGAGATTACAGAAGAGAAACTGAGGACAGGAGACAACACAAAATGTCCAAGTGTTTCCTTCCAGGTTCATAAGTCAATCAGCTTTACTTAAAAACGAAACTAAAGAAACCAAATTAAATATTAACACTCTTTCTCTCTCTCTCTCTCTCTCTCTCTCTCTCTCTCTCTCTCTCACACACACACACACACACACACACACACAAACACTTCAATCAGAGGCTATGGTAAAGTAAGACTATCATCAATGAGCTGTAAGAAGAAAATTTTGCACAGCTTGTTTTTTAAAAAGAAAATAAAATGTTAAGGGTCAAAAGAGTTTTCCACACATCCATCCATTCTTCCTCCAGATTCCAGATTTTCAATTTCAGCCACTGCTCTGACTCTGTTTAAACGCGGAATGTCAGTTCCCTTGACATGAAGTGGTAGCCACCATTGAAATGTTTAACTTCCTGAAGACTTCACTTCACATTCCAAGGAACTTACCAAAGGACTTCACATGAAAAATCTCAGCCAATCAGCTGTATAAGTAAGAATATTTGAAGAAATCAATTGGTTTTTACCTGAGCCAGCTGAAATGCACTATTTATATATAAATAGTTACACGTTGTAGGGGGTCTACTTTGTGCCAGACATTATGATAGGTCTTTTGCGCTTTAATCCTCATTATTATCTTCAAAAGTCGTTATAGTCCAATTTTACTGAATCGGTGTGTTTAATATAACTGAGAACACACCCTTAATGAATGAGACTAGGAGTGAAACCACGGATTTGAAAAGTTAAGTTTAAAATCAAAATCCATAGTTAACCTAGAGACACTAAACAGATCTCTTCGAAAATTTAAAATACATGTCAAAATGATTTAATATTTAATTTTAAGGTCATA
Organism: Rousettus aegyptiacus; assembly: GCF_014176215.1. Taxonomy (NCBI): domain Eukaryota; kingdom Metazoa; phylum Chordata; class Mammalia; order Chiroptera; family Pteropodidae; genus Rousettus; species Rousettus aegyptiacus. Next base: position 26,210,350 of record NW_023416285.1, read on the forward strand.
TCAGAGCAGGTAAGATTAAACACAACAGCCAAGATTTATAAATAAAAGATTACTGGACATGAAATTAGAGTTGTTCGAAGACGCAGCCGCGGGTTACTAACAATTACCCGTATCTCAGAAAGATAAACAGGTCGTCTCTTCGCACCTATGTGCGCTGAGTCTTTGCTTAGCAGTAGCTTCTGGACCGCCAAACGTTGAAAGGTTTTAGCGCATGCTGCCCAGAGCTGGGCTATCACTGTTCACACATCATCAGTAAGTGCCTCTCAAAAAGAAAAAGGCAGTCCCTCCTCCACCACCTGAACTTCAGCCCTGACCTCCGGAGTGGCTCTGGACAATCTATGGTTTAAAGTGTCCTTTCAACGCCAAGACCGAGTTACCCGAAATGGTTGCAAATGAATGAGCTGAATGCTCGGAGCAAGGAGACAAGCTACACATCCATCCTCTATCAGGCAAAATCAAGGAAAGATGCCGTGAGGCGGGGTGCGTGGGGGCCGATTCCGAGCCACGTCCCGGTTGGCAATCCACCTTCCCCCTCCCCGCGCTTCGCAGGACGCGCGTCTTCCCAGCCCATCCTCCTCCCAGCGCCTCCGGGCGCTCCTTACCGCTCCCAGCTGGGGCTCCAGACGCTCCCAGCCGAAGGCACTGGCTCCTGGCGGAGGATATGCTAGCGGACGAAGCCCGCTGCCGCAGCCACCCCCACCCCCGGCCGAAGCCACTAGAAAGTTTACTCGGGATCTCGCCCCCTTGCGCCACGGCCCCGCGTGGGAAGCAGGTCCCTCGGCTCCTCCCGCGGCCGCCGCCCCCGAGGCCGCTCTGGGCGGCGCTGCACCCCGGCGGGGATCCGGCGGCCGTGGACGGCCCCTTGCGCGCCGAGGGCGGGGTCTCCCCGCCCCGCTCGGCCCGCGGCGCAGCGCTGGGTGTTTACAACGGCCCCGGGGCCCGCTCTCCCCGCCCTGCGCGCTCCTGACATCATTCATTCTCTCACACCCTCACCCGCCCACTCTATTTCCAAACAGTGACTCACTGCCAGCCCCGTGGCAGCAGCGCCGGCTCCTGCTGCTGTGGTGGCTCTCCAGGCGCAGAGCGGAGCCCGAAAAACCGGTGCGACTTCTTAAGAAAACCCCGGCGGATCCACCCCTTTCCCAGCCATTAAAGGTGCAGGGAAGGAGGGGCTTGGCTGGAGGGCGGATTGGCTCAAGACGGAAAGGTTCAGCGCCGAGGGCAGACCTCCCCAGAGCAGTGACAAGAGATCAATCTGGGAAAATTGTTTGGGTGTCACTCTCAGCAACTTTCAAGGGTGGGGCTGGGAGGGGATCCCCCACCCCCGCACCTAGCCTTATTCAGGACCTGCTTCCTGACGTCGATGTGAGTGGGCTTGGAGGCACTAGCGGTTACTCAAAGGGTTTTGCCGGGGCCTCAGTCAGAGAGGTGGGTGTCTAAACTGCAGAGTTGCTTAGCAGGATTAGTCATAGGTTCGCACCGTGGCAACTCTAGGTGTGAGCTGGAAGGGTGCTCCAAGTTAATGAGGCTACTACTTTCCCCTCAGTGACTAACCACCGTGTCATTTGTTCTATTAATTTGCTTCTCTTTAAGGATAAGAAACCGTAACTAAAATAAACAATGAAAGAGTTGTTCTTTGCTCAACTGAACACTACACTTTTCTGCAGTTTGAGGGGCACGAGGTGTTCGTGTGTGGTTTCTTCGATGAGCTCAGCAGTTACGTTTTTAGAAGGGGTGTTGCCTTCTTAAAAATGGTCGAGGTTTTACATTTCTTGGAGTTGCTATTCATACACCTGCTGGGCAGCTTTCAAAGTAAGGATGACAGCCTCAAATTCTAACTGGGATGAAGCGGGAATTTGGCCAAATCTTTATTGAATTTAATTGACAGAAATGTTTTCTGTTAATTTCCACTTGAGGACAGGTTTGAGATGTGCACTGGCTTATGGGCGATTCCATGTAATCAACAAAAATAATCCAAAGGCATCTCTGGGTGCCCGGTGCGGAAATCATGTGGGTACATAATTATTTGTCTATGGATATTAAACACAATGGTAACAAGAAAACGAAACAAAACATAGGGCAGTCCCAAAACAGACAGCTCTTAGATGTAACTAGAGAAGTCTCCTCCAAATGAAAATGTTTCTGAAATTAACCAAAGGTTCCAATCATTGTTGTGGAAAATGCACTCAGAACACCAACGATTGAAATTTATTTTCCTTGGGTCTATTTTTTCCTTTCAATAGGAGTTCGTTTTTCATTTTACAAAGCCCAGGCATCTTGCCCAGAAGGCAATAGCAAATGGATTGGTTTGCTAGGATGCAGTCAAAGGAAGTGGCAATTCAAACCAACAGTTTTCATAGGCACAGACATAATCAGAAGCTTGGATGCCCTGTCCATGGGTAGCACAGAGGGACCAGATTCAAATGCTTAGCCACAGAACAGTTGGGGTGAATATCCCTATGCTCCCTACTTCATGACTCAATTATTTGGACATTATGGAGGTATGTGTACATAAGATTTTTTCCAGATCTTAGAAAATGTTGTGGGCTTTTGGGCCTGAGTACATGGATGAAGTATAAAAGATCAAAGCCTGCCATCCTGTCTGCATTGTTGCATGACGTAAATCCTTTAGCTTTACCATAGGATAGGATGGTCTGTTTGTTTGGGAGGCTTAGTGAGTAATTTTGAATTTGTGGTTACTACGGGGCCCCAGTTTAAATATAGTGAAATAAATGATTAGGTCATTTTATTATACCATTTAAATATCCCCCAGTAAATGTAATAGTATCATTGTGATTGTGTTGCATGAAGTTTTTCCGTTCTACTCATTGTTAACATATGAGAAAGCAAATTATTCATCTTAATTTCTCTTTTGAAAAATAGTGTCTTGTCCATCTCACAAAGAGAGGTGATTTCTTTTTAACTATACCTTTTTGTTCTCACGATGTGCCAAGTTTACTAAGTCCCTGATTAGTCACCCTCCAAAAATAATAATGTTAAATTCTCTATGGGAGAGTAAAGGCTGACAGGTATGCTCCTGTCAATTTTATTTTTCTAAACCAATGCATACTGTAAATCAAGTTTTACAGCTATTTCTTTGGTCTGATAAAATATACTGATTAAGTTAGGGAAACATATGGATCTGTAGTATTTATCTTATAATAACTCCTCTGGATGTACCTAAGTCATTCACTGAATCAATAAATGTTTATCGAGTTGCCACTTTGTGCCCACAATGTTTATCTAAGAATCACCATGTAGATCTTCTAAATATATGTCTCAGCAATGGGAAAGTTTACTTTTTAAAATTTTTTGCTTAAGGATGTTTATTGCAACATTATTTAAAATTTTCCCAGAATCCAGCCTGGTGCAAGGCATGTAATTATTGAGGGAGTGAAATAAACAAATGAACAAGACTTAGAGAACAAACCAATAGTGAAGTAACTCCATGTTATGTGATTCTATGTAGACAATAAAAAAAAAAATAGTTCTATAAGCTCTGACTCAGAAAACTGTCCTTGTCAAGTGAAAAATACAAGCAGAGAGAAAATACACACACACACACACACACACACACATCATTGTTGTGAAAAGACAGAGTGTGAGGAGGGAAAACTTGTATTTCTGGACTATTTTTCAATGAGCCTGAATTACTTTTTGGAACTTACAATGAGTTCACGACATAGGGGAGCTTACTGTCTAGTTGGAGAGACAATAACACCCGGAATGACTAGAGATTAAGGCTGCTCACTCTGTGGACTTGAGGTTTCAGATATTTGCTCTGTACCAGGCCCATCTGAAGAGCGAACACCTACCATTTACTGAGTATTGTATGCCAGGGACCATGCAAATTACTTTCCCCATATTATTTCATTTAATCCTTTTAGCAACTTTCTAAGGTAAGTATTCATAATGCCCTCCTCTACCTATGAGGTAACAAAAGGCAAGAGAGGTCATTTTTTTGAGATCACACTCAATTGGCATCATCAAGGCATAAATCCAGGACTTTCCTGCCCCAAAGTTCATACTTTGACCACTATTCCTTAAATTGCATCTACACTGATATAATTCTCCTCCTGTAACAATAATCTTACTTTTTGAGTTTTTAGTTTTTAAAACATTTATTTTAAATTTGATCAAAATATAATATAAGGTATACTGCCATATTATAGAGCTATTGGAAATGAAGAAAAACAATAAAACCACTGTTAACATTTGGTGTCTGATTTCTATTATTTTAGATAATTTCAACATCATGCTTATGATTCTTATTCTGTTTTTTTTTTTTTAACTCAAGCGTTATCTTATATGCTCTTTCTCATGATTATCATATTAGTGGCTCGACAGTGTGCCAGAAAATGTATGTGCTTGTGCATGTGTAGCGTATATTGAAATTAATCTGATATCTAGTAGCTTAATTATTAATTTGGGAGCAGTTTATAATATTTTTACATTTTTCTGTTCATGAAAACCCTTGGACTATCTTTTTTATAGTTAGTACTACTATACTACGTATACGAATATTCTAATTAAAGCGTTTTGGGTATTGAGAAAAGTAAATAAAAGGTACTATGTGCTACTTCTTATTAGTATTATTTTCCATGCTCTTCTGGACTGGAGCAAGATGGGGAGGGTGTAGGGAGAGCAATAAACAGCTTTGCAGTTCAAGTACAAGATGACAGTGGTCTAGGCTAGGAAAGTGGTGATAACAATATAAGAAGCAAAGAGGACTTGAAGTATAATGGGTAGAATTTGCATATCAATTAGATATGGAGATAGAGCCAAAGAGAACTCTTACTTTTTTTGCTTATTTATTCAAACTCTTGGTTAGATCGTACTGCCTTTTACTATGCAAGACAGGGAATGTCAAGGTAGGAACAGGTTTGTAGAGGAAGATGATGACTTGAACGTGATGAGTTTGAGATGCATAGTGTATAAATGGAGATATTAAGTAGGCAGCTGATAATATTTGTCTGGAACTCAGAAAAGAAGCATGAACTAATGATATACATTTGAGAATAGTCAGCATAGTTAATAAGAAAGCCATAAGAAAAAATGAGAGTGCCTGGAATGAGTACAAAGAGAGATGTGGAGAGATCTAAGAAAGAGCCCAACATATAGGCTTGATAAAGGAGAACACTGCAGATTAGCCTGCAAATACAGAACTTGAGAGATGGGAAGAAAACCAGGAGAATATACTGTCAAGGAAAGCAAGGAAAAGACTTTTTAAGGAAGGTGGAATGGCCGTCTATATCAAATGCTCCTGAGAGAGCAAGTAAAATAAAGACCAAAAAAGTCCATTGGATTTGGTGACATGGAGGGTCATTGACCTTAACCAGAGGGAGTTTGGTTATGCAATGGTGGAGCACAGCCCTGATGGAGTGGGGTAAGGAGGAGCTCAGTAGGGGACCAGTGAATTGGCTTTCTGGAACGCTGATCTATAAGGAGTTCCAAAGTATTACCAGAATAAATTCATAAAGTACAGTTTGGGTTGGTGGGAAACGAAGAGTGATTGCTAAATGAGTACAGGGTACTGGGGTGATTAAAATGTTTTATAACTGATTGAATGCTGATGGGAAGGAATCAGTAAAGGAGATGAGGAAAGAGATAATGGGAGGGCAATCAATAGTCAAGGTTCAGGAGAAGTCCAGAGGAGATAGTATCTAGAACATAAATGGGAAAAAATGGCCTGAGAGATGAGAAGAAATATCATCTCCAATACAAGAGGAACAAATATGAATAGAAAAGCATGAGATTGACACAGTTTTGTTTATAGACTGCTCACAGAAAGTTGAAATCATTTCTTCTGATACTTCCATTTTTTGTGTGAGTAAGGAGGTATGTATTAGTTTCTGATTGCTGCTATAACAAAGGATCAAAAAATTACTATTTAAAACCACACAAATGTATTATCTCACAGTTCTGCAGGTCAGAAGTCCCACAGACTTCTCTACTGGTTTCTTAGCTCTGGGGTTCATAAGGCTGAAAGCAAGGTTGGTTAGGTTTTTATCACAGGCTCTAGCAAGCTTCCGAACTCATTGAAGTTATTAACAGAATCAGCTTCCCACCAGTGGCTGAACCGAGGTCTCTATTTCTCTGCTGGCTGTCAGCTGTGGGCTACCCTTAGCTGCTAGAATCATCTGTCCCAGAGCCAGGAACAATGTGTTGAATCCTTCCTCACAGAATCTCTCTGACTTCCTCTGTCTCATCTCTGCCTCAGCTAGAGAAAGTTTTCTGTTTTTAATGACTCATGTAATTCAATTGGGCCCACCTAGATCATCTAGGCTCTTTCTGGATTATTTTTCTACCTTAAGATCCATGATCCTAATTACATCTGCAAAGTTCTTTTGTAATGTAACATATTTCACAGGCTCCAGGGATTGGGGTGTGGACATTTTGGGGGGCCCATTCTGTTGACCACAAGTTGACATCATCAAGTGAGAATAAGGAAGTGGAACAGGTGGGAGAGGTGTTTAAAAGAAAGGGAACAGCTTGAAGTAGCCACTCTGGAGAGTAAGAATATGCATTCACTAGAGAATCTTCATAAATTTGACAGATGGCACAGAAGACTGAATTGAAGTTGAGGCCAGAGAGGTACCAAGAATGTCCTTCTCCAGCAGCACTCAGCCATTTGGGCATGGCACAGAGAATGGAGGTGGTAGATGAGACAGATAGGCAAAGGAGGGAGGGAGTTTGGGATAGTATCAATGAAACAATAGAATAGGGAATAAAAGATGTCAGGAGAGAGGCAAAGAGAGGAAGGAGAGGGCCAAAGGATAAAAGTAAAAGGATCAATGGCCAAGGGATCCTGGTGACATTGTAGATTGTGTGAACCAAGGATAATAGGTGGGAGAATTTGGAAGCATGAGAGATCAGGTGGCAAAGTGTACAAACTGTTTGAGCAGTCTGAGTCAATGGCAAGGCCTGGAACATGGCTGTGAGCGGATGCGTGAGGTAGAGGAAAGGAGAAGAGAAAGAAGTCACTTCAGAGTTCAGGGCATCAGAAGAGTCATTCTCATGGATGCTGAAGTTACCCAGAATGATGGCCAGACCAGAAGTAGAAAAGACTGTAAATCAGGTGCCAAACAATTAATAATAATAAGTGGGAATGAGCAGAGGAAGAAGATGGCATAGCGGATGTGAATGCTTCAAAGGAGAGGGGCATTCCACTAAAGCCTGGCATAACCTTGGACCAGAAGAATCTCTAGAAATCAAAGGGACACAGACTTTACCTTTCAACTCTAAGGTATATAGAGTGTGCGAAGATCATCAGACATCCTCAGCAGGCCCCAGAGAAAGTGTGTCCCCAGATTTCAGTTAAGACTAAAAAATATAGGGAATATTCCAAAGAATGATTGAGCACATTGGAGAGTTTGCAATCATAAAGTAGGGATTTCAGAGGATACATGGGAAGGGTTAGGGAGTGATGGGTAGAGTCAGGAAGATTAGAGAAAATAAATCACATAGTATTATGGAAATAAGTGTATGGAGATAAAACAGACCCGTGAGTGGGGCTGAGAAGGTTTTCTTCCTAAACGCAACCCCTACCTTTTCTGGAGCTGACAGCATGATCCTTTCCTGAAGCTAGGATAGTAGAAAGTAGTCTTGTGTAATGTAACTTAAGGCTACAATGAAGACATACTTATTTAGCATAAGAAAGTGCAGGAGATATGTCAAGAGGAAGTTAATCAGTACAAATGGTCTCATTTAATATTAGCTGTTCCATTCAGAGACCTAACTACTGTGAGGATCCCTGCCCCTCCCTTTTTCCTCTCTCAGGATCCAGAAAACACTAACCTGCCCCTAATCAGCTGTACTCAGATATACTTGATAATGACAAATCATGACCAATATGTTGGGAATAAGCAGGAGGAAATTGGGTTAAAAGTACTGAGTGGTCCTTTTTGGGAAAGATAGAATTCTGGTAGGGGTGGAGGCTGGGGAGCCACACTCTACTGATCAAGAGAGGAAGCCAAATGTCTGTTAGGGTAGAATACAGCTGTGGTAGAGCAGGAATGGAAAGGGAGTAAACTGATTGGGGTGAGAGAACAGTACAAAATATTCATCACCTGGGGGGCATTTGGTTGGTTGAAATATAGTACCTGAAACAGAAGTAAGGACTGGTCTTACCTCTGGGGTTCTATGTGTATACTTGACTGACTAACATTGAGATTGCTTTGTTTTTACTGTATGACCCTCACTTCCCCCCACAAAGGGGTAAGCACTAGGGCCACATGAGAAATGACAGATAAAGTTCTCAGTTTCCTGGAGGGTAATGGGAACAGGCACCTTGGAAAATTCAGCAGCAGCAAAAAGGAGGCTTGCACGATGACAATTTGATTTGATTCCCAGATTGATTAGTCTGGAGCAACATTGCCCAAACTTGCCAGTTACATAAGAATTATCATGTGAAGCCCACATGAATCTTCAAAGGAATGATTTCACATGCCATTTAAAGTAAGTGCCTGAGATAATTCTTCTGTTGAAAAAAATTTGGAAAATTTTAGCCTAAGGCAGTGATTCTCTACCACCACCGCCTGCCCCGCTCCCCATAAGGTAGTTGAGCAAATTACATCCTTCTTAAAGAAATATTAGCCATAGTTTTCGATCAAGGACCATGACATTTTAGAAGGGGCTATCAGAATTTTAGGGCTGTTTGGGGCTGGGTAAGAGGGAGGAGGGAAGAGAGGATAAAGGAGACTTAAGTAGCATTAAACAGCTTCCCTAGTGAGACTGAGGCTCCTTCTTAATAGGGAGGGTCATCCCCTACCATTCCCACCCCCAACCTCCTTCCCTGTTTGACAGTCACTTGTCTAAGTTCTAGTCTAGAGAAAGAGAATTCACTAATGAGCCTAATAGTTATATCCTGATGTTTAGAGTGTTTTGTGACTGTAATTCTCATGAGTCAGTCTACAAAGCTAGTCATCTTGCTATTCCAGCACAGTTGAATTTTAAGCCTACCAAATAAACCAAAGACCAGAGGTCACAGATTGGTGTCCATACCAGGAAAGTGACTCTCTGTGAGACAGCCTGCTTATCTCCCAGGCTGCACCCACTTTCTTCACTGGCTTCCTCTCCAGTTGTTTCCCCCGGTTCTATTCCAATTAGAATGTGCACACACACATACATCCTCCTCCACACAGTTTATTAGGGTACCTTAAGTAATCATATTACCATACTCAAACTGGCCCTCCTTAAAGGGGATGAGACTTGAACTGCAAATTAAAAGACTATTTTTTCCTAATTTAAAATACAAAGAAGGATGATATTGCAAGAGGACGAACTAACTTTATGCAGACCTAACTTTTCACCTGTCAGCTTCAACTAAAATGCCTAACAAAAAAGGTACAAAGTCTTCCTGTTGATCTAAGCTTCCTTAATGTAGGGTAGGTAATAATTGCACAGTGATGTGCTTTCTACATGAAACTACCCAGTCAATGACCTTGAATATGTAATATATACTATACAAAACATCTTTACAGCTTCCTAGTAGTTAAATATAGCCAGAGATAAAGAGATATAGAAGAAGAGTAATAATAGACAAAAATCTTTGACCTCTCAGTTTCTTCAACCCTTTTAATCTTAGGTGTGTTTTCAGACAACGGGCATTAAAATATATATTATATGTATGCAATCTATAAATTCAATATGAAATAACACCTGGCTTTTATACTAATGTTGTTACTTAGAAGAACCAGAGTATTTCAGATATCATTAATTGATTTATGATATCTTTATGACATCCTCTTAAATCAAATTGCGATGACTCCTTAGTCTGTATTCAGTATTTAAGTTCAAATGCTTTAAGATTCAGAAGGAAGTAATTACATATAATATATTTTTAAAACATTTCATATTTTCCTTTGTGTTTTTAAGATGCAGTTTTCTATTTAATTTCTTGACATAACCCCCTCCCTAACACACACACACACACACACACACACGCACGCACACACGCACACATCCAACCCCACATTCTTCATTCATTCCTGCCTTTGCCCTCCCCCCCCTTTTTTTAATCTAGTTCTCATAAATTAACTTTGTCCTTCTTTTAACCTTCTCTTCCTCTGGTCTGGTTTCTTTCCTTATATTTACTTTTCTTTTAGTTAAATTCGAAGCAAAAATTTTATCTTACTTTTATTGTATGTATTCTAGGTTTCCCACTTAGCAACCTGTTTATAGCTACCCTACTCAATAAATACATTTCATTAATTACACTTTTCACCCATTTGAGACCATCTATCCCATAAGCTTTATAAAGTACTACCTACTTCATGCTGAATTTTGTAAGGGAGACAAAGGTGTGGCATATATATCTGGTTTCAAAGCATTATCAATACAGTTAGTAAAATAAGATAAACACATTAGAATTACATTCTAATAATGTAATCATATTTCACTTGGAATTCACTTAAAACTTAATGTACTTACTTCACATTTGTTTTCAAAGGTTTTCAATCCAGCTAACAGACAGCATACCAATCTGTTTAGAATCCACTTTAATTGTGTCTACCAGTGCCAACAGGCTACTTTCTGTCTTCTCATTACCCCTTCATCCCTCGGACATCACCCTTTGAAACATGCTAAGTAATTTGGTAGATAACTAAATCAATAGCACAAGTTAAGAGAAAAACATAAGATTATAGTAATTACATTAAGAAAAATGTTGAACCATAGGCATTTGATTATACATGTACTTATATGGTCAGGGTCTTAGCAGGAAAAAGATGGCATACCCGAAGAGTATAACTAAAAAGGGTTTAATGAAGAGACTATTTGTAAAGTCTAGTCAGAAAGGTTAGCACAAAGATACAACAAGAATGATGAAGCACCCAGGGACACTGGGAAGTCATTACCACCTCTAGGACAGAAGGGGGGTGGGGAGGGAAAGATGTTTTCGGGGTCAGTTAGGAGCTACCACTGTGGAAAAGGGGCTGCCAGAGAGGAGAGGGGCCTTAGGTGAGAAATGTAGCCCCTCAGAACTGCAGCAAGAGGAGAGAGAGGGAGAACAATGATTCTGTCCTCTCTCCTCCTGCCTTCAGATTTCTTGCTGGTGACTGACCCTAACTCAAAGTTGATGAGCGAGGAAGTCCAGATGATGCAGTAGGTAAAGGTTCAGTGTCCAGGAGTACAGAAAAGAGCTGAGAAGGGTGAGAATGGATCTAAAAGGGCAAGTGTACAATAAACAGGCCAACTCCCTATACAGTTTTGGAAGTCCGTGGCAGGTGAACTTATGATATGGTATTTCTAAGGCAGCGAACTCCAACATCTGCAGCATAGTTGGGAATAGTTATAATAAGGCAAACTGAAGAGACCAGTGACCTCAAAATTTAGTTGTTCATGCTCCATCCTCTCTTATTTTGGTGAGAAAATGTTCTTTTGACAGGCCAAACCTTTACCTTTATGGTAAAGGCCAATTAAGATAAAAAGGCCAACACAAAGGTAAGGCTAGCAGTTATCAGGGTTTGTCCTGGACAATCCCGAGTTAAACCACACACACAACAAAAATCATCCCAAGGTTTGTAATGTAAAGACTCCCTAAGCAGCCTCTCCTCAGAAATATGTAGATAATCCATGCTCAGGATCTTAATTAATTAGAATTAATTTGTGAAAATATTCGAGGGATACAGTAATACACCAAATCATTCTTGAGAGTTGCGGTTTACCAACTGCTTAGTCAGTGAAGGCTCTGGGGTCCTTTGCATGAAGGAAATGACCTTCTCTGGTCGTGTAATCTGACCATGGATCCCAGGCATTGCTTGTTAATGGCAGAGTTCTCCTGAATTACTGGGCTTTAGCGAAGCAGACAGCGAAAGGAAAGTAGCCTCCTTTGCTCATCCCCACTTACATCCTGGCCACCAATTCCATATTATCTTGACCAAACTGTGGTCATTTTAAGTAAAGAATCTCCATAATCAATAAACTCTGCTACAGAACTGATGAGGACAGGGAAGCAGACATTGCATTTGTCACTGAGGTCACTGGTGTCCTTTGCCAGAGCAGTTTCAGAGGAGGAGGGTAAGCCAAAGTAGGCTGGTGATCCATGAACGACTGCAGGTGAGCTGAAGAATAAGCCCCTTAAGTTCCTGACACAGTTGGGGAAGGGGTAGAGTGACCTTGATTGCTGTCCTCAAGGAGCCAAATAGATAGAATAATTTTCTCTAGTTGCTATGACATGGAAAAGTTTGGAGAGCACAGCTGTAAAATAATAGCAGTGGAAGTCAAATTGAAATTCGGGAGTCTACAGCCATGCCACCCTGAAAAAGCCCCAACCAGTCTGATCTCGGAAGCTAAGCAGAGTCGGGCCTGGTTAGTACTTGGATGGGAGACCACCTAGGAAGACCAAGTGCTGTAGGCGTAAAAAATAAAAAATAAGGGATTATAAACTGACATGGTGCTTATAATCTGTGATATCAACCAAGAGTTGCCTCGCCTTAAAAAAAGAGAGAGAAAAAAAAGGAAAAATTCAAAAGGACCAAGTGGAGAAATGCAGGTGAAGGCTCCAAGTATAGAGAATTCTTTTAAGATATATGTCAGTGAAAGAAAGAAGAGAGGAAATAAATGATTCTAATTAAGTTCAATAGGCAGATGCTTGAGCACATTTGTAGAGAGTAGAGAAGGTTCTGGTCTGAGAATGAAATTAAAGATAGAAGAAAAAGAAAAGTTATTTAATGTTAAGGTGGAAAGGAGTGCTGAGGGATTTCACTACAATGACGACTATTTTCTTTGTTAAAATAAGAAGTCGAGTCATTGGCTGAGAGAGAGAAAGGCAGAATCTTGATATGGCCTTTTAAGAGGGAGATAAAGATGTGAAATATCTGCTATCAGAAATGAAAAAGGACGCTGGCAAAAGATAAGTAAAAATTTGCCAATGTCAAGAGCTAAGCTGAGAATAAAGCTCATAAATTTATAACGAAGCTAATCAGCAGAGTTATATGCTTAACACGGCTGTGCAGGGACATGTTGTGCTTGAGTAGATAAAGTGGTTTGATGGTTTCATCTAGAACCAGGACCTGGTAGAGCAAGTAGAATAGAAAGATAAATCCCTGATACTTCAACTGCACTATGAACCAATCAAATGGGTGGGTCGAGGCACAGTATTTTTTTAAAGGTCTCTGAATGATTCCAGTGTATAGAGCCAAGAATGAAAACAACTTCTCTAGAATGATGTCTAGTATAACGTAAATTCAGTTTAGCGAATAAGGGAATGGAATTAATAGAGGCTCTAAAGCTACGAAAGGAGTAAAGACTGACATCTCCATGAGCTTGAAGTGTAAGTCAGAGGACAGTGTTTTCCGAGACAGAGATTTCTAATTTTATTATTTTGGAGCACGTGCAGTTCTAAAGTGATATGATTGAAGCCAATCTGTCTGTGAGATTTTGCCGAAGTACCAGAGGGTTGTTGAACCTTGGTACAGCAGTGGTGGTTAGAGGTCAGGGGGTCGGAAGATTTGTGAAGCTAAATGTTAAGGTTGCACAGCGGATGGCCAGAGGGGAGATGGGGACCCTGCTGTTCAGGGCCCTCAGATTGGATATTGATCTGAATTGAACTGGTTCTGACTTGCACTTTTTCCTGTTATCTTTGTGACCCTAAATTCATGTTTTTCAGCAAACTCCTTGGGCCCTCTGTGTCTGAAGTCACCTTTTCTTCCCTGGGTCCACATTACACTAAGACACACATACTAAAGCTTTATTGTGAATTAGTTCATTTTCCTGCTTTCAAGAGGTTAAGGCATTGAAGGTTGGGAGTGCAGAGTACTGAAAAGTGGAACATGTCACAATTCACCTTGTTTAATTGCAGTTTTGCTTGAGGCTATTCTGATTAGGGCTTCTATTGAGCACGAATGACAATAGAAATAAAATTCATAAAACTCTCTCAACTCCAAATACTATAAGAGTTTAGGAGAAAATAAGAGTGGGGCCAATGACCTTAAAATAGCATTTTTTTTCTTTATTTGAATGAGATATTTATTGCTCATGTATTTTGTTAAAACCCACAAACTTTATATTGGATTATGAGTCACATTGAACTCTGATGGTGATTAGGTGATTAGAGTGGGTTGGGCTCCTATGAAAGAGTTTATGTACACACCCTCCCCACTATCCAGCAGGTAAGTCATTTCCAAGGAATTGTTCTAGAATAGTTGGATAAAGTATGGTCAGGCGGTGAAGAAGTCTGTAACTCATTATTTTATTTTATGAAGTACTTGTACTTCTTCTCCCAGGGAAGTAAACATTAACTTTCTAGATGGAAATCTGCCATCCTCATCATCTCTGAGGTTGCATGACATATCTGGGGGCAACCCCAGATGCCAGCGCATAAAACAAATGGTACAAGCTTCAAGCAACAATTGATTAAGAATTGTTTTCTTTATGGGAAGTAATTAAGTACTCAAAGCAGCAAACACTGGTGAACTCTTCTCCAGCTCTGCTGCCAAGGCAGGATGTTTTGGAATGTTTCAGGAGGACAAGTAAGACACCTCGCTGCAATGAGTGAGAGGAGATGAGCCACAGAAGTGATCATATCAAACGGCATCTGCATAGGAAAAAGGAAGACTTCAAACTGAATGCGTCAAGTGGTCACTGAAGAGGCAGAGCTGAGGAAAGACAGACGCCAGGTCTCGCCTCACATTGTTATTATTCTGTCCCAGGTTTCCACCTTCCAGCCCTCATTTAGAACCTAGAACCAGCAGCAGCTTCCCAAAGGGAGTACTGCCCCCAGCCTTGTTCCTCTTCATTCCATTCCACATTCTGCAACCATTGAGCTCTTTCTAAAATGCCATTCTGGTTTTATCATTTCCCTGCTTAAGCCCAATACGTGGCTTCCCATTTCTCCCATTTCTCATGATAGAGTGCAACTCAGAGTGTAGATGAAAAGGTCTGATATTACTTGATTTCTGACTATCACTCCCTTTTTAAATTTGCCACTCTCAGCTCCTATGCTTCGCTGTATTAAACTTCAGTATGTTCAAAATAGTGAGGATCTCTGGCTTCTTCTTCTGGGGAGTCTCTTTCCCTTCTTTTTCTGGCTAACTCTTCCCTACTTATCAGTAATTTAGGGAGGAGGCAAGAGAACTAAAATGTTAAAGCAAGCAATATTCAGAGACTGCAATACACTGATCAGCCCTACAACTAGACCTAAGGAAACCTGCAGAACAAAGGAAGATTTCAGCAAGGATTGCTAACAAATTATTTCCCCACACTGAGAAAAGGAAAACAGAAAAACAGAGTCTTGTGTAGAGTTGTGCCCTACACAAAATCATTCATTTCTTATGTCTAAAATCATGGGGAACCTATGGATCAAAGGCTAGGAACTGCCAGGAGGCCTTTCATACTATATATTCTTATCTTTTCATGCTGCATACTCTCACCTTTTCTTGCTGTATGCTCATATCAAAGGAAAATGTGTAAACAAAGCCTTTAAACCGTAATTCACAGAAACTAAGAATGGTATATAAACTGGATTCCCTGACACTCAGGGCTTTTTCCTGTCTTGGTTTTTGGTCTTTGCTTTTTCCCTTCTCTTTCCTTTTGACTATAACTTTCTTTTGTTTGTTGTTTTGTTTAAATTTTATTTTATTAGTTTCAAGTATACAGTACATCGGTTAGACATTTATACAGTTCATAAAACTATCCTCCTAATTACTCTTACTCTCCTCTGGCTCTACACCTAGCCAGTACTTTGCCACTGACTGTATTCCCTATGCCCTGCTCCCCATCCCTGTGGCCATCTATCAACTACTAACTTGTACTTCTTTAACCCTTCACCCTATTCTCCCAGTCCCTTACACCTCTCCCCTCTGGCCATCACCAGATTGTCCTCTACATTTGTGAGCCAGTTTTTGATTAGTTTGTTCTTTTGTCCCTTATATGTGAAATCATGTGGTATTTATCTCTCTGTGTCTGACTTATTTCACTCAGCGTTAATAACCTCTAGGTCCATCCATGTTGTCGCAAATGGTAGGATTTCATTTTTTTATGGCTGAGTAATATTCCATTGTATATATAAATAATCCATGACTTCTTTATCCTGTCATCTGTTGGTGGATATTTAGGCCGCTTCCATATCTTGGTTATTGTAAATTGTGCTGCTTTTTATAGGCATTATAATTCTTTCTTGCACTCAAAGAACCCCCTCTCTCTCGGTGCAGGCCCACTTGGGGGAAATTTGTCCTGTATTGCATCATCAAGACTCAATTTAAAGATCCTGGTGGGTACTCCTATAGCACCCTGAACTTCTCCTAGCATAAGTTATTGTATTCTTTAAGCCATTTCATTATCTACCTGTCTTGATGGACAATATTAGCTCGCAACAAGTGTTTAACATTCACCACACCCTATTTAAGCCTTTTCCTTGGCATATCTCATATGATTCCCACAACGATCCTTTGGGGGAGACGCTTGATTACAAATAGTTAAACCAAGGCTTATGTTAAATCATTTGCTTAAGTCTTATGGCAAGAAAGCTCCACAGGGCAAGATGGTGTCAGTCTTGCCTATCACTTGATTCTCAGCAACAGCTGTATGCCTGGCCCTTAGATGTAGGTTGTCCTTACCTTGCACTTAGAATGTGCTGGGCAGATCTCAATCTTACATCAACACGATGAGGAAACTGAGAGATAAAGGTTAAGTAACCTGCCCATGGTCACACAGCTAAGAAGAAGCCAGGCTGAGATTTAAACCCAATCAACTGGCTTCTGAACAACTGTGTGCATAACTGCTGTAAAGGTCTTCCTATGCATGAGTAGAAATGCTTCAAATTGCAGAAACGTTAAGGAAACGAATGAAATAGTCAATAAAGCAAAACAAACTGAGACCACCATTTAATACAGCAACTTGTTAGTACTTCAGATAGCCTCCCAAGACCTCTTCCACAGTACCCACAGCAGAAAGATGAATGCGCAGTTCCCACCAAATGAAAACACAAATGAAAGAAAGATTTTTTTTTTTTTTAAAATCAGGGTGCTCCAACTTTACTGAGCAGTAATCAGTGATTTAAAAAACAACTAAAGTTTCCTTTTTTGGCACTGAAATATGTATTCATATTACATTCTTTAGAGAAAATAGGGAGAGAAATCCAATGGGATTTTACAATAAGAGGTTAAAGTAAACCAGCTATGCTAGAAGGCAACTGCTGTGGTCTGGGAAAAGAGAAGAATGGAAAAATCCTTGCAGTTCCAAACAAGGCAAAAAGTTTAGTTTGGCCTTGTCAAGTACAAGTAGAACTTGGGTGGCAGAGAGAAAAAAGGAAAGGAATGCTTTTGTAGTTATATTATTTTCCCTTCCTAAAATGGAAAATTTTATTGCTATTTCTTTTGATTTCTGTATCGTTTTTGGTGGTTTTGTCTGCAACAAATTGTTTTAAAGATTATATCAGCATTGTTTTCCTTTCTATAAAAAGGAAGAAATTTAATAATTAATAGGAAAAAATACTTTTTGGAGGATGGATGAAGGATAATGGGAGTCAGGAAGACAAGAGGATCTCTAAGTGAGGGACGCCCCCCCCCCACCCCATCATCAGAGGATATGTCCCTGTAGCATTGGTAATTCCAGTGTAAGAGACCCCACTAATTGTCATGAATTTAATGCCAAAACCTTATTTGAATTATCTGCCGCCTTTTGTTAGAGATAAGAGACAAGGATTGTTGACCAGGATGATGACTCGGAGAAGGGAAAGAGCTCACAGGTCAGGGATGGGATTTGTTAGTGGATTTAGGGAGAAGACAATGATAGAAAAGGAGGAAACAAGCACGACTCACAGATGTCCGCCCTTAGCTTTTAGGGGGAGCTAATTTTCGATGTAGGCAAAACTATGGGGAAGAAAAGATTAGGGGGAACAAATTGAAAACTTTAATTTTGTACATGTTAAGTTTGAAATTTCTACACTAGAGTCCTACCTGGTATCCCTTGTTTTACTCATACTGCATTACAGTATTACAGTATCACTGTACAACAGCGAGAGGATCTTTTTAAATTGTAGCTCAGAGTCATCCAGCAACTCCGCAGTTAATTCTGAGTGAAGGCCAAAGTCATTACTTCATTTCTACATGTCTATTTGCTCATCGTTTTCTAGCCGCACTGGCCTCATTGCTGTTCCTTGAACACACCAGGTATACTCTTACTTTAGGACCTTCGCAGTGTCTCCTTTTTCATGGAATGCTCTTTTTACATGTATCTTAGGTATCTTCCTGATCTCGCGTCCTTCAAACTTTTGCCCAAACTTCAGCATCTCAATGAGATTTATACTGAGCTACTTAAAGTTGCTCTTCCATCCCCAGCACTCTACTATTTCTTTTTTCATAGTGCTTCTATTTCATCACCTTCCATTGTACTGTGACCCTTTCATAAGGTCAATTGTTAACCTTTGTCTTCTCTCACTGGAATGTAAGCATCATGAAACAGAGTGAATTGATGCTAATATATTCCTAGGACTTAGAATATTCCATGTCATATAGTAAGAACTCAATAAATACTAGTCGAATGAGTAAAAATAATTATCTCATGTCTAAGAGATGTCAAATAGATGTTTGGATAGATAAGTCTAGAGCTTAGAGCAAAGGTGAGATTTAAAAAAATATTAACCTGGAGTGAACAATAGTTAAAGCTATGAGCAGGGATAAAATTATTCAAGGAAAAAACAGGACTAGAAAAGAGAAGTTTCAATATTACTGGGGAAATGCCAACATGTCAACATCAGATAGAGATGAAGAAACCAATAAAGGAGTCAAATAATTAGAAACAGTAATGTCGGTGGAAACCAGGAGACGCCTGGAGAGGAGTTGTGTGAAGGAGAGAAGGGTCAGCGGGGTCACCTCCTGCCGCATAACTGGTTAAGATGAGGCTAGAAAAGCCTTAGATACTTTAACACCTGTAAGAGGAGGTCCATAGAAAATGTTTAAAATAGATTAAGAAATAGCAGTCTAATCTTATAATTTAAAAATTTGTACATAATTACTAGTAGACACAGCATCAATGATTGGACAGGGGTGTGTTAGTTTTTACTAAAACCTTGTCATATGAGTTTGACGTTTAAAAATTATTTGCATATATTGGATAAAAATCAGTTACACATTGTAACTAGTTTAAATATATTATATAGGAGGTGAAAAAAGGGAGACAGGAAGTGAGGACAGCTTTTTCAGGAAGCTTCGCCTGAGTGGATTTAAATATTTTTTTTAAATTAAAGTAGTAATACCTAGTCAGTAAATCAAATACAGTGCAGGATTTATAATGAACATCAAGGTTTCCTGCCTCTCCCTTTCCAACTCATCATTTTCCATTCACTTATAAACATTTAAGCATATGGCTTCTCCCACGCAGCATGCGCGAGCATGATTTCCTGCCTGGAGAGGAAGGCACAGACAGCGTTTCTGCCAAGCGAGAGAAATGTTGCACTTTTGCGTGAGTCAGCCGCCTGGCTGGCACACTGTTCTGCCCAGGTCTTACCACCAGCAGCCCCTTCAAAGGGAGGACTGCCCAAAGGGAAAGCTAGGAAGGTACAGTGAGGGCATTTCTGTGGCTCTGCTCTACAGAAGCCTATGATGTCTCAGAATCAGGGTCCTCACTAGGGAAATGCCTGTGCAAAGAGGAAAGAGAAAACTGTCCCTTAAAGCTGTAAGGCCTGAACTTAATTGAGGAAGTGAATAGAGTGATTTTCTAACTCTGCCTTCCTTGAGAAGAAAAGGTGAGGAGTCTCACAAAAACTTTTTGTTATGTCTTTGTCCAGACCCTGTAACACCATAATTATAAAGAAGCATAGAATAGTTCTCGTGGTCACACCTCTAATAAGAGTATTGTAGGTAGGGACAGTTAATTGCACTCAGGTGCCTATAAAAGATTTCAAAACAAACATAAAAAGCCCCTAAGGAAAATGACTTAGCTGATCATCAAAGATCATTATTTAATGATTTTTAAAGATTACATTTTAAATTATTTGGCATCCTATCCTTTTCCTTTTCCCACTATATTTAAGAGAATGACGGATCTACAGTTTAATGTAATACGATCCATTGCAAAAATTACTGAACTCAGATGCGATAGGCAGGGCTAGTGCACAAATATGTGCCACTGCCCTGGAGAGGGAATTCATCTTAGACGGAAGGGTAACTAACTTGGGAGGAACCGTCCAATCATTTCCGGAGGGGTGTTTCGAAAGTGTTCCCCATCAAGAACCTAACGCCTTGATGTTTTCCATGATACTGTCCGTCACACTGAAGTGTTGATAAGGTGTGAAGGCACCAGACCTTTTACCTGTGGCATGTGGTTACACCAGCGAGAAGAGGGAAACTCAGATGCTTTCAGGCACCAGACAAGTAAGTAAACTGGGAGCAATGGTGGGACCCACGGGTGCATGGATTAAATTAAATCTGTGCTTATCCACACACACACACACACACACACACACACACACACACACACACCAGCCACATTGTGCTGGCCAAACAAGGGTCTGCTGGCCACCTCCTTCCTGGGGAAGGGAATACTGTCCCTGTACAAACTCTAAGGTTTCTGACTCCATATTCTGGAGTAGAACTAATTTAGGCCTAAAGTAGTTAATCCAAAACGATTGTCTCAAGTCCTACTTATCCTTCAAGGCCTGCTTGAACCCCAACTCCTCCATAAATCTTTCCTTTTTCCCTTTGAGAATGAGCCTTACCTTCTGCTGACCTTGCTCTGTTATAGCCATTCCGTTGTTTTATATTGCGGTGGGTTAGATACGTGTCAGCTTCAGCCCCTGCATTGCAAGGCCCAGCCTTATGAATGCACACCTATCGAACTCTGTAAAATTTAAATGAGGGAATTTCTGAGTATTTGATTGGCATACAGAAATTACCCAAAGTCCTAGAACTACATTTAAATGAAAGAGCAGCTCCTTCCCCAAAGTATTCTCTCAATGTTTCCCAAACTGGTGTTCCTTAGAACATTAGTCCCAAGGGATGCAACCTAAAATGCGCTCTGTGGTCTAATGCAGCACTTCGTATCCTGATAGAGTCAAAAGGCACCTTGGGATTGTAAAGGCTCTGAGAAGATCAGGAGAGATTGAAGTTTACTTTTTTTCACTCGGAGTTCTCTTCATACATTTGGCTATGGGATCCCTTTCAATGAGACCATTTAATGGCTTGTTCTGTGGGATGTAGCCTTTGCAGAGGCAGCGAGGACAGACTCTGGCCCTCAGTCTTCAGCATTCATTATCCTTGCTTAATTTACTTGCCCTCTTCATGCCTAAACTTTCTCATCTGTAAGATGGGCATAATAGCACTTATAGGGCTATTATAAAGATTTGATGAATTAATAAATGTAAACTCTGTGCCTCAGCCTCGATTTGAAGGATTAGGTCAGAAAATCAGGCCTCTCTCCCCACTTGAAATTCAGAAGTAATGGAGAGATATGATAATGATCAAATATAGGCTTTACTACCAATAAAAGCTGTTTGGAGAAGGAGGCTTGATAATGGGTTTGTTAATGTGACCCACCACCTCCCTGCCTTACCCACTTGACCCTCATTTGATTCAAGCCTCTCAGTCTCAGGCTGAGATGGATATGCAGGCTTTTCTTGTAGGGGAGGGTCATTTATAGCAGAGCGAATAGCGAAAGTGTCGGTCTTGTGGATTAGTTTGCTAGAGCTGCTGTAACAAAGTATAGCAGGTCTTCAAATAATGTTTCATTCAAAGACATTTCCTTATAATTTTGACAAGATACCTTACGAACTTAACTCTTATTTTTATCGATTAGCTTATGTTAAAATTGGTTTTATTATACTACACGTCGTTTCGCTGCAATTCCAAGGGCCTATTGACAATGTTAAGTGAGAACTTACTGTACCACAAACTAGGTGTCTCACTTGTCAGGAAGCTAGAAGTCTGAGATTAAGGTATCAGTAGGGCCATGCTTCCTCTGAAAGCTGCCGGGAAAGGTCCTTCCTTGTGTCGTCCAGTTCCTGGTAGCCCCAGATGCTCTTCGGCTTGAGGCAGTAAAATTCCTTTCTCTGTCCTCATGGTCACATGGCATTCTCCCTCATCTCTTCATATAGCCTTCCTCCATACATGTCTGTCTTTATGTCTAAATTCCTCCTTTTTATAAAGACTGCAGTTGTGTTGGATTAGGGACCACCTAGTGACCTCATTTTAACTTGATCACCTCTATGGAGCCCCTATTTTCAAATAATGTCACATCCTGAGGTCCTGAGGGTTAGGCCTTCGACATTTCCCTTTTGGGGACACAATTCAATCCTCAGTATCCTGAGACCAGGCCCTCTAAAACAGTGAAAGGGACTGGAGATAAGTTCTGACCTTCCCCTCCCCCGCCCCCAACATCACCATAGACATCCGTGTCTTGCTTGGGAAGGAGTAAGGGGAGTGGTGGCTTCGAGAGCATCCAGAAGTGCTCCTAGTCCTTTCTCTCCTCCTAAAGCTGGGATTTAAAATTTTCATCTGCTTCCTGTGGGAATGAGAAAGTAGGGAAACATTCCCACCCTCATTCCCCAAAACATACCTTGAGGATGGCTTTGGGAGTAAATAGGTCTTTGGAACTGCGTGTTTGAAATATGCCTTAAAATTTGCTAGCTGGAGTCCTTCCATCTCTCCTGAGGCTCTAGGGCATGAGTGTGTACTGAATAAACTGGTTACCTAGACACTGAGAGACGAGTGCTCCTTGGTGTTGCACTTGGGGCCACTTCCAATTGTCTATGCCCTTGAGGCCTAGGTTCTTTCAAGACTATTTTTTTTTTGGTGGGGAGGGGAGCGTTATTCTCACTAATTTTGGGAATGGCTTTCAGCAGCTCATGCACAACAACAATATGCATTTAGGTTTTCAATAAAGTTTGGGGGGAGGGGAATGAATAGTCAGTAATGAGCGGGAAAAATGAACTTACACATGGGACAAAGATAGTGTTTTAAATAGCAATGGGTAGAAGAACAAGCCAGGCATCTTAGTTTGGGGAGAGAAGCTAATAAATGCTAAGTGTCAATAAGTGCTTGTTTTAGCTCACTTAATCCGCACACCCTGTGAGGCTCGATGCTGGACTGCGGGGCAGAGCAGCTGTGTCCAGAGCTGGAGCTCGGGAACACTGCATAACCACGGCCTCCTTTCTACAAGACAGATGAAGTTGCTCTTATCTCTGTTCTGAGAGCAGTTTGTGTAATTTCTTTCATTGTACTTAACCCATCAGGAATTTTCCATTCTCCTGATTGTGACACCCTCAGGACAGGAATTGGTTCACACCCACCCTTAGCACCTAATTTGCTGCCTGTCACTTTGTAGGTATTTTAGTTAAATAAACGAGTGTCTTTTTAAACAAAGAACCCTTCTGATTCACACAGTTATTACAGTCTTGAAAACAATATTATTTGTCAATTGCAATTGCCTCACACCTAGAAACGAAAGTGTCTAGGCTTAATGATCTATATTGAGAGAAGTGATACTATATTGACCATTCTCTTTCATTACTTAGAACTTTCCCCACCATTTAAATTTAGAAAGCCCAATTTTTTCCTGGGTCTGTTTGTGGAAATGTTCAGGGAATTGTGCTCAGTGCCGGATGCCTTAGAGCCTTCAAGGAACCTGCCGAGTGGTCACCTATGAAGACCTGGTGGAAGAAGGCAGCTCTCAGCCCATAGACTAAGCCGGTAGAGAACAGTAGACTAACTCAGTACTCCATTCTAATAAGTCACAGAGAAAACTCATATGTTAGAGAATCTCAGATACAAATCTAATGGTAACTGAGATGTGACTTGCATTGGGAAATGGAAGGGGAAGGAACCCCCGCTAACTAGCTGCTCATTAAACCAAACACCTTGGTCCTTGTGCTACTCTAAACAATCTTCTCATCTACAAAAATGAAAGAGCAAAGAGAAATAATATGTTCGTGGGAATACAGTTATTAGGGGCTGTGTAGAAATGGCGGGAAAGAGTGTGTCTCTCCTATTTTCTAAACTCAAAGAAGAGAGAGAAAAATGGATATTGCTTCTTGGTCTGGTGATTTGTCTCTGGGCAGCCTAGATCTTTAAATATTTGTTTGCTGGCTTCTGTGTTTTCATTAATTCATTTGTCTATTTATTAATTTATTTAACGAGCATTTATTGTGTACCTACTGTGTGCCAAGCACTCCGTATACACTGGGAACATAGAGATGAATGAGACCTATTGACTATTCTTTAGAATTTAGGGAAGAGTTTAAACATGGAGCAGACTGAACACACCTTGAAGGCAGGGGTAGAGACTGACTCAGTGTGGTAACACCAATACCTGGCATGATGACCAGAACATAGTAGGCAGTTAATAAATGTTTATCGAATGACTTAATGAAGTTATTGGTCATAATTAATTAAGCGACTATCACACTGTAATGTTAAACTACCAATACATGTAGTATACTCCAAAACTTCAATAAATACCAAAAAAGTAATTAGCATGGTAGTAATCTAATTAGATTTTCTGGGTAAAAAGCTATCCCAATATAACCTATAGCATATACATTCTTTAATATATTGAAACTTCAAATGTGCTACAGTGCTGCTCAGTTGTAACTAGGCTTTAAATGAGCATCTAGGTTAGAATGCTCTTCCTTAACACTAGCTAACATTTCATGTGACCGTGGCCCAACCTGAGGAAAACAACTGACATAAAAAAGACATCAGTTGTTCTAGTTACCTCTGTGAAAAGAATAGTGTGGCATGGGATGACAATTTCAGTGAGGACATTTATAACAGCGGGTGTGTTTATATTCTTATTGATTTCTGATGGAACTTTTAAAATAGGAGCCATAAATTATGTATGGCCAAGACCTATTAGGAACTGCAAGGGAACCACACTTAAAACAAATGGCCCAAGTACTGTACAGTCAGCTGGCTTAGAGCAAGAATTTCTAACAATTTATTTGTAACTGCTACTAGTCATGTTCATGGCCTAGGAGGATGCTAACAGATGTCTCTGATGTGGCTGTGGCCATGAGATGCCAGCTGTGGCAGGGTAAATGGGACCCAATGTCTGCCTAGCACCAGGGGTTATTATTACAAGTGGCTCTGGGACCATGCTCATCTCCACAGATGACTGCCCATAGAGGGCCACCAGGTTCCTTTCATAAGACTGCATCCTTTATACCTGAGCAGCATTCTCCTCATGTCACGATAAGCACAGAAATTTCCAAAAAGCATAAGATAAAGTGGCATGTGTTCGATATCAGGGTCCGTGACACTGCTAGTTTGAATATGCTTCAGCAGTGGCTTGTGCCATAGCTGCATAAGGCGGTCTTGAGGCAACACTATCCTGCATCAAAGCAGAGGCACGCACGTTAACTTCTCCTAGTTAGAGAACTTCGGAGATGAAGAATTGGACTTGGCACTTATACAATGCGATCTCCTTGGAGATCAGGCTTAACAACACACGCCATTTTGGTTTGAGGCCTTGCAAACGATATTTTTTAACTGCACCTGACAACATTTGAAGAAAAACAGTTATTGGGAGTGCTTTAATGCTTTCTAACTGTGTGAGTGGAGGAAGTTGTCCAGAAGAAAGTGGAGAGAATGTACAATCTGTGTGGAGAACAGAGGGAAGCATACAAATAGCTTCTGATTGTTATTGCAGACTTTGTGGCCACCTGTACCAAGCCTTCATCTGTGACAACCAGGAAGGGAATGAACTAGCTGTTCTTCTGAAAAATGGTTGAGTGACCAGGGGACCAAGGCTGGTTAGCAATTTCTGGGCATAGGTCAGCTCTCTGACAGTTAAAAGGCATATCCTGGCCCTTTTCAAAAACTTCATCGTAGGACAGGGGCTTGGAATCTAGCAAATGGTTGGCAAATGTTCTGAGGTCTTTATTCCTGGCTTGCAAGATGGAAATGAAGTTCATTCTTTTAACTAATGTTTATTTATTGAGCGTTCGCTACGTGCTAATGGTCAGGACTACCACAGAAAGTGAGAGACGAGACTACCTTGATGGAGTTTGCTATTAGCCTAATGAGGGAAAAACACTCTAAAATCAGATCACAAAAATACATATATATTTTTTCATATAGTGATATGTCTTGCAAAAGAGAAGTACAGCATTGTTTGAGGCATTATTATAGGAGAGCCTAATTTAGATTTGAGGTTTGGGGAAGGCCATATTCTGAGTAAATGACGTTAAGCTGAGAGTTGAAGGCTGGCACTGGAGTTAGGAGAGAAAGAGAGAAAGGAATAAGGGGTGAGAGAGAGAAGAATGTGTGTGTGTGTGTGTGTGTGTGTGTGTGTGTGTGTGTACCTGTGCCTGTGTGTGTGCAGGTCACGTGCTAGGGAGATAGAAAGTATCTTGGGCTGAAGGAACAGCAAAGGTCTTGTGGGATAAACTTGCCCCTTTTGAGGAACTGAAAGAAAGCAATGTGGCTGTCATGTGGTGCCTGAGGCAGAGATGGGTATGAGTTGAAGCTGGAGGCATGCAGGGGTCATGCCATTCAGGGCTCCGTAGGCCGTCTTGTGCATTTGTGATTTGATTCTAAGGATACAGTGTGTTTGTCAGTGACCTGCAGCTGGCAGATAAATTGAGGTGTACCCCAGCTGCTGATCTGATGATAGTGCTGCTCAGTAGTGGTTCTTGAAAGTGAACAGGGATTGAAGTGTGACCTTGGGCACAAGGCTGGAGAAACTGGGTCAGATCTCATAACACGTTGTAGTTTATCAATGATGGTGACAGTGCTTTATCAAGGTTGTGAGAAAGGTATAGAATCATGCAGGAAAATACTTCATGTTGATTGTGTCACCCCCAGACCTCAAATGCCATGAGCACATGTGTGCAAACATCCAGGAAGGCAGAGCCAGTGAACAGAGAGAGTCCCTGCCGACAGGGGAATCCGAAGGCAATTGTTCAGTTACCATCCCACCCTAATAGAACCTCTCCTTACAAGATGCTCCCTCCTACCCTCAGCTCATGAAACAGAAGGACAGTTTAAATAACTCACTAACTGGACCTTTCTCTTAAGCTTGAAAAAATTGTTTTTTCTTTTGATTTTTAGGAAAGAGTCACCAAAAAATACCAAGCTGCAAAATCTTTAATATTCCAAAGAATGCCTGTGGTGCTGCCCATATCTGCAAAGCCTGGGCTGGAGTTTTTGGTTTTGATTAAAATTCTAATAATAATCCCAAGGAGAGCGTATCTTATAATGTGTGTGTGTGTGTGTGTATGTGTGTGTGTGTGTGTGTGTAAATATGAAAGTCAACATGTTTTACATTTCACCTGCAAATTGCTTTTCTTTTTCTTTTAAATTTGGTGTATGGGAAGCATGTGCACAATTATGTGTCAAAACCTACAACCTCAATGAAAAGGGGAAAGCTTTGGATTAATAGAGATGAAGACTATCATTTCAAATTATGTTTTTATGAGTTCAACCATCATATATTAAAAAAAGAAAGTGGTTGACTAAAAACAAGATTTATAGACTACCAGGTGGATTATATGATCTATTGTTTACAATTGTATCAGGTCAGAAGAATGATGAATTCTTGCCTTTAAGTAAATAGTACAGATCACAGACATAACTGCTACAGAATGAATCTGAATTGGTTGAAGAGGCAATGGACTAATTATTTCAGAAGATTGAGAATGAGGACAGAAATGTGCTAAATATGCACAGTATATAAGAACTCTGCACACTGCTCAATAGATGATCAACAGCCTCCAGTCTTTAGGCAATAAATCTGAATTAATTCTTATCCTATGTGTGCCTTCATAGGAGAAAAAAAAAACTCCTCAGTCTCATTTTCACAATCTTAAGAAAAGTGGGAAAATCATAATAGCCTACTTGACAGCTAGAAATATTGTAGCAAAGAAAAATAATTCTAAAGCCATTGACAGGTTGGGGCTGGATCCACAGAACTGAACAGTATGAGGGCTGAATAAATATTTCTCAATTTCTATTGCCACAAGATCGTGAAGTTGGCCTTCTAGAGAGCACAGCTAGACCATTCTTATCCTTGAGCTAATCTTGGACCATAGATAACGGATATAGCCAGCTAGACTAGGCAGTTTCGCTATAAAATGTTACATAACAAAACCACTATAGACTCAGTGTTCCATAAACACTTACTTCATCATCACTCTTACTGATTCTTAATTGCATATTGAGCCCCATTTTAAAAATCCAGATGATTCCATACTAGAATACCAGAAAAATTATCTCTTCTCAGCTGTAAAAATGGCATGCTCCCACCAGCTGCCTTTATTTGAACACCCTTCATGGGACACAGTGAAAACTGGAGGAAAGGATGTTTACTTGAAATTGTTTCTTTGGATTCTTTGGCGGAGGAACAAACCTACTGACTAACATGTTATAAATTCTTGCAGTGAGGCAATAATAAACCTCTTTGATATGATCCATGGTTATTTTCAGGTTCTTAATACATTTTATTTTGCTGAAAGAGTAGGCCTTCTTAACAAACACTTTTTTGTGTTAATTTATCTCCTGAAACATAAAAACATAAACTCTTATCTGCTAAATGTGGGAATTAACTTCAATTAATTAATTTATAAGACTTAAAAGGACTTAAGATTTTTTAACTTTAGGTAAAGCACAATAATGTTATTTCCAGTGTGCTGATTAATTTCAACACCTGAGATTATGTTTCCTGCAAAGCTCTATGTTTGGACTTTGGACTGTAAATTTTCCACACCCCATACTTCTACATCATCCAGTTCTCTGAAGATCATTTCATAGATTGTTAGATTGTTTAGGGCAACTTTTTTCAAGTTGCCCTAAACAATAAAATAATAAAAATCGACAGCCATGCTTTAGTGAACAAACTGGTATCAATGGTTTATATAACACTTGAGTTTGCACTCTATTGAATAGCTCAGTCTACCTTCAGCCTGTAATTTACTTCTGGGACTTCAAAGTGGGTTGAGTTGACATTCTGGATAAAATGTGTTGTGTAAATAATAAGTAAGGTGGAGATTGTTAGATGTCTACCAAATTATGTTCTACCTTTCTTCTAAATTATAAAGTTGTAGGTGAGCCCATGGTTTACAAACTGGGAGTGCTATTTCCAACCCCCCTTAGAGCTAGATGTGGCCAGGCATATTCCCTAATAGAATATGAATGGAAGTGAAGTGTGCCATTTCTAGGTTCAGACCCTGAAATACTGTACACTCCTTCATGCTCTTTCCTGTTTCTGGATGCTGAACATGGACTATCCTGGTATCAAGTCTCAACCACGCAGGTAAGAAAAACACCCTGGATGATGAAGGAGAAACAAGAATCATTCATTCTTGAAACTAATTTTTACTGAGTGTGCTTCATGTGGGAAACATTCTAAATGCTTGGAATACATCAGTGAACATGAGACACCAAAATCCTTGCCTCTCTTAAGCTCAAATGGAAAATCAAAAATGACAAATAAGTATAATGTATAGTTTGTTAGAAATAAATACTAAGAAGAAAAATAAGGCCAGGAAGGGAGATTTGAAATGTTGATTAGGTATTAGGTATAAGGCCATTATAGGAAATGAAATGAGACCAAATAGTGGTACGAAGTAATGGAAGGAGAAGCTGTTGCATTCTGATAGGATGCTGACGATTTGCTAATGGATGGGATATGGGGTATGAGAGAAAGAGAGAAAAAGGAGTCAAGGGTAACACCAAAATTTGGCTTGAGGAACTTGAAAAATGGGGTTGCTGTTAATTTTGATTAGGACAACTATAAGAGGGAAATAACTGTGATTCAGTTTTGGACATGGCAAGTTTATGATGCCCTTTAAATTCCAATTGAGATGTTAAGTGGACAATAAAAATATGAGTCTGAAGGTCAGAAGAGGAATCCCTACTAAGATTTTTCACTTAGAAGTCATCATCATAGATGTTATTTAACGCTACAAGACTGGATGGGATCACTTAGAAAGTGGGTGATATAGGAAAAATAAGTAATCTAAGAACTGAACCCTGTGCCCTAACCTTCAGAGGTGAGATAGATGAGGGAAAATTAGCTCTCCCCAAACTGAGAAGGAAAAACAAAAAGATAGGAGACATATCAGGTCATGTTCTGAAAGGCAATGAAGTAAGAGAAAGATGGAGAGAACCTGAATCCCTGAATAACTCTATGGAGCAGGGTAGCCAACTTGTTCTCCCTGTGGGACTGTTAAATGAGAGAAAAATAGACTTCATTATTTTAGTCCACTGAGGTGTTGAGTCTCTTTGATACAAAATTTTAAACATTTACCCTAACACCCATGTAAATAGCAACTGGTATCACCAGAAAAATCTTCAACAACTATAACAAGGAAATTAACATTTACAAAAAATTCTCAAATATTAACTTTGAAATGTGACATGTGTTTGTGCATGCTTGTGCATGTATATCTAAAAGAGTTTGACCATTTTAATAACTATTAAAGCCCCCAAATTTAAAGTTGACTCTACTACCACTTTGCTAATATTAGACTTACAGGAGAACTTGTTTCCGAGTAAATAGAGTCTACTTATGTCTATCTAACAAGCACTGCTAGCTTTATTTTCTTGAGAACTATCCAGAAGGGAAATTGAGATGGTGAGAAATGATTTATTTGAAGAGCACTTTTTGTGATCTTTGACCTTAGTTCTCCTATGATTTTGTTTACTGATTCTCTCAACTTTCAAGGGCCAAGACGTCTACCTCTTTGACCAAATTCTAATTATTCTGTCTGAAGGAAATGAACATAGAAAGATAAACTTGGGAGCATGTGAGATCTTGTTCCTCAGCATATGTCGTCAGTTTGACTTAAATAAACTCATAAAAATTCTTAAAAAAAAAAAAAAAGATTAACTCATTTTTATACCCATGAATTTGTTATGTAGCAGCATTCAAGTTTTGTTTCTGTGCCTAGATATTACAGTGGGCACATAGTCACAATCTAATGACTAAATATTACATGAGGAAACTAAATTTTAAAATAAAATCTATTCACTGTTATTTCTTTCCTTCTACATGCTATTATCATCTCTTGACCTAGAGAATATGAGGATGTTTGCTACCATTTTAGAGCAGTGCTGATTTTGTACTCCTGTGATCTTCTCTTTTGCTAAATAATTTCTAGCATAGTCCAAATGTTTTGCAGGATCTAAATGCTATAAAATATTCCCTTTAAAATATGACAGAGAACTCAACAACAGCTCTAAGAACAAAATAAAGTTGCAAATATTAAGCTGACTTTATCAAATGTATAGTAGTCAGACATTGAACAGGGACCACACTTTTAGATCTGGCTGCAATGGAAAGATCCCAACTCAGAGAAATGAAGAAGAGAATAGAAAGTACTCTGAGTACTAAATTGTCTCAACCTTCCATCAAAGAACTGCAGCTTTTTAGAGTTTAAATGATATTTTATATCATGAGTCAGAAGGCCCGGGTTCCGGTGTCAACTTAAACATATACCAGCTGTGAACCTTAGGCTTTGAGAAAACATCAAAATCAAGAGAGTAAACAAAATGAAGGCCAAGGTGGGGCCCCTTCAGTATGCAGGAAAGTGGTATCCATTTAGGTTGCCAAGACTGAAAGGGCTAGAAGCATTCCTTAAAGTTCAGCTTGTGTAATTACAAACGTGAAATTCAGAAGAGAACAAGGATATTCATTTAGTGTAGTCCGGAAGGAGTGAACATTCCAGTGAAATTGTCTAGAAGTTTGTCAGTGACTGTTATAGGCCCAATGGATAATTCTTGGGTGTGTATACTCTTCATCTAAGACAATAAATCTATTCCGCTTACAAAGTTTGGTTTGTGTACATTCTTTTACCCATTCCACAAACACTTTAGTGCAAAAGACACAGAACTAGGCAGTGTATATAAAATGATAAGCAGAAAGGACATGATTTCATCTTATCTTTATGGAATTTACAATCTAGTAGAGACCACCAATTTTAATCAAATCATCTATTTGACTCACAAACACATAGTGCTTAGTCTTTGCCACTTGCGTTGTTCTAAGCACTTTGTATATGTTAACTTATTTAATGTTCATAACAACCTGTGAGATAGGTACCATCATTATACTTGTTTTATTGATGAGGAAACCGAGTATAAAAAAAACTTGCCCAAGGTCACACAGGAGTGAGTGTTAGAGCAGGATTTGAATCCAGGCAGTCTGGCAACGAGGTCCACACCCTTAAGCTTTTATTTACAAACTCTCATCGTGTTTCATATAAAAAGTATGATGCTATAATAATGTCTCACTAGGCAACCTGATCTGATTTAGGAAGAAGAAATGAAATTAGACTAGTTCAAAAAACGGTATTTTCATTAGTGTCAAATGCTCAAGGTAGTTCAAGCAGTATGAAATTAAAAAAACAGGACATTGATTTTTGTAACAGGGAACTCGATGGCAAACATAGTAATAGTTTTAGAGGGTATATTGTTTCAATTTAGAGTTAATTGTTAGAGAAATGGGCTGCTTTTGGGATGTGGGAAGTTTCTCCTTGAGGAGATTTTCTTCAGAAAAGGCTAGAAACCACCTACTGTGGGCTTGGCACATAGTATGTGTTCAGTACATATATGCTTACTGATTGGTAAGGTTGTTACAGAATGTTGGATGGTTCAACCAGACAAACTTTAAAATTTCCAACCATAAAATTCTATATTTTCACTAATTCTGAATTTGTGATAACAGAGTAGATTTAGTTATGTTAAAATTTCCCTTTGCCTTATCAAAATTGCTTGATATAGAAATGTAGAGTGGATGTGAGATTTGAGAGACTGAGACAAACTGTTTTCAAAATCTGGGAGTCCAATTTGTATGTAGTTAATGTCTTAACCTAAAAAAGAACACTCTATGTCCTTCGTTAAAATTTTTGGCATGATTCTTATGGTGGTAGTTACTTACATATTACTATATAATGAGAGGAAAGTGAGATATGAAAATAACAAAAAGTTGAAAGTAATGAGAGTAATATTAATGAAAAATATAAAATATTACTATTTAAAGGAAATATATAATCTAGACATTGATTTTGATCTGATCTTTCCCATCATTCCCTAAGTAGTTTCGTCAGTAAAAAAGAGTAGATAATTTCTAGAAAACACACACAATAGCAAGCTGTAATTCCCACTGAAAGGTTTACAATAGTTGTTCTTCTATTCCTTTCCAAAAGATATGTTTTGCTCACATTCTGAAATTTTCGATGTTCAGAGTATGACACATTATAATCCTTGTCCCTGAACCTCTCCCCTTGGAGAGAATGGTTGTGAAGGCATTTCACTCTTTCTCACAAGCTTCCACAATTCTGCAAGCCATGGAAATTCTGGAAGGACCCCTATGGTCACTCTGGTGTTTTTAAATCTGATTTGGATACTCACGTTGTCACTCTCTCTGCAAGAGAATCTGGAAGGCAACAGAGAATGTAAATTCCTTGCCACTTTGGGGAGAAAGAGTTCCAGTAGAACTCTTAAAATTTAAGGTGGATTAATTTTATGTTACTCTTGGAGCATTTAAACAAAACAATGACACAGCTTAGCTGGTTCTCCATTTAGTTGTTCCGCTCTGCCACATAAAAAAAAAAAAAAGCAAAAAAAAAAAAAAAAAAAGCTAATTTTATGATCTCCGTGATACCATCTGAGGTAGCAATGAAGCCGTTCCAGAATGCAAACTCAGAGCATGCTTTAGCCCACAGGGTAAGTCAGACATCCACTGGAATGAAACTCCAGTAAGGCAGACACCTCTCCTGTGTCCCCAGCACCTACAATAATCCCTTATTGATGGACATGTAAGTGGTTTCTAATTTTTCTCAATTACAAACCATGATGTACTAATATTCTTATACATACTTTATGTGTATTTATTTAAGTGGATCTGAAGAAAAAGTTTTTAGATATGAAACTACTGATCGAAGAGTAAGTATATTTTACATTTCTAGCTATTTTCAAAATGCCCTTCGCAGAGGTCACGGCAATATCTGATTTCTGAAATTTGTGCTTCAGAAAATCGTCTCAAGAAGAAAGTCATTAGGGAGCCAGTTAAAAGCTGTGTGCTCTGTGTGTGTGTGTGTGTGTGTGTGTGTGTGTGTGTGTGTGTTTCAGAGCTTAAAGCATATTTCATTAGATTCCTGTTGAACTTTAAAGATTCCATCTTGCACACTATCCATTCTTCGGAGATGTAGGTTGATGACATTTTTTTGTTTGTTTATTAAAATACAGTTGGCATATAATATTAAATTAGTTTCAGGTGTACAACATAGTGATTCGACATTTATCCATCTTATGATGTGCTCACCATAATAAGTTTAGTAACCATCTACACCACGCGAAGTTGTTTTCACACTACTGTTGACTATATCTCTCTTCACTTTTTTCACTCATCCCTCCATCCCTTTCTCATCCAGCAACCATTCTCTTGTACTTCCCTTTATGAGTCTGTTTTTGTTTTGCTTGTTCATTTGCTTTGATTTTTTTTTTTTTTAATTCTCTATATAAGTGAAATCATGGAGTATTTGTCTTCTCTGGGTTGATGGTAATTTCTATCTGTACACTCTGAGACCGGACACACAGTTTCCCAGTGACTGATTATGTTACTTTGATGTGTTTTGAAGAAATCCTTGGTTGTCTGGTCAAAAAGTTTTACTTCTTTACTTTTGCCAGTTTTGACAAAGGAAAGACAAGGCCGAGGGAATGATAACCATGGGGAGGTAGGAAGGGAGGTACAACTTGTACATGTCCGCGTACTTCTAACTAGAGCACAGAGCCAGAGAATGACCCAGGAATCTCTAAAAAGGCAGGTCTTGAATGCACAGAGAAGGAAGCTCAGGAGGGTTGCAGAACTTGGCACTTGAGATCACAGGCACTGGTGTAAAACGCACAGCAAAAAGATAGGAAGGAAATACACTGAAAATGTTTCAATAGCTATCTTTCAGGGCTAAGCCTTTTAATTCTGTTTGACTTTGCTATATTTTATAATTTTCCTACAGTGAGCATATATTGCTGGAATGTATTAGATTTCCAAATTAAAAAAAGAAAAAGAAAAAGAAAACTAAAGAACTTCAGTTGTAGTTCAGCCACTTCTTAATACTGTGACATCAGGCAAATTTAAAAATCTTGGTTAGCCTCAGTTCTCTCATTTTTAAAATATGGAAAAGTGGTGGACTGTTCCAAAGATATTAGATGACAAGAACTCCTTCAGATAACTCCTGACTGAAAAAGCATTTCAGTTCTCAGGAAATCAAATACAAGGAGAATGAAAATAAAGGCTAATAAAAATAAATGGTTTCTCAAAATAAATGCTTTTTTACAGGCTGCCTTTGAATAGAGGTTCATTTTACATCTGAGGAAAGCTCTACGTATTTTTAATCAATATCCTATAATGGTGATATGTATTTTTCAGAGTTTCCTCATGAAACATATTTATTAGCTCTAATTTTGGAATCAGACCAATATATGTTACAGCTGGTCAGAATACTAGCACTAATATTTATGATTCAGGTATTCAAGTTAGAGATATTGTTTATGCTTTTTAAAGATCAATCTCTCACTTTTTGTGAAAGTGCCCTTTTATGGATCAAGTTAAAGTTTCTAATTCATTTATTATTAATAATTTATAGATAATTTCACTTAACTTTGAAGTATGTTTTTGTTTTCACAGTTGAATAGTAACTGTTATGATTCCTTATCATTCAAATATCAAGAGAATTAAAGCCATGATAAATTTCTGGCTTAGGAAGCTGGGGAGTTTTCAAAATTATCTCACCACTTCAAGTTTTCTGCTGGTAAAAAGCAGTCTTCTCTCCATCACAAAGCTCTAGCTTGAACTGGTTTCTTTGCAGTTTCTTGCTTTTCAGCATTTGTGATTTCCATCTCCTTTGTGTTGAGAGAGGTCTCTTGGCTTATTCATTGTTAAGTGATGGACATTGTTACTCTCTGGATTTTTCATTAAAAATTAATGTATATCAATCTGAAAGAAAGTTTTTGGCCATCTACTTTGAACTCATGATTCTAGTGTTGACCCGAATCCTAGAACCATTAATGTTCATTTTTTATTAGTAAATGTTTTCATTGTTATTGCCAATTATGTTCTTATTTTCAAAATCTGGTTTATTTTTAAATCGATCTTAGTATTTTTAAAGAGTTTACTTCATCAGAAATGTATGTTGGTATATCTACAAGAAAAGAAGAAGATTTAAAAAAATCACTATTCTTTTAGGAATATGAACTGAAGGTATGTTATGAAGTCTTTAATTTTCAGATATTTTTGTTTCCTCAGAGCCTAAGACACTTCCTGGCACTATCCAGGGCCTTAGTGAGGGTTTACTGGTACTAAAGCGACTAGTTCCTTTGGTTAAAAATCTGCCTGAGTATTTATTTGGTAAGATATGGATCTGTGTTATCAGCCCTCTTGCACATTAAAATCATCTTGGTGATTTACAAAATGCCAGTACTGAGGTTCCATGGCAAGACAATTAAGTTGGAATCTCAGAGGTGTGGGGCCCCGGCATTTCATATTATTTTAAGTTTTCCAGATAATTCTAATGTGTACTGGAGCTGAAAACCACTTATGCAGGCAAAATTCTTTGGAGATTTCTTTTAACTTTACCTGTTTACATTTTTTCATTTTGCCGTTATTACATTTGCATCTATTAACCTAGACTTCCTATGAGACTTAATGTTGGAATTTACCCAAACTTTTATAAGTCCCCTTCAGGGGGTGGGCAAGGGGGGAATACAGTTTCTCTACTTTCTCCTCCTTTCCACTTTTATTTTTAGTACATTTTAAAATTCAACATGAGAAAGATCTCAAAGGTAACAGAGTTTTGCTGTTTTAGTCTTTGTTCTACCCACTGGGTTTATTATAATCTTACCCTTTGGTCACTAGAATGGGAATTGGCTCTAGAAATGGTAGTTGGCAAGGACATGTACATAGTGAGGGGCCTCTCTTACAAATGTTATTTGTAATTCAACAAATAGAAGCCTTGGGACTTGAAAAAGTCAATGAGAGAGTAGAGTTAAATTTTAAAAGCTATTTAAAGTTCAAGGGGCTTTTGCCTTCAAAGGCAAAACAAAGTTAAATTAAGGGGTTTAAAATCCTAGTTCTGAGTGTAATGTTTTTTAAAGGACATACTTTTGTAAGTAGTTTTGGGTATAGTTTTGCCTTAGATTATAAACATTGCCTTCTAATCTTTTTTCTTCCATAACCCTAGCCTGTTTTTATGACTCATGGGTAAGAAGTACCAGAATTAAAGGGCTTTTTTGGTCTCCTTTTGTAGTAAAACACTGTATTATTTCCACAGTAAATGAAACAGCCACAAAAATGACCCTACTTGTAAAGTAACAAAATGGATAATTAGAGTGTTTTTAAAAATAACTAGCTCACACAAGAATATAAACAAGAAAATGTTAATTTGGTGGGTAAAAATATTCTATCAGCTGACCACAAAATTTTAAGAAAATATTTGTTCTATAGGAATTAGCATTACCGGAATATCATGAAAAATAGGTCACCTGAAATTATAAACAAATACCTTTGTTATAAGATACAAAGTGAAAAGAAAAATAGACTTTTTTATTAGGGGAAAATCAAGGCAACTAAACTAGATCATTTAGACCTCTCAGATTTATTCTAATTTGATTTAGTTAAATTAGCAAAATAATTACTAGGTTTGAATTTATTTTTACATTTTATTATATTATTATCATTTTTATTATTATGTATGTATATAATTATATTATATATAATTATAATTTCACTATGCAGTAAATAATTTCATTTTTATCTTAAATAACAACCTTATTATTTCTTATTAAGGTTATAA
The DNA here is from genome assembly GCF_014176215.1 of Rousettus aegyptiacus. Classification (NCBI taxonomy): domain Eukaryota; kingdom Metazoa; phylum Chordata; class Mammalia; order Chiroptera; family Pteropodidae; genus Rousettus; species Rousettus aegyptiacus. The sequence continues at coordinate 26,248,073 of NW_023416285.1, forward strand.
AACTTTTAAATTAACAAATTAAATTACCTAATTGGTTAATATCTACTCATGGAAAGTCCATGAGGTAAATAAGTCTAAAAACGAAACTTTGAATTAGCCTGTGTACATGAATTTATGCTTCATTCTATGTTTCCCTTCATACTTTTCAATGTTTGGGTGTGAACTAAATGAACTAAGTGCTTTAAAATGTTTGGGAAGTTAACCAGAAAGCATGTCTGCTGTGATTGTACATATATATAAAGAGTATTAAATAAGTAGATTTAGAAAAAGAACAATTATGCTAACTGTGAATTTAATAGGAGAATTCTATTCCCAAACATGAAATCACAGCATTATTATTATTGGTTTTCTACCCCTGCCTATAAATTTGCAGTTCCAGTACCTTTCTTTCCTTGGCTCTTCCCTTCCTCTCCCCGCCCTTTTCCCCTCTTCTTCTCTCTTTCTCTTCCCCTCCTCCCTTCCTCCTTCACGCCTCTGTCCTTTTTTTTCTCTCCCTTCCTTCTTCCATAATACACGTCAGTGCTCTGCATGGGTATCGTGCTAGCTGTGGGGACATCAGCAAGACAGACCTAATTCCGGCTCAATGGCAATTTTATATTCTTAAGTTGAGAGACCCAGGTGAAAAATTGGGAAACTAAATGAGAAATTACACTGATACTAAATAACAATAACTAGCAAATGTTTTCTACGTTGATGCTGGTCTAAACGTTTTACTTGCATTTTCTAATTTACCCTCACAACAACCCTATGAAACTAGTAGTACTTCTTCCGGTCCCCTACAGAAGGTGTAACTGAGGACCTGAGAAAGTTAAATAACTTGGCCAGGGGACCAGAGCTAGTAGGTGAGAAGTGTGATTCAAATGCAGAAAGTCTGTCTGACTCCAGAACCTTCAATCTCAACCACTAAATTGTACTACACACTAGAGATATTCTTTAATTGAAGAGAAGGGAGGAAACCAAACATTTTGGTTGGTTTATTTTGACCCTTAAAGAAAATATTTTTCTGTGTTTTTTATATAAATATAATTTTAACATAGCTTAGCAGTTTCATCTTGATTTTGTGATTACTATGGGTTGTTTTACTAAGGTTTAGGTCATAGTTATTTTTTTTTATATATGAGATCCAGTTCGGCTTGAAAATATGCTCCAAATTTTGGCTGCAGGTATCATGGCTGCCAGTTAAGTTAATCAGCTAAAACTTCCAAACAAAAGGCTTTCAAATGGACTTGTGTATAATGAAGATAAATGTCATGTTTAAGCATTGGTAGAATGTACCTTTAAGAGAGATGGTTAATATTGCACAACTAGCATTTCTTACTCCAAATTTGAGATAAATAAGAGAATCTTTCAGTTTGACAATTGATGTTCAATCTACAGCTACAGCCTTATCTAATAGCTCTTCTTTCAAATTCTAAAGATAAATGCCTCAGTGATAGTGTGTGTATGTGTGTGTGTGTGTGTGCACGTGTGTTATAGATGTATCAAATGATTTTTAATTTTTTACATGTAAACGTGCCAAATAATCCTAGAGGAAGACAAAAGACTTCTTTATATATTTTGGATAACCATCTGTTATCAGATATGACTTTTGCAAATATCTTCTCTTAGCCTGTGGCTTGTCTTCTCATTCTCTTGACATTGCCCTTCACAAAGCACAAGTTTTTAATTTCAGTGAAGTTCAGCTTATCAATTACTTTTTTTTCATGGATTGTGCCTTTAATATTGTAAAAAAGTCATCTCCGCACACACAGTCAATTAGGTTTTCTCCTATGTTATCTCCTAGGAGTTTTAAAATTCCATATTTTACATTTAGGTCCATGATCTATTTTTTGTTAATTTTTGTGAAGGATGTAAGGTCTGTGTCTAGATTCATTTTTTTGCATGTGATGACCAGTTGTTCCAGGACATTTGTTGAAAAGACTATCTTTGCTGCATTGTCAAAGATCAGTTGACTTTACTGACAATATTGTCTTCTTATGCATGAACGTAGAATATATCCCTATTTAGTTATTCTTTGATATCTTTTATTGGAGTTTTATAGTTTTCCTAATATAGATCTCGTACATATTTTGTTAGGTGTGTATGTAGTTCTCTCTCTCTCTCTTTTTTTTTTTTTTTGGTTAATAAATGGTAATATGTTTTTTAATTTAAAATTCTATTTGTTCATTGCTGTATATAGAAGAACGATTGACTTTTGCATATCAACCATGCATCCTACAATTTTGCTATAATTGCCAATTAGTACCAGGATTTTTTTTTCCCCCAATTCTTTTAGACTTATTACATAAACAATCATGTCATCAGCACTGGTTCCCATGTAGCTTTCTGCTCTGGTAAGTTGTGATCCTCTTTATCTTCCTGTCTGTCCCTCTAAATTTTAGTGCAGTGGTTTGCCCTGTGGTTTCACTTATCTGAAGGATCTAAGAAGATTTGATGATTTTTCAGTTTGTTCATATTCTTACTTGCTGTTGGGACAGAGTGGTAACATCTAAGCTTCTCATATGCTAGACTGGAAATCTAGGTTTTCTCTTTATTACCTTCTAATAGTTGATCCTTTCTCATATTTCACTGGAGTGGGCTTTTAGTTGTAAAACTTTTCAAATAAATGCACTCCTATCACTATTAGAACTACATGTTCTAATAAATTGCTGTCATTACTTACTAAATTCACTTTTAGTGCCTTTCCACTGTTAGAGTGACTTTTAGTACAGACATTTGTGCTGGTGAGACGTACTTATATTAAAATGTAAGTACAAAATCACATTGTACTTACATTTATTTTGAAGACTCTGTCACTTTGCCCTCCTATTTCTGTGGATTCACTGTGTTCTTTGAATTCATTATAAAATAAGATGTTTAACCAATAAGATCAGACAAAATTGTTATTATTCTTAAGTGACTGGAAATGAATGAAGCTTCTCCATGTTTTCTCTGCTACCCCCAGGAATATTAAAAAAAAAAAAAAGTCAACATTTTGACGTTACTTGATTATCTACTAACAAGCAGATTTTTATTATTTTAGCAGCTGAAGAAAAAGGGCTACTCAGAAGCTCTATCAGTTTAAAAAATATAAGGTAGCAGTTCAACATATGCTCAAAAAGATTTTTAAACTAAACCAATTAAAAAAATGTTTCCATAGTAATAGTAGAAAAATTCAAAAATCTCCGAAAAACATCAGTATAAACTATGTTTTTCTTGACCCCCTAGCCACATCTTTGCCCAGTAGAAGCCACTGTCACTAGTTTTCTTATATTTTTTTTCCAAAGATAATCTAGGAATATTATATTTTCATAAAAGATGATAATGCTGATCATAAATGACAACATTTATGGAAAACACTGTTCTAAGCATTTTACAAAAATCCATTAATCTTCGTACTAGCTGTACAATATGTTCTTAACTCCATGAGAATATCTTTTAAAAATAAAGAAATGATGGGACAGAGAGGTTAAATAACTTTTCCAAGATCCCACATTTTTGATGGATTTGGTTAGGCCCTTCTGTTACTCGGAGTCATAAGACGTCAAAATACAAAGCTGACTTTCATTTACCTAACGCACACACTGGTGATCCGGAATGAGTTCAACTCCAGAGAAAATTGGGCTCTCCTCCTCTCACCTTCGGAAGAGAAGACGGACCAGCCTGGCCGAGTCTCCTGTTCCTTCTGGAGCAGTGATCATCTATGAAGATAAAGCAATAATTTTCTAATAAGTTTTATTTAGATAATTTATACTCTTTGTTTTTCAAAAATAACAAAAGTAATACATGTTTATGGTAATTCAAATAATACTCAAGGATACAAAGACAAAAAGTAAAAGTTTCTCTTACTGCCTGACCCAAACCTATTGCCTGAGGGTAATCACCATTCACGGTTTGCTGTGGAGGCTTCTAGATCTGTTTCTTACTTATGTGCAAACATGTATGTATATATTTATTATAAATACACACATATAGTTTTTTTTTTCCCCACAACAAGCTTTACCTATTTATCTAAAACTTATTTTCCCACTCCCACTGGTGAGTCATTGGTTTATCATGGATATCTTCCAAGTCAACTCAAACAGATCTAACTCATTTTTAATGACCATATAATATATTATATATAAGTACACCAGAATTTATTTAGCTACTATCTTATTGTTCATAATTTAGATCATCTTCAATTTTTACTGTTAGATAATGCAGCAAATAGCACATATATATTTATACACTTCTGTAATAATCTCTCAAGGATAGATACCAAGAGATGGATTTGCTAGGGCAGTGGGCATAGGCATTTTAAATTTGATAAGTATTGTCAGAGTATAAGACTGCCTATTTGCCCACGGCTTACAAAAAAATTGAAAAGAATTATAAATGACTAGCAACAGAGACACAATTATCATTATCGTACTGTCATAGATGAATTATTACATAGAATTAATAATGAGTTATTATATAAATACTAACATGTCAAGTGTGAAGGAAGTTTTACAACATGAAAATGCTTATAGCATAATACCAAGAACAAAAAGTAGACTGCTTTGTACATAAAATTATGTAGGTATAGAGGTGAGAAATAAAACAGTACATAAAAAATTGAAGACAGTTTGGATGGTGGCAGTACTGATGTTTTTCCCTTTTTTGTTTCCTGGCATTATTATTATGTTGTTTAGGCAATAAATACAGTGAAAATGGTAACCTTTAAGTAATTAACAGAAAAGATCAATATAAAAATAAATTCTTATCAGATTTATTGACATCTCAATCCACCCTTGATTTGCTATTTATCCCTTCAAATAGACAATAACAAATTATATGTGTGTTCATGTTGTTGGGAAAAAAATGCTTTAAAAAGACAAACCTTCTTTAAAAGAGAATACCATAATGCTGAAAAAAAAAAAAAAAAAAACAGGAATATCACATTGTGAAAATTACTAGTATGGTGTCAACCCTATAGATTTAGCACAGTCTCTTGAATTTGAATGTTCACATGTTTAAATTTTCCTTTTGCCTGAGAAGTTTATAAAGGGTGTCTCTCATTCATTTTTCCCTCCTATTAGTAGTATTTTAAGTTTTAATAATAAAAACAAAATTTCAAGGGTGATAAAATAGCAGAATTATGATAAGAAATGTCCGCCAATCTTCAAGCAGGTTTTGAGGGACAAGAAAGTCTTTTTCAGGTACAGAGGAGATGGGCCCGGGTAGCCAGGTAATAGCTTAACCCAAAAAGTAAAGACATACATGGTTCTAAGAGATCCATCTAACTTGAACAGAAGGTGCCTGTTATAATGTAATGGAAAATAAGGTTATGTAGGCAGAGGGCACGGGGAGAGAAAGGCAGGTATTGAAAGGCAGGCGGAAAAGAGTTGTCAGATAATCAGAGTTCCATTTTGAATTTATTTCCAAAAACTTTTGCTCTCCTGCTTTGATCTTGACTGGCTGCTTTTTAGCCCCATGTTATGATTTGTCATTCTGTCACTTTCTTTTGCTATTATACTGGGCAATCCTCTCATCTCTATAGGATTCTTTGTTTTCTAAATTGTGTTTTCTTCTTTCCTGGGTTTCTCCCTATTTGTTTGAGACTTTGCATGCCTGAAAATGGTTTCGAATCTGCAAAATATTTTCAGGAATTATTCAATTTCTGCATAGAAAGACACTCAGGTCTTGTGCATGGCTGCAGATGTTTGGGGACCTGGGCAGAGAAAGAGGGCTGGTGGAGGGTGGGTTTGTGTTTCTCTGATAAAAATATAGATTTCCATTTAATTGCTCTATTTTCAGTTGCTCAGCTGCCTTTGAGCTTTTCTGTATTTGCTGACCTTGAGCACAGGATTATTTCGATTTATGTTTACAAGGGATCAGCCTCAAGTCTGAGAATTCAGAGGGAATGTCGCCAGGCTCTTTGAGGTCTGTCTCTTATACAGACTTTCAAATAATTCTCTTAATTCCTGATCTCCACTTCATACTCTCTTTATGTAAAACCCAATTCTTGAGCCTCTGCAGAACCTTCTTTGTTCCAAAGAAACTTAGGTTCAGTTTTTGTTAGTCTTCTAAGTCATCAGATTTCCATCCTCCAAAACACATTGCTATTTCCTATCCTATGCCCTGTTGTATTTTCTCCTGTTCTTTTCTCTTTTTCTTTTTTCTTTTGTCTTTTAGGCTTACATATTTTAGATATTATCATTGTCCTTTCCATAGGCATTCAGGAGAAAATGGAAATGATACATCTATTCGAATATACCACATTGAATCAGAAATCCCTATTTTTATTTAGAATCCTATAATAGTAGTGTATCATTTTCTTTATTATTCATTATGGAATTTGTTTTTCAAAGATAATTTTGGCAGAATTATAAGTAATGAATTGAGGCATCCTCCTTTTTTCTTGTAAACATGGGGATTAAGAGTAGCATTATCATTCTTTGAGCTGCTTTTGAAAATGTGATTTTTAGTTTGTCACAAGTGATTTTTTATCATTCCCTTAAAAATCTTTCCTTTTCATTAATGCTTCCTCATAATCAATTTGTTATATTGATTCAGATACAACATTCCTATGTCTCTTAAGTATCATCCCTTTCCTTATTCTTCGATTCCTTTAAAATTGCATTTCTCAGGAAATTTGTATTAGTTATTATAACGTTTCTATATAATTATATTTCTGGAGAACACAGTGGCTGATGTGAAGCTGTAAAAGTATAAACAACACAATGTTTACGCTAACAATTCTTTCACATATAACTGAGAATTTTACAGTAAATTTCTTTTAAAATCCCTAACATTAATACTGTGTATACCTACCCTCATCTCTAGAATTGTCTGCATTTAGTACAGGAAGCAAAGAAAGGAGAAATAATGGATAACACAGTGTTAATGAATATGTATCATATTAATATAATAATGAGGTGATAATAGTTAACCTATAATATAATATAAATAATTAACAATTAAGAAATTAAACATGGAAGCAAGAAACCAAAAGTACTTCCCATAGTAAGTAGCTCTTTGGCAATATTTCTAGTAGCTTAGGGTGACAGATTATCTTTGTATACTACTAGATTGAAAATATTTGGAGTTTGAGATGTCAAACAATTGATATTTATTTTCTTCATTAAATTGACTGTTAGTGAAATATAAGCATCATCAGATTTGCTCTACTGTTCATTCTTTCTGAGTTTAGTTTTGTGAATAATGGTTGTGCAAATTAGTTGTGTGTATATATTACAATTAACACTGAAAAATTAAATTTTTAATCAATCATAGACTGGCTTATAACAGCTCCTCTGTTACATCTCTCACAGCAGGGCTATTCTTGAATGAAGTGGCTGCTCAATACGTATTTGCTTTGTTGTTGTTGTTGCTGTTGCTTTTTTGTTAATGCAATTTGTTTAAGGTTTTTGGTATATAAAAAGTAGGAAAACTATACGGAAGTTGTCCAAACTGGGTGTATATGTATCATGTAAGAACTGTTTTTTTTTTGATGCAAGAAAAATAGGAATAGATTCTCTTATTCTGTGCTAGAAAATCATTACTTTGCTAGACTTGCTTTCATATGCAGTCTCTTGTCGATCTAGTAAATTATCAGCTCACTTTATATCTTTTACTTCCCCCAAATGATGTCTCCTTTCTCAAAATTTTAGATAACGGAGAAAGCTTACTGCCTAGGCATGATGCCCTGTTACCATTTACACCTGCCTCACTCTCGGCAGCCCTTTCTGCTCCATTGACTTTCTTGTAAGACCTTCCAACATAAATTATGTTTTGTTTTGTTTTGTTTTTTCCAAATCTTACTTCCAGATTATGGAATGCAGTTTGGAAAAAAAAATACACAAAGCTCATTGTATCTATAAGTACTTGACGATGGCCAACATTAGCTCAATTTTACTCCCTAGAAAACTTCTCTACCAATGGACCGCAAAGTCTATTCTAAACTTCTGTCACTTTTATCAATGCCATCACTAGGGGTATTCTTCCCTTATCTCTGCCTTAGCAGAGAAAATAACAGCAGCTGCCACTTAATGAGCGCTTATTACCAAGCACTTTACAACAGAGCTACACAATAGATCTTTTATTTCCTTTTCGTAGGTGAGGAAAGTGAACTTCAGAGAGGAAAAGAAACGTACTCAAGGACACAAAGTTCACACATACACATAACTTACCAGAAACATCGTACTCATGCTTTATTATATTTTTTCTTTGTTTTTCCATTTATTATGAAAAATAATATTTAATATGTACAAAAACATACGTATAACATGTGTATGTATGTGTATGTGTGTGTGTATGTGTGTGTGTGTGTGTGTCTGTGTGTGTGTGTGTGTTAGGGCTAAATAATAAAATGGATGCCCACAATCACATTACCTAATTTAGGAACTAGAACATCATCAGAACTATGATTTCCCTCCTCTCCCACTCTTTGGCCTCCAGTCACTCCCAGAGGTAACTAACCCCTGCTTTTTGTTTTGTAGATATCATTCCCTTGTTATTTTCTCCTTTTATTTCAAAATAAAGCACAGAAAAGCTTAAAGAATATTATAAAAAAAATTCCTGTATACCCTTCACCAGATCCAACAGTTGTTATCATTTTTGCCAGATTTGTTTTCTTGTTCATTTTCTCTGTGCATGTTGTTATTCCTGAACCATTTGAGAATAAGTTGCAGATATCATGCCCCTTTGCTTCTAAATCCAAGCATGGATTTTCCAAAAACAAGGACATTCAATTGTCAAAATCAGAAAATGTAACACTGATACATATTATATCTTATCGTTCGTCCATTCTCAAATTTCACCAGTTGTCCTAATAAAATATCCTTTATAGCCATCCTAGTCCACCCCTCCACACCTAACTCCTCAGCCCCCTATAGTATCTAATCCGGGATCACGTATTATGTTAGTTGTCTCTCAGGTCTCCCTTAATCTACAACAGTTCCTCAGTCTTTGCGTTTCCTGTCCTTGACATTTTTTAACATTTCAGGCTAATATTTTGTGGAATTTTCCTCAATATGACTTCATGATTTTCTTCATGGATGTTTCTTCTTAAATAAATTTAGGTTATGAATTTTTGATAAAAAAATACTATAGAGGTTGTGTCTTTTTCAATGAAACACTCAGGAAGCATATAATGTCAGTTTTCTCCATTTTTGGTGATATTAATTTTGATTACTTGGTTAAGGTGATGTCCTTTAGTTTTATCCACTCCAAAAGTCTTATTTTCCCCATTATAATTAATAAGTAATTTGGGCAGAGTTACTTTGATACTATGCAACTATCTTGTTCTTCATCAGATTTCAACCCAATAGTTTTGGCATCCATTAACAATTGCATCTGATTCCATTATTACTACAATAGTTGGCAAAGGGCAATTTTTCTACCTCCATCATAACTTCTACATGAAATTCTACTATAAGGGAAAACTTTTCTTTCTTTCTAATTTATTTATGTGTTTGTTTGTCCTCAGTAGAAACTCATCTATTTATTTAATCTCAATATAAAATTTCCCTACTGATTAGCATTGCCACCTCTGTCATATATCAAGTTTCCATAAGTATTTCGGTCATTTGGCCTTCACCGTGCCAAAACAACACTATTTTAATTGTTATGACTTCACCAATGTCTGGTTGGCCAAGTTCCCTCATTTTATTGGAGAGTTCCTTGGATATTCTTGCTTTTCCATAAAAATGTCAGAATCAGCTCTCATATTTCACAAAAATCTCTTGATATTTTGATTGGAATTCCATTAACTTGGTAGGTCAATTTGGGGGGAATTCACTTTTTTTAAAAAAATTGAGGCTTTCTTTTCACGAGCATATTCTACATTTATTTAGGTCTTCTGTATATCTTTTAATGTTTCATAGTTTTTTTCTACTATTCGAATACATCTTTAATTAGATTTAATTTTAGATATCTTAATTTTGAGCTATTTAAATGAAATCTCTTTTAAAATTAGGTTTTCTCTGTGCTTGTTGCTATAGAAATGTTCTTATTAGATTTTATAGAAGTGCAACTGAATTTTGCATATTGATCTTATAGTAAGCTCATTATTTCTAAGACGTTGTCTTTTAGATTCTTTATAGATTATCATCATTTGTGAAAAAAACGAAACCATTTGTCTTCCTTTCTAACCTTTTGTTTTTTATTTATTTTTTTGTATCTTTCAGTATGAGTAGGAGAGCCCGCACAGGAGGGGCTGTTACCTCACTATCCAGACCCATGCTGGAACCCACTAGAGTTTGGCACCATCTGGTGGTGGTTGTCCACTCCAGCCTACATACTGATGGGAACAATTCAGGGTCTGTAGTTGACTGCACTTGGGGAAAGCATCAAAGATTCCAGGAAATTCCTGGCTAGATGGCACCAGTTTTGTTGGCCCAGTTTGGGAGTATTGAGTTGAGAGATGACTAAGCAAGCAGGATTCAAGCTGCACCTCCCCTCTGGGTTTTGTGCTATTTTCCTGCCCAGCTCCCCCTTCCACCCTGTGTCCTGTTTCATTCCCCAGCCTCAGAACATAAGAACTTTATCCTCCTGCCTCCCACTGCTCCATTTGTGGGTTGGATGGTGGATGGGAGTAAATCAACTATTCTATAATCTCAGAATGCATGATATCCTGAGTGTATTTTCACAGGATTTTATTGTATTTATCTGTATATTTTTCTTTCTCTTTCCATTATAACATAGACTTCAAAAGCTTGAGGACTTTTATGTTTCATTTACAGCCATATAACAATTGAGTAGAAGATTTCCTCCTATGAAGACCCTTGAAAGTATTTATTGAATAAAATGAGTGAACAGATAATGAAAACTTCCGTTATATGATAAATTTGTTAATTTCTTCCTATAATTCTAACAACTCGCTTTATATATTTAAGGCTCTTTTATCAGATACACACAAAATTAAAATTGTTATAGCCTCTTGATGAACTCAGTCTTCCTTAACAAAATTTTGGGGTTTTTGTTTGGTCATGAAAACTATTTCAGTACTAACATAACACCAAGCTTTCAGTTACTATCTACCAAGTATATCTTTTCACTTACTTTTACATTCAAACTTTTTATGTCATGTTTTAGTTTTTCTTTCTTCTAAATAGTATTTAGTTAGATTTTGAATACAATTGTGCAACCAGTCATTTAATTGGTGAGTTTAGTTCATATATATTTATGTATCAAATTTATTTCTATATATCTTTAAAACCTGTTAAACCTGATTATTGATTTTTTCAAAATTAACATTTTGACATTCTAGAAAATCCTGTTGCTTCTTTTTCACATAAGGATATTCTTGTTAGTCTTGTTTTGCCTGCTCATCTTCAATTCCATTGTTTAATTTGATTGTAATTTAAATAATTCCACTCTTTATTTCCGTAAATATCCTATTCCCAATCCTCTATTCTATGAAAAATTATAATTGCTATACTCTACAGGTTACATTTATATAGTACTAAAACAACTGTTACATATATTAAATAAACATATATGTGCCAGGTACTCTTTTAAAAATTTTAAAATATATTTTATTTAACTCTGAATACCCAAAGTATTACCAATTCAGTGAAGAATTCTTTTAAGAACTGTAATTGTATTAACTCATTTAACTCTCATTTTACTAATTAAGCTCTTTTACAAATTACGAAACTACAGCTGTGAAAGGTAAAAAAAATTGACCAACATCAAATAGGTAGATTCCTGAGCTGGGGTTTGAACCAAGTTGTTACTACACTCTCTCTAGTGCTCAGTATCAGAAGGGTTGGGGAGTGGGGAACCAATCGTTTTTGGCAAAGACAATTTTTTTTTTATTTTTTAAAATGTTAGTGATTTTCAACCTCCATGTGGCTTTTGCATTTTTTCTTTATTTTTCATATCCTTTGTCCATTTTTGTCTTGGAGTCCTAAATTAGCTTTTGTATTAAAAGTTCTTTGCCTTAAGTATAATAAAATGTATTTTTATTTAATAAAATTTTACATTTTACAGAGATGAAATCTGTTAATATTTTAATTTCCTAAGGAAAATTAAATTTGTACATTTCCCCTTTAAAAAAATTACACCTCTGCTCTCCCTCATCCTTATTATGAGAAAATTCTTAGCTATTATTTGCTAGTTCCTGAGCTCAAATTTCCACCAGAAAAACATGTGAATAAAGAAAAAGGTGTGTGTATTCTTCTGTGTATATGTCATGTAAAAATATCTTTTCTGGATCTGTGTTAAATTAAATAAAACTTTACTAGCTATGTGAAAGAACTAATTCTATTTAAAATTTCACAAACAGAACCTGACAATAAATAGATTCATTCTATGTTTCTGTTATTTTAGGGAAACGATTTTTTAAAAAGGTAAAGATTAGTGATCATGCAAGGCAGAAAAGAAATACTTTATTTTAAAGAATGAGACACTATAGAGTTTCTTTATTGAGAGAATCAAAGCCTTATTGATTTAAAATTTTTTTCAAGAAATTAAAGACTCATTTACTTTGACGTGAGGCTCTCAGCAACTGCCTTAATCAAACTTGGTCTTAGGAAAACAGCACAATTTAGGAATGTTGCCATCTAGTGGTCCCTTTTAGAATTGTCCCCATAAAAGTACTGTAATCTAAACAGATCATTTCAAAATGTAGTTAAGATCTTGATTCTTTGAACTTGGAGCCAGAGGTCAAGATTGTTTCTTGAGGTAACAGAGCAGTTTTTAAAATTAAGGAAAGAAAAGAGGAGGCTACTGAAGAAGTATGTGTACATGCATGCAAGGACGCGATGAATGAGGATAGTTAGTACAAAGAGAAAATGATAAATGAGCAGGCAGGGTCCTTTAGCATGAATAAGAAACACGAGAAGACAGTTGAATCTTTGAAGTGGTAGGAAATAGTGCAATTGGTCATTGAAATGTATTGGATAGAAAAATTACCAAATAAAATGTATTGGACATTTACAACTTTTGAAGGATTTTTGTTTTAGATAATAAAAGCTATCATTAGTCGAGTGTTTAGTGAGTGCCAAATAGTCTAAATGCTTTGCATATAGTACATATCTGGCTTTTATAACTACTCTGTTACCCTCATTTTAAAGATGAGAAAGTTGAGGTTACAAAAAGGTTATAAGCTGGTAAGTGGCAAAACTGTCTAAACCAAGAAGCTGGCTTCGATGTCTGTGTTCTTAATCCACGTGCCATATTTACTTCTAAATAGATTGGAGTCAACATATAACATTAGAAAGTTTAGTCAATTATCCAAATTATTTTGACCAAATTTTATTATTTTGATTATCTGGATCTGGTGTTTACACTGATAAAGTCATCTAACAATTGCTCTGTTTTCCCTTTTACATCTGTACTATATTCTTGATGAACTCTAGCACATAAATTTGTCTTTCATTTAAAAATATAGTACTCTGCTTTAATTATAGAGTGTGTATGTTAACTTATTTGTAGTAATGGTAAATTTCTTCGCTTCAACTCTTGGTTCTCTGAGTACAACTATGGCCACTATTATGGACTGAATTGTGTTTTCCACCTTCCTCTCACCCCGCCCCCCCCAACACACAAATTCATTCGTTGTAGCCCTAACCGCTATTACCTCATAATGTGACTGTATTTGGAGATAAGGTCTTTAAAGAGATAATAAAGTTAATATGAGGTTATTAGTGTGAGCCCTGATCTGACTTGTGCCCTTAAAAGAAGAGACAATTACAGAGGGAAGACTGTATGAAGACACAGGGAAAAGACAGCCATCTACAAATCCAGGAGAGAGGCCTCAAAAGAAACCATCTCCGTGGAGCCTTCATCTCATAGCTCTAGCTTCCAGAACTGTGAGAAAATAAATTTCTGTTGTTTAAGTTGCCCAGTCTGTAGTACTTTGTTATGGCAGCTCTAGCAAACTAGTACAGTCACTATATCGATCAGAGTCTTAATTTACAAAAGAAAAAAAGAAAGAAAGAAAAATGAAGAACCCCATTTTCACTAGTTTAAGTGGAAAAAAGACAAATCTTCAGGGATATTCGATAGCTCAGAGAATCTTCGGAGGACCAGAAAGCCAGGTTTGGAGGCTGTGGAGTCGGAAGTAAACCGCAGACCATGCTGTGAGGTTGTGCCCAGCACACGCTCCAGTGAAACCAGACACTGCAGTGCACAGGGCACAGTTCTCACTGTGGGAGTGAGGTGCTGGGACTTCCATCTTCTGACCGTGAAAGAGAACATGTCAGAAACTACCTCTGCAAAAAAATAAAAAATACAAAAACAACAAAATAAAATGGATTTTCTGCCACTCCTGACTTGTCATGTAGCTAATTTCCGGTTTGATGTCTCGCATGGGTGTATGATTGGGGGAACCTAGGTTCTATGCCAGCAGCCCAGCTGTGAGTATGGGAGAATGAGTTCTCTGGCTTCTGCCATGGGAGGTGAATCAAAAGGCAGGAAATTGCCTAGACAGGGAAAGGGTGCTCCAAGGGTGGTGGTAAGCCAGAGAATCAACTTTAAAACCTCAGCAGTATGATTCTTTGACAAGCTGTTCTGATGGTACATTTCTCTGAGACTTACTTGTCCTTTCTACATTCCTTAAATTTTTCTTGAATATATTTTTATTTTCATTGGCTAAAACTCTCCCTTGTCTAGTTTTCAAATAAATATTAAGAACAAATAGTTGGACTCCTCTCTTCACCTTACTGTGTATCTTTGTAAGAAATTAAGCAGCTTAATAGAAAGACATTGCTTGCCAAGTATTCATTCCGTCTTATGCTAATAAAAGAACCCCCAAGTTTTCTTAGTGAATCATCCTTTCCCCTTGTCTTTCTCTGTGGTTTGTGTAGAGATAATATCTTCTACTCTGTTACTTCTGCCAAAGTTCCGGAAGACTCACGGCTCTGTTTGGCCAACTAGAACACACACACCATGCCTCCTCCCCAGAGCTGCAATTAGTTCTGGAATAGGTAGGCGCACTGTCCAGGACACACTGAGACTCAGCCTAGGACATTTCCTAGCACGACGGACTTGCATCTCTCTGGCTCCTCTCTTTCTGCTATGGTTACAGGACATAAGCCTGGAGCCACTGCTACCCAAGCCAATATGCCTTGATAGGAACTTTCCTGAAAGTAAAGCTGACACAGAGGAAAGTAGAGCTGAGAGATAGACACAGAGTCCTCATGCCCCTTGAGCATCCAGGGGTATGAGCATCCAGCTATGCTAGAAGCCCATGCTGCATGTGGACTTCTCAGCTACCTCTGCCAATAAAGTCTCTTTTAGCTTAAATCTATTTTGAATGATTTCAATCACTTGGAACAAAAAGACTCTTGACTAATTTTATTGTTTAAATTAAGTATAGAGTTCCCCTCAAAAAAAAAAAAAAAAAACCACTGCTTTAATGAACATTTATAGTACCTCTAACTTTGTGTTCAAATGAGAAAAAAACTTGGCCTTGTTTTAATACAAATGTATATACACTCCTCTCCACACACACTAAGGAAAAATGGAGTAAATATTTCAAGGATTTTATTCATCTTGGTTTCTTTCTCTTTAGATAAAATGACCTTTTTAGGATCTGATGAGCAATAAAACATACTTGGATATATTCTTTGTATTTTTTGATTTTTCTAGGTTTACTCTTGAATATAACCAAGAATTATTTTACCATTTCTTGAATCTGAGTGTCAAGGTGTCAGTGTAGGGTTAACTGCATTTGTTCTTTTTAATATGTGTGGCTTCACTTTCAAGTTTTACCTCTCAATCTCTTTTCTACATCTGACTGTTCCAAGTTAACTGCTGGAATATAAAAACATATTTAATAGAAGAGTCTTATAGTTTTAGGCTGACTTGCACCTCTCTGTCTCCTGTAAGAATTTATGAGCTCTATCAAGTAACAATAGTACCCTACTTTATTATATTTCATATTTTAGCTTTTAGTACCTAGTTTCAACTGTGTTTTGTCTTCTCATCATAAATCAGATCATACTATACCAATGTTAAGAACAACTGTTTTATCAAAAGAAACATTACTATCTCAAATTTAAATCTAAATCTACTTTGGAGGAAATATTTCATGAAAGATATTGTGCTTGAATATATCAATAATCTAGTTCTTGATTTGTGTTTCCGCGCAAATTACAAACTGAGACATAAATGAGTGCCCTGTGGACACTATAGACATGAGCACTGTCTTAGTCTGTTCACGCTGCTATAACAAAATACCACAGATGGGAGGCTTGTAAACAATAGAGTCAATCCTCTCAGTTTTGGAAGCTAATATCAAGGTGCCAGCATGGTTGCCTTCTGCTGAGGGGCATCTTCCTGGTCATAAATAATGCTTTCTCCCAATCCCCTCACATGGTGGGAGAGGTTAAGGATTTCTGTGGGTTCTCATTTATAAGGCACTAATCTCATTCATGGGGGCTCCACCCTCATGACATAGTCACCTCCCAAAGACCTCACCTTCAAACACCATCAGCTTTGAGGGTTAGGATTCAACATACGATTTTGGTGGGTAGAGAGCATAAACATTCAGACACAGCAATCACTATGACACAGTGAAGACTGAAAGCTTTGTCTCTGATGTTTCACAAAGCCTTCTTTCCTTCTAGTCTTTCCTTTAATATTATTAACTTTGTGTTTTATTGGACAAGTTACTTAATGTGGCTTTTCATATTATCTTATAATGTGTTGCCATAATTCCAAAATAAAAACTTACTCTTTAATATTTAAATTCTTATTCTACAACTTTGGGTTAGTGACTTTCATTTATTAAAATATCTATATGGAATATTTCTGAGTGTATTTCTGGAAGTCATGTCCAATAAAGTTAACCAAGAATAAGTTTTAACTAAGGAGTGAAGAGCTGTGATCTAGGATTCTGTCATCTTCTTATGCTGGATTGATTGCTCAACCTAGAAAGGGGAAAATCCTAAAACAGGAGAGATTTCTCACCATGAGAACATAGTAATGCAACAGCTGGTCTTCCGACTGGCTTGTTTCAAACAAACCCATGAGTTCCTTTTTCTCTGCATCCTCTCCAATATTTGTTATTACTTGTCCTGTTGATAATAGCTATTCTAACAGGTGCGAGATGGTATCTCATTGTGGTTTGATTTGCATTTCCCTAATAGCTAGTGATGTTGAGCATCTTTTCATAAATTTGTTGGCCATTTGTATATCTTCTAGGGAAGAGTATGTCTGTTCAGGTCCTCTGCCCATGTTTTGATTGGATCGTTTGTTTTGTAGTTGTTGTTGTTGAGTTTTTTGAGTTCTTCGTATATTTTGGATTTAGGCTCTTATTGGAGGTGCTGATTTTCCATTTGGATGGTTGTCCTTTACCTTGTTGATGATTTCTTTTGCTGAGCAGAAGCTTTTTAGTTCGATATAGTCCTATTCATTTATTTTAGTTTTTACTTCCCTTGTTTTTGAGGTCAAATTCATAAAATCCTCTTTAAGTCCTCATACACTGCTGGTGGGACTGCAAATTGGTACAGCCACTATGGAAAAGAACTACTATGGAGGTTCCTCAGAAAACTAAGAATTGATCTACCATATGATCCAGCAATCCCTCTACTGCGTATTTACTCCGAAGACTTAAAAACTCATATCTGGAAAGATATTTGCACACCGGTGTTCATAACCACATTATTTACAATGGCCGGGATGTGGAAGCAACCAAAGCGTCCTACGATAGATGCCTGGATAAAGGAGCTGTGGTACATATATACAATGGAATATTACTCAGCCATAAGAAGAGATGAAATATTGCCATTTGAGACAACATCAATGAACCTCAAGATAATCATGCTGAGTGAAATAAGCCAGACAGAAAAAGTTGAAAATCACATGATATCATTTACATGTGGGATATAAACCTAAAAGCAACAAATGCAAACAGGACAAACAAACAGAGACTCATGGACATAGATAATAGACTAGTGGTTATCAAAGGGCAGCGGGGAGGTAGATGGGGTAAAGGGGGTCAAATATGTGGTGGCAGAAATACATCTATCTATGGGAGGTGAACATACAGTGTAAATATATATATGCCTTACTGTTAAAATGTACATATGAAATTTATTGGATTTAGTCAACCAATGTCACCATAAAAAAATAAATACAATTAAAAATAAATAAATAAAAATAAAACAAACCCATGGGTTTCTCAGCATCCTACTTCACAAAAACTCATACCAGCGTGACCTGTTAAGTACTCTGGGCATCCAGAGAGAAAGGGATTCAGGGTGAGGGGAAGGCTGAGCAGGAGGGAAGCAGAAAGGAGGAGGAGGAAAGAAAGATAATTGTGTTTAACTGGTGCATTTTACCCTCTGTAGGGTGAATAATTCGTATTTCCAAGCCTGTAACTAATAGGATAATATTCCTTGACTGAAATAAGGAACCTGTTTTTGTGACAAGAATTTATAATTTCCTAATTGCTATTTATATTTATTGCAGCCAAAAGGAGATGTGCTCTTAAATTAGATTTTCCTGTTATAAGCAAATGAATGTCTCGAGTTCAATCCATTTTTTTTCTTATTTCCTTATTGTATGAACGTATTTTGATTTTGTTTACTGCAAGACATATACACAATTAAATTCACTTTTCTGTGATTAAATATTTCATAACTTTATTTGATTTTCAATTTTCACTGATAAAGTAGTTATATTAAGAAATAAATGAAGGCAAATGATTGTACTAAATGGTGAAATCATTTAAGTATTTATGAATAAATATCTAACGTATTTCATTGTGGACGAAAAAGTGGTTCTCTGAAAAGTAACCTCAAAGGTGGATGTGATCATAAACTGCCAAATGGGCAGGTCATGGTGAGTGGTCACTCATAGGCATGTAACTTTCAGTGAAAGATTATCTCTGCCCTGTCCATTCTGTGCATCTTCGTTAGCACACCTCTTTTCAGGAGTGTAACCACCCTGAAGAAAGTACAGAATCTTGTTAACTGTCCTGTAACCTAATCCTGGCCTTACTTTCTCCCACCTTCATGTCCTCTACCTTAGTTCCCTCCCTAATGTCCAGTGCATAAAAGAAGCTGCACACTGCCATTCTGAGAAAATGTCTCTCGCTTTGCTGAGATCTTATTTCCAGGCATCTCGTCAGTTTGGCTCAAATAAAATCTTATAAAAATTCTTTACAGGTTTGGACATTTCTCACCTTGACATCCTCTAAAATGGGTCATTTCTGAAACAGACACATGTATTTATAAATATAACTCAGGCAGTGTGTTAAGTTTACGCAATATAATTTTTCCAAAACAGTTCATGTATTTTTTATTTACTTATTGCTGCCTAACAAACTACTTGAAAACTTTGTGGCTTAAAGCAACACCATTTTATTATGCCTCCCAGTTCTGCGGATTGGGATTTGGCTATGACTTGTTTATTTCACCATGGGAACTGGAACGTCCAGAATGGCTTCTTCACTCACACATCTGCCACTTCAGCTAGGATGGATAGAACAGGGGGGCTTGGCTGAAACAGTGCTACTGGGGTCCGATATTTGGGGCATCGGTTCTTCTGGTAGGTTGGGTTCATTGGTCTTTTCCGTGTGGTAGCAGAGACCCTCAGCCTCCATGCGGCTTCTCCACGTAATTCTTTTGCCAGGTAGCCAGATTTCTTAAATTGTCAGGCTTAAGCCTGGAACTGACATAGTCACGTCTGCCACATTCTGTTGGCTAAAGTAAGTGACAGGGTCAGCCAGGATTCAGTGTGGAGAGGACCACAGGAGGGTGTGAATACAGGCAGGGCTGGTTCTTTAGGGGAGAGGAGGCAGCTGTGGGGACCTGTGACTACAGCACACATGTCCCTCGACAACGTCACTCCCTGGATCCCCACGTGTAAAACCCAGTGTTTCTCCGGATGTATCTTTTATGTACTCTGAGGCTTAAGAAATGCTTTTTAGAAAAAGAGCACCCAGTTTAATAAATTTGGAATTGCAGTATAAAAATCTGTTTACTTTGTTTAATCTTGCATGTACCAAACACCAAGTGCATAGAACTGTGCCTGGCGCTTTCCTTATAAATATTTGTTAAATGAGATTTATCACAGGATCCTATTTCACAGAACAGCCTTGACATTACAAAAAATTGATGTTTCCAGGGAAGAAACTTTGGGAAAAACACATTATTATGTAAGAGAGGAGTATACGATTTCTGAGTTTCTCCCTGACCTACGACTCCATTCTAGGTGCTTCCTAATGAATTAAATGTTGTGCGTTAGACTACATGACTTCCTTTGCTGATCACAGGTGACTAGACTCCGGGTGGGTACCTGACCCAAAGGCAGCTTCTATAGGCTGGCCAGACACTTAAAGGATATCCTGGTGTGAGAGTAATTTAGGCTAACGGGTAGCCTAAATCGTATCGTAGAGCCTGTCACTTGCGTAGTTTGACTATGAGAAAACCAGCCAGTTAGTTGGTAGGGGCTGAAGCTGTAGGAGCAGAAGCTGAGAATAAGTAAGTGAGTTTCCACTCCAGGGAACCCAAGGTGCGATTTCTTCATCATCCTGGTGTGCAGCTGTTGAACACACTCCTTCTTTCCCCTTCTTCACACATCTTTAGAATAAAATCTCATTAACTGAGGTAGCCCATCTATGTCTCTATTTCCTACTCTTTGAAAAAGTCTAATTAACATATGATGTCAGGGAGGGAGGACTATGATCTCTTATTCAAAATGAGAAAGCACTTTATTGAAATGTCTTGTTAGAGGAGAAGTACCAGTATTATATGTCCCTTCACCAGCATGCAAACCCAGTGGGAATTCTCACTAGGGGGCCCAACAACAGGTAGAACAGGGTAGGGTAAGCTGGCAAACCAACCGTTCAGGCAGTTTTTTCAACTCTTATAAGAAACTCTTTAGTCAACAACTGCAGAAGAAGCTGGCTGTAGGTGAGACTTTAAAAGATCTCAGAAATTTATGCTAACAGTTCTAGTTCTGGGCATGTTATTTTCCCCCGTCGACTAACAGAAAGGAATAATCAAGAATTATAGTAGGGAGCACAGGTGGAAGGCGAAAACGCAAAGACAACAGTAAAGCTGAAACTATTGTGTCAAATTCAGTTGATGCCTAAAGCAGAGCTGTTCTAGGCAGTAATAGAAAACCGGGAGAAAGGTTTGCAGGCCACTCACTAATAAGTCTACAGGGGATTCAAAAACGCAGTCACTCCCTGGGGTATTTATTAGGAGATGGTGTTGAGGAGTGAGGAACAGCACCCAAAAAATTCAATTTAAGTCCACAGAGGTGCCAGGTCTAGAATGTCACTGAGAATAGATAGAAGATTGACACCTGAACACCAAGCTAATCAGTGGATACAGTTCCAATTTTCAAGAGGTAGAAGAAATTCACTTGAGATGCCAGGAGTGAACAGAACTTGTCTGCTGCTGTTGTTGTCCACACAGGCTCACAGCATGCTGAGCATTTGGGGATATAGTACAAGAAAGAAATGTGTTTGTTTTGGGGTGTCAGGATCCTTTTTTAAAAAAGTAGTTTTTATCCAGAACTGTTTTTTTTTTTTATGGAAAAATTGAGCATGTACAGAGGCACATTAAGATAGTACAGAGCTCCTAGACACCGCCACCCTCAGTTTTCCCCATCGTTAACGTTTTACCTTAGTATGGGACATTGTTACACGTAATGAACCAATACGGATACATTATTCTTAGCTAAAGTCCATCGTTTATTCCTTACTTTTTACCTAATTTCTTTTTCTGTTCCAGGGCCCATCCAGCATACTACATTACATTTAGTTGTCATGTCTCCATAGCTCCTCTTGGCTGTCATAATTTCTCAGACTTTCCTTGTTTTTGACCTTGACCGTTTTGAGGAATATTGGTTAGGTATTTTGTCGGTTATCCTTCTACTGGAATCTGTCTGATGTTTTCCTCATGATTCACCTGCAGTCTTGGGTTTTTGGAGGAAGATCACAGAGGTAAAGTGTCATTTTCATCATGTCACATCAAGAGTACATATTGTCAACATAATTTATCATTGTCGATGTTGGTGTTGATTACCTAACATAGTAATGTTTATCAAGTTTCTGTACTGAGTAGTTAATCTTTTTCTCTTCATTTCCATAATACTATTTGGAAGGGAGTATGCACAGTCCATATTTAAGGACTGGAGATGTATGTTCCCGCTCCTTGAGAGTTGAATATTTACATAAATTATCTAGAATTCTTCTGCATGGAAGATTTGTCTCTCTCCCATGTATTCACTCATTTATTTATACCAGTATGGACACATGGTTATTTATTTTCTATCTGTGAAGCCTAATACTACTTTGTTTCGTTGCTTAAATTGTTCCAGCCTTGGCCCTTGGGAGCACTTTCATTTAGCTCCTGTGTTCTTTTCACAGACCCACATGAATGGTGGTTAGCTTTTCGTTTTGCTTTTGTTTTTTGTACTGCTTTTGTTTTTTTTTGTACTTCCTTAGTTCCTAAAACTCCAAGATGTTCCCTGCTCATCTTGTACAATTCTTCAGCAGTCCTAGAATCAACCATTTGTCCAAGAAAACTTGATTTCTTTTATTAGAAATGGCATTAGAAACCAAGATCTGGGCACTAGATATACTCATTGCTACTGGGGTATTGTTTCTTTGAGCCCTTTTGGCTGACTGAGCAAAAAATATACACATGCAAATCAGAACATATGTATACACACACATATGTCTATCCATATTTCTATGTGTAATCATATGAATCTATGTTAGGCTAAACATGAGTACTTACTAATGTCTCCCATTCTAATCTGGTACCAAATGAATCATTCTAGCCTCCTCTCAACTCGCACCCCTCTTCATCTGAACCCCAGTATAACAGGGAGAAACTTGTCTCCCACTTCGTGCCATCCACTTACTTACCCGTTTAGCTCTATTATACATGTATAGCGGCATCAGGATCATTAACCTGTACCCTCACAGGGAAGGACTTTACCAAAGCACAGTACCGCGCTTACGTGCAGTTCCTTTGGCCTTCAGTTCTACAGACTCCGCTTATCTCCAGATATACCAAGGGCAGCACCCCACTCCCCTTTAGTGATGCTGTGAGGAAGTGAAAAGGATGAAGAAGTAAATTTATAGATTAAAACGGGTTTAAAGACAAGTACTTTTTAATTTGTTAAGACTAAATTACACTATCCAGGGGCGTACATTTAAATGGTGAAACTTAAAAAAAAAAGCAAGGAAGTTATTACTTTCGAAGTAACCACAACAAAAAGCAACTTCTGCTGCTGGGAAGATAAGGCATTAGTGATTGGATGTACCTTCCCACAACTAACTGAAACCCAACATATAACATATGATGCAATAGTTCTCAGACATTGAATACAAGGCAGGGTAGAGCAGTGATCTCTGAGGGATGGGGAAATAAATGAAGTAAGTCCTATAATTGCCTCAGCTTACTATCTGGAGAGAGCTTCCAAGCTATAGTGCAGGCCAGGGTGACCTAGGCAGAAAGCAGTAGTTCCCTGAGTTAAGAAGCTAGAGCTAGGAGTTTGGGAGACAGGGCAGTGTACTTGAGAGGAGACAGTACCACAGGGAAAGCATCAGGGATGGCAGGAAGTCCACCTGAGCAGAGACAGTGAGAAAACCAATGGAGGACAGAGAAACATACCACCCAAAAGGAGCAGAGGAAAAATGCTTGGAGCTCACAACTAGCAGTAAATAGATCGTGTTACCACTAGCCAGAGCGGAAAACCTTGCAGTGGACAAAATCCTAAAAATGGTGTTCTGAGTAGCACACAATTAGTCACAGATCAAGGTTGCTCTGATACTACCTAAGGATGCTAAAAACAAAACTTAAAAGGATCAAACTGTTTTCAAGTAATTTAACTGTGACCAGAATAAAGCTCGAGAATGTTTATAGGAACACAAAAATATGCGGCATTCAACAAAGTAAAATTCACAATATCAGGAGTCTGATAAGGAGGAGAGAGGAAGGAAAGAGAAAGATATGACTTGTAATGAAAAAAAAATGAATCATTACGAAGAGATGTAAACACAGATAATAGAATTAAAACAGTAAATTTGCGTATATTTAAACAGATTACTCATGTTAAAGGGAGGCATGGAAGATATAGTTTTTTAAAAGACCCACACTGAACTTCTAGAGATAAAAAATAAATGTTTGAGATGGAATATTTAGAAAATTTTTGAAACTCAGTGATAAGAGAACAAACAATTCAATTGGAAAGTGAACAAAAGATCTGCTCAGACCCTTAACCAAAGAAGATATACATAAATAGCAAAAAGACACATGAAAAGATGTTTTACATTACTGGTCATTAGGGAAGGACAAATTAAAACCACAGTGAGGTACCATTGCTTACTACTATAACAACTGAAGTTAAAAAACCCAACCATACCAAGTGTTGACAAAGGATATGGAACAACTACCATTCTCATACACTGCAGGCAGGAATTTTACAACCACTTTGGAAAATGGTTTTGACAGTTTTTCAAAACATTAATATATCTCCACTATATAGCCCAGCCATTCCTCTCCTAGGTATTTACTGGGCAGGGTGGGGGGAGCATTTGTCCAAAGACTTGTATATAAATGTTCATGGCAGCGTTATCTGCAATAGCCTCAAAGTGAAATTACCCAAATATCCTTCAACGGATGAATAAACAAATCATAGTACATCCCTATGTCAAGAGTTCAGCTGAGCAACTCCATAGTGTTGCAGCTTCAGCACCCATTTTATTTGGCCAAGTGGCCTTAACCTGGCACTAGCCCCGTCATGCAAGAATAGTCTAGATAACAGCCTGCAGAGTCACAAGCCGATAAAAGCTCCTGAAATGACTTCCTCAATAGCCCTTGTGATCAACAGTCTCCCTTGCCACCCAGGATTTTCCCTTTGCAGGCCCTTCAGATAAGACCCCCACGGAGCTTACCCAAACCCTGCTCTTTTTGGTTTGAATTGACCAATCTGGCCCTAACCTTGAAAATTCAAAGCACTCCCCCTGCTGACCCTAACAAAGATACGTGCCCCATGTCCTGTTTCTGTCTGTAATCTATCTTGACCTCCAATGTGGCACCTCAAGGTGTACCATGTACCTCTTCCAGGACCTATGAGTAATAAACTTCTCTATTTTAGTTTCTCTTGTGGGTCTGTTGTTGAATAGCAACTCACTATCTGGTACCCTGTGTTCCACTTAACAAATGTTAATTTAATAAAATCATAATACCATGCAATGGAATACTTATCATCAATAAAATGGAATGAGCTATTGATATACACAGCCACATGGTGCTGCTTCCCATTAGGTATTACTCAGCTACTTTAACATATAGAAATTTTTAGCACAGTGTTTTACATATAGTAAAGTGCTTAAAGATAATTCATGGTTTTCATTAAATTATTATTTTCAGGTATAAATGACACCTAAATTCAGAACCCAGGATCCTAGAATAATTTTAGAACAAGAAGAATCCTTTGAGATAAATTTATCCAACTGACTCCCATTCTCAGAAAAGTTACATGATTTACCTAGGTCATGTGATTAGTAGAACACTTAGAATTTTAGCAAGTATTTCTACTCACCGTGAAGATCTCCTTTGAATTATGGACAAACCATAATTTTAAAATACAATAATTTTTAGTAACTGGGTTTATGAAATTCACTTTTTGGGAGCTGTTTTCTAAGGAAAAAAATGGCAATGATAACCACAATGAAATGCTTCAAATGAAATTCGGTAAGTGACATTTCAAGGATTCATTCAGCCTTATTTCTCTTATCTTGTTCTTGATTCAATCAAATTCCTCTGCTGGAGAAGACGTGTGTTTAAATAACTTCATGAATCTTCTTCACATATGCGAAATATAGAGAAATGGAACTGCCTTGACTAGAGGGGTCATTTCCCCTGCAGACTGGCTTCCAGCAAGTCCCAGAGATTTGAACTGAGCAAGAAGAAGGAAATTTTCCTGAATCTCTAGTGATTCCTTCTGGAAGAAAATAAAATATCCCTGCCTGGCTTCAAGTTATCACACCTGTTTCTCAGCTGGTGAGGATTTAACAACAGGGAGTACGGGGAGGGAGGGGGTGAATGCAATCCTGGTGACCATTTACCTCTGACATGTGAGGCATCTTTTTAATTCTGTTTATCCCAGATGAACTTGTGAGACGAATACTCCAATATTACCAAGGTAAGTGACTGACAACATTATCAATCTCATTTACTTAACTATTACCACCTTACTGAGAATACCTGTGTACCTGAAGGGTTAAAATACACTTTGCTCTGTGTTTCCTAATTTTTATACCTCTTCATTTTAGTGTAAAATACTTGGTCTTTTCAGTTTTGATGACTTTTATAATATATAGTTAAATTATGAGGGAAGAGTATCTCAGTACCTAAGCTTAGTTATAGATACTTAGTTATAGATACTTAGGAATGCCTATGTTATTTAGAGCACTAGCTCTCAGTGTGGCCCTCTCTCACTAATGCCCTTGCCTCGTACTTAAATGAGAAAATAACCTTCATCCTCCCACCACCTATACCAATGGGCTGGCATCTGTACTCATCTTATTTTACTTTATTTTTCATGAATTACCTGCCTTCCATCAAAAGCACATCTTCACTTGTCCTCTGGCTTCCAACCCCTAAGGACCTCCATCCATCTATCACCCTCTTGCTCCCTGTTGGATCATTCTCGTCAGCACACAATTTGCTCGAGTTTCTCCTTTCTTTTTAAAATACCCTACCTTGACTTTGTATTTTCCTATAGCTATGTCTCATTTGTCTGCTCCATCTTGAAGCCAAACCACTTAAGGGCTGCTCACACATGCACACATCACTTGACCTCTAATTCACTCTTTTAAAAAAATTTTTTTTGTGTGTGTGTGTACCAAAATTGTATATCCAAATAGAGTCAAATAATTCTAAAAGGAATTTTAAGACAAAGAGCAAAGCCTTGGTCATCTTCTCTTTCTGCCCCAATTTTCCTTCCCTAGAGGCAACCGCTCTTAAATTTTAGCTAGTATGCTTGTTATATATCTCCATATCTTGAAATATTGGGTGTATTGCTATTATTGGTCTTTATATTTTAGGCAATATCTATTGATTTCTTACTATGGAAAATGAGGATTTATCCCTCTTTACCCTCTTATCACCATCACACACACACACACACACACACACACACACACACACACACACATATTTCTTTCATCCCCTCAACCTCTCTCCATCAAGTCATATTGCAATTTTGTTACAATTTATATTCATAGTTTACAGTATTATAACTAAGTCTGTGTGATTTAGAGCTGAGTCGTGTAGCAAAACTATTATCATCCTTGCTTTTCAGCATGATATATTTCCTCAGGAGATAGATTCTTTCTTTGTTTGGGGTGTGTGTGTGTGTGTGTGTGTTGTAGTTTTCTTCATGGAATTCTTTATTATTTTTTCTCTTTTTATAAAGAAGTATTCTCTTACATAAAAAAGAAAGAGTACAGAAATCCACCAATGCTTTTTTGTTTTTTAAAAAAGAATATTTCATAAACGGGTATAGCAAACACATACGGTGCCCCATCCACATTCCTGCAGCTCCTACCACTGTGGAGCATGCCATCCTGACTTCCTCCTGTGTGCATACCTCCATCACTTTCTTTGCGACTAGTGTCCTCTCTACCTATGGGCCCTGCCATCCAAAATACCAGGGAATGAACACCCCTGGGAGTTATCCTTAAACAATGACCAAAGGAAGTTGTATAAATTCCCCAGCTGTGTCCTCTCAGGGAATATACTCTGAAGCACACATTCAACAGTTTCTCAGAGTTCCCTGGTAGGGTTAAGCTTCCGATGCCCACAGTGGCTGCTTGATAAAACACTCTTTATTGACTTCTTTCTTAGTCCTGTATTGCTTTCACACTCCACTAATGGCACTTCCTGGGATCGCTTTCCAAATAAATGCCTTGTACTCGAATATGCCTTTCTAAGCCTACTTCTTGAACAAGCCAAACTAAGAAAATCTGTGCTGAGTATTTCTTATTATATCATATTTTAAAGTACATGATATCTGGTGTCCCAGTTTTAGATATACTAAAATCGATCAGTGGATGTAGGTGGTATCTCTCTGATCCTTCCATTAATAAAATTGCCTCTCTACCTGTTTTAGTTGGGGTCCTTAAGAGAAATAGAACCAATAGGATAGATAGGGATTATAAGGAATTGGCTCGCATGACTATGGAGGTCGAGAAGTCCTAAGGCCTATAGTCAACAAGCTGAAGACCTAGGAGAGCTGATGGAACAGTTCCATTCTGAGTCTGAAGGCCTGAGAACCAACAGCGCTGATGGTGGAAGTTCTAGTCTGAAAGCCAACAGGCTTGAGACAGAAGAATCAACGTTTCAGTTCAAGCCTGAAGGCAAGGAAAGACCAATAACTCAGCTCAAAATAGTAAGGCAGGAGGAATTTCCTCTTACCTGTGTAGGAGTCATCCTTTGGTTTTACACAGGCCTTCAACTGATTGGATGAAGACCACCCACATTAGGAAGGGCAATCTGCTTTATTCAGTCTATTAATTCAAATGTTAATCTTATCCTGAAACTCCCTCACAGACACCCCCCAGAATAATGTTTAACCAAGTATCTGGGTACTTTGCAGCCCGGTCAAGTTGACATGTTAAATTAACAACCATATTACCTTCCACCTAATACTTTTAGCAGCCACTGATGATTATTGCCCATATCAACTACCTCACCAGATATTTAAAATGGTGATTTTTAAATGCCAACATTTCTTCTGCATTTATTATCTGAAATTCTATCAGTATGAACTTTCTCTCATCAGCTATTTGATTACTCTGAAATACGGTCTGTACTGAAAGGGAACAATAAACGTGTCCTTTTTGATGACTTACTTTTCTGAGTAGTTATCACTAATTTAACCCCAAACTCTGTCAGTTGTCTGAATCATTGTCAATATGGTCACTCCCATCGATGCTCTATCAATTTCATCTTCCTAAACTAGGTTCTCCATGGGCCTTTTGTCTTCATGGAAAGGCATCTGATCGATTATCCTCTACATCTGGTACACAGCAGTCATCATGGGATCTCCCTTCACTATCAATCTGGGAATTCCCTTTGGCTGCCTAGTGTGTGGACACTCTTGCTTTCTGGATGCCATGTCCTTCTCTTTCTATTTTGGTGGAGCATATCCTCCAATATTTCCTTGAGAAAGGGTGTATAGTTATTCTGCATTCTTGGTTGTAAATACTTTTCTTTCAGAGCTCCGAATATATTGTTCCATTTGTCTTCCAGCTCTCCATGTTTTGAGAGTTTCAATTTATTTTTATTCTCAATTCTTTGTGAACATTCCTCTTTGGAAACTTGTAGTATTTCCAAACAATTTCAAACTCAAGTCCTTCAGTTCTAGGAATTTTGTTGAATAATTTCCTTGGTTATTTCCTCCTGTGAGTTTTCTTTGTGGAATTCCTAACATTTGGATGTGTTTCCTGGAATGTTCTTTCTTTCTTTCTTTCTTTTTTTTTTTTTTTTTTAAACCTCTGTTTTTCATTTTTGGAGATTTTTTGCTCTGCAAAATCTGGAAGATATCTTCACTTTTTCTTTCATTCCTACTGTCTTGTTTTTAATTTCCAAGAACCCCATTTTGTTTCATGCCATGCTATTTCATTGACAGATCTTTTAGTATGTATCTCTAAATATGTTCCTTTAAAAAATATGCCAACAATGCTATTATCACCCCCCAAAAAGCAAAACTTTAATATCAAGAATCCAAAGATTTCAAATCTTTTCTATTGCCACAGTTAAACATTTTATTTGAATCAGTGTTCAAATAAATTCCACGTATTTCAACCGCTTGATATTTCTTTTAAGATTTCTTGCTATCTTTAGTTCACCCTCATTTTTCACATAATTAAATTATTGAAAAATCAGGTCATTTATGATCTAGAGTTTCCAGTTTGAATTGGGCTAATGGCACTTCTGGTGATTTTACATTCCTTTGTATTAACTATAAACTGATCATTAGACCTGAAGGCTTGATTAGAATTAGATTTCATTATTATTTTTTGGCATTACAACTTCATCAGGAAGCAAAAAGGTTCTGATGTTCTTTATTTTTACTTTAGCAGGCATTGAGTTTCATTGTTTTTATCCATTATTTCATTAGAAGGTAAAAAATGGTGATATCATATCTTTCCTTCTTTGTTTTAGCTGTACGAAGAGAAACTTCCCCTCATCAACTTCATTACTGGAATGCAGTTAGTGCAGCGAGTGCAGAATAAGTGCTTAATCATTTCCCTTTATTTATCAGTTTTCAAAATAATGAGTTGATTCACTAACCTCCTCCAAGGGTGAGAATGAGTTCTCTCTAGATTATCATTATTATGAAAACTGAGATTTAAACATATTTGTTTTAATGTCTTTTAGTTATTACCCCTAAATGCTCTAATGCTGCCATCTTCAACATGGAAAAGCTTCTTCAAGTTGACTTTTGAGTCCTTTTAACATAATTCTAGTACTTTTTGATAATTTCCTTTTTCTGGTTTGACAATATGTTTCAGGCTCATTTTCATGACTCATGTCTGAAATCATGAATTTGAATTTATAATATCAATGTAAATTTATAATTTACCTTAAAAATAATTTTTCACTGAAAAAGCTTAGAAATATGGACCAATTCACAAGCAATGAGCACTCCTAGAGTCCAGATGGTAATATCTAAGTGCCATTTCCCTCTAATAAGAACCATGGAGAAAAGGCTGATGCCCAGAGTGGTGCTGTGTTTTCACTGGAAGCTTGGAATCCTCTTCATAGCTCATTCCTGTTATTGGTAGAGTTCGTAATTATACTGAGATTCAATTCTATATCCAGATTCCTAGTTAAGAATCCTTTAGAGAAAACTATCGGGAAACACTGACATTTTAATTGGTCTAATAACAAGACTGAATTTATACTTTAGTAATACCACTCTGACGGAAGTGTCAAGAATGTTGTGGGTGGCAGGTGTGTAGACAGTAGTTGCACAGGTGGACGTTAAGAAGCTTAGTTGTGATTCAGGTCGGATATGGGAAAGGCCTAATTTAAGACAATAGCAGTCTGGGAAATAAACTGGGGGTGGATTTGCTATCAAGATGCAGCAACCTCAGGTCTTAGAGATCAGTATGTGTATTGAGAGGAGAGTGTGTTGGGTAATGGAGGAGCAGAGCTTCAAACAACTATCTCAGAGCCAGGGGCAAGCTGTGGAGAAGGTCTTCGAGTAATGCAGATGGGAAAGGAGGTAACTTGTGGAGAAAGCTCTCTCATGCTCCCAGCTCATCCTCTTATGAACTAGCCCTGGAATAAATAGGTGAATTTGAAAATGTCCTCCACAGGTGGGCATGCTACCCTGTGGTAACCAGCTGCCTTCTTAAGCCTGCATATCAACTCTCTAAAGCTTTCCTGAGGCTCTAATAATATGGGGGCCCCCTTCCAGCCTAATCAATCAGAAGTATTGGACAGAAATCTGATATTAAGAGAGGTCTCCAAATGGGTGTTAACTAGAGGTCCTGCCTGTAATAAAGAACAAAAAGCATGTGATCAAAAGAATTGCTCTCTGAGACGCGGGTTCAGGTAGCAATCAAACCGTGCTCTGGAGAGAACAAAGGCAGGCAAGAGTTTATAAAGGCAAAAATCACTATATAATTCTTCCATGCAAATGGCTAGCTAAGTTAACAGGGATTGGTTGGTTCCAATGTGCAAATAAGGGAGATGATTACAAGGAAGTGTAACAGTGTAAAAAAATGCATTTCAATAGCATCTTCCTTGTTCACATCTCCCCTCTTTATTCTGGCCAGTACTACTTTGGAAAATATGTTGTTATGGTTATTGGTATCAATTCCTCAGTAAGTCAGCCCCAAGGACAGGGCAGAGTGATATCTCCAGGCGCCAGCTGCCTAGGAGTAAATAGCTCCAAGGCCTCCAAGAAGAAAAATAAAACAATATTGCCGCTGGAGTACAGATAACATATCTGTCCACCAGAAACCATATTTCTTTGTGCTAGATGCTAACAGCTAACTTTGGCTTTTGTAATTTGCTTTCTTGCTTGATCAAGGCCAACCAGGACGTAGTTTCGGGCTTTATAAGCTGCCTCTTCTGGAGGCTCAGGGCTGACTCTCTAGTGGGGAGGGTCAGTCGCCAGCTGGCTAATGAAAGCTGATTCTCTAGTAGGGAGAATCAGTTGCCGGCCAGCTAATAAAGGCTCGTAATTAATCTCAATTGGCTCTGTGAGTCTTAGACTTGGGTCTTAGATTTGAATGCACCGCAACAGAAGGTAGCAAAGTCCGTTTATTTTCCTGAAGCAGTTGTTATTCTAGGATGTTTATGGTTCAGTAGTGAGCTGAGTTTAACATTAGTGACTTAATTGGAGCTCTAA
Organism: Rousettus aegyptiacus; assembly: GCF_014176215.1. NCBI lineage: Eukaryota > Metazoa > Chordata > Mammalia > Chiroptera > Pteropodidae > Rousettus > Rousettus aegyptiacus. The sequence continues at coordinate 26,280,374 of NW_023416285.1, forward strand.
GAACGGAGGGACAATGTACATAGGTCCCACTTCCTTAATGGCTTGTTTTAAGCGACTCTTAGCAATGCTTATTCCATTTTATTTTCTCCATCATTATAGGGAGAAGCATTTTGTGACTAACCACTCAGACCAGACCAGATAATCATTGATTCAGATATGGGGCACTGAATTTTTAAATAAATGATCCGCTGAGCAGAATTTTAAAGCGAAGCATATGAAAAATGAGTTGTTCGGTAAATCAATTCTTTCCTTTGCAAGGCTGGAGAAAATCCGTTTTTAAATGTGAGCAGGATAACACGTGCATGTATTAGGCAGACATGCGACTGGTGGCCGGATTTACGGAGAAAAAGCCAGAACGGAAGGAATCCATCTCAATATCTTCTCCCAAAAAGAATTGGCGCGAAGAGCCAAGGGCCAGGAAACTTCTCCGGCTTTCTGACGTGGCCTGAAACTCGGAGCCAGCCACCACGCATGCGCAACGCAAGGCGGATGCCCAAGACAGGCCCGGAGTTCCACTATTATCTTCCCAGGCCACGTCCCTTCCTTAGAATCAAGAGGGAGGAGCGACGTGGACGCTCGAAGCCGCGCCTACAGCTCGTCCAGTTCCCGCCTGCCGCTTCGTCCCACCCCACATATCCCCCGCTCGGGACCGGTTTCGGAAACTCGGTAGACAAGCCTGCAGTCGGAGTCGCGCGCTCGAGCGCGTGCGCACTTCTGCGCGCACCGGCCCCAACGCGAGGAGGCCCCGCCCTCCGCCCCACCTCGCCCGCCCCGCCCCGCCCCACCTCCTGCCCTCCAGGCGCTGAGAACCCCGGTAGCCGCCCGCACTCTGCAGCAATGGAGGTCCCCGGGAGCCTGTGCAAGAAAGTCAAGCTGAGCAATAAGGCGCAGAACTGGGTGAGTGCGGGCAGAGGAGGCTGGGAGCCTCCGGTTGCAGCTGGTTCCGGAGCCGCTGCCTTCCTCCCTGCTCCACTGCATCCTCTTTGGAGCGCCAGGGATGGGTACCCGAAGCCGCGGCGCCTCCCAGCTGTGGTGGTGGTGCAGGGCGGAGTGGTACGGCTGGGATCTGGGCTGTGCGTGCGGTCCGATCCACCGTCAATGAGAAGAAGGCTTCCTTCCTAGGTTCGATGAGGTCTAGAGGAGCTGGCGGCCCTGAAATCTGTCCCCACCCCACCCCCCACAGAGGAGCTGCACGCATCCCTGGAGTGGCGTTAAGGTCTGCAGAGGAGGCGGAGGCGGGCGCCTTCGGCTGGTTTTTCTTGGCTCTGCCATTGCATTTAGCTCAGGTTTGGGTCCGTTTCCAAGTCTTTCCATTTCTGAGTTTCAGTGTGAGGGGAGAGTACCCAACAATGTGGCCATTCATGAGTTGAGACTGCTCTGAATTGAAGTTCTTTGTGGCTCGGTGTTAAATTGGAATGTCTAACAAATAACATGGAGTTTTAAGACTTGATTCCCGGAGACAGTAAGGTGTGGAAAGACTAATGGTTTATAAGGTTTGTCAACGACTGCCAGTTGGCCTTGATGGTCAAGTGGTGTGACTTCATTTAGGTTGCTTCCTTCCTTAATTGTTTTTTGATGAGAAATAACCTGAAGCTAAGATCATAAATGCCCATCGGGGTGGGGTCCAGGGAGGTGATGTCCAAACCGACAGTCTGGAAAGGACATTTTTATTTCATGTGGTACAACAACAAAATCATGAGGTTTAAATGCAGCCTTTCAAATCATTACCCTTGGTGAATCAAAGAAAAAAAATAGAAGGTGTTTCAGGCAAATATTCATTTGCAGTCATTAATTTACCATATCTGTTGTCAGGGATTCTCACCTGATCCCTTTTTCCTTTCAGTTAACTCTTCCTTAGGTGACAGGAGAAGGAGATAAAGGTGAATTAGAACATTGGAAAGAGCACAAGACTAATGGCCTGATCTCTGGTTCCACCTTTGCCATTTCTCTGTGATCCTGAGGAAAATTACTTCTTTAAACCTCTGCTGACGTAAGGGTATAAGAGTGTGTACTTCACAGGGTTATTCTGAGGAGTAAAGAAGATAATGAATTTGAAAGTGCAGTGAAGTCACTGCCCCGGAACTATTGATATTGATCCTGTTACCTTGAGTTTAAATACTCTGGAGAGTTTTTGTTGAGGAGTGAGGATAAAATTACATATGGTGGGTTTAGGCAACTGTTACTGTTTGCCTCCAGAACTGAGACTTGATTCTGTGAGAAGTTCTAGATGAGGCCAGAATTTTTAATTTTCTGAGCTTTTTAAATCTTTCTTTGTCACAGTAGGGAACACCTACCACGTTTCCCTGTTACATATACATAAATCAACAGATAGGCACAAATGTGAAGAAGTCATGCACCTTTAATGATAAAATTGGTGGTCCAGGAAGACCTGTCCGTTGAAGAAATTAGACATTGGTAGAGCCCAGATGTGGTAGACCTGGAGAACAGATAGAGTTATAGTGAAGTTTAAGTCAATTACAGGCATTCCTCATTTTATTGCACTTCGCAGATACTGTGCTTACATGAACAGTGAGGCAAAACCCTCCTCCAGCAAAAAGATTAAGGCTGGATTTTGTGAAAGTTACCATTTTTAGCAAATAAGTATTTTTAAATTAAGGTATATACGTTATAATTTTTAGATATAATGCTATTATTTATTAGACTAGAGTATAGTGTAAACATAATTTATATGTGCACCGGGAAACCAAAAATTTGTGAATCACTTTACTGTAGTAAATATTCACTTTATTGCGGTGGCCTGGAACCAAACCTGCAATATCTCTGAGGTATGCCTATAATAGAATTGAAGTCTATTACATAGAAGTCTATTAAATAGATTTGTCTGCCACAAGTCTTTGTTCCAAGTGCTAGGGATGCAGTGGTGAGAAAGAGAAAAGGGTCTTGCTTTCATGGAAATTATATTCTACCTGGAGAGAGTTAATTAAAAAGTAAACAAAGTCTACAGCCATGCCACCCCGAATAGGTCTGATATTGGAAGCTAAGCAGGGTTAGGCTTGGTTAGTACTTGGATGGGAGACCACCTAGGAAGACTAGGTGCTGTAGTCGTTAAAAAAAAAAGGCAAACAAATAAATGAATGAGATAATTTTCCCTTCTACCTTTTCTGAACAGTTTGTCTCTTACACTGTTAGATGCCTTTCGTAGAGGATTTTGGGGAAGACTATGGTGGTACAAACAAAACAAAACAAAAACAACAACAAAAGCAAAAAACAAGAACGCAGAAATGCAGAACACAGCATATCAAAAGCCAAGCAAGAGACCAAAATATTCATTTCTCAGAACATTGGCCTGGCCATAGTCAGGGGCAGGCATTGATCTTCCTAGAAGCCAGGGAGATACTGCTGGAATAATTGCTCCCAAACGAAGAAAAGCTGGTCTTTTACCGAGAACACACTCTTAATGTTGTTGATGATGATGATGATGATGATGATGATAATAATAATGAGAATGATAGCAAGGTCTAGAGCTGCATTGTCCAATCTGATTCCACGAAGCGCCTGTGGCAACTTAAATTTAGTTAAGATTAAATATAATAAATTCTGTTCCTTAGTTTCACTAACCGCATTTCCAGTGCTGTATTGCCACCTGTAGCTCGTGGCCACTGTACTGGACAGCATAGTCTAGAACATTTTCATCATCTCAGTATGACATTTTATTGGACGGGGCAGGTCTAGATAGTCACTTCGAGATGGATGCCAGCATTTTTTCTCCTCATCTATGTACTTACGTATTCATGTTTTTATTGTTACTTTTGTCCCAGGGCAAGGAAATTTTGAGAGATAGTGGCTACTATTGCGGTTTTAGGCAATTCTGCAGCCCTGGCTTCTGGCAGGGTACTCAGCACTGTTAGCCTCCCCTTAGCATAGTTCTTTCTGTAAGTTCGATATGGGAAACAAGCTTTCCCAGGCTGGCTCTGTTACATTGAATGTTGAGTAGTTCTCTATTCCAGTGCTTCTCAACCAGGTAAAATTTTGCTACTCTCTCCCCAGGGGGCATTTGGCAATATCTGGAGACATTTTTTGGTTGTTTGTGTGTGTGTGTGTGTGTGTGTGTGTGTGTGTGTGTGTGTGTGGTGGGGTGTTGCTTTTGTCAGAGGTGGGTAGAGGCCAGGAATGCTGCTCAACAACCTAGTGCATGGGACAGCTTCCACAACAGATTATATGGGCCAAAAAGTCGTTAATGCCTAAGTCGAGAAACCCTGTTCTACTCTTGGCTTTGAGTAAGAAAAAAGGGGAAATTTATGTAAATCTGAAATGCAAAAGTAGTAATTTAAAATAAAATCAAACTGATCTCTTCTGCCAACCTGGAGGTTGCCATCTTTTGCTCTGAGATGGATCAATTATCCATAGCATTCCAGCAACAAAACTGCAACCTTGAATTGTTTTAAAAGTGCATTACTAAATAATTTGTTCAAATGAAGGGAATAATGTTCCTTTTTGGTGTTCATCTAAGTGGTAACCATTTTAGTGAAATATCCTTTCCTAAGGACACCGTTCTTTACCAAATAAGTTTTAACCGAGTAAAAATAGTGGAACGATTAGACATTATTTGATTGAGTCCATTTCCTAACTTTAAATGAACACAGCCATTATTCAGGCTCCTTTCTTGTCGTCTTCTCCCTAGGTTCTTTGATGCTTGCATCTCTTCCCTTTGTCTTTATCTTTTTTGGTGTTAAGTGTACAATTCAGGGTTTTGGTTTTTTTTTTTTTTTTTTTTTTTTTGTTTTTTTTTTTTTTTGTTTTTTGTATATTCACAGAGTTGTGCAACTATAACTAATATCTAATTTTAGAACATTTTCACCACCCCCAACAGAAACTGTGTACCCACTAGCAGTCTTTCCTTCTTGCTTCCCTACCTCCAGGCCCCGACAACACTTCGTGTCTCTGGATTTCCTTCTTCGAGATTTTCCTATAGATGGAGCCGGTATATGGCCTTTTCTGTGTGTTTTCTTTCACTTAGCATAATTTTTCAAGCTTAACCCATGTTGTAGCACATATCAGTAATTCATTCCTTTGTATAGTCAGATAGTATTCCGTCATGTGGATATACCACCGCTTGTTCATTCATCAGTTAATGCACATTTGAGTTGTTTCTAACTTTTACTGAGCACTGGCTAGGCATGAGAGGGTGGGCCTTGTGGAAAAAGTATAAAACAGTCCATAAATAACAAACAAATGATATGGGCAGTAAATGTTACAGGGACTGTGACATGTAACCAAGCCACTAAAGACAGACAGGAATGCCAAGTCAGGAGGAAATACTAACTCATCCTTGGTCCTTCGTGAGACATTCATGTTTTCCTTGCAGAATTATAGGAAGGATTTGTCTAGAGTGGGTGGAAAAGGAAGAGAAAGGAGAAGGGGAACAAGAAGATTGCATGCGGAGGTGGCCTTTTAGATACGTATAAAGTTTAGGCAGGTGTCCTTCCCCTTGCATTTGCAGTAGTTTTAAAAAGTGTTCTTTGATTTACTCTGAAAAACTGGGTGGGGGGAGAATGTGGCGAAATCCTTTTTTTAAAGTTTATTTTTTATTTGAAAAATATTAAACATACATAAACAATAAATACCCTTATACCCAGATTGCCATATTTGCTACCAGAATTTTTTTACATGTAGGAAGCAAGAAACCCCGAGGAAGCATTCTTTTCTAGTGATTAAAATAGACGATCTCTGCTTGTCTGTATTTTCTCTCAGCCATATCCTTAGCAGTTTATAGCTTTCAGATAAGTTTTATACATTACACTCGATTTACTAAGAAAATTAGAAGACTGTGTTATAGTGCTAAAATGAATTAAAATTAATCAGATACAAATTTCTTCTTGCCCAAATGCAAAGCAGCTTGGAAAAAAATGCCTGAACAAAATGACCCAGTCAAACCAGTTCTGCAGGTATAGGAAAGGAACTGGTCCAGTACCCCCTTTGCTGCCGCTCTCATTTCCTGTTTTCAGAGGCAGCTTCCTTCTCCCCAGGCTGGGAGTCTCAGGGACGAGGTGCCTCCGCTTCTCAAGGGATGCAGCTGTCTGTGTTTGAAACCGTGTGTGTGTGTGTGTGTGTGTGTGTGTGTGTGTGTGTGTGTGTGTGTGTGTGTTTTTAAAGATATTGGAAATGCAGAGCTGGAAAGTTACGTTTGCTTCATGGGCTTATTGAAAGAAATGGATAAGGGGACCCATATTATAATTTTCACAAGCGATTGTTGAACATGTAGAAGCACAATTCTGTTGGAAATACATCTGTAAAAGAAACGATTAGTGGGCTGGGGATGGCTCGTGTGGCGTGCCTAATAACAGAATTACCCAGCTGTGCTTTTGGCCTTGGAGGATTTTCTCCTTGAGGGCAGTGTAGTAAGACTCTCATGGGCAGAGATGCCTTTCTCCTGTGCACTGGGAGGGTTGTGAAGGGGGAGGTCTGAAAAGAGGTCGTGACCCTTTGGCACCTTCTCTGCAGTCTCCTGTAGAGGAGACTGCCTCTGGAAGTTGAAGAGCTGGATGGAAATGCATTCCTTTACCAAGTCCATGTGTACATACCTACAAAGGTGTTTGTTCCCCACTTCGAAGACCTTTGGGCCAAACCACAGCCCCTAGTGGATTCGTCTCTGACCGTTCCATGTCTCACCCTACGGCTGTGGAAAACAGTCATGGTGACTGGTGTTGCTTTAAATTTAAGATTGTTGACTTCACAGGTGTCCTTCAGGCTGCCTGCAGTCATTCTGCGTTCCCTAGTCACGTTTCTCCTTTGTGCTTGATGGTCCCACTGGAGGACACTTCCCCCAGGCGTCATCAAAGGTCTTAAATGCTCTTTTGATGAAGCCTTTGCTGGCTACCCAGTCTAAACCACTCCTCTGCTATCTCTTCACAGTTTTTGCTTTATTTACCTTTTTCCCTCTTTGAAACTTAGTCCTGTTTAAATGATATAATTTACTGATTTATCTTGGTGTTCTTTTTCCTCGTCTCTCCCCTTGGTCCGTTGGTTCTCAACTTGAACTTGCATCAGAATCACTTGGAGGGCTTTAAAACTCAGATTGCTGTGCCCCAGCCCAGTTTTTGACTTGGTAGGCCTGGGAGAGGACTTGGAAATTTTGCACATCTACGGTTCCCAGCAGATGCTGAGATTGCCGAGCAGGGAACCGCACTGTGAGAACCACTGCGCTAGGAATGAGGACTCGATGAGCTCCACGAGGACAGTGTTTTATTGGTACTGCTCGTTTCTGTTTCCTCAAGCACCTGGAAGAATGTCAAGCATGTAGTGTGCATTCTGTAAATATTTTTTCGAATGAATGATGAATAAAACTGTCTTGAAAAATAAGAGCTACAAGCAATATCAAATACAAACATCCTATCAGAAGAATGCTGACACTTACCTATTTTTTAAAGCTGTAACTCGTTGCAGAGAACCTAAATATGTTTTTGCTCTATAGGAAGAGAAAGTGGAGGCTATATAATTCATTTATTTTTAGGAAAACAGCTTTATTGAGATATAACGTGTATGTCATTCAGTTCACCAGCTTTAAATGTATACAATTCAGCGGTTTTTAGTACATTTATAGTCACCACGATCAGTTTTAGAGCATATTCATCATCCCCCTAAAGAACCTTGCACTGGTTAGCGCTCACTTCCCACTTCCTCCTTCTCCCAACCTCCCAGCCTGAGGCAACCACTAATCTATTTTCTATCTCTGTAGATTTATTTGCCTGTTTTGGACAGTTCATATAAATGGAATTACAAAATATGTGGTCTTTGTGACTGGCTTTCACTTAGCATATGTTTTTGAGTTTATCCATGTTGTAGCATGCATCAATACTTGTATCATTCTTTTTTATTGCCAAATAATATTCCGTTGTGTGGCTATATCAAACAATTTTGTTTATATTTAATTTATCCGATTATCAATTGATGGCTACTTTTTGGCATTTATGAATAATGCTGCTGTGAACTTATGTGTACATGTTTTCATTTCTTGTGGGTATGTATCTAAGAGTGGCGTTGTTTGATCATACGGTAACTTTGTGTTTAACATTTTGTGGAACTGCTGTTTTCCAAAGTGGCTGTACTATTTCACATTCCCGCCAGCACATGTATGAGGATTCTGATTCCTACCCTCACCAGCACTTGCATTGTCTGTCTTTGTGATTATAGCCATTCTAGTGGGTGTGTAGTGGTGTCTCATTGTGGTTTCAAGATGCATTTCCTCCCACGGCTAATGATGTTAAACATCTTTTATTGCAGTTATTTGCCGTTTGTATTTTTTCTTTGGAAAAATGTCTATTCGTATCCTCTGAGGCCTATGTAATCTTTTGCCCTGTTCATTTAAGAAGAATAAAATTTGGGAGAACGACAGTTGCATTCTACTTTTTTGTGCGTATATGTGGAATAACCATAAATAATAACCAATGTGTTCCACTTTTTTTCATTATGCATGGTCATGATACCCAAAGCCATCCTTTCCACACTTCAATTAATAGTCTGCTCTAATGCCGCCCTCTCAGAGGCCTTTCTTGTCTAAAGAGGCGCTCATCCCCCGTCTCTCTTTCCTGTCTTACCCTGGTTTGTTTTTCTACAGTGTACTACAGCCAATCTGCTATTATGATAACTATTATTGGTTTGTCTCCCCCAGTGGAATGTAAGCTCAGTGAGGGTGGGAGACCCTGTTTTGTTGACTAGGTGCACTAGTAGGGCCTTCGTAAATACTAGTTGCATGAATGACTGGACGAATGGATGAGTGTGAGAAGACTGGGCTCCGCAGTCCACTACTACTAGTTTTGGGAGCTTGGACAAGTTATTTAACTTTTCTCAGGTTTCACATCTTCATCTGTAAAATCACTGTTGTAAGAATTTCTGTGTCCTTGGGTATCTATAAGGATTAAATTAATTGTGGATATAAAGCACTAAACACTGCCAGATACTCTAAAAAAAGATAATGTTTAGTTTTGATCTTTTTCCTTGTTTTGACATGTTATGTAGGGTAGTGACTACCTGTTTACAAGGAATATGTGTTTACCTTTAAAAAGATTCAAGTGAATGAGAATTCTTTCTGCTTTTCCCTTTTCCAGGGGATGCAGAGAGCAACTAATGTCACCTATCAAGCTCATCATGTCAGCAGGAACAAGAGAGGTCAGGTGGTGGGGACCAGAGGTGGCTTTCGTGGTTGCACAGTTTGGCTAACAGGTATGGTCAAAGAACGATAAACCAGTATATTTCAAAAGCAGTATTATAGACAGCGTTGGAATAGGAGTAAGCATGTTTAAATTTTGAGCTTATTTCTTGTATCTGGAGTGTCATAACTTGTAACTGACAAAGTTGCTTAATAACAATGTATTTCCTTTTGGTAATTGTGTTTGTTCTTTGTAGAATTGCTGTTTAAATAAAGGGGAAAAACCAGAATGTATATGAAAACTGCTTTCTAGTTGATAACTGCATTATATTCTATAGACTTTTGCATCAGAATAAGACCTAGATTCTACCTTCAAGAAACTAATAATGTAAATTATATGGAGAGAAGGAGTGAGTGATAAAGATAATCCATTTTTATCATTCAGCTTTTGTCTCTCTTTGGTTCTTGTTTGGTTTTCCCAGAGCCTCTCTTTGGGCTTAGTCATAGCAGGCTGGGGAGAGGGTAAATTCATGCAGAGTTTGGAGGTAGATTTAGAAATGGTGGATTCTTTTACTTCTAGGAATTGTATTTAAAATTTAGTTACATTTCACCAAATTACCTACTTAAAATTTATACCTATTTACTCTCCCACCAATAATATGGGAAGAGGGTCCATCTTCCATTTTCTTTGGCAACACTAGGTACTACCAATCCTTACAATATTTGCCTATTGTTAAAAACATTTCTATTTTGGTTTCAATGTTAGGTCTATTTCCTTTTATATGAAAGAAGACAGCACATCAGTCTGCGTAGCTCCTCATTCTTAAGTAGATTGTTGTTACATTGTTACTTTTACATTGTCCAGTTTTGTAACACTTAACATTCTGTTCTTACTTCTTAAATTTCTCTAATTGTATTCAAATTCTGTAAGTAAATTGATTCAATACTTCCCTTACAATCAGCTCTTTTATGATGGCATGCCTACTCATGAGCTCTTTGAGTCAAGCTTTGTCTGTGTTTCATTGTTAAGTAGTTTTGGTAAGATGGCTTTCTGTTGGGTTCTGAATTCTCTGAGTTTTTATTTTCCAGAATGTCTGACAGCTTGTCTGAGTTAAATATATATTTGATTCATTCTCTCTTTGTCTGGAATTCTTAAGACATTTCTTCATCGTCTCCTGGTATTACATGTTGTGAACAAGTGTGGGACTAATCTGATTTTTTACCTTCTTTTTAGGAACTTTCCTTGTTCATCTGGATGCCTGAAGAATTATATCTTTTCCTATATTTTCTGTTAGAAGTTTTGCCTTTCTCATTTAGACCCTTTGTCCATCTGCAGTTGACTTTTGTGTGTGGTGCGAAGGAGGGGTCCATTTTCTTTTTTTCCATGTGGGTAATCAGTTGTCCCAAGAGCATATATTGATGAGGTATCCTTTGTCTCTGATCTGCAGTGCCAGCTGTCACATATCAGGTTTCCACTCATGTGTAGATTTGTTCCTGGGCTCTCTGATCTGGTCTACTGGCCTATGTGTCGATTCCTCTATTAGTATCACACTATCTTTATTGTTTTTCTGTAAGTCTTGAAATCCAGTGTAATATGTCCTCTTACCTTATTCTTCATCAGAAATAAGAAAACTTTTCCTTTGTGCCTCTTTGTATTATTGTATAAATGTTTTAATTAGTTTAATAGTTCCCCCCAAAGCCTGTTGGGATTTAATTTGGAATTACATTATATGAAAAGGTTAATTTTGGGGAAAATTGATCTTTAGAATATTGGATATTGGGTACTCCTTTTCTTGAACATGGTATATTCCTTTTAGTTTACCATTGAGGATACTTATAAATACTGTATCAAATTTTTTTGATACTCGGCTTTACGTTCCTATGTGTATTTAGTTTTCATAAATGTGTATTTGAAAAGAATGTATTTTTTTCCAACGTGTGCAGTAATCTATGTGTTCATTAGATCAGTCTTGTTGGTTGTTGAATCTATAGGCTTCATTGATTTTCTTTTTTTTCTTTTTATGTTGGAAATGGAAGTCAAGATTTCTTTTTCTTGCAATTCGGTAACTCAACCAGGATCTTTCAAGGTATTAAGTGGCTTGCATTCTCCTGAAGCATAGCTTGCTTTTTCTCAGATTTTATTTTAGATACATTTTCTTGTTTTGTATTTTTACTTCGGTTGGTATATTAGTATCCCAGGACTGCTGAACCAAATCACTACAAACTGGGTGGCTTCAGAAAAAAATTTATTCTCTCAGAGTTCTGGAGGCTGGACGTCTGAGGTCAAGGTGTGAGCAGGGCTGCTGCCTTTTCTGCACTCTGAGGGAGAACCTGTTCCTTGCCTCTCTCCTTGCTTGTGGAGGTTGCTGGCAGCCCTTGGAGATGCATCACTTTAATCTCTGCCTGTATTCCCACCGCCTTCTCTCTGTGTCCTCATGCGGCTGCCTTATAAGTACCCCCGCCATTGGATTTAGGATCTATGGTAATCCTGTGTGACCTCATTTTAATTTAACTAATTACACCCACAAAGACCCTGTTTCATAGTCTGAGGTTCCATGTAGACATGCATTTTAGGAGCACACCGTTCAGCCCTGCACAGTTGGTTTCCTTTCTTCGGGTATACCAAAGCTTAGTTTGGGGCTGTCTTTTATTGTCTATTGATTTTCTCTAACTGCTTTAATTTATGTTTTTGTCCATGTTCACTGTCATCATATTAGTGAAACCTTCTGTGTCAGTAATTCAATTTTCAGCAGTGTCAGTTCTTACTGTTTCAAATTAAATATGTACATTAAAATATATATGTGTGTATAAATAGACTCTTTTATTGTAATTTAGGTTGTCGTTGTTGTATAACAAGTTTAAATTTTCAAGTTTCAGGTTTTTTTTTCTTTCCGATACTTGTTGCTCGACTGGTAGTTAAAAACGACAACAACAGAAAAGAAGAAGAAGCTGCTCTTCCCCAGCCTCCATCTCTTTCAGTATTATTGCTGTCTTAACAAATTACCCAAAACCTACTGGTATAAAACAACCATTTAAATTTGTTTACCATTTTGTGAGTAAGGACTACAAAACGGTCCCTCGAAGCAGTTTTCACTTAAGTCTTGCTTGGGTGTAGTCATGCTGGTGTGGGCTGCAGTCATCTGAGGCCTCAGCTGGGCTCCTTGTCTGCAGTGACTCACTCAGTTGATGATGCTTGGCAGCTGGGAGTTTAGCGGCCTGAGGCTATTGACTGGAATGCCTACTTGTGACCCCTGGGTATTAAATAGCTGGCTTATCCCAAATTAAGTGTCCAAAGAGAAGCTGCATAGCCTTTTCTGATCTAGCCTTGGAGGTCACACATTGTCATTTTTACTGTCATTTTTACTGTACTCTTGGCCGCAAGTGGGTCCTAAGGCCAGCTCAAATTCAAGGGCAGTGAATTAGGCAATAATTCCTGATGTGATGGCAGCGTCATCACGTTGTAGAAGAGCTTGCAGGAAGGGAAATGTCCGTTGTGGCCATTGCTGGAATATATAATCTGCTATACTCATATTAGTGTAAGTTTTTAATGTGTAAAGCAACACTGTATTGATCCTCTCAGTGAATCCTGTTTTGTATTTTTTTCAGGTAGCCTTCTGTGCTACCATGACTTCTTTCAAGAGCATCAGTACATTAGACTTCAATATTTTATCTCTTGTGTCATAACTACCTTGGTTATGAATTCTGTAATTACACAATCGCCAAGGTGGCAAGTATTAATACATAAATGTGCTCTTACCTTCTCCATTCCTTCTCGTTATTTAGTGAATTAACATCACTGGTAGAGGAAAGTGAGTTGAAATGAGGATATTCTTTCAAGGTCAATGCTATCATAAATTGAATTCCCAGATACTTTAATCTATGAGAGGTGATGATCCTGGGATATAGAAATAACTTTCTGATATTTCACTTTTGTCCTTTTTCTGCTCTTGTCAGAAGCAATTTGGGCATATAACTTTGTTTTAAAATTGGCATGAAGCTTTACACTACTGGTAACAGGAAGACAAAATATCTGTTCAACCTTGTCTAATATTAAAATTGATTAAGGCCTTTGAAGTTCATCAGTGGTTTCTAGGATACCTTTGAGCATAGATAGGAGTTATTAAAAACACAAATCATTATATTTAAACTATAGATGTTTTTCTAGCTTAGAGGTAACACTTATAGAGAAATATTTGTAAGATTGTTATTGAGAGACTGCTAAAAATAATGTAATTAAGCCTGTATTAAAATTCTTCATTACTAGTTATCCTTCTAACTTTGTATATGGAATATGTATGGACTCTTTAATTTTAGGCTTATCTGGAGCGGGGAAGACCACGGTGAGCATGGCTTTGGAGGAGTACTTGGTTTGCCACGGTATTCCATGCTATACTTTGGATGGTGACAACATTCGTCAAGGTCTCAATAAAAATCTTGGCTTTAGTCCGGAAGACAGAGAAGAGAATGTTCGACGCATTGCAGAAGTTGCTAAGCTGTTTGCAGATGCTGGCTTAGTGTGCATCACGAGTTTCATATCACCTTATACTCAGGTATGTGGCTTTTGCGTTTATCGAGAATATGGTATTAGGCAAAACACATAGTTTAAACATTAGAGTGTGCTTTGAGGTGAAATCCAAATTAAAATAATTAACCTCCAACATTTTCATGCTGTGACTTTCTGAGTAAATTCATTTTTGATAAAACCTGCTATAACTCTGTCGTCTCCCCGAACTGTACCAGGGTCGTTGGCCTTAAGCCAACGGCCAAATTATTTCAAACCAACTTTTTAATTCAATAAATTTTTAGAAAATATTCAACAGATATCAGACACCAGAGAAAATCTTAAGTTTCTTAACATGTGCCCTATTGTGGTTTCTTTGCTCAAAACTCTTGAGTTTCATCTCTTTCATACCATAGCAGCACCTATTCACTTTTTTGTATTTCTCTGACAACTCATGTTGTTTCTCTCCGAGAGACTTTTGTTTCCCCCATCGGAAGGGCATTCCTCTCCTTCCTGCCCCCCTGTTCTCAGCATTATTCACTCCTGTTCATGCGTTGAGACTCAGTTCAGTATCTCCTCCTCCTGAGTACCTTCCCTTCCTCCCTCAGCCTTTGCTGGGTACCTGTCTTTGGTGTCCTTGATATTGTACCTTAATACATTGTTTTGTTATAAATACTAGTTCATTAGTTGGTGGTGGTAATAATAGCAGCAGTATAGTAAAAATAATAATAGGATATTATCAGCTGACATCTAGTGAATAACTACTTTGTATTGATAACTTTTTAAAAGTGCTTTTATGCAAATTGTATCATTTAGCTCTCATCACCCAATGAGGAAGGTAGAGGTGAGGAAACAGGAGTACATTACCCAAGGCTGCACATTGTACGTGATAAAGCAAGGATTTGCACCCAGACAGTGTCCCTGGAACCCATGCTCTTGCCTGCCGTGCTTTGTTACTCCTCGAGGGCTGGGACTATGTCTTATTTGCCTTTGTGATCTTGATGCCAAACCCTGCTCCCGGAGCACAGTAGATGTTTAATGTTTGTTAAATGATAGCATAGTCCCTTAGGAAGCCCACATATCAAAGAACAGGCAAATTAGCTTAGTGGTTAAAGGCAAGGGCTTTGGAGTCAGACACAGTGGGCCGAAATCTCAGCTCTGCCAATAACTGTTATACCCTTGGCCAGTTCGCTTAATTTTCCCAAGCTCAGGTAATGTCTGCCTCATAAGGCTGCTCTGAGGATTGAGTAGGTCATGCATTCAGAGCTCTCAGCGCAGTGGCCTGTTGTGTAATAAGTATTCAGTATGCATAATAAATAATAGCACAATTCTAGTACTGTGTCGTAAGCAAATCTGGATGGTGACTTAGACTTCAAAAAAAAAAAAGAAATTTGAGCTATAAAAATTATAGGTAAGTATTAGATTTAGTGTTAATCCTACAGGTTCACTTAATTAAACCACTACGGGAGTCCTAAAGATTCAGTGAGGAGTTTTTCATTTTCTTTAAATGTTGGGGTCTGTGTCACTACATCAGTTTAAAGTATATTAATAACGAGGTGTCTAAGAATGAGAGACATTTAGAGTTTCTGAATCCTTGGACATAAACAGGTTTTCACAGATATAAATAACAGTGATATTCTTGTACCTTCCGGGAATCTTTGCAACTGCTGGAAAAGGAGAAAGTAACACCGATTTGGAGAGCTGTCATCTGAGACCTGGTGTTTGAACATATCTGCTGATCTGCTCTTTGGCCCCCTTTTTCCATAGTGTGAAGCAAAACTTTTGTTGATCTCCTCTCAGAGAGCACTAAGAATGAGGTTCATACTACATTTTGGGCATATCAGAGTCGTGATACTATTTGGATTGAATCATTTAATATAGGATATATGCATTTTTCTGTGTCACTACTGAATTTGAGCATTTTGGTTCTAAAATAAACCTGATTGTTCCTATTCCTAAGGAGTTGGTAGGTAGTCTGGTGGGAACACACAGATATGAACGGTTATAATGTCTTGAGGCAAGTGATTAGGAAAATGTATATAAAGGAAGTTTCACAGAGGAGGTGCTGCTTGAAATGAGTCATGAAGGATGAATCAGGGTATACCAGTTAGACCGGAGGGAGAAAGCTATTTCAGACAGAGGAGCATGGACATGTGAAGGCGTTGGTGTATTGAGGACTCTAGGTAGTTTGGTAGAACTGCTGTGCAGGTTGAGCATGAGGGGTGATAAAACTAGAGTGATTTGCAGAGGTCTGATGATGAGCTCTGGACTGTGCAGGATTTTGCCTCACGGGTAGTTAAGAGTCTGAGAGCCAGGGGACCCTACATAGGAAGGATCAGGGAGTGACATCAGAAGAGTGCATAGGCTTAGTTGTGTGAAAAGCCCCCAAAAGTCCCATAACTTAAAGACTGAAAAGTACTCGTGATTAAAGAGATTTTCTATGATTCGTTAGTTCATTTGTTTTTAATGGATGAGAGTGACTAGTGTTTGTTGCCAGGGCAGTAGCCAGTGGAGAGGGGGGAGGCTGAAGGTTTCGGACGAGGTAGGGATCATGCGTGAGCAAGGTCATTTAGAGGGAAGGGGATTTGGTATCTTTGAAAGGATGAGCAGCAGGAGGAGGGAAATAAAGATGGTTGGAGATGCGGATATATTTCTGCGGTAGAGAGGAGATTGAGAGCATTTGTGCCTGGAGGTTTTCTTTTTGAAATAGAAGTATGGTCATCAGGTGAGAGTGGAAATTGGCATGGTATGTTAGAGGGACCATAAGAAAAGAGGTGAATGGCGGAAGCTGCGGAGGCTGGCTTCGAAAATGTTGGCACTGCCGTGACTTTTAGAGTATGACCATGGCGCTTGCACTTGAGAATGGCAAGATGAATGCATGGTCCTCAGGAGAGTACTTGGTTTTACTTAAGACCGGAAAGAAGAGGTTGCCTTACAAAGGTAGCTTATTCCAGAGGGCAGGGTGGGGAGTGTTTAGACTGAGTCATGAAGGTCAGTACCAGAGAGTTGGGGGTTAGGAGTCTGTAGAAAAGTCATTGTGGGAATGCTAGAGATAAGTGGCTGCAGGGGGTTGTGTCAGCCACGTGAATAAACTAGCCTCAGGTTTCTGAGCAGACCTGGTGTGAAGCGGACTTGCTGTCTTGCCCACTCAGGCTGAGGTTCAAGGTTATTAAGGCGAGGCATGATGACGCCTGCATTGGAACTGGGCTCTTTTTCTTAATAAAATTTAGGTGAAAGTTTTTATGAGGCATCTACTATTTTCCTTCCTTTAATTTTCCCAATATCTTGAATTTAAAGAGTACTATGCCTATTAAAAATTGTTATGAAGAATGTGTGTGTTAACTTAAAAATTTCTTGGAATTTTTTTTGTTTATATTTTAGAACTCTAAGTTAAATTCTGACTAATATATTTTCCACGGACTCAGCTGGAAAGTACTTTCACTCATCCTTGATATTCATGTCAGACCTTTGATTTTTTGTAAGCACTTTTTACTGTTTCTGTACTTGTCCTCTTCCTAAGGATCGCAACAATGCAAGACAGATCCATGAGGGCGCAAGTCTCCCGTTTTTTGAGGTGTTTGTTGATGCTCCCCTGCATGTTTGTGAACAGAGGGACGTCAAAGGGCTCTATAAAAAAGCACGGGCTGGAGAAATTAAGGGTAAGTAATGTTTTTTTTTTCCTCCTGGTTTCTCTTTGCTTAGCTATTTTATCTTACCATATCTGAGACTGATAATCTTTTTTAAGAGATCGGGAGTATTTAAATGACCTGGAGCTCCTTGAGAAGAGAAAGCGGATCTTATTACACTGTTGTAGGTCTCAGGCTAGCAGCACACTGTATATACACAGAGTGAGTATCGCTGATCGGATTGGAGTCCTACTTACAAGACAGTTTTAGAGGGTTGGGACTTTGCAGGCTGGTGGAAACTTACTTGATATAATTAGATGCCTAGTGATAAATGGGACATCGGTGGCTAGCTGCCGCCACTTCGGCTCTCTTTGTTTGAGTCCTAATGTAGGAAATTTCATAGCCAATGGGAAAAATCCCTGAATTATAAACATCTTGAGAGCAAGGACCATGTTTTGTTCTAATTTATATCATAGTGTTTGAATGGTCCCTTATTCATTTTGTGTGCAATTGTTGAATTAGAGTGATTCCATCAAAATATATACGCCTTGCTTTTTAGGTTTTATGGTGTGTTCCCAGAGTTTCAACTAAAGAATATTTGGACAAGGAAGGAGGCTTCCTGCTGTGGCCTATGATACCAATCATATTGTTTATCTTGTAGCCATCCTTTGACATTAATCCTGCTCTGTTAACAAAAATAGAGGTCATGCCAATGTTAAAAAAATGAAAGATAGATTACTTAGTCAACCTTGTTTGGGAATCAGTGATTTGTGCAGGTAACTTGTTTGCCTTCCCAATCAGGAGTGAGATAGCCTGGGACAATCACAGGAGCCCCAGGAGTTCTGTGAATTAAAGATTTTGGCATTCAGTTTCTGGCCCTGAAAAGGAAAAAGTGGAATGGGAAGGAAAATGCTTGTTACTCTGTGCTCTTCTGTATTTGGACCTGGAAAGGCTTTAGGGGTTGGGCCAATTTCCACTTGCCGTGGTGAAATCTGGTTCCTTGGATAAGGCTGACATCTAGTCGTGCCGCCATTGAGATGCAGTGTTACACATTAAGCTGTCACTTTTTGACTCAGAAAGAACAGGCTGCCTGACCTGAATAATTTATGACAGCAGGAGGCAAACCACTTTAGCCCTTTAACTTCTATATCCTTTTCTTTGCTGCTCGCTAATTTTTACTTCAGTATTTGGTAATAGAGATTTGGCAAAGAGAAGCAAAATGATGTGTTCAGGAAGTCTAAATCTTTTACTTATTTTAATTGTACATGGTTTTGTTGTTTTTACAAAGCTGGATCGGTGAGGGAGGTAGATTTGTCTGTCTGGTCGGAGCAAGTTACTTGTGGGCAGGGACAACGCCTTGAACATTTTCATATCAGAATTTAGCACAGTGCGTGGCCCAAAGCATAACTCTTGGCACACACATAGTCGATGCTTGTTGGATGGATTAGAAGGAGGAGTGGAAATTGGGTGCTCAACACACATTTATCAGTGCTTTTTGTTTGCAAGGTATATGTTTGGTGCTGGGGATGCAAAGATGAATAATACATCCAAAATACCTTGAGTCATTTATAGTTTGCATCCTTTGTTTGGGAGTGTGTTTGTATTAGTTTAGTTTTCCATGCGTTACTTGAATAATTTCCTCTGAGTAGACATTGATAAAATGTTCCTCAGGTTAATTAATATGTGTGTGCGTGTGTGTGTGTGTGTGTGTGTGTGTGTGTGTGTACACATTTATTTTAGGCTTGCTGTGGTGCTAGAGTTCCTGACTATAGAGTTGTTTTTTAAAATTATTTACTTGTCACATAGCACTTAAAAGGTTCTCTTTCAATGCCGTTTCTGAGTCGTGGTTGTAATCATTCAAGGATAGATGAGATTGCGTACATTCAGCATACCTCAAGCTTTTATAGGCCTTTATGCATTTACTAAACTATAAATGTATCCCTGTGTCAGCCATTTGAATACCTAGATTATTCATGAATATTGTTCATATAGTTATTATCTATGTAAATAGAAATGTTTTTCTAACAGCATTCATGTATTATAATCATTTGTGGATAAATTAGCTAGAAAGAGAATTCCTTGACTTTTAAAATGTTTAGCCAAGTCTTCTAGCATGGTGATTGTCAAGCTTTGCTGTACTTTAGCATTACTTGGGGGAACTTCTAAAAGTCCAGTGCCAAGGCTATTCCTAGACCAGTGAAATCAGAATTTCATGGGAGTAGGACACAGTGATTCAGTGTTTAGCTACATTTGAGAATCAGAGCTTAAGAACTGGTGTTTTAATCAGAATTATGCTTCCCCAGTGGGAATATTGGTAATGCAGAATTTTTTTCTTGGGTTCAGGACTTTATGTGATACTTAGAAATATGAAATAGAAAATAAATGAAATAAGAGGGCTGTTGACTTGTAGTGTAGATGTTAGAACTCTTTCGAAAACTGTACCTCTTAATAGTGATGATTTTAATTTCATATTTACCATGCTAACCCAAGGATGACCCAAGCATTGCCAGGTAGACAGGCCTTGAAAACTTGTGTGTGGTGTAGTGTCAGAAGTGTAAGGCAGAAATAACATCATGGCTCAGCCAGCCCATTCTGGGGAAATATGTATTTTTTCTTTTCTTGGCAGTTACATGTTAGCACATACAAAATAGGAAAAATCTAAGTAGTGGTTAATATCTAAATTGATTCTGGAATATATTTGTGATATAATAGGATTGCTTTCCTGATTTGTGTTTTGCTTAAGCTAGTATTAGTTAATTTGTGTTGCTTGAACACTTAATCTGGTAGCAGAAGAAGCCTGCAGAGCTTAAATGTAGCTGTGAATATAATGGACAGATTGACTTGGTTTCGGTTTTTGCATTGAGAGGAAAAAAACCTTGTCAATTTTTGTTTTATATCCAGGGCTTAGGTACTATGTCCTGTATTCCTGTGGAGAAATGAGATGCTCTGGATCACTTGGTATTAATTTCTATGACTTCATTTAAACGAAAAAAAGGTGATAGAAATATAGTTGATCCTCATTAATTGAAGATTCTGTATTTGCAAATAGGTTTACTCACTAAAATTTATTTGTAACCCCCATGTGAATACTTACAGCGCATTGGCAGTCATTTTTGGATACATGCAGAATGGCAAAAAATTTAGTCACCCAGAGCACATGCTCCTAATTGAAGTTGAACAAGGTGACACTTGGCCTTTGTGTTTTACCTGTCACTATATTTTAAAAAAAGTTATTTTTATGGCTTATTTAACACCATGGTTTTTGCATTTTTGGTGCTTTTATCAATGATTTTGCTGTTTATAGTGGCCCTTGGGCATAGTGCTCAATTGTGGTCTAGTGTTCCCAAGTATAGGAAGGCTGCGAAGTGCCTTATGGAGAAATATGTGTGTTAGATATGCTTTATTCCTTCAGGCATAAAGTGCTGTTGGCCATGAGTTCCACCTTAACAATATATATTAAATATTGTGTTTTAGATAGAAAAACACATAAAACAGTTATATATTAATCAGTTGACAAAAGTTTTGTTGCCAGAGGCTTGCAGGAACCTAACCTCATGTTTCCCCTATGAGCAGTGGTTCAGTATCCAGTAATTTAGTGTTTGCAACGATTTTATTGAACACGACTGGATAACGAGAGTCAACTGTACGTGTTTAAAGCAAAAATAAAAGTTTAATTAGAAATCTTCTCCCAAAAGAGAAGCTTCAATACTTTAAACCTGTACCTTAGAGGGGGCAATATAAATATTAACTTCAACATAGCAGAGACTTACACTGAAGAAACAAACCAAGTTTATTTTTCATTTTCACCTTCCTTTATTACATGGTGCCTTTTCTAGGTTTCACTGGGATTGATTCTGAATATGAAAAACCAGAGGCCCCAGAGTTGGTGCTGAAAACAGACTCCTGTGACGTAAATGACTGTGTCCAGCAAGTGGTGGAACTTCTCCAGGAGCGGGTAAGAGACAGTGAAAGAGGGAGTTACCAGAGAGTAATTCTATCTAGTACATAACCATTCTTTCTTAAAAAAAAAAAAGAGGGGGGGGGGCGGTGGTAATTTGAAGGAACATCTGTATTTTAGATTCTCTGTGTGCTAACAGTTTTCCGTATGTGTATGCCGCTGTGCTGGGTGTTATAGGGGGCACCACATATGTACAACGTATGAAATAGCCCATCGGTATAAACCTCAGGAGGCTTGAGTAATTTAACCAGTAATTTTACTGCACAAGTACCTAATGGAGAAAATTCAGCCTTGATTATTCAGCTCTACAACTTGGCATTATTATATATTTTTTTAATTTAATGTCCATAAGGTAGTTAACTTTTCCTAGACATTTAGCGAGTGCCCAGATTTTCACTGTGACAATACAAGAACTAATAAATACATTTTAGCCGTTTCTTCTTTTCCGCCTTTATAACAGCCTCCTCTTCGTCTCATGCTCTATTAAAGAGAATAATTCACGTGTCTTGTCTTTTCTCGGTGGGACATGTCACTCTTTGGAAGTAATTCACATCACTGCTTTAGGACCTTAGCTCTATAATGGGCTCAAGAAAGTTTATTTGATAGGTTAGCTGCCTTTCCTTTTGTTGTGTGATAATTCTGTTGCAGAATTTCTGTTTCATTTTTGGCCAGTTGTCTTCTTACTCTGCTTTTTTCTGTTGAGATTATTTACAGTTTTAAAAA
The DNA here is from genome assembly GCF_014176215.1 of Rousettus aegyptiacus. NCBI lineage: Eukaryota > Metazoa > Chordata > Mammalia > Chiroptera > Pteropodidae > Rousettus > Rousettus aegyptiacus. Next base: position 26,302,288 of record NW_023416285.1, read on the forward strand.
TAAATTTGTGTGAAAGTCATAGATATTCTATGTTGTTTCATTGAAACTACGTTTCTAGTATTTTTCTTTTTATTTGGTTTGTATTTTTCTTTGCATTTTTTGTACATTGAACTTATCTTTTTTTACTTAGGTTTGTCATATCAGTGTTAGAAAGTTGTACATAATTTCATTTTCTGTTAAATTATTTTTTATATCTAATGAGCGATTCTTAAGTTTTTACAGAACTTCAGAAAAATACTCATAGATACTCATATATAATTTTAGGGTTGTCATGAATCTCTGAGGTCATTTTATGGGCTCCAGATAATTCCAGAGAGTTGAGACACTTGTAAGGAATTGTTAAACTGGTATGATGTGTACTGCAGGTCTCTCCTTTCTTCCTTCTTTCCTTCAGTTCCTAACCACTTCTTTGGGCCTTACTTACAATCACATTCTATAGAGGCTTTCTCTTCCTTCCTTCCTTCCCTCCTTCCTTCCCCAGTTCCTCCCTCCTTCTCCCTCCCTCCCTTCCCCTGGTGCCATTGCTTGTCTTAGTCTCTGTTCTGTGGTCTTAATTAATGCCTTGCTCCTAATTAATAATTGTACTAATTGGCCTTCCTTTTATATAGATATTAGTCTGTATTATGCCTGCTAGACAATGTGATGATGGATAATTTCATTCAAGGTTCGGAAAGAGGGCAGATAAGAAACTAATATACTGATTACTTATTATAATACGCATATACGCAGGGCTTTTTGTTTTTTAAAATATTGGTTTTGATTGTTGGAATCTGGGGAAAGCAGCTTTTCTCCTATTTTAGCTGGTACAGCTGGTACCAGTCCATTCGACATTGCTTTGTCATAACACGTTGATGATGCCACAGGAACTTAACCCTTTTTTATATCAGTTAGTCTATGATGAAACTGTTTTCTTTATACATCTTTTCATTTAAAGCCTCAGAACCTATCAACGATGTTAAGTGAGGACTTAAGTAATTACTTCTCATTTGAATTACTGTGGCAGTTACTCAAGTGGCCTTTGTGCTGAGTACTTTACCTATATTGTCTAATTTTATTCACACTGTAAACCTCTGAAATATTTCAGAGATATCAAGTAATTGAATCATGAACATAGTATGTTCTATACCAAGGATTCCAGGTATACGAATTCCTAGGACACATTTTCATACATCTCTGGCTTTTTCGAGAATGTTTTCCTTAATGCAACGTCATTAAATCTATAGCTGGAAAGGTTGTTCAGGAGAAATTTTCTCTTAAAGCCAGGTGGTGACAAAAGAAGAAATGAGGATGCCTCCTTAAAGAAATTGTTTTCTTTTGGTACCACCCTCCCTTGGGGAGAATGTTCCAGTTATTTGTTTTCCTAAGTAAACAGCCTCACTTCCCACTGAGAGCATATATTTCCGTGTTGTACATGGTCCATCCTGTTAGTTAACTTAGCAAATATTTAATGCCATACACACAAGGTATGACTGTAAACAGTGAGGATGTGGCAGTGAATTAAACAGTAAAAATCCCTATCTGTAGACCTTAATTTTTGATCTTTACCATCATTATTTATAGTTAGAGACAAGACTGACCATATATAAATTCATTACTTTTTTTTCTTTTCTAGCATGATGTGGAATTTAAAAATACTATTCAAGCTTTGCACACTCACACACGCATACACACGACTACTTCTGTTCTGGCATGTGCCCTCCATAGATTTTCTCACAGAGTTGAATTTTCATTCATTCATTCATTCATTTACTTATTTATTTCCCCTCTTTAATTCTCCCCCTCCCCCATTTCCACCCCTGACCTATGGATGTTGCCGTTTCCCCTTTAGAACTGGGTCTTGAAGGTGGGGCATCTCCCCCCACATGCTTGTGGTGTGCACCCACGGCTCCACCTGGGGCACAAACCCAGGACCTTCTGTGTGTACAGCACTGCACTCTGGAGCCACCTCACCAGAGCTGGATTTTAAAAATGAGCATCAGGGCACGAGGGAACCTGTGAATACCTGACATTACGCTCAGAGTGTGTGGTCGGGTGGTGATTAAGGAGCGTGTCTGCCTGCTGCACCCTTACTGCAGGGTGACCTGATGTACTGTGCACTCTGCGTAACAAACTTCTCCCTGGTGATCCAGTTCAGTTTCATTTCATCACAAAAGCGTTTGTTAGGTTTTCCAAAGGTGAGATCTGTGAGCTTTCCTAGCAGAGTTCAAATATAGATTGGGAGGTGAAAGGAATGAATATGTGGATTGCAGTGGAGTTTTTAAAGCAAGGAATAATAACCAGATTTACATAGCTTTTGTAGTGTGTATTTTGAATGGGGATGTGAGGGTTAGAGGTTCTTCATTACCCAACGTTATATGGAAGAATATAATTGTGTATGTGAGAAGCAAATGTCATTGATAGGCATGGAAACCATCAACAGCGACTCCCTTTAATTGAACTCTTACCATGTACAAGACTGTGTGTTAGGCACTTGAGTAGCACAATGTGTTTAATTTGTATTACACCTCTGGGAAGTAGTTGTAATTATTCTCATTTTACTGATAAGGAAACATTCAGGGAGGAGAAGTTGTTTGTACCAGGGTAGTTCAGTCTGGTAGAGTGGGATTTGAACAAAGTCTGCTGGATTCTGTAGTCCATACCCTACTCTTTCTACTACACTGCCTTTCCTAGTATCTAGATGCTTTCAATTTATAGTTTATTTCTGAAATGTGAATCTTTTCTTTAGCTTTCTTTCACATTCTTTGGCCGTTTGTACCCTAAGTGTAGCTGAGATTAAGAAATGAGAGGAATGGGCATTTCTTTGAACTTAGAATGTTGACATTTTTAGAATACGTTTAAAATACTTCAAAGACAACACTGCCTGCGCTGGAAAGAATGTTTATTATGTGAAGAGATAAACTGCCATGCCTGTCCTAGGTTAGTGTGAAATGTTCGTTCTATGTAATGAAATAAAAAAAAGTGTTCGTAGGTCATCTAATTTACTTTGGAAAAGCTGGCGCACATTTTGCCAGGTGAATAATGATTTACTTAGGTCCTAAAACCCAAACCTAAGTAGTAAATGCGTGGCTTGGGTTATTATGCCATATATAATGGAAACGTCATTTCTAAAACATTCAAGCTAATTAAATTTTATTTCTTCTTCAGGTTCAGTTAGACTTTTGAGAGTTTTTTCTCACTCCAACCAGTTCTCTGATTCTTGGACACCAACTGGATGTCTAACAATTTAATTCACTTCTGACGCTGACTTTCCAAAGTTAGCTCAGACGCCGCAGGTTAAAGGCTGACTCAGAAGACCACCTCTGCTTCAGATGTCATCGGCAAATAGTGTGCTCAGGCTACCTACATTGCTGCCCAGCCAACTGCAAATTAAGGGTTCCCATGACACCCACCCTGGGCTTTAATAATTTGACTCACAGAACTTGGGAAAGCACTTAACTTATTATTACCAGATATTATAAAGGATACGACTAAGGAACTGCCAGATAGAAGATGCATAGGGCAAGGTATGGGGTGGAGAGAGGCATGGCCCTCTCATGCCCTCTTTGGGTACACTGCTCTCTGTGTGTTCACTAACCCAGCTCTCTGAGCCTGTCCTTTAGGGTTTTTTTTTGTGGATGTTTGCTCATGCAGAGACAGTTGATTAAATCTTTGGCCATTGGGGATTGAACTCAAACCCAACCTCCCGATCCTCTCCACCCTGAGTCTAGGGATAGAGCTAAAAGTTCCAAGCTTCGATTACTTTTCCCATTTAGGAAAAAAAGTGCAGCCCGCTGCCAGTGTTCATTTAACATCATGCGTAGGAATGCTGCATTTTCTAGGATTTGACATTTCTCAGCAATCAGACTACTAAAAACAAAACATTATAAATAGAGTGATGTCATTTGTTTCTAAAGACTATCAATATACTAGAGTGATTTGAAAACAATAATGAAAGTGAGGTATTTCATGGCAAACTTTGGGGGTAAGGTTAGGACTGTAATCTGCGAGTTACCTCGGGGTAAACGCCGCAGCCAAAAGTGCTGCTGGCGAGTATTCTCAGGGCAAACAGGAAAAGGGTTAAGTTGGCTTTTCATTATTGTAGCAAAGGCACTCTTTCCACTTGGGAGATTCCAGAGGTTTTAAGAGCTCTATGCCGGGAACTGAGGACAAAGACCAAATACATGTTTCCCATTGTGCCACAATTTTTTATTAAAGAGGGTAGCATGGTTTGAGACTTCTAGAGAATGCAGGTGTTGGAGAAGTGCTATCTCCATGGTAACAAAGGAAATTTTTTCTAACCCGGTGCTCAGTATTACTTTGGAGAGACTCTTCTGAAATGAATTCTACAAGGAATTGTTTCTTTAATGTTCTTTTCTAAGATATAGCATTGGTTTTACTATCCAAGAAAAATATGTTTTTATTGTGCTGTACGATGGGTGTTATAGGATGATGGGTATTTTGGTTAGCACAATATCCTCTGTCATCTTTGGATTGTTTATTTCTCTTTCCATCTGGCCTATGTTACTATAAGGATAGGTAATGTGGTCATTTATATAAAGACTGAATTTTTCAGTATTTTGTCAGAGCATCTTTATTTTCTTAATGCGCTGCAGGTGGCATCTATTTATTCAAGAACATGGAAGGCACTGACAAATACTGAAGATTTTTAGATTAATATTTTTTCCCTAACCCACGAATGGTCACTAGATGGCCTGCTGGTATTGCATTTTAACTTGACGCAGTATGACATAAGGAAGTAGACTTCTCGCTGCTGGTTTTAATCTAAAGTGATATTTTAAATACTTTTTAAATCTACCAGGAACTCTAGATTTACTAGTACTATAAATTATTTAAAGGTTTGTCTTTTTACGAAATGGTGGTTTAGTGCTCTAAATGGATTTTATACTGCATATAAAAACCAGACTTTGCAGCTCAGTTTTAAAGTGTTGCCAGAATGTCGTTGGTGTTCATGCTTTGGATGCATGTAGTTTAGATAATAGAAACTTAATAGTTACATAAAAATATGAATGAGCTCTAACGTTCAAATCTGTTGAGCAGATTTGGTTCAAACAAAAGCGTAGAAAATACTTTAAGGAAAAACTTAAAATATGGAATCACTATTTAAAATCACGTTTTCCTGATGACATATGTATTGTTCCGTATCCTTATTTGTCATCTGCATATCTTCTTTGGTGGTGTGTGTCCGTTCAGATCTTTGGCCCATTTTTAAAATCAGATCATTTGCTTATTGTCGAGTTCTTTGTATATTTTGGATAACAGTCCTTTTGTCAGATATGCAGTTTGCAAATATTATCTCCCAGGCTTATCTTGTCATTCTCTTGAGCATTACTTTATTTTGAATAACAAAGTATTGCTTGGATGAGGTTCTTGTTTGAAAAGCCCTTAGTCTGTGCCAGTTTGATATGTTTATCGATATGGCTTAAAAAAATTTGGCTGATAGATTTAAAAAAAAAAACAAAGGTCAAGTAATTAAATACATTTAGTAATTATTCCTAGGATCATGACAAATGCAAATGAACCTTATAATGATCACCTGATAAGCAGTGTATAGGTGGCTATGTTGTAATTACAAAAATATACTTGTTGGATAAATGAAGATAAGCGCTGTCCTAAATGTTATATAAATGCGTAGTTGGAGTTTATCCTGCATTTCATATGGGATCAGAAGTACTGTTTCTCAAACCACAGTGGTGGGAGTAAAGCTAACATACTCTGGAGAGCTATATTGTATCACCAAAAAGGTAGCTTAAGCGACACTGGTACTAACGATGCATATAAAAGCTGGAATAAAATGGTTTCATGACATGTTAAAGATGATAATAATTATGTTTAGAGTGATTTTTTTTTGTTTCCAAATTCTTTTTATCATTGCTTTTTTAAGGCCATGTCTTCTCTGCAATTGCCTGACTTCGATATAGTATATTCTAGGAATTTCTTTCTCACTAGGTAATGGGACATTGTGTTTAATGACTTCTTGTATGTGGGTTGTTCTCTGCTTGAGAGTAGACCAACTGACATTTGGAACATTGATTAGGGAGGTACGGCATTCAAAGCCCTCTTTTGTACTTTTTTTGAGTCTTATTTTGAAATGTTAATTTTTTTTCATTAAGATAACCTCGGAAGAACTGTAAATTGTCGAATCAAACATTTAATGGTACTTTTGTTGTTTGCATAGGATATTGTACCTGTAGATGCCTCTTACGAAGTAAAAGAACTGTATGTGCCAGAAAATAAACTTCATTTGGCAAAAACAGATGCAGAAACATTACCAGCATTGAAAATTAATAAAGTAAGTGCTTTGTTGCTTTTCATGCCAAGTGATTTTGTCTTATATACAGTTGGTAGTCTGTAAAATTTGTGGTTTTCTAGCTGTCTTTGAGGGCTCGAGTAATTGTGGTGTGTATCATTTCCAGGGATGGGAAATGTGTTTAATTTGTAAAACCATATTCTCAAATTACTAGGGCTTTGCTTTTTTTTAGTCATAATATTCTTATTTTTAAATATTAAAGAACTAAGATTGTGTAAGATTTTTAAGTTTATCAGAAGGAATGGGATGTAAAGGTTAAGAAATAATAATCTGTAATAATTAAAATGAACATTTTTTTTCCCTTTAAACTTGTTTCCTAATTCCCTCCCCAAACCATAACTCTCCCTTCCTTTTATTATTAAGAATATTTCTGTTGTTTATCTTAGCTCTCATGATATTCAGTGTTTTTTCAATAAAACACTGCTTAGACTAGATAAGATGACGATGGAGGCTATAATTTATCATTTTGAAATCATAGAGAATTTAAAATTGTATTATTAGATATACTTTAAAAATAGAGCGATTAAGGAATAAGAACCTGAACTAGAAGCAGAATTTTTCAGCCTTTTTTTTTAGTGCGGTAAAAATTAGACACATCCATGGAAATGCCAAATCCAGAAATAAGGAAAAAGGAAAAAAATAACCCAAAATTTCTGAGCTTGGAGAAGGACTCTTCAAATAGTTTTTTGAATCCCTGACAGGAGTAGATGACCCGATGTGCTTTGCATGATCAGGTCTCGGAGCAGAAGGCAAGACACGCGAGCAGCACAGACGTGTCACAGTCAGAGACCGGAGTCACTCAGGAAGCTGACTGGCGTAGAGCAATGACGGGTTTTGTCACTGATGACTGCATGGAATGAATGCACACACACAATTGTGCATGTACACGCACACAGGGAAAAAGAATGACAGTGAATGAATACGAATCTAGGTCAGTCAGATGTTACAACCCAGAAAGACAGTAGCTTTTTCTGATTGTGAACTTTTTTCCATTACAGCAGTTTGTTCTTTGCACAGCAATATGAAAAGTAATTAATTAAAAACTTCGTGCTAAGTCAAATAATGTATTATCTTGGGCAGCCATAACAAATACCACAGACTAGATGGCGTAAACAGAAGAAATTTATTTTTTCACAGTTTTGGAGGTTGGAAAGTCTAAGATCTAGGTGCTGGCCGATCTGGTTCCCTGTGAGCCTCTCTCCCTGGCTGGTTGACAGACAGGTGCCTTCTCACTATATCCTCAGAGTGGGGAGAGGGAGCTTGGTGTCTCTTCTTATAAAGGCAGCCAATCTGTCGTATTAGGATTCACCTTTATGACCTCGTTTAACCTTTATCACCTCCTTATTCACATTGGGGCTTAGAGCTTCAACCCGATTTTGTAAAGGACACAAACATTCAGTCTATAATAGATACCATCTAGAATTGGATTCTATTAGAGACAAATAAATAGTGGCCATTGTCAAAGGTTTAGGAAAAATTAATATGATGAAAACCTGAAAGTGAAATAATTTGGTACATAAATATATTTCCTGTGAATCAAAGAAGAGAAGTATCTTACCATTATTTGATTTTTCAGTGGAAACATTGGTCAGTCTACTTTGGGAATAAATAATAAGCTACATTTTCCTGCACACCAGTTGGCTGGATCCTTCATCTTTTTTCATTTGAGAATGTATATATACAGTACCCAGTAAAAAATGAGCATATCCAGCTTACGTTAATGATTCGTAGATTATCAATTCTAACACAGAAGTTCCCAACCCCCAGGCCACAGAGGTGAGTGGTGGACGAGTGAGCGAAGCTTCATCTGTATTTGCAGCCGCTCCCCAGCGCTAGCATCACCGCCTCAGCTCCACCTCAGATCGTCAGGCATTAGATTCTCAGAGCAGCACAGGTCCTTTGTGCCAAAAATGTTGGGGACCACCGCTTAACGTTCTGATAGGATACACTAGAAATCTTAAAATCCGAGATCTTTGTAAAATGAAAGGTACTCTGTCATTGGTGAGGACATTTTTTGGTAACTATTTTTATCTGACGTTTGTTTTAGTTTAGGACAGTGGTTATCAGAGTGTAGTTTTCAGATCATCGTTTTCAGCATTTTCTGAGAACCTGTTAAAAATGTAAATTCCTGGGCCCTACAGCAAACCAACTGAATCAGAAAGGGGGTGGAGCAGTCTTCATTGTAACAAGCCTTCCAGAGGTTTCTTATACGTAATAACATCTGAGAATCATTGGTTTGAGAGACTCTATCCTTACTGGAAATGCTCGCAAGCCTAATGTTATTTAAATTTATTAGGAGAAATGCGTATTTTCCTAAATTCCCTTTATTAGATTTGTATAATCTATAATTATTCTTGAGACGTTTGTTTCCATTGCTTTCAAAATTAAACTCCTAAAGGCCATTACCACTGTTGTTCATAAGTACATGAAATAGAAAATTTTCCTTTCCTTTCTCATTTACCAGGTGGATATGCAGTGGGTGCAGGTTTTGGCAGAAGGCTGGGCAACCCCGCTGAATGGCTTCATGAGAGAGAGGGAATACTTGCAGTGTCTTCATTTCGATTGTCTTCTGGATGGTAAGACAGTTTACATTCAATAGTACGTGGAGTGTGGAAGAGAAATTACAGAGATTCATAACTATTTATAGAAAATAGTGGTGACATCATTTTAAGACTCAGTTATATCAGTATTGAACATTTTAAGTGGTTAGTGAGATCTGTTTTCCATTTTTTTTGTTTCCCTGATTGTGATTTATTATGAGGGAAGAAGGAAAACCTGGGGGTTGGGGCTGAAATGGATTTAAAAAACAAATACAGTTTTCATATGCCGTATCTATCTAATCATGGCAGAAAGCTTCTTCCCGAAAAGTACACATACTTTACTAAATTTTGCTATACTGAAGTCTGTGCTTAATAAAGCCAGGTGTTCTAATAGGGAGTCAGGGAGTCCAAGTTAAAGAGTCCTGAAGTAGGTAGTTAAAAGGATAGTCTTCTTATTCCTTTAAAACACTAAAAAAAAAAAAAAAAAGTGCCGAAGACATTGATGTTCACTGTATTGTAATTACAATCCAGCCTACTTAAATTTATATACTGTTGGTAAGAAGAACTTACCATATTAAAGAAAATATCGTTAAATGTCTCCGAATCCTACTAAGTTGCTATACCTTTTTATGTATTATAACTTCTTTAAATGAGGAGTGAAATGGGTATTAGGAAATGTAATTCCTAATCTTCTTGAGAAACTGTCATAAGCACATAAGGATTAAATACTGCTTTTTGATTTTCTTCCTTGGTACTAATGGCAAAGTCTTTGTGGACCGACTTTTGAGTAATGGGTTAGTCTTGGATTTGATATAAATCTACCTATTAATTTTCATTTTGAACTGTACCTAGAGGTGATAATTTTAAAATGGCCAAGCAGTTATCATTGATGTTGTTGACTTCTTTTTGCCTGAAGAAGTCGTCACGATTTCCTAAAAAAAATATGGTTTCTATTCGGTATGTAAATACGATCCACGAAGGAGTTTTAGAGTGCATTGTGCATTTTATTTTTCTAATCTGTGCACAATAAGGAGGAAAAAAAGCTTTAGAGCATGAAAACTTGGGAACTATGAATGTGCCTTTAGTCTCACTGGAACATATTTTGGTTTAAATACTGCCCTGGTTACTTACTGCCTTTGTTTTTTGGCCAGTGATAGCCGACATCAGTTCAATTCTGATTAAAAACCAGGAGAAAAAAATTGTTTTGGATGTTTTTGTCTTCCCGTCTCAAGGATATTTAAGTTTACTTGACCAACTTGCTACTCAAAATGTAGTTTTCTGTGAGGATTTAATTTTTTCTTGAAAAGGCCCCGAACCGTAGTTCTTTGTCTTATTCATATATTGGAGGTATATTTTTGGTGGTGTTAGACTTAACCACTTGATTCTTCCTTGTTAAACAGTTTATTTTACTTCTGTGATTCTATACCATAGTTTTCCTCCACAAGACAGTTTCATGAATTGTTGTGAGTATTGCCACACACAGTGTTGATTCTCTTAATTTTTGCTTTTTTTTTTTTTTTAACCTGTGGGGTTGTTACTTGTTCTCCCTCCTGATTTTCTGTGCTAGGCACCAACTAGACACTACCAGTGACCCACGCATATTTTATTATTTGAAGTGTCCACTGCAGTGAAACGCGGATGCTTTAGGTCTGTCAAGTAACCCAAGCTGTGTCTCCTGTGTTCTTTTGTACCCTGCAGGGGGTGTCATTAACTTGTCAGTGCCTGTAGTTCTGTCAGCTACTCATGAAGATAAAGAGAGGCTGGATGGCTGTACGGCATTTGCGCTGATGTATGAGGGCCGCCGTGTGGCTATTCTTCGCAATCCAGAGTTTTTTGAGCACAGGAAGGAGGAGCGCTGTGCCCGACAGTGGGGAACGACATGCAAGAACCACCCGTACATCAAGGTCCCGAACAAACTTTGCTGCATCGATTGACAAATAATGTTTGTGCCAAAGTGTAGACAATACCTGTATATTTACTATTCCATTAGAATTATTGATGTTCTGCAGAATCGAGACTGGGTCTTAGATTAGTGTGATGAGCATACGGTCTTGTCCTTGTGGTCCAGATAAATATTTGTTCAACAAATACTTTTTAACTATCTGTTGTACACTAGGCACTGAGCTAGATGCTGGTGCTGGGACTATAGGGCTGATAGACACGGCAAGCACAGTCTTTAAATTCTTGGAGCTCCTGCTGTTTGGTGGTGCCTCAGATGTTAATCATGTGCTTACAGGTAGGATGTGAGGTCAGAGTGCTGTGGGAACATGACAGGATGGTTTTCTCTGCTGTGGGTTTTTAAGTGAACATTGTGTTTCCTGTATGAAAGCAGTGAAATATAATTAGTCTATCCAGAGTGTCTCATGTATTTTATGTATTGTGTGTGAAGTTTTATTTCTTAAGTCAAATTTCTGTAAGTTGTTGAGCATTTTAAACTGGACTTGGAACTCTGAAAGAAGTTAATTTAAGTGGAATTTTAGTAGCTTTATCTAGAAAATATCTATAACATTTGTTTAGATCATGGCAATGTACTGAGTCTCATTGTCTTATGAAGGACAAAAAAGTGATACATTTTTTTAAAATAGGGGATATATTGTCTTAGGAAATAAGGAGCTTAAGCTAGTGATGGTGTCAGACATTCCTTCAATGTTACAGTTCTACAGTTATTATTAACAACATAGTTTATAGAACATGCTCATGTGAATTCTTTAAGCCACAAAGCAAACTTGTGGTGTGGGTAGCATCCATCTTACGTATGGAGAGGTTGAGACTTATAGGGGATAAATGTCTTTACTAAAATTATGCAGCTGATAGGTGGGATGAGGGTCTGATTTGCATTGAAATTACTTTGGGTTTCAAAGGCTTCTTCCCTAATCATAGCAGGTGATCATTATTGCTATATGGAGAGCTTCACATACTATGTAGCTTGTACCACTAGAGAGTACTTTTATATTAATTCAGTGGAGGAGACATTTATTTTTTAATCACTCAACAAATGCGAGTGCTGTTTATATTTGTGCCATTCTTTCAGAGTGATCTCTAAGACTTTTTATTTTTGGTTGGTATCAGTCTGCAGCCTAAGGAATCAGTAGGATTTGGATAGGAGGGAACTGTGAGAAATGGCATTCTAGGCTTACGGAGCAAGAGGAGCAAAGATTCAGTGTGTTTGAGAAATAGCTGGTTGTCAAGAGGGAGAGAGGACCTTGGAAAGATGGAGGTCCTAGCATTCTACGCTAAGATGTTAAGTTAAGACTGTGTTAAGTTATAATAACAATTTACATGTATTTATGCTTTCCAGACCACGTTTTAGTATTTTGGTCCTTACAGTGATCCTTGGAGGCAGACAAGATGGTTTTCTTTATCCTGAGGAGTCTTAGAGCAGGTGTCACTTGCCCAGAGCTGCAGAGGCAGTGGTTAGGAGTCAGGATTAGAATCTCTTAGGTCTGTTGTGCTATTTTTACTACACTACATGCTTAGAGAGAACTGAGAGGACACAGGCAGGTTTGGAGCATGAGGAGACCACAGAGGGGTGCTTGGAGGACCTTAGCCCAGTTGTCTTTGCAGGATGTCCATGCTTCCCCTGCTCCCCCACCAGTACCATCTATGTATCTAGGCTACGCTGTTGGGATTGTCTCCTGGCTGGACTCCTACTTCCTCTCATACCCACTGTACTCCTCAGAGCAGCCAGAGTGAGTTTTTTAAAAATATAAATGTGAGCCTGCCACTGCACCATTTAAAACTCTCCAGGGGCTGCTCATTGTAATGAAAATAAAACCTAAGTGCCTGACTATGGCCTGTGAGGCCCTGTGTGGTCTGGGCTGCCCTTCTTACTCCTGATCTCTCACACTCTGTCTCTGTTCTTGTCCTTGCTTTGACCTTTTCTGACTTTCTAGCAACATTAGCCTTCTTCCTGTTTCTCAGAGACAGAACTTTTTACTTGCTGCCCCGCTGCCTAAAATATTTTCCTTCCATGACTGGTTCCTTTTTATCATCTCAGGTTCAATGTCACCTTCCCCAAAGAGGCCTCACTGCCTCTTTTTTTCTAAAACATCACTCACTCTATGCCCTGGGCACTGTGTTCCAGTGCCCTGTTTGTTTTCTCCGTAACAGTCGTTACCAGTTGATATTTCTGTTTTTCCTTCTCTCTCCCCCACTGGGACGGGAGCTCCATTAAAGAAAGGTCTTTCTCTTTCTTGTTTTCTGCTGTATTTCACAATGCCTAGTGCAGGCCCTGGCCCATATCAGTTACTGGGTAAATAGTCATTGAATGAGTGGTTTGATGGATGGAGACAGACCTTCTAGTGAGGAAGACCAGGCAGGAAGTGACTGCAGTGATCTAGGTGCATCGTTAGCACAGAAACTGAAGCAGCCTGAGGAAAGGGTGAGCTGGAGCTGCTCTGTGAGACTGAACATGTCTTAGAGGATAATATGCCCTCACAGATGCAGGGAAAGAGGACAGAGAAGTTGTGAACAGTTTGAGGTGATGTGGAGATTGGAAGGCGTGACTTTGTGTCCAATTCCATCGTTACTTTAACTGCTCAATAATTTAGGATTGGAGAACCCAGAAGGTGTGTTGACCCAGGGTTACAGATTTGTCAACATACAACATGATAAAAAGAATGTTTCTGCTACTTAGAAAGTCATAATTTTTCATGCTGGTTTCGTTTGTCTTTTGTATATAAATGTAATAGTTGTTTAACAAGTCCTTTGAGAAATTATAAAATATATTGATTCCATAGCATCTTCATTCCCAATTGAGTTGATAAGACAGATTTACCACTGACCTTGAGGTGAAAGTAGTAGTTTACCTTGTATCACAGAAATGTTCTTACTCATTGTGCTCGGAGTTTCTGTTTAAAACAATTATTTTCAAATTGTGCACTTGAAACTTACAGAATATTATTAACCGATGTCACCTCTAATAAACTTAATAAATGTTAAAAAAAATGAAAAAAAATTTCTTTTTTTCCCTATTAGATGGTTATGGAACAAGGAGATTGGCTGATTGGAGGAGATCTTCAAGTCCTGGACCGAATTTATTGGAATGATGGTCTCGATCAGTATCGTTTTACTCCTACTGAGCTAAGGCAGAAATTTAAAGATATGAATGCTGGTAAGACATGAACTTAATTATCTAAAATGAGACTACTTGAGTCCCTGCTTGATGTGGAGAGTTCTAGAAGATTTTTCCAACTCTTACAAATGTAAAACAGAATGATGAGTACAGGTAAATACAGTAATGAAATATGTAAGGTAAGGCAGTTGATATAAAGGCTGTGTTGTTTTGTTGTATTGGTATAACTCGGTCTGACATTATTTTTTATACTGCGTGGAAGATAGATGCTGATAACAAACTGACCTTTTGTTTGTTAAAGTAAAAGCTAAACAGAACTGTGGAAGAGAAATTATTTGAAGAGCTCACTCATATCAATGTGTTTCATCTCTCAGAATGTCTTATATGAGTGGAATGTGTCGCCGCAGAAAATAATAGAACAACAGGACTTTTATCATGTTTGCTATCCATTCGACAAATGTTTGTTGTACATCTTTATATGCCGGAGTACCAGGTGCAGAAATCCACAAATAAATGAGATAGGAGTTTACAGGGGAGAAGAGAGAGACACTACACAAATAGCAGAAAAGGTTGTTGGAGAGCAGGTTAATAATTTCAGATTTCTGCATTAGGATGAAATGGAATAGTATGAGTAGAGAATCTATAGATACTGTCCTTTATAATACTGTCTTGTATTATAAAGCACTCCAGGACAGGCTTTTGTATCAGATGTCTGCTATTTGCAGGTCTTTTACACAGAGATAGGTGAGGAATGTGTTTACACTGGTGCTCCCATATTCTTTGTCTCCCTACGCTCACAAGTTCAAGGTGTCATGTCAGGGAACAGTATTCATTGTTTTTAAGATCTGAAGAATTTGAAGCATCTTACAATCATGCTACTAGTTAATTCTCACCCTCTACAGAAATGGTTACGCCCTGAGCACTGGTGCTGCTTTTTAAAATATTTTCTGTGTAGAAGGTGAATGTGGTTGCTTTGAAAGCAGTAGTGGGCAATCAAGCCGTATTTGTTGACCAGAAGCCACCTTCCCAAATGACTATAGAAATCAATGCAAGAGCACCCATTTCGTTAGCTGTGTTCAGCCCCACTAAACTCCAGATCCTGGTTTGGAGTCCTGTACACGCTGTCCCCTGCTTCACCACCTGCTAGTTATGTGGTCGTGGGAAATTGCTTTTATTTCTAAGGCTCATTTCCCTCAGCTGTAAAAGTGAGGATAATGATGGTACCTAACGCCTAAGATTTTACTGTAGAAAGTGAAATGAGAGAAGATGCTAAAGGCACTGTAAATAGCACCTGACACATAGTAAGAGTTTAAGGTGTTGTAATTTCTGTTATATGAGTCTAAAACTAGTTTTATCTGTATCGGTGTGAAGGTTAGACAAAGAATACGGTTATTTTTAAGCTGTACTGTGGTTTGCTGATGTGATAAGATCAAGAACCAGAGGCCTTGGGTGGACCACACACTCTTCAGAGGTCCACAGTTCACACCCAGCCTGCCTCCTCCATTCACATTTCTTGCTTGATCCCTGCAGGGTATTTGAATGTAAGATTCCCCACCCTACCCCTTTCTGAACTTGACTCCTCTCTGAATTTGAAGCAAATATTTGGCTTAAACTACTTGTGCAAGAATTTTCTCCAAATGCTACACTTCGTGCTTGCCTGCCTATACAGCAGCTTACTGATCTTGTTTCTTGCTAATGTTTTTGGGGCCCAGTCACAGGGGACTATGTCATGCTTGATGTAAGTCGGTGGTGGCACTTCACTCTCTTTTGTCAACGTGTGATTTAAGGGTCCACATTTAAGTCACTTCTGGTCATTGAGATGTCAGAGAGAGGGGCTTCAGAAAAGATTTTCCTTCCTAACAATAAAATGATTTAGAGCGTGAAGTCATTTTTGCCATAACTCTCTGCCAAGCAGGAAGTGCTATGGGTACTGTCATGTTGGGATACTGTGTTTGGAGCTCTAGCAGCCATTTTGTATTCATGAGAATCAATGAGAATCGTATCCTGTTTGAGTTTCTGATCTAACCCTGGACTTCTCTGTCTCTGGATTTCTTATTCAAAGGCCTAATGTGTGTTCGAATTATTTAAGGCACGTCTAGTTGTGTCTTTTATTTGCAACCAGAGCATTTGATAGTTTTTTTTACATGTAGACTTCTTTTTTCCCTCTCTTGGTGAACAGAAACATGTTTAATGGAGGACTTGCTGAAACGACCTCATTTACTTTAATATTTTGCCAGCATTTGAATTCATATTTAAAATTCATGTTAGTGAATTAATTGTTGGCTCTGTAGAGGAGTCTTATCGGAGAATTATCATTCATAATTAGGGACTTTAATATTACATCTGTTTTACAGTCTTCTTCATGAGCCAAACATTTTAAATCAGTTAGAGAAATTGTTGCATAATGAGTGATTGCAACTTTGTTTAAAGTAGCTCAGCGCCAGTTATTAGCCTTATCTAGACAACAAAGATTGTGGAGTGTTATTTTGTTTACTTTTCCATTTTAGACTAAGGCAAATAAGCAATGGACTAAGGAGTGTCCTTTGTAGTTCTTGTTCACTCTTTTAGAAGGTTAATATCAAATCATCTGTTGATGTGTGTGAAACAGTTCAAGGGAGAGAAAATGAAGAATGTTTATTTTTTTCTTTTACCTAGGATTTTTTTTTTCTTACCTCTCCCTCCTTCTCCTTCCCTCATTTTAGAAGAAGCAGTTTGATTATGCCTTGTGGGCTAACGTCCTGTGCACATCAGTATGATTGGTTTCGCTGTTCGCAGACTTTTCTGTACCTATAAAGACTGAGAGGTTTTTAATACCTACATTGGTGGCTGCAAGTTGACTCGGTACCAGATGATAGGTTCTTTAAATCACTGATGGTTGATGACTATCTTGGAAAGAAAGAATGAATTTTACTTAAACCTTATAAGAGCCAGCCAGTCAGTATTTATTACACACAGAACACTTGTGTCTTGCCGGGTTACAAAGGAAAAAGTTGACACAATTTCTTTCAAGCAAGTATGTGGTAGCACAGTGTTGAATAAATTGAAGAAAGCTTTGCAAAGGTGTTGAACTGAAAAGTATATTTCAAATTAATGGATTGAGACATTAGATGAGTATCTTAGGCCGGAGCAGATAGCCTGTCTGTGAAGACAGTAGGCTTTCTTGACCATAAATGGCAGTGAGCCGGAGATAGTGTGATCTGGGGTTGCGTGAGGAAAGCTTCTGTCAGTCCAGGCACACTCAGATGAGGCTCCGAACATAATTTAACAAAGTGAATATTTAAAGAAGGGTGGTCAAGGTTGAGGGAATCCACGAGGAATGTTGAAGCATCCAGGGATTAGCAATTTTGGGTAACATTACCACTTCTGAAAGGGCATGGGAAAGAAGCTTTTTCTGAAGCCAGGAAAGAGGAGTTGGAGCTGTGAGGAAGGGCCCTGAGGCAGAAGCTGGTTGCAGGGGATCTAGGTACAGTCGGAATCACAGCCCGAGGCAGGGTGCTGCTGGCCAGAGCTCTTGCAAGCTTCGTCTCCCCGCATCCTCCAGTGCTTGCTAATGTCTCCCATCACTGAGGCAGGATGGAGTGCCCACCCCCAGACACACACGTGCATAGGCACAGGCACAGGCACAGGCACAAGACAGAACAGATGGGAAGGAGAGTGGAGAACGAGCAGCGCAGAGCCCAGTTGGCAAAAAGCTTTATATTCCACATTATTTTTTATTTTAATTTGAAAACATTTCTAGTCTTGGGAATGAAAAATAATTCACCGTTGCATACATTGAGGTGTGAATTCCTGTTTGTGAAGCATTCTAATTAATATGTTCATATTTACTCAAGTGGTCTGTCTCTGTCTTCATAAGCAGTTTAAGTAAAAGAAATACGGAGAATTTATGACAGTCCAGCGAGAGGCAGGGAGATCAAAGTCTTTCTTACTTCCAGATTTCTTCAAAAACTCCTACAAAAACAAACATTAACGTGCATGGGTGTGTGCATGTGTGTGTGCTCACACGCGCGCACACACACACCACACCCCTCTCTAACGACTCTAGAAATATGTCAGTACTCTCTTGTTTAGCTACTATCTTGATTTAGGGAAAATCAGAAATGCCAGTTTTTAGAGCTCTGCGGTAGATGATGTGGCAGATATTACAGCTTGAGTAGGACTGGAAGAGGAGACTTATTAATTACTGCTGTATGTAGGACAGTTTTACAAAGAAGAAATTGAAAGCAGGGAAGCAGGAAGATGTTATAATTTGGGGTTTAGTGGTTGAGATGCACACCAGGGCTTTGAGTGTGGGCTGGAGAGCCAAGCACAGTTCTGAGAAATCTGGGGAAAGGGTGACTAGGAGGTAGGAGCAGTTTCCTGCTCATCACCTTATTTGTAGCTGGAAACGGCCGTGC
The DNA here is from genome assembly GCF_014176215.1 of Rousettus aegyptiacus. Lineage (NCBI taxonomy): Eukaryota > Metazoa > Chordata > Mammalia > Chiroptera > Pteropodidae > Rousettus > Rousettus aegyptiacus. The sequence goes on from NW_023416285.1 coordinate 26,320,606, forward strand.
CGGGAGAATTGAAGTTGTCCATGGGCGCTCGGCTGAGAAATTGCGGAGCAGGGGTCCAACCCAGGTTCTTTGCCCGGCGCCACACAGTGTGTGATGCTGTGGTACTGGCTTGGGCGACCCATGTTCATCACGATCCTGGGAGGCAGCGTTCACCCTCTTCTTGCCACCAGGAAGTGCTAGTGGTCGCTGTGGCCTTGCCCAGTCACACATCAACACTTGCTCGGGAGAACCTTCTCTATTTTCGTTTTTTCTTCCACCTGCTGGAAGCAAAGTGTCGGGCCCTGCTCGTTTCCACAGTGTGTGGGCCCCTGGACTACAATGTGTCCATTCCAGAGGAGGCGGAGAGAACCTGTACTACGGGCTACTCCTTTGTGTAGACCTGCGTTTGACTCGAGATGTGCCAGTAATAGTGAAGGTGGAAGAAATGAGGGGAAGTACTGCAGTAATGAGCAGTTTATATTGAAACGTTTTCAGTAATGTTTCTAAACTGCTGAATGGGAAGGTCAGGACTTAGAGATGCAGCTAACAGAAGCCATCTGTATGTGCATAGTAATTGGATCCAGGCAAAGGGTAAGTTTCTTGAATGAGTATGTAAAGGAAGAATTTCATAGGACCCAGCAATGAACCCTGTTGCTCTGAGAGAGCTACAAGATGTCAGAGACAGGTGATGAGACCAAAATGCGCAGGCAGAATATGAAATATCATATATATCTGATTAGAGCTGCATAAAAATATCTGCATAAGGAGAACAACTAGGAGACTATGCAAAAAAACAAAAACAGATATGAGAACAGTGTATTTGTGGGTGATTTTTTTCCCCCCTAAAAAACTTTCTTCAGTGTTTCATGGTTTTTACTTAAAAAAAAAAAAAAAAAGGTAAAGACGCAGATGAAATAGAAAAGGTTAATGCCGTGGTTAGCAGAAGACAGTGGTGTAGTGTTTTTTTTAAAATTCATTTGGTTTTTAAATGTCAGGGACAGTAGAGAGGTCAGGAGCATTTAAAATGGGAAAGTGCCTTTTGGATTTGGCTGGAGTTTTGCACTGCGACAGAGCAGGAAGGAATTGGTGGAATGAATGAATCTAGTCCCATTTAAAAAAAAAAATTTTTATTATGGTGACATTGGTTCATGAAATCCAGTAAGTTTCAGGTGCACAGTTCACCAGTCAGGCGTATGCATGTTGCATTGCGCATTCACCGTCCACAGTTAGGTCTCTTTCTGTCACCAAAGATTTGATAGTTCCATTCTTTTCTCTCATCGTTTCATCCTTCACAATATCAACAGACTTATCTTCTGAAAACAGAGATCTGACTGTGTCCTGTTGCAGTTGAAGATAGTGCAGTATTCCTTTGACTGGGTATTTATTTATTTTCTGGTGAGTGGGTGTTTGCTTATCTTCCTCTGACTAGATTGTGAGCTCCTGGTTGGAAGGACCAGTTTCACTCTGGCCTCAGGACTGCATATCTGAAATGGAATTTTCATCTTGTCCCAGACTGGTTTCTTCCCTGCCTGCCATGGCAGCTTTGTGGAGGCCGGATGGGGGCTCCAGACCAGTAAGTAGACAGACAAGTCCCACGAAGAGGTGGTGAAGGGCTCACGTTGCATCGGTAGTAAAGAAAGTGGAGCTGCAAGTGAGATCTAGGGAACAAGCGAGTCATAACCTGTGGAGGATGAGGGTGAGGAAGGGGTCTAAGAGTCTGAGATGGGTAATGGTCCCGTGCTCTCGGAGGCTGTGGAGGACCAGTGATGCTCACGGAGGCTGGGAGGAGTCGAATCTGAGGTGCTCCTGGAGTACTAAGAGGCAGTAGGAGGGATGGTCTGGAGCTCAGGGGAGAGTTTCGGTCAGCGGATGCAGATATACTAGTCACTAAGATCCCTGCCTGGTGACCTCGGGCTCCTGGGAGCAGGAAGAGGGGCTGGTTTTGAGGCAGTGTCTGACTTTGCCGTTGTCACAGTGCAACCCCGTTCACCAGTGCAGAGGTTAAGGTCTGCCAGATGAGCCCTTCCATATCCTGGGGGAGGGATAGTCGGTGAGTGGAGAGAATGGGAGAGTTGGTGGGAGTTCTATTTTATATGGAGATGTGGGAACTTGCCCCTCAGCAGCAACCATCTCCTGCTTTTGCCGTCCCTGCACTCTGCCCACTTACCCTCTACTCTCCCACCTCAATCCTCCCAGTCCTATTAGACTAATTTTCTGTAAGACATTACTGATTAACTCACAACCCCCATGGGGCACGCAGGACCCTTCCTAGCCTGGCATTCAAAATTCTGCATGGTAACCTTATGCCAGGACTTAGATCTGACTCTGACGGAATGGACGATCCTGTGTTCCTCAGACGCATCTCTGCTTTTCTGCCTCCACACGTTTGCTCACACCAGCTGGCTTGGTGAGAATGCTGTTTTTACTTCTATCAGTCACATTTCACTTGTCTTTCAGAGGTGGGTAGACTACAGCCTGCAGGCAGAATCCAGCCTACTGCGTTTTTGTAAATAAAGTTTTATTGGAAAATAGCCACATTCACTTGTTTATGCATTGTTTGTGGCTCTTTTTGTACTACTAACAGCGGGCTGAGTTGCTGCAGGAGCCCCATAAGCCTGCCAGGCCTAAAATATTCACTCTGGCTCTTTAAGGAACACATTTGCTTTTACGCTGGGTGTCAGCAGCTTTGCAGTATACTTTCTATAAGTCAAGGTGATAGAATACCTGGTTCTTTCCCAGGAGCAGGGGTATAGAGGGCTAGAAAGAAATGGAAGTCACATATGTTGATATTAAATCTCAGTCATCTTATAGATCATCTCCCGTTTCAAACAGTTGAAACCACAATCTTAGTTAAGGCAGCCTTGAACTAAGCCATAAAGGAATTAATTACAGGCAACCATTTTACACTGATTAGGGTGTGACAATAGAAGAAATCACTGTCCTTTCGGAAATGGGGATGAGAATGTGAGACATTAATGAAATGAATGAAAGTTGTAAGCATTGATGGCCCCAGGCCCATTGCGGTCCATTATTCTTTTATTCTGGATGGAAAATTGACAGAGGAAAATTTAATAGTGATGCATCTGGGTTATGTTAGTTGGGTGAATACCCTGGGAATGTAGCTTCCATTGGATCAGGTATTCCTGTTACAGTGTTCATTCGTGGAAGTTCTCTAGTGAAGAAACCAGATGGTAGGGATGAAAATACAGCCTGGAACTACAGACAGTTAAAGCCATTTGTGTAATTCATTGATAAATAGTTATAAAGGATTGAGAAGACTAAAGTTTAAGAAAGACCTGGTTCTGTTGGCAAGGAAAAATGGGCAGACAGATCAAATGGTCATTGGATTTTTGAGTGGAACTGATAGTAAGGAAAGAAGTCTACCTGGAAGAAATTTTGGCAGTAAAATCTTTCTAATGTGAACTTTTAATAAGTCATCCATCTTAACTTTATTTGTTAAATGTCCAGTGTGGAGCTAGATTGATTCTTCTTGGAAAGAAAGCCTGGGTAGATAAATTATTAGAGTCTGTCAAATATGTGTATTTGAGACAGAATTTATTTTTTATGTTTCCTTTTGCATATCCTGTCATATAAATAATCTTGCTAAATGGCGATTTTACAGAATCAGATTTGACCTGATTGAAGTCTAGGAATGTAGTCATCATACACCTGAGATGTATTAACCAGAGGTCGTATTCAAAGATAGGTGCCTGTTCCTGATTAAACAGAGGACACGGGCTGTGTGTCCTCCAGCACAGCGCTAGCATGCCTCATCTTAGAAACAGTCACTGAGAGTGTGGTTTGTACTGGAGTGGACTTTGAACAACCAGTGGAACAGTGAGTTCAATTTATTGTCATGAATTTTTAGATTTTTTTGAAAGAATGAATCGTCTTATGAAACTGATTTATTGAGCGACCTCAGTGTGTGTCTCACCATGCTGGGCACTTTATGTTATTTTATCTTCGTCATAATAACCTTCGTATCATCCCCATTTCAAAGATGTAGAAAGTGAAAGTCAATCCTTAAAGGCCACAGTTGATGGCTGACAACTGGTAGTCCTTTCTGTGATTTGAACCCATAAATATCCTATTCCAAAGCAACGCTTCTTCTGGTACCATGCATATTTCTTCTCTTTTAAAACTTGTTATTATGAAAAATTTCAAACATCTACTTATATGTATAAGCAGAGATAATATTATAATGAATCCCTATGCACCGCTAAGCCAGATGCAGTCGTTGTCAACTCCTAGCTTGTTTCATCTGTACCCCGTCCCACCTGCATGTTGTTTTGAAGCAACTCTGATTCCATGTCTTTCATCTAAATATTTCGGTACGTGTTTCTTAAAGGTAAAGACTTTAAAAATCACAACTATAATACATACCATTTTTGCACCTACATCATAATAGTAGTAGTTTCTTAATATTATTGATTAACCAGTCAGTGTTCAAATTTGTAATAATTTCATAGTAGTCACATTTTTTTTTATAATTCGAATCAGGATCTAAATAAGATCTATACATTGTAATTGGTTCATATGTCTCTTGTCATAATTTACTTTATTTTTTAACTTTTTATTTTGAAATAATTTTAAATTTCCAGAAAAATTATTAGAATAGTCCCAAGAACTCCCGTATAGTCTTTACCTAGATTCCATAATTATTAATTTGCTTTCTCAGTCTATTCGAAAGTCAAAGACACGATGACTCATTTCCCTTTAGTATTTCCTAGAAATAAGGACAATCTCCTACCTAACTGCAATATACTCACCAAGCTCAGGAATATAACACTGATGTAGTACTATCTAATCTGTGAACTCTGTTCAAATCATGCCATTGTTCTAATAATATCCTTTACAGAAAAGTCAGCAACAAAAATAAAGTCTTCTCTTTGCCGCTTCTCCTCTGTGGTTCAGGCTGTCATTCTCCTTCAGTCCGAAACCGTCACTTACTCTTATTGTGTCTTTCACAAGTCATCTGTTTTGTTGACTGTCTCAGTTTAGTTTATCTGCTGTTTCCTCACGATTAGATTCAGGTTACACGTTTTTGATCAGGAATACTGTAGGAAGCAATGCTGAATTTTCTGTGTCTCATATTTGGTGGCTCACAGTTTTGATTTGTCTTATTACAGATGACGTTAACTTATTTTAAGTTAACTTTCATCACTTAAGATTGTGTTTACCAGGTTTTTCTGCTGTAAAGTCAACTAGTTACTTTGGTTTACTAGCAAGTATTTTGGGGGAGAGATTTTAGATCATGAATATTCCATCATCGTCAAACTTGCCTGCTAGTTTTAGCACACTGCAAATTCTGCCAAATGGTGATTTTCCAGTTCCTTCATTTCTTCTACATTTATTAGTTAACCTACCAAGGTAGAATTTCCATTTCCCCCCCCATTGGTTTATTCATTTATTTAATTTTTTTATGGACTCACAGATTCCTATTTTACTCAGTGGGTTGCAATTCAATATTATTATTTACTGTGATGTTTAGCTTGTCCTGGGTTTGCCAGACTGGTCGCTGTATCCTTCAGACAGGTCTCCTCATTCTTTGAGTACTTCTTTTCTTTATGACACAAAAGATGTTCCAGTTCATGTTGTGCAGATCTTTGAATAACATTTTGTTCAACATTGTTGCATGATAATGATGCCATAGGACCTTAACTCTCATTTCTATCAGTTAGCCTATGGTAAAATTGGTTTCCTAATACATCTTTTTGCTTAATGTTGCAGAACCTACCGACAGGGACATGAAATGAAAACTTACAGTTTTTTCCTTGCCCTAGCCCTAGAGTCAACCACATTGCCAAGGAGCCCTGGTTTGCTTATGTGGGGAATGGTTTTTAGAATGCAAAATTTGGACTTCAGTTTTGCTCATGGGCACCATGTAGTTGTTGCTTGTAGGACCAGAACTAAGAAATATACATTTGAACATATATACATAGAATTGTATTGAAATAGCTGAAAACCATGAGGTCACACTACTGTCAATCCTAATCCAACACCACAGAGTCTGTTTCAGCCTTTCTCTTCTCTGCGTTTATGCCTTCCTTCCCCTACAGCGAGAATTCTGGCTGCCATTATCCTTACTATCTACCTCTCTGTTGTAAACAGTTTCCCAATCAAACAGGCTGTCTTCATGGCCTCAGCCTTTTGGCCTGAACCACACAGGTGTCTCCTTGGCCTTGGTGCTGCGGGCTTGTGCTGGGCCAGCACCCTCTTTTGTTCCCATAGTGTAAGCCTGAACCACCCCACTTCTCCCCACCCCTGACCTCATCATGGCAGCAGCTCACATCAGCCCAGGAGTAGGATTCATTAATGCATATTAGTAAGTCTCTCTGTTGTGATTCAAGCCTGTTTATAAAGAAAGCATAGCATGTGTTGAACAGAGAGGCAAGAAAACTAAATCGAGTGATTGAATTTAGGCCAGAATCAGTATGGTAGATTAAATTCAGGCATTAGTCCCTTAAATGGAGGAGTATTAGTACTCATATATTCAGGAGACATTCTTCATCTGTTCTTTTTTGAATAAATGGAGTATAATAGAGTCAGGAAGTAAAATTGCTTCTTAATCTTAGTGGGGAGGGGGTGGGTAGAATTCTGGAGTTCTATTTGATGATCAAACAGGATGTTTTGCAATCTCGTTATCTTTGGAATCTTGCTTGAATATATGTGTGAAACAAAATTTGAAGTGAATTCAGAAGGATAGGAAAACTTTCAGATCTGACCCCCTCCTCCCATCTCCTAAAAGCAGAATACTTTTAAGCACTCTTATTTTCATATCAAGACTTTCTTTTTCTTTTACATTTTGTCATATCAGTGATTTCTTGTTCATGTATAATAAGGTAACTTGAGGAACTTCAAAGCAAAATGATAATGCTATAAATCTTGGACTATCACAGGATGTAGCCAAAAAACTAAAAAATCCTTGTCGAGTAGGGTGCTACAGCTTTCCTCCTGGGCCTTCTGTTATGGGGTAGAAGAGGGTCAGAATTAAGAACAGACTGGAGAAGACATACTATTTGGCTTCATATTATTAAGCGTGTGGGGGGGCGTGAGATGTTTTTCTTTGAGTCAACTTTGGGTCAACACGGCATGGTGCTGTACCAGATGTTGTAAAGGCAATATAATACAGAGGTCCCCTGTCTGGGTTTTCACTCCGTTTTGTGAAATTGCTTTATGACCCCAAATAGGCATGTCTTCTAAGAAAGGTCTCCTAATAAACAGCAAGCCCTAAGTAGGAATGAAGCCAGGGTTGTATGTAAGCTGGAGATAGAGTTAACCAGCCTCATTGATCTAGGAGTTTTCATTGTTTTGAGAAATGGTGGCCCTTGTACAGGATATTGGTGTTGCTAAACTATAATCCAAAATCTTGACCTGGTATCACAAAGTAACAGGGTAACAGGCAAGCAAAGTAATCAATAAAATGAGCATATTTGGAGTAAGTAAACTTTTGAACTGCAGATTTCTCTACTGTACTGTCTTCTTTTAGTAAAGAAGTATCTTAGGTCCCATGGAAGGATTGACCAAGAATTTTATATCCATGTAGGCAGCTGAACCAGAATGTAATGCCAAGAAAGTCTGCTTGTTATTCTCAGGTTTCCCACGAATGCAGAAAGTAATTGTATAAGCCCATCACTGCTGTGTTACACATCCCCAGGCATATAGACATATAGGTCACGTCACCTTGGCCTGAATGGTCAAAGCATGTTTTTCACCAGTTTCTGATTCTGAGAACATATGTCTCCTTAATCCTAAGCTTAGAGCTTTAAGAATTTTTTATCCTTTGCAAGGTAATCTGTTGGAAATGTGCTACTCTTAACTAGAAATTCTCTCTTTTCAGATGCTGTCTTTGCATTTCAGTTACGTAACCCAGTGCACAATGGGCATGCTCTGTTAATGCAGGACACTCATAAGCAACTTCTAGAGAGGGGCTACCGGCGCCCTGTCCTTCTTCTTCACCCTCTCGGTGGTTGGACAAAGGATGATGACGTTCCTTTAATGTGGCGTATGAAGCAGCATGCCGCAGTGCTGGAGGAAGGCATCCTGAATCCCGAAACAACAGTGGTGGCCATCTTCCCATCGCCCATGATGTATGCTGGACCGACTGAGGTAGACGGCTTTCCAGATTTTCACTGCAGCACTGTTGAAACCACTCTTATTAACACAGCTGGTGTTAACCACAGACTTGTCTGTTGATTTTTCTCTGCTTTGTAGGTCTTGCAAAACATTAGGAATGCCTGGAGTACTCTCCTGCTCTGTCAGGGGTGCTCCCTGGGAGTGGCCCCCCAGAGGCAGCCTTCCTGGGAAAGGGCTGGCGGGGCATGCTTCTCTTGCTCTCATTGCAGTGCTTGGTCCCAGTTGTGGAGAAGGCTCTCTGCACACAGAGGGCTTGGCGAGCTCGGGAAGGTGTGACATAGGCGCCTCTTTTTAACTTCTGGCCATGCTCTGACATCAGTCTTATCCCTTTACCCAAGTCCTAAGTTACTCTTCCCAGGGGATGGTGCTGGTTTGATTTTTCCTTCTTCTGAATTTTGGAAAGGCCAAAGGTATTTTTGTAGGAAGAAAAGTGTGGTATCTTAAAAAAAAAAAAAAAATGAGCATTCAGGAGACATTCTTCATTTGTTCTTTTGTGAAGGACTGGAGCTTAATAGACTCAGGAAGTAAAATTGCTTCTTAATGTTGGGTTGGGGAGACTTCTGGAGTTCTACTTAGGAGTCAGAAGGAAAAGAAATATTTTTAGTTCTTTTTGTAACCATATATAAAGTAGACCTAATTAGGTTTTGCTTCAAGGCAGAGTAGGCTTTTGAAAAATATTTGTTGAATGAATAACTAAATCAGTGAATGACCTAAAACACTGGGTGTGGGAAATTCCAGCCAGCTTCTCGATGAGTTTAAGATAAAGAATAAATGGCACATTGTCAATGCATTCTTTTTCATCCCCACTTTGAAGGGAGATGAATTTACTTAGTTAAATTTATCTGGGAGGCAAACCCTTTTAGAAGGGATTAAATAATTTAGTTGTATGTACTCTGTGATGTTTGCCTCCAAAAAAAAAAAAAAAAACACCCGAAGTTTAAAAGGAAATCCAAACATGTTTGACTATTCTTTGGGATCAAGCCTAAAACATTTTATTGGAGTTTAGTTGTGGGGTTGTACAGTCTGTTAACCTCTTTATCCAAAAGAAAAAAATAAAGAACCCTCCCCCCCACCCCCGCAAAAAAATAAAATAAAATAAAACAGGCAAACAAAAAAACTGTGTCACAGCAAGCTGAAATATTAACATGTATTTGACTCTTCCCTTGGATCCAGCCAAAATAACACATTAGAACTTACCACCAGCAGGTTTATAATCTCAGGTTAGACTCCTCTGGGCTATGTTTTAGTGCCTAGTAAATGGTTATCCAAGGGATGCACAGGAGGTGGGACTAACTGTTTTTTAAGGTTCTGTCTAATTATGATCATTTTCTATTCTTTCTTTTAACTTCATATTGAAGTATAATATACATCAGAAAAGCACATATTTCATAGGTATATGATTAAATGAATGTTTCCCATTTGAACATAGTCATACAACCAGCACCCATTTTTTTAAAAAAAAGATTATCAGCACCCCAGAAGTTCTTCTTCCTTCCAACTCCTATTTGTTACCTGCCTTCCCTCTAATAGTCATCACTATCCTCACCTCTCATATCATGAATCCAGTGTACTTGGGTTGAGGTTTAGACACTCTGGGAAGCAGACTCTGAGAGCTGGATTAAGGTTCAGGAAATGTATTAGAGTGAGAGCCCTTGGGGTCAATATTTGTGGAAGAGAAGAGAACAGGAGGGGGTAGGATTAAACAGAGGGAGAAGTAGTTGTGATTCAGCCTTTGTGGGAACCTAGTTGATTATATATGGAGTTCTGGAAGGGCCTTCAGAGGTGTTCCAAGTTGCACAAGAAATAGGCCTGTGTTGACCAGCGCTTGGCTTCCCTGGGGAAGGGCATCCCTTTGGGCTGCAGCATTTCTAGAGGCCATTTCTAAAGATTGCAGACAGCTGCTGGGTCAACACAGCACTCCTAGGAGCTGGGGAGGAGGGTGGTCCTTCCTTCCTGAGGGGGACCTGGGTGTTGCATCGCAGCATCCAGTCCGACCTGATCTAACACTTTTTGTAACTAGAACCATATGCTACTCTCTTGTGTCTGACTTCTTTCACTCTATGTTTGTGAAACTCTCCCTTAATGTGTGTAGTTAGTTGTAGGTTGGTCATTCCCAGTACTGTGTAGTGTTCCACATGTGATAACTTTCATGCAGTTTTCAGTTTCTTGCTTTTAAGAATAGTATCGATATGAAGGTTTTAGAGCATGTATTTTCGTGGACATTTATGTTGGTATATATCGTGGAATAGAATTGCTGGGTCATGGAGTATGCATTTGTTAAGCTTTAGTAGATGCTGTCAGTTTTCCAGTGGGTGGTACTATTTTATGCTCCCATCAGTAGTGTATTTCCTCACCTATACTTGATTATCTTTTTCAGGTTAGCCATTTTGGTCCTTTAGCCCAGACTCTTTAGCCAAGCATTTTGTATTATTTTTGCTATTTCTTAACCAGCCTCAAAAAGGTTTTCATTAAACCGGTTTCACTGAAGAGGAAATGAAGACATAGTGAATGAGTTGTACTTATATGCGGTAAATGAAACATAAAATATACAAATAGTTCATTTTTGTCATGTTCTTACTGTATTCTTCAGGCAGTATTTCAAGTGCCTTACATGTATTGGCTAACTTAATCCTTAGAATAACACTAAGAGGGTAGGTAGTATTACTCGTCTCAATTTACAGACGATGAAATGGAGGTAGAGAGGTTAAAAAACTTGTCCAAAATCACACAATAGTCTATAGATGATCTGGCTCCAGAGCCAGGTACTTAACTCCCACAGGATGTTTTTAATCTTATTAAAACATTTTTTTAAAAACATATAGTCAAATATATTTTTTCAAACAGACAGGAAATAAATTCTTAAAATATGCTGTCGGAATTCCAAAACAGTGAGTTCGCCTGGCCCTCACTTACTTTTCGATTATCATAGGCAAGAGTTGTGGGTTATGATACTCTTTGTCTAATCAGTGCAGACATACCTCGGAGATATGACGGGTTTGGTTCCAGACCACTGTGATTTAATATCACAATAAAATGAGTCACATGAATTTTTTTGGTTTTCCAGTGTGTATAAAAGTTATGTTTACACTTTACTGTGACTTAGTAGGTGTTCAATAGCATTATGTCTTAAAAAAACAGTGTACACACCTTAATTAAAAAGTACTTCATTGCGGAAAATGCTAACCATCATCTGCGCCTGTTGGAAAATGGTGCTGGTAGACTTGCTCAGTCTAGGGTTGTCACAAACCTTCAATTTGTAAAAAAAAAAAAAAAAAAATCTGTAAAGCACAATAAAGAAAAGTGCAGTAAAATGAGATATGCCTATATTCTTGCTTTCTGTATTATGATACCTGCCTCATGGTGTTAGTAATATATGACTGTTGTTGTGAGGAGTGAATAGGATAATGTAAATCATTTAACACATTGCCTACCTCATGGTTGTCCGTGGTAACTAGTATGAGCTGTCTTAAAAAATAATAAGATGCTTTGCTTCAAGTTCTCAAGATCCCTAGAATTCTGTCCTCAATCAAGGAAGCTGCCTGCACCTCAAGGCTGCCTGTCTGTCAGTGTGAAGTCCTAGGATTTGGGTAATGGCAGGGAGCCTTGGAGGATCTTCTCCCTAAAAGACTTCATGTCACAGCATGCATCCTCTGATTTGGAATGTCCTTTGGTGTTCGATAGTACATAAAGCAAATATAAAGACTGTGAAAATAAATAATAGGCAATGAAAATAACTACTTTTTGAGTGCCTGTGCGTGCCTGTCACACATCGAACAGATTCTTTGCATGCATTATAACCTCATCCCCACAACAACTCAGTGAGATAGGTTTTGTTGCCATTAACAGAGGAGGTTAGTGAAGCTTGGAGAGGCCAAGTACCTTAACTGTGGTCTGCCAGAGAATATCAGAGACATCAGTAGTTACAGCAGTAAAAGCAGATTTTTTTTTTTTTCATGAACTCTTGCAGGTGAGACCTTGGAATAGAACTGGGCTCAGTTTTGAATGTGGTGTGGACAAGCGGGGAGTTACAGCTAAGAATGGGGGATGGGTAACTACTAAGAAGAAACATCAGAAATAACAGTCAAGGGAGACCAGCAGGATTCTTGCTGAAAGCAGGCTAGCCTGATCAAATGTCACTCAGGAGATAGTGGGGGATGAATAATTGGATCAGGCATGGAGGATCGGGAGTTCTTACTAAGCTGAGTTAGCAAGATTTTTGCTATAGCCGGGCAGTACAGGCCCTGCAATGATGCACCACACTGAAGGTCAAGTCCGAGAGGGCTTCTGAAACCTGACTGGAGTTAGGTCAAGGAAGGAAGGAGTCTGTGTCGGATCTTATAACCAGTGAGACTCAGAGCTGGGACTCTGGCCTGTCTCACGCATGGCTTGTGTCTTCTTTTTACCAGTGCTGCTTGCTGCCTGGAACCCTCTGAGGGGGTCTTTGCCTTGGCGGTCGGTCGCAGAGCTAAGAATTTAGGTGCCCCAGGTGCTTACACAGAGCTCCCAGTTTTTCTAGACGGTGTAAAGGCACCTTAAAGTTGCATCTGTCTATTGATCTCTGTCTGGAGTGTGTTATAAGCTAAGTGGTTCTTGTCATGAAGAGCAAAAGTCAGTATTTAACTTCTGACTATTTAAAGGAAAAACTTCAGAAATTCTAGGAAACATCTTCATATTTTAAACCGTTACATGTTTTAATGTTTATGACCTGGCATGATTTAAACTCTGAGATTGGCTTATGAAAACTACCCATTTTTTTTTCTCAAGTGCCTCATATATGCATTTGACTTACTTAGCTTATTCATAGCCTCAAGTGAATATTCTTTTGGTAATTAAAAAACACTCATTTTTGTAGCTTTTCCAGTGACATCAGGAAAAAGTCTGCCAGTATTGCTTTTTTGCCAACTATTAATAATAAAATAAAAACAATGACTCTTCCTTTAATCATTTTCTGTAGGTCATTTAGAAAGCATTGGTACCAGATTTTTTTCCCTACCACAAATGCTCTTCAGAGCAGTGAGCAGCTGTCAAGCCTGCCTGATTATTAAAAGGATGTCCCTGATTTTCTAGTCTGTCAGGATTTAATGGCTTAATCCAAAATTCCATTCTAAGAATTTTTTTTTTTTGGTGGGGTGGGGAGTTGCGGCAGGTGGAGGGAGAATTGCTTTTCTAATGCTAGAAAAGGTGTTATGTATGCACATTTATATTTTCGTGAGGTATTGACTGTAGAAGTTGTGTTTGTCCCTCCTAACAAAGTACTAAATCCATTTTTTGTAAAGGGCAGATCATGCTTTCTAAGGCCTGTTAGAAAGACCTTACTTGAGAATGCTTTCTAAGACCTTTCTTGTGAAAGTAAGATTATTTTGGAATGGGGATATATACAATGAACAGCTATATCCTGGTTTAAAATGTTTGAATGAGAATTGCCAGTTGAATAATGGAGAAAACGCTTTGTTGGAATCAGGAATTTTTCTTTACCATGAAAGTTATCTATGCATTGATAAATGACTCCGTAATAGAGACGGATTCTGGGTAAGTGAGCGGATGCCCTTAAACAAGAATGGTAGAAATCTATGGTAGTTCACTTTATCTTTGGAGAATATATTCCAAGACCCCCAGTAGATCCCTGAATCCATGGACAGTCCCAAGTCCTATACTATTGTTTTTTTCCTATACATACATACCTAAAAGGAAGTACTTCTCTTAAAGGTACTTAAGTGAAAGAACATTAGAAAGAACATTAAAACCTCTGTAGCAGAGTGAATGATTTCTCACACTAAGTGGGATCAGTTAAACCATAAAGAACTTTGTGTCAGTTTTGATCAGGTTTTGCTACTAAATTAGTTTTAAAAAACTAGGATTTTGAATTTCAGATGGATGTGTTAACCTTATTTTCATAATTGTTTCACTGTATGTACGTATAGTTTCACACCCTAAACGTATAGAGCGTTGTCTGTCAATTATATCTCAATAAAGCTGGAAATACTGGATTTCAGATTTTTGGATAAGCAATTTGGGTCAATACCACAAAAACATTTTAAATCCGTTGACTTAGATTGAACGTAGTTTTTGGGATCTGTGTAGTCTGATATTTTATATACTTTTAGCTTGTATGTGTCTTGAGAACTGAAATAACGAATTCAGAGGCATTCGATTTTACTGGTGTTTTAGGATGCTTTTTATTTGGGCAGTATGTCTTTTTTTCTCCTGATTTTTCTATAGATTTTCAGCTCAGAATCTGTTCTTGTTTCTTACTGAAGCAACATTGATTTTTAATATTTTTCTGGTTAGCCTGGTTTTTCAGGTTTCTCTGTGGTTAGGTAATCTTTACCGTTTCTTTCCTGAACGTAGTACTAACTTGTATTTTCTCTCCTGCTCTGATGTCCTGTCTTGTTGTAGGGCTTGACACAGTGTAAGCAGCTCAGTAAGAACAGGTGTGTATGGACTTTGGGATTGGAGAGGCCTAGAAATAATACTGGATCTCTTAGTTGTTCATGCTGCAGTCTTGGACATGTTCCTGAAATTTTCCAGGTCTCATTTTTCTTGTTTGTAAAGCAAGACTAATGACTGTCATCAATTTGCTATAAACATTAAATGAGATAATATTTATAAAACACTTTGTACAGTGACTGGCACGTTAGGAAGAGTTCAGTAATTGGTACTTATTTTTCTCTTCTCTCATCCTGGTGAAGGACTTCCTGAATGTTTTCTAACGCCTTACCACCAAAGTGGCCTTTCTTTGGTTCCTTAAAATAGTGGTCAGCGAGAGGATGGAGAGGAGGAAGAAATTCAAGCACTTCTGGCTTTCATCAGAAACCAATTTTGGTGGTGCTTGGTGGGAGATCAGACCAAGAGGGGAGGCTAGGCCATCGTGGATTTACTCTTCACCCCCTGTTCCCCTGCTCTGCCAGGCTGGGCTCAGCCAGTGCAAGAGAATTTGCAAGAATAAAATGAGTTTGGCTGCTGGTAGTTCTGCGGTACATCTCTTACATTTGATTTGTGCCATTTTGAAGACAGATTTCTTCAAGGTAAAGGAAATCTGTGGCAAAGTCTATGTTTTATGTATCAGGCTTCAGTTTCTTGATTGGCAGAATGAAGGATTTGAATCGTACAATCTAAAACTGCCTTTCAACTCTTAAAGATTGTACGATGTGAGTAATTGTATAAGTTGTGTCTCTTTCTCCTTTACAAACTGGATAATGAAATATTTAAGTAGATTTCATAATTTTTGCATTGTAAATCAGAAATGTGACCCTTGAGAGGACTGAATACTGTTCGCTGCACTGCCTGTGCAGGGTCTTAGCAGTCGGTATAACCCTTAAGAATACTAACTGTATAGAGAAGATTGAAAGCCGTCATTTCCCAGATGCCACATGTCGGGAAGGATGGGCCTCCTCTTTCCTTTGTCTCTAGCTTTTCCCAGTTAGTGCTACTTCTCAGAAATTAGGCAAGCTGTTATGATTTGGGAATTTTAAGAAAATAGACTAATCTTAGAGTGATGTGATAATAGAAAGAATAGGATATTTTAACATGGAATTCATGAAATGAAGGAAAGTTGATTTTTGTATTCAACAAAAATAGGTAATGGATATGACTTTTTAAAGAAATTTAGTAGTGTTAAAATAAGTACATTTTTGATAGTTTGGAAAAGAAAGTGTGCACATCTATATATAAAAAAAACATTGTGCCTGAAGTTCGTTTATAAACCCGTTGAGTATATGAGTTTTGCCTTAGAGAATAAAATTTATTACATTTAAAGCAGATTTCGATGTGAATATATAAAGAAATACGTCACTTAAGTTGGACTTCAACATTGTTCTATTCATTATCTTCAGTATTTTTAATTAAGAAAAAGTGAAAATACATACTGATTTGATACAGTTTTTTGTATCTCACTTCACCTTAATTGCAGGCAAAGTGAGATAATTGTTGAATCTCAGTGTTAGGTAGCATGTGGCATTTGTACTTAGTCCTCCTGTCATTTCCTGCCCCCACTTCTTTTTTTCCCACTCAGGAAAGGCAGCGTGGAATTCTGTGCTACACAGTGACTCAGGCCCACTGCCTGGCTTTCCTCATTATTTCTGGAGTGTAAACCCTTCCCGCTGTGCTGGGGTCCCTTTTGGTCTTTTGGAATTTGGACTCCTCAATGAGATCTCTCCTTTGTTTTGAGTTGCATGCTTTTGCTACCATTTCACTAATAACGTTGAATTCACACTTGAGTGAGCAATTTTCCAAGAACTAGCTGTGTAAAACATGCATGACTGTGATAGAGATCAAAGCCTAAAACCTTTATTTCATTTTCTTCCAACATGTCTATTATGTATTTTGCATTCTGTTTTATAAAACTTCTTCTTAAACTTTCTATATGTAAATTTAAATACCAATCCTCATTTTTTAATCACTGCACAGATATCTAGTGTTAATGAACTTAATTTAATCAGCACCCACACCCCATTGAAGGATCTTTGGGTTGTTTCCGTTTTCTGTTATTAACAGTGCTGTGTGATGAATCTTGAAATGAACGTCTTTGCATACTTTTCTCAAGATTACTTCTGGAACTAGAATTGCTTAGGTTTTTGACATGTCGTACATGCTTTTCAGAAATTTTATAGCAGTTTTCATTCACATAAGCAGAGTAAAATAGTATAATTCAAGCAGGTGATCACCGTGCACTTAAATGTTTGCTTCTTCACTGAATTTGAAACTCTGGAGCCCATCACAGGTCTTTGTGACTGACGTGATACATAGCGAAGCATATTTATTGAGACAAGTTTTTGCTCTGCGATCCTATATCTTTAAGTCCTAGAAATACCACAGTTTCCAGAAATTTCAACATTGTATTATTTTGGGCGATATGAATACGTTAACGTTTTATTATGTAAATTAATGTTTGTTACATAAATTTTTAGTTTGTGATCTCATAATATAGATTTTTCTTTCAATATGGTTGAGTTACTCCCAGTATATTCAATTTTCGTTAGTGGTTTGAGTATGTTTAAAATGTTAATCCGCTGGTCACTTCCAATTGTTTCTTTTTCTCGTTTCTTTTCATTTTGACAATAAAAGCAGTTTCTAGGATGTTGGAAGTATGTAGAGGAAAATAGTCATTTTCCTTCCACCTATCCCCTTACTTAGTCTACTTTTAAATGCAGCTTTGAACTAAAGAAGTCATCGATTTCAGATACCAGTTGAAGGTCTTCTTGCCTTTTGTGTAATGGCAAAAAGAGAATACTTTTAGTGAAAGTATCTTTCTCTTTAATTCTTTATTTTGGTTTATATTATGATATTTCCAAATGAGCGAATATCAGTAAATATGTACCATATTAATGCTCGGGGTTAAAATATAGTCTACAGGTCTTCTTTTTCTTCTCAAGTTTTTCACGTTCTGTTTTTTTTTTGTTTTTTGGTTTTTTTTTTTAGGAAGTGTACTATCTTTTTCAGACAATGAGTACGTTTCTTTAGTTAAAAATGAGTGCGTTTCTTTAGTTAAGAAACTAACTTGCAGAATTCTGTCCTGTTAAAGAGGTGTAATTACATTTTAGTTAAGGACTAAGTATAAAAGGGAAGGGGAAAAATAAAACATTTTAAGAAAAACTTTAAAAATACATTCAGTGTTGTGGAAATCTTAGATCTTATGAATATTTTTGCACGGTTTAGACATCCTTTAATTTTCTTCCAGCTTGTGTAATGAATACAAAATCTTGTGGTTTGTGTAATTTGAAACACATTTAAGCAGTGTGAGGTAGGAACCCTATGAACTAGAATAGGTCAAATTTGAGCTACATTTTAAGAGATATCTTTTTTTTTAAGGTTTATTTTAAGTGATGCATAGATACCTTATCTACTTAATTTTGTTAGGAAATAGAAACCTTAGTTAAGTTTCCCACCATTTACTTTGAAAAAGTAAAACATGGTGGAAGTTTAAATTAATACCACTTTCTAAAACAATCTTACACGGACCTCAGATGCACAGAATTAGATTAATCAGACTCTGTGGTACATGGTACACTGTCATCGTTGGTCCATGAGTTGCTCTTTTAAATTTTGATTGTTTATTTATTAATTTTGAAAATTTTTGGGTGAACATCTGTGACCTGGAAAGTATAACTTGCATCTTCTAGATTCTACCATTCCCATCTAGAACTAGAATTGCTTAGGTTTTTTACATACTATCAACTTTCAGAAATTTTTATACCAGTTTTCATTCACCTAGGCAGAGTTAGATAGTATGATACTTAAACATATGATCATTGTGCACTTAAATGTCTGCTTTTTCACTGACTTTGAATCTATGGAACCTACGAAAGGTCTCTAAGACTGAGATGATGAACAGAGAAGTGTATTTTTTGAGCCACGTTCTTTCTCTTTGAGCCTATATCTTTAAGTTTCAGAAATGCCACTTTCCAAAATAACTCTCCTGCCATTCCCCTCTCCCCACCAGGTAATCCACACTTTTGAATTTTGTATTTTTTTTATTTCCTTATATTTATACACATATACACACATATTTTCATCACATGTATATATGCTTATATGATATATTGTTTAGCTTGTTTTCCAACTTAATAAAGGGGCATAATAATTTATATAGTCTTTAGGGACTTGGCTTCTATTTCTACATTACTGCACTTATGGGTACATGTATGTTACCAAGATTTTTCCGTGTCATTGTGTATGTAGCTATGGTTCATTCATTTCACATATATGACATATTGTTTCATTATGAGAGTATACTATTATTCATCTATATTTTCCCATTGTCGAATGTTTATGTTTTTTTTTGTTGTTGTTGTTGCATTTGTCCTGTTTTTGTTCTATGTTATTTTTTGCTACTGTGATTGGTGCTGCTGTAATATTTTGGTGCTTATCTTTTGCATGCATGCAGAAGTTTCTCCTAGAGGTGGAATTTCTGGGTCCCCTGGAATGCAGATATCCAACTTTAGATAGTAATGCAAAATATTTTCAAAAATGGTTTTACCAGTTGACATTCTTATACACTCAGTGATATATAAGAAAGCCAAATAATTCACAAGTTCTTCGACTGCTGTAACTTCTTTGAGATGCGATTTGTTAAATTGTAACTGGAATCTTAAAACTGCATGTTTTTTGACCCATCTCTCTCTTTTAAGGAAATAATCAGATTCCTTAATGTCTTTACATCTCAGTCTCCAATTTTCCTTTCCTCTGTATACTGTCCCTGTAGAAGTCTCATTCAGTTTCCCTTTTCAGACACCTTATCGATGCTGATGATACTCAGATATCTGTCTCTAATTCACACCTCTTTTCTGAACTCCAAACCCATATATCCAACTTGATGTCTAACACATAGCTCAAAATTAACATGTCTAAAATGTTAATTGCCTCATTTTCATTTTACCCCCTCCAAATTCGTTTCACCCTTAGCTTCCCCCATCTCAGTTAATTGCGATTCCTTCAGAAACCTTGGAATCGTCATTGACTCCTCTTTTCCCCTCATGACCCCTGCCTAGTCTGTCTACAAAAGTACTGTTCCTTCCACTTTCAAAATATATTTGGACCTCTGCTCCTGGTCAGGATAGCGTAATGGATACTGGGCTTGCCCTCTGGCTGAAAACTATAAAGTATGTGAAACACCTGTTTAAAAGCTTTAGCAAACAGGCAGTGCAGGAATATAATCCCTGAGAGATGGGAAGCATACACAGTGAACCCTGTGTTTACGCTGGTTCTGTGCCTGGGGACAATTTCCTGACCGCAGCACAGCAGACCGTGGGAATCCAAGTCAAACACGGTGGTCTTGCTGAGCTGAGGAGGCAGAAATCAAATTCTGGGGCTGCTAAAGCAGTGGAGACCTGCAGAGTACTTTCCAGAATGGAGGAGGCAGCATAGAGCTGAGGCATCAGAAGACTGTGAGGCTGTTCCCCGTGGCTCCTTGGACTACATTTGTGCAGGGCAGCAAGACTCTGCAAGGTGGAGAGTAGATGCAGTAATTTAGAATGGAATGAGAGTACTAGAGGTTGAATTGCACAGTGTTGGAAGATGACATTCCAGCACAATTCAAGTGGAAAAGACTTTGTTAACACCCAAGCATTGAACTGAGACACCACGCTTTGGGAGTAGAGACCATCCTTTATTACACTGTAACAGTGTATTATTGGTCTGGGTCCCGTCAGGAGGTGGAAATCAACACAGAATTGGAATAGAGGAAGTTTAAATAATTATTAAACTTTACTAGGGGAGTAACTATAAAAATGTAAAGTGAGCTCTAAAGGGTACCCTAGCACTGAGGGAGATTGCCAAAGGAAGCACAAACTTGTAGAAGGTATCCCCTCCCTAAGGGTGGGCTTCAGATCTCATTGAAAAACGTATGATTTCATTCCAGTGGAAAATTAGTGGATCGCCTGAGCACAACTGGTTCACAGAAGCCAGAAGGCAGGAACCAACCCTCTGGTGTACAGGCCAGCTGAGGCTGATAAACTGGTGGCAAGTGGATCAGGGCGTTGTGACCCCGCTTGCTGCCAGAGTGTGATACCTGTGTTGAGAGGGATGCAGAAAACAGCCCTCTGGGGGGCGGGTGAACCCAGGCTGGTGGGTGGGGAGCAGAAAGGAGTCAGGGAGCTCTGCTGGTGGGAGGCTTGGGTTGCACCAGTGTCTGCGTTAGGAGGGATGCAGCGAGGTGGTCACTGGGTTCAGGCTTGGGCTTTGAGGTTGTGAAGGATTATGCCGTTTGGGCTTGCTCATGGAACCAGATGTCCCCATACACAGGCACCACTGACACCCCCTTCCTCCTACAGTGAACTTATGATGCCCTTCACTGATAAAACTTAACATTGTGCTCACTGTAAAAGAGAAATGCTCGAAGAGTTCAATCCATTATCTCCGAGCATGTACTGAAGGGCAGATTTGGAGTTGAGAGGCAACAGATTGATAATTGACACAAAAAGCTAGAGTGAGCTTGCTCAACAAGGCTTAAAACCAGGCCTCAAAAAATGGGGAGGAGTGCCAGTGTATATCTGCCTGCTAGAATGAAGCTCTTATCGCTCTAAAGGAAAACAACACATTTCAGACTCCATTAAAACAAATTATTCACAGGTCCAGCATACAATAACAAATTACCGGAAATAGGAAGAAGCAGGAAAACATAATTTATAATCCAGAAGAAAAATTGTCATTGAAAACATATATCTTGAGATGACATTGATATTAGAATTAGCAAATAAAATCATTAAAGCTTTTTAAAGGAAAATGTCTTATGGATGAGGAATCTAGAAAAAATGGAAAGTATAAAAGAAATCAAATGGAAATTCAAAGAATAGGAAAGTATAGTATCTGAAATGAAAACATTTATTGGATGGACTTAAAAACAGCCTAGAGTTGGGAGAAGAGAAGGTCGTGAGCTGGAAGTCAGATCAATGGAAATTATTTTCAAAAAAAAAAAAAAATAGATGGGGAAAATGAGCAGAACCTCAATGACTTATTAACAATATCAAGTCATCTAACATATGTATAATTGGAGTTCTGAAAGGAGGAGAGAGCGAGAACATGGCAGAAAAGGGTTTTGAAAAAGTGATGACCTAAGGTCTCCCGAAATTGGTGAAAAACATCGACCTAGAAATTCAAGAAGTCTAGTGAATCTTAGAAAAAATGAATTCAAAGAAAACCACATTTAGGCACTTAGTAGTCAGTCTTTTGAAAATGAATGATATAAAGAGGAATCTTAAAAGCAGTGTGATGGGGAGGGAATGAGGAAGAGGGTACCACAGGGAAATGATAGGAGTGATGGCCGACTTCTCAGGAGCAATGTGAACTAGAAACAGTGGATTGACATCGTTAAGAAAAAGAAGTAAAAATAAGCCTGTTTATCCAGAATTATGTGTTAAGCAAAAATAAAGGTGAAGTAAATACGTTTCAGATAAACTAGAATTGAGAATTTTATTCAGGCGGAAATGATTTTCAGAAATCTGCCAGTAGACTTCCTCAGAGGCTCCATTATTTGCTCAGGTGAGCACACTATACAGCTGTAGGGCAAGAAAGACTGAGAAAGCAAGGACCTGGCTTTTGCTTCCTCTAGTGAGGCTTCTGTCATCAAGGCATAGATCAATAGATCAGGGCATAGAGAAATCAGTTGTGTGTAGACAACCAGCAGTGTTTGCCATGTATCAATTAAATTTACAATCAGAAAAAGGTGGTCAAGCTCTTTGTTATTTTATATATAGATGCAAATAAAGCAGATAATAAGTCTTTTGTTTTTAGCTTGGCCATTTGCTGATTATTAGAAGGCTTTATAGAAAACCTTGAGACACCACCTTGTATTCCTTCAGTATGTATTCAGTATTCCAGACAGCATGCTACCCCCGGGCATAAAAAGATAAATTATACATCTTGACCTCAGCCTGCTGGAGAGATAAACAGGCAGCTCTTACTGATTTTTTAGTGATATCTTCTAGGCAGTGCATCATCTTTTGCATGGAGCAAATGAATTTTCTTCAGAAACACTGGTTAGAAACAATTCAACTGGGATTGTCAGGCAATATTTCACCGACTAATAGTAACAGCAGCAATGTTTGTGACTGCCTCCTATTGAGGGCCGGGTTTAAATCTCCCACCAATCTTATGTGTTAAGCATTCTCCTCATTTTTGTAAATTGGGAAACTGAGGCTTATACAAGGAAATTGCCCAAGGGCATTCAATTAGTAAGGGAAAAAGGATTCCAATCTGGGACAGTCTGGCTCCAAAGCTGAGTGCTTAACCAGATACAGTGATGGCTCTAGACCGACTTACATTGTCTTGATTAAAGGATGTTTCCTTTTTAGTGTGTTATAAGTTAACTCACACCAGGTATTCTTGGAAGAGTTCCATGTGTTTTGCTTATTCACGTCTGTAACAGTTTTAAAAGAATACTTATAGGGAAACCATTCACTAAAATATAAATAACAATAATTCAGGTCATCTTCAGGAGGATGTCGACTTCATGTTTGGTGTGTTTACCTTTGATTTACTTGAAAAATTTACAGGGAATTTTTCAAGACAAAATTAGAACTGGCCACTGCCACTAACATGCTTTGTGACTCTAAAAGGTGCTAATTTTTCTGGACTTCAGTTTCCTCTCATTTTAAAAAGGTGAACAGGTTTGGATTAAATGATCTGAGCTTCCTTAAATATTAAAATTAAGCCATACATTCCCGGTTTATGGACCATTTGATACTCGAATGATGTAAACCTCTGGACATAAAAACTGAATGAACAAAGCAAGTTCACCTAAATTCAGAGAACTTAGACTGCTCTTTTAATTTAACTCTGTTTAAGCAGCATTTAATTTGCATGAGGCAGAACAGATTTTCTATTTAAGCAGAGTTGCAAACTGGTTAATTGATTATAAAATTCTGATAGACTCCTTGATAAAAATTCCAAGTCTGAACAAGGAAAGGTCTTCTGTGTGACTACTGTGGAGAGGCAGAAGGGAGTGAGCAGAATTTTCATGAAGAGATGAATCTGAGGGTAGGTAGGGAAAGAGGTGGCATGTTTGGGGAACAAAGGTCTTTGAGCATCATGGTTTGCCATTTTGTTCATACAGAACTATTGCCATTCAATGCAAGCAGTAGAAATGCTATAGTAGAAAAAGATGTAGTTCTAGTTCCTTGGCATCCTCTATGCAGCTGGCAAATGGAGAAGGAGAACTAAAATGGTACTTGGGAGGCTTCTTAATGGTCCACGTTTGGAAGTGACACACATCACTTCGGCTCTCATTCCTTTGGCTAGACTCAGCCACATGGCCACACTGCAAGGCTGGGAATTGCATTTAACTGTGTGCTCAGAGAGAAGGATAGTACAATGTATATAGAGACAGAGGTATACGGAAAGCTAAGTGAGTAGAAAAAAAGTCAAGCAATTATTAACTCTAGGAAAAACTGACAGTTGTACAAGGAAGGTAATAAAGATGGTAACAATACCTGATATTTATTGTGTACTTTAAACAAGGTGCTGTTCTGAGTCCTATATGAGATTCCCCTCATGCCATTGCGCTTTCTAAACTGCATTGATAGACGTGTACGTACCTGGCATGAGAGAAACTATCAAGAGAGAGAAAATGAAAACGATGTATGGTGTTTATTATATATGCCTTATTTTCATGTGGAACAGAGATAGTTTTGTAAAAATCACTAAATAATGGAAACTAACACTGAAAGGGAGCTAAAACCAGATTTCTAGGCCTGGGTTTGATTCACACTTTATTGCCCACATCATTTAACTTTTGGGTAAATTTTCTTCATTTTAATGAAAACGATGATCTCTTTTAACTACTAGAGTTCCACAACTAGGGGTTAGACCAACTTTTGTTTTTAAATGATAAGTCTTAATGTGAAAATATAGTTTTCAAAGATAGTTTTGGATACAGCATGGCTTTTAGTCATAATACCTTGTTTAATTCTTACCTAATGTCTAGAGTTGTAGTTACTTAGCTACATGATTTTCTCAATGCCATTTAAGATAAGCATTCATATAATTTAAATTTTCATCCAGTATTTTTTTTAATCTACTAAAGTATAATGTAGAAAAGTGTATAAATCACAGCGTACATACAGCTCAGTGAAGTTTTACAGTGAGCACACTCTGGTTACCAGCACCCAGCTCCTGTATTAAGAAACATTAAGAACATTACCAGGAACTCCTAGGACTGACATCAAAGTGTGTTAAGCACTAGCTCATATTTCCAGAATCAGTCAAAGGGTATATAATCTGTCATTTATAAGATGGATAAATTCCGAGGATCTAATGTACAGCATGGTGACGATAGTTAATAATCATAGTGTACTGTGAACTTGAAATTTGCTAAGCGAGTATGTCTTAAGCGTTCTCACCACATATGCAAGGGTAACTATGAGAGGGAAGGGATGTGTCAATTTGGGTATAGTAAATATTTTGCAGCGTATACATATATCAAGTCATCATGTTGTATGTTTTAAACATATGCCATATTTTGTCACTTATATTCAATAAAGCTGAAAAAAAAATCACCATTACCAGTTGCTTCCATCAGAAGATCAACTACTAGCCTGACTTCTAACATCATAGGTTAGATTTTGAACTATATGTAAATGACATCTAGTAGTGCCTGTAAACACATATGTGTGCACACATCTCTTATAAGTATAAAAATATAAATACATATACCTAAACACTTGTACCCACTTATACTTCTAATTTTGGGGGGCAGAGGGGTTGCCATTTCTGGTTCTGGCTTCCCGAGATGATACATTTAAATTTGTTGAGATTTCCTACTGATTGATATTGATTGTATAAGAAGTATACGCATTTATTATTCTTTTATTACTTGCGAGTACTGGTCATAAAAGCATAATTATCAAATATGAAAACTTTTATCCCAGGTCCAGTGGCATTGCAGAGCACGGATGGTTGCAGGAGCCAACTTTTACATTGTCGGACGAGACCCCGCTGGCATGCCTCATCCAGAAACGGGGAAGGATCTGTATGAGCCAACTCATGGCGCCAAAGTGCTGACAATGGCCCCCGGCCTGATCACTTTGGAAATAGTTCCCTTTCGAGTTGCAGCTTACAACAAAAAGAAGAAGCATATGGACTACTATGACTCTGAACAGTAAGTTTTATATTCTCTGCACAGATCTGTAAAACACCTTGTGCCCTGAGCTGCTTCCAGGGCTTTAATGGACTGTCTCATCTTTACAACACCTTTACTGATGACAAGCTTCGTTGTACCCATTTCAGAGAAGGGCAAACCAAGGAAAGTAATTTCTTAGTATTCCAGAATTTAGAAATAAAATTGAATCTGGTTTCAAGAATTTTGTTGTGAACTATTTAAGGGTAGTATTGACATATCTATGTCTGCCATACCTACTGTAGCTTACTGACCATATGCAAGTGGTCCAAGAGCTTGGTGATGATTACTCTGGTAAGCCCGGGACATCTGTGTAGTCAGAGAGAATTTAACATTCTTGCAACCACTATGTGATGCAGGTACTGACATACTTGCTTTACTGGTATTAATTATTTCCGACAACAGTCTTGTGGGGTAGGTGCTGTTGTTGTCCCCATTTTATGATTAGTAGTATGCTAAGGCACGCAAAGATTAAATAATTGTGTAAGGCCACAGAGCCAATAAATGTCAGCCCAGAAGTTTGAACCCAACCATCACGGCTCCAGAGCCGGGGCTCCTGACCACTCACAGTGCAACCTCCTTCTTCAGAGATCTTAGGAGGAGCAAACACTAACAGGCTTTTCGTATAAATTATTGGTAGTATTGACCATGGATTAATATGTCCCTTTGATGAAATTGTATTAATTTCTGTCTGTAGATGATATCAATAGGTAATAAATACACTCTGTAAATTTGGAGTGTCAGTGTGAGGCTCTAGAATCAGAAATTGTGGGTTCTATCCCAACCTTGCTGTGCAGCTGGAGAGTCCTGCATGACCTCTGGCCTTGTTTTCTTATCTCTAGAATAATGGCTATGGACAAGGTGATACCCTCCCAGCTCAGAAGCTCTAGTTTTTCCCATGATCTATAGCACCTAGTTATTTTTATTACTTAGTAGGTACTTACATATATGAGTTATTTTCTTATTGATGGTTATTTAGTTTCTCTGCATTTTTTTAAAGTATGAATTATACTTTATGCTCAGCAGATAGAGTAAATAATTATTTTTTATTTATGCTTTATCAGTGTCACCTCTACTAACAGGTACTAATTGAAATTGACCATGGTCTGATAACCTTTAATCTAAGAATGCTCATTCTTTTTTTCTATTATGGTGCTTTACAATTGCCTCCGTTTAGAAAGGACCTTGACCCTGACCCTGTGTTCTCATGTGGTATGGCCCGCCCATTTTATAACACTGGGGACAGTAAAGAAAAAGATACCTTTTTTAAAAAACATTCTTTCGTTTCTAGGAACATGAAGTTTAGTGTCACTTAATTTCTTCGAGATAAATGATAAAGATAGACTGGATAAAGAAAGACTGTTATCAGTGGAGTCAGGGAAATTTGTTGGCTTCTCATTTGATGATGTAAATCATTCTGGAGAAAATGCACAATTGCAGGCTTTTCTGAGTGATAAACTGTAGCCAAAGTCCCAGAAAATCTTGAGTCAATGAACAGAAAAGACTTACGTTACTGGCGTGGGCAAGCGTAAAATAACTAAGTCTTCCCTATGACATAGGTATTGAAATTCAAGACTTGAGCAGTTCTAGACCTTTATTTTCTGAATATCTGAAATGTGACCCAGATTGCAGTATAGTTCTGAACCACACAATGAGAAGAATTTGCAATAAACCAGAACACTTTTACCCTTGTGCAGAATCAGTGTTTGCCAACACCTAGAAATAGTTCTAAATCGTGGCATATTTAGTGTTGTTTTGGCCTAAAAATATGTGTGTATGTGTGTGTGTGTATTTGCATACATGCATACATACATATATACATATATACACATGAACACTATGATTTCTCATTCTTAAATAATGCACCTATAAAAATCATGTGGCAAGAGTTGTAAATAGACTACTTCTACTAAAAGTGCCTTAGAAGCTTTAAAGACAGAATTTTGAGAAAAATAGGAGCAATTGTAGTAGACCTTGAAACTATATCACCATAGAAGGTGATTGAAAATGAAAATATAAATTAAATCTTAAGGACAGTAAAAAAGGTTTTTTTGTGGTTAAAGTTATATAGGGTCACCATCAGAGGTCCTAACACAGTAGTGAACCCTTATCCACATTTTCTCTTTCCATGGTTTTAGTTACCTGTTGTCAACTGTGTTCTGAAAATATTAAATGGAAAGTTCCAGAAATGTACAATTCAGAAATTTTAAATTACATGCCATTCTGAGTGTCATGGTGAAATCTCGTTCTGTCTGGCGTAGGATGTGAATCATCCCTTTGTCCAGCATGTCTATGCTGTAAATGCTCCCTCTCTGTTAGTCACTTAGTAGCTGTCTCAGTTATCAGACTCAAC
Source organism: Rousettus aegyptiacus (assembly GCF_014176215.1). Classification (NCBI taxonomy): domain Eukaryota; kingdom Metazoa; phylum Chordata; class Mammalia; order Chiroptera; family Pteropodidae; genus Rousettus; species Rousettus aegyptiacus. The sequence continues at coordinate 26,348,682 of NW_023416285.1, forward strand.
TGTTGTGGTATCACAGTCCTTGTGTTCAAGTAACCCTTATTTTACTAAATAATGGCCCCAAAGCACAAGATTAGTGATGCTGGCAATTCTGATGTGTCCAAGAGAAGCCATAAAGGGCTTCCTTTGAGCGAAAAGGTGAGTACAGTACAAAATGTAGTTTGAGAAAGAGACCACATTCACATAACTTTTATTACAGTATATTGTTATAAGTGTCCTATTTTATCATGAGTTGTTGTTAATCTCTTACTGAGTAATTTATAAGTTAAATTTTATCATAGGTATATATGTATAGGAAAAATAGTTCGGTATTATCCGCTGTTTCAGGCATCCACTGGGGGTCTTGGAATATATTCCCCTTGGATAAGGGGTACTCCTGCACTTAGTCTGGGGACAGGCCTACACATCAGCTGAGAACCCTGAGGAGTGTAGCATCGCCTTTCTTCAGTTATAAAACATGTAGTGAAAGAGATGGAATGCTAGGCTGGCCTGCTCTTTGCTTTTCACCCAGCATGCAGTTTCTTTAATTCCTTACAAGACATTATGAACATAATTCGTTTTGAAAGTAATGATATGTCACTTATAGAGTAAGGAGTGGGAAATAGAATCATTCACCTAGCAGCTAAATACTTAAAACTTAGGTGAATGCGTTAAGGAAACAAAACCAGTTAGAACTTTTCTGTTACATGTCCTTGTGCTGGTATGTTTCGTTGCTGAGGCTTCTTCGTATGATTAGCTGAATTAATCACACGCAGGACCCTAGAATTCAGCTGTATGTAGTTAGTTGACTGATGTGTTGGGAGGCCCTTGATAACTTTCATGTTTTGTTAAATCTGTGTAGTATTGCTTTAAGTCTCTCTTTTAATCATTCAAAAGCTAAATAATTACATCAGTTCTCATAAGATTTTCCAATGATGAATTCTATATTAGTTGCATGAGTGGCTCATTTTCTTGGAATTTTTTTGAGTTACCAAATCTTAATAAATTGTAACCTGGGAAGCTTTAAAGCTGCCTTAGTTTTTTAATTTTTTATATTGTGTTCAAATATAATTAAGTTGATGAGACTATGTTGGAAAGTGATTAAAATTTTGTGGAAAGGCGATAGTCTTTGATGTAGTGAGAAAACAGATATTAATTATGCACATATGAGGTTGTCTTATGTTTGATTAATGGACATTATTCAATGCCAACTTTTATGTAATTAATAATTTTATAGCTTTTGATTTGACTAAATACCAGTGTAATACAAGGCTTAGAGAGAAAAAACAAACTTCATGAAGATTTCAGGCAAGATATTATTGATAGGAATTATGATAAAAATCATCTGTTTGTACTTATGAAGTTTAGTAAATTCATATTATAACAGTGACTCAACTTTTTTAGGACTCAAGTAGTTTTAAGACTTCAAGATTAAAGCCTATTCGTTCAGATATTACAAACAAATCTTTAGAGATAATTCTTTTTTTTGGTAATTTTTTTCTCCTTTATGCAGTAAATCTTTGTATTTGGGAAAATGTAAAATTATGGCTCCGATTTTTGAAATGGCAACTAACAAAAGGAGAGCACACGTGAGTAGGAGCGCCTTGTGGAAATGGGTAGAAAAGGGACAGGCAGGTGGAAATGTTTGCTGTCCAGTTATTTCCACATTGTCAATAGAGTCTTTCATATTTTTTAATGCTGGAGTATACCTTATATCATGTACTATTAGTGTCATTTTTTTAAAATAACATTCTAATCGTCGGCATCCTTCAAGGCCTTTTCACATATTCTTCCCTTCTTTTTATATATTTTCCACAGTAGAGCTCATCTATTCTCGTGGTTTCTGTGTGGTGACTTTTAAAGCTATATATACTTCAGTGTTTCAATACTTCAAGTTGCTAATTGCATTAGCTTTCTATTATGGTGTAACTCATTACTATTGGCTTAAAACAGTATTCACTTATTACCTTACGGTTCTTTAGGTCGGAAGTCTGGGTGGCCTAACTGGATTTTGGCCAGGCTGGGCTCTTATTTGAAGGTTCTGGAAAGAATCCTTATTCAGGATGACCCTTGTTGTTGGCAGAATTCAGTTCTTTATGGTTGGAGGTCTGAGGTCCTCTCTCCTTACTAACTGTTGGCTGAGAATTCTCTCTGCTCCTGGAAGCCACTCTTAGGTCCTTACTTGCGGGCTCCTGCATCTCAGTAATAGAACCTCCCTCATGGTGAATCTGTACGTATCATGCTTTGAATCTCTCTGGCTTCCCTTTCTGCTATCAGCTAAGAAAATTCTTTGCTTTTAAAGGGTCAAGTAATATGGCCAGACCCACTCAGATAATTTAACTAATAATGGCTAATAGGTTAGTAACTAATTGCATCTGCAAAATTCTTTTACTATATGATGACATGTTGTGTGGTAGTAACACCATAGAGCGAAGGTCATGAGGCCATCTTAGCATTCTGTTGACCTCACTAATGGCATTTCTGTTTACAGTCTTGATATTACTTAAAATGCCTAGAACTGGCTTTACTTTTTCTGGTGTCTATCTTCAAATCCTACGTTTTCTTGGTTACTTATTCTTTCCATTATGTTGACTCGTAAAGTCTTTTATTTTTGTACCTCACTCTTCATATCCAAGTTTTGTCATTTTGACCACTGAAATATTTCCTGTATGAATTATTTTCTTTCCCTTTCTTGCCACGTAGTCTTTTCACTACACAAGTATTTCTGTTAGGGAACTGGGGATCTTTCTTTTCCATTATTTCATAAAATGCTTTGTTTTTATCATTTTTGACATTTCTTCTGAAAACTTGTAGAAGTTTTGTCTGTAATTGTGTGAACTTACTGAGTCTAGATCTGTGTAGATTTACTTCATGACCATTAATAGATAAGATCTAATTCAAAATCTATTGTAGTTTTTAAAAATCTATTCTTTGTTTTACTATACATTTTGAATCATAATTAGGGATATACTAGTATGTATATTTTTGAAAATCAAATTATTTATAGTACTTATATAACTATCTTGTTTTACAGTCAACAGGTTATATTGAAATCAAAACAAAACTTTCTGACATTGCTATACTTTATCCATTTGTTAACTATCGAGTCTTTACTATGTACATGCAATTGCTAGGTGTGGGCACAGTAGTGGGAAATAGGCAGATATTATTTTTACCCTCATGAGGCTTCTATTCGAAAGAAGACAGGCAATAAGCCACTAACAAAACAGTTGATTTGGTTAAGTGCTTTGCAGAAGACTTTCAGGAAGCTCTGCTAGCATTTGTCTGACCAAGTCCGGTTTATCAGGGATGAGTTCCTGGAGCAAGCGACATTTGAACTGAGCTCCAGAAGATGAGTAGGCATTCCCTCTGTAAAGAAGGAGGTAATAGCATTCTAGACTAAGGGGTAAGTAAATAGGTGCAAAGGTCCTGAGGTTAAATGACTCACGAGGGTTTGGGAAGAATGCCTAGGAGGAGTAGAACAGAGAGGGAAAAGAGACAGGGACCAGATTAGGCAGGTCTTTGAAAGGTAGGAACTGAAATAGCTTTTTAAAAGATAGTGTTATATAGTGTGCATTAGGTATCAGGAAGTTCAGGTTTTGGATAATTAGGTAAATTAGATTATACAGATTTATTCTCCCAAGACATTAACTAAAAATGCTGGATTAAAGCAAACATATCATAAAAGTATCGTGGTGCTGATAAGACGATCGATCCTTAAGAGCTGTAAGACCAAACTATTAAGTGAGGGCTAGAATTACAGGTACACCAAGCATTGAAGCTGCTTTTGTCCTGGAGGACCTAGCAAACTCGAGTATTGATTTTCATGGTCCTGACCTAGGTGGGAGTCCAACAGAAGACACTTCTGTCAGGCTGGGACTGTGTAAGAGGAACCCGAAGTGAACCCAGTCTACCCCCTGCCCCCAGGAGAATGTGAGCAGAGCACTGAGCTTAGCCTCAAGAGCTCAAAACTCTGCTCCAGTGGGCCAAACTCCTATTACCTGGGTGGTATCAAAACAAAACAGATAAACAGCCAAAAAGTCCTCATCCCATGAAATGAGTTTTAGGTGGCTCTTGACTAGGCATGCCTCAAAGTGTTCAGCAGAAGCGAACAGAAACGCTTCCTGGAGCGTTTCACCTTTGTCCTAGGCCTCAGTTTATTTCCATAAATAATTATACAAGCTTAATAAACAATTGCGGTCAAAACAATAAAGTATATAAGAAAACAAAGTACCAAAACCGGAAAAAATGGAAATTGTAGTCAGCAGAAGCAGACCTGCACAGACTTCACATGCAGGAATTACCAGACACAGCCTGCAAAAAATAACTATGCTTGCAGTGCTTATAAAAACAAAGAGGCATATGGCACATAAACATATAGAAATTACCTAGAAATATAGAAAAGAGAAAGATGGAAGGGGAGGTCAGTGTTGTCCATAAATTTCCAAGACCCTAGAATTTAAATTGAGAGGTTTATTCTCAGAAATACGGGTTTTCAAACCAGGGAGATGCAGCTTCCTGTACAAACCAAAAGTTTGTTCTGAAGAGGGAGAGGTAGGGCAAGGTGTGTGGAGGCAAAAACCACCAGAAGCTAACGTGTAAGGGGAATGATTGCTAAGGGATGCAAAGCTGTAAGTATACACTATACACTTTCTGTTGGTTAGTGCAGTGGGGCTTTCTAGTCTTTGCCAATTTAGGATCAGTAGGTTGATAGGGTCACAAGACATGTTCACAGATTGGTGTCATTAAGACCTGGTCAGCAGAGGGTGTCACAAGACATGGGCCCCTGCGTTGGTTTCCCTTGGTGCTTGCAAAACAGACTTGTAAAACAGGTAATGGTTAAACAGACAATACAGGGGGCACAGTTTGCCAGGGAGACAACAGTCAGGGTTCAGACCGCAAAGCTGCATAGTCGCTTGAGAAGAGCCAGAGACCAAATTGCAGAAAAGGTATTTGGTCACCAAACAGATACTAAAATCCTCACTGTGAAGGTGTGTTTTAGTGCAGGCAGGAGTTAATGGTAGCTTAGGTTTGGGTAGGTTGCTACAGGGTGATTGAAAGAAAGATTGACTCAAAACATCTCTAGGAGGCACAATCATTAGCACTTAAAGTATAATTGCTATTTTAATGGAGGCTGATTTTCTTCTTACTAAATATATAAATATCTCTCCATAATCCCCCCTTATTTCAAAACAACAACAACCATTTTAGTTCAGTATTCTCTGGAATTCCAGAGGTGACAGGCAGAGGTTTTTAATGGAAAGAACTGGTAGGTATAAAATGCAATGCATTGTGGTCCTAACAACATCATTATTGTATGCAAAGTAAATTTTAAGTTTTCTATAGCAGAACAAATATTTTGATTCTGAACGTGTTCCGATGGCAAGATTCTGATTTTAAACAAAAGATTTTGTGGAATTTGTTGTCATTTATCAAAAATAGACAGTGATCAAGTGTGCGTATTTGGGCATTTTATGCTCTTAATTATCATTATTTGCAAATCGAAAATAGGTGCTTTTTTTTTTCCCCTCGAGATTTTTTAAATTCTTATTTGGAGCTAATCTAGGCGTTCTGAGGGTACTACAAGTCCTGGTTTCTAAATAAATGAGGAAAGTCACATGTGTCACAAAAGTAGAAAGCAAATAATGAAACAGATCTTGGTGACAAGTATCAAGGGCAGTGTTTAACATAGCTAGACCACCATCCTTGTTACCTAGAATGCAGCACTTGGATTCACCTAATTTTCTGGTTAACTTGTAAACAATTAAGCAGTTTGGGCTACTGTTTTTTTAAAACCCTTTGAAAATGTATTATTTCTGTCTGTATCACTTCCTTTACTGGCTTAGCTGCAGGAAGCAGCAACTCGTACAAGAAGCTGCATCCAAGGATGTCAGCGTGCTGCTCAGAATAGTCCACAGCAGTCTGCTGAGAGGGAGCTCAGCCATATGCCTCATCTTAGACAATTTTTTTGGTGATGTGCATCTGAGAGCTTCTGCAATTAGCTTCCTGAAAACTGGGATCCATTCTTGAGTAATCAGGGCCTTCTTTTGGAAGCAGATGAAAAGTCATGTATTCTCTTCTAGGTGAAAGCACAGAAGCTTCAGATTTTTCCCATCAAGATACTTGTGGATCCTTATGAAACCTGTCCATTGGCACTAGGTTAAAAACCCCTATTCTCAAGAGATACAGAGAACAGATTGGTGGTTGCCAGAGGTGGGCGCAGTGGCTAAAGAGGCTCAGAATAAGTCATGGGGATATAATGTACAGCATGGCGACTATAGTTAAGAAATAATATATTGCATCTTTGAAAATTATTAACAGAAGATCTTAAAAGTTCTCATGACAAAAAAAAAATTGTTTTCGGTTAACTGTATGATGATGGATGTTAGATAGATGTATTGTGGTGATCATTTCACAGTACATACAAATATCCAGTCATCAGTACAACTGAAACTAATGTTGTATGTTAATTACATCTCAATAAAAACAAAACAGAACTAAAAAACAAACAGGAAACCCCTGTTCATCCATACTGTGGTAGATGATAGAGTTCGTGACCCTTCGTGGTAAAGAAAAGGGAGTTGACTGCAATGACTTCAGGAAGCCCTGGCAATTTGATATTTGACTGAATGTCTGATAGGAGCTCTTCTCTAACTTTTATTTATATGGGTGTCAGAGGGAAACATGATGAATGAAAGATTTTGGTTAATGAGATTCTAGTAATTAAATTTTTCTTGTATTTCGAGCAAAGGGCTTTGGTGTGGAAATAAAAATGATTAAATTCATCATGTCTGATGTCAGCTAATGCTTTTTAGTTCCTGGAAAGAAAGCCATAAATAGCTATGGTTTTGAAGAGGTGATTTTTTTTTCACCTCATTCCTAAGAATTCTTAGTGTTTTTGATGTACAGTGTATTATATATAAGCCTCTTTCAAGTTGGACGAAAAGTTAAATAAACCCAAAATAGTTCATTAGATGCTTTTATAAGTCGCCATCATTATTTTTAGTTTTATGAGAGAAGAAATTCCTCTTCGCTTCTTTGATTGCTTCTCGTCTAGTTAGCATTTTTTAAAAAGCTGGTCTAATTGAATATGAACCTTCAGAAAATACACTTGAAGAGCTCTCTGCTGACCCCAGCTCTTGTCAATGTGAACACTTGTGCTGGTGGCTGGGATGGCCACATATGTGGACTGAAGGACAGCAGATGGTTGTAAAGATTCAAAATCTTCAACAAGTGGAGTTAGTCAAGATGCTGGCCACATGTGTGTGATCCACATGGGACAAGAGGCGGGTCCCATAGGGTCCAGCATAGTCTGCTAGAAGGTCTGGTTTTTTTCCCCCCTCCCTGTTCTACCCTCCACGCCCAACTCCACCCCCAACTTTTTAAAGAGTAGGCATTCTGTCAGCTGTGGATTCAAGGAATCGATGACCAAGTAGTTTTGAAAAGAGAAAAAACAAACATACTTGGATTTCTTTTTTCAGGTGCTATGATAGATTGGTTAGCTAGTATAATTAGATGGCGTAATTCGAATAGCTTTGTAGTGAAAGCCTAAGGTCCTTTAATTAATACCCTTTTCTGCTTCTGGCCGATTCTGGATTATTCACAGGTAAAGTTCAGGGCTAATTTTAGATCATTATTGGAAGGCCTCAGTTTTTACTTGATTTAGTTATTTATGTAAAATGATGCCATTTAAATATGTAATTGTAAACACCACGATTTGATTACAGATAGTGACTCTTGTGTCAAGTCCTTGCACCTGACTTCTGACAAAATCCTTATGTGACAGAAGTACAAGTATAAGGCAGAGGGAAATAAATGTGTTTTTCATAGCCAGGGTGGAGTGGAACCATTGCCATGTGGAAGCAGAAACTGCGATTTCATGTGAGGAAATGCTTGTGGCATGCCCGGCAGATGGAGTGTGAAATAGCATCAGGAAAAGAGGTGCGCAGGGACCTTGTTTTTAAAATGCAATTTCAGAAGGAATGTAAGTAAACTTCTGGATTTCAGACAGCTTGGCGTTCTAGGGAAAGAAAAGACTTTAATTGGTCTGGCTTTTTTCCTTTAATCAAAAAGGCAGGACAGTCATCCAGCAGCTGCTGCTGTCTTGTGTCTTATTGCCATCGAGAACAAGTACTTTATGCGTGTGGCACAAGGTTTTCTTTTTTAAATCAGAATTCAAAATTTACATGATCAGAAAGCTCTAGAGTTATAATTTTCCTCAATGAAGGTTATTTAGGGAGCCGATGAGTGGAACTCCTAAGGAACTGAAATATTTAGTCAATGTTATGTCAAATAATTCTCAGCCAAACAAACTGATTTTGCATTATTCTGGAGCAAGGATTTTTAGATGCAGTTGGAAGGATATCTGGACCCCTCAGCAACTTTGACTTCATGTCTGCGCTCAGCTTTGCTGACGCTATCATTAGGCTGGCCCCTCCGGCCTAGAGATAAGTCACCTGTGCTGATGGATCCTCTTATCAGTTCATTCCCACACAGCTTCTTGTCACCCTCAGAAGGCAAACGTCCGCCTTTCTTGAGAAAGTTGAGACCATCCACATTAATTACCTGTCTCCCTTCTAACTCCAAATCATCACTATTTTGTCTTTTCTTCATTCTTGACCCTGCTGCTTACTGAAGCTCCTTTCGCATTGTTCTTCACTGCAGACCTTCCCCATGTTTCACTTCTCTCCTGTCTCCTCTCTCCTGGCTTTCAGCCTCCTTCCCTTTCTCATTCTTTCCATTTATTTTCTTCTGCCTATACACTTACTGAGACCTCACTTTTCCTTAAAAAAAAAAAAATCACTTTTCTGCTTGGTCTCTGCTATTTTACCATTCCCTCTCTCTTCACCATCCACTGAACCTATAAAGAAAATGTAAATTATGAATTGTAAATCCGGTGGTTCCCCCCTCCCCTCAGGGTCATCTTCCTTAGCCCCCCTGTGGCCTTTTAAGTTCCCCTTCTTTCATGACCTTCATAAAATCATCTTGGTTTTCTTCCCAGTCCTTTGACAAATGCTTTCTCTTTTGCTGAGCTAATCTATTTCTCAAATTTAATTTTCATTTTAGTGTTAAGTTTACGAATTGCATTCCTAACTTCAACCTTTTTGAATTTTTTTGAAATCTCTCATAGTCTTGCTTCTTTTCTTGGCCCATCTCACATGCAGTCAGTTTCTTTTTTTCGCCTTAAGTTTTAGGCATTTATGTTGTCATTCATGTAAGAGAGAGATGATCACTTACTTCATGTACCAACTATGGCAACCAGCCCATCTGCAGGGGCCAGTAAGTATATTATAGTAGTTCTGACTTTTCTTGCATATTGAACACATACTCAAGTGGGAGACACCGTCTAGATTTAAACTATTTGAATTCACCATGCTTTGAAGCAATATCCATTACCCTTTTCTTTTCATTAATCATCTCTGAAAATTCGTACAGACATTTAAAAGATGTTTTACCTAAGAGGATGAGAACTGTGGAAATACTGGGTCGAATGTATATCTTCTCGTGTTTATGGTAGTGCAGGGAACAGGAATAACAGACAGGATGACTAGTTGAAGATGTCACATGTCTGAATTAAAGAGGTAGTATCCTCTGCTTGATAGCAGGAGATAGAACATTGACACCATTAATGTGGGTATTCCAGTCACTGATTAAATGAGTCACATGATTTTCTATACATATCCTATATATATAGCATTCCAGAATAAAACACTTAGACATCTTTTGAAGGGAGCCAGGGAATTTGGAAAGTCTGGGTACCTCACTGGCCAGAATTGGGATCCACAGTTAATATAAGAGGTAGAACTAGACCCAGGACCAAGAATCAAGTTGATCGTAGGTACTAACAGTAATGACAGGTGTAGGGGCAGGCCAGGTGCAGGAGGTGTGTAGAGGCTGGTGGTGATGCAACCAGGTCAAGGTTCAGAAGTCCATCAAGCACACGGACAATGAAAATAAAAGCAGGAGAGACCAAAAACCGGTATGCAGTTTGGGTCATGAAGTAATTACAGTACTTTCTTTCTTGTCTGGAGCCCAGTCTTACTGAGTGGACAGCCTGAGAGCTCACAGATAGACTGAATCAACCAGATTAGGAAAGTGGTGTGTGGGCTCTGCTGACTAGTGGGAGTGAGTGAGATCAGAGGGAAGGTGGATCTGAAGATGATTATTGAAGAGATCACGAACAGGCACGTAGAACTCTTTAATGTGAGCGATCCAGATTTAGAAAAAAAGGGATGAGCAAGTAGCTCAAATTAAGCAAAGTAGTCGGAAACCTTGTGCCCCCCTTTTTTGCCAGAGGATAAAGAGTAGTGACATGTTTAAGACTGGTTCTGTATCGAACCAATAAAAGGTTTCTATACACATGCCTTTTTATTCTTTAGTATTTCACCAACTATTTATTGGGTTCCTAATTTGAAAGCTCACAAAGTACCTGATCAGTGGTCAGTAAATACTTATTGAGTATGCTCTACGTTCGTAGCACTGTTCAGGTATAGTCTTCACTGCTCATGTCTGCCATTTAACTGTGAGTTAATAGCCATTGTCACTGCCGTGGGGACAGGATCGGAAGCATAATGCCATGGCAGCACCCTGCTTGTTTGCTCCCTGTAGGAGTGATGTTCCAAACGATTGAAGTGCCATGTTAAAGGTTACATTATTTAAAATTATTACACATCACTTTGGATAAAAATTTTTAAAATAAGCTTTATTCATTATCACAATTGTTATAATCGATGATAATTTGATATCTTTATTTGATTTTGTTCTTGATAATGGATAAAAATCTTCATTGTAGAAAATTGCAGAAAACATGATGAACAAAATTAAAAGCATCCATGATACCACTTCATAGAAATAATCACTATTAATGGAAGGAAATTTAACTTTGGATGGCGAGCATACAATGCAATATAAAAATGATTTATCGAATTGTGCACTTGAAACATGTAATTTTATTAATTAATGTCACCCTAATAAATTTAATAAAAGAAAAATAAAAAATTCAAAAACAAAATGAAACAAAAAATGATTTGGGTGTATTCTTTATGTAGCCTTCTTCCCCTCACCACATACCCTGTATTTTAACAAAATTGCAATGGTATCATGTATAAAGTTTTGTATCCTGATTCTTTTTACTTACCACTGATTACATGAGGAACATTTTGTCCCATCCTTAGCTCTACTTCAATGACTATGTAATTCTACTCACGACCTTCAACCTTTAGGTTATTTAAAATATTTTCCTATCATAGCTATCTTTATGCATAAATTTGTCTGCATCTCTTGTTATTTCATTAATGTGGATTCCTAGAAATGTGATTATTAGTTAAAACATACCAGATATACTTCTAGAAGGAAGGGCCACTTGGCAGTTTATGATTTCACTGGATCCCCAGGTTAACTCCACAGATAATGAAGTGAGGAGGGAACATACAGCTGCTGACTAGGAGTGAACATGGCCTATGACCTGGGGACTTGAGTGACCCAGAACTCTTGCTGGGTCATGGTCTGCTATCTTAATTGGTCCCTTGTTCAAGGGAAGAGGATGAAATTACCAGATAATATGTGTCAGAGCCATAGTTGCCATGTGCTTAATAGTCTAAGGGTTTTTGTGTGTGAAGATGAGAACTAACACTACCTTTGTGATATCTTATCAGTTATTGCTACTTACTTGCCGTTGGTATTATGAAACTGCAGTTTTTCTCATAGTGTTCCAGTATTCATTTAACCTTTCAGATTCAACTTTCCAAAAAGGTTTCAATCTGTGCTAGCTAAATTAGATTTAATTTTTAAAAATCCTAGTTCTAAATTAGTAGTTGCCAGGGGCTGGGGAGCAGTGAATGAGATAGGAATGACTATAAAAAGGCAGAACGAGGGATTGTCATGGTTTCGGAACTGTTTTGTATCTTGACTGTGGTGCACACATGAACCTGCACGTGTGATAAAATTGCATAGAACTAAATAAACACAGAGAAAACTGGGGGAAATCTGAATAGGATTGGTAGATTGTTTCTGTGGTGGTATTTTGATTGTGATATTATGCTATTGCTTTATAAGATAGTATCATTAGGGGAAACTGGGTAAAGGATACATGGGATCTTGCTGTATTCTTTCTTACAGTTGCATGAGAATCTGCAGTAAAAATGTCAATTAAAATATTTTTTCTAGTTCTGAAAATGGGTAATTTTTTGGTAGTGTGGTGTTTTTACTCAATGACAAATTCGAAATCAGGTTGATATTAACAAGTACTACATTTTATCCATGTTTTTTCTCAGCAAGTTTGTCTGCTTGAACAGAAGAAACGAGTGCTTTTAAAAAATTTCCCTATAAGTTTTTAAAAATGTGAAATAATATTTTTTCCTCTCTCTTTCAGCCATGAAGACTTTGAATTTATTTCAGGAACAAGGATGCGCAAACTCGCTCGAGATGGCCAGAAGCCCCCTGAAGGTTTCATGGCTCCCAAGGCCTGGACTGTGCTGATGGAATACTACAAATCCTTGGAGAAAGCTTAAGCTGCTAACCTGTCCCTCCATCTTTGGCACTTCACTGAGTAACCAGAGGGGATCACGTAGTTACTGTTGGCATTTCTTTGTGGTGGTATCTGTCTGGACTCACTTTCTAAAAACCATTTTCCATAACTAGCATCAATTTTGGTCTGCCTTGTGAATAAGTTCTGTTTTGAACTAGTGTAACACACAGACTGCTGGTTTTAATGTATCTTTTCCACTTATTATAGTTAATATTCCTACAATACAATTTTAAAATCTTGTCTTTATATATTATGTTTATGCATCTTTCTCATGAATTTTTCAAGCTGTTACATTAGTTGTAACCAGTAGTATACATTGAATCTCACTTTTCATCCCTTGGGTGGGGAGGGGGAAAGTCTACTAACCAATAAACTTGGCTAGACCTTGTTTTGGGAATTTTACAAGACATTCTGTAGCAAGTAGATTTTTTTCTACATAGAAAATATAAACTTTCTTCCTTCAGATCAGCTATTGATCTGGCATCTGTTATAATCTATAGTATTCCTATAATCTCTGTAAGCCATGAATGAACTTTCTTTATTCAATAAAATTAAGTCTCTGGCTTCTTATTTCTTTGATTCTGTGTGTGTGTGTGTGTGTGTGTGTGTGTGTGTGTGTGTGTGTGTGTGTGTGTGTGTATTTTTTACCAGATATGCTTTCCTCTCTGTGAGAAATTTCTGGTGGAAGAGGGATATTACGGGCATTTTTCATTACTAGAATCTAATAATTAGTTTCTATCTCTGTTTCAAGTGAATGTTTTTAATATGTATTTTTTTATTTTTCAGTTACAGTTGGCATACAATATTGTATTAGTTTCTTGTATACAACATAGTGATTAGACATTTATATAATTTACAAAGTAATAATCCCAGTAAATCTAGTACCCACCTGACACTATACATAGTTATTACAATATTATTGACTATATTCTCCATTATATTTTACATGCCCATGACTATTTTGTAATCCCTGATATGTATTTCCTAATCCCTTCCCCTTTTTCACTCACTCCCAACCGCCTTCCCATATGGCAACCATCAAAATATTCTCTGTAGCTATGTAATTTGTTTCTGTTTTGTTTGTTTATTTTGTTCTTTAGATTCCAAAGATAGGCAGTGGCATTTCTCTTTTTCTGTCTGACTTACTCCACTCCGCACACTACCCTCTAGGTCTATCCATGTTTTTGCAGATGGCAAGATTTCATTCTTTTTTATGGCTGATTAATATTCCCTTGTATATATGTACCACCTCTTCTTTATCCATTCATCCATTAATGGACACCTGAGGTGCCTCCATATCTTGGCTGTCGTAGATAATGCTGCAATGAACATACGGATTTACATATTCCTTTAAAATATTGTTTGGGTTTTTGTTTTTTTTTTGATAAATATCCAGAAGTGGGATTACTGACTCTTTCCTTGTCTCTTGCTATAGTCTTTGTTTTTAAAGTCTGTTTTGTCTGGTATAAGTACTGCTACCCCAGATTTTTTTTTTCACTTGCATTTTATGAAATATTTTTCATTCCTTTACTTTTAGTCTGTGTTTCTTTTATATGAAGTAAGTTTCCTATAAGCATCATATGTAAAGGACTTGTTTTCTTATTCATTCAGCCATACTATCTTTTGATTGGAACATTTATTTACATTTAAAGTAATTATTGATATGTAGTTATTGCCATTTTATTATTTATATTTTTTATCTTTTTTTCTTAAAGGTCTCTAACATTTCTTGTGACACTGATTTGGTGTTGATAAACTTTAGCCTATCCAAAAACTAAGCCTCTTTTCCCAAATATCTCTCCAAAATTCTTAAACACCTAAGATAGTCGTATCAGTAATAGAGAGTTATAGAGGGAGGTAGGGGATGTTAATTAGTCCATATGGGGTGGGGGCAACATATCAATTTTGAGTTTGTAGAATAACCTAAAGTTGAATATTCAAGTGGAGATGCTTATTTAGAAGCTGGATATACAATTTTGTTTGAGATGTCAACACTTTTAAATTGTAATCATACTTTCTATTATGAAATAATCTTACATGATCTAGCTTGAAGAATTCAGCAAGATAAAGAGATGGCAGATTGTATTATCATTAGGACAAAAGGGAATACGATACTACTAGGGAAAAAAAATAAAAGGAAATTCCAAATAAAAAGGCTAAAATGGATCATAGAGGGAACCAATTATAGTGAGAAAGTTAATAAGTAGAAAAAAGGAAACTGAGTAGATGTTTTCTAGTAGATAGATAGATTCACTAGTGGATACTGAATAAAAACATTAGGTGATGTAGAGGATATTAGGATGGATATGTTGATAAAAAAAAATAGAGGTGATAATTGATATTACTCTTTTGGTGCCACATTATCTAGATCTCTTTAGTTAGGGAGAACACCTTTATGTAAGTCTACAAAGGATGAAGGCCCCATGTAGTCTGCCCAACCACAGACTGCTAAGGTATGGCCTAGCATGTCAACTCAACTAATTCAGAAACTCCCACCTGAAGTATTGAATGTATAGGAAGTAATGCAAAGATGGAGACAGAGTGAATCATGATTTTGTGGTGGCAATGAGAGAGTCAAGATCTTGAGGGTAGTGAGTGTCCAATGGAGATGGTACACATTGCAACTGGGTCTCTCCTGCAGAAGTGGTATCCTATTTAGAATTTGTCAACGGCATGACCTTGGCCGAGTCCTCAACACCAACCTCTTTTCATTCCTGACCAGTATCTAAACCTCATTCTCTTGCATTTTCCAACATTACTTAAGATATCCAACAGCCTTTCCATAATTTTTTTTTGTTATTCTAAATTATCTGGAGTTTATCGTTTGCCACCAAATACCCTAATTGTAACAGGTGGGATGTGAAAAAATATGTATTCCACATAAAAACCATGTTACTGCTAAATTCAAGGTGATTTTTACAGTCAGCAGCATTAAAAGTTGAAAATATAGAAAAACTGTTTTTGAAAACTTGGCACTCAGAAAACTTAATGTCTTTTCAAAACTGTAAAAATATAAACTCAAAAACAAGAACGTGAGAACATGAAGAGAAATCAAGATTAACAGTGTTCGAGTGAAATATGGTCTGAACAGTAACTTCTGTTCTATTGTAATTGTCCTTTTCGAGTTTAACTCCTACTGTGCTCTCTGGCCTTCAACCTACCAGATGGACATAATGAAAAAAACATGATTCTAGGCCCTTGTGCCGTTGGGATCAGCCACCCACTTCTGTGCTCCGGAGAGATGGGGAAGCAAATGAAAGCACCCAGTGATCTCTACCAGCCCACAGGTTGGTATGTGTGCGTTTAATCTACAAATCTGATATACACAGAAATTGTTTTTCCTCTTCCCAGTTCACAAAAATGAGCCCAAACCTATCTTTAAAACATTCAACCCTGACACCAAACCTCTCCTGCCAAGTGGTCTTGGAAATCTCAGTGCCATTTTAATCTATCCATCAGCTGGAAAAGTGAATGGAAAAATAATAATTTTTTAAAGGAAGGAGGAAAAGAAAGTGCAATCATCTTGGCAGAAATATAATGTTTTAAATCTTTCAAGTCTCTATTCCACTATAATAATCAAGACCATATATTTGAATTTCATTGCCATCCAAAAGGGGACCTATTATGTCTATCTCTTGGAAGTCAGCATTCAATTACTTTATCAGGAAAAATTCGGAAGTCATGCTTCTCACATATGGTATATTTTTATTAGCTCATGTGTATCCAGGGGTGGATTGGCTCACAAAGTAAAGTATTTGCCCACTAGGACTTTTATTTGTGGGCTATGTTTCTTAGAGGGCTGACAACTCTCTTTGGTTATTTCTGCTGGATTCCATCCATTCCCTATCCCTGAATGTAATTATATATAAGTTCGGAAAAAACGTCCTGCCCACCTAACCCTCAGTCAGTCTTTCCTGGACCGAGATGAAAGCTGGCCTCCCTAAAGCTATGTATATGAGGGCATATCTTTGAACAGGGGTGTGTCAAGATTAAAACCTCCCCTCCTTATCCTGATTTCCTGCTTCCCCAGATTCACAAGGAAATGGCACCAGAATTTAGGTACTAGATTTGAGGAACCGAAGTAGGAAACACAGAAAATGTCATCATGGACCTTTATCTCTGGTCCCCTGCCAGCACTGAGCATCCATAATGATCTGCTTTTGTTAAGAAAAGGAAAACATCTCTTGAAATGAATTAGAACACTGACTCCCTTACTGCTTGGCCTCCAACAACTCTGGTGTAGCCTCCTTGAGAAGTGTGTGTTTTCCCCAAGAGCTTAACTACTTCTCTGGCCCCAGAAAATGTAGGCATCTGTTCAAAGCAAACATGCAGCTCCAGGGCCTTGCTGCACAGTCAGGTCCCCAAGAAAAAACAGCCTAATTTGAGTAATCCAAAGGAAGCCCTGACTTATGTCCAACCCAGCTAGATCACTGCCTGGCTGCCCAGCTCCTGCCCCAAATGGCTTTCAGCCTCAGTGTGTGACTCTGCTATTTTGTGCCATCTAGGGAGATATATATATATATATATATGAACTTGACTTTCGATATGTCATGGGCAAATTCCAATGGGCAACCAACAAAGAATTTTGAGTGAGAAATAAAAGTTTATATATCCAGGAGATGTTTGGGCTTAAGCAGAGGCACAAGCTTAAAAAGTATAGTTTTGAGGTTAAGTACTCAGGCTCTGAAGTCATTCTTGACCAATTCCTTGTTGGTTGTATGACCTTTGGCTTCGTGAAGCCTCAATTTCCTTATCTGTGAATTGAAGGTTATAGTCAGGAATTTGTGTAAAGTACTGCTCTCGTATTATTATTTAAAAATACAATCATTTGACCAAGAAACAATGATACCTATGTTTATGAGACTAGACCTTGTAATCTTTGTTTCATAATACAATTTTCTAGCTCACCGAGCAAATTACTGAATACCGATGTATGTTAGATACAAATCTAAAGGCATTCAAGGCACAGTATCCCTGGTTCGGCCACAATTTTTTCTTTCACTTTTCTTTGTGTCTAACTCCTATGTTTCCTAGGTTAAGAAAACCAGTACATTGTTACAAAGAGAAAGAATACACACTTTTGCCTAAAGCAAGCGTAGACTAACTGAAATGCAAAAGAAAAATCATTGAGAAAACAATAGCACTTTTGGAAGTGGAATCAAGTGAAGGATATGCCTTACCGTATGAGAATGGAGGATTAGAAAGGTAGCTTATTCTCAAAGTTAAGTTTATGGGGAAGGTCTGCTTTGATGTGGTCATTAATTATGCTTTGATGTGGTCATTAATTATGTTACAGCTGCATTTTACAAGTGTTACACTTTTCATATAGAAGCTGAATTGAGCTTGTCGACACCTCTGATTAAAGCATCACATCTTAAACATATATGATTTTAGATTGGAACTATAAGTGGTACTTCATGTACTAAGTAATTATTTGAATCTTCTGTGGATGTAATGGGTATTAAGATTTTAGTACTATAAAATACAAAATTATGTAATACTTCTCAGAGTTTTCCACATAGTTTCCCGTCCCCCCCCCCCACACTCATATAGTCAAAAAAAATCTCATAGTTAAGAGTGGAATGATAAATAAAGCATAGCATAAAATTTAAATTTATCTTGAATAAAAATAATCAAAATCTTAATCGCATTTACTGAGTGCTTACTCTTTTATTTGTTAGACACTGGTAATTGTTTTAGGTGTTTTATTTTGTTTAATGCTTGTAACAATAACTGGCATAGTAAGGAATATTAAGAAAGGAGAAGGAAGAAACAAAGGTTTTAAAAAAATTGAAGAAGAGTATAAATTTTTAGAAGAGAAATTAAATTAAACTTCTATAGAGAGATTGGTATGAGATAAATGTGCAAAAACCGAAATCACAAATGTGCAAAAGTCAAAATCTCTGTATTAATAATAATTGACTACAAATGAAAATGTCTGTCGGAGAAGGTCCTAGAGGGGATATGACCACCACTTTACCCGTAAGCCCTACCTCACCCCCACCCCTACCCCCACCCCACCCCCCATCCTTAGAGTGGACACTGACCACGGTTCCCACAGTGAGAGCCATTTCCGGAACACAACCTTCAGAGAGCAATGTGTGGTTGAGACCATCTGGACGTGTATGTGACTCAACCACATTAAGGCCTCTATATAAACTCAAGATTCTGGTGGCAGAGTCTGGAGATCTACTCGTCTTTTGGCAAATAAGACAAACCTCGTATATAAGTCCCCTTGCTTATTAAACCGCCTACCAAGTTGGAGTGGCCTGCCCCTTTCTTTAGTCTCTCTTTGCCCTCAGTGTATGGAAGCTGGTTTCAGATTTCTCCGGAGAAACTTTCAAGTTTGCAAACCAACAACGTCTCATCCCAGTAAAGATATCATACAACCTATAAAGTGTTTAGGAACAAAATTAAGAAAAGAAACAGGATCTGCTTTAATACAACAATAAAATTTTATGAAAGGACATAAAGCAAGGTTTAAAAAAAAATGGAACAATACACCATGGTCCTAGGGGAAAAGACTTGATATCATACAAATGTCAGTCTCCCTAAAATTAACAAACGTTCAAGGCAATTAAAACCTCACTGCATGACTTTTAGGGGGAATTAGATAAAATATTCTACCAGTTCATTTGGAATAATAAATACCAAGAATAGGCAAGAAAATTATGAGAAAGAAGTAAGGGGAAACTTAACTTACCAGCTGACCCAGACTGATGAAAAGTAATTAGTTATTTTATACCACTCAGTTTTGGGGTGTTGTTATACAGCAATAACTAATCAATGTTATTGTTATACAGCAATAACTAATCAATACAAAGATTATAGCTCATATATCATATTAAATTATGCTTATCAGCTGATGATGGCTGGAGAAAATTGGGTTGTGGTAAAGGGAAAGAAAAATAAAGGAATCCAGAGTAGGAGCTAGAAGCTTTATGACTGGAAGGATCAATGATAGAATCAATTAGGATAGTAGTGGCAAGATATGAAATGCAATTAGGCAACAGTGCATATTGAAAATATAGCATTGAGTTACTGAACCATAAAACAGACTATATTCTTGATAAAATAACAGAAAAACAGATAAGCAAAATTCTCTAGACAAGGAATCAGCAAACTGTGATGTGGCTCACTGCCTGTTTTTGTAAATAAGTGTTGTTGGAACATAGCTACACACATTTTGTCTACATATTATCTATGGCAGCTTCTGTGCTCCAACCACAGAGTTGAGTCATGAGACAGAAACCTTATGGCCTGAAAAGCGGAAAATATTCACTGTCTGCCCCTTTTCAGGAAAAGTGTGCTGAT
This sequence comes from Rousettus aegyptiacus, assembly GCF_014176215.1. NCBI lineage: Eukaryota > Metazoa > Chordata > Mammalia > Chiroptera > Pteropodidae > Rousettus > Rousettus aegyptiacus. The sequence goes on from NW_023416285.1 coordinate 26,368,498, forward strand.
GCTTGCTCTAGGCTGACAATGACTTCCTCCGCATAAAGTTCCCACATCAGCGTTTGTACTACAAGGAGGGGGCAGGGTTGAGGAATGGAGAAATACACACAATATTTGGCTTGTATATCCCACTCTTCTGTTTCCTTTTCTGACTTAGAGGAGAGCGAGAGAATAGGGGGAGATAGCAAAGGGGAAGAAACCCAGAACCTTCAACACCACAAAGTCAAAGAAATCAGGGTGGTACATGCTCATTTGCCTCCTATTAAGGGATTGAGATTGCATGGCCCAATAATTGTCAGCCATCCATTCTGGTTTGATTTTGGGCTATGTTGACTGTTTACTGAATAGATGAGAGTTTTTAGCATCATGTCGATTCAGCAACATTTCTCTGGTAATAAGAACTAAACTTTTGTGAATATAAATAATTATATTTTTAAAGTAGATATTTTGGGTTTGTTAAGATATTTGAAAGCAGCTGGCACTTAGTAAGTGATACATAAATGTTTATTCTAAATTTTCTTTTTGTGGTCTTCCCATGTTTTCTCATCAGAGCCTGCCTCCTCTCTGATTTAGCACTGGAGGGGGCGATGGGGATGTAGATCATAGCTACAGCAGGAACAAACACCAGTGTAAGCACTACGACCTGGTCCCCCAACTCTGTGGTACAGCACATGGCAGGCAGTCAGCTGGTGCTGTGACATGTAGGATTCCAGATATTCACATTTATATATAACCTTAAACATCACCAAGTTTTAAGTGCACTTTTCAGTCTTGTGAGGAAAAAAATGGTGGGGTAGGGGGGCAACATATACAGGCTTATACTCATAATCCAATGAGTATGTTTTGGTATTAAGAGCTAGAATGAGAGAATATGGCCAAACACATGAAGATTGATCTGGCCCGGAGTGATGGGCTTTGGAGCTTCCTGGCAAGCATGGCATGGAGTACGTCAAGGCTCTGAAGTTCTCCTTCGTCTTCTATTTTAAGTATTCAGATCCACATGCCAGGGAAGATTGAACAAGAGAGGTTGGTCTCATGCCTGGAGCTGTCCTATCAGCTTTGTCTTACTGTATTTCTATTTTCATCCATCTGGGTCCAGGACCATGCACAGGGAAGAAGTAATTGCAAAGAAACCTGTCACTTTCTCTTTTACAGAATATATAGAGGGGCAGCAACAGTGATCAACCAATGGGGCTGTTTCTACTGTCTTTCTTGTGGAGTTTTAGTGAAGCTTGAGAAGAAAAAAAGAGTTGTTCTAGATCCTTTCTGCTTAATTAAGCTACCTTCTCCCCAGCGATTCAGATACTCAATCCTAGTTTATTGATCTCTGGAATTCATGTTCATTTAGACAGGGTTTAAAATCAGGGCTATGTGGATAGGTATAATAGCTTTCATGAACCTCCTGAAATTATCTGGAAAAAAACTGCATGTGTGTGTATGTGTGCTTTTTTTCTGGCTTTCAGCTGATTCTCAGAGGCCTCTGTATCCTCCCCCTAAAATGCCCGAGACTCGCTAGTTAAAATGATATCTGCCCCATAAGTCTGGATCTCACTATTGGACATCACTGCTATATTGTTTAGAGGGATTAGTTACTCTTACTCTTATTTATAGCTAATTGTATTTCTGTAACCCTACATGTATAATTTAATGAATTTCAGAATCCTGGCTCCCCTCCTTTCTGACTATGTGCCTTAGGCGAAGTTACTTAAGCTCCACATGCCTCTGTTTCTTTAGTTGAGCAAGAAATGATAATCCTTCTGTACAAGATTCATAGGAGGCTTTGAAGAAGTACGTCTTTTGAAATTTGAAAGTAAGTTGCCTTGGCAAATATAAGTATTGTTAAGTCACGATTGTATAAAAGTCTTCTCAAGCTAGACAGCAGTCTATTTTTTTAAAAAAAAATTAATGAGTGCTAAGTAGAAAAAATAGAAACATTAGGTAAAACATGAATAAAAGAAATCAGCTATAGCCTCACTCCCCACACTCACTTTTCCCCCCATACAACCCACAATCGCTTTTAACATTTTATTTATATCTTTCAAGTCTTGTTTCCACAGAGTTTTTGAAAAGCATCGTCATAATTATACTATATATATAAGTAGATCAGATAGTTTATAAACATAATTTCTTTAAGCCATTTTCCTTATTGTTAGATTTTAGGTTGTATTAATTTCTAAAGTATTAATACATTTTTTATGAATATCATTAAAAATAAAATATTTTTATTTTTATTAGGTAGATTTCCAAAGGTGGAATTTGAGCACCAGAGAGTATTAGTAATTTTCTTAAGATTCTTGATATGTAATTGGATCCCCAAATTATTTTTTTCCAACTTTACATTCTACAAGGAAACACGCTTACAGAAAAGTGCAAGCATGGTTCATTTCTCATCTATTTATTACAAAGAAATCACCAGATTACTTAATTACTTACATTGCCATTGTTTAACCACGGTCTTTTTTTTTTTTTTTTTTTTTTTTTTTGGAAAGTCACTTCTTTGATTTTATTTATAGTTTTATCACTGAAGCAAATATCCCTAAACCTTAGAGTTTGGTTTACCTGGCTTTTCAAACTTTATGTATATATTATACGCCACCACACAGGACGTATTCTTTTATCTGGATTCTTATGCTTGGTTTTATGTTTCTGAGACTCATTCCTGTCGTCACATGTAGTTGGTAAGTTGTTCATTTTTATTGTCATAAAGTCTCCCCATCTGGGTAACAATTATTAGCTGTGGTCTACCCTCTTCACATTACAATACCTGCAGGGGTTGTGTATTTTATATTTCTTTATAAAGAAAGAAAAGAAAAGTTTGGGTATCTACTTTAGTTTAGACACCAAAATTCTGAATGTTTGTGTGTTACATGCATATGCTTCAGTTTTATATGTGGTGTGTTCAATGAGACAAATAACTAATATGTAACATGTAAAGATAATCTATGTTCTGAATTCTTGCTCCTTAGTTTGAAAATACAAGGTTATACAGGTGTGTGTGTGTGTGTGTGTGTGTGTGTGTGTGTGTGTGTGTTTCATATCTATGGAAACCTCCTTTTTTCTTCCATGGAGAGAAAAATATATATACATTTGTTTTAGAAAGTAGATTGTCAGTTCCATATATATATATATATATGACTTAAAAACAGAAACAAACTTTTTTATTTATAAAGTACAAGGATATTGAAGCAGATGCCTTCCTTATCTTCTTTGTGTCTTAAGCAGATCCAACTTTATGTACTGATTCATTTAAAATAGACCTTTCTTCCACTCATATGTTTGCAAATGGGGACATGATAGATTTTAAGAAATAGCAGCACCTCCACTATCATTCTCTCTTTACCTATGAATGATGACTTTTTGTATCTTTCACAGCATTAAGGTCTAAATTAGAAGTGTCACCAAACAAGGTCTCAGCAAGTTTGAGCACATTTTCATCCGCAAAGTTCACGAAAGTGAGCTTATTTATTCACTAAGTGGTGACTGTGCGTTTTGTGGTGAAACAGAAGGCCTTGCAGACTCTGCGTCAGGAACTTCATCCACTTCTGAAAGCTTCCCTAGTACATGTCCATGTCTGTGTGTCCATTTTTCGACTCCAAGGAAAAATAAATCAGAACTTTCTGTTTATTAACTGTATTTAAACAATTAACACAATCTCAGTACTTGCTGAGCATGCAATAAATATTTGGAAGTTGTTACTCTAGGCTACCGAGTCCTGGCGGTCAGCATCTGTGCAAACAACATTTTTCACAGCATCCACAAGCTTACGTAAGAGTTCTGGCAACATTACAAAGGCCTTCTCACCACCATGGTGCTTGCTGACATTCAGAGGGAAAATGAGCAATCTTTTGATTTTGTTAATCCATTGATGCTCAAGATTCCAATGAAATCAGTCCCCAAAATGAGGAAGCAATTAAAGTTTGCTAATTTCCAGGGTGTAAGAAAGGAAATGGATACTTTGTTTGTAGTATTTAAGACAGGGTGATCAGTAAATCCTCACTGCCCTGAATTATTGAAATAAAATGACATATAACCTTCTTAACTTCCAAAATTCATTTCTAAAGCTCAGATGTTCTGTATAACAAATGCCTACTTAGCGCTCATTCCCCATTACTTTTAATAAGAAATAAAGTATGATATCATAGAGGAAGAAAACTTTTTCCTTCTTCTCTTCTAGGTTTTTTGGCTAGTCTAATAGTTAAATTGACATAAAACAGATTAACAGGAGAAAAACAAGTTTAACTTTGTATATCTATCTATCTATCTATCTATCATCTATCTATTATTATCTATCTATACATACATACGTATGTACATACATACATACATACATACATGCATACATAGAAACTTATAGAAATATGAGACTCAAAGAAGTGATGAAGGAAGCTTTTATACTTTTTAGAGAAGGAAACGATAAATTTGTGAAGAATTGACAAGACAAAGGGGTTTCAGTTTGGGGGAGTGTATTAGTGAAGAATTAACAATATTTGGTGTTACACGCACACCCTTCTTGACCCTAAATTTCCTATCTCTGGTGGAGAGGGTACTCTCTGACCTCTGGTACAGGGAGGGCAGCTTTTACATGGGATATTTTCTTCTGTTTTCAGGGGGACGGAAGAGGCTCAGAGTGTCCTTCTTGCACCAGCTGTTTTCTAAGTAACGTTAATTTAAAATAATCAATTCACCAAAGTGGCATATTTTGGGCGACATGTTCTGCTCTCATTCAGTACACCATCCCCTCCGCACCAATTTCCTTAAATGGAACTAAACAATAATTATGTATGTTACTTATGCACATAGGTAATAGATAAGTAATAGACTGTGAAATGCCTACAATATTGTTTCCTGATCATCTAACAATAGAAATAATGGCTAATAAATAGTTTCATGCATGCAGTAAGATATTGCACTTCCCTTTTGTTAGAACTCTTCAGCTTTTATGAAAGTCTGAGGAGTCTGACATTTTAACACCGTATTTGGAATTATAGAATTTTCCTATGTCTTTTAGTTTAATATGTTGTAACGAGAGTGATGTTAATTTGTGTCAACTCGACTGGGCTAAAAGGATTCCCAGATAGCTGGTTATAAAACATTGTTTCTGGGTATATCTGTGAACTTGTTTCTGGAGTAGGTTAGCATTTGAATTGTAGATGAGTAAAGGTTGACTCACCAACACAAGTGGTACCATCCAATTCTCTGAGGTCCTGATAGAACATAAAGGCAGAGAAAAGGCTAATTTGCTCTGTTTGAACTGAAACAGCCATCTTTCCCTGCACTGTGACATCAGCACTCCTGGTTCTTTGGCCTTTAGACTCTGGCCATGACTTACACCAGTGGATCCCTGATGCTTAAGCCTTTGGACTTAGACTTACATCACTGGCCTCCCTGTTTCTCAGGACTTTAGACGCAGACTGAACACCATCAGCTTTCCTGGGTCTCAAACTTGTAGACAGCAGATCATGGAATTCCTTGGATTCCATAATCATGTGAGCCAATTTCTGTAATAAATCTCTCTCTCTCTCTCTCTCTCTCTCTCTCATATATATACATATATCTAAATATAATATATATAATATATGTCAGTATGTATACACACACATATACACTAACTTAGTTCTGTTTCTCTGGAGAACCCTAACACAATGAGTTTTAGGGATATAAATACACACACATTCTTTCTACGAAAGCATCAGTCAAAATAAGTGGTGCCGAAAGATGCGTATGTTCCATGAAAGTTGGGTATTAAAAAACAAAAGTTTTTCCACCATAAAATATTAGCCAGGGAGACGTTCTGTGGGGTATGAATGTACAATTGCATTTTAAATGCATAGTCATTAATTGATTCAATTTTGATACTTGAGTGTTTGCAATTATTAAGTGATCTGAGGAATAGGCATTTTACATTACAGACATGCAGGTGCCATTTCAAAATGGAACCAATTCCTTTTCTATTTCTGTTCTCCCTAATCTCCTGAACCCTTTAGCCTGTCCACAAAATAGAAATAGTGTGGCTTGAGATTTTGTTCCTTTTACCCACCTATGGGCATATGGAACAATTGAGCACCTAACTATAAGGAGGAAGGGTGGAACCAGGAACTGCTACTCGACAGCATTTCTTGCTGGTTTTCAGGAGCAAACCTCTATCTGACTAATGCTGGCATAGTAACATCGGCAAGTGACATTTCCCAGTGTGGATAGATTTGAAAAAAAAAAACCACTATCTTTGAAGCCAAACAGACTCGATTTCTTTTTTATTTCTTTAAAAAAATTTTATTAATTAAAATATACCCAACATACAATATCATATTAGTTTTAGGTATACACCAATAGTTATTAAAAATTTATATACCTAACAGACATGGTTTCAAATCCCAGTTTCCCCATTTATAAGGTATGTGACCTTCAGCAAGCTACTGAACCTCTAAGATTTATTTTCTTTGTCTATTAAAAGAGAATTAGGTATACCTTCTTCAGAGGGTTATGATAAGGACTAAATGACACAGTTAACTTTTAAAAATCAATACAAACCTATCCCTTAATAGACTGTGATGGTTAATTTTATGTGTCAACATGGACTATATTTTCAATGAGATTAACATTTAAATCTGTGAATTTGAGGTCACCAGATTGTCCTCCATGTGGGTGGGCTTCAGCCAATCAGTCAAAGGCATGAATAGAACAAAAACACCAGCCTAGCCAAGCAAGAGGGAATTCTCGGTCATACTGCTTTTGGACTTCATCCACACTGTCGGCTCTCCTGGGTCTCCAGCCTGCTGGCCTTCACTGCAGATTTAGACTTGTCAGTTTCCATAACTGCATGAGCCAATTCCTTATGATAAATCTCCTTATATGTACATCCTGCTGGTTCTGTTTTTCTGGAGAACTCCGACTAATCCATAGACCCATAATAAACTAGGGGCTCAAACGTGGGAGTTATTGGAGGTTAGCATCGGCATATTCATGGCATAAAGCCGCCAACCAACATCAACAAACACCCACTAGTTTGAGAGTCTAATACACCATTTGGCAGGAATAAATTCCACAAATTCATAAACCATTCAGTTGACATTAAGATAATTTAAAATTGTCTCCCTTCCGCTTAATGTAATTTTTCTTCATATTATAATGAGCAATATGTTTTCTATAACGTCAGTAGAGCTGAGCGACTGCTGATTTTAAGAATGGATACTTTTAATGTAGTGGGAGTTAGCATTTCTTAATAGATCCTGCTGAGTAGCTTGAGGCCAAAGACTGTCGTATCGTTTGCAACTTCAGAGGCTGATGACAATGCCTGATGTATAGAATCTATCTCCTAGATATTTTAAACACTAATAGTAGATCTAGGGACAGTGGAGGTCACCTTGCCAATGATGTTTGATAGACCTTGAATCTCATTTTATCTAAAGTAGTCGGAGTTACCTACTCAGTGAAAGCCTGGCTCTCAAATCAAAATTAAAAATGTGGTCCTTAGGAATGGGGCTGCTATAATCAAATTTAGCATGTTTTGGAGGGATGAGGTGGGGGGCTCTGAACTGTGAGAAGTTATTATAGAATTATAAGATGATGATTTTCTTTCTTATATTCAAGAGTAACCCAGTTAGAAAGCATCCTTAGCCCTTGTTTCCATCTCATATGGAGCTTCTTGCTCTTAGGTGGTGGTGGGAGTGGAACTCAGGAGATTTAGTCTGGTTTTGTGGTTCCTTTGCTGCTGCTGGTCACCAGTGGACACTCTGCCTGGTAATTCATAGCACTGCCACTTCCTCTCCAAGAGTGGTCCTTAACCTCCATCAGAGCCTCCTCAGAATGGGACGACCACCCTCATTTTCCTCAATACTTTCTGACTTGCTTACCTTCCCCATAATAAACATCCAACAAACTATAAGGAAGATATAAAAAGTGATTTTACTAAAGGGTCAGCTGTACCTCAAAATAGCAGTTCAGTGACGAGGGAACCAAGCCGTTTGAGTGCCCCTGTGCTACACAGTCCTTACAGATGTAGGCATTCCAGAGAAGAGTAACCTTGTGATTCATTCTCTCTCTCTCTCTCTCTCACACACACACACACACACACACACACACCCCACACACATACACATCTGTGCTCCTCTTAGTACAGCCTCTGGTTTCAGCCCTAAAATCCTGATATTTTCTTTTTTTTTTTTTTCTGGGAAACTTCTTCCATCTTCAGTGGCACTGGTTTTGGCCAGGTTCTCATGAATATTCTCCTTTGGACATACTTGGTTGATTTTGAAAGAGAAGAGGACGATCCAAGAGGTGTGAGCAAAAGGGGACCTGGAAGAAGCCCCCTGCTTTGGAAGACCCTGTTTATCACAAATATAGACACACAAAGTAGGCTTATTAAATGGGCTCCTCTGTCCCTTGAGTTCTAGAGCTCAGTGCAGTAACAGCGCGACCCATGGCCAGTGAGATGTTTCCCTACATCTCTTGCCTTCTGTCCTTGAAACAAAAGGTGACCAGGTCTGCGTGCCATGGTGGTTTTGACTCTGTCGTTGTTAGAGATATAAACTACTTCAGCATGCAGAAAGGATTTGAATGGCAAAAATGGTTAGGTAAGAAAAAAGACAAATTAACTCATGATTTTGAGGAGGGTTCTTCCTCAGAATCAGCCTTTTAGTAAGCATAAATGCAGTTGCTCCTTGCAAAATGAAGTATTATTCCCAGTAGTGGTGAGAGTCCATTTTCTTCTCTTCGTGTTTCAATTTGTGGATCCAGAGCTATCTCTGGAATTAGCAAGGCATTTCTGACTGTTTGTACACGGTTGCTTAAAACTGCTTTTCAACATTACAGTTCTATCACTTACATTTTATATATGTAGGTCTAGATGCAGTATTGGTAAAGAGTGATAGCAATTCTTTATTTGGCAATTAAATGGACACTGAGTATAAGAACGGCAAATAATTTGATTTTTATAATATATTTAATAAGATTTACTTATTTTTAAAATATTAAAGTTTATCTTTTTAATATAATTTTATATCCTACAATGATCATTTTTATTTTGCCTTTTGATTTCTGTAATACTTTTGAATATATTAGAAGAAAATCATTTTTGAAAAAATATACAAGTAATTTTAATTAAAAATTTTCACTTTTTTCCCTATTTTTGATGGTGTATCCACATTTTATGTTTTTTAAATGTCATTACATTTTATCTTAAATATTAGGTTATTATTGTTGGTACAACATAAGTTATGTAAAAATCTTTACTATAACAACATAATTAACAATTTTGCTGAAATGTAGGCAAGAAAAAATGTATGAAATGAATACATAATAATTTATGAACCATATAGGTCTTCCTTTCTTAGCCATACAAACATCACTGACTCATCAATGAAACATTCAGGCATGCAGAGTAGTAATTAAATTCAGCCTTTTAAAATATATTGGCCAGTTTCAGTAATATAAAAACCATAGCTTTACACAGTCTTTTCAGTTTTGTTTTTATGAATATATTTGTCAAGATAAGAGGATGAAACATATTCAACAGTTAGGTTGATTTTTAACTTTTAGATATTTAAATAAATGATATATGGACCTCCATCTGTTCTGAGAAAGAGAAAAGCAGCCCAGATTTCTGAAAGTCTTAAACCTGGCTTCAGATGGCTAGGAGGTGGCTTAGTACTTAAAGCAAGGCAGTGGTGTTCTTAGGGGAACAGAGACAATTTCACAGAACACCAGCTTTGGTCAGGTTTCCTCTGTGACCATGATGGAGTGAGACAGAAACAGAACCACTTGGGAATCATGTTCTTAGTACAAGAATGTTTTCCAAACTGAAAAATAACCAAATATCTGCCTCTCCTAGTGATTATGAGACACTGCTACTTCTTTACCGATACAACTTACTTTGTACTCTTTTCAATTTCCAAATAAGAATTATTAAGATTCCCAAAGATAAGGTTTGCCTGTTTCCTGACAGTATCCAGTCCCGAGCTAAGTCCCACTTTCTCAAACTCTCTTCAAAATCATTTCACACAAAGCCCCAAGCCTATATGTACCCTCTTAAATCCTCCAAATAAGAAGGCCTATGTTCCCCACGATGAACACTCTCCCCTGTTACAACGAGTCAGTGATGCCAACGCACTGCGATGCCTTCGTGGTGGTTTTTAGCTGGCGAGTTTTGTCAACACTCACTCTAGGTCCTGCAAATATTAAAAGAGGTCTTGCTGGGAATGTAGATTCCGATTTCAGTTCAGCTTACCCACCAGCTGGAGTTGTTGCTGCTTCCTGACTAGTTACCAAGGACCAAACACATGTCTAAGGTCATGATTAATCCCTCCCCAGATAGAACCAGAGGAAAGGAAATTTATTCTGTTAAAATAACTTCAACCCTGAGGCTGATTACATGTAGGGAAGGAGCCTATGTGATCAGAAGAGTCTAAACTTCGTTTTGGATCGCCTGGTTCCGAGGTGTTCTGCCTACACGTTGGTGGTTCCTGATCTGAGAGAGAAAGTCGTCATGCAGGGGTGCTTACAGAGGGAGGACAGCTGGAGCCACATCTGGCTTCTCTAGCCTTGCTGTGAGGCAGCTTTTACTTGGAATGGATATTCTTATTTAAGTGTTTTTGCTATATTGTATTCTTTCCTGCAATAAACTGCAGATTTGTTATCATAAAAAATAACTTTGACTCTGTTCTTTGTGAAATGATAAAGCTTGTGGTTTAATTATTCATGGAAGAATTCAATAAATATTTATTAAGCACCAGTTATGTTAGTCGCTATTATAGTTGCTGAGAACATAGCAGTGAATAAATGGACAAAAATCCCTGGGTTCATGGCACTTACATGCTATGGAGCATTATGACTCCTTTTTGTGTTTGGTTTATATTAACAGAGTCTTTATGTAAGATGCAAATGGCTCTTTCTTAGTCAGTTAGGGCGGCTAACACGGAATGAGAAGCTTTTTGATGGCCAGTCCTGCTCTTCTCTACCTCCATCCTCCCTCTCCTCTGTGCCCATCAATTATCGAAAATGAGGGAGAATGGTTTAAGTTTTAAAACACACAAAGTTGAGGGCCATATTCTCTAAATGTTGGTCTGTTTGGGTGGTTTAGAGGTATTTGTTATCAGCAACATATATCTTTAACAAATAATTTATATAAATTTAAAAAGTTGGTTTCAAATTAAACATAACCTCTTTCACCTCTAGCATCTTGCTGGAACTATTTAAGGACATCGGAGCTTTCCTTTGTAGTTAGAAAAAGATAATCTTAATTCTAGCACTGGTGGGGTTATCACAATATCTAAAATAATAAAATCTAAATTTAATTCAATGCCAAAAATTTGTATTGAATACCTTCTGTGGGAAAGGATAGTATCTTTCTTTTATGAAGGTTAAAATGCATTGCAAACATTAGTGGACATTTTCAAGATAATGCCTAGATTTGATCTCAATAAATTTGTAGCATATAGTGTGTATGTATATATATATATATATATATATATATATATATACACACAAAGCAACATTTTTAGTAATGACTCATATGTAATAGTGTCTACAATGTGGTTTCCATTATAACCTTAGTCCTCATCTGCTAGTAACTTTCTCCAAATTTAATCTTTTGGGTTGAAATTTTCCATGCCTGGTTTAAGCTCAAAGGTATTTAAAAAATTATTTTTTAAAGTTGCAGGGCAATTCCTTTGGCTATCATATATGCCTCTTCTAATTTCAATGTAGGCAAGAGAAAGGAAAAAAGGAAAGATTTGAGAATATGGGTATGGTATTTGCGTGTTCAACTAGAACCGTAAAAAAGCCTTTATAGCCCAGACCTAAGATCATTTCACTCAGATCATTTCCTCAAGTAACCAGAGCAGACGCACCATTACTGGTATGCCTTTGTCATTGCACGAACTGTTCCTCTCTGTGGACACAGTAGATAAAAAGAGCCTTACGGATTAGGTTTCCATAGCATTTAAATATGTATGTTTAGCTGATTATTGTGATAACTGTCCCCAATGCCTTGTCTCTGAAGCTCTGGGGTCTCTGTCATGTCCTTTCTCTCCATTCCCTGCTCCATGTAGCAAATGTGTTATTTAGGAAATCAAAAGTGGCTTCTTATCAGGAAAAATAGATGATTAAGTCTTTTTAGGTGACATATTAAAAAAGATGTCTCTTTCATTTGAGTTCTAGTAGTCACATTGCCAAACTTGGAACTGTTCTTAAGACATTTTTTTTTTTTTGTTCTACCTGTAAGTGCAGCTGTGAGTACATCTTCTCTCCATCCAAAAATAAAGAATAGGCCCTCATAGAGATCTTAGTAGTTGAGGCTTATTGGTACACGAGGATAAATAGCATTCTTGAGGACAAAAATGTGAGAAGGAGCACAGGCAGGATTCCTTTTGGGCCCACACAAGATAAAATAAAATACTCCATAGCTATATTCTCATGTGTCTTGAATTTTCACCTCACACTTGATTTAAACTTAAATGTCATTAGAAAGTCATCGCTATTGAAATTTTGTAGCTTCATGTTTACCTAAAAAACATCAAATTGCCCCAAAGGCACTTAAAAAGTTGACATCGTATGTATTCTCTTTCTAAAGACCTGCCCGTGTATGTATGCATGCATAACTGGTTTGCGTGCTTGTCTAGTCTCTAGAGCTCTCCGACGTAGACATATTCATATATATCCATGTAGAGTCAGAATTTTCCACATGAAACAAAAGGAATCTCATAATGAAAAGCAACATTTTATATGGATCCATGCCAAGGTACCGGATCCTTGTTCTTTTCCAGTTGATTTATCTTAATGATGCTCTGTCAAGCAAAAGCCTTTATGAATTCTGCATAATGTCCCATTCAATTACAGCAGCATGCTTGCCTCGGCTTTGCAAGGGTAAGCTTGAGGTGATTTTTTTCCCCTCTAAGAATCTCTCGCATATTTAGTGATAAAATGAAACCAGTTATTGCTGGAGGAATGCAATTAACAAAAAAGTTTTTTTTTTTTTTTTTTTTTTTTTTTTTTTTTTTTTTAAGACTCACGCTTAGAAAAATTACACCTGGATTAGTTTTACCAACCTTATTTTTTATTTGAACCTAGCTTTTCATTTCTTTCCTCAGTTCAGTTAGATACAGGTCTTAGAACTATGCTTTGAATTAGTTTGCATAAGCAGACAGAATACATTGTCAAAATGTTCCCTTTCAGCCTCATTCTTCTGCAGAGAAACATGGGCAAGGCTCTGGGCTGCTCTGTAATAGTGCTGTCTGGTAGAACTTTCTGTGATAATGTTAATGTTCTATAACCACCAACTGCTTGTGGCTATCGAGCATCAGAAATTTGACTAGTGTCACTGAGAAACTGAATTTTAAATACTATTTTAAATATAATTAACTCAAATTTAAATAGCTACCTATGGCTAGAGGGCACTCTCACAACACAGGTCTACAGAATTTAACTCTTGAAAACTGCACTGAGATTTTGGCAAAATGCTATCATTGTAACAAACCACCCCAAACTTAGTGCCTTACAACAGTAATTTATTATCTCTCATGATTCAGTACATTGACTACTCAGCTAGACAATTCTCACTTGGGGTTTTCTCATGTGGTTTCAGTTGCATTTCTATTGGAACTGGCTTCATCTGAAGGCTCAACTTGACTAACATTTAGGATGGCTTCTTACTCCGTGCCTGGTTCCCTGGACCAGTTTGTCTGTAACAGGTGGGGACTGGCCAGGCACCTCTCTTTCGATGGAGCCTCTTCAAGTAACAAGCTTGGATTTTCTCAGGAAGTTGAGTTTCTTACATGGTGTCAGGCTTCCCCGAGAATGAGTGTTTGAGGAGACAGGAAGTAGGAGCTGCATGTTCTTACAAGTATGGAAACTGGCCTAGCATTACTTCTATGGTCTAGTGGTCAGAGCAATGACAGAGCCTGCCCAGATTTAACAGGAGGGTCCTAGATCCTACTTCTGGATGCAAAGGAGGTAAAAAATATTGTGGCCATTTTTAGTTCTCCACAGCTATTCTGTTAGGGGCAAATTTTTCTAAGTACACCTAGTAATTTCAATTGCCTACCTTGAGACCAAGAAATGACAAGAGCAAAGAATTTTGTGCTTTTGATGATCTCTTACTGAATAGGGACTTCAGATATAAGGAGAAACAGTGTTTATTTTAACTCAGGATTCAACTTCATGTGAGGTCATTTTCTAAAATTATTAACACGAAATTCCAGTTAAAAGTTCTCTCCACAATGTATGCATACAAGTGCTATTTTTATCTGTGAATATGTAATGATCATTTTAATTTTTCGTTTTGTTAATGCAACTTCAGTGGTTGTGGTTGTCTTTCTACTAAACCTTTTTTTCTGCCTCATTCTACATCAGGTTGATCTTTTTTTCAAAAAAGGAATAATCCAATATTAACAGACACTCATAAGTTTGGTGCATAAGCTTGGTGCATCTTTGGTTTCTCATGTTACTGTATATAAGTTTACCCATTTGATTTGTGTTTCATTATATATTCAACACATTTCTTCACTTTAACATCAACTTTCTTCCATTTTAAAATATCTGTATGGATATCCTGTTGTCAGTCAGTTTCCACCTGTCTTGTCCAAGAAAATTATGTTCAGGGGAACATTACTTTTCTCCTTGAGTGAAGGCTGACTGTATTTCAGGAAGGCTGTTAATGATTTGGTCTTGCCATTCAATATTAATCAATAATGTTCACACGATACTGTACAATGGCCTGAGTCTAGGTCTCTGAGTCATGTGGAGAGTCAGCAGTTCCATCAAATGTATGGCTTTTAGTTTAGTCTTGGGATTACTCCCACCTCTAGCTGCCACACAGTCTAATGGCATCCCAGAGGACCTTCTGGTACAACTTTTATTTGGTTTCCTGCTCTTTGTTTCTAAGAGCTTCATGGCAGAGAGCGTTAGGTAATTGAATTCAGCAAGGCTTTAAGGTCTATATTGCAGAAGGAAGTCTGGCTGTGTAGAACTTCTTTGGTGCACATCACACTGATCAAAGGCGTGTGCTTCTCATCACCATTTGGGGGCCAGATTCCATCCACTCCTTCCCTCTCCCCTGCAGTCACCTCCATTCTGATCCCACAGGAAATCCCATAACCCCATTCCTTCAGGCTTTGCCTTGGCCTGCTTCAGTTCCATTTGCTCTGGCAAATGTAGCTGAGGCTCTGGCCTTCTTTATTATTAACAGTCATGGCTTCTGGTACCTGGCAGGGCCTTCTTAGTACAGAGAGAATGGGATGGATATCTGTGTAGTTTTGGGACTGGAAATGTTTGGCAGAATGGGGAAATCAGTACTTGGGAACTAAAATGCAATTTTTCACTCTCATATCTTAGGATTGCAACTTCTTTCCATCCTCATAACTGCCATCTAGTCCAGACCACCAGGAACTCACCCACTCTTCCTCCCCTTCCTCCGCCCCCCAGCTACTGCCGCGGTGATTATTTGGAAATGTGCATCTTATCAAGTCTCTTTCTTGCTCCCATTACTTCCCATTGCCTTTAACATAAAGTCATATATCCTTGCCATGATGAGAACAGTGTCTGCTTGTCCAGACTCATGTTCACCATTCCTTGCACAATCAGCTCACCCATACTAAACATTTGCAGGTGACTTGAACTCACACTCTCTTGGCTACTCCGATCTTATGCCCATGTCCATGTTCCTTTTTCTAGTACAGCTCTTCTCCCAGTCTTTTAGCTAACTCCAACATTTTTGATCCCAAGTAAGTCTTAGTTTAAATAGCGCTTCCTGCAGAATATCATCTTCTCTGTCTCCGCAAACCAGGTTAGGGCCACTGTCATACCCACACTTTCGTCTTCATCACACTCAGTGCTCTCACATCATTGATTTTGTATTACTTTTCCTTATAGTAGGCAACTTAGGAACATTTATTCACCGTCGTGTCCTCACCACATAATGTTGTGCCTGGATCAGAATAAGCATTTAATAGTTACTGAAAAAATGAATAAATTCCACATAATAAAAACATCTCCAATAAAATCTTATTGTTCAGCATGACTCTCAAATAAGAAATTATAATACTAATAACTGTCAACTTGAAACAACTTTGGAACAAGAAATTTAATTTGTATCAAGTTATCGTACCCCCTGCCTTTGGGTTCAATGGTCGCAAAAAGGAGTAATCTGAAACTACGTGTAAGTTCACAGTGGTGGCACTGTCTGAGATCATTTTTAGATAATCCTAGTACCTAGATATAAAGACGGTCATAAGGCAAAAGTGACAAAGAGGAAAAGAATTCTTCCTTTGTAGGAAGCCTTGATCCTCATTTCACTTTCCTGGACTTCGCTCTGTGCAGATTGTGCCTGGCCAACCCCAGCTTTACATGAAAGGGCTTCATCAGCTTTTAACAAACCATATGGTAAAAACATCTACACATATTTCTCCTGATACCTTCAGGCACCGCTAAGCAGCTGGTATTAATGAATAAGAATGGCCAGTGAAATCATGGTATGTTGTTGCTAGGAAGGAACAGTTTATAGCCAGGAGAATTATAGATTACTAGGCAAGAACACACAGGAATAGAAGGGATGTGTGATTTCTGCATTTCATCTAGATTTGGCCACCTGTACTGCTTAAGGCAATACAATGCTGGGCTGATTAACAAGTATTAATTCTATTCCTACTGATGGTGGTCCTGGGAGGTGGGACCAATGCCTTCAGTATTTACCAGAATTATTCAAAGCCAATATCCCTAACCAGAGCCAATGTCCCTAACTGGAGTCACTGGGGGAACAATGAAAAGAGTCCCTAGTTAAACAATATCTTGTAATGTTGTTTCTCTAGTTTTTCCATCTTTTCTTGAGAAACAGATATTTGTTTCCTCCCACTATATACATTAAATTTATTTTTATTACGTCGAGATCCACATCCTACTACAACCTTTTAAGAGATTCAAATCTTACCACAACCCAGATGTAGGAATTTCCCCCTGTCTGCGTGAGACCCTTTCCAGCTTCATACAAACTTTGATGCAAAATTCTACTCTTTCACCAGGTAACACACACACACACACACACACGCACACAAATCCTAGCATACTTTTTTTTTGTGGTTTTTGTATTATTTTGTATTTCACCTTGCAATAACCTGATTAATATAGCTCAAGTGCTTCCTTCAGGCCCTGATCCCCAGCTTCAAATTGGATGATAGAGTTATAGAAAGTAGATATAGATCTAAATGGTTGAAGCTTGGGATTTTGATGTCTGCAGAGGAAGAGTCATCTTGGTTGAAGGCCCTAAGGGAATGAGAACTAGAGTTGCATATTCTAAATATATAATAAAAATAGCCAATGTTTAATGAGTACCTAGTGCGTACCAGGGACTATTTGAAACACTATAAACTTTTAAAACTCTTAATACTTTTAAGTACATACCTATGAAGTATGAAATACTTATATTATTATCTTTTAAAGCCAGGAGTCAGGAAAGGATAATTTGGGGGAAAATTCTCCATGGAAGAGTTAAGTATTAGATCAGATACAGTTGAAGGGAGAATAAATGAATTATAAGATTTATCTGAGAATATTATATAACAGAGACAAAAAGATAGAAAATATAAATGAAAACATTTAAATAAAAAATATGTAAATACAAATGAAAAGAGCCATGGAAGGCATAATGAGAGAGTCTAATACACATATAACAAAAGAGAGAAGAGAGAAACAAAGGAGAGAAAATACTTAAAGAGATAATGGAGAATTTTGGTTGGCTATAGGATGACGACCACCAAATCCAGACTTCTCTACAAACCCTACCCCCAAACTGTAAAATAAAAAAGGAACACAAAGGATCCATACATGCCTAAGATATTTCCAGGAGACAGAGATATCATAAGCTTCAAATTACCTACGAGTAGAGAAATAGACTTAAATTCAAACCAGGCTACTAAAGGGGTTCCCACCACCACTGCTAGTTTGTGGGCACCCAAAGTGCGAGAGACCAGCACAGCGGGCATGGGTGCAGCACAGGTAAAAACATTTTCAGTGGAAATAGAAAAGCCACACATTGAGGGCTAAAATGAGCCAAGGTCTGGGACTTCGTTCACAGCAGCAACTACAGGGAGGGAGCTTAAATGTGCATGAAACTAGAGGTAACAGCCTTGTAGAAGCATTGCTTCAGGGGGAAAAGGGGTATAAGGTGAAGTAGCAGAGAAGGAAAAGAAGGAAGAGTTAAGACTCATATAAAAATTAAAAGGAAAAGAAATGAAAACATGCCAACTCCTCCCTTTCACCCGACCAATAATGTCATCCTTTAAGGAAACTGCACTTCACTCTAGTGACAGAAGAGGGTGATCTTGAACTAGAAATTCTAATGCCTCGCACAGGAACACTCAGACAAACTCCAAAGGAAGGTATTGTAAAAAGAAAATGAAAACGGAAAATAAAGATACTTTAACTGATGAAAATCCCCCCAAATTAATTAATAAATAGAAGAAAACTATAATACTATACTCCATACTAAATTTAATATCAAGCAAGCAATTTGGAGTTATTTAAAAAACCAACTTAGAATAAATTAATTCAAGCAATAAGAACAGAAATTATGAAAAATGTAAAAAATGTAATGAGAGTTGATTGAAATTGAGAAAGACATTAAAGAAAAAATAAATAATCTCAGAACTGAAGAATTAAATTACAAAGTGCTCAATGGAGAATAGACTTAATTGACAATTTCATAAGAGCAATTTTTTTAAAAAGAGGAAAAAAGAGAAAATAATATAAAGAAGGCAATGAAGGCAATATATACGAGACTTACTGTTGAATTGTATGCTGGATACTGATTGGATTTCATTAACCAATGTTACCATAATAAAAAAATTTCATCTTAAGAAATAAAAGAAGTAAAGAGGCCAGCAAAATTAAACAATGATTAAATTAGACAATGAAAATCCAAATCAAGTATAATTGGAGTTGCTAAAAAAAAAAAAAAACCCATAACAGTGAACCAAAACTCATATTTCAAACTGTAATCCAAAAAAAAAAAAAAAACTTTATAGAAATGAGAGAAAAACCTAAATATAAATACTGAAAGGGCTCATGGTGAAAATCTCAGAAAATTGATTTGAAACAATGAACTCTGTGATTTATTCTAGTAAAATTACCAGGTTATAAAGACAAATTAAAAATCTTTAAGTCTAAATTATTTATAAGCATAAGAAAATCAAATTGCATCAGATTTATCTAAACAAATTATAGTCACGTGGCATTATGTTTCAAGAAACTCAAGACGAGAAAATAAGAGAAATTATTTTCTATTCAGCTGAGTTATATCTTAAGTGCTGTTATCAGTTTGTATAGATGTTTTAACAAGTTACTACAAACTTGGTGTCTTAAAATAACAGAAATTTATTCTGTCATAGTTCTGGAGACCAGAGTCTGAAATCAAGGTGTTGATGGACCAAGCTCTCTCTGAAATCTCTAGAGAAAGATTCCTATCTTCTGGCGGCTTTGGCAGTTGTTGACATTGCTTGGCTTACAGCTGCATCATTTTAATCACTGCCTCTGTCTTCACATGAACTTCTTCTCTCTGTGACCCTCTGTGTCTCTCTGTTTAAACCTCTTATAAAGGAAATAGTTATTGGATTTAGAGCTCATTCTAAATCTAGGATGATTTTACCTGGAGACCCTTGACTGATTCCATTTGTAAAGACCCTATTTCCAAATTGGGAAATATTCATAGGTTCAGGGGGGTAGGACTTCAACACATCTTTTTTGGGGACGTAATTCATCCCTTTACAAGTGCTAAGGGAAAAAAAAAAACAATACATTTTTATATACCACTCACAAGATAAATCAAGTGGACAAGAAAGATAAGAATAATTATGGTAATCTGTAATTAAAATGATGAGGTACTGGCACGTATACATGCAGATCAATGCAATAGAATAAAAAATTTAAAACAGACTCAAGTATACAGAATATATCTTAGGATAAAAATAATGTCTGAAATTGCTGAGGCAAGGATAAATTTTGAATTAAATTTATTGGGGAGACATTGTTTAATACATTATATAAGTTTCAAGTATACAATTCTATACTACATCATCTATATATTACATTGTGTGTTCACTACTATAGTCTAGTCTCCTTCTGTCACCATATATTTGGCTCCCTTTACCCTCTTCGTCCTCCCCCTTCTCTCTTCCCCTCTAGTATCCACCGTGCTATTGTCTGGTCTGTGAGTTAGTTTGTTTTGTTTGTTCACTTGTTTTCAGTTTTATATCTCACGTATAAATGAAATCATACAGTTTTTGTTCTTTTCCATCTGATTTATTTCACTTAGCATGATACTCTCAAGATCCATCCTTGTTGTCATAAATGGCAGTATATTGTCCATTCTTACGGCTGCGAAGTATTCCATTGTCTATAGTACCACACCTTCTTTATCGGTTTATCCACTGAAGGACATTTAGATTGTTCCCACGTCTTGGTTATTGTGAATGATGCTGCAATGAACCTATGTATCTTTTGATCTAATTTCTTTTTTGATTTAGTATTTTTCAGTAGCATGTTGTTTAATTTCCATGAATTTGGGGTTTTTCTGCCTTCTTTTTGCAATTGATTTTCATTTTCAAACTGTTGTAGTCAAAGAATATGCTTGGTATGATTTTAGTTTTTTAAAATTTGTTGGGACAAGTTTTGTGACCCAACATATATCCTTGAGAGTGTTCCATTGCACTAGAGAAGAATGTATGTTCTGGTGTTCTGGGATAAAAAGCTTCGTAAATATTGATTTTGTCCATTTTGTCTAATGTGTCTTTTAAGGCTGATATTTCTTTATTGATTTTATGTTTAAATGATCTATCTATAGCTGTCAATGGGGATATTTATTTTTCCTACTATAATTGTGTTTTTGTCAGTTTCTCCTTTTAGTTCTGATAGGAATTGCTTTATATATTTTGGTGCTCCGAGGTTGGGTGCACATGTATTGATAAGTACTATATTTTCTTGATCTGTTGTCCCCTTTATCATTATATATCTACCTTTATCTTGGTATCTATTTTGTCTAATATAAGTATTGCTACACCCACTTTTCTCTGGATGCCATGTGCTTGGACTATCATTTTCTGCCCCTTAAATTGGAGTCTATCTTTGTCTTTGTAGCTGAGATGAAGCAGCATATGGTTGGGTCTTTTTTTTTATCTAAAGGGTGGCTTTTTAAATAAATAATTTTGGAAGAAACAAATAGTCATTTGAGAAAAAAATTTTGTCAGATATATTCCTCAAACATTATACAAAAGTAAACATCGAATAGAGCAGAGATCGAAATGTAAAAGAAAAATTAGAAACAAACATTCATGAATTTCTCTCTATATCTCTCATGTATAGGGGAAAATCTTATAAATATGACTTAAAGTCCTAAAGCCAAAAAAAATTGGTAAATTTTATAAAAATAAAAAAAATCTTTCTTATCGAAAAAAGCATCAACAAATTCAAAAGATAAGTGACAAGTTGTGAAAAAAAATAACTTCAATATGTACCAGGTTGGCAAAAATTTAAAAGCTTTAGAACATATTCTGTTGGCAAGACTGTGAGGAAACAGCCACTCTTGTTCATTGCAGATGGGAATGCGTATATGGTATGTACCCTTATGTATTTACAAATTATTAATTGAAGCCTTATTTATAAATACAAGATATTTTAAGTAACCCGAATGTGCATACATTAGAAACTGGTTGACTAAATTATGGTACCTTTACACAATGGAGTGCTATGTAGCCGTAAAAAAAAGATAGAGAGCAAGCCTATGAACTCATATAGAGTGCTTTTTAGGATATGTTATTAAATAAAAAGAATCAAAGCACAAAAATGTACATATAGTATGTTAACTTTTGTGTTAGACAGGGGAAATAAGAAAGCATATACGTATGTGCTTATACATGGAAAAAGAAATATAGGAGAGTTAAGGCAGAAACTAATAAAATTGCTTACATACAGAGTATGTGAGATATCACAAATAACAAATGAGTATGGCAGAAAAAACTACATAGGAATAATTAATGATATGATTCACAAACTTAATTTAGGTACCACTGAACTAAAAATTAAAGAACACACATTTTTTCCCCCAGGAACAACATGAAACATACATTAAAATTATATAACTAACTGATTTCATAGAGATCATATTCCTTGTCCAAAATACCCTTAGATTATAAATCAACAACAAGAAATTTTAAAACAATTCTTATACATTTGGAATTTAGAAAATGTAATTCTAGGTAACTAAAGGTTAAAGAGGAAACATAAATTGGAAATTTGAAATAATTATAGTAAATAGAAATGCAATGAGCACATGTGAAAATTAGTGAGATGCAGCTATAGTAGCACTGAGAGGGAGATTTATAGCCTAAGATATATTTATTTTTTTTAAACAAAGTTAAGGTAAAAGTATTAAACATTCAACTAATAAGGTTAGAAAAAATATAGAAGAAACACAAAGATGGTAGAAGAATGGAAATAATAAAGATGACATAAAAAGCAAGCAAACAAACAGACCAAAACCAATGGAGATGATCATCAACACTGAAATCTGTTTCTTTGAAAACTTTAACAACATATTAACTTTAATAACAGACAAGCTTCTGGAAAGACTGACTATGAGAAATAAACAGAAGGAATAAATTAGTACTGTTGAGAACAGCAACAACAAAAGGGCTCTAAGTGCCGTAAAGGAGGCAATGATGACGGGGTTACAGAGCAGAGGTCATATTTAACATTCTCTCAAGTGCAGCCAGATGCTAACTCTGCTTTCATAATGGGTCCTGCATTTCTGTCTCTGTGTCTTTTAGATTCAGCCTTTTAGTCTGGCTACTCTTCATTATTTACATATCTTCCATTTCCATCACCACAGTCATAGAAATCTACATATTTAAACCCCTAACTTCAAACCATTTTTCCTTTCTCTCTGTTCTCTCAAATTGATTGTTTGTGAAACACAAAGCCAAGTAGATAGATCCACCTTTGAATCTTTTTGCAGAGTCTTATTTTTTTCACTCTGTAATAAGCACAAGCGCATAGTTCTAGAATGTATTTTGGAAGGGGAAAAAAGGAAATCTCTTAAGAGTAAAAATACTAGTTAACATCTACATATGTTTTATACATATAGATAATTCACTAATAACAATGGCTGTCTTGGGTGCTGAATCTCAGCCATGGTCAGAAGGCAAAATATTGTTGAATTTCTTTTCTTATAATTGTGCACTAGGGTGGTTAGCTTAAACTGAAATACTATGAGAGAATATATTAGACTCTTGGCATAAATGATAAATGTAGCTACCTAATGGTGATGCTCAAATTTTTAACATATAGATATTAACATATAGATATGTTAGCCTTCTGATTAGAATGAAGTCATCTTATTGATACAAGCACTTGGAATGGTATCTCATACCTTAAAATCCTCTATCCTGTGACTTTTTCTTTCAAACATTTGAATTTACTAAGTCTCAATGTGTCTCCTTAAACACTTTTGCCTGTAATTCTTTAAAACCATGTGTGACTTACTCCATATGCTTTTCATTCATTTACAATCAAATCATCAAAATACAGCCTTTAAAGAGCTATTTGATTTCAAAGAACATTTTTTAATAAGCATTTAAAGCCCTTTGAGAATAAAAACGGGATGCCACATTTTTCCAAGAGTAAACACAGCACAACCAAAAACACACTCATGCCCAGAGAAATCCAAGCTTCTGAATTTTAATTCTATTCTATTCTTGAATAAATGAGCCATCCCCTATCTTCATTTAACTCCTGATGAAGCGTGAAAGGTTTTGAGATGAGGAAGTCATATTTTTCAAATTACTATTTAAATATCAATTTAGTTACCATTTGAGCAGCTTCTATTAAGACCTGTTTTTATTTGCCTCAGTTGTTCTACAGCAGTGATTCTTAGAGTATGGCCCCGAGACCAGCAACACCAGCAACATCTAGGAACCTTCTGGAAATGCAAGTTGTCCAGCCCTTTGGCAGACATAATGAGGCAGAGCCTAGCAGTCTGTGTTTAATACGCTCTTCAGGTGATTCTAATGGGCACTCAAGTTTGAGAACCACTGTCCTAGGGCCTTGGTTCACTCTTTCATTTCAAAGACATGCTTTCAGGAAATGTTACGAGCTCTGTCATTCACATCTTAGTTTGAATGATTTTATATATAGTGCCTCTTTTGCGGCTATAGTACAAATTAAATAAATTTTAGGTATCACTAGGAAAAAGTTTTATTTATTTATTTTAATTTTTTTTTTAATTTATTTCTTTTAAAGAAAAAAGAAAGAAAGAAAAAGAAAAAAACATCATTCTACTTCTTCTGAGACTCAGCCACTTGAAATGGTATCTCGTCCCTTAAAATCAGAAACATCCTTGAAGATTTTTTGGTCAAGAACAGGAACTACAAGTTTTGTGTCAAATTAGGACCGACAGCTCATGGTTTGTGGATGCTAATTTATGTCGTATTTTGAGCATTTAAAAAATGTTGTTTTCTGGCAAATACTTTTTTTTAATAATAAATATTAAGAAGATGAGAAATTATAAAAATTGAAGTGTGATGTTATAAAGTTTTACTAGACAGTGTTTCCTTATATTTACACCTAATTATACTTACAAGTGGCTTTGGAACTAGAAACACTTGGGTCCAAATCTCAGAACTTTTGCAACTTTCTAACTGCAAACTTGGGCAAATTCCTTGATCTTTCTAAAACTCGGCTATGTTTCTCATCTATGAAAGGAAGGGGAAAATATTTACCTTCTTGGAGTGTTGTGAGATTTAAATGAGGTAAAATTTGGGAAACATTTAGCGTGCTGTTTAATGTGATAGTGATTATTATTTGGTAGAACATTTGGATAGGTGGTAACTTGAGAAAATGTGTGTGTAGCAGGGTGGCATGGGGTTATCATTCAGTACTTATAAAAGAGAAAGAGGATTTTGTTTAGGAAAGGACTTGCTGGAAAGTCATTTTGCTCATGATCACCAGCTTTCTTCCAGTGGTGGTACTTGTTTCTATTTCCTTTTAACTGAGTATTGCCTGGTGTTGCTCCTGAAATACATTCTTATTCCTTATATTCTATCTCCCTAACTTTCAAGAAAAATATCAATGAGACTGGCAGGCAGCTGATTGGCTTAGTGTGTGTTTACAAAATAGGATGCCTGGAAACCTAATTCGTTACAAGTTTGCCAAAAAAAAAAAAAAAAAATCCTTCCCTCAGCATCCTTACAGATGCTTGTGTAAGGCTTCTTGATCCTTTGGTCTCCAGCTGGGTGGACGTAACTTTTCAACTCCTCTATGATTATTATTATGCAATTAATAATAATAGTGATTGACTTAATTGTCAACCACTTAGATGAATTAGTGGTTAGTAGAGTCATTGTGTATCAAGGCAGAAAGTTCAGAGAGTTTATTAGAGTTAAAATAAAAAATAAAAGTGATATACCTGTTTTGAGTTTGTTGAGAGAAGAAAATTGCTTTGACTGGGTGTCTTCCAAGTTGAGCTTTTTGTTGCTTCCTAGCCATTTTTTGATTGTTCGATCCTAGGTTTCCTTGAGAAGAGAGCCTTAAATTGGGCTAATCTGTCCACCTTTTCCTGAAGGCCTGCCTGTGGGAAACCGTCCTGTTTTAGTTGTTTTGAGTTCCAAGCTTGCCTACAGAATACTGTGAAGCCCCACACTGTAAGGGAGTTAATCAAAGGAAAATCCTTCAGACATGAAAGGCAAGAGTAATGCAACAGAATTACGATTCTGGGATTATTTTGGCAAGGAACTGGCTGACTGAGTACCCTGGTTACAGGCTTCACATTTAACTTATTTTGTCTTTCAACTTGTTTCAAGGGGTAGTGCCAATATATATATTTTTAATAATGAAAAGAAATCCTATTGTTCTTAATGACCTTTCAAAAACTTGGAAATTCTTTTTGTACCAGTTTTGTCCTTTTCATTTTGGCAAAAAGGGCTTTGTATGTTTCTAATGGAGATTTTAATTATAATATTTTAAAAGACTATATTGACAATTTCAGTAGTAATGGAGACCTAACTTTCAGTTCCGTTTTTATTTGATATTTGCTGAGGACATTTCAATTAACTTTGCTAGTATTTAAGGGACAATTTTATCTGATAGAGTCATAATGGAGAGGTTCATAGTACTGATCAAAAGGCCTGGTCTCTTAAGATATTCTCAAAAAACGAGGGCTTTCTGGGAGACTGTGTAAACTTGAGGCCAATCCTCGAATCTGAATCTTTGATTTTGAGAAAAATATCTCAAAAAAATTTAAATCACTCTTAGGAGTATATATAGAGAAAGCAGATTGAAGATTTGAGTGAAGAAGCTCTTTGAATTTGCATAATCGAAGTTTAGTTTTTTGCAACATGCAAACGTACCAAAGTTCATTGATGTCGAGAACTTCTTTGGGTCTACTGTAATTTGTGCCTTGGAATTTTTCAGATACTTCTGATGTTAAATTCAAATAGAAAGACCCATATAATATTGCCATGCAATACTGATGAGAAGTGTATGCTATTACAATGGAGATGAGGAGTGATTGTATCAAGGCTAGTTGATAGAACTGGCATGTATTAGAATAAAATTATAATGGTTACAAGTCACATTGGAATGTGATAGAAGGTCTTATAAAGTGTACCAAGAGCTGAGTTCTTAAATGTAGTTTTTCATCGAATTAATGATAATAAGGTATATCGGATAGGGGATTTTGAGTGGAAGTAATATTAGCAATAGATAAATCTGTCTAGTGAGATACAGAGGAAGGGTTCTACTCTGTTTCTGGTTATTTGTACCCTAGGAATGGGGTGCATGAATACTTAGGGTTAAACTGAGTTGAGTTCAGGTTTTTGTGAGAATTAACTGTGCCTGCACTACTCTGAGCTGTCTTGGTAAGGGGGCATGTTTCTTATGTTAATTATATTATGAAGAGAGAATTCTTATTTAAATCAGCAAATTAATATTTAGGAAAGATGTGAAAACCTAATTGGGTTAGTTTTATTTTGAGAGAAATGTGGCAAAGGCAGCACAGACAGTTTTATGTGGTTGAGGAAGATGAGGAATCCTAGGGGATGGACCTGAAGTTCTATGTTCAAGAATTTATTGGGTCTGTGTGCTCAACTGCTTCTGGGCACAGTGCTTTTCTCACCTACTGCTGAATTGCATCCAATACAATAAATTAAGTTTTTGCAAGTATATGTTGTCTGAACATTGTTCCCTGGAAGAGGCTTCCCATGAGAAAACATTGTGTTCTCCTGGGGGCCTGTGTAAACTGGCATAGAACAATTACAGCTGCCTACTGCTCAGACTGAGTTTGCCCGTCCCTCGTAATTTCCCAGAAGTGTTGAAATTAGGAGTTGTGGGAGGAGGAGCCAGTACCTTCCCCCCGTCCCCCCCAACCAAAGCCGATATCTATAAAGCGTACATTAGGGAGACAAATCTGATTAGAGCCCCAGTTCTGCCTTTTGGCATCTATGTGCCTTTGGGCAAGTTAGTTACTGAACATAGTTGCCTCACCTATAACTGATAATCATAATATCTGATACTTATATGCTCTTACTGAGTCCCTGGCATTATGTCAAGCACTGGCCAAATATTATTGTTATTAAGTGAGGACTCTTGTCTTCTTTCACAGATGAGGAAGAAAAAATTGCAGGAGTTAAATAATCTGTCTTTGGTCTTGCTGCTAGTAGTTGTTAGAGCCCAGAGCCCAGATTAGAGCCCAGGTGTGTGGAATTTGATGTGTGTTCTCTCAACCACCACAGGAGACTTTGTAGGATTGTTGTTCACAAGGTTATGCCTTAAAATGTACAGATAAGCAAATGGTTGTAAGCCTAACATGTAGCACACAGTAAAATTGCAATAAATATTAGCCATTATCACAATTATATATCAGCGCTATATATATTTTACCCCAAAGTTAAAATCATCAGATAAGAAAGCTGGGAATCAGATAGGATAAGTTCACTGAGCTGGTAAAAGGCAAATCTGTGATTTAAATCAGGATTTTCTGACTCCAGTGACCATATCCTTTCTCCTCTAACAGTAGTTTGCAACATGTAGTGAGTGTGAGGATTTCTGAAGGGTCCGGAGTTAATACAAAGGCTCTATGAATCCATGGTTGTGCTAAGCTTGTCTGTAGATTGAATGTATGATGTCTTTCACACATGTATGCACTATTTCCAGACGATTAACATATAAATCTCTTGAAATTAAGAAAGCATAGGTTCATTAATAGGACTCTATAACCCATAATATCTTCTTGCCATTCTGAGTTTTCCCGATGTTCAGATACCAAAAGTGCAATTACTCTTAAGTGGAAATCTATGAATATTTTTGAAGTTAAAAGGGTTTTCACATTTGAAAACTTTTGAACACAATAAATCACATAAGTTCATAAGCCTCCATGATTAGTAGGATTATGCCTACTTATACATGAATTTACTAGTACATTATGCTGCTCTGGACAAATGCAAGGGTAGGAGCAAAGGGAAGCTCTATGTAGTATCTCGTGCATGGATATTTATGCACCATAAATACCTTACAACAGCTTTAATGGAAGAAAGAAAAAACACTTAGAGGGAATAAGAAGAAACAGCTTTGGTTACGGAAATGCGAATACCTAAATTGCTGGTCTCTCATAAGTTTTGATGAATCATAAGGCCCTCACCCTCAAAAAGTGTGTGAGAATTTCTCCCTCAACAGTCAGATGAGTTATAAGCATTTGAAAAGATAAAATTTAGAGTTAATTTTCCAAGTCACAGTTACACTGGGGACTATTGAAGAGTAGTAAATCCCTTTACCGTACAGGACGGTGTACAAGAAGTAAACAAAGCAAGCTTTTCCTTGTGTCTTCAATGATGTAGTGTGTTGTAAACAAACAATTTGAGATATCTATCAACCTTCTCTTCAATGCCACTCATGTAATTTTAAGCCTTACCCCTAAGGTGGATTATGCATTGTGCTCGTAATTTTATTTTCTGTATGGTTTTAGTGATTATTTAAATCAAATTTGGTGACTCCTAGAATGACAGTGAAAAAGATGAGTGAGTGAGAATTGAGAGGATCACTGCAGCCTCTAACTCTTCATGTAGGACAGAATTTCAAATTATCTTGTAGCATGAGTGTTTCTTCAAATGCAAACTAACACAGAGTCTACTGTATGCACAGATGAGAGTGGAACTGCTCTGATCAAAGCAGGGAGAACCCCCACCCACTACCAAGCATCATCTCCCCAGTCCTGCCCCCTGTGGCCTTCGAGACACCTTTGGGGAGCCCATAGGTCTGGGAACCAGTTCAAAAACTACTGCTTGGTAGCCTTTCAAGCCCCTTACAGGGAAAATTTCCTATACAATTATGTCCCAAACAGATTTTCACTCTAGTAGAAAGTTTAATGTGCATATTCCTTTCTGCCTTCTTTTCGAAGGCATGATTAGCTGTTACCCAAGAGCTAATAAATTTCTCATGGCCTATCAGCTCAATTGATTGTGGGGAACTATTTCCTAAGGATTGAATGCCTTATAATATATCATTATGCATCTATGCAATGAAAGAATATTAAAGGAGGGTAGAAAATTATACTAATATAAGTTACAACATACCTAATTGAACTGATGATAAAAACCAATGCTACCATTTATTAAGCACATTGTATATATGCCAGGCACTCTACTTACATTTTTTACTCACTTGTTTCTTATAGTATCCCTGTGAGCTGGACATGATCCCCCCACTGTATAAATGAGGGCATTGAGGCTCAAGGAGTCACATGCTAGTAGCTGGCAGAGCTGGGATACCTATATATGTGCTTATTTATATATTCTGCTAACATCCTTCAAATCTGTTTGTATGTTTTTGAAGGAGACACATATCTCCCCCAGAATAGTGCTCAGAGTAAAAAAAGTTATATTAACATTGATTATACTCCTGATAGAATCTCAAATTATAAAAATGAACTATCACGCGATTTGTGACTGAAATTATAATTTTAAATTTATTCTGATGTGTTCCTCAAGATATCATTTTTGAGGAATTCTATAATTATATCGTTAATGCATTTGATATTTCTAGGAAGCAAATTAACAATAGGTTAGGGTACGGGGTAAAGAAAAATATTAATGGGAACCTAAAGAGCTAACTTAGCATTACTGAACAAGTCAGTGTTTGGGGATTGTGTGTGTGTGTGTGTGTGTGTGTGTGTGTGTGTGTGTGTATGTGTGTGTGATTTTGCACACTAATTCAGAGCAGAGCAAGTTTTACCTTTGTTATTGTTATTTAACTTGCATTGGCCATTTACTACATTATAATGTCCTTCATCTTAGAAAACACCTCTCTTGATAGCATGGCTCTTGCAGCCAATTCCATATCTCTGCTTTTTATTTAAAAACAAAACAAAACAAAACAAAACAAAACAAAAGCACAGAACTCTTGGAAAGGATCTCCACTTCTCCACTGAAACAAGTCCAGCTTGCCTCATTTTTCTAGTCTGTCCGCATCATTTGACACAGTGTATCACTTCTTCCTTCTGGAAACTCTTTTGTCTCTTGGCTTCTATGATGCCATACTCTCCTACTTTACTGACTTCTCCTTCTCCTTTGCTGCTCTTCTTCCTTTTCCTGAGAGAATACCATCCAGTTCTTGCCTGATTCTTCTATCTCATTTCCCTTTTTTCTTCGTCCACTCTCTTCCAACCACCCTGGCCTTGCAAATTCTTGAACACACTTTGCATTTTCTGCCTTAAATCCTCTGTGTTTGCTTTCCCCTCCATCTGACACTTTGCCCTCATACATCTTCATGATTAACTCTTTCACTTCATTCAGGTCCTGGTCAAATATCATTACTCTATCCCCCACCAGAGCATCATTCTGAATTCCCTCACTTGGCTTTATTTTTCTTTAAAGAAGTTATCATGATCTGAAGCTATATAATTGTTTGCCCATTTTGTCTGTCTACCCTGCTAGACTGCAAGTTTCCTGAGGGCAGGAACTTGGTCCACCTTGTGCATCATTGTATCCTCAATACTACAATAGTGCCTGGCATTAAGAAAGGCTCAAAGATATTTCAAAAAGTAACACATTTATGTGCAAAGCAGCTACATGTGAAATGACAATGCTTTGTATTTTATACATATTAGTAATTCTCTTGATGTTTTAACTTTATTTGTTAGTTCTGCAATGACAAATTTAGACATAACATATGAAATTTGTATTTCAATCTTAATTTTATGACTTTGTACATTGTCTCTTCAGGTTTCAATTTTCTCCTATTCCTTTGTGCATATGTACTTTAATGTAACAGTTTTACTTTGAAATGATGGGGATGTATATTGATACATATATGTCCCCATAGTGATATGTTCAGGTTAGTTATGTATGCTTTTTACCCAAGCACAAGCACACACACAAATACTGACTCGGGCATGAAGCTCATGAAGAAATTAAAACCAGATGATATATAAAGAACTCAAAGGTAAAGCACCAAATCCTTCATTCAGGAGAAATAGTTTCCATATTGAATAACGGATACACGTATTGGCTTCCACAGTAGCTCAGATATTGCTGTTCTAAATGACAGCTAGAGCCCACTCACCCACTAAAGTGTTTAAATGAGGCAATTACTATTCATTTAGTGATTCTAAGCAAGGTCGTCCTAACTAATTGATAGGTAATTTCTTTTGTAACATAGTGGGAAACGTCTTCCTAGTAAGATAGCCAACGTCAACCATCAGAGAGCTTTGCTTGAAATAAGGTCCTTACTTATTGAATTCACTCCATTGGAAACTTCAGTAAAGCAATCGAATAAAAAATGTAAAAGGGGGTGTAAAAGAGAAAGACATGTCTTTGCTATTTTGGAGAAGAGTGACCATGGGTAGGCATTTCTCCAAATCAGACATGGTGATGCAGTCTGTCCAAAATTGTTGGTTTCAAACGGTCCTTTAGTCTCATCCTCTGACACAGTGGTTGTTAACATTTCACTTCTAGAATGTCAGATCACTTCTCACACTGTATGGGGGGCAATAGATATCCCCGGCCACCTTTAATCTTGTCCCCATATTCTTTTTATCTAATCTTGGACATTCTTTAAGTATGTATTACTTTAGTAAATAGGAAAAAAAATATCATTGAGAATCGAGAACTGCTAGAAAAAAAGATGGAACGTTTTCCATGTAGGAACCATATCATTGTTCAAATATCGTCCCCCATCTCAGTGTGCAATAAACACCCAATCAAATCAAGTTTGCATAATTAGGAAACCTCCAAACCCAGAGGTATCTATAATTGAGTCCTCTAAGTGTTCAAATGTAAAATGATGAAATAGCATTTATATGCAGACAATTTTCTTCATTCATGAATGTAAAGGAGTATGCCCATTGTAAGTTTAGCAGACTGTTTAAGATACACGTTAATTCTTAGAGAATGAGCAAGCCCTTTGCTAAGAATGGTGGATGGCCAGTGGTTGGCCATCTCTGAGACGAGTAAGTGTGGTAAACATATAACTTCTGTTCACATATAATTTGTCTGCCAGATGATGCCTAACCTCACCCCATCCCTCATCCTCAACCCATCTCCGACCCGTCCTCATTCCAGACACCCACTTAATCCTTGTTTGCCGTCCCAGGGGTAGAGATCCACAATAGGATGAAGTTCAAGGCTGTAGAGAGATTTTAGAATGGGAATAAAATGTCTGTTTCACACATTACTTGTTAATGGAAACAGCTGAAAGTTTAATGGTTTGTTTTTTGGGCTGTGTTTAAAATCTTCTACATGAAAACAGCTGCATCAGTGCACAGCTGTGGCAAAAAGGCCTTGTCAGAAATGTCATGTACATGCATATTTTTTTCCTAAACTATTTTGACAGATGAGACTTTTCTATGTATTTCTTCTCTCCTTAGGTATACAGCTATATTTTATAACACATGCCTGGTAAACAACTTTATGAAGTCTAAGGATAAAAATCTGATGCACCCTTGATACATTACTGTTCAAATTAAATTATATTATCACTGTTTGGGACTCCATCCACCTGGGATATCCCAGGCCATCTGTGTTTCTGAGCTTTATGGATTTAATATTTAGAACATTATATGCAAATCTGAAAAGAATTAGCTTTTCTTTAAAAGAGAATCCCTTTGACTAATTTAGGAGATGAGAGAGCAAATGCATGCATGGGGTGGGGGAGGTCGGCGGTGGAGGTGGGGAAGGGGCGGGAATCAAGTTTCATTTTGGATGTAACCGTAAGTTCAATAACCAATAACCACCCTCCCCTCACCGTTTGCAATATGATGAATTTTAAAACTTCTATTGCTTTTCTTTAATGTTTTACATTGTAAAATGGAAATGAGTATACTGCATTTTAATCTTTCTTATCTTTTAAAGTTGGAGTGAAAGGAACCATGTGAAACTTACTGTTACGTACCAAATCTTTTGAAGATTGGTCTTGGCCATGATTTAAATAGTTATGATGAAATTCTGAAGTTTGTTTAATGTTACTTTTAAATTTTTGAATGTACACAAAGCTCCATGAGTGCTTACTAACTGTGTAACTTTGGGTGAATCACTTAACCTGTCCAAGTGCCAATCTCCTCATCTTCAAAATGAGGACAATAGTATTTGCCGCACACTGCTGTGGGGAAGGTTAAAGTTGGTATGGATGCCTAGCACTCAGTCTAGGGTAGTGCCGAGCCTAGGTGGTACATAATTTACTAGCCTTGAAGGTCCCTGAGGTCCTGCCTCTCTGATTCATGGCCTTGAGTTTAGATATCCTTCGTACTTTTACCGATGTTTAGCAGCTTGCCATCTTTATCCCTGGTATGTCTTGGAGTGATCTGATCACCATAGGGGCCCAGAGCCTTTCACGCTCCTGGCCCCAGCTGATTATGGGTGGTTGAAAAGAAGCCAAATGCAACCAGCCCCTTTTACTTTGGGGAAGCTCAGACTATTCCGTTAGCCCTTCCTTCACCAGGCATCCCCCAGACTCATTAGAACAGGCCTGACTTGAGACCTTGCTGAAGGCAAAAACCGCAGCCACCATCACAAACCCATTGTATCCTGACACCAACCTGGATTGATTTGTAAATATGTTGGGAGAGAGCCTATAGTTACAAAATTAAAAATTAAAGCATAAAATGCAGTTTGGATAACATATTGGTATGAACGAGATACAAACAAACAAAAATTTGAAATTCTGCCTGTTCCCTTACAGAGGGAATGGGGCTGGGGTTGAGTGGGGTAGGAAAATAAAACTCGATACATATACACACACACATATGTACACACACACACACATTTTTTTTGTTTTGTTTTGGGACATGCATTTGCTCTCTCATCTCCTAAACTCATCAAAGGGATTCTCTTTTAATACAAAGGTAATTCTTTTCAGATTTCTTAGGGAATAGGGCTGGGATTGGGTGGGCTGAGAAGGTGGCATCTGAATTGATTGGGAGAGAGTCGACAAACAGGAAAGACTAAAAGTCCTTTACAATTCTGTAACTTTAC
Source organism: Rousettus aegyptiacus (assembly GCF_014176215.1). Classification (NCBI taxonomy): domain Eukaryota; kingdom Metazoa; phylum Chordata; class Mammalia; order Chiroptera; family Pteropodidae; genus Rousettus; species Rousettus aegyptiacus. Next base: position 26,402,979 of record NW_023416285.1, read on the forward strand.
CACAATCAGCTGTGTTTATTTTCAGCTAAAATACAGCTTGTGAGGGGAGCTATTTCATATTATGTACAGAAAAATAATTTGCTTGCTTGCCTTTTATTCTTGGAAATCTTTATAACACATTCATTTTATACTAAATATTCTAGAATTATTGTCTGGTACCTAACAGTGAAAGATCTCACCAGATTTATAGTTATTCTATTTGATATATGAAATTGATGACTGCACTTGAGTTGAATAGGCTTTCTAATTTTTGGTGGCTTGTACATCAGATGAGCCAATATCAGTGTTCTCAACTTTCATTGCCCATTGGGGAGCTTTAAAAAAAAAAAAATCCCCGCTGATGCCTGGGTCTCAACCCAAGAGATTCTAATTTAATTGGTCTGAGTCATGGCTTGAGGAGTAAAAGTTTTAAAGTTCCTCAGGTGATTCTAATATTTAGGCCAGGTTTAGAACCACTGGTCTCGATTAAGGATAAGTTGCGTAGGCTAAGCCTATAATTTATGTAACCTGGCAAAAAGCTCTCTTCCACTTAATTCAGTGAAGCCTTATTGAGAAGTCCATCTCTTCAAGGTTCCTTTAGCTCTAAGTTTGCTGTTTTACAAATAAAACACTTAGATATCACTGAAAAAAATTAGAATCTTATAATTTTATTGTTTGAAGTATTGTTATAAACAGTCTAATCTAAATCTATTTTTCCACAGAGAAGTACATACTGGTGAGGGAATTCAGAAATGTTAGTGCAAACCCACCTTTATGATTGGAAAGTATGAGTGAGAACGGAGAGACAAAAAGTCAGAAAACTTTCCTTAGTCTAGATAAGCCTTTCTTTCTTCCTTTTTTTTTTTTTTAAATGTGGTAAAAAACATACAATGTAAGTTTACTATCTTAACAATTTTGGGGTATAGGTACAATAGTGTTAACTATATATACATTGTTGTATAATAGATCTTTAGGAAATTTTCATCTTTCATGGCTGAAAATCTGTACCCTTTGAACAACGACTTTCCATTTTTCCTTCCCCAAGCTCCTGGCAACCACAATTCTACTTTCTTTTGTCACTGTCTAAATGAAATTGACCAGATTTATATAGTACCCAAGGATTCTATAGGAGAGCACCTTTTCCAAAATGGACAACAGTAGTCAAATAGCCAAATATGTTATAATTAAAATAGTTTGTATAGTATGATAAAAAAAACAAACAAACAAAAGTTCTAAAACTCAAAGGGTGATTTTTAATCCAGAAAGTGATGTTGAAGTAAAGATGAGCAAGTACATTACTTTTGTATCTTTTCAACAACAGCAATTAAAAACTTCACTGTGCGTTTTTATATTTCTATGTCATTCTCCCAAGACCTACCTTATAGCCAGTAGACTGTTTAGCAGTCCAGCGGGTAATTGCATTTCTGAAGGCCATAAAGTATAATCTCTTCAGCTAGTAATGACAGAACAGATTTAGTAGTGGAATTTCCTCTGGATGGTAATACGTGTATGACACATCCTTTTCCTGACTTTTTCTTTTATCTCCTATGTCTTTAAGGTGTTATTTTCCTGGGTCCAGATTAAAATTTCTTAGGTGTTCAGTATTTAGTTGGTGTGTGTGTGTGTGTTTGTGTGTAAGGGGGTGTGGTATTTATAAATGACTACATAGCTAGAAATCAAGCTGAAGTTTCCCTCTCTTTGATTAGCACTTCTTTGAAGTACTTTTGATTCTCAGTGGGGGGAGTCATCATGCTGTATTTCATGTTGAACGTGGCTTTGTGTGGCTGCAAGTTGGATGATTGGAAAGCATCAGGATCAAGAAAAGCTGGGCTGATTTTACCTTCTATGGACTTAAAAACTTTCACATGAGGAGAGAACCTCACATTAGACAAAGGATGATTAAAGGCAAAATTTGAGTACAGTGGATTATGCTAATGTCCTCCAGAATGTGGCAGAGAGGGTCTTATTTGCAGGGCTCGAAGGCTGCCTTTTTTCCTTAAATTCTTTTTGGTTTACAATATATTTTCTCTGCTTTTTAGTTCTTCAAATTGAGACATATTTAGTAAAGTTTGACTGGTGGAAAAGACATTCATTTGTGTATGTTGGTGTCATGGAAAGAAACCTGCACTGGAAGCCTGGTTTCAAGATTAACCTAGAGGAATTTCTCCTTTCTTTAGACTGAGTAAAATAGTACACAGAAATAATACATATACAGGAGAAAATGGAAAGTTTATTAAGAGGGAGCTGAGAAATGCATTAAGTGAGACACAAACATGAACTTAACTCTGGTGGAAACGTGGAGAACAAGAGCTTCAGGGACCTAATGGCTGGTCGTGTCCTGGGGACAGTGTACGGGAAGGGAAGAAGCAGCAGCAGAACCATAGCATGTCTGCTGGCTGAAATCTAACTTTATAACAAGATAAGTTTCGAAACCCTGCCCTGTCTTCCTCCTTGGCCAAGGCATGGGTAAATTCCTGAAATGGCCTATTAAATTTCACCTTCCTTCTTCTGGAGAAGGTAGATGGCTTTACCTAGTTGCTTAAAAAAATGAAACTCGAGGCTTTTTTTTTTTTTTTTTTTTTTTAGTGTAAAACGTTTGCAGTAAGGACAAACAAGGAAGTGTAGGATATTTTATCATCAGAATAATTTTTGTTATACAATAGAAAACCCAACTCTAACTGGATTTATAAATAAAGGGATTTATTGGCTCATGGTACTGAAAATGTCCAGAGATAGGGCAGTCAGCAGGGGAATTTTGATCTGGGCTCTTGCTGTGTTTCTTTGTGATTTACTCAGTTTTCCTCATGTCATTCAGCCTTGTTCACATATTGACTTTGTCCTCATCCTCTCTTCCTTCATGGCCACACTATGGCCTCAGCTTCTAAACCTCATTATCTTCATAGCACCTTTTCCCAGAGCAGGAGAGAACATCTGTCAGGGCCACTGTGTTGTACCACTCCAGAGAACACAGTTCACATGACATAGAGTGGCTCTTGGAGTGCTGTTAAGTGTCCCAGAATCCCTGGCAAGACTTGATTATCCAGTGTTGGCCCCAAGAACCAACCGCTGTGTCGGAAAATAGAACATCTTGCTGGGTTTACTCTAGGGCCGTGGGAGCCACCCCTGTAGAAAAATAGAGGAGATTAATTGGAATAAAATTGGAGATGATTTTTAAGGGGTAAGTAAAATAGTAGTTACACAGGATACCAACAATATACTGCTTTAGATGTTTTGGATGAGAACTGTTCCTTTCGCCCCATGACAGCTACCTTGAGCTCTCAACCTCTCTGATACTTTTCAAGTAAGTTCCCTACCTCTTCCCTTTTGTTTCACTCTTCAGACTATTTCATTTGATTTCTGCTTCTACTATTCTATTTAAACAGCTCTTGCCTTGTCATATCCAGTGACACCTTCTAAGTCTTGATATTCTTGACCTCTGTAGTATCTGATAACTTGATTACTTCTTCTTCTCCCTTAACTTTCTCTTCTTTTGACTTTCCTAACATTATGACTAGTCATCATCCACAATGATGACTTCCAGCGAGACACCCATGATTATTTACATGACTGAAATGAATTCTAATGAGTTTATAGCATTATTTTATATTTTGGCCATTCCTTTCAGTTTTTGAATAAATTTTTTTTCCTCCCATAAAAAGCAATTATTATAGATACAGTTATACATTATATAATGCTTTATAATATCATTATGAATAATTTGGAACATTCAGAAAAAGAAAAGGAAGAAAACGTGCATCTATAGTCCCATAACTGAGATAGAAACATTGTTATCATAGCAGTCTATTTGATATATGTACTTAGAAATCTGTGTGATTAAATAATTTTATAGAAAATTATGCTATTTAAATTTTTTCTCTATGTCAGGATCATTGTATAAAAATTTAAAAATATAGAAATAAATTTTATGCCCCGGAGACAGCCACAATTGGCATTTTTACATTTCCTTACTGTTACGAGATGTCATAAAGAGGTGACTGGAAAGTTAACATTTGCAGCAGGAGTTTTGCTAATCTTTTACATTGGAAAAAATTTCAACAATTTTGTCTGGCCAATATAGATTTTAATGTTACAGAAAATCATCATTCAAGTTCCTTTGCAATGGAAATAGTCATTATGCTACCCTATGCAGTTCTCTGTAGGAGGGTAAGTGATAAGATTTTATTTATTCTCTCAGTAAAATGTCTAATCATTTAAATATTTTCTTCCTTATTTGCAAGGCAGTAAGAATAGGATCAGTGGTTTTCTGAGCTGTCTATCAGTTAGGTTCTATGTGAACCATGGGATAAAGGGTGGGACAAGGTAAACTTCCTGATCTAGGGATGGACAGGAGGAAGCAGGTAGAAGCTGAAGGAAGCTGAGTCAGGCTTTCCTCTCCAGGTTGCAGATCTGTTTAACAGAACACAGTGAATATGTCTTATTTTGATTAATTTATATTTGCTGAGAGAAGTTTCTGAGATTTTCCAAGACGATATATATATATATTTAAGCGCTATGTCCTTGAGAATATATTTTGTTGTCTTTGTACATTGGCTGAGTATAAAATCTTATTTTTTGGAGGGAGGGGGCATTTACTGTTTTATTCAATAAGTCAAATGACTACCTAAGTTTTATTCTTTTGAAAAAACATCTGTCCTGTCTTCACAGGTATTTTATTATTTCTTTGCCATTCAAATATTTTGCCAAATAATTTTAGCTATATCCTTTTATTGAGTTTACCAGAATATGGTGAAGGTCTCTTAACATGAGAACACAAGGGTTCTATCTTCAAGTCAACAAAGTTTTATTCATTCATGTATTTAATTTTTGTGATGTATCCAGTTATAATCTCTTTGTTTAGTATGCTAAATTTTTACTTTAAATTTTTATTTTCTTTTCCCTGGGTGCTCCATTTTCTCTTTTATCATTATTTCTTTGCTTTTTGTTTGTTTGTTTTTTTAATCTAAACTCTGGTAAAGCATCTTGAATTTGTTCTTTATAACACTGATTTGATTTTTTCAGTTTCAATAATATATTACTGCCTTCTATAAGCATTTAAATTATATTATTTAATTTTAATTTCTTTCCATTGTTCTTTATTTCACATATATTTTATCTTATTTTGTTTGTTGTCTTTCAGCCTCAACTCCTTACTAATTTTCTCCTCCTCTCTGTTAGAGAAACTGTCTCCCTGCTGAGGATACCAAGTTATCTAAAATATTTCCAGCCTCCTTCACTATGGTTCCTTTGAATCTTCATGAAAAAGTTTCATTTCTATAGACTAAAGGTTTTTCCCTTCTAAGGCTCTATATTTTTTCTGCTTTCTCAAAAGACAAATCTATCCTTACTTACTATTTCACAAAACAAGGTGTTTGGGTTGCCCTTGGCCCTATTTTCTGTGATTCTAAAGGAATCTCCACCAGTGTACAGAAGGCAAGTGAATGTGCACATCTAGCCCGTTTCCCAGGGCCTGAAAGCCTTTCACTAACTCCCATTGGTTTTGTTGAAATACTCTTCATTTACCTTCTAAGCTCAAGTACTCTTAAGGTAAGTAGGACAGGCAGGAAACAAACCTAGTTACATGCATGGACTGCAACTAAGACCTTTCTTGACTCCCAGAAGGCCATATACCACTCTACTATCTTCTTCTAAATAATCTCCCATCCCTCCCCTTGTTCTTCCTCCCTGCCCTGACCCCAATAGATTCCGGGAAGTTACTTTCTTTACATTATAGAAAAGTGAGAAATTCATAGAGGTAGTAAAAGACCAGTAATTTTGTAGTCTTTAAAAAGCAAGGAGTAACTTTCCAATTTTCTGACTTCTAATTTTCTATAATGGGGAAAAAGGATGAACTGTCTCCCTAGTAACTTTTGGACAAACAGGCAAAGGGGAGGTCTAGCACTGGTAGTCTACTTTGTGTGTTCAGCTTGGTTTTAACTAGTTATACTTACCAGATTCTAAAATTCGGTTGATTATTTAGCCTAATTTAAAGTGCTAATTTAAGGTTTTGTCTCTTTCTATGTCTACATGATTATTTTTATAAGAAGTTCTAAGGGGTCTCTTTCTCAGTAATGAAACTAGCTACCCACTTTGGCTTCCTGGGTGTCATAATCCTCTTCTGATCTTGCTACCATCCAATGCATCTTCACTCTCTTTGAAAGAACATCTCTAAACCTCACTTTTAAGCTCCGATAAACTACCTAGAGGCAATTATTCAACTGCTCCTGGGTATCTGCACCCATACGTCCTATGCATACCTCACATCCAACTGTCAGTTTCACCTCCTTCCTCAGCTCGTTCTTTTCCAGTATTTCTCTCTTGGTGGGTGATAACAACATTCATCCCATCGCCTAAGCCAGAAACATGGGAGTCTACCTAGAATTTTATTTCTTCTCCTTAATCCTTCAAATCTAATAAATAATAATGTCAACTGATAGCTAGCACTTATTGTATGTCCTTAAATACATAAACATTGCTCTTAAACGTTGGCATATGTTAATTTATCTAATCTTTATGATTGCCTTATGAAGTAGGTATTTTTTTATCAAGGCTTTATCAGTAGCAAGGTAAGTCAAGTAAGGCACCTAGAGAACTTCAAGGAGGCACTCACTCCCAGGGTTATGCAAGGGCACACTTCACCTGCACTGCTCTGCTTCCAGCCCTCTTCTTATACTACCCATATTCTAGATGAGTTAACTAAGGAACAAAAACGTGAAATAAATTGTCCAAGCTCATGAAGCCGAAATGGGGCAGTTGAGATTTGGAATCTGTTCATTCTGACTCCAGGGTCGACCGGCTTAGTCTCTTGGCCATATATACTATTGGAGTTATTACTGGGTAACTTGAGTAATCAACAGATAGTTTATTTCAGTTTTCCCTAGCCCACATGCATGATTTGCCTTAGTTTAGCATTTAAAGATGGAAAAGAGACCTATTAGTTGGATTTAGAAGACCACAATTGGGAAAATATTGAATTGACATTAGTCATTATCTCCCTCTAGTACTCCCATTCTTTCATTTCTGATTCCAGATTAAAAGCCTTTTGGGATATGCATCTTTTCCTATAGAAGTGCCAACAGCCAGGATAGGCTTAAAGTGTCCTTCCAGTTCATGGTTTCATTGTGCAGGTTCCCATATTTACTGACCAGGAAAAGCAGGGTATAGAACATCACTCCAGCAAGCTGGCAGTATGTCCTTCACAGGAGTTCCATTCTCTTACTAGAGCCCAGTTATCATAGAAGGCTCTCCAGCTTTAGCTTCATCCTAGCATTCCAAGATTAGCCTCTTACTAAAAGGTCTATTCCACTGATCCCCAACCCTCGGGTCACAGACCAATACTTTTCCATGGCCTGTTAGGAACCGGGCTGCACAACAGTGCAGCCAGTGGAGTGGCAGGCCAGCGGAGCTTCATCTGTATTTGCAGCCACTCCCCAGCCCTAGCATCACAGCCTCAGCTCCACCTCAGATCATCAGGCATTAGATTCTCATAGGAGCACTGGTCCCTGGTGCCAAAGAGGTTGAGGACCACTCATCTATTCTGAAGCTGAACCTTGGAAGAGAGTGTCTTCATTCTTCATTTTCATTGGATTATTTACCCAGGAATGATACAGAAGAATTAGGGGGTAGTTATTTTCATCTTTTGATTAATCCAACTAAGGGAGATAACTTTACTCATGGATGATATAAAAAAACATTTCTCTGGCTAGGTCATGTTGGCCAGTAAAAATACTTCTAATTCTCTGTATATTCTCAGCTCCAAACATATTTCCTTTCTGAGTCTCAACAGGTCATTGTGACTTTTCTTTGTCATCCAGAGAGAGAGAAAATATATAATATTCTTTATAGAAAATTCTCAAACTTAGTTTAACACCAACTCATACTTTTATCTCAATTTCCTACATTCATTACTCATAGGATTTTAAGAAATATTCATGGAATTACACTGCTAAATTGAAAATATAATTGTAATAGTCACAGCCAATATCTATTGAGTGATTTTTTTTTTTTTTTTGTGCCAGGCACTGTTCTAAGCACTTTGTGTATCAACTCACACAAATATCCACAACAACCCTGGAAGATGGGTGCTATTATTATCACCACTCTACAGGTGAGGAAACTGAGGCACAGAATGGTAAAGTGTTTTGCCTGAATGACCCAAATGGTAGGTGACAGAGCCAGGATTCAGTCTGGGCAGTCTGGCTTCAGAAGCCATGCTCTCACCTACTTTGCTAACCTCCTTAAAACCCTACAGTAAGTCTTATTTGAGATGTATAATAAAGGCAATGTTCCTTAGCTCAGAACACATTCCACTCTAGTTCCTTACCTGTCAGATTTGTGAGTAACACATAGCTTCTTGCTACCTGTACATATAATACTCCGTATCTACAAGTCTCTATGCATTTTCTCTTCCGAGGTCTCCCTCCTCTTCTCTGTGTTGTCCAGCTGGTGATCTCTCCTTCTCCATCTCCTTCCACTCTCTACACCTCCTATGAATTATTTCTATCCTGGGCTAGTTCTTTTGCTTTGACATCTCTTTCCTTCCCATCTCCTTCATTTATTCTTAATTATCCCAGGGGTGTGTGGACTTTTCTTAAAAAGGAAAGATTGTGTTTAGTATCTGATAAAAAAAAAAATGAGAATGGTGACTTACAACTGTAACTCAACCCAATCCCATTGAATCATCCTTGAATGGCCTTCTCCAACTGTTCTTGAGTGTACTTTTGATTGTTGGAACCCAAACCATCCTTGAAACTATCTAATTATTCTTTCAAGTATAAAGAAACTCGGTTTCAGGGCAGTTGACTTGGTCAAGGTCACACAGCTAATTAGTGACAAATTCCAGATTAAGTCCAGAATGTCTGACTCGGAAGAATAGTCTCCGTTCTGTACCTTTCAAGTCTAGTTCAATAAGGGAGATAAAATGGAAAATATTTTTGCTTTACTTCTTGCTCCATATTTTTTCTCATGCCAGCAATCCATTTTCCCCTTTGGCTTACATTTGCAATATGTACGTGTCTGCCTCTCTTTTTTGAGAGGGTGCCAGGCAGATTCCCATAGCTCTCCTCTAATCTTTCTGTCAGGCTAACTCTTTCTCTTGGCATATCTCAAATTCATATCTCTGATTGCTCATAAGAAAACATTATGTACACTATTGTCTTTAATTTCGGAGGTATTTACTCTAATAATACTAGTACAGAAATACAGAAATCATGTGCTTGTCATGTGGATGGCATGTGTACTTTTATTGCCCATCATTAAAAAGAAAATATTACTTAAACTTTTGTTTGTGTGTGTACAGTAAACAAAACAACTTGATGTTTGGAGAAAATAGAAATGTAGATTTAGCTAGAAGTCAGTATTGTGGTTATGCTTCTTTTTCCATTAAGATGAAGCAGTAAAAGCATCTAACAAGGACCGTATGTATGGACCAGAGCACACAGGCATGTATGTGAACAAGTGGCCTCAGCAAGAGGTACAATAGGTAAAGGTCATAGGAAAGAAAGCAGCTTCACAGACATCAAGGAAATAGCAACTAGTACCGACAGCCAGACATTTCAAATAATAACATGGATCCCAGAACCACTTCAAAGGAAACTGGTCAGGAAATAGACAAGTCATGAATTTGAATACTTCTGAGATTCCGGAAATTCAGAAGCAGAGCCTTCAGATATTTGCATTAAGGTAGATCGTGAGCAATTATTTCATTTCTGGAAGTTGCTCAAAGCCTTTTGTGGAAACGGAAGACTAAGACCATTTTCTGCCCTTGAGTGATGCTTGTAAACTTAGAAACATGGACATGTTTTTAAAAGAAATCCTAAAATCATGAAAAATGTATTTGTTCCTAAAAACATAAGATTTTTTTTTTCTTTTGAAAAGCAGCACTCTATGAATTACTTTCTCTACCAGGTAATTGAAAATTGATCTCTGAGGTATTTCTCAAACTGGTTGTACCATTTTAACTTGCAGAAGTACATGCGATGATTTTTAGGTTCATTAAGCTCTACTTTAGGAGAATATATAGGCAGGGAGCAATAATTAATTTTAATGACTATAGTGATTTTTGGATCATTGTAATTAAATGTTTAAAGAGCTAAGTTAAAAATGTTATGTTTGGTACACAGCAAGGGAAGGACTTTCTTTTGTAATTTTTGATTTTTAGGGACACTGATCTTAGAATCATATATTCTTCATAAAAAAATGATTAAGACTTTTAAATATAATTATTCAAAGTAGTAAAAGTGAAACAATTAGACTGTGGTTATTTCATTTCTTGGTCTTGTTGATATTTGCAAAAATCATTTCCAGGACTATTTATTTATAAACGAGCAAAATGTTTCTATTCCAAATCCATAAAAGTGGACATCAGTCTTTCAGAAAACAAATCTCTCCACTGGCACCATTCCTAGCCTAGTATTTGGAAGTGAACTTCTGGTCTAAACGGACATAAAAATCTAGCTACAGCCACATCACAATTGTGTAAAATTGAATTTGCTGTTCTTTGGGCATACCTTCCCCAGAAAACCTCCCACAGGGAGGCAGTGTGGTGTAGAGAATAAAACATCCATCTTACCTTCTAACTTTGCCACTGGCTTCTGTAGGATCATCTCCAACATTTTCTTTACTTTTTAATCTCTCTTTTTTTTCCCTTCCAGTCACAAAGGCATCCTTTTCTACTATATAAAACTCATGTATTGCGGTCAAATATATGTGTCTTTTAATTAGAAATATGCTTGTATGAGAGATGAGGGGAATATTCTTTATCCACGTGTGAGCGACTGGGAGAACTTCAGTTATGAAGGCGCAGTCTTAAGTAGCAGTTGACACTGCTCCGTGTACCTTATAACCTCTCAAACATGTCAGAGTTCCCTATATCACAGGGTTTTTATAGGTGGTAAGGGGACTTTGGGCACATTTACTTGTTTGTTCAAATTCTTCTAAAAGTCTATTAGGTCCCAGACACTGTGTTAGATGCTGGGGATATAGAGATGCAAGACATGCAAGGAGTTCACAATCTAAAAGGTCAGAACGACGGCTCTGAGGAAAAGAACACAGCACGGTGTTACTGTAGCACTATGCTGGCACAGAGGAAGGACACCTGAAAAGGCAAGAGAAAGAGTAGACAGGGAGAGTTTTCTGAAGACATCAAAAAGACACGTACAAAAGCACTGTTACATGAGCGTAATGTACATGGGAAAATGAGCACCGGTTAGTGTTGGTGTAAGGTGTGTAAGAGGGACCAGCAGACAAGAAGATTGGTCTTTTCGTGTGGATAACTAATAGACATTAAAACATTTTAAGCAAGGGAAGGACATGATTATATTTGTATCTTTAATGACTTTGCCTGCTGATACCAAGATGAGAAGAAGGGTGGAGAGCTGATGTTGCCACATCAACCCATGTGAAACACGACGAGGGTCTGAAACTATGGCAGTAGAAGTGAAGATATAGAAATAGGATCCTATTCAAAAATATTTTTGAGGCGGAATCTAAAATGTCTTCTAACTAGTCGAACGTATGTTTAAGAGAGTGTGAGCAGTCTAGGTTGACTCTTCTTCAGTTTCTGGTTTCAATAGTTGGTGGAAGGTGAAGACATGCAAGCCATGACATATATGTAAGAGGAAATAGAGTTTTAGAGTTTTAGGGGTGATGAATGATAGTGAGCTAAGTCTGAGGTGTTGGAGCTTTGTAGATTCTCAACAAATGTTAGTTCATTCTTTTCTCCTGTTTCTTTATCCCATGGAATATTTGTAGATGCCTAGTAAGCATTAGACATATGAGTCTGGGCTGGAAATAGGTCAGCAACTAATCAACATTAAGATGGTAGTTTTAGCCATGGAAATGGATAAAATTGCCCAGAGACATGCATTTATGTAGAATGAAAAAAGAGGATGCAAAGGACTGAACTCTGGAGCAAATCAATATCAAAAGGGCTGTGAAATTATTATAATGTTGTTTGGCTTGCGAAACATGCCAACTGTATTGTGAAAACAAATAGTTTTATTCAGTGGAGCCCAGTAGTAACATAATTTTGAGATAATTTTTTTTGTAACAATACAAAGACAAGGGCAACTGAATTGCTGATATTATTGGTTCTAAAGTGTACTTAGTGACAAACCCCAATTCTAAATTAAGGCAATTTATGGAGTGTGGTTATGAGTTCTGTGGCAGAGAATATGCTTACTTAATTGATCTCAAATACTTGGATGGATTCTCTGCTATATCCAGAAAGAGTAGATCATGTTTTTGCAGTTGTTCTTTTGCTGTTGTTATCCTTTTTGGTTTGTTTGTTCAAGTAAGTAAACTACATGGAGAGAACTATTCTTAAGACTTTTTTCCCCCCTGTTCTGTTTGTCTTTATTTTCAAACCGAGAAGGTCATCTCCAGCAAACTATCTCTTAGAGGCTTCCTTTCTTCTCCCCAATTAAAAATTGTGGTCTGAATACACTGGAAGGAACTGCAGATACCTACTGCTTTGTTTAAGGGCATTATGGTGGTCGGCAATGGGACTCTGTGTGGCTATGAATTAGGCAGACTGCTGGACCCTATAGTAGAGAAGAGGGAGACAGAAGAGGCCTAGAAGTGGTAGCTAGGTAGTGAGTAAGAAAGGTTCACTAATGTGAGTTAAATTGGAAATGAGATTTACTTAGGGTATAGCTATAAAACAATGTAAAGGGAAGAAAAATTTATTTTTGATTTTTTTCTCTTTATTTTTAATCTTGAGGTCCACTGAAGAGGTTCCATCATTTGGAGCTTGCCATGTGTGTACACTTGGGTCCTCGTCCTGTCCTCATACTGCCTTGTGAGCTGCCAGAATTTGGCTTGGTGTGAATCCCTTGATGAGTTCATTTGAAGACATCTCTCTGACTTTGTTCTTTCTATCCCTTTTCTCTATAGAACACAACTTTATTGTAGCTCATCTTCCCTATTCTCATCGCCACTCCCAAGCCATTCTGTGCCTGAGCAGGTATCCAGGTTATTGACTTGAGTAATCCGATAAACAAATCTATGCTAATATGTATATGGTAAAGAACTAGAACTCCAGGGTTCTCTGCATATCAGGAGAACAAGTTACTAGAGATGGGAGCTATTGAGATACAATGAACTTCTCTGTCTCACTCAATAGGATGGCTTTATACATAGAGATGTCAGGGAAAGTTTGTAAAACTATGGCAGTGGGAATTATGTAGATGGATAACTGATAAATTTGTTTAAGCAAAAACTTGGACCTTTCTAAAGTCACCCCTGTATTTGAAAAACTAAATTAGAATTTTACAGACCTAGCCCACTATGGGTCAAAACATAGGAAATTAAATTTAACCTATAAATGCCTGTTGAGGAACTAAAACTTATGAAATGAAGAGAGTAAGACCCACCATAATATGCTCATTCATGTTGCTCCAGACACACTAACTTTCTTCTCTTCCTTGCATACAACAAACACACTCCTTTCCTCAAAGCTTTCTACTTGCCGTCCTATCAGCCTAGAGACTCTCCTTTTAGATACCTACATGGTTTTCTCCCTCCTTTCTTTCACTCCTTAGATTTGACCACACTGTCTAAAACAGTATCTCTCCCATCCCTCTTTATTCTCAACTCTATTTTTCTTCAGAACACTTACAAATTACGGAAACATATGTATATTTATTTGTTATTGTAGTTAATAAATACAATTCAAATGAATAAATAGTGAAACGAGCATAGAACCCAGGTCTTGGAGCCCCAATCCATAGAAGAGAAGCGATGGGGAGAGGGGAGGGTGGAGAGAATCTGAATGGCGGTATGTTGGCATGTGTGTCTCAAGGCAACATTGGAGGTCAATGCAGAGGGTGTAAGAAAAAGTTCCCCCAAGCCTGGAGCTGCTCCTGTCTTCAGCTCCACCTAGTAAGGAATAGAGACTTTTTGTAGATCCATAATTGCTTTAGGGCATATTCCTGAGAATGCGATGATTACTTCATTGGTTAACTGCAAGAGAGGAAAACTAGGAGACTGCATAGAGAGTCAATGAGGGCAGCAGTTACAAAAACTGCCAAATTCATGGCTATTTATCTGGAAAGGGCATGAGGTTTTCAGGAATGCAGGTAAATTGCTGGCTTCAAAGAAAGTGGGAGCATTTGTACTTACCTCTTTGGGTTGTTTTGTTGTAGATCAAAGGGTCTGTGTGTAGGGCCTGTAAAATAATTGTCACAATAAATGATATTATTATTATTATTATTATTACATATGGGTATGATTAAACAGTCTCCGCACTTCATTCCACCTCATGGATTTCCCAAATTTGTCCAGCCTATGGCGAGGAAGAAAAGTTTACGTATCATACATGAAGTGTATTGAGCTCTTCAGAAGCAAACAAACAACGCTTATAAATGATGGTGTATTCATTTTGATCACCATTGTCACTTACAAGCTCACTGTGCACTTCTGTTTTCCTAAAGACTTAAACTCAACGAAGTTCAAAATGTATTTGAAAAACTTTTTTCTTCATTTTTGAAGTTGTATACTTGGAAGAGAACTTATCCATATGTTATTAATTATTTACACATAATTAAGGACTTCCAACCAGTAAAAAAGCACTTTCAAAATTTATTTTCCTTTGGAAATTGAAGTTTCCTTTGGTTTTGTGTTGGACTGGAAACACTGGCATGTCAGCCCTATGCAGGCAGGAACAATACTTTTAAAATACATTTTTAAAATGTGCTTACCTGCATATCCCCACTAATTAGCACAGGGCCTGACAAATAATAGGTGCTCAACATTTGTTGGATGAACAAACCATTCGGTGACTCAAATTTTGTGATTCTAGTAGGTATTTGCATTCGAGGGTCTTGTCCTGAGTGTTTTCTTCCTAAATAAATTGTGTAATTGTAATGGGTTTATTAATTTCCTAGCGTTGCTGTAAGAATTTACCGCCAACTGGGTGGCTTAAAATAATTTATTTTCTCACAATCTGGAGGCCAGAAGTCCAAAATCGAGGTGTCGGCAGGGCTGTGCTCCTTTCGGAGCCTCTGAAAGAGAATCCTTCCTTACCTCTTCCAACTTTTAGTGACTCCAACTGTTTGTTGGCTGTAACTCTAATTTCTGCCTCTTCACATGGCCTTCTCTTCTGTGTATCTTCTCCTCTGCTCGCTCATAAAAACACCTGCCGTTAGATTTAGGGCCCACCCAAATAATCTCGATGATTTTTCTTGAAATCCTTAACTTGATTATATACCTGTAAAGTTGATTTTCCAAATGAGATCAAATTCACTGATTGTGGGATGTGGGCGTATCTTTTAGAGGGCCACCATTCAATATACTACAATGACTAATGGAAATTTTCAACATTTATAGTTGGATTATCTTTCTTTTGACCAGTTTTTCTCACTATGCCACTGTATACAGAGCTTTAAAAGTGTTTAAACCCGAGAAGGTTGAGGACCTGGTTTGTGTTTCAGTCTAATTTAGGTTAGAAGATCGGGAAAGACAAATCAACATTTTTATCTGCAGATGGGAAAAATACGTGAATGTTGAAAACCAGTGGGTGGAGGGAGGAAGCTAAGTAAGTACTCAAGAAGCAATGTTACACCCAACCCGATGATGTCTGCATGATATATTAGGGATGGGTATTTGAAACAGTAATTCGAGTGATGACAAATGCAAAAGGATAGTGGTTATGATGGTATAAAGGGGGCCATTTTGTAATAATCTCAGTGTTTCACCCTTTGAGAGGGAAAAGTGGTTTGTGAAAAGAACTGATAAGCCATAAAGACAAGGCCAGAGACTCCTGGGATCAACAGTTTGAAATGAAAGCTCCAGAAAGCATAGTGATCAGGAAAGAGACTTGGTGTAGATTGTGGCTTCTACATTGAAACCATCTGCATTTGATTTGGCAGTAGTAAAACGCAGTCTTAGAATGTATAAATATCAAAAGAAATAGTACATCAGCGGTAAGATATTCCAGCATTAAATAAGGAGCCAGTGAGAACACTTTTAGAATTATTGTAATTCTGGTCAGCATTTCATTGAGAGGAAATTGTGGAAATTGAAAATGTTCAACAGGTGGCAACTGCAGTAAGGTTTTTTTTTTTTTTTATTTCCAGTTGAAGGTAAAAAATTTTGCTGAAAAATTGAACCAGCATTGCTTAAGCAAAAGGATTCTTGGAGAAAAAAAATCCTGAAGGATAACAAAGATACTGAATATGTTAGAAATAGAACTTTAGCACAACAGGAAGACCTTGATGAATAAAACACTCAGTGTGCTGGTGAAGAACCCAGTAGTAATTGGAATATAGTTCCTTTTGTTCTAAGGCTTAATTGTTGAAATGGAATTTTAATGCACAGCCTTTTTTAAAAAATGAAATAAAATTTATTTATAACATCTAGTGGTAGACAAGTCATGCAAATGTGTGTATGTGTGTGTGTGTGTGTGTGTGTGTGTGTGTAAAAATGGAAAGCACCTGAAAATATGGAGGTTAAGAAAAATTAAATTTATATTTGAGACATCAAGGGAAAATTGTAAATCTATCTTTTCCTGTCTCTGGAACTTTCTTTTAGTGAAGTCATAATCAGACTCAGGCAGTTGAAGTCAAATAGTGATGCTATTGAAGATACAGGGATTTATGCAGAACTGAAGATATATATTTACCATGTGAATGTTCTTGTCTATATATAAATAAAATCAGTTCTTCCCATTTATGTTCTTTCGAAATGGCTGAGATAATGATATTCCTAGAGCTTCAGTTTCCGCTTATGCCTTTCAGACTCCCTTATTTTTCTTTTTGTCTTATATAACTATCATTCTCTCTCTCCATTTTCTCACCTCCGGTTAGATACAGGGGTATCCAGCCTCATCTTTTTTTTTCATTCTGACAGCATCTACGGTTCAGTTAAATTTTCCTAGCATGTTTTTTCTAGGTTTATTTTGAATTTAATATTATTTATTTTTATTTTTATTTTTTTATTTTTTAGGCAAGGCAACCCTTGGTTGACCTCACAGATTGCAAGTACCTTGTCGGTTTACAGCCCCTTATTTTTTAAAATTTTATGCCTAAGCACCTGGTCTTCCAAGGTGGTCTCCCATCCAAGTACTAACCAGGCCCGACCCTGCTTAGCTTCCGAGATCAGACGACATCGGGCTTGTTCAGGGTAGAATAGCCGTAGACTGAATTAAATATTAAAAAGAAATAAAAATTTTAATGTACAGTATTATAATTCAAGAAATCCATCCTTGATTGCTAAAAAATATAATCATCTTATTAATCACATGACTTTTTTCACTTTTAATTAATAGTGTGAGAAGGAGTTTCTGATTATGTCCCCATGGGATGCAAATCAACCCATTCCTCTAATGTTCTTTTTTTTTTTTTTTCCTCTCAGACAGCCTGCCACTTATTCTCTGAAGTGTTTTATGACCTAGAGATTTATTTATGAATTTTCAGACTCCCAGAGCAATGGTCCATTACGAGGGCAGCACAGAGCTTTAGGAGAGTACATAATAATTAATTGAAGAATAGAAAAAAAGAAATAGAATTCATATTTATAAGTATTTTTACATAAAAATTCAAGTAAAAAATTAAGCTTGACTAATACATTATTTAATAAATGGAATGGTGACACATGTATTTGCTTTATAAATTAACATATAATGTATATGCATTTTAGAAAATCCTATTGGTGTTTTAAAATATATTTTCACTTTATATTTTTTAGCATTAAACTTTAGACTTGAAAGGAACTTTTAAAAACAAGCAACTTATTTAATAATACCTCAAGATGTTGAACTTATTCAATAATACCTTGGGATTTCGAGAGTTTTTCATTTCTGACATATAAATAGACCCGCATTTCTGGGTCTCCAAAGCTTTTTGTTAGAAATTCTTCTTGCTGCAATACTTGGGCAGGGAACAGGAGTGCCTGGAAGTCTTGTAAAGAGACCCCTGCAGTATTGCCAGGGCACTAACAGGCTGAAACAATGACTGTTTTTTTTATGTCTACATCTGTTTTGAAGATTTTATGTATTATATTCCTTTCTCCTACTTTATGTTTTTTCCTGCCTAATTACTACATTAAAACACACACTCACTTGACAGTTTCTCTTTTAGTATGATGGTTCAGCCTAATTCAAATACAATAACTTGCCAAATCTTAGTTCTAGTGGGAGGTTCCAGTCTTATGGAATTTTTGGGGGTAGGGGGTTACTAGAGTCAAAGGTAGCAATGTATGACTAGATTAGCTTTCAAAATAGGTAATCTCTGGTATTTCGGCTATCGTGGTTTATCTTTCTGAAGCAGTTTATCATTTTCTGCTTATACATTTTAGATCTTAGCACCCATAAAATAAGACATTTATTATTTATCAGTAAATGTGGTGATGTGGTCACAGTGTTAGAATATTTTTCTGTCTTTTCTGCCCTTATTACTTTCTTAGTCTTTCTAGGTCAGAAAAAGGGGAAAAAACCCTTCTCTAAAAAGTCAATTCGTCCTCGCTTCACTTAAAAATAATTATTGAGCATATACTACATTCCAGGCACTGTGCTAAGACATGGAGCATGGAGCAGTCATCAAAACAGACCCAGTTTTCGCCCCTCAAGGAATCTGTAGTCTATTAAGCTACTCGGACAAAAAAGTTGTAAAAGAAGAATGTCAAGGTTCTATGAAAGTGCCCTTGTAATTTTATTTTATTGAGATATAATTGATATCTCAACATCATATTAGTTTTAGTCGCACAACATGATTTCGTGTTCGTATATAGTCTATATTTGCAAAATGGTCACCACAAAAATTCTAGTTACTATCCATCATAATACAGTTACAGAATTTTTATGTGGGTGATGAGAATTTTTAAAATTTACTTTCTTAGCAACTTTCAAATATGCAATGTAGTACTATTAATTATACTTGTCGTGCTATAATTATATCTCTGTGACATTTATTTTATAACTAGAAGTTTGTACCTTTTTACTTCCTTTCACCCATTTTGCCCACCCCGTGCTTCACCCCTCTGGCAACCACCAATCTGTTTTCTGTGTCTATGAGCTTGCTTGTTTGTTTTTTAGATTACACATTTAAGTGAGATCATATGGTATTTTTCTTTCTCTGTCTGACTTTTTTCACTTAGCATAATGTCCTCGAGGTATATCCATGTTGTTGCAAATGGCAAGATTTCTTTTCTTTTTTTTTTTTATGGCTCAATAATATTTCATTATATATATATATTATAACATCTTCATCATCAGTTCATCTGCTGAGGTACACATAGGTTGTTTCCATATTTTGGCTATGTAAATAATCCTGCAGTGAGCAAGGGGGTACATATATCTTTTCAAGTTAGTGTTTTTGTTTTCTTTGGTTAAGTACCCAGAAGTGGAATTGCTAGGTCATATAGCAGTTCTATTTTTAATACTTCGAGGCACCTCCATGCTGTTTTCCATAGCGGCTCTACCAATTTATTTACCCACCAACAATGCACAAGTATTTTCTCCATATCCTTGCCAATACTCTTTATTTCTTATCATTTGATAATTGCCATACTAACAGATATGAGGTGATACCTCATTGTGGTTTTGATTTGCATTTCCTTGATGATTCGTTGCTTTTTTCTTCCTCTTGTAAGATTATCTCTTTGTCTTTAACTTTTGGCATTTTAATTATGATGTGTCTTGGTGTGGGTCTCTTTGAATTCATCTTGTTTGGGATACTCAGTGCTTCTTGAGCTTTTACGTCTATTTTTTTTTACCAGGTTAGGGAAGTTTCCTGTCATTATTTCTTCAAATAGGTTTTCAATTCCTTGCTTTCTCTTTTCTTCTAGTAACCCTACAATGTGAATGTTGGTACACTCGATATTGTCCCAGAGGCCCCTTAAACTATCCTCATTTTTTTGAAAATTTTTTTCTTGTTGCTTTCTTGATTGGGTATTTTCTGCTACCTTATCTTCTAAATCACTGATTCAATCCTCTACTTCATCTAATCTACTGTTGATTCCCTCTAATGTATTCTTCATTTCAGTTATTATAGTCTTCATTTCTGACTAGTTCTTTTTTATTTTTCTATCTCCATTTTTATGTGTTTTACGTCTTTGGTAAAGTTCATCTATTCTTCCCCTAAGTTCACTGAGGATCCTTATAACCAGAAGAACGCTGCATCTGGTAAATCACTTGTCTCCATTTTGTTTAGTTCTTTTCCTGGAGCTTTCTTCTGTTCTTTCATGTGGGACACGTTTCTTGTTGTCCCATTTTGTCTGCCTTCTTTTTTCTATATACTAGGTAGGGCTGCTATGTCTCCAGGTCTTAGTAGAGTGGCCTTATGTCGTAGGTGTCCTGTAGAGCCCAGTGGCGCAGTTTCCCTGGTCTTCTGAGCCAGGTGCTCCAAGTGTGTCCTTTGTGTGAGTTGTGTGCGCCTTCCTGTTGTAATTGAGCCTTGGATGTTTGGACATCAGTGAGAGAGAATGACCCGTTGGATGATTGGTTGTAAGAAATGGCTGTGACAAGTGGAGGTGCTGTTGTACAGGAGCTGACTCTAAAGAGCAAGATTCGCTTTAGTAGGGCTCTGGTGCCTGCTCAGTCTGTTCTTTGTATCATCCTCATATGCGACTCTGAGTGGTGCTTTGGCTAGTCCAAAGCCTACCACCAGGCATGCTATCTCTGGGGCCTTCTGGAAGGGACCCTGCCTCAGGCCGACTTCAGCAGCAGCTTGTGCCTTGCCTGGGCCACCTGGAATGAACCACCAAGCAATCTGCAGTTGGCTACCACCCGTGCTGGCCTTAGAGGTGCCTCAAGAGGCCAAGCTGTGAACCAAGGCTAGCTGCCACTATTGCTGGACTTGGGCTGCTCAGCAAAAGGTATGGGGCACATTGAGGCCAGATGCTGCTTATCTGGGTTTGTGAACCTTTGAGAGATTTTAGGAAAGTCCACAGCATGAGCAAAGACAAGCCATTTGTATGGAAAAGCTACTGGAAGCAGCTTGGGTAAGCCTGCAAATTGGGTGAGACAGGGTCTTAGGGAATCAGCAAGTTGATGGAGACTCAGATATGACGTGTACCTGCCTGTAACTTCTGGCTGGGAGTGGGGAGGTCTCAACAAAGAAGCAATGGATTCTTCCAGTACTTCTGTCTGGGAGAAAGCTGCCCCTCCAGCCTTCACCCTGAAGCCAGATAATTCAGGTCCTCTTTTTACATCCTTGATGTCTTTCAAGCTGATGCTGCAGCACTGGAGCTCAGAGAGAGTGAGTTTATCAGTGAGTAAGTCCAAGCTTGGGCCCTTTAAGAGGAACACCTGGGTCTCTAATAGACCTACATCTCATTCAGCAACAATCTACTGGTTTTTATAGCCAGAAGTTGTGGAGACTTCTCTTCCTTGTACTGAGACCCTGGGCTGGGGTTCTTAACATGGAGCTGTGATCCCTTGCCACTCTGGGGGAACCTCCATAGCCAAGCTATTCCTCCCAATATTTAACCACCTTGCTCAGATATATGACCAGCTCGTTCAATGTCTCTGTCTCCCCTACCAGTCCCAAGGCTTTCCAGGCTATGTCTTTAGTTGTAAAACTTCTGTTTAGCTAGAATTCAGATGATTTTCAATGACGAGTATTCTGTAGTTTAGTTGTAATTTTGATGTGGTCATGAGAAGAGGCCAGCACAGCATTGACCTACTCTACCATCTTGACTGGAAATCTGAGTTGCTTTGGCTATTTGGATTCTTTTGTGGTTCCATATTAATTTCAGAATTCTTTTTTATTTCTATAACAAAGTGTCATTGAAATTTTGATAGCGATTGCATTAAATCTGTAGATTGTTTTGGGTAGTATGGGCCTTTCAACTATATTAATTCTTCCTATCCATGAGCATGGAATATCTTTTCAATTATTTGTGTCTTCTTAAATTTCTTTCATCAATGTCTGATAATTTTTAGTGTACAGGTCTTACACCTCTTTAGCTAAATTTATTCCTAGGTATTTTATTCTTTTTTAGTACAGTTATAAATGGAATTTTCTTAATTTCTCTAATAGTTTATTTTTAGTATATAAAAACATAACAGATTTATATATATATATTCATGAGAGTGTCTTTTCTTAAGAAAAATTCTATAATCATATTTCCATTGACATGAAGCCAAGGAGATTTCTTGGCCCCATGTCTACTACCCTGTTTCAGGCCATATGATCCTCCTTTTTATGTTCATACAAGTAAGACCATGATAAAGAAGCTACAAAAGCACTGCTTACTTCCTTGTGGTTATTTTAATATTATTTGTATCCAAATCTACAAGTGGGATCAATTTTGGATTATTTTAAAACTTTTTTTTGTGTGTAGGGGCATAGTTAATTGTTTTCTCTGGGAGTGCAGAATCTTTTGACAACTTCTTTTTATGGTTGAGATTCAAAAGTTTTATTACCCACTCTCTTTTTATCCATTGTCTCAGGCCAAGTACAGCAATGAATGGAAGATGATTTGAGTGTTAAAGTCCTAAATATAATCTTGGTTCTATAGCAAATCAATAAAAAGTTAATATTTGATTGTTTCTGGAACTACATGGAGTATACAAGTATATTTAATGTGAAACAAATATTTTCCAGATAGTATTAACATGTGTAATGAAGGATCTTCCTGTAATCTTCCTGTATGCACAGATCTATTAGCTTATGTATCAATTTGGATGATTTGACAGCTCTCAAAACAGAATTACTTCATTTTAATATGCTTTATTTTATATACACACACACACACACACACACACACACACGTATGTGGGTATGTATGCATGTGTGTCTAAAAATATCCTAGCAGACTCTTGGAGCTATACTCCATTATATCTGAGAGACAGAAAAAAACATCAGGAATGCTTGTTTTCTGAATGCATAGCTTATCTTACTAAGAATAGTTCTTTTGATTTTATATCTTACAAATGAGAAAGTATGAATTAGGTAATCCTCATCATGAACTTGTCTGTCGTAATTTATTTTTATATTGGCATTTACATTTTCAATGTGTTTGATAACCATAGTACAAAATAACTCTACTGGATATAGATCATTGCAAGAAAGATGAAAAATAGTCAGAGAAAAGTAAATAAAGTAGGTGGTGGACCCGGGAATAGAATTCAGCTTTATATTTAGTTTGTGCTTAATTACTAGGGCCATTTTACTTTTATTAACCATAGAAGAGTTTGTGCAATGCCATAGAAACTTGCTTACATAATTTTAAGGAAATAATTCTTTAAGAAATTTCTAGTGAGAAAACTTTACAAACTCCTAATTATGTTGATTAAGGATAATATTTTCCTAACTATGTGCTGTGGGTTCTTTGTTAAGAAAATTGGGAAATGTTGTGTTATAGAAAATGAAATAGATTTCTTTACTGTAGGATTTCTGAGAATCTTTCGAGTTTTAATGTGCCCTGTAACTAAAGGAGAAAAATAGTATATTGCATTTTTCTAATTTATTTGCTCCAAGAACCATTCTTTTAAGGCACCTTTATTCACATTTCATGAATTAAAGTTTAAAAATATTTATCTAGGATGGTGGCTCTTGTGTGCCTTTCCATTTGATATAATAATTTGTACACCTGAGAGCTGCTTCAGAATTTCAGGGTAGAAAGGTGTCATACCTGTGAGTGAATATTTTAGCCAACATATCGAGAAAAGAGATTTCCAATGAAAGAGATTTTCGATGAGAGACTTTATTATGAATCCATAACATGTATGTGTCACCCCTAAATTCATGTGTTGAAGCTCTAAACCCCAGTGCGGCTGTATTTGGAGTAAGGAAGTAATTAAAGTTAAATGGGTCATAATGATGGGATCCTTATCCTATGAATTTAATGTCCATCTAAGAAGAGATACCAGAGAGCTCCTCCTCCCCAACCCCAGATCCCTAAGTCAGTGCTCAGAAAACAAGGCCATTTGAGGAATACAGTAAGAAGGCAATGTCTACAAGCCAGGAAGAGTGCTCTCACCAGAAACTAAACCCTGCTAAAATCTGACCTTGGACTATTCATCTCCAGAACTCTGAGAAAATATTTCTGTTGTTTAAGCCACCCAGTTTATAATATTTTGATATTATGAGCAGACTAAAACAAACTTTAAGGCTTAAAAATCAACAGAGTTTGGTTAAAGATAATGGGAAAAGTTACTCTTTTGCTGCAATTATTGCCTGATGAGGGATTTTGTAAGGTAAGCTGAATGGAGACAATGAAGTTGCCTTCAGATGTGGAAGAAATGAAAGTGAGGAGAAGCATGGAAAACCTCATAAAAAAGGTTTCGTGTAGTGGCCTTGAATATATTCTATTTACCTTTATTGTTAAGTCATTAAGCATCAATGCTTAGGTGGCACTGTGGTGGTGGAAGAGCAATGGTGATAAAGTGGCAACGAGGAGCATGAAGGCAGCATATATCGAATATGTAGCTGTCCTCTTACATCAAAGTAGCCTTTGGTGAGCCCAATTGCCTCGCCATTGAAAATTAGAATCCTAGACCTCAGACTTAACCTCATTAATAGTCTTGCTTCTTGAATTAATTCCTGCTTCATGCCAATGGTTGAGCTCCCCATATTCCTGCAGAGATTGAGGCCCAGCCTGGCACTAGCTTGCATTTGCTTCTCTTTGCTAAAGTAGTCAGGAACTACAAAAATCAGACATAAGAAAGTAGTTCCAAAGCTCATTTCTTTTTTACTTTGGGAACCAAACAGCATATATAGTAGAAATCTCACAACCATCC
Source organism: Rousettus aegyptiacus (assembly GCF_014176215.1). Classification (NCBI taxonomy): domain Eukaryota; kingdom Metazoa; phylum Chordata; class Mammalia; order Chiroptera; family Pteropodidae; genus Rousettus; species Rousettus aegyptiacus. The sequence continues at coordinate 26,427,637 of NW_023416285.1, forward strand.
ACCTTGTAGAAGACCTATTTAGAAAATTTAACAGAAAAGGACCATAATCATTACATTATTCTCCAAAGGCAAATAGTTGTGTGTGTGTGTGTGTGTGATCCACTTGCATTGATTTTAAATAAGTGATTCAGTTGTAGAGATTGAAAATTATATGCTCTCAGGTTATATTTTATTTATGAATCACGTCAAAGTATTTAACAGGAACTTGTGGTTTAAAATACATCATTAACTCAAACAAGCAAGAATAAAAAAATAATTTGGCTTCCAATTTGATATAACACATGATTTTTCCAGGTGAACAAGAATGGACATTTGAGTGAGACTCTGAAGAGGCCAGGGTCCATGGGAGGATCTCTTTGACTGCCTCAAACACTGTACAGACCTGTCTTCACATGGGAGATCTAAAACAGTGCATGAAAGCAGAGACACAGGTGTCGACCAGGCCCATGAACCAAGCCCACTTTGTTTGTATTATACACAGTGACCTCCTTTCCTGGGGGGGTCAGATTGCAAATGGAAATTGAGAGCAGCACTTTGGAAACTAACAAGTGCTGATCTTGAGGTGATCCCATTTTCCTTTTAGATGTGAGCTTGCTGCATTTCATGAGGACATTTCAGTAGTGGGCTAAAGACATTTGAAGTCTCCTTTCTTCTATCAGTGTCCTGGCTTGTGTACCTAAATAGAAACCCGCAAACAAAAACAATATAAGCAAAGCAATTAAACATGCAGCTCATTTTAGGAAGTTTTTTTAAGTCACATTTGGGTGATTCCATCTGACTTTTGTCTTGAAGAAACAGTACTATAGTCTGGAATCTTGTTAAGAACTGTCTTGCGATCAGAGGCAACTCAATAAGATGAACACAGACAAGGGTACCCCATTTGGGGCTGTTAGCTTCACTTCCTCTTGCTTCACTCTAACACACATGTCACAAGAGTGGAAAGTAGTTACTTGACATAAACATATTCAAATAAGTATACTGGATTTCTTTCCCTGGAAGAATTACCCTAAGAAGAGAGCCTTTGGATGTGGATCAAGCTGCTGCACTGAAGGAACGAAACTAAAGACCAGTGAAAGTTTAGAGCCAGTGAAAAGATTCTCACCATCTGCTAAATATACTATTCCATCTTGGTGATTTAAGGAACCAAGAATGTCCCCAAAATCTGCTTTGGAAATCTTTTTCTTTCAAATCCTCTTAGCAACCGACGTTATTACTGTCTTATGGTGCAATGTGGCTACAACAAAAACGCTCATGTATCCAGGTGAGAGACTATAATAACAGTTCAGCCCTAGAGACTGATATCACATGAGTCTTGGGAGAGAAGGGGGGCAGTGGGGAGGGAAAACTTCACCCAGGATTTCTGTGAAAGGCGAAAGTGGCTCCAGTTTGCCTCTCCTCATTCTTTTCACTGAAAGGTATTCATTGAGTAGTGGCAACTGGACTTAATGTTGGTGGGACCTTGGCATATGGAATGCTGTCTCTGGCACAAGAAAGAGCCAACTGCAATTGGCTTTCATTCTTGCTATGAAATGTAGCAACACAATACAGAGATGGTTTAGTGCACTGAAGAGGCTGTGAAATTAATCTCCTTGAGTACTTTTCCAAACATCTCTAGCAACTTCAGGTAAATTCCACCCCCACCCCCTGCTTCTTTTGTTTTTGTCTTGGTAATCTCACAGGAAACCTGTCTCCAGGATTTTTTTTTTTTTTCTAGAGGCCAAACTGGGATTTCAACAGGGTTGAGATGAGATCTCACCTATCAGGGTAAAAGTATTTTTCTTACATGGTCAGTAGAGACCTAAGCATTGAGGAGAAAGGAGCAGGGGATCCATCTGGCCAGGATTTGCCTACTTATGGAAAATGCTAAAGCAATACCATTTTTAATTCAGAGATTCCAATGTACATTAAAGATGCTAACACATTAATCTTCACACCACCCTTAAATAGATAATCAGAATCATCATTTTCCATACATGAGTAGTTGCTAAAATATAGAGCTTATTTGTTTACATGGTACTTCAAAAAAGTTTAAACTTGAAATTTGGGCCACAAGCAATTTTTTTTTTCGCAAAATTTAAAAAATAAACATTCTTTCAAATTTTCAACATTGCTCCATTCTATTTCTCTCCACTCACCCCACAAAATTCTGCTTACCAATCTCTTTACAACTGTAACTTCAGGTGTCATTTGGGTAATAGTTAGACTTCTAAATACAGATGTCCTTACCAGAGGTGGAATAAAGGCACAAGACAAGAACTCTGGCTATGCCTCAGTCTTTGAAAAGGAAGAAGGTGCTGGAGAGAATGTAACTCTCACCTTTCTAGGGAGCAGTGATCTGAACTATAATTGCTGGAAACAAAGAAGTTCTAAAAAGGAAAGAGCTGTTAGTAGAAGGTTCTTTTTCTGCTCTTTAGAATGCTTCTATAAGAGGAGATGGAGGGCAAGCCACAAGGAGAAGGCTCTTGCAGGAGGGCGGAGTGGTTAAGATGTTAAGACTAGGAAGAGTTTTAGGTGCAGTCATGGAGTTGGCTGATGGTAGCAGTAGCTGGTGGTGGCAGTGGTGGCTGCAATGAAGGAGGAGGAGGAAGAGGACCAGGAAGGTTAGGTAGTACATATAACTGCTTTCACAGGACTGGGCACATGGCCTGCCAAATTGTTTGTACCCCAAGGGTAAGCAAAAGTAAACCTGAGGATTATGTCATAGAACCAAGTTCTCTACTTTCATGCTTGTGTAAAAGGAAGAAGATATATTTCTAGTTTTTGAGAAACTCTCAAAATCTTGAAAATCTCTTGGTAGAGCCAAAGCATAGTAGTTAGTAAAGATTACTCAGAACCATGTAGGGAAAAAGAATTTGTAAAACACTCTCTCTCTTTCGTTTTTAATTTTTTTTATTAGATTCAAATTTCATTGCATAATTAACTATTCATTTTCACATATTCTTATAATTCTCATAAACATCCAGTGACATAGATTAACCATTGTTTCTGTTTTATAGAGGAAGAAATAAGGTTCAGAGAATTGAAAGTGAATTACCTAAGGTCAGCAAGTAGCAGAATCAGTCAGATTCAGTCACTCTGGCCACCTCACTGTATGTCAGAGTCCCAGTGACTGTCCTATTACCTTACATCAACTACCATATTATCCTTTAATGTTGCCCAAAGGTTAGAACTGTCTTCAGAGCCACTTTGGACATTGGTACTGTGAGCATTATTCTAAGCTTAAATGACAAAACGAGATTTGTTAATTTAACACTGCAGAGTTTTGAATAAAGTCATATTGAAAATTCAATGAATAATATTCTTGCCTAACAAAAGTGCTTGATGAATTTTCTTCAGAAGTACACATTACATCTTTAAATGCAATTAAGAGAAACTGGGTTTGTTGGAATTAAGGGGTGTGTGTAGTAGATTTAAATTCTTAGGGACTAAAATTTCACATGGGTATTGTTTTAGAAAAAGCGAGAGGCAAATAAAGTGGAAAAAAAAAAAGAAACAAGAGCAGGTTCAATTAAACACATTTTTACTTGTGAAATAGATTTCCTTTAATCATTAGAGCTTCTAAATTCCACTGTATTTGGCAACATTTGGAACTTCCAAGTCTCTTACGAAAAGGACTCTAAATAAAGAGACTTTTAAATTAATAGAGGCAGCAGTCCTATATTAACAGACACTCAGGGAAGCACATGCTCTCCTGCTGATGAGGGTGTTTAATATGCATCGGTCTTTGCTCTGCACAGCACTCACTTTTTCCCAGAGCAAAGCAGTTTATCACGTGGGCCCAACTCTGCTAGAGTTTCAGCCTGTCAGTTTGGGCACTGCAAGATCCTGACCATATGTTCAAAAATAAAAAAGATCAAAGAGCTAATAAGTAGTGGCCAGCATGCCTGCAGTTAGTACAAAAGAAGTAACAAAGCAGGGCGGCAGCCTCCCTTTCAGCCACCGTGCTAGAAAAAGCCCCAAATCACTACCACACCAGAACCTGCAAATAACATTGGGAATTGAGTCTATAAAACATGCACTAGGTCTGTTTCAAAAAACAAAAAGCAAAAACAAACAAAAATCCAAATCCACCCTACATAAAATCAATGTTCTTAGGTAAACCAGATAGTAACGTTTATTTCACAGATTTTAAACTGAATTTAAAGAGCTTTCACAGATTGTTTATTTTGAACTCATGCAAATAGGGCAAATCACTGATGCTTTAAGATGTAGAGAATTACAGAACTTTGGTCCAACTCGTTTCATAGGAACAGAAACAATGTTGACAATAAAACACAATATTTTATTTTCTGGGTTCCACTCTCAACATCTGCCTGAAGTCTGCCATCTATAAAGGAGTGTACAGCTCTATTATTCTCTCCTGAGCAAGCTTCTAGGGAGTAATGACTGATGTCAGAGAGTAGAATCTCCAAATCCATGAGTTTCTTGGTCTCTTTTGCATTTTTTGAGAGTACAACCGGGAGTGAATGATTACAAAGGAAGACCACAATGACATAGTAACAGATGCGGCAAAGAATCAGTAGCAGAAAGGTTAAATAGAACAGAGTATGATTTGGGCAGAATGTGAAGCTGCATTAAATTACTCTGGTGCAAGGATTCCTCAGTTGCCTGATGTCGCAGGACAGATGTCAAAAACAACAGCTAAAACAGTTATTTGGGAGTTACTGGAGAAAAAAAAGAGGGCGAGAGCGTGCCCAGATTTTAATGCACGTGTGAGTGCTGGAGTCAATGACAGGTAGAAGAGATGTTGAGTGCTAGAGTTTCATGCTCACTCACCTTGGTCTGGGAAGCAAGTCAGGGACCTCTATTTCTCAGGTGCCCTTGGACACAATAGGTCTATTAGAAATAGTGATTTGTTGCAGCTGTGTGCTTCCATCCCATGACCGTCCACGAGAACTTAGCATCACAGAGGAAAGGACCATAAGAAACTCATAACCACTTGTAGTTTGTATTTTTCTAGGGGCAGAACTGCATCCATTCATTTACTTATTAATTCTTTTCACTTTCATTGATCACTTTATGAATGATAGGTAGTGTCAGCCCCAGGCAACCTGATCACTGGAATATTGAGACACACTCACAAGCCTTTCTGCTAAGTTCCGGCAGATACTGCAGTTTTTCTATGCACCTGCACTCCATCGTGTAGAATCCTAACTTCCCTAAAAATGAGAAAATAAGGCCTTATAGGCTCTAGTTCAGTAAAACCACTAGTTTTCAAAAAACAAATTCAGATCCCCAGAAACTTTTAAGTACTCACATGAAGCAGTCAGATGAGGGGAATTAAAAAGACCTCGAGTTAGAGGTGTCTCTAATAAATTAATTAGACCTCTGATTTTGAGGCCTAGATGCAGCCACTGTTTTATTTCCCCCCAGAAAGATGGTGACTTTGGGAACAACTCTGTTTCCTTTTCCTGGGGGTTTGTAAGTCTGTGAAAGAGATATCACTGGCCTCTGAATTAGAAAGTTTGCTGAAGTCTGCCCAAACAGCAAAATAACAGATTTGAGAGGTTCCAAATTCACTGAAGGTGATAAATGGAATGTTTTTTTCCACCTTTTGAGTTGAAATCTGTTTCAGGAAAACATGCATAGTTATAGTCAAGATTTGCATGTTGAAATGATATTTTGAATCAATTGGCTTAAATTACATTCTTAAAGTAATTTAATCTGTTTCTTTTTACTTTTTAAAGTGTTGCTACTAAAAAATTTAAAATTAAATATGTGGCTTACATTATAGTTTTATCAGAGGTACTGTCCTAGAGTACTTGGAGTCTGAAATAATTTACCATTGAATTAGTTTTTGGTCAGGAGTCAGGATTCTTGGGTTGTAAGGAACAGAAACCGCTCATATTTTGTCATGCCAAAATAAAAGATTGTTGTGAAAACGAGGAGATAGAGGATGAATCACAGTCAAGCCTTATGAGAACAGAAGCAAAATGGGAAATCGACAGAGATGTGTTTTCTCTGTCTCTGTCTCTGTCTGTCTGTCTGTCTCTCTCTCTCTCTGTCCCCTTTTTCTTTCTCTCTGGGTTTTCATCACTCCTCTCTGTGTATCTGCTCTATCCTCTGCTGTACAAAAAAAAAACCTTTTCATTGATTCTGTTTCTCTGTTATTCCAGTTTGCATGAGCTTTTGCCAGTGATGGTGCAAACTTTGGCTCTGACTCTGTGTGATCTTTAGCTCAGCTTCTCAATTCAAAACTTGAAGGGGAACTGGACTGACCCAGTTTTGTTCCTCTGTGACTCGTGAGATACATGGTCACCTGGATAGGGATGTTACATTCTGAGACTGTGGATAAAGTTGAGCTTGAAGTAGTCGGGTGGGGCTGATACATTGAAATATTGGACAACTATGTACTTCCTGGCATCGTTTGCCTGTTCCTTTGGTTATCTTCCATTTCACCAATATCGTCAATCTTTCCCTGTCTACTGGATCATTTCCATCAGCAAAGCAGCTTGCTCTAACCTCTTCTGTTTTCTTTAACCAACCAATTTTTGTCATTGCCCTTTCATACCACTACAGCTAACTCATACTTGGACTGTATCTTAAGTAACTGGTGTTTGATTCAATTCGACAAATATTTATACATATCTACTGGTCGTATGGCATTTTATGGAGAGTGCTGGGGGTATCTGAGGATACTACAACCAAGCTGAGGAGAGCCCTCAAGGGTGCATTCAGGAGAGCTCTGACTTCAAGTGCAAATGCACACTGTCTTCTGGCTCTTGCTGCTGGCAGTTCTGTAGACTTTCAAATGAGCCCATTTCATCGTAATATGTCTTGAAGGGTTTTGCATACCACATAAAATTAAGAAGAAAAATTTAAAAGGAAAAGAAGAAGCTAATGTTTTACTAGTATTTATCATCTTCTAGGATCTGCATTAGGAGTTTAACATAGATTATCCATTGAAACATCTGAAGTGTATGTTCTAGCTTTTATTTTCTGCATGCATGCTGTCTTCCTTATGAAATTTAAATCCCATATTAGCAAGGACTTTGTAATCTTATTACCATTGCATCTCCTGCAGCTAGCAATAATGCCAGATGTATAGGAAGGATTTAGTAAAGATTTGTTAAATAATTTAATGAAAGTGGTGTGATTGATTCATCATTGAGATTGCTGGGTCCGTGAAAAAAGAAAAAAAAAGGCTTGAACCTAACATAGTTTATCTCTCACAAAGTTCTGGGCATACAGACTGCACTCAATAGATCGGTTGAAAGAAGAGTAATTGATTATTTTTTTTTCTGCTCTACCTTCTCAATTGCTTCTTTTCTAGATCTTCATTTACATACTTCTGTTGTTAAACTTAATTCTTAGAAATAATCAACACAAACCTAGTAAGATTATTTACAAGATTGCCTAAAAACATTTGCCTCTGGGAAAGAGTATAATTGTGTTTAAAATTTTACAGGGTAAAAAGGAAAAACAATGTTGACTGAGAACTATAGTGGCCCAAAGCACACAGACATTTCATGCTTGGTTTTTTAAAAATAAATAGTCTTTAAAAAGGTTATAGTAATTTAGTGACTAGAATTAGAATTCCCAAGAAACTAGAAATGTTAAAATGATTGGACTTTCCCCTTCCTCTAATGATTTAAATTATTTCATTAGGGTGTGGGATCATAAATAACAATTTTTGCTTATACTCTAAAAGCCTGTAAGTCTTTTGATCAAAATAGTCCTGAAACTTTCCTAATATTTTTATATTATGAAAACTGGTTTTATGTGGAAATCAGGTAAGGAACAATGTAAAAATGTGTTATCTTCCAGAAACATATTGTAGGAGAACCCGGAGAGTTCATGTCATTTTAAGTCATCACAGTGGCACCGTGAAGCATCCCAAGTTCTGAAGGATGATTTTAGAGAGTCTGCCTGTTACTGTACCTGCCCTTTTGCTAAAAAAAAAAAAAAAATGTTTAACCCATTGATGTGCAAAGAATCTTCTCCATCTTTGAGGATCTTTCCTTAAACTTTGGTTAATATGTTTGTTAGTTTATTAATCACAAACCTTTTTTATTTAAAACTAAATCAGGCATTTTTCATTTTGTGTTTAAAGAGTTGTGGATCTTTGACAAATATTAATTCTTCTGATTTTCAATAGGTAAATGATTATATCTATAGAATTACTACAGACATTGATTGTTCATTTCTCATTTAAACATTTATATTTCTTACGTTTAAAATTTAAATATGTACCTAACATAATGGCAAACTTTATTGCTTTTCGTTTTTCCAAAGAATAGATGTCTTAAATTTTAGCTTTTGTTGATAATATTTTTAAATTTTTGGAATAATTTTCTGGGTTATAGCATAACTCTGACAGCCATCAAAAGATACATTGGTAGAATTTTTAATTGCTTAATGATGCATCTTTCACTTTAGATATTTTAATTCTCCATTTAGGTCATTTCCCATTTTAAAGTTGGCTAGCACTTTTATTGATTTGAAAGAGCTTTTAAAAATTATGGATAGTTAAGTCTTTGTATCTGTGTTGCAATTATTTTTTCTAAGTCAGGATTTTTTTATTCAATCTTGTTTATAGTGACTTTCATTGGAAACAAGATAGTCAAATCTATCTTTTCTTTTATGACTCTTTTTCTTTAGAAAGTGTCTGTTTTATGAGTAGAAAAATAAAATTTTCTATGTTCTCTATTTATTTAATATATTTTTCTTCATACGTAGCTCTTTATTTTACCTGGAGTCTGTTTTAAGAATGGTGTGATATTGTATTTTTCCATAAAAATATCCAGTTATTTCAGCACCATTTTTAAGAAGGTTTAACTTTTGATTTGAAATAGCAACTTTATTACATGCCTAATTCCTATAAATACATGGTTTCTTTTTATGGCTTATATTCTGTTATACTGGATTTTTATTTTTTCCCGCACTGTCTTTGGGTATGTTTGACATCTAAAGCACCATTTCATGTGCTTTTTAATTATTTTTCTTAGTTATTTAATTCCCTTTTCATATAATTTTAGAACCAGCTCTTAAGTTTCATAATATCTCTCATTACTATTTTGATGGATGTTTCTTTAGTATTATTACGTTAGGGAGAATTATCATTTTTAAAATTATTGAGTTTCTTCAGGAGTGTGATGTATCAGATATTCAATTCGTTGTTAAAGGACTTTACAAATTTCTGTAAAATGTTACTTTTTCCCCCCACATAAGTATTACACACTTTTTGTTGGTTTTCCTTATGTGTTCTGGAGTTTTGGGTTGCTGATGTGATAAACTTTTCTTCATTACATTTTGCAATTGGTTTTTGCTGGTTTATAGAAAAGCGATTGACATTTTTTTTTTTGATCTTATATCTAGACATATTTCTAGTTCTGATTTTCAGCTGATTCTTGTCTTTGATAGGCAAATATATATTATCTATAAATAATTATAATTCATCTTTTCATTTCAAATATTTATAACTTTTTTATTTTGGAGGAGTTTATTCCATTGGTAATATAGTTGATATGGACTTAAATGTTGGTGTATCATGAACATCCTTGCCTATGTTCTGTCTTTACTGAGATGTTCATTATAGACTGTTGGTGAATATCCTTTACAAAGCTGAGAATTATTCCCTTTTGTTTTAATTGTGATTATGTTAATATACTTTCCAATGAATGTTTCCTATTTTCTTGGATTAAAACTAACTTTTCCAGAATTTATTATTCTTTTATATTGATTAATATATTTATTATTTTGCATCTAAGCTTATAAATGAGATTTAACTTAATTTTTACTTTTTTGTGTGTGCTAGTTTTGTTTTATATGTTAAAGTTTGAATATAAGTCTATGGAAGGTAACTGAAGTGTATATTGGGAATAAGTGTGTGTGTGTGTGTGTGTGTGTGTGTGTGTGTTTACGTCTCTCTCTCTCTCTCTCTCTCTCTCTCTCTCTCTCTGGGGAGTGGATTTATGAGAGACAGTCTAGTTTTCTTAGACAATGAGGTTGGGGAGAAAGTTTGGAACTTGTATTCTGGAGAGCCCTGAACAGATCTTTAAGAAGTTTGCTCTTTGTTCTGTAGGAAGCTATTAGAGTTTAAGTATAATAGAGGAATAATTTGATTTGTGCTTTGAAAATTGAAGATGAAAAAATTATTGCCTTAAGCAGAGAGATTAAATATGAAAAATACAAAAAAATTGGACTTAGAGCCACCGAATATCATAACCATAAAGAGAGCATTATACGAATAATGTCATGGGCACGAAAATGAATAAAACAGCTATTAGGCCATTAAGGAGTTTTGAAAAGAAGCTTCACAATACATGACTTATAGCATTGCAAAAACAATAGCCAGACTGTTCAAGAAGTATTGCCTTCCTAGGCAGATACTGATGAAAATTTAACAATAAAAAGAATTGGAGTGTTTATTAGGCAGGGTTATACTTAACGGTAAAATGATAACAGGCAGTAAAAGGTGGGGGAGGGTGACAAATATAATTTGTCCATCAAATTTTATCATACAGCAAAAATGTAGAGTACTTACTCTATATAAATATTTGACTTGTGACATCACTAGAGAGTAAGCCCAGGAACATGACCCCATGCTCATCAACTGAAGAGAAGTCATCCTGAGTTGTCTCAGGGTGGTTTGTTGGCTTGTTCTGCACAGCTGCATTCCTCAAAAACCATTCTTCCTCATGAAATATAACACACATTTAGAAAAGTATACAAAACATAAATGCATAGCTAAATTAATTATCTCGAAGCGTAAACTATGTAACCATCATTTTTGACAAGAAATAGAACATTGTCAGGACCTCAGAAGTTCTCTCTTTATCCAATTACCACCCCGTTTCTGCCCAAAGGGAATCACTCCTTACTTTTATGGAAATTGTCTCTGATTTTTGTTATAGAGTATCATCTAATAATATGACTCTGAACAATATAGTAATGTTTCCTTCTTTGAACTTTATATAAATGGAATTATACATGAAATATTATTTTGTATCTGGCTTCTTTAACTAAACATATTTTTAAGATTACTCCACTTTGTCAAGTGTAGTTGTAGGTTTTTCATTTCATTACCATAGTATTCCATTTATCAGTTTACCATAATTTTTTGTTCATTCTATAGTCGATGGACATGGTGCTATGATTCTTATGTATGTCTCTTGTATCACATTCATAGGTATGCATATCTGTTGGGTAGGAGTGAAATTGGGTCATAGAGAATGCATTTTCAATGGTAGTAGATAATAAATGATTTTCCAAGGAGACTAAACCATATTCCCAAGAGCACCATTAATGAGTTCCTGTTGATCAGCATATTTGCCAAAACTTGGAATTGTTAAGCATCTCAATTTTAGCCATGTGAAGGCTGTGCGGTGATAGTTCATATCATATTAGTTTTCATTTTCCTGATTGCAAGAAGTTGTCCATCTGTTTACATGTTTATTGACCATTTGAAATTCCTCTTTCCAAAATATTTGTTTGATTCTCTTGCTTAATTTTTTATTGGATTGTCTGTCTTTGTCATTTCCTCATTGATTTCAAGGAATTCCTTATATATATCTTATGAGCCCTTTCTTTATTGTAGATATTAAAAATGTTTTTCTTATCCTCTTAACTCCTTAGGGTTATATTTTAAGAAACAAATATTCTTAATTCTAATGTTAATGGGAACTATTTTATCATATCAATCTTTACCTTCATGATTAGTAATTTTATTTTTTATTCTATTTACTTTATTTTGAATCTTCTTTTATTTTCCCAGTTTTATGGATATATATTTAATATACAACTTTGTGTAAGATAAGTTGTACGATGTGGTGATCTGATACATTTATATATTGCGAAATGATTACCGCCATAGCATTAGTTAGCACTTCCATCCCATCACATAAATATCATTTCTTTTAATGTGAGAACGTTTAAGATCTACTCTCTTAGCAACATTCAACTCTATAATACAGTAGTATTATTAGCTATAGTCACCATGCTTGAAATCTCTACAATTTGTTAAATTAGTGCCTTTTTTTTTTTTTTTTTTTTTTTGCCATTATCAATCTTTACTTTCCTTCAGATCTCAAAGTTATATTCCTATTTGGGTGTTTTATAAAGTTCTCTCCTTCTCTAAATCGTTCCCCTTGTCTTTCTCTCCTATGCACTCAATCTTCACTTAAGTTTTTGCCTCAGCTCTGTCTTCTAGAGAAACAGGCAAAGACAATGTGTTTTGTACTGAGCATACAGACACATTTTTTCCATCTAGTTTGATTATTTCTGCTTTTAATTGGTGCTTTAGGCCTTTACACTTAATGGAATTACTGATAAATTTAGGTAGTTTTTTTTCTGTCCTATATTCCTTTTATTTTCTTATTACCCTTATTGGATTATATTTTATAATATTATTATATTTGGAAGATAAACATTCTTTTATTAAATTTTTAGTGATCCTCTTAAAAATTATAATATGCATCCTTGATTTAACCAAAGTTTAATGTTGGTTGGTAATCTTAGCCTTTTCTTAGATACAGTAAAATCGTAGGACATTTATTTCATTTGTCAATCTACTGAAGTTTATGCTATTGTTGCTATGTATTTTATTTTAACCCACACAATGCATTATTATTATTGTTTTAAACCATTAATATTGTCTTAGCTTGTTTTCTTTCAAAAGTGGGCTTTAGACAAGAATTTGGGAATAGGTTGTCTGTAAGGGAGGTAATCCCAGGAAGAATAATAGGGAATAAGTAAAGGAAGGGAGAAAATTTAATAAAGGATGCATCAATGAATGGGTTACTATGGTAGGCAACTGTAGCTCAATATTGTTCTACAAAGAAACCATGTACATTACAGCTCAGAATCATTCCATGAATGATGATAATCTTGGATTATTTAGCCACCAAAAATCATCATTTACTAACTGAGAGTTGCTTCTGGGGTTTTGATTCTCTCATACTTCCAGGTTGCACCTTCTTGTAGCTACATGAGATTCCAAGGTGTTAGGTAGAGAAAAAGAGAAAAGGCACTTGGAATATGAATTTATCAGCTTGCTGGAAACTCTCTTCTATTGCTGTTGCTATGGGTAAATGGATCAGAGAATCAACAGAGTTTCCTGCAGAGCATCCATTATGTTACCAGTCATATTCATGTACCCTGTGTTATTTTCCACTCTGTTATTCATGCTTCAGGCTGGTGGCTGGCCATGATTTATTAAAAATAAAATGAAACAAATAAAACCTCAAACAAAATTCCCCACCAAAACCCTTTCAAGGGAGTGTTAGTTGAATAAGCCACAGTCCTCACTCTGAGCTGTTCCCAAGGTGATACCCCTTGATAGGCACTCTATTTATAAATTCGTTGTGCTGGCATCATGGTGGCTAAGGACAAAAGCTGGTTTACCTCTACTAGATGAGTTAGCTGTTTTTCAGGATCTCCTCTGCTGTAGATGCTCTCTGGTGAGCCTGAATGTGAGGCAAAGAGCTGAACAATTTGTCCGCATTTCCTTAGGTCTGTCCACTTGCCTTTTCCTCAGACATCCTTGTATTTCATCCTTTAAAGGTCTACAATGACCTTTCTTTTCTCCTTTCTCTTTTATAATGTCTCTACTGGCTATAGACATGACAGGGAGCAACATCCCTACATCTTTTGAGTCTGAGAATAACAGTAATGTCTGAAATTCCAAACAGAATGTTTGACTTGCTGTATTGGCTACTGGGGAACTTATCAGGAGCTTCACTTGACTCTTTCCACTCTGATGGCTATTACTCCCCAGGTTAGAGAAATAATGTGAGGGTTCTGACAGTTGCTAAATACATCCATTCCGATTATGCACTCAGAGAATGAGTGGATTTGTGGATTCTTTGAGCCAATTACACTCAGTCGAATATAAGATCATTATGGCATTTTGTGTTCTCTAGAATCACGGTAACTCTAATTCTATATCCAATAATTTTCAAAAGATCTAAGTGTTCCCTTTTCTCCTATGTAGTTGCCCTTGAAAATGAAGAACGGTTGTAAGTTTCATTGGGACATAACATGCATTATATAGTCTTGTTTTGACACCGTGGGGGTACTTTCTCAAGAGAACCCGACCTTATTTCAGTTGATTGGCTCTGGTTATGAGAACTGGTTCAGAACCAGAGTCAGATAAGAAATCATAATTTTCCACTAGGTTGATTAACACTGGGCTTTGCTCATTAGCTCTTGCTCTTTATGTTTATATAGGTTGAGCAACACTCTCACTGGCCGCCCATCTATCTTGCCTCTAAGAATAGGATGGTCTATTAGCCATCACCATAGATCCTAATGGTTGAGGGCTCCTAATTGTTAGTCTGGCCTTGCTGCCTAGTACAGTAATTATATACATGTTGCCTCTAATTATTGAGAGCTGAAACATGGCATTTGCCCTTCTAAAATTATATCATCTATGTTGACATTAGAGAATCCCAAGGAAGTCTCATGGAAGTATCTTCTACTCTTATTTCTGGACCACAGAAAACAGCCCCTTTGAGTCTCTCAGTGATGCCTCAGTGAAAGCAGAGTCCTTCAGTCCCTCCTGTGAACGCAGTCAACCGATAGATTCTCTGATCTCATATAATTAATCTACTATAATATTTCTATTCTTCGAAACTCCTGGCCCTTTTTTCAATATCTTCTAAGGCAGTCTGGAACAGTGGGTCTAGCACTTTATTTTATTATTAACTGGATCAGTTTTTTAAAATTGTGGTTAATACATGCAATCACTTCCAAATTAATTGAAAATTGTCGACAGCTGTGTTCATCTTCCTCATATACACGCTATATTTCTGAATTGTTGTAAAATAAAAGACAGTCTCATGCTTACTGAAATATGCTCAATAATTATCCAGACATAAGAGACATGTTGGTATTTCCCCTGTCTCCCATTTTGTTTCATCACTCCTTAATCAAGTCAAGTTTTTCTTTCAGTACTTCCATTCCCACTCTTTCTTGTCCTGAAAGAAGCACTTTCTTGATGAAAAGACTCCTTTGAATGAGAATGCAATCAGTCTATATCCCTACTCAAAAAGCAAAAGGTTTGTAAATGAAAGTGATTGAGGCTATTGCCCCAACATATGAGATATCAGTGAGGGTGGTGCAAAGAAATAGTGATAGCGTGAATACTCCTATTATCTCAGGTCCTCCTACTTCTTGACTATAGCTTCCCTGCCCACTCTGGGCCATATGACTTAGAAGGGGGGAACAGCATATAAGAGCATGTTCAGTGATATGTTTTCGAAAAGCAACTATACTTTCTCTTTTCTTTCTAATATTGTGATATTAGTTTGCTTCTCTTCTGTAGCATGGAAATGCACCACTCATATCTCCTGCTATGGGGCTCCAGTTGCTGTTCTTCTGGATTCGCCATCACGTTTGTGTCAGGACTATGATTCTTGCAGACTGTTCCCAGTCAATGACCGAGCAAGGGAACAGTACTAAGGCAAGATTCTGGCAAGATCTGGGGCTCTTCCAGTGGGAAACTTTGCCTAGGACTATACTGCAGTTCAAGACTCTTCCAGTCCAATTCTTCCTTCTCCCCATCTTTTACTAAATGTCAGACCCGCATCATATTTAGAAGGCTTTCCTTGTTTCTGCTTTCTTCCCTAATACATTACCTGCACATCGTATTAGTTATTCATTGGCATATAACAAATTATCCTAAACTTAGTATCTAACAACACGCATTTATTAACTCACAGTTATTGCGATCAGGAACATGGGCATGGCTTAGCCCGGTCCTCTGCTTCAGAGTCTCTCACATGTCTGCAATCAAGTACCAGCCGGTGCTTGGGTCTCATCTGAAGCTCAGCTACAGAAGGACTTGTAGGATTTAGTTTCTGTGAGCTGTTCTACTGAAGGCCTCAATTCCTTGCTTACTGTTGACTGGAGGCCTCCCTTAGTCCTTTGCCTCTTGGTGTTCCTACTATGATGGCTCACTTCACTAGAGGGAGGGGGGGAGGGAGAAAGAGAGAGAGAGAGAGAGAAAGAGAGAGAGAGAGAAGAGAGAGAGAAAGAGAGACTTCTAGCAAGATGGAAATCACAACGTTTGCATCTTAATCACAGATATGACATCCCATCACCCTTCCATATTTTATTGATTGAAAGCAAATCACTTGGCCAGACCACACTTAAGGGTTACATAAGGCATGAGAACCAGGAGGTAGGGATCACTGGGGTCATCTTAGAGGCTGCATATCATATACATCTAATACCATTTTGATGTCTGCTTCTCAGAGGACCCATGATCCTCAGAGGACCCAAACCAACACATCTTGGAAAACAACATTCTAAAAAATGGCTTTATTTACTGGGACATTTGATTTTAACAAGAGGATAATCTCTAATCAAAAATGGATTTTTTGTTATTGTTGCTATTTTAATATGAATAAAGGGGATTTATGCATTATAAAGAATTTTGTTTCATAACTGACTACAAATGGAATGAATGCAACTCAAACTGAAATCATTATAGATGGGAGTGCTAGTTCCTTGGTTAGGGCAGGTCCATAAGCATTTTGCTTTTTTTTCTTCCACATCAATTGCTCAAACAAATGCATCAGAACAATTCCTACTGGTAGGAGCAAATTCTTCAAGATTGGTGCATGGGAATGTGGATTGGTGAGGTAAAAAAAAAAAAAAAAAAAACTGTACATAGGTGAAAATATGCCAGGTACTTTATTTGTCATGACGAAGTGCAATGTTATGCAACTAACAAGAAATTAGTTTGAATTCTTCCTATACTAGATTGATAAGGAATTGTTTTTATCTGGGAGAAAGTCCAGTGGTATAGAAGGCATGTAGAAACTATAAAAGTATTGTTATAGACTTTTACAAACAGGAAAACCAAGACAAATAGCATCCAAATCTTTTCTTTTATCTTAATAAACATGTGAATAGTAGAATAGAGAGCAGTTTATGTTCCAGCACCCTGACCAATCAACTGTTCTTTCTATTATAATACATCTATTTTGAATCTCCGAATTACCTGAGGGAATTTGACAAGTTGGCCAGATTTCAGAGAAAAGTGACTGATGTATCAAAGGAGTAAAGGCTCTGCAGGAAGTTAAGAGCTAAATAAGAAAATCTTGGTATAATTCCACAGGGATATATTTTTTTTAAGCTTTGTCTGAAATAAGGAAGGAATAAAAAACTGAAATTGGGAAAAGATAAATTCAGACTGACTATCCAATCCAAGGCAGGGAGTTGAGGATTATTAAAGGAAATAGTGAAAGTTCATTATATGAGACAATGAAAACCTAGCCCAGCTGTGGTGTTCCAGCATGCACCCAGAGTAATCCTATCTGGGCTCCAGGGAGTAGCCTGACCTGGGTAACAATTTCCCGCTTTAACTTAGAATCTCTATTACTGCATTAATTTTGTGGGTTGGCTCCAGGCATAAAATAGTTTGCAATGGTGACTGTCTGTTATTTCCTGTCATTGAATTTGTATTTCTGTGAGCTGCCTCATGTTCAGGGCTGCTAAAATCTTCTACCTGCCTCACAGCTCTGGGGAATCTAATAGACATTTTCATGCTACAGTATGGACAGCTTACACAATAAAAAGCTTGTGTTGGGCTTTGTGGTGTTCATGCCAAGAATATTTATCACTTATTGTTACCTGTGGGTTCGGATTGATACAGGAATGTCCTTGTTCAAAAACTCTCCCATGTGACCAAATATATATATATAATATGGGATACAGCCTTTTTTTTACAAAGTGAAAGATTTAGTGCTAAAATAATAGGGAAACAGCTCCTGAGTGTGAATGATAGTTTTGGTCAGCAATGTATATAAATGACAGATGAGAGGTGGGATGACTTTCCTTTCATGAGGGTTTATGCAACCAGTTTATTATTATTGTACAAAAATTCACCTCTATTTGCTTGGAGTTTGAACTCAAGCCTCAATTCCTTAGGGCTCTATTTTGCTCTACTCTATAGGAGACTAACTGGAAAGCCTGAGTTCCAGCTGTGTAAGCTACTGTTGACCTTAGCCCTCAGGGTGGCTCAGGGTACCTGAAGCTCCTGGACAGTCACCTTGGGCTGGAGGTGACTAGTCCATTTTTCTCAGTGTCTGCCATACGACCATCATTATGTAGACATACTGTGCCACATGCAAGTCTGGGCAGTCCTGCTCTTTTCTGTGTATAATCCTTCTAGATCATTTTAATGCCTTGGAACATACAAAGAAAAGTCAAGAGTCAGATGTGTTATATTTCTCTTTATTGACTCTGTTTCCAACAATCTGCTTTCTTCCAACTGGATCTTGCATCTTCTCAGACATAAAAATATGTATGTCCATTTCTGAGTTCTGAACATTTCTAATGATAATAAGCCTCCAATTTGACTTTATTTCAAAAGATCTTCTTTAGCTAAAATAACTTATATCCCAGTTTATGATGCAGTAGAAAAATAAAATTCCAGATCAGAAATTTTGAGATCTAGCTAGACTTCTTGCTATTGGACAAATTGCCTAACCGCTCTGGGCTTCATCTTTAAAAAAGCAAAAAGTCAATGATCTCCAATGGCCTTTCAAGCACTATGCATCTATGGAAACTCAATTTAGTCATGCTACCATCTGGTTATTAGTGTTATTGCAAATGATTCATGATCGTATAACATATAAAAGCACTGTAAATATTAAAATATATATTTCTATTGCAGACAGTGTAGGGTTTAAATAGTCAACACATGAGTAGATACTTCATCTTAGGCACTGTGCTTGTGATAGGGATGCAAAGTGACTAACTTGTAGCCCTTGCTCCTAAGAAGTTCATGTTCTGGTGGTGACAGACGATTAACAGAAAGTTACGTTCTATATGGTGAGTTGATGATAGAGATGATATCTCCATTCAAGCTGCTTCACCAAGGCAGGTATGGATGCAACCTCCCAGAGTTGCCTTTGGTTTGACAAAGGGATATGAGGAAGACAAAGGCCTGGGAGCTGCTTCTTCTTGACTCAGCTGGTTCCACATGCATACTCCCTGTCACCGTGGCCGAAGCCCTGTCTTTACCCCAGTGATCAGAATGGACCAGATCACATAGCACCTTGGTGCAATCCTTCGTTACGTTAGAGAAGATCCCCTCTGGGTGTGAAAGGTGGGTAAGCGTTTTAATGTCTATGTACGAAAGTTCACCTTGCACAAAACACTGATATATGAAAGTCACGGATTGTGGATGGCCTGTACTTGCCATCTGTTACTTGGCTTTCAGGAAACGGGTACTATTATATTTAACTTTTGAATTATTTAGGGCAAATGTAGCAGTTCAGGAGATAATGATTACTATCAGGAATTAATGCTGTAGAAACAGGAAAACCTTAACATTTTGAAAGGAAGGAGAAAAGTTCTTTGAGTAATAAAAAAAATTGAATTGAGAATATTTTTTAAATGCACCTTTGTTATTTCCAAGTAAACGACATATCCAATACTTCCAGGAAATAGTACCAACAGCTGTTAAGAGTCTAGGTACTTCACTCATCACCTTCTTGGGCTGGGATCTGGTGTTTACCACTTCTTGTTTGAGCTGGGCCCATTTTTAAAAAGCTTTAATTTCTCTCTCCCTCAGCGTTTTATCTGTGGAAATGTAGGTTTGTAATAGAATGTATCTAACAGAGGATTAAGTGAACCATGTATGTTAAGCCCTCAACAAATGTTTGGCTTTAGAAAGCACTCAATAAGTTAGCCTTGGTAGTGGCCTTAATGGAGGCCTTTCCTCCACCCACTTTCACATCTAGCATTTCATTTGATCTAATTTCACCACAAAATGTTAGGTGGATTTTGTTAATGGTGGCCTAGAAAGGTGAAGTGATTTGTCTAAGGAGAAACAGCTGATTTATGTACAAATTGTGTTCTTTCAAGCCCCAGAAATCTCACAATAAAAGAGATTAAAAATTATGGCTTGCTGATTCTTTTAGACCTTCACATTTCCTATCAAATCTTAGCCTAGAGAGATGTTTTTATTCAATTTCCATAGCTGCCATTTACCATTAGCTCTAGTGCAGTGACTTATCGGCCCCTCGCTCTGGCTGGGCAGTGAGTTCCTTGAGGTCAGGACTGTGGCAGGTTTGTATGTAACTCTTTTGTCTTCTACAGCAAGTGCTCAGCCAGGGTTCTGTCCCAGTTGGTTTGACAACTATGCCTGTGATCTTAAATACAATCTAAAGTCTGTGGTTGGTAAATAACAGAATAATTTGGATTAAAGAGAAAGTTGTACTGCAATTTTCCTAAGCAAGAGGAGCCAAATGATGGAAGGAGGGTTATAACTTTCATCAGGAAAGGAAACACCACAACTCAGTTTTTACACAGGTAGGAGAAGCCATTTCAGCTCTATTTCAAGAAAGTTCAAGATGAGCCCTTGTACTGTGGTTCCCTCCTCAGAAAGCAGCACCTCTCGAGTTGCAGGATGCTGAGCTCTTATTGTCAGAGCTCCCCCTGTATCTGCACCCTGACTCCAAATTCTTGTGCACTTTTAACACCCCCTGACGTGGCCTGCCCCCCGAGGTCATGTTTACTGTTTGTTATTTTTGCCAGTTACCGCTCAAGGTAACAATGATTATTTTTGTTACTCCTCTGTTCACAAACTTGCATAGAATTTGAGTGATGGGTTGCAACTCTATTTTTCCCATGAGCCTATTATTTTTAGTGAGCAGGGTGCAAGATTTGTCAGGGCATATATACAAGTGCTATAAAAGAAAGGCCTGTAAAATCACTCTCAATTTTCAATACAATCCCATGTCCCTTTTTTGAAACAGCGAAGTCAGTGACATTTTGAGATTTAAATATATATATTTAGATTTTAGAAAAGCAATAGGTGCATAGATTATATATTTCATCCATAGCCAGCGCAGTGCAATCAAATTCATTATAGTAAGTGGGATGAATGAAAATTGGAAATAGCTTCATGTTAGTTTAGTCACATTTTGCCATCAAATGAGTTGTGAAAAGCACTTTTGATTTTTAGAGCTTTGTGGAATTTGGAATTGACTGCCTGGGCATCTCTCATGGCCACCTCCTTTCTGCTGCTCCAACTTCATTGTCGCCTGGAGCACCGTGAAAGCTGGCCTCTCAGAGAGGCATCTGGCTTCCTGGGCTGCCTCTGGGGAAAGAGAGAATGAGCTGCTAACTTCAGGATTTCCGCAGTGTGTCTGGTAACTCTACCACAACTTTCCGTTGGATGTCCCATCCTGGCTATGGAAGGGAAAATAAGGACACTGCATTTGACCGTCTCTCCCTGTCCACCTCTTCCTCTTGGCTCCTTTTCCCCACTCCAGAAGGGCTTTCTCCCTCGTGCCCAAGGGAGACTTCTCTTATGTCATATGGTCTTCCTGTGTTTTCCTACAACTTACATTAAAACCACTTAGAATTAAGTTCACATATTTAGTAAGAGAATTTTTTAATGAAGTCCCATTAGAATTTCATCAAAAAACACATTCAAGAGAAACTGATAACACGGCATGAGCATCAGGGGTAGCATTCTATAGGATTTTTAATATTTGTTAGATTTCATGCTGTATATGAGTCAAGTTGTTTCAAATTAAAAAAAACAGAAGAATTTAAGAATGAAAACTGACTTCTGTATCAATCTGTTTGGCTGCTATAACAAACTACGACATACGGGGTAGTTTATAAACAACATTTATTTCTCACAGTTCTGGAGCCTGGACATCCAAGATCAAGGCGCTGGTGGATTTGCTGCCTTGTGAGAGTCCACTTCCTCATAGATGGCCATCTTCTCACTATAACCTCACACAGTGGAAGGGGCTAGGGAGCTCTGTAGGGTCCCTTATATAAAAGCACTAATCACCTTCCAAAAACTGCCCCCCTAAAAAAAAATACCACCACCCTTGGAGGTTAGAGTTTCAACATATAAATGTTTGTGGGGGACACAAAATTTCAATCTATAGCAACTTCTTTCTTAAGTTGGACTTCACTTTCCCAAGGACTAGAGATCATCCAAAACAAAAATAATTTAGTTCAGTATTCAAAAATATTAAACCATTTTAATCAGCATGATAGTGTTTAAAAGTAAATCACATGACTACATGTATATGTGTTATGTATATGCATGTGTTTTTGTGTATGTATATTTTTTATATATATATATACACATACAAATATGTATTTATATTGTGGCATAGAACATTTCTTGATTATATCAAAGTTCATGACAAAGTTCATGAGCCTTTATCATCACCTTTTAGCATAAGAGCCATTTTACCTATTAACCATTTAAAAATTTTATGGGCATCCCCATTTTAGGAGTATTCTAGCTACATGAGTAGTAAATTGCGAATATTTTATTTAGCAGTGAAATAGTGTTCTCCAGTTCTCTCCATCTTCTGGTGTCTTCTTTAAACTACTATTTAATGAATTCTAGAAGTAACATATTTTTAAAGTGGAGGTATCAGCCGGGGTATCTTGTGCTTCCTCAAAACTTCAAAAATCAGCACTACTTATCACACACACGTACATATATGCACTCACACATTGGCAAACTAAAAGTAAACCACTCAGCCTCTTTTTGCGAGGGTTGGCAGTTAGGTAGTTCATCTATGAGATGAAATATTGACCTAAATTTTGGAAATGGGGATAGGAAGGTACTAAGGGAGTTGCTATGCTGAAATAATAAAGTTCAAGTAACATACAACTTTCAGGAACAAATCCCTTTAGTAACTATGGGACTGTTTGTGTAAGGAGGACACAATGTCTACTCATCATTAAAATGATCGCTTCAATACACATTATCTGTGAGAAGTGAACAAAACTTACTGCCAACATTTGCAAGATAAAATATGTGGCCCGACAACCACAGGAAGAAGAACTATTTCCCTTGATTTTCTCCTCTAGCCATAATAATATTAGAGGGATCAGAGATTTTGATCCTCGCTTCCTGTTAATATGAAGGGAGGATATGATGGGTCCTGACAAATAAACCCACGTGTTTTAAATACAGTATGTTGGAACCTTGAAATAGGGACATCCTAATACTATTTCATTGTAAGAATGAAAAGCAGAAATGCAAAAAAGGAGGATACTTGTTTGCCACTGTGCTGGAGGGGGATTTATATTTTAGTTTCAACACATGGTGGAGACTCTTTTTTAGACTGTTTCAAAGCAAACCAGGATAATAGGTCCATTTTCATCATTTAATAAGGGATTATTTAATGAAGTTCTATTAGAATCTAATCATCAAGAGAAACTGGTACCAGAGCAGAGGCATCGGGGGTAGCATTCTATAGTATCTGTCATATTTGTTGAAAGTTGTTCTTTCACATACATCTTAAGCATGCACTGGTACTAGTTTACATGTAAAATAGTATAACTCCCCCATACTAAGTCTTTGAATCTGTTCTTCCCTTTATGTACATTATTTTTGCCAGTTCTTTCTTCTTCCATTTTCTTTATTCTCATATCTTAATTGAGTTCAAAGAGAACACAAAAGAATGTGAAAGAAGAAAGGAGAGAAAAATAAAAAGAAGACTTTCTGTGCTCTGTGTACCTAAGAAGGCACTTTTTGCCTGGCACAGGATATGGTAGTTAAGAGAGCTGGGCACTGGAGGCAGTGTTTGTGTTTAAATTCCACCGCCACCACCTGACAACTATGAGAGCCTGAGTAAGTAACTCAGCCTCTCCGAGCCACCATTCCTGTGTATAAAGGCAGAATAATAGTGCTAACATCGTGGATTTTTAGGTGGTAGTCTTGGTGGTGTGAGGATTAAATGAGTCGACCCATTTAGAACACCGAGAACAGTGCCCTAAACAAAGCAAGCACTAAAATTACCTGCTACTTTTTCCTCTAAATTTTGAATTATCTATTTGCACTGCTCTTCTTTTCCTTTTTTGACACTTTTGCAATTTTGCTTTTTGCCCCACCTCTTTTCCTGTGTTTTGACTTTGTAACTGGCCCCAGGAGGTGATAAAGAGTGAGACTGAATTCCAGGTCTAAGGGTAGAATAGTGACTAAAATTGATCAGTTTCCTGTCTTCCAGGAACCTACAGTCTACATTCTGAGGGCAGCATACAATGTAAATGAACAAGGTAAATTCAGACAGTGTGGAGTGCATAGATGGAAATAAAACAGTGATGAGAGGGAGGTTTGCGAGGGTGGAATCGATGCAGTTTAGATGAAATGGTGACGAGCTCTCTCTCAGGAGATGACGATGGATAAGGAAGCAGCCATGCAAAGTTATGGTAGAAGAAGAGTCCAGGAAGAGGAACCAGAGATTAGCAAGTTAAAGGGTCCTGAGGCATAGACTGGCTTGGTCTGTTCAGAGGAACTGGAGTAAGACTATGAGAGTAAAATATTTGGATTAAGAGCAACATTTCCCAACTGCAGTACTATTAACATTTGGACCAGATGATCTTTTTTTTTGAGAGGGGCTGTCCAGTGCATTATGGGATGTTTAGCAGCATTCTTGGCCTCTTCCCAGTAGATGCCAGTAGCACTCACTCAGTTGTGACAACTGAAAATGTTTTCAGACATTGTCAAATGTCTCTGTAGGGGCAGAATTGTTCATAGTTGAGAACCACTGATTTAGAGTATTTTCAACATGGAACATGATCTTATTAACATTTTCAAAATATAATTTTGTTCAGTTTGTAGAAAATGAAATGTTGAGAATAACAAGTGGAAATAGAGAGACTAGTTTTAGGAAGGAGATGTTAGTGTTTGGAGTTGCATGGTATTGGTAGCTAGTATTTCTTCTTAATAAGATAATATGAGTAAAAACTTTGTAAACTTTGCAAATTATAAGCAACAGTATAATACTCCGTGCATAGTAGGTGTTCGGTAAAGGTATATCAAATGAATAGATGAACAAATGGTTGTCTCAGTGTAGTTATTGCTACCATGATCAATGCAGAATATAAAGTCCATGGGCAATATAATGGTGGCTTTGGCTTCATATTCAATGGTGAACTGGTAAGTATGATGATTTTGACAGTTGAAGTTAGGTTCTGTAGATAAAGCAAACTGAAACATTAGAGGAAAATACTAAAACTAGCAAAGGCTCAATTTTATGTTCTTTCAACTTCAGGTAACTAGGTCTCATTCTAAACTTGATTACAGAAAAACATTAGTATAAAATACTAGAACTACTGTCAGGAAGCAGTGATTATTTCTAGAGATGGATGAAAGCCAGCTTCTTTTTTGCATTTTGCATTCTAAAACATTCTCTGAGTACCAAAACCTTTTAACCCAAGTTGATAAAATTGGCTTGGATTTGTGTTGAATTTTTAAAATCTAATTTTTTGGTTGGGAGGACTCTTGAGGCTACCTATTATATAATATTCAGCGGCTCATTTGTACACTCAAAAGTGTACAATAGTGACAGAGGACACAGTGCCATAGTAAGGGATAGATGGCAAAAGGTTGGGAGACTCCAGTTTGCATGTTTCTCTGGGTTTTTCTGGAGGATGCAAATCTGTTCTGGAAATCTCATAAGAATAGGTTTTCCTATGATGTGTCTTTGTTTTCTCCTGCCAACTGGATTAGAAATATCACAAATAAAAGTGTTTCTTGTGTTTCTTGTGGTATTTTCATATATCTTATTCTAGTTTCAGGAAAAACAATATATGTAAAATATGTAACTATAAAAGTTCCATCTGAAAAATGATCAACCTTCACGAATGTTTGATTCATTTCAAGATTTAGGTAAAAGTCAAGGTCTTCCAATTCTTTCGTTAAATCTAAGTTACAACTGGCTTCAGGTAGTTGCCACTGGTTTGCCAAAATATTACCATGCCAAGGGACTCCTCTTAGTTCATGAGACCTGGGTACTTGGGTGAAATCTACAAACTTGAATAAAGTCCTTTTTTGAATTATTTTAAATCGAATTTTAAAGAATTTGATTCCTGTTAGGGATTTGAATGGCAAAAAAACTGTGGAAAAAGGAGGTAAAAACATTAAATGTGATCAAATTCCTTAAACTGAACTTTGAAAACTTAAGTGGAATTTCCAGAAAACATTGAGAAAGGGTAATTCTCTTTCTCAGTCATTGGAGGGCAGTCCGAAAGAAAATGACAGAAGTCTTTTTCAATTATTTGGCAATACTCAGTGGACTGAACAGCTATTAAAATAACTAGCCTCCATCATTTTTTTATCATTCAAAAATTACAGAGATAACTTCCTACATATCTACTTTGTCCCAATTTCAAATAAGACAATATTATATCATTGAATTGAGGACTATGAATCCTCATGGTACTGAAAAGAAAATAAATTTCACTGTTAATACTTTAAGTTTGGGAAATAAGTGGAGGCATTTAGTAATAAGTCATCTGTATTTTTGACCTTTCACATAATATTAAGATGAATATACAAAAAGTGTTGAATGTGCCAGATTGAAACAATGCCAAATAAGGCATCTGAGTTTCTATTCCAAGCCCAATGAATGTTTTGCAATGTTTCTAAATATTTTTGCCATCATTATAATTTTTTTCATTGACAGGAGCATCTAATCCTTTGCTCATACTGGGAATCTAGCATCATTACCAAGGTTCTATTTCCAGTTTAATTATATATATATTTAAATTGGCAAATCCCAACTGAATTAATAGCCTCGAAACCTAAAATGTGATAGGTGTGACCTATCTGCACAAAGGCCATTTGTTCTGTCTTTGGACTTTATGCTCATTGTGGGTAGTCAAGGCAAAGCTCCCATGTGAGTGTTCATTACTAGGAAGAAGAGCCTTTGCACAGTGGGATGGGTATTGTGATCTCCTTAGGGAATAGGGGCTAAATCCTTTCAGAGGCTGGAGCTTTCTTTCGAGGGAAGGATGGCAAGAACAAAATAAATAGATACATGAGTTGTGCCCACCACTGGGAGAAGAAGAATGTCAAGCAATTTAACTAAAGTCTTTCAAGATAAATTAATCCCTGCAGCACAAATGATTGAATGAATTATATTTTTTAGTTAAAATATGTGACCAATGGTAAAAATGTGGTGATGAAATTGAGGCCAGTTGTTTCTTTTCTGTGGTCATGATTTTTCAGTACAGTCATGAGTTGCCTACAACAGGGTTACACAGTAAGAAATGTGTCTTTAGGCGATTTTGTCATTGTGTGAACTTCACAGAGTACACTTACACAAACCTAGAAGGTATCACTCACTATACACCTAGGCTATATGGTATAGCCTGTTGCTGCTAGGCTACAAGCTTGTACAGCATGTTATTGTACTGAATACTGTTAGCAGCTATAATACAATGATAAGTATTTGTATATTTAAACATAGAAAAGTTACAGTAAAAATAAGGTATAAAAGATACAAAATGATATGCCTGTAAAGGGCACTTACTATGAATGGAGCTTGCAGGACTGGAAGTTGCTCTGGGTGAGTCAGTGAGTGAGTGGTGAGTGAATGTGAAGTCCTAGGATGTTACTGTACACTGCTATAGACTTTATAAACACTGTCCCACAAACCCTCCTTCTGCTTCCTTCTGACACGGTCGGAAGTAAAATGTCAAAGTTGTCAATGCTGCTCCATGAACAGAGATGTGTGCCAGATGGTTTGAAAATATTCAGGAGAAATTGGCTGAGTCAGGTGTAGGTCACCATAATAGTGACTGTCAAGAGAGAGTGAGGGACAGCCTGAGGATCAGTAAGAATAAGAAATCAAGATAGAGAGAAGGGAACCTGGGGGATTGTCATGGCAGAGTGGTTTTCACTATTTTATGCTGGAGCACTGATTAGAATTTTGTGGTTTTCATAAAAAAAAATGGGGTGTTTAAAATGGAGAGGTATGAAATTGAGGACTCAGTATTTTGACTTTGGAAATTTGTTTTTGGTTCCATTGGTCCTATCTGGCACAAAGAGATCTCTCTCTGGCATTGAATTGGTAGAAGAAACAAAACTCTCTATGCTTTATATCATTACAACCTGAAAATGTTTGCAAAATACAGGGACAAGCTGGCTCCACACCACCACAGAAAGTTTTTACTATAGTGGTACTTAATGTTTTAAGGTCACACCTCTGGACCTGTGTTCTCGTACAGGATCTTAGGTCCTCAACAAAACATTTACAGCACTATACTTTGAAGACAGTTAAGCTAGATCTGGGAGGGCTATAACACCCTCTGAATATGAGCGCTGAGGGACAGGCTCCCCTGTGCTGAAACAGGTCAGTGGCTGACTGATCGGGATGTAATCTGTGCACTCAAAATCGAGGTTCTGTGAGTGAGAAGAAATCTATTGCAAAGCTGCACAGGTATTGCTCCTGTAAAAGAACAAAAACTTTCCTCCAGAACCGTATATCCTTCCATTCCTTATAGGAAATTCAGCTCCATTATAATCTCATGAGACCACTGTCTCATATATGGTCCATTGTTGACTGAGACACAATGTGACACACGACTGTAATTATTTTCACTACGCAGCATCCAAAATCAGTCCAATTGATCTAGAGATGCCATTTAAATGAACTATTCCTTTGTCAGTGTATCACAAAGTCACTGTCGAATGTGTACTCTCACTCCTCACCCCTTTTATCTGGCTAGCTACTCAATTCCCATAAGACTTCTCAGAGAAGCCCACCCTGTGTCTTCATGGTCCCCTCCCCAACTCAACTAGGTCAGGTTCTCCTTTTATATATTCTCGCAGGTCCCTGAACTTTTCCTTACATTTTCTGAGTTATAGTTAAATATTTACTTCGTGATTATTTATTAATGTCTGTCTTTCCTAATAGACTCTATGATCTATAAGAACTAGAAATAATTTTTGTCATATTCACCACAAATGTCCCCATTTCTTGGCTCAATCCTTCACACATATGTCCCTAAACATATTCTGTGTATTAACAAATAACAGACTCCTTACTGCATCAAATTGAAACCATCCAAACAAGTAGATATTTTACCAAAATTTGTGTATCCTTTATCTGTGGATAAAAATAAAAAATTTTTTTAGTCTATGTTATAGTCTACTCCTAAAGATTCTGTTTCCCATCCTAATTAAGTTTTGTATTTTAAAGCCAAAGTTCTGTGATCCAGAGTATAGAATTGATTTTTAGAAATTGAAAACAGCTATATGTTATAAAATTCAGTTCACAGTGTTGGTGAAATGTATTTAGTATAGTATTTTTCCTCTTACTTCATTGTAAGCCTCTGGAAGAATAATGCACACCTGTCTGTCAAACAAAAAATGACCAAAAAACTTTGTTTCATAACTAGTCATATATGGAGTTCAGGTTTAAAATTTCTCTGTATCATATAACTTTATAAAGAGAGATTGTGCGCCACGAATGGGGAGTGATTCACAGCCAATTCCCATGAGAAGGTAACTTGACCACTAGGCAGAGAGGCTAGGTTAAAGTTTTTACAAAAATTTAACCTGAATTTAGGCCTACTATAAAATGTACAAATTGAGGAGAAAAAGAAAATTCTCCATTTTGGGATTCAGGGAATGAGGAGGAGGATCTATGCACATATTTAATATCGATGCTCTGGACTCATTTTTCCTTCTAAAACAAAACCAAAGAATTATTCTATGACCTAGGACTGACTTTCTGTAAATGTACATTTTGCTGATAAGTTATAAATAGTTTATGATGATTTTAAATTAAAACCAGAAGTTAAGTTTGGAACATGGAAGAGATAAATAAGTTAACTCTCAAAAATGTAGTGTTTTGAACTGCCATATCGTATATCAAATCAAAAACTCTCCAGGGACTCTCTCTGGCTGTGATCAGAGCTATTCTTAGCAGGGCCCATGTCTGCTTTGGTAGATGGAATCTATGAGCTTTTGCTTTGGTAATTTTACAGTCATGCAGGCTGTTTGTATTGAAATGGCCACTCTAGCTCTCACATTAATAATTGTTAATATTATGATAGTTAAAAGTGAGAGCTTAAATTCCAGGGCATTTGGAGATATTTCAGTAGGCTCAAACATTCCCAAGTATAGGTAATTGTATATCAGGGCTCTCTGTAATAATCACAAGGGACAAATAGTTACCTCCAAAGGATTAGGACTAAAATCAAGTGTGGAAAAAACTAAGTGTGGTAATGACTGATGGATTAAGAAGGCTTTGATGAGAAGGGATGTTAAAAACCAAGTTTCATGAATTTAAATACTGGTTTCTCTGTACCTTTCAGTGACATGGTGGTATGGAAGAAATAGAACTGACCTTCCTGAATCTCAATTGCCACAGCTCTAAAATCGAGTTATTAAAGTCTATTTCGTGGGGGTGGATATTAAAAGATGCAATGTAATACAAGACTGACACATAGTAGGTACTCAATAAATGTTTTATATTATTTAAGAGGCAATATGATGGAGTGGTTCAGTGTCCTTGCTTTATTACTCACTAGCTCTGTGATTAGATCATTAAGGTTATGTAAGTTTTTCCCATCATCTGTAAAATAGGAAAATTGCGCACTCATTTGTGAAATAAAGTGAATTAATGTTTGTAATAATAGCTCTACATAATGGCAGCTTTGATTGTATTTGGTAACATAATAACCACAAAAATAAATAGTAGTATTAGTCTTAATATGCATGCTTTTTATCTCTAGAATTTCCCTAGAGCAAAATGCTCTTTGTGTCTGATGGCAATACTATTAAAAACAAACAAACAAACAAACAAACAAACAAACCCAAAAAACTCCAGCCACTAGCACTTAGTAGTAAAAGAGGACCAAAGACTTTGGACATTGGAAACACTGCCCAGTAGGAATCTGACCCTTGTAATAGAGATGATAGTAAATGGGGATAGTAAGCATTATTCTTTTCAAATAAATATATTCTATTGTTTTATGGTGCATTGAGGCAAAGAGATACCTGATTCTAAGTCCTGAAGGTCTAGTAGTATGTTTTTTTTTTAAGTTTTTACTTCCTATTTCAGTTATTTCTGTGTTTTCTGTCACGTATTCGTTGTTTCCAGGAAGTGGTGTTAATCTTTAATTTATATACACACTCACTTAGGTGTTGCTGTACCCATCATGATCCCAGAAGTGGTCAGTGTTAGCTAATTACCATCCTAAGTTTTAGTGACCCGTTTTAAAGCATGTAAAACAAGACATAGTAGAGAATATAAGAAGCATTAACGAATTAGCCAACTAGTCCCAAACCCTTTTATGCATCCACACAAATAATTACAAAATTACCTGTAGGGTTACCTCAGTCCTCGAAGTAATCATCACATTAAGAGTAACACTCCTTTCTATTAACATCGTTATATTTTTATACTCATTTGTATATATTTAATAAGCTAATTCATGATAATATACCTATAAAGAAAATTCTTATCTGTGCATACTTCATTTTCATTGCTAGAGCCCTCCAAATATAACCAAAGAGAAAAGTAAGATAACCAATCAATAGGTAATAGTGTTAATTTTAGAGATATTACTCTGCGTGGTCTAACGTATACTTTTGCAACCTGCCCATATTGAGCAGCAAAAGGCAATATATATTTATATTAGGAGTGGAGTGGGACAAGTAGCCAAAATTTCTGTAGGGAACATTTTTACTTTTTTCAGACTTTCTCAGAATCAGTTATTATGCCGAACCATAAGTGGGCAACAAAAAGGAATTTCTCTTCCAGGTAGGAGAATTAGGTTCCTTTGGAAAATATGAACTCTTTCTGGGATCCAGGTCACTGCTTAACACTTTGGCAGTGAGACAAGTTGGTGTTTTTAAGTTGAAATTGTACAAAGGAGAGAATTTCCAGACTGTTCTGGTGTTATGATCACTGTTAGAGTGAGGATGAAAGGCATGTAAATGGACCGTAAGGAGAGGCTGAATTTTCATTTCCCTACTTTAGGTTGTTATAAGTAAAAAATGTTCAGGTATTAGCAATGCCGTGTGGTCTGCCTAATAGTATGTGAAACAACAGAGTATTAAATTTTGTTTTATTCCAGGAAACACTCTGAATGAAAGCATGACATGCTTGCTGAAAGTAAAGTTATGAAGGTCATTTTCTTAGTCAATTGACAGATGTTTAATCACTGTGTTTACTGGTCTAGTTTTCCAACCATGAGGATCTTAAATATAGAAATAGGTTTACCTTTCGGGTTGCAGCTCAGTTCAAATTTAACTTCTACAGAGAAAGTTTCCCAGGTACGCCACTTCCATCTCTATTTTCTCTCAAAATAATGCTAAGCACAATTTGCTAATTGTATGGAATATAATTTTTTAGTGTGGTTGCATTAATGTCTACCGACTTCTCCTTTCTTCTTTTAGACTACCAAAAAGAATCCATAATTTTATAGGCTCCTCAATCCCAGATCAGCTCTTAGACATTTATGATGCAAAATCGGACAGAAAGTGGTGCAATGTGCTGGAGGTTAAAATAATCTCCAGCACATTGCACCACAGGAAGTGCGAAAAAGGGAAGAGAATGGGAATGAGGTGTAAAAGGTAAAAGAAATGAGGGTACAGAGCATCTACTATAGTGACTATATTGATATTTGCCACTGAATATATATGTATATGAATATATTTAAATATTACTGTTATTTATTACAGAAATGACCAATGCTTTGAAAATGTCTTCTTTTTAGAGGCAAAACTAAGTAAAAATCTCAAACTTCAAAAACTTGAATTAATATTGTAATTCAAATTTCATACTATAAAATATTCATTTAAACTAGATACCCACTGATTGAAAAGTATTTCAAAACTATACAAAATTTTCTCTTTATCACAAGATGTAATAGTCCATAATAGAACTTTGTTTTAGGCAAGACACTTCTATTCTTTTCAGGTAATAGTTTGCTGGCAAATTCAACTACTCTACCTAAAATGGCATAAAAATAAAAATATGTCCAGAAAATTACTTACATAATTCTAAATTATCCACAAGAGAAACAGAGTTAATGAGCATGGGGTAAAGCATTCTGAAGAAATAGGTATTTAAACATAGAAAGATAAAATATAAATTTAACCATAAAATGGTTGTATTCGAAAGGTATAAAGTTTGAGTCGTTCAGGTTCCCTCATACAGTATGTAAGGAATATTCACTTATATGAAAGTTAGGTTGGATGTAATTGCTTGAAATATATCTTAATTTTAATGGAAGGCTTTCTAAAGTCAGATTGCCTTTCTGACTCTGCCTTCTAAATAATAAAAAGCATTAACATTTAATGTATGGGCACTGACTCAGACTCTAAGCAAAAACAGAGAGTAAAAAAAAAAAAAAATGAAGATCATGTTAAACATAGTGACGCTGCAGGAATATTCACAGTTCATCATCTTCTGGGCTGTTTTATTTGGAAAGATCTGCCTTACAGCTGGCTATTTTGGGCTCCTAAAAGCAATGAGGTGGACACAGTTGTGCTACAATGAGATGTGGGCTTTCTGGTGATAGTTTAATTAATACTTTATAATCTCAAATCTTTCATCAAAAAAGAGATTTAGGCGAGTTCAAAGGAAGGTTTTTATTACAATAACTATGAGGTAAAAGCATTCATTGATCCTGGTGGGGAAATTAAGCTGTGCAAAAACGAGACTTTTTTTCCCCCTAAGTCAAATGTGAAGCCAGGGAAAGGGTTGATACTTTATCTTTTGAATAGTTCATTAGTCTATACCAGGGTCTTAATTTACTGATTTCATACGGGAAGTTATTTGTGAGTGAAGTTTTCTATTTCAAACTTCAGAAATTTCTTAAAAATACATTCTCTGAAGACTATATCAAAGCAGAAATTGTTCGAAATGGCTCAGTATTAATTTATTATACTAAGCGGGGGGAGATTTTGGCTGGCAAACCTAAGCCCAAATCATGTTTTAAATGCCATTTGAAAGAAGAAGCAGACTGGACAAGTTGCTGAAGGTAGAGACCCCTCTTAGAACAAGAATTTAGGAAGTGAAGCTGCTTCCTCATTCATAATGCTAATGAAAGGAAAATCCTAGGACTTGGTTTAAATGATTAATGGGCTGCTATATCTTATAACTGTTGACAGTTTGTTTTGGCACTTCAGGAAGTGCTATAGCATTCATGCACAGTAAATTATGAGAGATTAGTGATCATCCAATTTAGAATGAGCTAATGGTGTGTGTTTGTGTCGGAGATCTTAATTTACACAATCATGTTCCCTATACTAAATAAACATGCCAGGCTTAGGAAACTATGAAATGGCCATGCAAGAACCCAGGGGGTGAACATGATGGTAATCAAGGCCATGAAGACACGGACTACCTTTCATGTTTTAATTTACACCAGTACATTTGAGGCCTAATAGCAGAAGCTGTTCTCTAGCATCTGCCAGACAAATGCATGTGTTTTGTTTGTTTGTTTTTTCAGAACATAAAATAGTTGTAAAGCATGAGGACTTGCCCAACAGCTGGACTACAGTCTTTGCTGGGTTAAGTCTCTTCCTAATTCCAAATTTGTAAGCATAGATTTACATAAGTGAGATCCTTATGTTTTGTGACTTCAGATCTAGAAGAAATTACAGGATAAAATAAGGTCATTCCTTAAAAATAAAATCTGTTAAGGTCTTTGTTTAATTCCAAGGCAATGTCACATTACATTTGACTTCTGAGATAGATATTATAGAGTTCTTTTATTATTGTTCTTTGCAAGTCAGCACAAATCCCCTTATTAATTCACCTTTTCTGCTCTCTTATGGGTTTCATTCTGTGTAGCAATTGCATTAGATAGGATACTTTGTTCAATCATTTACTTAAGCAATAATATTTATTCAGTATCAACTAGTACTAGACATTTCTCTAGGCCTGTGCTTTTCAATATGGAAGCCACTCACCACATATGCCTGTTGAGCCCTTGAAATATGGTTAGTCTGAATTGAAATGTGCTCTAGTGCAAAATACACACTAATTTTACAGACATAACACACAAAAAAGAAGGTAAAATATTGTATTACTATTTTTAAATTGCTTATCATTTAAAAGATAATCAATATAAACCTTTCTGAAAAATAATGAAAGCAAAACATTGTTTTACCTGGCAGCATCTACAAAGTATGCATATTGAGGCTCTGAGTTGCTTTTGTAGCTAGTCTGTCATTGGCACAAGGTGACAACTCTAGGACCCTCATGACAGAAACCACTTTATCTAGGTGCAGAGATCCTAAAAGAAAAGATGGTGACTTGAGTATGTTCACCGTAGTGGGTCGAATGGTGGGACCCCAAAAGATATGTTCACATCTAAATCCCTGAGACTTGTGAATATAATCTTATTTGGAATAAGGGCCTTTGTAGATGTTTAAGGATCTCCTTAATGATAATGAGATCATCCTGCATTGTTTGAGTGGTCTCTAAATCCTATAACAAGTGTCCTTATAAGGATCAGACATGAAGAGACAAGGTCATGTGAAGGAGACAGAGTTTGGAATTATGCAACCACAAGCCAAGGACCACATGGAGACACTGTAAGCTAAAACAGGCAAGGAAGCGTTCTCTACGAGATCCTTCAGATGGAGTGTGGGTCTTCTGATCTCCAGCACTGTGAAGGAATATATATATATATATATATATATATATATATATATATATATATACACACACATATATTTAGGTCACCATGGTTTTGGTAATTTGTTATTGTAGTCCTGGGACACTAATACATTCGCTCTTTTTTCCCCCTAAAATTCATGAATTAGATAAATTACTCCTCTTTACCTTGAGAATGACCAAAAGAATTACTTTAATCTAAAGTTCTTTCAGTAGAAACAAAGATATTCCCTTCCTGTAAAAGGGTGATCTCTTTGAACTTTGTCTTATAGTTCCCAAGTACATAGGTTCATTTTAACCTTTTTACATTATTCCACTCATATTCTCATCCTTAATCTATGGCAAACCCATTCAACTTCTTGTTAAACCCTGCTCCAAGATCAAAATGACTCCTCCATACGTTGCTCTATATATTATTACTGTTTATTGCATTCATTAAACATATGTTTTGAGAATCATACCTATATGACAATAGTTGCAATTTTTTTCTTAGGGTATTTTGTGAACAAAATAGTCAAAAATCTCTGCTCTCATAGACCTTAATTCTTAGTAGGGGAAGACAGAGATAATAAATACTAACAATAAACAATATAGTATATTATAATTTAATAAGTATTGTGTAGCACAGAAAAAGTAGAGCAGGATTCAGGAGGTGGGAGGCTGGTTGTAGTATTAAATCAGGTGGTCAAGGATGGGTCTCATTGAGAAGATGACATTCAAGTAAAGACTTGAATGAGGCGAAGAGTTAGCCAAGCACATATCTGTGGGAAGAGCATTCTAGGCAGAGAAAACAACTAGAGCTAAGACCTCAAAGTGGGAACATCCCTGGTGTGTGTGAGACAGAGGCCAATGTGCCGGGAGCAGGGTGAGTAATGAGCAAAGTGGTAGGAGAAGAAAAATGATGGGCAGCATGTAGGACCCATTAAGCCATTGTTAGGATTTGGCATTTCTTTTGGGTAAAATGAAAGGTGCTTAGAGGGTTTTAAGCAGAGGGAAAACATTTTATGACTTAAAAAAATTATTTTGGCTACAGTGCTGAGATTGGGCCATGGAGGGGGCATTGGTGGGAGCCAGAATAGAAGCAGAGAGACCTGCGAAGAGGGCATTGCAATTGAAAAATGATGTTGGCTCACACCTAGTGAAGGTGGTGAAAATAGGTGAGATTTTGGGTATAATTTGAAAGTATAATCAACAGAACATTGAAAAAGTGAGAGAAAATGTTAATTCCATAAATTTGGCCTAAACATCTAGAAGGATGGGGATATTTTTAATGAAATAGAAAAGGCTATAGAGAGAGCTAGTTGTTTATTTGTTTTTTTGTTTTTTTTTTTTGCAGGGGGTGGGTTATGCCTTTCCAAGTATATTTTCTTATTATAATATAATTAGCTGAGCTAGTGGCTCCATAAGCAAGGAAATTGAGAGTGCTGCATGCATAGTTCAGTCTCTATTTGACTTTGGAGTGTTCTTGGCTCACTCCATTATGGTAATGGCAAAGATCCAAGATTTCCATAGTTTATTTCTTATTGGTCTGATTTTCTGAGATCCTGAGGACCTGCAGATGGTTTCCTAAAATTATTGATTTCATACTTAGAATTTCTTCTAACTAACTTTCATTCCTTTCTTCCTCCAACATGATAGATTCTCTTTTTAATTAATAATAGCTGCTTTGACATTTTTCTGAATAGCATCCCAAATTTCTTTTGAGAAATCATCTCCCCAATTATTTCCCACATTATTGGTTATCATCTTAATGAAAGTTAGAACCTGTCTTTTCAGTCTTCCATTTGTTCTCTGAGCCTATGATATCTTTCCAATAAATTCCCTTTACTAAGATAGTCAAAGTTTGTTTTCATGATTAAAATGAAGAACACTGCAGATAGACATAGCCTTATTTAAATGAGAAAAAGTATAAAATTTACTTTTTAACATTAGAATTCTATATTGCAAAGGTTGTTGTATACTTATTTCGGAAAGGTAATATTTATATATCTCTTTCAAATATAGATACACAGTTTTATGTGTAACAAATCTCATCAGATTTAATGCTATGACATCATCAGCAATTATTATCAAAGAGTTCAATGTAATGGCCCTTGGTGAGCTCCCTAAACTGAGTTTTTTGCTCAGACTATTTAAGCTCAATTAGGTTCATGAGCTTAGGCATCTCTACAAACATAGATCTGAAGGGGGTTTTGCATGGAATTATAATTCAATCACCATTGTCATCTATTTAGTCACTTCATGTTCTTCAGCTTTGTCTCTGAACTGATGATTTATTTTTTTAGTCTTATGTTTATTTTTAGTGCTTTCTTCAGTCCTATATCAAATTGTTCAAAATAATGAATATAACAATACAATCAATCGTAAGGAAAAAATGTTTCTATTTCCTTCTTTTGTTTTAGATTCTGAGTCTACTCATTTTTGGATCCTGAGTTTAATCCTGGGTATTTATTATTTATGGTCTGAGTCTGGTGGATCCTTTTATTTTAAATATTTTTAGCCCTTTAACGAGCAAATTGTAGAAGTAAAAATAAGTGGATAATGAAAATACCATTATATTAACATTTTTAATAAGAATTTAAATATCATTTTCATTGTCAAAATGCAATACTTTTGAAAACTTTGACGATTTAATTATGTTGAAGAGAAGTTTACCATCTTTCCTTAACAATTATAAAACATTTTTATTTTTAAATTTATAAACATCAATTAAGGTGATTATTTCAATGAATTTTTATTTACACATTATATACTTCCTTCAAATGATCTTTGTACACACAGCTGCACTAGCATTTTTTTTCTTATTTATGAATCAGAGCAAGTAAATTTTGGTGCACCAACATTATAAATGATGAGAGAATATTCATTCGTTTAGCAACACAGTATAGTCTAGGTTCTTGTGAATTATTGCAAAATGAAGTCTTTCTTGTTAAATGATAAGTACCATATTTTCTTATTGTCAAGAACTGTTTTTAAGCCGTTCAGATACATTAACTCATTTAATCTTCACAGCAACCATACAGAGTAGACACTGTCTACTAGATACAGTATCCCATTTTATAAAAGAGGAAACCGAGGTACATAGAGGATTGGTGACTTGTCCAAGATCACATACCTCATGAGTGGCAGAGCCAGATTCAAAACCTCCGGGCAATCTTCTCTTAGCCACGTCCTTACACTGCCTATAAGGATAAATGGTCTGAAACTATGCCCGAAAATCTTGTAACATTTTGGAAACAATGGTATTCAAAATGGAGAGCAAGTCTTAAAAGAGGACTATGTAGAACTTCTCACCCTGTGCGTTATAAATAATTAAAAGATTTATCTGATTCCATCAGTCCATGGGCAGGCTCCTTTATTTACCTCAGTGTGCTTTGTTTTTTCTATGTGTAATATAGCATGAAAATGGTTGAGAAGTACAGGAGGTCCTCAAATAACATCATTTCATTTAATGTTGTTGCCTTATAATGAGGATGAGAGAGAGAAAAAAAAATTGAATTCCTGAAGGGGCCACTGTCTATGTGTAGTTCACACGTTCTCCCAATGTCTGTGTGGGGATTCTGGTTTTCTCCCACATCCCAAAGATATGCACATAAGGTGAATTAGCATGTCTAAGTTGTCCTAGCCTGAGTGAGTGTGGGTGAGTGTGCCCTGAGATGGAACAATGTCCTGTCCAGGATGGGGTTCTGCCTTGCACCCTGAGCTGCCTGGATAGACTCTGGCTTTCCACCACCTTGAACTGGAGTAAGTGGGTTAGGAAATCATTATCTTAGTTATTTTTATTAATCTTAAATGTATGTATGGTTCACATTTATTTCATGTGTAATATTAGAAGTGCTTTGGATTTTTATTTAGAGGTTTGGTCATATTTCAGTGACCAGAAATGTGCCCTATGAAATTAATTCTTATTTATATCAATTTAGCCTATGGCAAAATTGGTTTTATTATGTGCTATTTTGCTTTTAAGTTGCAATTTCCAAGAACCTAGTGATGACATTAAGTGAGAACTTACTGCACTCTTTGCTCTATTGATATCAACCCTTGGTATACCAGCAGGGCCCATTGGACCCTGCTGAGTTTCCTTTTTGATCATTGTATTTGTAAAGATTAATATTTTGTGAATTTTATTCCTTCTTAGAAATTTTCTGCAGAACAAAGAATAGGGCTAAAAAAAGAGGGAGGCTGGTTGTTTGAGAGGGTTGAAAGATCAGATTCACTGGTGGAAGAGGGAGGGATAAAGGGATTCAAATGGAGGCAATACTTTGAATTAAAGCATTATTTGAGTTATTCATTCATCGAGTTATTGATTACCTACGATTTACTGGGCTCTTGTCCAGCCTCAGAATTCAAGCAGTGAATATTATAGATATGGGTCCCAATCACCATAGAACTTAGAGTGTAGCAAGAAATATGGACACAAAACCAATAATTACAAATGTGATAAATGCTATGAAAGGAGAAACATGTTTCTGGTTCTCCTTCTCTAATTCCCTTTCCTCTACTTTTCTTCAATTATCTGTGAACCCCAGAGCTTTCTCCTGTGTCCGCTCACCTTTTTCTTCGAAGCCTCTCTGAGGGATCTCATCTAAATCCAAAGTATCACTCAGTCAGTGTACAAGACTGTTTTCCAAATATGCGTCTCTTGCTTCATGTCTCTCCTAGGATTTAGACTTATATATTTAGCTGCTTTTCCTAACTTCATCCATCGATGTCTAGTTGGCATTTTAAACTTAGCTTAACTGAAAATGAACTAATTTTTTTCGTCAAAAATTGTTTCTTCTTATATACTCCTGATGTTAGTGAATGGCAATGTGATCCACCCATTTCCCAATTGAACAGCCTAGAAGTTTCTAAACACTTCCATCTTCTCCAGTTCCCATCTCTGATCACCACATACTTCTAGAACTGATGGTTTCCTCTTTCTCACTGTCTTATTTTAGGCCATTGTAGCTTTTTGCCTGTATTGCTGTAGTTAATTTTTGTGCTAAATTATACAAGCAAACAGTAGGGTGCCTGATTTATTTATGCTCTTAGTTTTATTGCTTTTAGTTAGAGACTATCAACTTTACTAGTCCTGCTTTTTGAAATTTATTAAAGTTTTCTTTGTTACGTAATGTATAGTTAATTTTTGACAATATGCTACCAGCTTTAAAAAAATGCATTCTTTGGTCTTTGGGTATAAAGT
Organism: Rousettus aegyptiacus; assembly: GCF_014176215.1. Taxonomy (NCBI): domain Eukaryota; kingdom Metazoa; phylum Chordata; class Mammalia; order Chiroptera; family Pteropodidae; genus Rousettus; species Rousettus aegyptiacus. The sequence goes on from NW_023416285.1 coordinate 26,468,194, forward strand.
TGGATACTTATCAATTTGCTAGTAATTATGTTTCCTTAATAATTTTGTTATTTAGATAATTCCTATCTATACTTATTTTTGTGTGTGTGCTCACTTAATTTTCTATGGAAAGAGAGGTAAAATAAATTTGGACTATTAATAGTTAGCCTATTCTTCTTGTATTGATTGTATTTTGCTTGTGAGTGTCAATGCTTATTTAAAATTACTTGTGATTCAAACTCTTTCTGTGATTTCTTTGTCTTTTTCTACTCTCCAGCCCACAAAGATCAGCCTCTGCAAGAGTGCTCGCCACTCAGAATCCATCTAATTTACTCTGCTTTGCCAACAGATCATTCCTGGGAGAGTGTTTGTGTGACTTCTTCCTGGTTTCTTGTTGGTCCAGGGAGAGCCCTTCTAGCTGTCTATGCACACACTTGCCATTGTTGCAAATAAGGTCTTGTTAATGTTCCCCTTAGGGAACATCACCTGTACTGGAGAATATCACTCTGTGGCCTTGTCTGAGGTGCAGCTGCATACACTTAGCTCTGTTCCAGTGTCCCTCACCATGACATGCAGTACATCTGGAAGCCTTTGTAACACACTGTGATTCAAAGTTACAGATACAGTTTGTTGAATTGGTGTTTCTCTTTCTGTTCCTCATTCTCTTTGTTGTTCAGGAGTAATTTTTGAAAGAAAAGAGTAGTATCTTTTCTATTTCACTATTTTAAACTCCTCAAGATCATTGCTATTGATCTAGCTTCTCTATTTGCACACTTGTTTTTCTCCAGTTCCACCTCAGCATTGGGCGTAAAGCTTTCAGAATAAGCTTTCTCAGCGAAAGATCTGATTAGGATGCGTTCTTGCTTAAAGCCCTTCAGTGCTTCCCTACCACTTACAAGTTACAGTTCACACTCCTTAGCCTGACATGGGATTTTCTTTATAATCTGACTCTTGTTATAATCTTTAATTTCCTCCCTCCCTCCTTCACAACACACATGCCACAGTGAACTGTTTGCGATTTCCAAATAGTCCCACGGTCTTTTTGGTTCTATGTCTTTGTATATTCTGTTTGCTTGGCCAGGAATGGATGATTGTATTCAAATCCAACTGAAGCATTGCGCTCCTTGGTCTCTTTCTCATTCTGAGGTCTCATTCGCAGGCCCTGACTGTGTGCTTTGATAGCATCCATGTACGACATCCATTACTCCTTAATTTATGGAATATTTATTATGTACCAGATCCTGTTAAAGTCCTGTTAGAGAACAAAATAGACTAAAGTCCTGCCCTCAAGGATTCATAAAACTATAATATATTGTGAGTATTGGCTAATCATTTTCTTCATTTGCATATAAAGTTCGTAAGGGATTGCATTTTTAATTTTTGTGTCCAAAGTGGATATAGCAGATAGTAAATAGATGTTTACTGAATGAGCAAATAATTAGGAGGGAGCCCAAGCAGTTTGTAATAGTCCAGGTGAGAGGATGTTGGTTCTTGATCCAAAGCAACAAAAAAGTGGGCAAAATTTTTGACATTTCTAAGGTATAAGTGTTAAGTCACGGTGATGAACAGTTTTAGCATAATTTAGGTTTCTAGATTGGGCTACTAAATGAGGAACCTTGAGGGCTGAGATAGTTGAGAGTTACACAGTTAAGTTTGAACTCTGTAGTACATTCTGAAATTTCAGCTGAAGCATCATGACAGAGCACATGCTGCATTCCAAAAAGGGTGCTAGGCCAAATGCTAAAACTTCAAAGATCTGAAAAGATCCAAAGATGAAAACAGAGGATTTTTATGAGAAAATTTTGGGGAAAAGCTGTGCTGTATGTCTCCTCTCCCCTCTGTATCAGTAGTGGTGGTTAGAGATGGGAGCTACTTCTAAAACCAATATACAGTGAGAGGGCCTTCACTGGGACCACATGGAGAGCCTTCTATGTGTGCCCTGAAACTGAGGGACATAGGGCCTTGGTGACTAGGATGAACCTAAGAAAGCTGGAGGAGCTCACAGCAGCCAAGCGGATGGCTGTATCTGCGAAGCTGCATTCCCCTGACAGAGGGTCAAAGTCGTTCCAGAGATTATGATATGTAGAACCTCAGTTGGAATAACAGCCTTGTGTGCTTTAGAAAAAAGTCCTGACCAAGAGAGCAGCTCTTTGGGCCAATGTATCCCCAGCAGTAAGAGATTGTGGGGGCTGAAACTGAGGGGAGAAAAGGGATAGCCATGAAAAGGACTGGCATTACCTATTATTATGGGAGTTGTAATTTGTAAGACTCAATAGGAGAATCTTTGAGGAACCCACAAAAGTATACGTGGGAGAAAGAGCCAGCTGTAAGCATCTGCCAGGTAGTAAGAAGATATTTTGTACAGTGACAGGTGCTATCATGTCTCCAATCCCTCTTACCTCTGCTCCTTCTCTTGCCTGGACATACCTGACAAAGAAAGATAAGAGAACCAGGCCCCATTCTCCCAAGGCACATGACCAATTCACACCAGGCAGGGGAGGAGGAAAAATTTTAAGTTCAATCAAGTTTGGGATTATAAATCTGAAATTAGTCTGAGAATCTTAATTTCTGAGTCTTGATTATATGGTCTGAAAAGTCTTGAGGACTTGAATCTTGCATAGGAGATAGGGTTAGGACTATCATCACACGTCGAGGAGGTTTAAAGGGACAAGGGGATATCAACATAAAGCTGTCATATGATTACACTCCAGGCATACTGCTTGTTAAAGTACCAACTATGTATACATTTATGGGGCCATTACCTTACAGATGGTGCCTGAAACAATAGCGTGCATGAGATTACCAGCAATGAATTGTTGACTAGGGGATAAGAGGGTATTTTCAGAGCCCTGGGGTCACCAATATTAATAGGATGGGTAGAAGGTGAGAGGGTACTGCCGAAAAGGTAAGGGAAGGCAAAAAGTGATATCATGGAAATAGGGAACCTGGAAGATCCAGGTACAAGGTATATATTGATTTATAAGGAAAAAATAAATACCGAAAGATATAAAAAAGAATATGATATTTTGTTAGTTAATTAACACCTCTACGGTATTTTTCTTACACTTCTCGACTTCATTTATTTGATTGCCTCTTCTTTCTAGAAAGACAAGAAAATAATTCAGTCTTTAGGATGGCTGGTAAAGTTTGATTTTTATTGTTAATAATTTATTAATTAGAATTTTATTAGGAATTTTAATTATGAATGTCACTCACCTTTATCATTCATTATTGGTAATGGCAAATAAGTTTTATAGAAAACTTCTATAAATTTTTTTAAAAATGTGAACACAGAGATTTCAGGGCATTTAAAATATTCCCATGTAATAATCTAGCAATTTTAAAACAGGGTCACAAATTCTTTGACATCTCCCATTGAGTGATGGAGTTACATGTCCCTCTTGAATCAGGATTGGTTTGTGCTTTTTCAGTCAACAGTACAGTGTAAATGAAGTTATGTTATTTCTGAGGCTTGGTCAGAAGAATCATGCATTACCTCCTTTGTTAGTAGGATACTTGCAATTGGAGTCGTGTGTCTCACTGTTATGGGTCTAACTACACAGAGGCTGCCATGCTCTCAGAAAGCTCAAGGCACATGGTAAAGCCAGGTGTAGGCTCTTTGACTGACAATCTCAGATGAGCCCAGTCTTCAAATCATCCCATCTCGGGTGATAGACTTGAGTAAAGGAACCTCCAGATAATTCTAGCCCTCAGCCATTTGAATCTTTCTAACTGAGGCCCCAGGCATGGTGTTGCCAAAATAAGCCATCCTTGCTGTGCAAGTCCAAATTCCTAACTCACATTAAAAAATTCTGTTTTACACTAATGAGTTTTAAGATGTTTTTTACATGGCAACAAGACCCCTGAAGAAACGCTAGTTTTATACTGCCTTAATTAACATACATTAACATTCAGTTGTCAACGTTTCCTCTTTGTAGTGGTGTATAAATGTTGTTATTTTAATTGAAATAATTAATTTTCTTGTCAAATCAGCAGGAAGTTAATAAAAACAAGTAAGATGTGATTGAGCTAGGACATTTCAGGCTGAGGGAAGAGCATAAACAAAGATGTGGTCTAGCGAAGATAAGGGGATAAATTTGGAAAGAGTGTAGTGAACACACAGGGTGAGATAACGCTGGAAAAGTGTGTTGAGGCCTGGAAAAGAGGGAAAAGCTGTCAAATGCTAGAATATACTTGCAAACAGACTATTAAATTCTGAGAGGCTGAGGACAGATGAAGTTAAGGAATTGGGCCTGCTGATGAATCACTAAACAATCGAAAGACAATATAATATTTTGTTAAGATTGTTAGTATGAGAGTCAGACAATCCTTGTTCTGGATCCCATTTCTGCCACCTACTAGCCTGTGAAATCTTGTTAGCAATTAATTATATATTTAATAGATTTTCAAACACATAAATAAACCCTTCTAAACTTACACTAATGTATTTTTCTAGCTGAACTCCTTAGATCTATCTCCGAAAGGCCTATGGTTGCTCAAATGCCACTTAATATGAGGGAACTGTGATAAGGGAGAGTCAGGGTGGATAGAAACAGTAGTCTTAGTTATTTGAGGCTATATGTCTCACTTTTTCAAGTAAAAAATAATGATCATATGAAGCTATTACTGGAGCCCCTCCAAGCATGTTGATCCTCTGTAGGTAAAGCCTTGAAGCTTAAACTTCATTATCTTTGTGATAAATTTATCTCAGCTAATAGAGATGTGTGTTTTAGAATTAAATGGCATCAAAATTATAAAAGGGGTCAAGTAACATGAGGATTGAAAATCAGTCATTGGTTTTAGCATTTAAGAGTCCATTGCTGAAAGATGAAAGTTTCAGTAAAGACTTGAAGGGCATGAGGATGGAAATCATATTGGCAAAGGTTCAAAAGTTAAGAGTTCAGCTGGATAAAATCCTGGAAACATCCTTCTGGACCCGAGGTTTAATTTTTTTTTTCCTGATTCAATGCCAATAATACATAAAACTCTCTTCAGATGGTCCCCAAAATGTCAGTAAATTAGTGAAGCTTCTAGACCTAAGATAATAGCCAAATTTTCAATCATTATGACTATGCAAATGCTTGTTTAAGTTTTGAATAAAGGAGAGTGGATCAGCTGGGCCCATCTGGCAACAACTGATAGTCTCATCAGAAGGAAAGCACTTTGTCCCTCTCAGCAGCTTGATGCTGTCAGAATACTCACCCTGTCAACTGCTGGATCCTCTGATGGAACGGCTTGCTTTTGTCTGAATAGCAGAGGCTGACCCAGGGTCCTACTGGGCCTCCAGAAAGCTTAGCCTACTCTACACTTTCAGACAATCTGATTATGAAGGGGAATAAAAGATTAAGGGCTTTAGATGAAGAAGGAGAGGTAAAGAGAGTTTATTTTAGGATAAAAAATTCTTAAACTTGTTTTTAACCAGAAGGGAAGGAAAGAAGTAAAATAGCAATGGAAGAAATAGGGCGGGGAGGAGATAATTAGGGAAGTAAGGGACATGGCAGAAGAAAAAGAATAAGTGACAGGTCAGAAAGCTGAAATTGAAGATAATTGTCATTTGTATCTCTATTGGTTTTCTATTTACTTTTTTTTTTTTTTTATCAATTGTTATGTCTTCTGGATAAATTGGCCCCTTTATCATAATGAAATGCCTTTCTCTATATCTGGTAATATTTCTTCTCATAAAGTCTATTTTGTCTGATATTAATATAGCCACTCCAGTTTTCTTATAAATGATGTTTCAATTGTATATCCTTTTCAATTATTTTACGTTCAGAATGGATATATCTTTATATTTAAAGTGAGTTTTTTGGAGACAACATATAGCCAAGTCTTGTTTTTTAATTCAGTTTGACAATTTTTACCTTTTAATTGGAGAGCTTAGATTACTTACATTTATTGACCTAATTTGATTTAAATTACCCATCTTTCTACTTGTGTTCTATTTGTCCTACCTGTGTATGTTCATTACTCTCCTCCCCTTTTTCTGATTTTCTAATTATTTTATTTGTTAGTATTCCATTTATTTAGTTTATATTTTCATATTGACTGTCTCTTTAGTTTTTAGAAATTGTTCTAGGGTTTACAATGTGCATTTTTAACTCACCACAGTTTACCTTCAAAAATACTAAATCAATTTACATTACATACACAGTTTATAACTGTGTATTTTATTTTCCCTCTCATTCTTCGTGCTGTTGTAATCATTTTACATCTACAGATATAAACAACAAATTGCATGATAATTATTTTTTCATTAAAGAATCAGTTAGCTTTTAAAGAAATTTTTAAAAATGTCTTTTAATGCTTACTCACATGTTTAACTTTTCTGGTATCCTTCATTCATTTTCATAGATCTAAGTTTCCATCTGATATGATACTTCTGTCTCAATAGCTTCCATTAACAATTACTTGCAGTATTTACTAGCAACAAATTCTCTCAGACCGTTTGCTGAGTGTAGAATTTCAGTTTGAGCCCTACCCCCAGCACCTTAAAGATGCCTTCTGTTATCTTCAAGCTTGCATAGTTTACAACAAGAAGTCTGTAATAATTTTATTTTTTGTTTCTCTGTATATAATGTGCCTTTTTTTCTTCTACTGCTTTAAAAATTGTCTCTTAATCATTGGTTTTCATAATTTGATTATGGACTTTGGTATAGTTTTCTTTGTGTTTTTCCTGTTTTAGAGTCATTCAGTTCTAGAAATTGTGCATTTTCAGTTTTTATCAATTTAGAAAAAACTTTTAGCTGTTACTCCTTCAATAATTTTTCCTGTCCTTCTCCAACTTTTCTGTATAATTGTGTCTCCAATTATGCATAAGTTAAAACACTTGATATTGTCCCTAAGGTAATCATGGCCCTTTTTGTTTTTATTTTTTCAGTCTTTTTTCTCTCTGGATTTCATTTGACTAATTCTATTGTTGTATCTTCAAGTTCACTCATCTTTTGTTTAGCTGTGTATATTTAATTTTAATCTCATCTAAAGGAATCTTTGTTTTAGATACAGTATTTTTATATTTAGAAGTTCTAAGATGTTTTTATATGTTTCATTTATCTTCTTATTATGTTGATACTTTCTTTTAAATTTTTGAGCATATTGAATATAGCTATTCTAACTATGCTTTTGCTAATTCTGTCATCTCTGTGATGTCTGCTTCTGTTTCTGTTGATTGACTTTTCTTTTTGTTATGGGTCATATGTCTAGAAATTTTTTGCATGTCTAGAAAATTTATTTTATTTTTTGAATGCCAGATATCATAAAGTTCTTATTGTTCGCTGCTTGATTTTGTTGTGGATTTAAAGATTGCTGAACTTTGTTTGGCAGGTAAGTTAACATAGGTTTGAATTAGGCTGATTCATTCAAGGCTTGTTTTAAAACTCTTAGGACAAGTATAGCGTAAACTTTATTCTATGGTTAGTTAAGCCCCTCTATTGAGGCATAACCTCCTGTGGATCTCTACTCAATTTTCTGCATATGTAATGAGATCTCTTTACTTTGAATCTTGGAACTCTTTTTTAAAATTTATTTTATTTTTTGTTAAAAATTATTGGGGTGACAATGACTAATAAAATCAAATAAGTTTCAAGTGTACAATTCAACAGTATGTTGTGTGTGTGTGTGTGTGTGTGTGTATATGTATATATACACACACACACACACACACACACACACATTACATTGTGTGTTTGCCACTCAGAATTAGATTTCTTTCCATCACCAAATATTTGACCCCTTTTACCTCTATCTACCTCCTCACTTCCTGAAGTTTAGAACTCTTAATGATGATTATCAGTCCTGTGTGCTCTAAGAATTGTTTAGCTTATAGCTCCCTGGTTATTATTCTTATTCCCAGGCTCATTCTAGGAATGAAAGAGTCAGCCAAAGCCTTAGGGAAGGAATTCTTATGCAGATATCTAGAACTTTTTATACCTCTTCTCTTCTCTGTCCCCCAAATTGTAAGCCTCTTAGTTTCTCTGATATCTGATTTCTGTCTCCTTAATTCAGCAAGACTTTTTGGATCTATTTACATTCTGTCTCCCTAGTATATGGTCTGAAAATTGTGCCCAGTCAAAATCTGGGGCAATTATATATCACCTTATTTGTTTCCCTTTCTGAGGGATCACAGTGCTGAATTATTGTTCATGTTTGAAAAAAAGTTGTTTCACTATTTTGTCTGGCTTTCCAGTTGTTTATAATGAAGATGTAATTCTGGACCTTATTACTCTCTAGTGGCTAAAAGTAGAGAGAGATGAAGTGATTTTATAAAGTAATTAAAAGTGGTGGCAATTTGTGAACATAAAGTTAAATATGACATTAGTTATGAAAATATATGTATAGCTATGTGCATCAAATGGCTAAATGGCTAATCTTATACATGTATACTCAGTAGTTAAAGTTATTCACAAAGCACTAGAAATATTTTATAATACAGTGCTATTTTTAATTTCTCATATTAGTGTTAAAATTTTTATAAGATAATATTTAGTATAGCATTTGTGTGCAAACTTGTTTTTTTCCTAATAATGCTGAATTTTTAATAAGTTATTGAATAAAATAGAGTCATTAAGGACACTTATTTTTTTTTTTTAGAAATTTGTGTTTTCAAGGGAAGCATCAAAGTTATAATAATAGAAGCATCTGATTTTGTGACATTTTCTTACATTAAGTACTATGTGTATATGTGTGTGTACTTAATTATATGACTTTGTAGCCTTTTTGAAATAATTTCTGTTATTAGGGCTCCTAAAGGTTTTAATCTCTTTACTACAATATTTAAAAATAGTAGAAGATAATTTCAACTATAAATTTATTATCAAATATTTTATTCCTGAGAGTCTCATGCAAAATTTGAAGATTAAAGACAGACTTTACTTGTTTTTGATGTTATTGTAGTCCACTCTTTGTAATTTTTTACTAATCTCTTCAGGTATTCCAAACGACACCTAGCGTTAGATAGCAGTTAGAGTTAATTGTGATCCTGTAGTTCCAACTATACTTTCTTCCTTCAGCAAACTCAGTTTCTAAGTCAGAGATTGTATGCTTTCATTTCGCAGGCCAGAACCAGCCCATAGATGTAATTTTTTAACCTGTACATAGTTGGCCCCTATAGTGTTTTTTTCCATTCCCAAATCAATCCTGACTTGCCACAATTTTTCAGAGCTGCCCATCTCAGATGGGGCATAATTTCTTCAGGTTGTCATCCTCATAATAACTTCTCATTCTATGGCCATTAATGTTCACTTAATTGATTCAACATGTATTTATTGTGGCCTTAGACCTGGACTCTTTATTTTCTTATGTTACATGCTTGATCCCTGATCTGGAGTGAAGGAGAAAGCTGAATTAGGATAAGGAGAGGCAGACAATGTTTATATAGGTTTATGCAAGGTTTTTATAGTTTTCATTTCAGGACCAAGCAGTTATTGTTATATTCATCTTAACTCAGTGGTCATTTCCCTAAGTGATTGAAAGTGAATAAGGGTACACATAAACCTGAATTCTTCAACTATAGAAAATAGAAGAAAAATTAGATCAATAAGGAAGTGGGTAAAAGGCAACTTTCTACAGAAAAAGAGTCTGGAAGGTGGAAAATATCTATTTCCCTTTCCTTCTCCATCAACCAGGGGCAAAAACTTGATACTCTCTTAATTTAAATCTTTGTCATGATAAGACATTTGTTTAGAGAAAAATCTGCTAGTACCATAGCTGGTGATTCAGTACAGATAACAATTACTAGCAGAAAAGAGATTCTCTTTTGATGGATATAAGTGGGAAATATACAAAAGGAAAGTATATGTAAAGATATGAGATTTTATTTTACATTTACGTTGGAAGATAAAGAAATCTGAAGGCACAGAAAACATTTTGTTCTCAAATAGTTCCTTTCTCCATTAATTTGCTTTTCCTTTGAGCAGTGTAAATACTCTGTATTGTGAAACATTGTGTTTGGAGGAGGAATACTCTAGGTTGGACCATCTGGTGGGAGAACTTGTTCCCGTTTAAAAAAAAAAAAAACTTGCCTGTGCATTATGACATCATTCCTTATAAAGGTAGAGATAGATTATTGTTCACATATAACATAATGAATTTATATGAGATATAGTGACTATCCCATGAGTGAAGGAACAAGACATAGTTTGGAGTTGGAGCCTAGAGTGATTTATGAAGGTCATTGTCTTACAAGTTCAGATGCTTTCCATATGGCGTCAGAGAAACCCCCTTATGTACTGTATGTATAAAACATATGTAGCAAATTAGTTTCACTTACATTTTTTTCCCTAAATATGTTTTGGTTTAAAAATGACAGTGTCTTGTGTTTATCTAGTCTGTAAAATACTACATTCTTTTTTTTCTAAGAGAGAGGTTATTTGTTAATAGGAGCTGAGAGTTTTTAAATGAGACAGACAGAATTGAGTGTGAGCCCCTTTGACACTGGGCCTTGCTGCGGCTTGGGTGCCAGAGTCTTCCTTCTCATTGGATTTATGGCTTAACTTCTGTATCACGCTTAACTTGAGTGTGCTCAGTGGTGTGACCTTGTCTAGAAAGAGGAAAAATGGATTGTTCATTTTCCAGCTGTAGTGTATTATATTTCCATCTAATTGCATTTTCAAATAGATGTGAAGATGCAACTACTTCCACTTAAAAGGAAATTGCTCTACTTAAAGAAATATGGAGAATGGATTAGAATTAATATTCAAAATTGAAAGTATTTTATACCTAAAATAATAAGCTTTTGTTTGGCCTAGACAGCCATCCCATTGATGGATTTTCTTTTCATCGTTGTTTTAGTTCTGCAGACTTCAAGTATACATGCCCTCACTCTAGTCCAGTATTTCAAACCCTTTAAGAATTGTCTGACCTTAGAAAACTTACCCCTATTAGAATCTATAGTGTACATGTTCCATTTTAAGACTATGAAGCATGGATGGTTTTCCAAATTTCATATTTCATTTGAAAAATTTGTAGCACATTAAAAAATTTTGGAAACTCACTGGGATGTGACAAAACCAAGACTGAAAATCACCGGAGTTTTAACCCCAAAGTAAGAGACTACCTAAACATTTTTGTTGAAGAGTTTTTACGTTTTTAAATACATATCTGGCTGGATGTATGCAGTTGATCTGTATCTCACTTATGCTGTCTATCAAAACTGAAATATTCAACCAGAATTATAGAATTTTTACAATTGTGTAATCGTTAAGTCACACATTACAATAGTGTAACAACTGTTCTTTGGTTTGAAAACTGATTAGGTGCATTTGAAAAATAATGTTGGAAGGTAAAAAGTAAAATCTGGGAAGTATATGACTTCTGCTTTAGTTGGGCCAGAACAAAGTATCCAGAAAATCATTAACAAGAGTGAGAGAAAAATTGAGATTTCTAGATTTAATTTAAAATGTGTATGTATAGGTTGTATGCATTTATATCTTTATATATCTATATACGCATACATTCAAATTCGGCAATAATATTTAATTACCTTAGGTTACTAATATATGTCAGCTCATCTTAGCAAGGTGTTTATAGATTCTAATCTAATGCCACCAAAGCCTGATATTGTACATTAATTCCTATAAGACATTCAGGGTCTATGCACCAGGATTTGTGAGCTATCTACTTATTTCTAGTGAAAGAATTGTTTCAGAGAACAATTGTTTTGACGACTAGCTTCTTTGATAATGCTTTTTCTGTGGATAAAGAAGGGGTGCTGGTTTTTAAAACTGTCAATTTAGCTATTTCAGAATCACTATGATTCGTTTGCTATAGTAAAATTTTCCCTTCAGGTAGCAGGCAAATTTTGATCTTAGTACAAAGCTTCTTCTCTTTCTGTATTCTTCTTCTAGCAGACAGCACACACAGCTGTGCATTATATCTCCACAGCAAAGTCATTTGGGTGTGAGGAAGTAACAGGAGCAGGTCCTCTGGATGTTTTTCTCCTTGTTCCCCATGTTCTAGCTGTGTGTGTCGCATTGCTTAAAAGATTTCCATTGGATCCTGGTTGGCTTTGGAGTCTGACGAAGAAAGATACAACTCTGTGAAGTCTGAACATCTGCTAGAGTCATGAATGGGTTTGGGGATGAACTCATCAGCTGATAGGTCAATTAACTCCTTAGCCCAGCTATCATCAGCCAGATTCACTGCAGTTGCCCTATGGAGAATTGCTGATGTGTCTCAGTGAACATGAGGTTGGAAACTTAGTCAGAGAGCTAATTTCCTCCTGTCTTGCGGTGGGGATGAGGAAGAAAATGAGGAAGGGAAAATGTGAAAAGCCATTTCTGGAGATCTGTTTGAGTTGCTCATACCACGATGTATAAAACAAAACAAACAAACAAAGAACAACAAAAAATAGAGATTGATATGCCTTAACTCTGATTTCTCCAAAGACAGGATTTGCTAGATCTCAAGGGAGAATCTCAATCAAGATTCTACTTCTATTTTTGACCTGCCTTTCTCAAACTGTGCTCACAGAGAATACTGATGGCCCACTCAACATGGTTTATGATTAAAAGTTAACAAAGGTGATTTTCCCTAATTCAAAAATTAATTAATTTTAAAAAAGCAACAAAAGGAAAATATGTGAAACAACTTATATGACTAGAATATTCTCAATATTACTGTTTTATCCTATAACTTTATCTAAAATGTTTCAGATTTAGTCTACATTTATTAAACATTACTATTTGGTAAGCAGAATGGTAGGTTGGAAATATGTAAATGGATCATACACAGCTCCTATCTTTGATGATCTCCTACTTCAATGGAGCAGAGAGACACACAGACGATTTCATTTGTTGAGGAGCAGTAGCAGATGAACCTTAAGCAAATGACTATGAATTGAAAATTTTTGAAATTAGATTTTATTAAATGTTTTTGAAGATGCAGTGATTTGCACACATGGAGCATAAACTGTATTTTCTATTAATCAATATTTTACTAGTTTTTGTGATGGCATTAAATGACAGTGTGGGGAAAATATACCATCTTTAGAGCTAGCTCAGCTCATGAGCAGAGTAAATTTCTGAGCTTAGCTCCTTTGTCTTCATTACAAATAACACTTTCTGTGCAAGGTTGTTGAGAGAGTGTGTGGAAAGTGCCAACATCTACCTGCTGGTGTGGGAATCTTTTTTGCTGTATTTCAAGTAAGTGATGGTACAGCATAGTTTTTGATGCTCTCATGATGTGGAATAAATTTTCTGGTAATATAAATAGTCATGCTAGAAAGAAATAGAAACTCAACTACTAATAATTCCTTGAGAATTATTATGGGTTGAGGCATAACATGGGGCTATGATATTGCTAAGGAATTTGCTAACTTTTAATGAGAAAATTCTCCATTACTTGTGGTAACTGGTGTATCACCATTTTATCTTTACAATTACTTCTGTGTGATTTTCTAATGATATTACAGAATTGGTTATAAAACACCATAGGAGTCTCCCAAAGCTGCCTCCTTCATTTTGAAAAATGGAGATTCCAATTTTTCTATTAATTAGTGACAGGCCTGGGAGAACTCAGATGTGTTGAGTTCAGAGATCTTTTCTCTATCCTACCTTGTCCCTTAGCTGTGCTTACTGCAGGTGGCCTGCTGGTTGGTTGTATGTAGTATGCACATGGTACCTTACATATCAGGCTTCTAGGTGGTGATAATAACAATAATTATTATTGTTTTTACTCTCTTTATATTCCCTTTTACAGAGACCTATTTTCTTTATTTTTCAAATCAGTGCTGTCACTAGACAGATATTTTCAAAGTAGTCTTTATTGCTCACTTAGATTGAAAACATTAACAGTCTTTGGAGCTGTGCTTGAAAACAAAACTGTGTTCGTTTTTTTCAGTAGACTCATTTTTCCCCACAACAGCTGTCTTCGTTTCTTCTAAATTCTAAACTTTAAAAGCATGTCCCTTTTCACTTGTGTGTTAATATTTTTCAGAAATGTTCATTAAATAGATCAATTTTTCCACCCCTTTCAACACTAGAAAACAAAACAAGTTGAATCATGTCAAAAGCAAGTAGTCTACAGGGATAATACAAGCATAGTATTCTTTCTGGATATAATTTAAAAATTTGAGGACCATATCATTTTGTGAATTCTGTAGGGACTGGTTAAATCTACTAGAGAAGCAAAGTTCATTATATAGAAACCCAAATACATTTTGTAGCTTTGAGTCCCTCGACTTTAAAGAATATATTACAGAAGTGACCCAATAATCCCATAGACCACAATTTTTACATTAGGCTGCCAGGGTATCAAAACTCTAACATAAATTTTAGTAAAGATTTATTGCTTTTAAAATACATTAATAAACTTATACTAATATATAATATAAATTCCCTCACAGCATATGTTATTGCTAAATAGTTAATTAAATGTATTTTGGTGTGTGGAATGTTTGTACCCTCAGCATTTCAAAGCACTCATTGCCAAGATGAAACTACTAATTAAGCATTCCCTGAGGAACAAACCCTGATCTAGGAATTGCTTCAGAAATCATCCAAGAGTACTCTAGGAATGGAGTTACTATAATTCATAATAAAGGCTCTTCTGATTCATCGAAAGCTATTTATTGTTCATTTACTGGTATTTTCTTTTATATAACATTTAGTTAATAAACTTAGTGGACTTGTTTGCTACAGATCTATTATTCTGATAATTTCAGGCTCATTACTCATATAATTCTATTCCGTTTGAGGAAAATGTAAAATAAAATGAAGAACACATAAGAACAAGAGAGACAGTTATTGTCAGCAGCCTTTCTCAACATTTATTTCCTAAGTTTTGTAAGAATTGCAAGACAATCCATAAAAGATTTTACTGCATGAGTTAAGAAACTGCTTTTGAAATTTAAGTTGCAGTTCTAACTTTCAAATTGCTGCTACCAAGAGACATGGAATTCCCTTTTCATGTTCGTTGAGGTCATGGACCTCATATAGTCAGGTGGGCAAGATTTATCACGTCCTATCCTAATGGACACATCCATTCTTGAATCACCAAATACCACAACCCTACCTGGTACCCTTTGCAGGTGAATAAAAGGCTGCTTTTCAGTGTGTTGTCTCTGATGAGTTTCTAAACAATTTTCCATGTGCTCCGTAATTTTCCACATATTTTCAGAGTACTTTACTTTGGATCTGGTTAGGAAGTGTGGTTTAATGAGAGGAACAGGGACTAGGAAGAGGAGCTACATTTTATCCTGGTTTGTGTGGCTTCGATAGAGTAGTCTGACTTCCTTGAATCTTGATTTCCATTTCTAAGGTGAGAATAATACCTTCTTAGCCTTTCTCCTAGGATAGTTGTAAGGGTCAAGTGAGAAAATGTGGGTTTTATAGGCTCTGATGTACTAAAATGTAAGTTGCTGTTATCATTGGTAATATGGAATTGGCAGATGTGGCTCCTTCCTTTGGTCTCCTGTCGTTGTTTTTACTTATCTTAGCATTCTGTCTGCTCTGCTACAATGGCTGCAGTGGTTGCAGGAGCTGAGTTCTGCATGTTCCAGGGCTCCTTCATAAGGTGTTCCGCCTCTTGGTTGGCACCAGCATAACCTTTCTTTCATGTGAATTGAGGTAATCCTTGAAATAGGTGTTTAGTGTCTGAGTTGAAACGTTTTTCCAAGAATCCACTCTTTAAGTCAGTTAAAGACAGTGATAGTTGTTTTTCATTTTATATAGAATGCAGCCCGAACTACCTTCTGTGGTCCCCAAAGCCCCTGTAAGATTTTCCTGGCTTCTGCCTGCTGTTCTGATCATCTTATGCCACTCTCCCTCTTACTCATTCAGCTTTGGCCACACTGGCTTTTCTATTCTTCCAATAAACCTAATGCACTCCTGTCCAGGGCACTGGCATTTGCAATTACCTCTGATTGGACAGCTTTCTTTTCTTCCTCCTCCTCTTCAGGTCTTCTCATAGTTGGTCACTTGTTATTCTGGTCTCAGTTCAAATAACCCTATTCTTGGTCAACAATTTTTCTCTTTAATCTCAAGAAGTTCTCTTACCCACTCTTATTCTTTCATATAACCCACTTTATTTTTCACTACCTAAAATTCATTTTTTAAATTTTTTGTTTATTAACTTATTTATGAACTGATTTTCCTGCCGTTTACTAAAATGTAAGTTGCATCATAAGGGCAGGGGCCTTTCTTGTTTTGCTCAAAGCTGGGTACCCAGCCACCTTCTGATGTTGTAGCACTTCGTGATTTCTTGTAGAATGGGTGACTTAATAAATACCAGTACTTCCATTTAAAAAAAGAAAATAATAATAAAGTTTAAGCCAGCATGCAAGAAAATGACTTACAACACAATTATGCTTATTCCTCTTTTGTGAAAGTATTTTATTTTTGACCGATTGTTTAGATGAAAAGTTGTCTTAGTTATCTATTATTTTATTACAGATCATCTCAAAATTTAATGGTTTAAAACAATAATTTATTATTTTTCACCATTGTGTGGATTGGCTGCAGCTCAGTTAGATGGTTCTTCTTCTGGAACCTTGGAGGGGCCGTGGCTGGGGCATCCAAGCTAGTTTTGGGCATTGCCTCACATGGCATCCTTTCTCTGTGTGAGAAACTGGACTTCTTACATAATGGCTGGCTTCCAAGAGAGAGCAATCCAAGTGGACAGAGCACAAACTGTGATCTCTTAAAGCACAGCATCCCTTCTGCCATATCCTGTTGGTCAGAGCAGTCATAGAGCCAACCTACATTCAATAAGAGGAGAAATAAATAGATGAGAGGAATGCCAAGGAAGGTGGAGTCATCTGTACTTCACCGCAAGAGTGATCCTTTCCTAAGAGAGAAAATAATTTAAAATCGTGTGCTCACTGCAGTATGCTAGACACTGGGAATAGAAGAGATTCACAGTCTTTGGGGGAGATGTAGTGTATAACTTAAGGTTTGGCGTAAAGAGACTTGATCTTTCATCAGTCGCCAACATGTTTTTTTTTAGGCTTGACAAATTCTGAGAAGTGTATCTTGTTCTTCGCATTTTTTTATCTAAAAGTAATTGTTACCTGAGTTGCCTCGGTCTACAGTGATCATATAGTATGTTATGAAAATGGAAAAGAATTCATTCTTCCATTCTGGGAAATTAGAGAATTTCAATATCTTTATAGGATTTTAGTGAATCTTTTCAATGTTTTTCATATGAGAAAGTCTCAATTTTCCATGTAAGTATTGTTGAATCCTGCGGTTAACTGCTATGCATGATTTTAATCAATAGCTTCACTTTTCTCTCTCATTAAATCCTTTATCAGAAATACTTAGTGTTCCCAAGGGGGGTGATTTATTTTTATTCTTACCACCACTGATTTAGTTTAGGCATTTCTCTTATTTCCCCACAAGACAGCATAAAATAGTCTCCTTGTCTACAGTCTCACCTCACTATCTCCTAGATATCTTCTTTAGCTTTGCCAGAATTACTTTTAGAAAAGCTACTCATCTGCTTAAAAATCCCTCATCAATCTCTATTGACTATTGGTTATAGAACAAATACTACTTAGTAGTTTACACATCACCCATGGTTATTTGTAACCTTATCTCCTACTTTTTAGGCTTCAACTCAAGCCACTGCTATCCACCATCTCGCGAATCTTTTTGCTTGATTCTGGAAAACTTCAGGCTCTTTCATGGGTCCATGCCTAACAGATGCTGTTGTTCCAATTGCATAGGTTTCCCTTCTCTGCCATATCTGCCTGATAGACCCAATTTATCCTGTGAAACTTATCTCTATAGATTTGTAAGGGCCTCTTGAAACCATTTGAGAGCTCCCAACACTATCCTCCAAATAAAAAGGTATTTCCTCATTTGTGTAACAATGGTACTTCTAATATAATTTCTTGGCTTAATAACTGAATGCCCTATAATTCTGCAAGTATTCTGGAAAATTTGAGTTGGGAAGTGTAGTTAAATGTCTAAGTTTAAATGAGGTTTAATGATCATATTAATTAAAATAATAGTCATCTAGAATAGTGTCTGGCTCTCTCTATGCCTTCCCTTCACTGTGGTTGGCACTTCTCCAGAAGCAACTATAAATTCAAATCCACAGGAATCATAGACAAGCTGCTCCTGAACAATCAAGATAGTCCTACATAATTTCCTTCCAGAAATGCTAATTTCATGAATTTTGTTTTTAATTAGGTTTGAATCTGGTTACCCTCACAGAGTTATCAACGAAACTATCTTCCATTTTCCTTCCCCATCCCTCCCCTCTTTGCTTTTTGTGTATATCAATACTTGATTAAATTACTCGCATTTGTCTTATCTATGGCCAATTGAACAAAATCAGTATTGTTTATTAAAGTCATTATAAGTGACTTTATGTTTTGGTATTTAAAATTTTTTTTTCAGTCATTTCAAGAACACAGAGAGAATAAAAAAGAAATTAGTTGGTCCCGGTTGTTTTCTAAATTACAAATTATTTCCCTTACTCTGTATTGCAACATAAGGCAATTTGTTTAACATTCCTTATTTTCCAATTTATCACCAGTTATAAGATTTGGTTAAATATTAAATACTACATTTTTTTGCTCTATTTTTGATATTTTAATTGACAGATACATTTTAATTTATTTAAACTTAGACATTAAACACTATTGCCCAACTCAAACTGTAGAACACAGGCAGAATGGTAAAAACTGGATACCAATGTCAAATGATTTCCTGATAAAAGAAACCTTTTGCCGATGCCATATTTTCCCCTATTCTATCCGTAAGTATGGTTGTTCTTAGATCTGTAGCAGCTAACTATCAACCATGATAGTACAAAACAAAAGACTCACAGAAGTCCTACCCTTGACATACTTGAATATCTCAAACCAAGAATAGCGGCACCTGTGCATTTAGTAACTTTCTCTATGAGAAAATAATCCCCCACTAACTTGTAGTTTGGTAAGGTTGAGGAAAAGATGGGTGTTCCCACAAAACAAGGCTATTTTAGGTAAAAAAATATTTGTTAAAGCAGCTTGAGTTAATTAAATCTCATGTTGGCCTTATTAATTTGCTTTCTTGCCTCATGCCTCTCTCTTCTCAACTTAATGTTGGCCACCTTGAAGTTAACTGGCTTGAGTGGTAGGACCACACCCTTAATTTGATGTTTCCTGAGTCACTTCATTTGACAAAGAAATTTTACTGGGATTTTTTTCTTCAAAGTCTTTTTAAATGCCACATCTTACTGTGTCTAGGAAATAATTTTGGGTGTGGTTACTGGTATATAGAACATGGAACTGACTAAAAGCAAAGTAATGAGAAGTTTTCTGAGTATTTGAGGGAATTGATTTCCTCCGAAAACATAGGGCATGCCCCTCAGTGTCTACTTTAAATGGGTATCCTTCCAAGGTCAGAGTCAAGGGCCTGGAAGAACTGAGGGTGAGGGAGTTGCTCACAGAGAGCAGAATCAGGATTAAATTAAGAACTCTCCCCACCCCTGGACAGGGGGCTAGCACAATGTCTGTTCAGTAACAACATATGTTTCCCATTCTTCCTCTTTCCAAATAGAATATTTATTGAAGTTAGACTGTCCCTAGATTCACCAATTGAATATGTTGAATATTGAGTATATTTGGGAAGAAGGAGAGCAGAAAAAATATCATTTTAGTCAGTTGGACATCAAACAACAAGGAGTCACTTATAGACATGAGGTGGGGGATTGAACATCACATGATGTGGCCTCTGTGTAGAAGACCAAAATGGATATTTGGTGACTAGAGGATACAATTGGTAAATTTGCTTTTATTTTCTTGAGTTCATGAGAAAATTAGATTTTTCAGTTACTCTTATATTTAGAAGTTGGAGTCATAAGTTGCATGACTGGACATGGTATACACAATGATATGTGGGTAGAAATGATTTCTGGGCCTGGCTTCTAAAAATCTCTTGTGCAGTCTGAAATACCATCTTGTCTCATAAACTTGGAAGTGGTGGATTCCAAGAAGACTCTGAGGAATAGTGGAGCCACACCGTGAAAGAAGTCAGCCAGAGAATATGTTGTTCAAGTTGAGCAATTGTACAACATTAGGGTGATTATATAATTTATTTTCCAAACCTGGCAGTGTTCAGATTAAAAGAGGGGTTATTATTAGTAATTGTACTGGAACAATGGGCATACACCATGACTGTCCAGGGCAAATTTGATGTACGACGGTCCTATAGCATAGGAATCTCTGGGATGCGCTAGGCCTGTTTAAAGGAAAAGAATCAGGCAATGTCTGCACTGACAGATGGCATTTCACTGCCAAGAAAAATCTTTAGACACTAAATGCAGAAAGTGGCCTTTCCTGCTTTATTTTTAATTCTTCCTTCCCACCTTGACCCTGGAGAATCTGAAGTAAAATATTGAGTAGGAGAAGAATACTAAAGAGAAAGTTATAAAAACATTAAAAAGCATAGGCTATGTCTGATTTCCCCGTTACTATTTTGCAAAAGTTCAGATCGATCTATCTATATTATAAAAAAAAAAAAATCACAAAACGAGAGTCTTTTTTATCTTAAAGTAGCTGGAAAAATGATAGGATCTACTTAAAATAATAGCAGTAACTAATGCTAACATTATACAGTACTTTTTATGCCACATTCCAAATGCCGTTCTAATACTTATGTTAATTCAAATATACATATTAGCATAATATATATTATATTAACAAACATATACATTAATTTCAGTTAATTGTGAGAGCAATACTTGTATTGCCTCCTTCAGCCAAACTGCCTCTACAAAGAGAAATTGAAAGACAGTAGTGGAGAAAAATAAAAATGCTTCCTGACTGCTCTCCATTGAGTCCAGCCTATTAAAATGTTAGACATGCATAAGAATGCATTGTCAGTCAAGGATTAGTGATGATCATAAAACTGGAGAGAAAATCATGGTGCTAGAAATGTAGATCTGGTATAATACCCCGCACTATCAAAACTAAAAGAACAAATGAGTTTCTTAAGGAGTGAATACAAGGTGTTCAAGTCTGAGTCTGTTGAGATATTTCCTATTAATCAGCATGTATCACTACAGAATTGGGGAGAGGTGAGAGCAGTGGGAATGTTGTGAGAATAAAGAGCCTGAGAAGAGAAACAAGGGACGTTAAAGACCATTGTGTCCCTGGGGCCAAGATTTACAAGAGTCATCACTGTTATAAAAACCAAAAAGGATATTAGTACAAATAATCATAGAATTTATGTTGATTTTTTTTTTTATTTTTTAAAGAAATTTTGCCTTAGATTTTAGTTTTTCTAGCCTCGAGTGCAAAACAAGAATGATGTTCAAATGAAATATTCTTTTCTTTCAGGTTCCACCTTGACTATACTGAACATTTGGCTGGACCTTAGCTTGAGCACATCCAGTAATGTTAAATAATCCTAATAAATAGGGTGCTCTCTTATTTTATCACAAATAATTTTCCTAACTTTTGTAATTCATAATTGTGAGTTCTTCTAAAGCAAAAGGATATCTGAGGCTTTTCCTGATAATGATAGACATAATTGAGAACAAATCAAGACCTTTTTCTGAATAAAGTAAATTCAGTGTTACAAGTCTGAGTCAAAAATGAGGTTTATGACAGGGGTCCTGGAGGTCTCTTCAGCTTCCTCTTTGCATCAGATGCCAGAATCCAAGTTGACTTGGTCCAGAGGGTTGCCATTCTGTGCAGCTGCTCCTCCCATTGCTTCCCCGCTTGCCAACCATTGTTTGGGTTGTACTGAGGCGTTAGAAAGTCTCCAAAAGACGCTGCATCCTAATAGACCAGGGAGAGGAATGAAAGGTGGAGGTGCTACCCTATACAGATTAAACTGCCACAACCTGAAATTAAACTGATGGAATACATTTATGGTTTGTTGGGAGCATGAAATGACAAACTAGAGCACATGAGCACTGATCAAGCACATTTTCCCTACTTTTTTTTTTTTACTTTCTGTGCTTACTCTTCAAATATCAGGCTTACTTTTCCTACTCTCACATTAAGGGTGATAGCTTCCTTTCTGGGCAATTTTAAGGTAATAGCTTTTAAGCTTTTTATTTTTGTTTTGTTTTTGTTTTTCTTAAAATACAAATGTAGTCAATAGGGTTTTGCTTTATTGCTTTGTTATTCTCCATTTGGAACAAAAAAATGCAATTTTTTTCTCCTATGTCCTTATAAGTATTTATTTTAAAAACTCAGACTCACTGTGAACCTATCCTCTTTCCTCTTTTCTATAGTTCAACCCCGCCATTGAGAAAGAGCCTGCAATAAAAGAAGAGGGGAATGGCAGAACGTGGGCTGGATCTATTTCTCATTAACTTGGGACTGTACTGGTTTAGAGGCACCAAGTCTATACCTTGAAACCTAGTTAATTTAGCTTTCACAGCCTGCTTCTGTAATTCTCTGCCTTAGAACTTTTAATTCTACATATTGTTACGATGGTTAAACTTTCATATGAGATAAGTGCTTATCTTTTGCCATATTAGAGAATATTATCTGAGGACACAATGAACTTAATTTTTCTAGTGCCTGATTTGCTCACCTACCTTTTACATTCTCCTATATATCCTCAAGAAAGTTTTATCTTATAGTCAATGCTTCAGGTATCTTATCTGAGTAGTCTTAAGAGGGTAACTGAAGAAGAGTCCAAGTTAGAAGCCTAATTATAAAAATCTAAGGAAATAGGTCAATTTAGCAAATTTACTATAAGAATTCTATCTTTCTCTGATTCTTAATAATTGAATAAATTCATGCTTTTCTGCACAGAGGCAAAATTTATGCAGTTTATAAGTCCTGAGTTCTGATTAACTATATAGGTATGTGTCCACTGGCTCTTGAAAATGCCACATTCTTAAGAAGAATCCTGGAGGATCATGAGACTGACACAAAAGATATCTTGTCCATCCTTTTTAAAAATTTAACATTTCATAATGATTTGAGTGTAAGCAAATCAGAGACACATGGATTATATTTCCCTTGGAATACACATGAGTTTGAAAAATTAAGAGAAAACAGGCTTGGCACATTGTGGTTGGATATTACTGAACATAAAACATTTGTGAAAAATATTTAGTTTTTTTGACAAATGCCAAAAATGACCAGACTAACTCATCTGCTTTCCCTCTCCTTTGCCTCTAGCATTAGCCTAGACCTGGAGGGCTTTTGGAGTGAGAGGATACAGGGATTTTCTATTCTTTATTAGGAAATTAACTTTGCCTTATTTCTCTATTCCTTCATCTTCTTTACGGTATCTCCTATCACCTAGGGGGATGACTAATTCCTCACTTTGGAGAGTGATATAGTTTTGGGACAGTGTGTTTCAGATCTGAGTGGATATATACTATATTTAACTCTGCAGAGCCCAGAGAGAGTGGGTAGTACTTAATAAATCCTTATTGAGTCAAATTGACTGAATACCTTAAAAATTCATCTGCCTCGTAGTTGTATTATGTAATTGTTAGCTGCATTGTGCCTGGCTGCAAACTCAGTCTTTCCTTTCTCCTCTTGTCCATAAATATTTATTGAGCACATATTATATAAAAGGTAACATGCTAAATACTGCCAGGAGCCAAAGGTTTTATCTTTAGGTATTTCTGGGTG
Organism: Rousettus aegyptiacus; assembly: GCF_014176215.1. Taxonomy (NCBI): domain Eukaryota; kingdom Metazoa; phylum Chordata; class Mammalia; order Chiroptera; family Pteropodidae; genus Rousettus; species Rousettus aegyptiacus. The sequence continues at coordinate 26,491,706 of NW_023416285.1, forward strand.
ATGATAACCTTAATATAAACATGTAGTAGATAACTACTAGGTTGTAGATTTTAAGGTTTCATTTTCCTTTTAGGCATTTGCAGACGATTATGAATAATCTATTATTTGCCCTCCTGCTATTAATCAAATCTTTATGTGGTGCTTCTGGCAGATAGGCCTCTTTTATACTGATTCTATGGCAGAAGAAACAAAAATGTAATTCATTCATTAAAAGGTGGTTGATTCTACATAATTGGATGGTGTTCTAAAGGTGGGTCTATAGTTAGGAAGCCACTCCAGGGTGATGTCACAGTAGATAAGATAAGGCCTTGATCTAACATCTCTTTGGAGCATTGCTTTTTAAATTCCCTATTTATAGTACTCCCTGCCTCCTCAACACACACACACACACACACACACACACACACACACACACACACTCCATTCCCATTACCAAGGTTCACTAACATTTAATCTTTAAAAAAAGTAGTGAGCAATAATAGGTTAATGAAACAAGAGACTATAAGTAGCTTATAAAAGAAAGACAATTAGAGGCATTCTATTCTCCCTAAGTAAGGTAAGGGAGACTAATTATCACATAAACAGTTGAGTCTACCTCTTTTGGCCTTCACTACTGCATGCATGGAATCTAGTTACAAAGTCCAAACCTAGAAGTGCAAAGATTTACTTTTTTTCAGGTTTTTGGGAGGGGATCTTATAACTATCCAAGTTTATTAGTCCTGTCAAAATAAAATTCAGTCGGGTTTAAAGCCTGACTCCACTGGGGTATGGAAGCCTGAAGATTGAACTTTGATTTACTTGGTCTTATAATAAGCACACTATGGTGGGCCCCTTGCTTCTGGTGGATGAGCAGGCATGCACTTGAGGCTTCCAGAACAAAAGATCTTCAAGATCCTGTGAGAATGTAAAAGGGAACTTCTTAAAGGACTTGGCAGTCCTACCATCTAGAGTTATGTCTCTGTCCTTCCTTTTTTTTTCTTTCCAGCAAATGGTCACCAGTGAACAAATATCTCTTAATGTTTAGAGATTACTATGTTAGTAGTAATTGGGTGGTTCAGATTTTCTGTTTCTTCTTGATTCAGTTTTGGGAGATTGTGTATTTCTAGGAGTATATCCATTTATTCCTTATTATCTAATTTATTGGCATTCAATTGCTCATAGAATTTTCTTATAATTCTTTGCATTTCTGTGGAGTCACTTTTCACTTTTCCACTTTCAGTTATAATTATTTTAATTTGGATCCTCCCCCCCTTTTTTCTCTTGATGATTCAGGTTGAAGGTTTATCAATTTTGTTTATCTTTTCAAATAACCAGCTCTTGTTTTCATTAATCTTTTATATTGTTTATTTAGACTCTATTTGGTTTATCTCCGACCTTTATTATTTCCTTCCTTCTACTCACTTTGGGCTTTGTTTGCTGTTTTTTTTCTAGTTCTTTTAAGTGTAAGATTAAATTGTTTATTTGAGATTTTTCTTGTTTCTTGAGATAGTCCTGTATTGCTATGAATGTCGCTCTCAGAACTGCTTTGGCTGTGTCCCATAGACTTTGGGTTGTCATGTTTTCATTTTCTTTGTCTCAAAGTATCTTTTGATTTTTTCCCTTGATCTCATTGTTAACCCATTTATTGTTGAGTAGCATGTTATTCAGCCTCCATGTGTATTTTTAATTTTGTTCTAATTGATTTCTAGTTTTATACCATTGTGATCAGAGAAGATGCTTGATACAATTTTCATCTACTTAGATTTATTGAGACTTGTTTTGTGGCCTATCATGTGGTCTATCTTGGGAAATATTCACTGTACACTTGAGAAGAATGTATATTCTGCTGCTTGGAATGAAATGCTCTAAAAATATAAATTAAATCCATCTGGACTTGTGTTATTTAAGGCCACTGTTTCCTGGTTGATTTTCTGTCAGAAAGATGTGTCCATTGGTGTCAACGGGGTATTAAAATGCCCTACTATTACTGTGTTACTGTCAATCCCTTTATCTTGGTCAATAATTGCTTTATATTTGTAGGTGCTCCTATGTTGGTACATAAATGTTTACTAGGGTTATATCCTCCTATTGAATTGTTCCCTTTATCATTATATAATGTCCTTTGTCTTTTATTGTAGCCGTTGTTTTATTGCTATTCCAGCTTTTTTTTTTTTTTTTCATTTTTATTTGCATGAAATATCTTTTTCCATTCTTTTACTTTCAGTCTGTATGTCTTTTGATCTGAAGTGGGTCTCTGATAGACAGTGTATGTCTGAAGTGGGTCTCTGATAGACAGTGTATGTATAGGTCTTGTTTTCTTAATCCATTTTCTTTAATCCATTTACATCTAAAGTTATTAAGTTATTAATAAGTGCATAGTTATTGCAATTTTATGAATCATATTTAATTTATGTTTTTTCTTCTTTTTTGTGAAGTCCCTTTAGTGTTTTTTTGTAATACTGGCTTGGTGCTGATGATAAATTCCTTTAACTTTTTTCTGTCTGGGAAGCTCTTTATTTCACCTTCAATTTTAATTGCTGGGTAGTCTTGGTTGTATGTCCTTGCTTTTCATTACTTTGAATATTTTGTGTCACTCCCTTCTGGCCTGCAAAGTTTCTATTGAGAAATCAGCTGATAGTCTTATGAGAGACTAACTAACTAGCTGCTTTTATGATTCTAATCTTTAGCATTTTAATTATAATGTGCCTTGTTATGGGCCTGTTTGGGTTCATCTTATTTGTGAGTCTCCGAGCTTCTGAACTTTTATGTTTATTTCCTTCGTGAGGTTAGGAAAGTTTTCTATGATTACTTTTTCAAATAAGTTCTCAATTCCTTGCTCTTTCTCTTCTGTTGTTGGTACACTTGATGTCCCAGAGGTCCCTTAAACTTTCTTCGTTTTTTAAAATTCTTTTTTCTTTTTGCTATTCTGATTGGGTGGTTTCTGCTACCTTGTCATCCAAATCACTGATTCTATCCACTGTTTCATCTAACCTACTGTTGATTCCGTCTAGTATATTCTTATTTCAGCTTTGTATTCTTCATTTCTGGCTGGTTCTTTTTTATGGTTTCTATGTTTTCATCTAATGCTTACTATCTCTTTGTTGAAGTTCTCATTGAGTTCATCTATTCTTCCTCTAAGTTCATTGAGCATCCTTATAACCAATGTTTTGAACTCTGTGTCTGGTAGGTTGCTTGCCTCCATTTCATTTAGTTTTTTTTCTGGAGTTTTCTCCTTTTTTTTTTCCATTTAGTACACATTCCTTTGTTTCCTCATTTTGGCTGCCTCTTTAAGTTCATTTCTATATATTTGCTACATCTCCCAGTCTTGCCCTGGTGGCTTTATGTATTAGCTGCCCTGTATGGCCCAGTGGTGCAGTCTCCCTGATTACCTGTGCCGGGAATGTCCCTTGTGGGGGTTGTGTGTACTCTCCTATTGTAGTTAAGCCTTGATTGCTGTTAGCACATCAGTGGATGGGATTGACTCTCAGGCTGACTGGCTGTGTGGATGGGCCAGGCCCACCGGGTATGAACTGCAGGATTTGCCTTAGTGGGCTCAAGTGTCTATTGAGATACTTTGGTGTCCCGCCCGCGGGACCGGTTATTTGGTGGGAGAACCGAGGAGAACCCAACCTAAAGAAAAGAGGGGTAACACGGACGAGAGAAAAGAGTGGAGGCAAGACAGTATTCTGATCAAGCCTCAAATTTTATTTTGCAAAGCAGCTATATTTATAAAGCAAAAACAAAGGGGGGCAAGCAAAAGGGACTTGTCACAATATAATTGGTCTTCAGCTGGTGCTATGGGGACAAGGGGCAGTGGAAGGAAAGAAGAGGAAAGGGGGTACTGGTCATGTACTGATCGGTCAAGCACAGGTGGTGTAAAACAAAGGAAGTTCTCAGAGTTCTCTGTACAAACATGTTGGTGTCACGGGCTGCTGAGCTGCTATTTGTCTTCTGTTCTTGTGAAGCCCAAGCCCAGCATGTTTTATCCTTAACCCTTAAGGGCCCGTTTAGGTTGTGGCGCCCCTAACATCTCCTCCCTTTCTGTTTTTAGAAAGGCGGGCCTTAACCGAGTGGGGGAACATTGACCTGGTTCCTCCCGTGGGCTATATACGCCCATCTATTGTTGGCTCTTGGTATCTTTTGGGGAGGAGAGGCAGAGCCGGTTTTAAATTGTGATTTGGATACCAACCTCTATGCAAACCAGGTATGTTCTCAGGGAAGGACAGAGGGGACCCTCTAGTGGGTCTTCCCTTGCAGTAGCTTTGCATCTGCACCCATCTCGATGCCCATACCTTCCCTTGGTCTATCAAAGGTGAAGGTAGACATTTCTCTGTCCCTTATGTCGTCCCCGTAGGGAGAGGGGTATTTACCACCAACCAAACCTGCTATACCAAGGTCGAGGTCCCTCTTGGGCCAAGGTGGAGAAATTTAGGGCTGCGCCGACTTCTTCCGAGGGCTCTGTCATTGTGATTTGTTGGTAGTATACCGTAGGTCCTTTGGATAGCGCCGAGTCAACCTGTCTTTTAATTAGATCTGTTATTCTCCTGAATGCCCAGGGGCCAAAAGTGAGTAATAAGAGCAAGCCTATGAAAGGTCCTAATAGACTAGGGAGCAGTGTTGAAAAGAGTGGGGAGGTGGAAAACCAATTTTTATACCAGGCTTCATCTTTTTCTCTCTGTTTCTGCCTGGCCTCTAGGCTTTTTCTGACTTTATCTATGCTGTCCTGGACAAGTGTAAAGAACAGCAATCCTAATCTGTGGGTAAGGGGAATATTAGAGTCAGTGCAGAGGAGGACGAGAAACAGGAGGAAGAGCAAAATTCCCGTGAGGAGGAGAGGGGCTGGAGACCATCCTCTGCAATGCTTCTCCGGAGGACGAGGCGGTTATCTGTAAGAGAACAGAGGGGAAGCGAGGTCTCAGGGCTGTGGATCCCTGGACGGATTATAGAGTTTCAGTAGTCGGTCAGGTAACCACCGGGCGTTTTGAGCCTGATTGTCATAGATGCAAGCGTGTCCCTTTCCCCAGATAAGGACGGGGTCAGGACCATTCCATTTTGATGTCAGAGGATCTTTCCACAGGGCTTGTGCATAAGAGTCTGCAGTAGTAGGGTGCCAAAATCGGTCGGCTGCAGACTTTCCATCATTGTCGAGTGTCAGAAAATTAAGGACAAAAAGGGCATGATTTAGCAAGGTCTTATTATTGTTGTGTGGGGGGTATAGGATACCTTTGGAGTGTTGAAGTTTTGTAAGCATATTCTTCAGAGTCTGGTGTGCTCTTTCAACAATGCCCTGGCCCTGGGGGTTGTATGGAATACCTGTAATATGTTTGATATTTAGTTGAGCACAAAATTGTTTAAAGGAAGTACTGGTGTAGCCTGGGCCGTTATCAGTCTTGAGAGTTTTAGGTAATGGTAGAAAGGCAAGGCATGAAATCATGTGACTGATAACATGTTTGGTGGCTTCTCCAGACTGTAGGGTTGCACAGAGAAAGCCACTGAAGGTATCTATAGAAACATGTATATATTTCAGTTTACCAAAAGGGCTGAAATGAGTAACATCCATTTGCCACAGTTCTCCAGGAGTAAGGCCGCGAGGATTGACACCAAGATGGGGTTCAGGTAGTAGAGTAAGACACCCCTGACATTGGCGCACTATTTGGCGTGCCTGTTCCCTAGTAATGGAGAATAAAAGACGAAGAGTCCGGGCATTTAGGTGGTGTATCTGATGAGCCTGTTGAGCTTGTTGAATGGGGTCAGTAGAAGATATAGCCATAACAAGGTTGGAAACTTCTCGAGAGGCTCTATCAACAAGATCATTGCCAGTACTTAGGGGGCCGGGGAGACCTGAGTGAGCACGGATGTGCCCTATAAAAAAGGGATGAGATCTGGCGAGGATGAGGTTTTGGAGTTTTGAGAATAAGGGGGAGGCATTAGTGGAGGGTCGAATAAAAGGGACGGTCTCCAGAAGGGGAACTGATTGACTTATATAAGCACTATCGGTGAACAAATTAAAAGGACTATTAGGGAGAGTCTTAAAGACTTGAACAACTGCAAAAAGTTCTACAAGCTGTGCGGACAAGTAGTCGGTCCTGATCTTAGTAAGCTGTCCATTAATACTAAAGGCAGCAATTCCTGAAGAGGAGCCATCTGTGAAAACAGAAGGGGCTTGTGGAATAGGACGGCTCTTGGTCAGGGAAGGGAAAACTACAGCTTGGTTTTTAAGGAATTGTATGAGTTTGTCAGCAGGGTAATGATTATCTATCTTTCCTTGAAATGAAATACAATTGACAGCCCATTCATCTGATGTTTGTAGTAGCCATTTGACCTGAGCTGCTTCATAGGGCACAACAATGATGTCAGGGTCTTTGTTAAAAAGCTTTAGGGAGCTTTCGCGCCCCATTTTAAGTATTTGTGCGATAAGAGAAGGGTAGACAGGGAGTATCTTAGAAGGAGTAGCTGGCAAATGAAGCCAATATAGGGGTTTGTTTTGCCACAGGACACCCGTAGGCGTGAATGTTGTGGGAAGAATTAGTAGCCACAGGGCACAGGCAGGGGAATAGTATGAGATGTTTTGATTTAAAATGGCTTTTTCAACTAAGTTTAAGGCCGAGGCTGCCTCAGGCGTCAGGGTGCGTGGAGAAGAGGGATCAGGATCTCCTCGAAGAATGTCAAAGAGGGGCTTTAAATCTCCGGTGGTCAACTTTAGATATGGGCGAAGCCAGTTGATATCACCTAACAGGCGTTGGAAATCATTGAGGGTCTGTAAAGAGTCTTTCCTTAATTCAACCTTTTGTGAAAGGACCTTAGTGGGGTGTAACTCGAAGCCTAGGAAGAGGAAAGGGGGCTGTAATTGAATCTTTTCTGGGGAGATCTGTAGTCCTAGATCTTGAAGGGCATCAACTAATTTATGGCTGGTATCACGCAAGATGGCAATATCAGAGCCTGCCAGGAGAATATCATCCATATAATGAACAATGTATAGGTCGGGATGTGTAAGGCGAAACGGATCAATGGCCTGGGCAACAAATTTTTGACAAAGGGTAGGACTGTTTGCCATGCCCTGAGGCAAAACCTTCCATTGAAATCTTGGGGAGGGTCCTATGCAGTTAACAACCGGGAGGCTAAAGGCCAAACGCTTTCTGTCCTCCGGATGTAAAGGGATACAGAAAAAACAGTCTTTTAGATCTATGACTATCTTGTGATATCCTGTAGGTATTGCAACGGGGGACGGCAGCCCTGGTTGGAGCGCCCCCATGGGAACCATGGTCTTATTGATTTCTCTGAGATCTTGAAGAAGTCTCCATTTACCCCCTTTCTTTTGTATAACAAAGATGGGAGTGTTCCAAGGGGAGGTAGATGGTTCAATGTGGCCAGCATCTAACTGTTCCTGCACTAACTGTGTGGCCGCTGAAAGTTTATGACGGGGCAAGGGCCATTGATCGATCCAGACAGGGTGGTTGCTCTTCCACGTGATTTTATCTGCCTGGAGTGCAGGGGGAGCAACGGCCCTCACGAAAAATTTTTGATGTCGTACCCTAAGCCTGTCCGTGGGGCCCTGTGTTCGGCCTCTATGGGAACGGTAATACCCTGATTATTTTTTCCAAGGCCCTTGCCCGGGATAAACCCTTGGTTTAGCATTTGATGAGTAACGGTAGCTGAGGGACTGAACATTAAAACTCCCATCTGGGTCAATATGTCGCGACCCCACAGATTTACGGGAAGCCCGGGGACAATAAAGGGGCGGACCTGACCAGTGTTTCCATCAGGGTCTTCCCAGGTGAGGAGTTGAGAGCTTTGAAAGGTGTTTTGAGAGTGTCCTATGCCTTGAAGATGAGTAAGAGAGGGCTGGCAAGGCCAGGAAGAAGGCCAGGAGGCCTTCGCAAGCACTGTAGAATCAGCGCCCGTGTCAAGGATGCCCTTGAATTCTTTGCCATTGATTTTGAGTGTGTGGTATGGGCGTTCCCGAGAAAGTTGCTGGATCCAGAAAATATCAGAGGAACCAGGCGTAGACGCCCCTCGGGAAGGCCCTAGGGAAGGATTAGATGTGTCGAGGGGTAGGGGCAGAGCCTGAGCAAGGCGTTGACCTTGGTGTATATAAAGTGGGCCTCTGGAGCTACTGGCTAATATCTTTATCTCCCCGGAATAATCACTGTCAACAATAGAGGGAAAAATGGTGATGCCCTGCAAGGTAGAGGAGGCCCTTCCAAGGATAAGAAAAAATGTTTTAGGAGGAGGGGGCCCAAAAATGCCTGTGGGGATCACCTGAGTCCCGCTATCGGGCTCTAATATGATGTCGGAGGAGGCACAGAGGTCCAGTCCTGCGCTTCCTGGGGTGGCCCTGTAAAGGGAATGGACTGATTTTGGGGAAAGGTGGGTAGGGGCTGAGTTTGTTCTATCTGGCTGTTCCCCGAGGCCCTGAGAAAAGGGATTGGCTGAGGGGCCCGGGGCTGGCCCCTCTGTCCGTTTCCCTGCTGGCGAGTGATGGGGTTACCGAGTATGTCGGTGGTGGAGCGGCAGTCTCTAGCCCAGTGTCGGCCCTTTTTGCAAACAGGGCAAGGTGTCGAGGGAGGAGAAGGTCCTTTATTATAAGGGCCCTGAACCCTGGGTTTGTCATGGGAACCGTGGCATTGACGGGCAAAGTGTCCCGGCTGACCGCATTTGAAACAATTTTTCTGTTGGCCAGGGTTGGCCTGGACTGCAGCACCAACCGCTAGATGAATGGCCTGAGATACCTTGGAAGTAAATGGATCAACGTCTCGGCACAAGCAAAGCATTTCATCGAGCGTCTTGTCCCGGGTCTTACCCCTGAGGACGGCTCGGCAGGAGGCGTTAGCATTTTCAAAAGCCAATTGTTTGACCAATCTATCATTAGCGGCGTCGCTTCCTAGAGCGCGCTCAGCAGCCTCTAGGAGGCGACTGACAAATTCACTGTAATCTTCCTGGGGACCTTGGATAACCTTGGTGAGTGGCGTGGTGGGTGTGCCAGAACTAGGAAGAGTCCTCCAGGCCCCGAGAGCGGCATTATGTGTCTGAGAGAGGAGTCCAATAGGGAGATTTTGTTGCCGCTCCTCAGTGGCATATGTCCCCTGACCAGTAAGTTTTTCAAAGGTCCAAGAATGAGAGCGGGGATTTTTAAGATTATTAGCGGCTATAGTCTGGCAGCGGTCACAGAAATCAGCCCGCCAAGTTAGATATTGGCCACGGGTGAGGACAGCCTGGACTATGCGGAGCCATTCACAAGGGAGAAGGTGTCCCCCTCGAGACAGTGTTTCGAGGACAGATAAGGTGTAAGGAGCATTAGGTCCATAAGTCCTGACAGCTGTATTTAGTTCTTTTAAGTTTTTGAACTGTAATTTATGGAACTCTTTACGCTCCGGGGCGGGGGAAGGGAGTTCGTCGTCACTGCTTTTTTCCTCATCATTATTGTTAGCAGTATCCTCTCCACCTTCAGGGGCATCAGGGGGATCAGCGGTGTTAGAGGTGGGAGATTCAGGTCGCTGGGATCGGGTGATGACCGGGAAAGTGAGGGTTTTTGGTTTGGGGTTTTTGGAAGGTTTTATAGGCAAGCGTTGGGCGGTAAGAACAGTCTCTTGTAAAGCAGCCTGAAGGGAGGCCAGTTTGCTCTCTATCTCGGCCATCTGTGCAGCAAGCTTATCTTTGGTTTGTGAAGCGTTATTGCCGTTGGAGGCGGGGAATGGCAGAACAGGCGCACGGAACTGTGGATTGTAGGGTGGGGGCCAAGTAGAAGGCCAATCTGGGTTACGATATCGTACGGCCTCATCTTCTAAGGTGGCGGCATCACCAGGATCTAAGGGGTCATTGAGTGGTCTTTTAGTCAATAAGGGATTGGTAAGAGGACCTTTAGGAGAAGGGGAATGTCCTGTGGGCAAAGAGGGGTATATGCCTTTAGTTGGAGAGGGATCGCTCATGTCTATAACGACTGAGGGACATCTAGAGGGGGGCTTTTCAGTGGGAAGAGAAGCAACGGATGCTGAGCGAGACAGCGGTTTAAGGCAGTACTCCGCTACTGACAAGAGTTGTCGTTTTTCGGGGTCATCGGAGGCGGTTTCTACAATGTCTCGAATTAGTCCCCAATAAGAGAAAGCAGAGACGGGGACGGCATCAGGACCTTCCTTTTGTAACTTATCGTTTAAATCTCTGCCTACCTTTTGCCATTTTTTTGGATGGATTTCAGGGCCATTTACTATGAACCAGGGACAGACTTCATCAATGAAGAGAAAAAATTTGACTAAATCCTTCTTTTTTACTCGGATTCCTCGCTCCTTGAATGAGCATTTTAAGTCTTTTATGAATTGTGCTTCTCTGGACAAGGTTTGTCCCATTTTTTTTTATTATTTATCTAAAAAGAAAGAGGGATAGGAACTGAGGAAGTGAACATAGGTATCAAGACAAAAAGGAGGAGAAGGGAACTTAACTTCTCTCCCGCGTGGGCAGCCGGTTAGTACAATCCGCTAACACGGACCCCCTGGGGTGCGATGCCTACGGACGTCCCGCCGGCTGTGCCTTTGGGCATAGACAAGGCTCTTTTACAGAGGCGGCAGAGGAGGGATTATATCAGAGGTCTCGACGTGGGCAGTCGGTTGGTATAATCCGCCAACACGGCTCTCAAGAGGCGAATCGCAGACCTACCGCTCTCTCCAGGGCGGAGGGAGAGGTCTACGACCGGGATGCCCTCTGAGTGGACGACTTCTGCCTTAAAGTCGACTGACACACTGTATTCTCCCAACTCAGAAAAAGCAGCCTCTAACCTCAGGGGTGGACGGCTTGTGCCAAGAAGCGGGCTAGAGAGAAAAGTCCCAAATCCTTTGAAAAAAAGGAAAAGACAAGAGGACCTAGAGAAGACAGAGGGAGTTTATGCTCAACTCTTTTCTCCGTTTAAAATTTGTTACTTATGATCCTAGCAGTCCGTGCTGAAACTAAACTAAGGCGGATGAACACTCACCGAAGACGGCGATCTCCGGTGAGCCGAAGACGAGGACCTTCCATGAGCGGTGAAAGGCAGTCTTCTCTGAAAAACTTCTTCTCTGAAAAACTTCTCCTTAACGAGCCGCGGCCTCTGTTATTTCGTAGTCCGCCTGGGTAAGGGTTCTGCACTCGGGCCCCACGTTGGGCGCCACCTGTCCCGCCCGCGGGACCGGTTATTTGGTGGGAGAACCGAGGAGAACCCAACCTAAAGAAAAGAGGGGTAACACGGACGAGAGAAAAGAGTGGAGGCAAGACAGTATTCTGATCAAGCCTCAAATTTTATTTTGCAAAGCAGCTATATTTATAAAGCAAAAACAAAGGGGGGCAAGCAAAAGGGACTTGTCACAATATAATTGGTCTTCAGCTGGTGCTATGGGGACAAGGGGCAGTGGAAGGAAAGAAGAGGAAAGGGGGTACTGGTCATGTACTGATCGGTCAAGCACAGGTGGTGTAAAACAAAGGAAGTTCTCAGAGTTCTCTGTACAAACATGTTGGTGTCACGGGCTGCTGAGCTGCTATTTGTCTTCTGTTCTTGTGAAGCCCAAGCCCAGCATGTTTTATCCTTAACCCTTAAGGGCCCGTTTAGGTTGTGGCGCCCCTAACACTTTGGGTGTGCCATTTGTGGGCTAATCAGGTAGTGTTCTGTTGTGGTTTGTTGTAAGCCTCTGAGATAGCACCCACTTGGTGGCTGCACAGAAGGAGTGCTCAACAAAAGGACAATGGTGGCTGTCTCTCCAACTCTCGCTCTGAAGCCACACAACTCAGTCTTTCCCTGTAGGTCTCCGGTACCTTCCATGCTGCTGGTCCTCTGACAAAGCCCAGAGCGAGTGCCAATGAGAGTAAGTCTGTGTGCAGGCCTTTTAAGAAAATACCTGGATTTCCAGCTTCCTTTCATCTCATCGGGGTAGTCAGAATCCCCACTGACTTTCACAGCCACATTTTGTGGGGACTCCTCTTCCCAGCACTAGAACCCTGGCTAGGGAGCTCTGGTATGGGGCGGGAGCCTCTTTTCCTCCGGAGAGGATCTCCGTAGCCAAGATAGCCCTCCTGACACTCAACCACCATATGTGGATGTGAGGCCAGCTCGTTTTGTGTCTCCGCTCCTTCTGCTAGTCTTGATGTGTCCTCTTCTTTTTATCTTTAGTTATAGGAGTTATATTGAGCTAGTCTTCAGGTGGTTTTCCAGGTTGATTGTTCTATAGTTATAATTTAATGTGGTCATGGGAGGAGGCAAGAAATGTGTTTACCTATTCTGCTATCTCAATTGGAACCTCAGTGCTATGCTGTTTTGATTAATGTAGCTTTGTAATATAATTTAAAATCAGGAAGTATGATGCCTCTGGTTTTGTTCTTGCTTTGGATATTAAGAGTCTTTTGTGGTTACATAGAAATTTTAGCATTTTTTCCATTTCTGTTAAAAAATACCATTAGAATTTTGATAGGGATTACATTGAATCTTTAGATGACTTTGAATAGTATGGACATTTAAATAATATTAATTATTCTGATTCATGAACATGGAATAACTTTTCATTTATTTGTGGTTTTTTATTTTCAATTTCTGTCACCAGTGTCTGGTAATTTTCAGTGTAGATCTTTCACCTTCTTGGTTAAATTTATTCTTAAGTATTTTATTGTTTTTGGTGCTGTTATAAATGGGATTGTTTTCTTTCTTTCAGATATTTCATTGCCAATATAGAGAAATGCAACTAATTTCTGTATGTTGATTTTGTATCCTGTAATTTTACTGAATTCATCAATTAAGTCTAACAATTTTTGTTGAAGTCTTTAGGATTCTCTCTCTATAAAATCATATCATCTGCAAACAAAGACAGTTTTATTTCTTCCTTTCTGATTTGGATGTTTTACTCTGTTGGCCTCTCCATGGGCTGCCATATGTCCTCATGGCATGGCAGATGCTACCCCCAATGAAGTGTTCTGAAAGAGAAAGAGAGAAGGAAGAAAAGGAAGAAAGGGGAAAGAAGAGTGACAGAACAAGAGTGTGTGAGCTTAAGACGAAAGTCTCAGTTTTCATACTCTAATCTGGGAGGTGACATGCCATCACTTCTGCTGGATGCTATTGTTCACATAGACCAACCCTGGTACAATGTGAGGACTTCACAAGGGCAGTGGGTGGGGCTCACTGGGGGCTGGGTTCCACAGTATGTACGTGAGTCAAAAGTAGCAGGGTATTCTTTGGCTTTTTCATTACAGCCATGTAATTGTCAATGTTTACTTTTCTTTCTCTACTATTTGCTCTCTAGGTCATTAATATTTTACAAATAGTACAGGTTTTTTATTTGTTCTTTTCTTCATTGGTCCTAAACAAGATTCCTAATTCTTTCACTCTTCCATTTCAAAAAGGCCTCATGGTTTTTTCCTACAATGTAACCAGCAGATGGAACATGAAAACCTGACATTTTAATAACTACTTTCATTAGGTTACATGTAATACCATTTATAGCTTTGGAAGGGGCCTCGACTCTGGTTTAATCTTCTCATCCTATAGATTTAAAAACGGTGGCCAGAGTTGGTACTAGAATCCAGGTCTTTGAACTTTCAGCATTTTCTACTATACCACCTGCCTCATTTGGAATCACTCAATGTTGCCTCCTAAGAGCATTAAGCTCTGTTAAATTATTCACTCAGTTTATACTGTATTGAATTCATGCAAAGATGACTAAAACAGTTTTTGTCCTATAAGAGATTATAATTTGGCTGAAGGGACAGAGGAGTAACTAATAAATTAAATGCAATGTATTAATGAACATGATATCTTATGATTTAGAGCTGTGATACTTAAGGGCTATGTTATATAGAAAGGCGTTCCTGGAAGAGGGCAAACATGAGGAAAAATAGAAAGGAAAGAAATAGACTGGTATCTATGAGAAACCAAATAGTTTCATATTTCTGGTGTTCAAAGAAAAATTAAGGTGAGAGTCGCCCAGGTTAACTGAGTACTGATAGTGCTATCACAATTAGTAGGGCAGCCAGCCCTATAATCACCTTGAAGTGACCTGGAAACATTTCTTTGTTAGGCAATAATTCAGTCAGCAAATAGTTTTTGAAAACCTATATGTCAAGCACAGTTCCAGGTGTTAGGAATACAGCAATGAATTACAAAGATGAAATTCCTGTCTTACTTGAAACTTACATCGTAAATGAGAAATTATACATAAAGAAAAGGTAATAAGTGCTTTGCAAAAAAATAAAGCAAGGTAAGGGACAGAGAGGGTGCTGCGGTGGAGGAGATATCATGTCAAATGAAGTCACTAGGGTAAATCTTATTGAGATGCCAAAGCTTAAAGGAGACGAGTTGTGGTTTAACAGACCGAACTTAGAAGATCATAGAAGTATTTAAAAATTGTTTAAATTTTCTATTACAGTTGACATTCAGTACTATAGAGAAGATCATAGAAGTCCTGAATTATAATGTGATGTAACAATTATCACAAGTGGAACAGAAAGGACTGCAAATGAGGAATTTCACAAGATGCAATGTGTATTGTTTATGCAATATAACGTACATACACCTCTGTCTTACATACAAACACTGTAAAGAGAGTGAGCTTGACAATACACTAACGGCCATATGAGGCCAAAAGCCTGATTGTCCATATTTCTTGAAATGGATGCTTTAGAATTCCATGCCCATATTTACTAATTGCTTTATTGATTCATAGCTTAGTTTATAGGTTAATATTTGTGAATGTTGGTGAGTTCATAGCACTGCACTGGATGTTCCTATGTTCACTAGCTGTGGCAAACAAATGAACTGGTTATATTTGGATATATTTTGTGGCAGATTGCAAAATATAAGTCAAAACTTTTTACCTCCTTTACCTAGTAAGATTGCATATCATATTACTGATTAAAAATGCAAAGAAGAATATCTTTTTAAACTATGACCTGTTTGTTTTATATATATATGTATATATGTAAAACATATATATATATGTTATCAGAAATGTTTTATTGCAAATGGTATACAAAGATATATTGAGTACTTACTCTATTTTCTCAGTTTGTGAAAAAGATAAGACTTTTATTTATACCTTTGAGGAGCTCACAATTTAGGATAGCTTAGTAAATAATTTTAATAAAGTTTCTCATATTCTCTTTAATGTTCAAATTACACTTAATTCTTTCTCTCCCTTTCTCTCAAAACTCCATGAAGGGCAGAGACTGTGTGTCTTATCTGTTCATTATTTTGCTTCTAGTACTTGCTAAATTTCTGGCATAGATATTTAATGAATAAATAGTGAACTCTTATCTGAATGATTTTCTTTGTTTATTATCTATATGAAAAACTGCACATAAATCAATCTGGGGTGGTTTAGGTAAACCACTGCGTTATATACTACGTATGCTCAATCAAAGATGATGAGGGTAATGATTGTCCCAATTATTTCAATGCTGTTTCTACAATTATTCTATTTTGGACAGGCTAGTCCCGTTAATTACTTTATACCCAAGTGGAAAATCATTAAAGGACATGCCTCTCTGCAAAGATGGGGGTAGCGAAATTGAAAAGTTGACTTTCAGTGTTCCTCTTTGTCTTATGATTTATGAGTCTTTAACTGCCAATCTCCCTCGATATGTAAACACATGGTCCTTCTATGTTGATAAATCAAGTTAATTCTATTTGTGTGTTTTATAGCATACTGTCCCCTTAGGACACCGTATTATATTGACACCATGGGATAAATTTGGACAGACTTAGAAAACAGTCTGTTTTTTTATGATCTCTGTGGGATTTGCTGCTTTTTTGGTACTTTGAATAACTGATTTTTTTTTTTTTGTACCAGAAATACTGTTTCTAAATTGAAATGGCAAAACAAGAAAAAGTTCCATCTATCATCAGCTCTTTTCTGATTCCATACTACAATTTGGGAGTCACCAAGGGCTTCAGAAACAAAAGTTGTTTCTTTCTAATTAATTCTTAATTCAAAAGACTTGGGCTTGAGTATGCATTTTGATTTCTAACATGTTCTTTTGGAGGTATTATTGTTTAAGGTAGGACCTAGGCACCTGTGTCATTCCTGAGCTGCAATTGTCCCATAGAACCAGACTTCTGCCTGGATCTCATATTCTCTGGTCTGACCCCCTTTACTGTCTTGGACTGGACATTTCTCCTATTAAACCCTAGCCTATGGTTGAAGTACAAATTTCCTTAGCTCCTGATGATTCTTTGTCCTTAAGGATGGATCTTATTGCTAGTCCCCAGCGGGAATAGAAGGATTTGTGAAATATGTGGACAAAAGCTTTTGAATGAGTAACAGTGTGTTGTAGAGTAGAAAGAACATGGGTTTTGAAGTCATACAGGCTGGTTTCTATTCCAGAATGCCATTTACTAGCTTGTGATTGTTTGATACATTTCTTGATCTCTTTAAAATGTATTTTTCTAATTTGTAAAATAGATATTAAGTAAATAAATTATAGCTATTGTTAATTTCTACCATCGAACACTGCTTCTACAACTTTGTCATTTCTCCATTCTTCCCTATGATGGAAGACTTTTTACTTCTCCCTGCCAGCACACAATGTAGGTTCCAGCTTACCTCACACCCAAGCCATCCATGTCTAGACACTTAGAGTTTCCTAAGAAAAACAAGCTACATGATAATCTACCAAAGAGATAGTTGAAAGGCCATGCTTAATTGATTCCTTGTAAGCCTTCTGTGAGATTTCCTTTAGACTTGGGCTGATTTTCATTAGATCTTATGCACACAAGCATGTTCTAATTTACATGTCTGCTCTACTATTTCTCATTCTTCTTATTATACATCTTTTGGAACCCTAGTTAACAGCTTTCATTAATGACTGTGAAGCACTAATGTTCTGTAACTTAGCACTATTTCTGAATAGTGTGCTAATTGCTTTATAGCTTCTCCTTTACACTATTAATGATGTGTGTGTGTGTGTGTGTGTGTGTGTGTGTGTGTGTACTTAAGGACTAATCTGTCATATAAGCTGTCAAAATTTGGGGGGACAAAAAACAAATACAATTTATAATTTTTTAAATGACGCCAACCTATTTTGTTGCTGTCCTATATTTTGAAAGTTATTTTTATTGTATAGGGAAGACAAAAGACTTTTGGGAGTATTTACTTTATTCTAACTCCAGAACTGTATTCTCGTTAAGGTACTAAATACCCTGCTGACTGGCAGACGTACAGAAGGGAGGATACAATATGTAAATATACTAATCATATCAATGCAAATCATAATAATGCATTCTTTTTTAGGGTCTGGGAGACAGCTGTGTAAAAGAGTGATTTTCATTTTCATAGGTTTGGATAAACTTCTTAAGCAAATCCTGTCTCCCTGATTCTGTGATTCTAGTTCTGTTGTGTTTTACTTTATTTTCCCCTTTTGGTTTTTCTGGGACAACATATGGTGGAAGTTGAAACTTTCAGAATATGTGGCTAGTTTTATTTTCTTCTCTTTGTGGCCAGTTGGATTTGGAACTTTTGTTTCCAATAAGTTAGCTATGAAACCACAGGAGCAGAGCAATTGCGAGGTTTTCTGTGTGATCAAAGTGGGGGTTGGTAATAGGACAACTGTCTCAAAGATTTTCTTAGGAAAGCATAAAAGATTCAACAAATTATTTCAGTTTACCAAACTTGATGCCATTATTTCAATGTTTTTATCAGGTCAAAACTTCTGGCGGCTAGTTTTATATGGAAAAAATATTAGTACCAGTATAAAATAAAACATAAAAGTCAGAAGGATACTCTGACTTCCCTGGGATCCTAGCAGAGCCCACAGAAAAGAGGAAGTGTTGGTAGTGGGAGCTAAAAGAAATCAGAGCGCTCTGCTGACTTACCTAAGTTAAGGGAAAAGGAAGAGGAGAGAAAAGAGAAAATTTTGTGAATAAAGTTTATCAAAAGTTTTTAATTTTTCATCAAGATAATAATAAAAGAAGAGTTTAAGGGAATGTGAAAGTATTTTAATGGCAAGGCACAAGTTTTAGTGGTGAAATTGCACAATCCTTGATACTGATTTTTAAAAATAAATTTTTGTTGGATCTTTCATTCTTAAGTGGTGTAATCTTATATTATCTTCTTAGCAGACTTTAGACCTGAACCACTCAGAATTATTTTCAAAGACAGTATTAATAAAGTGAAGGTATTTGGCACATATCCTATTCTTTCATTTTCTGGGGGAAGGTAAATTACAAGAGTGAGAGTCTTTTTTTTTTTTTTCCTTTTTTACATTTATTTTTCAATTATAGTTGACATATAATATATCAGTTACAGGTGTTCAACACAGTGATTACCCTGATAGGTTTAGTGCCCATCTGACACCAGACAAAGTTATTACAATATTATTGACTATTTCCTATGTCGTACTTTACATCCCTGTGACTATTTTTGTAATTGGCAATTTTTACTTATTAATCCCTTTCATCTTTTTTCTCTCATCCTCTCAACCCTTCTCTTATCTCAATTTGTTCTCTGTATCTATAACTTTCTTTTGGTTTTGTTTGTTTATTTTGTTTTTCAGATTCCTCATCTTAAGTGAAATCATATGAGGAATGCTAAGGTATTAAAAAAAGAGAATGAAGAAACAGAATAAGGTATTTCGGAAAGAGAAAATAAAGAACATGGGTTAGAAAAAATATTGCAAGTGTTAATGGCAGAGGAATATTCAGAATTGAAGAAAGACATGAACCCTCAAGTTCAAAAATCATAATGGGCCCCAGCAACAAAAACAAAACCCAAAATATAAACAAACAAAAATACACACCCACACTCGGATGAATTATGATGAAACAAAAGTTAAAACAAACAAATAAACAAACAAAAAACAGTACTCGAAAGAGAAATACCCAGAGAGAAAAAGAAATTTCTTCTAGAGAGGAATACTCAGTGGAGAAGTTGTGAGGTGGGAAATCTGTTGTCAGCCTGCACCTAACTTATGTGACTATGATCCAGGTTATTATGTCATGCATGTGTGGCAGAAGCCCACTATTGTTCTCTGACATATAGAAAGCCCATGTGGTCCCCTGGGGAGTAGAAGGGTAGCAGAAGAAGAGCGGAAGCAGAAGCATACTCCCCTCGATAGAACTGTACTCCCTGCAATAAACTGCACTCTCCACAATAAAGTTGGTGCCTGCCATTTCATTCTCATGTGGGCCTCTTGTGCATTCTTCCAAATGGGCATCTCACCACCGAAACCTTCCCTTCTTGATCAGCTCAGCGTTAGACAATATCTGCCTATCCCAAGGCACAGAAGCTGTCCTTTAGTGTCCAAGTTTGGACCAGGTTTAGGTAAAATTCTTTATCTTTTTTTTCTGAACCCTCTTTCCTGGACTTCTTGTTTATGGGCTTCAGGCCCTCGGTACAGCCAGAAGGTAGTAAGACGCATGAAAAATTTTTGATAGACTCTCAAGGAATCAAAAGCCTCTAGTTAAACAAACTTAGTTCAGGATTCAGCTCAGAGTATTTTATGTCCATCACATGCCAGTAACCCTCTTTTCCACAAGACTAAATGCAGGTTTGCTTTCATGAGTGAAAATGAGGTGTTCTATAAAAAGTGAATCTGGTGCAACAAATATAATACTAAAGAATTCTAAAGACAAGACATTTTGTTACTATTTACTCTCTCGAAATAAATATTGAATTATAAAGTTGAGCCCATCAAAATGATATTCTCTGAAATCTTTAACCAGCTCATTAATAAAATTGCTCTTGCTGAATAACATAGTGAAGAATCTACTATTTGGGTATCACAAAAGGGTGTACAATTAAATCGAAAGTCTATCTTGTTAGCAATATAAATGAGTTAACTAAAAAATAAGTGATGTGAAAGCATTTTACAAAAATTAAAATGTACACAGATATCATTACCTGGGATCTATGACTGCCAATGAATAGCTTCAAGCAGAAAGTGAAAAAAACTTACCCATCCCTTAAAAAGAAATCTGTACCAATTCTCCTATGTGCATCCCCTTAAGTGTCCAAAGATATGAACTATGCATCCACAGTTTAGGTTTGAAATTAGTACTCAAAAAATGGATACAATTACAGTGACTATATTTCAGACTAAATCTAATCATCCAACCAAACAACCTACTGAAGAGCATGTAGCAGATTTCAAATTTACCACAAATCCCAGAAGTTTACATCCCACAAATAAATACATTCCACTCAAAAGCAAACAAAATTGCTTTTCAACATAAGAAGTCCTTCGAGTTTTAAAAACCCCCACCAAAGTCAACTAAGTACTTTATCATGCAAATCAACTACTTTGAGGGAGATGGCCAGTTAGCAGCTTTTCGTGGCCATGCTGAGAAAAGCAGAGACTGGTTTCAGCTCTTCAGCAGGACAGGATACCTCATGCCACAGAATAAATGACCCCTCTCCCCCATACATCTGGAAGAGGAATGTTTTAAAGATTTTTCAAAAGATCTTTTAAATGAAGCAATTTCAAATAAATGTCTTTTCCTGTGGCCTCTGAGTTAACACCATAAAGAGCAGTCATGGTAAAGTGGACCTTAGCAGATAGTGTCGTATTCCTTAAATAGGGTGACACCAATTATCAATTCGGTCGTTAGGAAGACACTTGAAGTCGAAGAAATGAGTATAAACGAAAATGTTCTTTGATGTGGCCAAGTCTGCCACTATTCAGTGCATCACTAATATGTCTAGTTATTGAAAAATATTATTAGCCTCCAGTTGTCCAGACTCCAGAATGGAGAGAAAAGAAGTTTGAAATTGTGACCAATTCTTAGGATAATAGTACTAATGGAGGCCCAAATATGCCTTTCACGGGCTGTGTGAGACAGCACGAGTGCCACATTTAGTGGGTACATCATGGGTAAAGGCTTCGTATGGGCATGAATAAAAAGGACCAAGATAGAGAAGAGGAAATGGAGTTGGCAAATTGTCCATGTTTGGGGTGTTACAGGCCCTGGAAAACTTCAAGACAGAGAATTAAAGAGAAAAGTGAAAGAGTTTTAATAAGCATCCTATATGTTCAGATATGGTTCAATTAAAAATTAAGTTGTTTCTAAATTTTGAAGAGTCAGGACTCAGTTTTTTTGAATGTGACCCTGTTCCGGAAATCGGTTCCTGGTGTTTCCAAGTTTATGAGGCGTTTGTTTTTTTGAGATGATGAGAAAGCTAGCAGGTCAGTGTAACCCATTGGACAGGTCCTTAGAGAAGGAACACACAAGACTAAAGTTCACCTCAGCAATGCGGGAGAGGGCCACAGGCTACTCACTGTTCAGCTTGGTGAATGTTTGAATGGAGAGCACTCACAAGCATGCTATTCCATAAAAGGAGGAAGTCTCTTAGATGCTTACAGAAAACTGACAAAGGAATCAAGCAATTATTACTCCATGCTTCACCTTAGCATAGAAAAATGTCGAGAGGAAAATAACCTTATACCTAAAGGAAGGGACGTGACTAGATGTTGGGTGCATCACATGGTGCATTAGCCTCCCTAGAAGGAAGGAGTTAGTACCTTTCATGAAATAAGTATAGCCAAGACCAGGAAATAAACTTTTGTCTGTGGTTTGGTCACTTATTCACAATATACCTAACTTCTGGACTTTACTCTAATGACAATGGTGTATTTGCTTGTCCTCCATTCTCTAGTTGTCGCTCAGAAATTTGCCTGCTCCCAGTAGACAAACACTATAGTAAAAGGTTTTTTTTCCCTTTCTTTTTAAAAAAAATCTTTCAGTACATTGATCTATCTTTAACTGACTAATGACTTGTAAAATAATGATATTATATACTAAAAGATTTTAAAATGCTCTTTAAATCTTTAAAAAAACATTACCTTTTTAACATAGATTTTATGTCAGTTCACTTCTTAGTACATATTGCAATGCTTTGTTAGCTAAATCATTTAAGTGAAACACTCCTTTCCTTTACTGTATCATATTAATAGCTCATTGTTATTTCTGATTACATCCTAAACACTATATTATACAAGAAAAAAAATTGTGAGTATCTAGAGAGCCATTCTGAGTCAGGAATTATAGTGGGTGATGATGAAGTCAGAATTGGCTATTAAAATGGCAGATGCAATCATGAAGTTGAAGTTGGCCAAGTCCAGTTCTCTGTTTCTCAGCCTTCGGATTTTGAGTAGGTTCTCTTGCTTGAGGGAGAGAGTAAGAAGAATAAGATAGTACTTAAGGTTTCTGTAGCAAGAGATTTATATTAGAATACCAACTCCTGTCTAGGTGGGAGACAACCCTGAATGAAAAACTTTTCTATTTTTGAATGGAAAATGCACTTTGAAGCAAAAACTCATCTAATCGAATCTTAGCTTATAATTTTTTTCTAGTGGGTTTTGCCACACTAAAGCATTTATTTAAAGCTTCATGAGAAGAGAACATGGGAATTGTGGAAGGCAGATATATTTATAATTTCTTGAGTCAACAGAATTCTTTTTACTTTTTATTTATTTTCATTTTTTAATTAAATTTATTGGGATGACATTGGTTAATAAAATTATGTAGGTTTCAAGTGTATAATTCAATAATATGTCTTAATTGCATAATGTGTTTACCACACAAAGTTAAATTTCCTCCCTTCACCATATATTTGACTCCCTCTACCCTTATCTGCCTGTCCCCTCTCCCCTTTCCCTCTGATAACCACTAAACTGTTTTCTGTGTCTATGAATTTTTGTTTGTCTTGTTCATGTGTTGCTTTCAGTTTCATATTCCACATATAAGAGAAATCATATGGTTCTCAACTTTTTTCTGTCTGACTTATTTCACTTAGCATACTAATCTCGAGGTCCACCCCTGTTGTCACAAATGACGGTATGTCATCTTTTCTTAAGGCTGAATAATATTCCATTATATACATGTACCACATTTTTATCCAATCATCTATCGAAGGGCACTTTGTTTCCATGTCTTGGCTTCTATGAAAAATGCTGCAATGAATATAGTTGTGCATATATCTTCACAGATAAATGTTTTCAAATTTTTTGAGTAGAAAGCCAACAGAGGGATTGCTGGGTCATATGGTAATTCTATTCTTAATTTTTTGAGGACCCTCCATATTGTTTTCCATAGTTGCTGTACCAATTTACATTCACACCAGGAGTGTATGAGGGTTCCTTTTCCGCCACAACTTCTCCAACACTTGTTATTATTTGTCTTGTTGATGATAGCTATTCTAACAAATGTGAAGTGGTATCGGAATTTTTTTAATGTTTGAATTGTTGAGCTGGAGGCCAGAGCTTTGATTTCTAACTGAAACTATTAGACTCTGTAAACCTATTAGTCTTTTGTATTTGGTGATTAGAATAAGAATTCTTTTAAATCATTCATTAGTTTCTATACTAGAAGGTAATTTCTTTATTCTATTTATATGTTTCTTGCTTGGTTGGTTACAAAAACAAATGATTTTACTTCTTTTATTTACTGAAGAATAATTTAATGAAAAAAATGAACAATGGTGACTTCTTCCCCCAAAGGCAAATTATTAGATATAACAAATCTATCATTTTTTGAGTAAGAAGAGTTTAAAGAACATTCCTGAACTTGCCTTTTTGATTTTATTTTAGAGATCATTTCTTGGAGTAAATTCTGCAATTGATCAATGGATGAAAATTAAGGAAAACAGATAGATGCACTGAAGATTATCTACAATAAGATACTGTTGTCATCTTCCCATGCTTTTTTCCGTGAATGAAGGCAGTTGATGCCTCATTAACAGTTACTGCTTACTACTCCTTAATTTTTTTTTTCCAAAAAAATATAAAAAGTTTCTCCCACAGTTCTCTCCTGAGGTTTCTGGATGAGAATTTAGTAACTAGCATTTAAGGAACAGATGAAATTATAGGTCTCCAATAATTTGCCTGCTAAAGGAAAAATAAATATGTACTAGATAGCCTTGCACAAAAATAGGTGCCCAATAGATGGGAAGTAGATGAATGAATAAGGCAAATGAAATGTTAGTTTATTTTAGTAAATCTTTTGATGTTTTAGATTTGTTTTGGTTCAATAGATTTGGAAAGCATTGGAGAAGTTTGTTGATACCTCTTTTTTTCCATTCTAAGCAACAAGTTTAAACATTAATTTTAATATATTACTTCATTGGTAAAAAATCTTGAATGAATATGTTGACTTCGGGATAAAATAAACACTTATTAGCCTCCAAAGCAGAGCTCTCCAAATTTGTCTTAACCCAATTTATTCAAACAAGTTTATCACTAATAATATGGTCACTCTGACTTCATTGTTCTCTGCTCCTCTCTATTTTTTGAATGATAAGATAAAACAACAAAAGACAAACAAGCAAAAATGCTTCTGATTTCCAAGTCTCAGCTTTTTTGTTATACTCACATTCTTTTCCCTATCAGTATCTATCAACTTTTCAAGTAAGCATTTTAAAATACTTTGAGATGCCCCTCTTTATAATAAGACTTTGCCAAGGTTCAGAACACTGTGAGAGTGCTATTCTCCAGAACTGAACTCTCGCTGGCCCTCTGCAAACCATCTGGCTTGCCAATGCAGCTGTCAGAGCTTCCAGCCTTTGGTAAAAGCCCATTCTCTTTTGAGTCTCATGCCAGCAGGATATACCATTCTCTTTCCTTTCCTCATGGATGTCATTTACTGGTTTCTTAATCATTTCCCCTCACTCCTTAAAGTCTTTGACAACTTTTGAGACAGGATTCACAATTGTCCTCTCTACCTCATCTCCTGTTAGAGTCAAAAGTTCAGTACACTTGTAGAAAACAATCAAGTTTTAAAATTACAGCCTTCTTTTTCTCCAGTTAATTTTATTTCCACTCCGTTGGAGTCATCCATTCCCATAGCTACACTGTGAATATTTTTTTTGAATAGATGGATATTTGAATATCATAATTTCATATATCTCACTCTGACCCAAATCTCTTGTTTGTTCACCCTGGTTACCACTAGAGCTGCTCTCAGAACATTCCAGTCTATGGATTTCTCCCATTTTCTCCCTTCATTTAACTGCCTCCACGACACTTTAGTTTCTTTATTTAGCCTCATTTCATGGATCTATGTTCCCACTAAGTACCTGATTCTTTGTACTTCTATCCTTCTACTGTACCAGTGGCATTTAGGAACTCAGTCCAAAATAAGAGCCACAGTACTATTTCTTGAGATCTCCACATGGGTAGTTGAAGGCCAACTCTTACCTTCCTGTAGTATGGCCCTACTCAGTTTTATGAATGTAACTCTGTTCATAGTTTTTTCTCATACCTTTGGTTAACTTTCTTTCACAGGCCCTTCTTGGTTTGCTGAATGGAATAATATAATAGATAGTCTTTTGTGAGTGGATTTTTTCACCTAGCAAAATGTTTTCAAGGTTCATTCACATTGTAACATGTATCAGTAGTTCATCCTTTTTCATTGCCAAGTAAGGAAATGGATTGCTGGTAAGGAAGTGGTAGAATGGCTGGATTATATGGTAATGCTATGTTTAACATTTTGAGAACCAGCCAAATTGTTTTCCAAAATGGCTGACCCATTTACAGTCTCACCAGTAATATATGAGTGTCTCAATTTCTACACATCTACACCAAAACATACTATTGTCTTTTTTATTATCATCATCCTCCTGGGGATAAAATGGTATCTCATTATGATTTTTATTTTCATTTCCTGAATGATTAATGATGATGGGTATCTTTTCTTTTCTTTTTCTTTTTGTGCCAGTTGTGTATCTTAAAGAAATATCTAATCAGGTCCTTTGCCCATTTTAAAACTGGGTTATTTGTCTTTGTTATTAAACTATAGAAATTCTCTACATATTTTGAGTACAAGTCTTGTCACATCTATGATTTATAAATATTGTCTTTCATCTATGAGTGGTCTTTTTCCTTTCTTGATAGTGTTCTTTGAATTATGTTTTTAATATTTTAAAATATAATTATTTATTTTTTTGTTGCTTGTGTTTTTTTTTCTGTCTTTATTTAAATATAATAGACTGTTAGTTGCTTGTATTTACATTGTATATCCAATGAGTTTTTTTTCCAATTATAGTTGGCATACAATAATATGTTAGTTTCAGTTGTACAGCATAGCAACTATAGATCTCTGCGACTCGCATGGTGATCACCCCAATAGATCTAATACCTTCTTCCCCTTTACATATTTATTAGAACATTGTTAACTATTTTCCTTATGCTACACTTTATATCTCCATGACTATTTGGTAACCATTTGTACTTCTTAATCCTTTTGGCCTTTTTCACCATCCCCCCAACACCTACTCTCATCTAGTAGCTCTCAAATATTCTCTGTATCTGTGAGTTTGTTTCCATTGTTATTGTTGTTGTTTATTTTGTTCTTTAGATTCCACATGTACCTGAAGTCCTGTGGTATTTTTCTTTATCTGACTTACTTCATTCAGCCCAATACCATCAAGGCAGTATATTTGTCCATCCCCTTCTTTTTAATCTGTGTGTATCTTTTAACATGAAGTGAGTCTCTTGCAGGCAGCATATGTAGGGGTATTGCTTTCTTATCCATTCAGCTACTCTATCTTTTGGTTGGAGTATTTAATTCTTTTCCATTTGAGGTACTTGTTAATAGGAATTTATTTGTTATCATTCTTTATTCTTGTTTTTGATACATGTTTTTTTTAAAGAAGTCCTGCCAACATTTCCTGTAATACTGCCTTGGTGTGATAAATTCCTTTAGCTTATTTTTTGTCTGGGAAGCTCTTTATCTGTCTTTCAACTCTAAATGATTGCTTTGTTGGATAAAGTATTCTTGTTTGTAGATCCTGGGTCTTCATCATGTCTAATATTTTGTGCCTAGCCCTTCTGTCCTGCATAGTTTCTTTTGGGAAATCAACTGCCAGCCTTATGGGTGTTCTCTTGCAGGTATTTATCTGCTTTTCTCTTGCTGCTTTTAATATTGTTTCTTTGTTTTTAACCTTTGGTATTTTAATTATGATGTGTCTTGGTGTGAGCCTCTTCGGATCCCTGGTTTTTGGACTCTCTGTACTTCTTGGGGTTGTACGTCTATTTCTTTCACCAAGTTAGGGAAGTTTTACATCATTATTTCTTCAAATAGCTGTTTAACATCTTGTTTTCCTTCAGATACACTGATGAGATGGATATTTTGACAGTTAATAGTATCCCATGTGCTCCTTAAATTATTTTTATAGTCTTGGCATCTTTTTTTTTTTTTTTTTGCCATTCTGATAGAGTGTCGTTGGTTTTCCCGTTCTCTAGGTAGGCCATTTGATGCTTTGCTTTATTCAGTTTGTTTATTCTTTTGTTTATTCCATTTAACATACTTCTCATCTCAGATAATGTAACTCACAAAGTGATCACCCCAATAGATCTTTTATAATTTCCAGGTTTATGTTTTATCTTTGTTGAAGTTCTCTACACTTCCCAAAAGTTCGTTGAGCATCCTTATAACCAGTGTTTTAAACTCTGCGTCTGTTAGATTACTTGACTCCATTATATCTGGATCTCTGTTCTGTTCTCTCATATGGTTTCTGCTTCTTCGTCTTCTTATTTTGGCTGCCTTTCCTTGTCTGTTTCTATGTACTAAACAAAGCTCCTAGGTCTCCTTGTCTTATTAGTGCAGATTTTTGAAGTAGGTGTCCAGTGGCACAGTCTTAAGAGGGGTTCAGCTGCAGGCCAAATTTAGCCTAAGTCTCTGCCCCTTTGAGGCCACCTGTTAAGATTCAGCAAGCAATCCACAGATGCTGTGTTTATAGTTGCCGCAAAAGACCACGCCAGTAACCAAGGCCAGCTGCCTCCAGTATGAGTTTAGGTGGTGCTCAGCAAGGAACACATGACTTGCTGAGGATCTACCTGAGTGTGTTCTGCGTGGGGCTGTGAGTTGGGGGAGGTGGGGTTTCAGGGAATCCTCTGGGCAGAGCGACCTCTGTTATCCAGTTTTATGACATCACTACTATGGCAGTGCTGTGTCCATACACTGGGAGTGGGGAGGGCTCAATGAGGAACAATGGATATTATCAGCACTTCTGTACAGAGTGAAGCTTGCCTCAGGCCTCACTTCGACAATGTCTTTGTGTAAGTCTCTGGTGCCCCTGCACACAGCCGAATTGACACTGGTGCTCAGAGTGAGCAGGTCGGTCACTGTGAAAATCTGCTTGTGGACGCGGCCCCTTTAAGAGGCTTCTGCTGCTGCTATTGCTGCAGCCTCAGTCTCACTCAGCTGCTTGAGACTGGGCAGCCCTGCATTCTTGCCCCATCCTACCTTCTGCCATTGCAGGGTGATTTCTTAGATTTCTCTCTAGTTGTATGGCTCGTTCACCTAGATCCCAATTTTTCCTTGCTGTTTGCTCCTTGTTTCCGTCACAACTTTGATTTGGTCACCAGAGGGATGAACGGCGCTTCTATCACCTATGCCATTTTTTTTTTTTTTTCCCTCTCCGATTCTGTGCTCTTTTGGGTTTGGCTTCTCTTGCTCATAAAAATATCTTCGAGCGTCATCCATGTTAGTGTATGTAACAGTGGACTGTTTCTTTTTACTAATAAGTAATATTTCATTATTTATTTTCCAGTTGATAGACATTTGTGTTTTTTAGTTCGCATGAAAAGGTTTTGTTGTTGTTGTTATTATTGTTGTTATTTTGAGGGATGAACATTTTTATTTGTCTTGGATAACTACCTAGGAATGAAATTGCTAGGTTATAGGGTGGATGTACTTTTAACTATATAAGAAACTGCTGAAAAGTTTTCTAAAGTAGTTGTTACCATCTTATACCCTCCACCAGCTAAAGGTGAGCGTTCAGATTGTTCAAAATACTTACCAAGTTTTGGCACTGTCATCCTTTTTTGTGTTAGCCATTTTAGTATGTTTGTAGTGAAATATTACTGTGCTTTTAATTTTTAAAATAGCTTCTTGAGGTATAATTAATATACAATAAATTACATGTGTTTAAAATGCATAATTGCTAGGTTTGGACATAGACATGCGCTTGTGAAATCATTATCACAATCATTATTTTGATGCACTTTTGTAATTCCTCTCTCCTGGTCTTCCTCTCCTTCATATTCAGGAAACCATAGATTTGCTTTCTAGTACTGTGCATTAGTTTGATATTCTAGAATTTTACATAAATGAAATCATAAAGTATGCACCCTCCTTTTTCTGGCGTCTTTCACTCAGCATAACTATTTTGAAATTTGTTTATGTTGTTACATGTATCAGTAGTTTATTCTTTTATTGCTGAGTGGTATTCCATTGCATAAACCATGATTTGTTTACCCCTATACCTAATACTATATGTTTGGGCTGTTTTCAATTTTTGACTATTACAAATAAAGCTGCTATGAAAATTTATGTACAAGTCTTTGTGTGAAGATATGTCTTCATTCCTCTTGGGTAAATACCTAGAAGTGATCGCTGAGCCATATAGAAGTATACATTTCATAGTTTAAGAAACTGCCTGTTTTCCCACTTTACATTCCCACCAGCAGTGCATGAGAATTCCAATTCCTCTATATCCTTGCCAATATTTGGTATAGTCAGTCTTTTTAATTTTAAACATTCCAGAAAAGGTGAAGTAGTATTTCCCTGTGGTTTTAATTTGTTTTCCCTAACGACTAATGAAGCCGGATGTCTTTTCATGTACATTTTGCTATCCATATCTTTCTTGTTGAAATGCCTGTAAAATCTTTTGGTTATTTTAAACAGCAGGCTGCTTTTTCTTTTAATTATTGAGTTTTGAGAATTCTTCATATATTCTGCATGTGGATCCTTTATAACAAAGGTCCCCACCTCCAGAGCCACAGACTGGTACTGTCCGTGGCCTGTTAGGAACTGGGCAGCATAGTAGGAGGTGAGCAATAGGCCAGAGAGGGAAGCTTCATTTATATTTGCAGCCACTCCCTAGTGTTAGCATCATTGCCTCAGCTCTGTCTCAGATGATCAGTCATTAGATTCTCATAGGAGCATTGGTGCCTGGTGCCAAAAAGGTTGGGGACCGCTGCTATAAAATATGTGATTTGTAGATGTTTTCTCAAAGTCTTTGCTTGTCTTTTCATTCCCTTCACAATTTCTTTTCAAAGAGAAGTTCTTAATTTTTATAAAATATAATTTAGCAAGCTCTTACAGATCAAGATTTTGCAGTCATACCTCAGAAATCTTTTCTTAACTTAGTCTGAAGATTTTCTATTATGTTTTCTTCTATGAGTTTTATAGTTTAGGTATTATATTTAAATTTATGACCATTTTGAGTTCCGATTTTAAAGATACAAGTTATGGGTTGAGATTTTTTTTTTTGAATGTTTGCATTTGGGTATTCAGTTGTTTCAGAACCATTTCTTAAAAAGATTATCCTTTTTCCACAGGGTTACCTTTGCATCTTTGTCAAAAATCAGTTGACTATATATGTGAGTAAAATTATAAACTTAGTATATTTTGCTATCTTTATAACCATATTACACCATCTTTATTACAGTAGCTAAATAACAATTCTTGAAATCAGATAATCAAAATAAGAAACTTCCAACTTTTAAAAAGTTGTTTTATTTTGTGTACTTTAAATCCTTTGCATTTCATTAAGAATTTTAGAATCGGTTGGTCACGTTTCTACAATAAAAACCTGTGGGGATTGATTGCATTGATTTTATGATGTTACTTATAGGTTGTTTTATATATATATATATATATATATATATATATATATATATATGCTTTTTATATTCTTTCTCTTAACTGGTTTTAACTGGTTCCCCTTTGCAAGTCTCTTCTTATGTAATCACTAACTCAATTTTATTTCCTTTCTTCCTTTATTTTCTTGGGCATTGGGCTGTATCTTAGTCTCTTTCATCTGTTGCTTAGCTGATCTCGCATCTCCTTAAATCTTATCCTCTATTTTATCTTTTGCCATTACTCATTGTAAAGAACAAAAATGTGAGTCTGTATGAATTTCCCAAAGGATGACATTCTGAGTACTGGAATCTAAGCTGGGCCTGTAACTTAGAGGTATTTTTCTTTATTGTAGTTCTTAGATCCTCAAGAGAACTGTGGGATGTACTCATTTATATTTCAGTGTACATTGCCTTGAAAACCATCTTGAGAGAAAGCAGGGTATAAATAATAAATAAATAAAATATCCTTCCAGTTACCAGTCTTTGATATGCCAGGTGTGGTTTAAGGAACTTCTGGTAAATCCTGGATATGGGGCATTAAGGCAGATCTGTTATCTATTATTAGGGTCTGGATGTAGGAAGCCCATTTTTGGATGGTTTCTTCCCCCTGGGTATCTTGAACTGGGTGTTAAAGAGTGGAACATATGTTTTAGATGTAGGAATTCATGAATAAAATGGCCTTTGGGTAAGCCTAGGTATTTTAAACATCTGGTTCTCAAATGCAGAAGTCAACTTTCTATTCCTCTTGATGTAAGAACCATCGTGTAGGTAGGAGGAAATTCTGGGGCCACAGCAACAGCCTTCTAATGATCCCATTGTCTTCGTTATGTCCTAATATTATCACATTTTAATATTTTTACTTTCCTGAAACACAGACACGATTGTTTCTAATTTTAAAAGATTAATCTTTGACAGACTTCTGTTTCCTTCAGAATAATGTTCAGTTTCCATCACTTGGCAATAATAGGCTTTTATTGCTTGGTTCCTTTTACCCTCGACATCTCCTAAAACTTTCTATTATGAGCAATGTGACTAACCTATGCATTTTCACCTCTCTGTATCTTTGCTGCTTCTATTTCCATGACCCAGAATATCTTTTCTACCTTTGAAATTATATTCCTCTTTCAACACTCAGGCCACTGTCACCCTCTGTGAACTCTAACCCCGAGTTCCTTTCAAGTCACAATTATCAGCTCTTCTGGCTGTTCTGGAGTTATAACAGCTGGCATTTACTATATGCCTACTAGAAGGTAGGTACTATTTGTATTCCACTTTGGTTAATAGACAGAGCTGGTAAGTAGCAGGATTCAACTGCAGCATTTCTCACTCTAGCACTGATACTGTTTTCACCTGTGACTCAAGCCTCTTATTATGATACTTAAAATGGAACATACTGCATTTGACTTTACCACATGTTTACTTTGAGAGTAGAAATTTTACTCATTCACCAACGGTTCCACAATGCCTTGAAGAATGGCCTTTATCACATCTATTTAATGAATATAAAATACATTTGACACATCTTTCTGGTTATGCCAGACATCTGTTCAAATTAGCCTTAAAAAAAAAGAGAGAAATCTCTTCTAAAGAACAGAGAGATCTCTTTTAGAGAAGTGAAGGAAAATGAAGGATAAGAAATTAGAAAGGGAAAAGTCATCTGACAATAATACATCATGCTTTGAGTCTCTCTCAGGAGTTATATGGTTTCTTGTGTCTTCTTTTTGAACACATACTCTCTCTCTTGCTCTCCCTCTCTCTCTTACTTCATGACAGGAAATGGCTGTTCTATTCATGTAGCGACATTTTCTTTGTGCTCCACTGCTAGCAACTGAGTGGAATTTTATGTTCTCTCAATTTCAATTCATGATAGAGGAAATCTGAATATGGCACCCTTGGTCCACCCACACATAGCCAGATGACAACAAGAGACACTCCCAAAATGATCTCACAGTTCAAGAGACAGTTCTTAGAAAAGGGAGGACGTAGGCCAAGAAGCAGACACCTCTAAAATAGTATTTAAATTAATGGCCATATCTTGATAAATTAGTTTTATTGGCTGTATTTGCCATGTGTTATGTTGGTAAGAATGATCTGTTTTGTTACCTCTTAATTGAAACTGTGGACCAAAAAAGACAATAAGTTTGAACATTTCAACCCCAGAACCCTGCTCCTTAAACCTCCTTAAATAAGACAATAGCAGAAACAATAGGATGTTTTTGTTTTGAGAAAAAAGGTAGTCTATGTTGCCTATATGTATGCAAATACTTTGTACTTGGTGGCTGAGATTAAAAATAAAAAAGTTTAGTTATAGTACAGTGTTAATAAGTATCTGGATAGCATACTGGATAGCATGCGATCCCATCCTGCTTTTTAAGAAGTCTCTAAACTCTCTAGGGACAGATAATCTCTTGGAGAAACCTGTTTGGATGCAGATGACAAATCCTTCTCAATGTTTCTCTCAAGGTTTTATCAGAAGCTATGTACAATTTTACTGTCTTTGACAAGCAGTGAAAAGAAGTTGTTTTTCTCACTGCTTACCTTCTTGGTAAGTTGGTGGTTCTTCACATAAAGGATTTTACCACCCACTTGAGTAAAGCGTCAGATATTTTCCATCATTTTGGTAGGAATGACAGCCAGATCTGTCAGTGCACAGTGAGCCATGCCAAAGGAAAGGATGTCCATGAGTTGACCACAAATTGTCTCCCAGGACTTTGGATCGTTGTTCATTAATTGGGTGCTGACAGTGTGTTTGCGTCTCTGTTAAGTGAGAGAGAAAAAACAGACTCAATTTTCTATATCGAAGTCTGACTCAGTCAGACAGATATATAGGGTAGGTTAAAATACTCTGATGGCTACATCTCAGATAGGAGCTGCTTTACTTTCATGGTATAATTTCTTCTCATGCAATGGGGAAATTATGATTTAATAGCACTGAAAGGTATGAAGTTCAGAAAATCTGAGAGATGAAAAGTAGGTGCCTAATGAAAAAGAATTAATATTTTTCTTTTCCTTTTGTCATCTAAATCCTCTTTTCTCATCCTCAGAGTGGTAAACTACTTTGGTTTGTTCTATGTATAGAAGAGAATAACCCTCAGAAATTAGCCCAGATTCATTTTATTTCCCTGGAGATTTGTGGTTCTTCAATATTTGTGCAGATTCCTTGCCTATGCAATAGGAGGTGAAATTGGGTGAGAGCCAAACTGAGTCTTCATTATATAACCATGCCTTGCAAATGCCAATTATTCTAATTGGATTACCTCTCCTGTTAACAAGTCCTTTTGCTATCTTAGACAGCTATGTAGGGAATTCTCCACAAGTTCTTCCAATCTCATATGCCCCAGATGTTGTCTATATAAGGATAAAAATGTGAACAAATCTTGAAAAACTTGAAACAACTTTAGATTGTTAGATTCCCCTGGGGCAGGATAGCTTAAGAATGTGTTACCTTCAAATCTGTGGTAAGTGATTGATGAATTCAATAAAGGGATTTGATTTTTGATAGGAATTATTTCTTGGAACAAGTATCAGTGATTCACAAAAGAGAACTAATTGCGCCTACATGTTATCTGATTCCATGAGGATGAATATGTATTTGTTTATTACACTGAGCAAGGAAGATGGAAGATAGAATTATGGTACAGGAAATAGGAGTCAAAGGGAACAAAATTGTTTATTGGCAAATACAGTGGGATCAGGGGTTACAGCTGAAAACAAAAGAGGAATTTTTTGAGTTTCTTGAATAAAAAAGATTACTTCGGACCATCAGGTAATATCATATTATTTCCAAATTATCTGTACGGCAAAACATTTTTTCTTATATCTTGATGCAGAAATTAAAGATGTAATTTCTTTTGGAAACTAACTGTGCATTTGTGTAGTAAATCAAATGAATCGAAAGTGATTTTGGCTGTGATTGATTTCTTTTAGGGAAACAAAATTTTGGCTGAAATTTTTTGTTTCTGGCTCAATGATTATATATTTCTAGTGCACCTATTATGCACTGGTGGTTTCCAAAGTTGGAAGTAGAATATATGTCCATTTTATTTCTGTGTTGTCCACATTCATCTCAATAAACAAAGACATGATTGAGCTCCTGATAGAAGGCAGACTTAATTTGTAGAACTACATCTTTAATGTAGTTCTGATACAAGATCAATCTATTTCAGGCCATTTTCTTGATTCCTTCTATGATAAAAATATTTTGGCCAGGAGGATTGTTGTGGGATTTGAGCTGGTTGTTAGTTGACTAGTATGGATGTCAATCCAAAGGCCACTCAGAGTAGCAGAACAGCTCTTGAGATTTTGAACACTTTAGATTCTTCCTCCAAAAGCATCTATAATGAACAGAGTTATTTTGAAAACATTCCCTGTAGTTCATGCCTTAATTCAATCATCTGGGAATAGGAAAACAGATCCCTCTCAATACACTACTAACTTGGATTTCTATGGTATTATGCACAATCTTCTCATTTATTTTTACAGTGATAGAGTGGTTTCTGAGCCAAGGTCTGCAGGCATTTGGGAGAGAAGGAAAAGGTTTTAGATGATTCCAAATTCTTGAAGTAACAATTGACATTTTTTATTTTCTTGCTCTTTTTCAAAAATGAAAACAAACACAGTGAACTGTACACCTTAGAGCAGAAGGATGCAATTTTTGGCCTCTTGGCTCATTGTGGCAAAAGTCATTGTTTTTGATTCAAGAATGTTTTGTTTGTATCACCGCCCTTTAAATTGCATTGTCTATTCTGAGAATTGCTTCTCCAGGTTTTACTTACTTGATTTACTACTTTGAACCAGAAAATTAAAAAATAGAAACAAAACTACATAAGAGAAGTAGATTACACTACCTAGCAACATTAATCATGAAAATGGTATCCATTATCCCGCTTAGTGTTTGCTGAGAGCATTCATAGAAATGATTGCTTCTTTTTAACACCCTCTTTCCCTGGAGGAGATAATTTATTGGAAAGGGATTCTGATTTCTGAAGCTTTTGTTAGTTCTCAGATATACATGTGATAAATTACTATATGGAAATTATATAAGTAAACATATGCTGATTAAAAAAATATAACTGTAAAACTCCTGTGATCCAACACTTTTCTTATTTACTCACAATCTTTCCCTAAATCTCTTTCTCTCTCTCTCTCTCTCTGTACTTTTGTTTTGCTTTAAATTATTAACTACAGACTTCAGTATTTAATGCACAGTCACAGTGGAGATAAATTGTTGACAAGGTGCATTTTAGACCAAGTAAAGTACTCATTGACTATACACTTATTAAAGAGAGTGAAAATGTTGGTAAAAAACAATTCTCCAAGAAGCCTAAATGGGTAAAAATGCCTAAATGAAAAAAACTTCATTATGGGAAATTCCTTTTCCATATATAATGAAATCTCATCTAATTGCTTTCATTGGGACTATGCTTAATAATATAACAGTATTGGATTCCAACAAATCATTTCCAATATGGAAAGCATCACAAATATTTCTCTTCAGTATCTAGCTGAATTAGAGCTATATAAATGTGTTTTGCTGTCTCCGAGAGTAATGCAAACTGAAGGGGTTTATGATTCCTTAACAGAACTGGGACAAAAAGAATAAAAGGTAAGCTTTGTTTCCTTCCTTCCTTCCTTCCTTCCTTCCTTCCTTCCTTCCTTCCTTCCTTCCTTCCTTCCTTCCTTCCTTCCTTCCTCCCTGTCTGCCTGCAAACTGTCTGGAGTTATGACACAATAAGAAAATTAGATGTCTTTATATGGAAAATCTCTTCTAAGGTAAAATGCAACTCCTGACTTAAAAATTGGAATTGCTTCAACCTCATTTAGGAACCAACCCCCACCCCCCCCCCCCAAAAAAAATAAGAATACTTTTCGGTTTTGACTTTTCAATATCAAATGCATAAAAATGAAAGGTTGATGGAATTAAATTTAACTCTGAAATAAAATAATCAATATTTGGCATATAAATCCCAGAACATTGGGCCTCAAGTAAATTCAAAGTTAGTTAATAGTAGATGTTCAAAGTAATGATGATAAGAACAAGGTAAGTTAAGTTTTATTCTTTTAAGACATTGATTTTGTGCCACAATAAATTGGGGCTCATCTGAGGCAGTCTTCATATAAAGCTATAAGCTTGTTGATGTAGTTAGGTTAGATGTAGGAGATTATGCCTCAGATGTATTGACATAATCACCATTATTAAAGAATAATGGCCACTAAGGAATCACAATCTACCTCTGCCATTCTATCCTAGAAGCCCAGAATAACTTTTATTAAACCAAGTTGAAAGCTGTTACCATGTTTTCTCTCATCTGTCCAAGTTCTGGTAGATGTTTAGAAACCTGAATGAAGACATGAGTGAATAAACTGTGGTCCTAAAACAAAAAGGTCTGAAAGAACACATAAACCTTCTCTCTATTTTGAAA
This sequence comes from Rousettus aegyptiacus, assembly GCF_014176215.1. NCBI lineage: Eukaryota > Metazoa > Chordata > Mammalia > Chiroptera > Pteropodidae > Rousettus > Rousettus aegyptiacus. The sequence continues at coordinate 26,528,686 of NW_023416285.1, forward strand.
GATTACTTAGAAATGCTTCTTTCTTGAGATAGAAGTGTATCACTATGAACGTAATTTATGTTTTCTATTTTCAGTGGGTATACTCGTTAATACCGAGTTAAAATGGTTGATACTCTATTACACTTGAAGGGGCTCTTCTAAATTTCCTCCCACAGAATATAACAAAAAAGGCTGTGCCATTTGGAATCTGCAAGCCTGAATACCAACAAAAGAGTGAGTGGCTATGATGATTTTGGGTGAATGTGTTGGTGGCCAGATTAAAAAATGATTCAGAGAACAAAGAGACATGTTTTTGTTTTCTATGAAATTTCTTTTTTTTTTTTTGAACTTTTCTGTGTCAATATCTTTTGTCAAACTAGGTAATGATTAAATTTTTGAAAAGTATAGGTCATGCTCCTGGAAAAGGCACACTATTATTTTCTTTTTTAATTAGCATGTGCTTACTCCAACAAGGATGCCCTGATTGCTTGACAATTACAGGTTAAACTTAGTTTATCAAATGGTTTTAGTACGCCAAAAAAATAAAAAGAAATAAGAAATCAGAACTTAATAAAAATGGCATCCAATGGAGTTTTTCAGAGAAAAACATCAATTAGCGAAGTGAACTTTATTCCAATGTCTAGAGACACTATGATTTTGTTCTACCATCCAGGAAGGAGGAACCCTTATTTCATGTTTAGTCATTCTTGGCTCGGCAGACCTTAGGTAAGTTGGTGTGACTCTAGGCTCAAAACTTGGATTTGGTGCCAATTTAGGATATACTCAATCTTAGGCTTGGGCTGGTATCAGAGAAGACTTTAATTGACACTTCATTTTTCTCTTCAAATTTTCAGTACCATGGCTGGGTTTAATGTTGAAATTGATCTTTGAAGGTGAGAAAAGAGAAACATTTATTTGTCTGGAAATTCACTTAGTCATAGTCTCTATGAAAGGAAGAGAGACTATTTGACATTAAGTTCAAGTCATATTAGCACTCTATGGAGCAACAGTTGCAGGCTGACTGCTTTATTAGTGTGATGTTTGGACACACCTGAGCCAATGTCTTGAATATATTTTTACATCTTCTTTTAGTTGCTGAGGAATGAGAAATCAGCAGGTCTTAATAACCCAAAACCAAGAGTTGAGCCATCGTCAAGCTGTTAATGTTGAGATGTCATTTCAATAAGCACAATGATGGTAATGATAACTATTGTTATATATTATAGCTTGAAAACACTTATAAATAAGCTGGTACCTCAAGACAATGGAATATGATTCAGTGCTAACATGAAATGAGCCATGAAGCTATGAAAGACACAGAAGAACATTAAAGCATATTTCTAGGTGAAAGAAGCCAATTTGAAAAGGCTACATACTGTATGATTCCCACTCTAGGTCATTCTGGAAAAGATAAAACTATGGAGACAATGGAAAGATTAATGTTTTACCAAGGTTAGGGAGCAGGAAGGGATGAATTGGTGGAGCACCAAGGATTTTTAGGGCAGTGAAACTATTCTGTGAGATACAATAACGGTGGATATACATCAGTATACATTTGTCAAAACCCATAGAACATTTAACACATGAGTGACCTTAAATCCAAACTCTAGACTTAAGATAATAATGATGTGTTCATGTAGATTCTTGATTGTAACCAATGTTCCACTGCAGTGTCGAATGTCAATAGTGGTGGAGGTTGTATGCATGGTTGTGCATGTGTGCATGGTTGGGGGAAAGGGGATATACAGAAACTTTCTGTACTTTCTTTTCAATTTTGCTGTGAACCTAAAACTGCTCTAAGTAAACATATTATTTTCACTTTTAACAAATACTTATTGGATGCCTACTCAATCTGCTAGGTACTGGGATCATCGTCATAACAGTCCTTGCTCCATGGAACTTAAACATAGCTGTGTTGATTTGAATATTCATCAGTTTTATGTAAAATTCAAGCCTAGGTATTTTAACTTCATATCCTATAGTCTTTCTACCACATTTCACAAACTCCTTGTGACTGAGCCTCAGTGGACACAATAAGATATGAAGGATATGAGACAAGATGATAGAGTTAAGTAGTCAAACAAAGCATTCCCAGTTAAAAAGCACAGAGGAAAAGACAGCAAGGTATGGGACATTATATCTACACAAGGAGGACTCACTATATACTGTGTAGATAGCTAAAAAATAGTATTTTTAAATATGAAATATGAGAAAGTAAAAAAACTTGCTTTGGGATATAATGGTGTCTTAGAAACACTCTTCTTGTAGATGAATTGCTTTCACAACTACAGAACAGAGTGATTTTCGGAAGTATTTCTAGTATTACCATGGTAGATTTGACCAATATGTGGTCGTTTATAGCTTGGCTGTACAATGGATCTTTTTTCTTTTGAAAATATGTCATTTTAATAGACTGTCTGGAAGAAGTTTAAAGGGAATGTGTTGATACTCAACTCTATTATAACAAACTTTAGATGTGTTTAAAGTTCTTTTGTCAAAATCAGTCTACATCTTGACAAGGTTGTTTTCAAGTTCAGAAATTCATTTCATCGACATCATTTCTTTATCATTGGATCTGCCCCTGCTCTGGCTAAATTAAATATTTTTCAAAACTACAATTTAATTATTTTTCAATAATCCATTTTTAAAAACCCCATCTTAAATATTAGAGTTAAATCCAGATTAATTTTTATAAGAAGAATCCTGGGCATTTCTTTAGGATTCAACCATAGGGTTTTCCAGTTTTATCACCTTATAAAATAAACTCAATTTCTTTACTTACAATTAAGTAACATTGACTTTTAATGTTAGGTGATAGAAAGGACATGAGTTTGGAATCAGAGCTACTTGGATTTGAATCTTGATTCTGCATTGCCTTGAGTGAATTGCTTAGTTTTTCTGTGAATTCTGTAATTTCTCTAAAAAATCAAATTAATAATAACTGTTGTATCAGAGGATTATGTGAGCCCATCTACATAAGGCACCTTCCTTTGAAGAGAGCATTTATTAGGACAGTTTCCTATTTATTACTGTATAAAACTGAGGATAGAGTTAGTATTATTTTGGTTCTTTTTGATAATGCAGATGTTTTTGGTTGTTTGTATTTTGGCTTTTTTAGGTTCTCACTGTAATTATATTTTTATCATCTCCTCATGCAGGACTTGCTTAGGGATCTCCAATTTCCTAAAAGATCCACAGGGCTCTCTTTGATTCACAGACTCCATCTCTGAGCTTAGCTGAATTTGCATTTCTGTTTCCAAAAGGAAAAGGTTACCTAGAAATCTTCTAACCATGAAGGCAAGGGCAGGAGGGAATTAAAAATTGATGAGGTTTAAATGGCAGCTTCTCATCATATTACTTTTTCTCTTTCCTCATGTTAGTCATTATTGCCCCATGTTTTTATTTTTATTCCAAGTCTTACTGATTGCCCATGGCTTGCAGTTCAATAGCAGAACAATTAGTTTTGGGTTTATGGTTATTGTTCTTTTATAAAATCCTGCCCTCCTGGGATCTTGCCAAAGGTGCTTATAATTTCACCACAATAACAAACATTTGATTACTTCACAAGCATCTTATGTAGTTCTCCAGTGTTTTCCTCCTTATTTTTACTGTCATCTTCCCCTCTCTATAATATGCCGTACTTCATCATTTTCAGCCTTCTTCGGGTATTTCTTTAACAGGGTTTGGAGCTAAATATTTCGTTTCTTCATATTAACCAGACTGTATCATGGACCTATTTCAAATATTTAGCAGACTTTTTTCCAGGCAATGGTTTCATTCTTGGTGAGGCTTAGTCAGACATTCATTCACACATTCTTATATCCAGCAAACAAATAGAAGGGAACATTCTAAAAACTGAACTCATGTTATCACTAAAGGTATAAGCTACAATACAAGTAGAAGCCAAAAAATGTTTTTTGAAAAATTAATAGGCATTAGTTTTTGTGATTCATATTTATTTTCTCTCTAAATTTAAAACAAAAATTAGGTTTTAGAAATTTTAAAATTTTACAGGGAAATACATAAAAGTGTAATGTAATAATCATTTCCTCACCAGCGAGCATGAACCACCATGGACATTTTGTTGTGTTTACTTCCCATTTTTATTACTTTCTATTTTAATGAAAATCACTTTAACATTTTTATAAAATTGGTATGAGCCCATACTATGACTCCAGGCAATGCAGTAAAGATAAAATTTTAAAAATTGAAAAAAATTGATCATTCTCATTACCCAGAAACAACCATCGATAACATTTATTAAACATCATTGTAGACATATTTTAATTCACAGAAATATAGAGAGGAAAGATGGGAAAATATGCTTTTAAAAAAATGAGATCCTATTCTGAACTCTACTTCTTACAAAAAATTATGTATAATTTGAATTAAACATAAAATCAAACTGAACTGAAATATAAAGGAATCAAAACTTCATATATAGAGATAATAATGTGTATACACAATACATATATACATATGTATAGGTAGATATGTCATCTATCACCTATCATCTAACTATCATTTTTTCATCACAAAATATTTTTTCTTCTACAATACACTGCTTAAATAAAGAAAATATATAATGGGACAACATGAAAAAGATGAAAGAATTGTGTTTTTATATTTTTTAAATTACTTGATTAAAGTTTAGACAGTAGCGATTGACTCCCTACAGTAAAAGAGCCAGATGTTAACTGGTCCCATAGTCAGTTTTCCTAGGTTTTTCTTCATTGTTCAAGCACTTAATACTCATCTGCTTCAATAACTATTCTTATAAGTATTTTTTTAAATTAATTCAATATTTTAAACTACTACAAGGACTTTATTATTCCTGAATTTTTTATTTTAGGTTTTCTTTTGAGTAGGTATACTTGTCAAAGAGGGCTTTTGGATTGTATATTTCTCAATTTTTTTTTTCATTTTTGAGAATGATTGCCTATTTATTGCCCTTATACTTAAATGCCATTTAAATTAAGCACAATATTCTTGGGTCACTCTTTCCTTCAAAATTTTGTAGATATTGCTCAGTTGTCTCCTGGCATGAAATACTACTGTAGAAAAGTTTGAGACCAACCTGATTTGTTTCCCTTTGTAAATGATTTGTTTTAATGCCCAAATGCTTACAGACAAATGTCCTTGTTTCTTCTTAAGATATAAAACCTTAGCTAGTCCATATAAAGTGTTGTAATTTCTGGAACTTATTATGTTTGTTTTCCAATGGCAAAGTAACTCTTTTTCTTCATTCCAAAATTATTGTTTTATTACATCATTTAATAAAAATTTGATTCCATTTATTGGACTTTTTACTTTATGGATAATGTTTATCCTTAATTTTACTTTTCTCATTCATTCATTTCTCTCTAGATGCTATTATCTGTTTTTCATGTGACTATTTCAAGGTTTTCCTCTATGACAATAATTAGCTTTCCAGTGGTGCCTATTAAATTGATTGCTCTTTGAAATTTATTTATTAATTTAAAAATAGATTTGTTTTTACTCTTAATATTTTATGATCAAATTTCCCTTTCTATGTCATTCTAATATTTTATCACCTGTCTTTAAGCTTTTATTATAATGATTTTATGTTATTAGATTATAAGAAAATTTTTTCTGTTCTCGAGTCATCTTATTGTCTACATCCTTAGTCTTTTTATATGATTTCTATCTTCCCTCCCTCCCTTCCTTTCTCTCCTCTTTCCTTTATTTCCCTTTCCCTTTCTCACTCTCTCTCCCTCTTTACCTCTCTCTTTGAGTTTTTCTGTTGTTTCTTAGGATTTTGTTCATGCTTGAGTAGCTTTGTCTAGATATTTAATTTGCTGTTATATAGAGTGGGTGACTTTTTGACTCTTTTCCAACATTATTTGTCTTTTCCAATTTACAGGCTCTTAGGGAGAGTGAGGGAAACCAGAAGAGGAGAGGGAGCACTTAGTCTTTTTCATAACACTTGGGCTCTGTTCTTTCTGCTGAAATATTCTGAACGTTCAGATTATTCCTCATTTGGGAGGAGTATTAAAACTCTTACTTCTGTAAGAGAAAGTAAAAGCCATTTTTAATCTTTTGCACATTCCGCTTCATCTCAGGAAGAGGAATAAGAGAAGGACATACATTTGATATACTTCTGTCTAGGTTTGGGATGTTAATAAAAATGCTCATGACTTTACCTTTCAACAATGTGAATTGTGGTAAGTGTGGTTAGCTTCAGTTGCTGAGCGCTGCTGCAGCGTTTTCTGTTTCTTTTCTTGACAGCTGGGTTTTGAAGAGATTAGGCTTTGCCTTTGTGGTAGATTGGAAAAACAGCCACAAATTCTTTTAATCTCTGTAGGCGCACCTCTTTTCAATGTGGCTTTGCAATTCCTCCTGTCAAGAAGGTGGCGTTTATTTCCCTACCCCTTGTCTCTGGCCTTAGCCTTATGCTTGTTTTGGTCAATGAGATACTAGCAAATATGGTGCAAGTAGAGGGATGAAAGCACTTGAGCTGTGAGGTCTGTTCTTTCTTGCTATTCTTGAAAATCTGTATCCACTATATATAGAAATCTAGGTGAGGCTGCCAGAGGATGAATAACATGGCTCAGTTGCCCCAGTATTCTGTATGATAGCCTGCTAGTTGTCAGATTATGTGAGTGAAAGATCCTCAATCACACAACCATTGGTATACCAACCAGCTAAACACAAACTCATGAAAAAAATCCGACAGAAATTGGCCAAATTGTCCTAGATCAAAAGAATAACACAGATGATTTGCAGAATCTTGATTTATTATAAGACACTAAGTTTTGGAGGGTGATTTTTCTTTCTTTCTTTCTTTTTCTTTTCTTTTTTTAGGACCTGGTAGTTTCCCATCCTCGTATTAACCACATCTGACCCTGCTTAGCTTCCGAGGTTGTACAAAATCCTGCACGTTCAGGGTATATGGCCATAGTCCAGGAAAGTGTTTTTGTGTTTGTTTGTTTTTGTTTTTGTTTTTTGTTTTTTGTTGCAACAGATAACTGATTAAAAACAGCATTATTTTGTTGTTGTTAGATACAGGGAGAGAGAATTTCTGAAATGGAGGTAAGTTACTCAGTCAAGTTGGCAATACTTAGTTGTTTAAGGTTGTTAATTAGGACATGTCTGAATATTAATTACAGTAGAAACTCAACCAAAATTACTTGTTATCTAATACTTTATAACTCACCTTCCCATAAGATAAATCAGGGACTTTGAACATTTAAAACATCGTGCTAGCCACATCTGTATTCTCTTGAGTGAAAATCCAGGCAATCAAAAGGATACTTCTGACTTTTTTTCTAACTGAGACAGCTCTGCTTTAGTAATCTTGTGCTTCCAATTTCATATGGACAAAAAATTTGATTAATTGAATGCTACTTCTCTATTTTTTTGTATGCCTATCTTTATCCTTTCTCATTTTGAATTTTATTCAGAAAGTTATTAATCATTCACCAAAGGAATTTACAATGAATTCATTTTGGTCTGTCAATATGGGAAATCTCAACACAAATCCTACGAAGGGGCCACAGAAAATAATGGCAAACAAATGCTCAGAAGCAAATAATTATTGAATGCAGCAGAATGTCACGTTTGTTTTCAGCCTCAAGGGCTCAAGATCTTTTAAATGGGCTTTGTTGGAAAAGATCTGAAGGCTTTCATGTCACAAAGCCTGGAAGGTTGATAATTTTGGCTTTTTTCCAGGTTGACCTATTCATTTGAAAGACAGACTGACTGCAGATACACTTGTGTTGGTGCTCGAAGAAGAGGTTAAAGTCTAAGCAGGGGTCTCCAACACTGATCTAGATGTCTCCAAACCCTGAAATTTTGCTAGGTGTGCATAAATTACAGGCTTATTTTCATGTGTCAGCCCCACCAACTGCAGTCAAAATGTATATACTCTCTAACTTGGAATTTGCACCAAATATTAACAGTAGTAATTTTGTTTACTGAAAAGAGACCCCGAATTGGAGTCTTAAAATTATGTTTTGGACTTGGCTCTACAACGCATTAGTTGGGTGAACTTTGGCAAATCTCTTAATTAAATTGAATCTAAGTTTTATAATCTATAACATGAGAATGATAGCACATTATTTTTCTCAATCATCTGTAGTGAGTCAAATGAATTAGTATATATGTAAGTACTTTGTAAATTATAGTGCAGTATATAAGAAAGCTGTTATTGTGCATCCAGAATGTCTGCAGAAAGAATCCGTTGGTATACAAGACATCCTTCCTTCTTAATATTCCTCTTGAGATAATCCTTAGATATTTTTTTCTTTTTTGCAATAGCTCCAAATCTATGGATCTCTAGTGAAGACCTATTTTCTTTATTCCAGAAGTATTGATGTAACAGATCACAGGTCATCTTTTCTTGGATACCACTAAGGCACCTTAAGTTCAGCAACTGAAAAATGAAGCCCATCACTCTCCCTCTGAGATTGTTCTTCCTGTGTTTTTTATATTGGTCAAGAGCATCACCATATACACAACTGCCAAAAACGAAATCAGCATCATCCATGACACATTTTTCTCCCTCATTATCTATATCCAAAAAAGCACTAAGCCTTGAATTCTACCTCTTTGTGATCCATCCATATTTTGACACCTTTTTGCCGTAATCCTGGTTTAGCTCTTTGATTTTCATCTAGATTTAGACCACAGCTTTTTTTGCCATCTCCTTGCTTCCTGTCTTCCGTTCTTTCTCTTATTTTTTATACTATAGCCAATAATATTTCAAAAATGCAATCTAATCAATGTAACTTTGTCTAAATGCTTATGTGGCTCCTTTACTCTATCACACATAGTTTCATGTGTGAGGCCGCCATGGCTTGACTTTGGCCCACCTCTAGAGCCTTTTCTTTCACTTCCTTTCCTCTTACACAGTATTTTTTACTCCAATTTAGTTCTCAAATATGCCACAAACTTTTTGGCCAACGTTTTTGTTCTACCTGGAATGACAATCTCCTACTTTTCTTGCCTAAATAATTTGTCTTTGGTTTCAGATCCAAGTGCCACCTTCTCTAATAAGTCACTTCAGACCTTTCTCCATCCCAAAATTCAGTTTGAATTGGCTACCTCACGAGTTCACTTTGCAGTTTACATCTTTATCATAGCAATAAATCTCCTTGTACTGCAATTATTAGTTTACTTGACCAGACTTAAAGGCAGAGCCATGCACTATTCATCAGGTCATTAGCTATCACTTCTTATCTACTGCTAATCCATGTCCTGTGATTCTACTAATCTGCTACAGATTAGCACAGTGTCACAGCTAATATCGAATTTGGAATCATTAACATATGAATTTGAGTCTAATATTTTCTATCCTGTGTTTCATCATCTGTAGAACAGGGATGAAAATAATACCTCTTTCATAGAATAAAGTGTTATGTCTAGTAAATGCTCAAAAATGATTATTACTACTTTCAGTTTTAATTTTAATCAGTAGATAAAACTGAATATCAAACTTATTTCTATGAGTTAAGTATATGGTCTTTAAGGTATGGATTTTTGAGACATCCATATTGAAATTTTAGCATACTAATTGATTACTTCCTGGTTCCTGGATATTTAAGATAGCCAGATAAACTCTACTGTGAATAAGTTATGTTTTATTAGATCAAAGGATTCCTGTTCAGATCCCATGACCATTAAACATCTTATTTCAGGTTTGGATCCCAAAGCAACACTAAGCAAAACAAAGCAAAACAAAGAGACAAACAAACAAACAAAACTAAACAATAACAAAACCAAAACTTGAAACAATAAAGAAGTTTAGAGAGTAAATTAGAGATCTAAAAACCTGGATTATATCTTCCTAAGAATATGTTCTTTTACCTGGGCTCACACTCAGCAGCTCCTCTAAGAACCAGAAATAAAAATTTAGGAGATTAAATATATTAAATTCAGCCCTTGCTAGTTCACTATGAAACCCAGTTGTTCTTAATGGCTCCTGGTTGACCAGCTTTGGTGCTGATTTATTAATGTGTTCATCCCACAATTATTCATTGAAAACCTCCTCTGTGCCAGGCTCTGTAGCAGGCACCGGCTCATGACTGTGTGAGTCCCTGGGTTGTTTTCTTACTTACACTTCACTGTGACCGGGCCCCTACTGCTTCCATGCCTTCCCTAGAGTTCATGTTCCCAATGGTGTGATTGATGAAATAAGGAACACCTAGACAGTCTTCCATGCTGTGGCACGAGTTGCCTGGTTTGCATTTATTTATGAATTATCTTACAGACTCTCAATCTATAATAAATTTAGCTTTACCTTCCCCTATCTCCTAAATGAGTCTTCCTGTCAAATGCTAACTTTCAGTAATGGGACAATCTAGAGGCATTGATTAAATTTTTGCCTTGGGCATGGATCCCTACTGTCTTCTTATCTTTGGATTATCTTTCCAGTTGCACCTTATCTAAAACAGTCAATATTGCCCTAAAGTCAGCATCTTGTGGCCCAAGCCACCATTGCTAGCCAACATTGGCTAGCCTTTTAAATCCAATTCTTTAAAGCAGCATTGTAAAATAGAAATATAATATAAGCCACATATGTAATTTTAAATCTAAGAGCACATTCAAAAAAAGTAAAAATAATAGACAGGTACAACTAATTTTAATAATAAATTTTACTTAACCAAATATATAAACACTGTCACTTCAACATCCAGTGAATATAAAAACTACTCATGAAATATTTTATATATTTTTTGTCATACATAGTTTTTAAAACCCAGTGTTTATTTTATACTTACAGCACATCTAGATTCAGACTAATCACATTTTAAGTGTTTAATAGTCACATGCGATTGGTGGCTACCATGTTAAACATTGCAACTCTGAAGGATGTCTATGGATCTGTCCGCCCACCTATTTATCAAAACATTTCTTTTTTTTTTCTTTCAGGGTTTACTGCAAAAATTTATTTTTCACTCACATTTACATGGGTCAACAGGTTCTGCTCCACATCTTTTTCACTTCGAGGCCAAAGCTAAAGATGCAGCTCCCATTTTGGACATGCTAATCTTGCGGTGGAGAGAAAAAAAGAGACTTTCAGACCCACAGGAAGGCTCTTAAAGCTTCTGTTTGCAAGTAGCACACATCACTTTATATCCAGATTTCAATGGTTAAAGCAAGTGACATGGGGTGAAGGTATATAATCTCCTACAGGTGAACCTGGTAGGGAAGGGCAGCGAATATTTTTACAGTGGTGCAATATAGCATATCAAGTTTCCCAATCTCTTTCTTAATGGTTTGTGCTTCAAAACATTTTTTGAACACCTTTGTGTCCAGCACTCTCATAAGTATGCTTACAATATAAAATCTTATATTATGCAAATGAAGTATATATAGTCCTTGTTATCAATTAGCTCCATAGTACATCAATAATCTAACTAGCACTTAGTTACTTCAGAAACATGACATTTATGATGACAGTTATATGCACAGGTACAAAAAGCACACAGAGGAGAAGCACCTGGGACAGGAATACTTGCTGGAGGAAGTGATATTTGAACTTAAAGAAGTGAACAGGAGAAAGAGAAAATGAAAAATAAAGAAAAGGAACATTGTAAACAAAGCCATGGGGTGGGGGGTGGGGTGAGTAAGCTTGAGAGAGAGTGATGCCTTTGCAATTTATCCAGAAGCTGAAGAGGAGGCATGGTCTCTGTGTAGTGAATAAATGTAAGTAGAATCATAGAATATAGTATGGTGGTTAGGAAAAAGAACTCTGGAAGCACATTGCCTGAATTTGAATCCAAGACTTTACTCTAGTTCTGTGACCTCAGACGAGTTACTTTGTTTATCTGTGCATAAATTTTCTTACATCTGATCATAGATAATATTAGTATCTCCATTACAGAGTTGTTGTGAGAATGTAATGAACTGTTACATAAAAAAATTCTTATAATGATTCAAACAATAGGCTTGATAAGTAAGTGGTAGATATTACAATGAAAGACTTGTAAGTAGTAAAATAATGCAATGAGATTTGCATTTCATAAATATCACAATGTCAGCTGACAGTGAAGAACAAATCCAATAAATAGATTACTCAAGGTTTCAGTAAAATATGATGAAGATCTAAACCAGGGCACAGGTAGTGAAAATGTTGAACACTGACAGCTTTGAAAAGTGTATAGGAGGTGGAAGGATTTGATAACTGAGTTGATGAGAGAGATGATAGAAAAGACTATTATGACTCCCAAGTTTCTGTCTTGGGCGCTGAGGTAAGTGATGCCACATTTTGACAACCTGGGAAATATAGAAAGAGTGGTTAGTGGCGGGCATGGGGGTGAGGGTGGGGGCTGAAGAATGATCAGGAGAAAATGGATTGGAAATGATTGTTATAAGTAGATATGTTGCATTTGGGGGTAATTAAAGAATATTCCAGAGTGAATGTTAAATAGGAGAGAGGTATATGGTTCTAATGCTCAGTCTAGGCACTGACTTCTCATTTTCCAAGGAAATGTTTAAGAATCTACATGGTGCTGATAATGTTGTAAATTTTAAGGACATAATAGATATTCTTTCAAAATAATCAGTTAAGCCCTTTCCTGCCCTTAAAGATGAAGAATTTATATATAATTTAAAAGTTTTATATGTACACCATACACAAATCAGATTGTTATAAATTATTTTCAAAAAATGATACAGATTCACAACAAAGCCACAGCTAACTTTAAATTAATTTTTAAAACAACACAAGTTTCAGTAACACAAAATAAATTTATTCTATTTTACGTAAAGCTGAAGAGCACAGGTTGTACTCTAGTAACTTCTCGCACTTGTAATAATAATTATAGTGTGTGCAGGTGTGAAAAATTAGACAGAAGTGGAGGTTATGTCCGAGAAGTCTATCTTTTTTGGTTAATTCTTTTCTATAACTACAATACATCTTTTATCATGTACTGGAAACCCTTTACCCCTCCTTCAGGCTATCCTGAGTTATGGAATATGCTTTTTTTTTTTTTTTTTTTTTTTTTTAAGATTCAGACTCAAGTCATTCAGTAAATTCAGGAAATATCTACGTAAACTAATGCCAGAGAAGTGGATCCCTGGACACTGGGGCTCTGTTAGAGCCATTTATAGGGGAAAATCCCTAGACCTAACCGAGGGAGGTTCATATAGCAGATGTGCACCTGGCAAGCACTAAGACAGGGAAAAGTAGTACATTGCAACAAAAGACAGATGTAGGTTGTGTTTGAGAGCTAGAGAAACCAATAGATAAAGATGTTGAATGAGAGGAGTTGGAGTAAGCCAGAGGAACGGAAAGGTGAAGCAAAAATGGAAAGGTTTGTGATAGCATTTGCTATCGATCCCCAGGTTTACTGCCCCTTTCTTTGTGAAGATTACACTTCTCTGCAAAGCAGAAAACAGCTTGGTATTTGACTTACTTTGACCAAAGAAGAGTGAGCAGAACTGATGTATATCCCTTTCAACCAAAAGCTTCAAGAACCATTGCAAAGTTTCCATCTTTGTTGACCTTCTGCCAGGTGATCAGCCTAAATCAAGATAGGAACTATCAGTGATGTATATAGAATGTGAGTTAAAAAGTTCATTTTTGTTGTTGAAAGGCACAAAGGTTTTAGGGTTATTTGTTACTGCAGCATAACCTTGCCAAAGCTGATTAACACAAAGGAAAAAATGAGCAAACAATGAAATTAGGGGCAGGTGAAGGGCTGGTTTGAGATCAAGCTCAAAAATAAGAGTTTTGGTCTCTGGGTTTCTCCTAGCGTGTCCCCCCCCCGCCCCCGCCCCCCCTCTCCCCCGCCAGTATGTGTGGATCCCTATGTTGTCGGATTGCAACAGTGTAGTATCATAAAACATGAACTAGGTATTAAACATTGGCTCCCCTACACACCGAAGCTGTAGTCTTTGGAGATAATTTAACGTTCCTGTGACTCTGTACTTCAGTTTCCTCTGTAATAGCAAAAACAAAACCTGCCTTATAGAATATGTTGTGAGGATTAAGCAAGGTAATGAGCGTTTCACAGGTATCCTGTACATGGTAAGCACTTAGTGAATAGTAACTATAATTATTATTTTGGTTTCACACAATAAAATATACTTAAAATTGAGAATTACATCGATAGTTATTGCATATGACAACCCATTCAATGAAGAAATTCATTTCATGAAATTACTATAACAGATACCCACTCAGTTTTTACTCAGGCATGGTGGCTGCATAGCTATTTTAATGATGCTTCTCAAAAAATAGAAGCAGACGTACAAATTTCTAGATTGAATGCATGAGTTATTGCACATTATGACACTAACACAGACTTTCATATATTAAAATAGGGCATTGTTCATGTAACTGCTGTAGGACAAGTCTAACTGATATGGAATGAGAATTAGCCTCTGCAGAGTGGTGGAATAATTGATAACGACAGCAGATCTATCAGCAGTTCCCAACCTTTTTGGTACTAGGGACTGGTGCTCCTATGAGAATCTAATGCCTGATGATCTGAAGTGGAGCTGAGGTGGTGATGCTAGGGCTGGGGAGTGGCTGCAAATACAGATGAAGCTTTGCTAGCCTGCCACTCACCTCCTGCCATGTGGCTTGGTCCTTAACAGGCCATGAACTGGTACTGGTCTGCAGTCCGGGAGTTGAGGACCCCTGTTATAAATGATGGAAAAAGATTTTTAGAATAGGAAACTGTGAATTTCAGTAAACATGTATGGTGAATTAAACAATGCCTGCCCCGACCCCCAACTCCCTCACCTACAAAGATGTTTACATTCTAACCTCCAAGACCTGTTAAATATTAGATTGCTTGGCAAAGGAAATTAAGAATACAGATTGAATTAATTTTGCTAATCAATTAACTTCGAGTTGAAGAGATTTTCCTGGGTTATCCAGATTGGCTCAATCTAAACTAGGTAGACTAGAAGACTGGATAAGGAAAAGAAATGAATTCTCCCCTAGAGCCTCCAGAAGGAGCACAGCCCTTCTGCACCTTAATCATAGCCTCTAACACCTTTCAAACAAATGGTATTGAACTAACTAGATATCCCAATACAAAAACAAATGAAATCTTAAAGCATTAATTAACTTAAAATGAATCATAAATCTAAATGTAAAATGTAAAACTAAATATTCCAGAACACATAGGAGAAAATGTTTGTGACTTTGAGTTAGGCAAAGATTTCTTAGATATAACACAAAAAGCATAATCTATAAAAGAAAAAAAAAGATAAATTAGACTTTATCGCAGTTTAAAACTTCTCTTTTAAAGAACCTGTTAAGAAAATGAAAGGACTATTCATATCCTGTGAGAAAATAATTGCAAATTCTATAGCTGATGAAGGTCTTGTTCCAGAATATATAAAGAACTCTCAAAATTTAATAATTATTAAACAACCTAATAAAATCTATGTAAAATCTTTGAACAGATATGTCACCGAAGAAAATAGATTGATGATAAGTAAGTACATGAAATTATGCTCTATAGAAAAATTTAAATTAAAATACAATGTGATATTACTACTCATATGTTAGAATGGCTCAAATTAGGTGAGCAGTCATACAAAGTGTTGACAAGGATATGGAGGAACTGGAACTCCCATACACTCTTGATGGAAATTTAAATGGTAAAACCACTTTGCAAAGTGATTTGGTAGTGTCCTAAAATGTTAAAACCTATAGTTACCATGTGATCTATTCATTATATTCCTAGATATTTACCTAAGAGAACAGAAGGCATAAGTTGATACAAAACTTAACACTAATGGTCATAGCAGCTTTATGTGTAATAGCCAACAACTGGAAAAAACTAAAAGTTAGTGACAAAAGATTGAATAAACACATTGTATTATGTCCATACAATAAAACACTTCCACGCAACAAAGAAGAGTGAACTATTGGCACACAAAAAACATGGATGAATCTCCAAATAATTATGCCGAGTGAAATAAGCCAGACAAAAAAGGAACTTCAGAAAATGAAAGCTAATCTGCAGAGGTAGAAAGCAGATGAGTGGTTTCTACAGATTTAGAGGTTGGGCAGAGAGTGAAGGAAGGGAAGGGAAGGATTTCAAAGACAAAAATAAACTTTTGGAGGTAATGAATATGTTCGCTATATTGATTGCGGTGATAGTTGTCTAGGTAAACGCATATGTCATAACTTATCAGATTGTGCACATTTCTTGTGTCCAGTTCTTTCTTTCTCTGCATCTCTGTACAATCATTTTATGAGAATCTGCCAACATTTCACAGGAAGTTTTAATTTTGAGTTTCCCTATTTAAGAAATTTAAAGTAGTTGTCTGATTTAATGTACCATTAAATCATTTTATGGACTATTGGGATTTTCAGATAGCAATTTTCCATAGTAGAGTTGGTGAATTTTTGACTTGAGAAGAATCATTTTGGTTTTCATCTCTGTGCATCAGATGGCAGGGATCCCTGATCTTTATGTGAAGCAGCTTTACAATACATTTTGGTCAAGCCATTTGTAAACTAACATTACCAAAAAAGGAAGATGTGCAAACAGTCAAGTCTTACATATTTAAATTATTACACTGCTTATCTTTTTTTCTGCTTTCTTTTGGTTCTCCACAGGGTAAAGCGTTTCGGGGTCCCCTACTTGAATCTATTCCTTTTTTACTAACTTGATGACATATTTTGTATCTGTATTTGCTGTCAAATTATGTAGCTGTTTTATTTTCAATTTCTTAAATTTTAGTATGGTTTGTGACTCATGAAGCCCCCCAAAAGTATTTTTAGTGACATATGGTAACTCATGTTAACTATGGTAACTATCATCTCTGGTAGAGTCCTGTAAAGGATTTCATGTTTCAAGTGTGCTGCAGTGACTTGGTGACTAGTTCTTCCCAAATAAACATGTGCCTTACACAAAAAGAGCATGTCTTGCATCCTAAGCTTTTGGTCATAAGTCTGCATGTCCTCTCTCTTTCCCCCCTCCTCCATCTCCTGACTCTCTGCCTTCTCTAAATTAAAGCTACCTTTTATGTTAATTGTTTTTCTAAAAGCCAGTCTAAACAAAAACACTTCCTTATCATAAAGGAGGTTGGTTCCTCTACTAATCTCATTTTATTGTATTATTTGCCCCAATTGTATGTTAGTGCTTTTTTATTGCAAATTATAAACTTCATTTTTTGTCGTCTGTGTCCTCTTAGTAAGTGACTGACTGCCTTGCAGACTTGAACTTTTGGTAATTGACTTCATTGTAGTTTATAGGAGGGATCACGAATTAGATTATCATCATGATAATAAGATAATGAATGAGGTTATTATGAGATATAATGGTATGCAAAGTCTGTTACCCAGGCTTTCGATTTTAGATTTTTGGATTAAAAGATGATGATCCATAGAAAGTACTCCTGGTTTTCCTTACCTCCTCCTCAACCAGTATTAATTCATTAATTGGGAATTTGGTCATTATAAATGCTCAACTTCTGGGGAGACAGGCAAGCAGGAGAGGGCCATGGTACAAACGCTGACCTAATAGCTAACTTCATAAAATGTGTATCATTTAAGGTCCTAGCTCATTAATAAAATATGACAATTTTAAAGTAAACTAGCATGAGCTATTCTGCAAGTTTATATAAAAGCTCTTGTTGGCTTTTATTAAATTTATAAAGTTTTCAAAGAGCTGCTCATTACAGAATTATCCATCTGTGACACATTGTTACACGTAATTTTGTTTTGTTCTTTGTGAAGAGTAAAAAAAAAATACCTAGAATGTTCACAAAGATGAAGCAATCATTAGAGTAATTCAAGAGTGTGGACTCTGGAGGTGACGGCCTGGTTAAATGGATGCCTTTGTCGACTCCCTGTTTTATCTTAGGCAAATTCTTTAAGCTCTTAATACTCTGTTTCTTAAATTCAAAATAGAGATACCTATTAGATTACTAATAGATCTCTAACAGTAATCACTCTCATAGAGTGGTTACTATTAAATGAGATAATGTGGGTGAACTGATTAGAAGATGACTTACATGCAAATTGTTATTATTTTTTATTGAGCTATAATTGACATATAACATTTTAGCACCAGATGTGTAAATGATTCAATATTTGTATATATTGTAAAATGATCACCATGGTAAATCTGGTTAATATCACCACCACACATAGTTACAAAAAGCATATGGTTTTGAGTGGGTAGCGGTGTGAAAAGTGGTGTGACCACTTTTAAATGGCAAAAATGTTTCTGGGTATTAACACGTTTATAAACAACTGTTTGAACAAAGAGAGAAACCCTATTCCTTCTTATATTAATTTGATTTGGAAAACTTTACTGGACTTATTTCTTTTTTTGACAAGTCCTTAAAAAAAAAAAAGCAAGTAAGTGTTAGGGCCAAAGCCCCAAGATGAACATGCTATGAGAATCTCTGACTTTCTTAACTATAGATACTGCAACCTTATGAGGTATGAGATTGAGTAAATAAATGCCCTAAAATCACAAGTTAGATTTGGAGTTCTTCAAAGCAAATGAGGAGGCAGAATTACAGATGCCTCAGCTCCAGAACGCCATCCAAAGGGGCTCCAATTTGAAATGCTCTTCTTTGGTCTTGTTATGGAACTGTGTATCTGAAAGTTCTAAGCTCTTGAAACAGTTTCAGAGCTTGGAAGGAGGCAACAGGCTGTAGATAATCTAACCCTGCCCAGCCGGCTCTTATCCTGCAGGAGTCGCTGCCCCTACCCTAGCCTAAGAAGACAGGCTAGACTGAGAAACCATTCTTCAGGCCTCTGGAGCCTCTTTCCTTCTTCAACACTCAGTATCTCCCCAATAGCAGGAGGGAGGAAGAGGGATAATGATGGTGCAGATGAATAGTTAGCAGTTTTCCTCGGTTCTTTCTCAAATGACATAGTGAAGAATCAGTACATTTTGGAGATAAAAAGAATGCTCTTAAGGGGGCACATGGTCCTAGCACTGTAACCAATACAAAGGGGCCAAAATGATTACTAAAGGGCAAAAGGGCTACAAAAGGCCGAGAGAGAGAGAGAGAGAGAGAGAGAGAGAGAGAGAAGAGAGAGAGAGAGAGAGCGTGCGCGCGCGCGCGCGCGAGCGAGAGAGAGCGCCAGCCCAGAAGGGCAAAAAAGACCCAGAAGTAGGACTGTCTGCCTTATATTTGGGCCGTGATTTATAGTTCCAAAGGCATTACTAGGTGCTTGGCAAGTGAGGTCATCTTGATTAACACCTGGCTGACACTAGGCAATAGCTTTGTCTAGAGCGCATGTGCATACCCAGAATTCTACCACCATTGGGGTATCCTTTGGGTGATCTCTATGCTGGGCTCCTATTCCTTTGTTCCTGTCACTCATGTATGACTAACTACTTAATAGAATGATCTTACGAAATATTATTTGCATCTTTCTCCCTGTCATGAGGTACCTTTTTCTTTTGTCATAAAAAGAAATCAGTGTGGAACAAGATCGTAGGGACAAGATAGAATAATTTCTGATGAAAAGACAGTTACATAGTCTAATGATAACCTTAAAGGAGTGATTGTTAATGTCTGTAATACATAAGAGGTCAAAATGGGAAAAAGGAAACCAGGAGAGGGGACAAACTTTGTCTGAGATTACTCAGGTCTCAAATGTTTGAGCTTGGATTTTTACTTGGATTTTCTCAATTTATAAGTGCATGTCAATAGCTTTGAGCTATAAGTATCGAAAAACGCAGCTAACTGAAGCTGAAAGAAATAGGGTTTTATTTTCACAAAGGAAAAAATCTGGAGGGAGATAGCCCCATGCTGATATAGTGGCTTAGTGACATAGACAAAGACTCAGATACTTTGAATCTATCCTTAGCATCCGGGCCTCTCAAATCCACACCTTTGGTGCCTTGCGGAGCTCAGGGCATCCTCTTTGCTTTTAAAACAGAAAGGAGGGTGAAGAAACACAAATACCTCTCTAATCTGGAAGCAAAGCCTTTCCCAGTAGCCATTATTTTCTGCCTTGATCAGGAATTTTTCTCTTATATCATATTGATCAACCTTATTACATGGCTATTCCTAGCTCTAAGGGAAGTAGGAAAAAATGAATATTTAACTTTCAACCTTTTATGCTGGAAAATGGCAAGGCAGAAGGGGTTGGGAATGTATATTCATTGAGCCAACTGCTATAATTTGAATTTTGTGTTTCACCCTAAATTCATATGTTGAAATCTTAATGCTCAGTGAGATGATATAGGCGGTGGAGCCTTTGGGAAGTGGTTACAGGGTAAGTCCACATGAATGGGGTTAGTAAAAGAGACCCCTCAGATAGTCTTCTCCCTTTCTACCCTGTGAGGATACAAATAGAAGTCTACAGTACAGAAGAAGGTGCTTACTGGCTATGCTGGGCACCCAGATCTCAGACTTCTATCCTACCAAACTGTGAGAAATAAAATTCCATTGTCTGTAAGCTATCCAGTGTCTGGTACTTTGTTATAGCAGCCCAAGTGGACTGAGATACCATCCAATGATGTCTGTCAAAAGTAGTCTTCACTAAACCCCACAGCCCTGGCAGCTGATCTGGGTAGGAGCTCTTGTTGGGACAGAGGGGCTTCCTTCCCCAGTGCAACCTGTCACCTTGAGCTTCCAGTAAATGGATAAATGACAAGACCGATCAATTGTGCCCCAGTTGCTTTCTTTAATGCTGAGCAGGAATAGTCATGCTATCTAGTATTTTCAAAGAATTTATTTAATGTTGTTCCAGAAGACTGACTATAAACATTTGGTAAATAAAATCTTTGGCCAATTTTTCTACACAAGGATTATGTTTAAAATCTTGAATTGAGGACAAGATTGGAGGAGATGGTTGTTTGACTGTCATGATTTAATTAATAACAGTATCACCATGTTATTTTAAATGCTATATTCAGAGATTTCCACTGCTGTTATTTATCTGTGGCCTTTTATTACTGATGAGACATTCTTTTTAGGTATAGTTTTCATCTGGAGATGAATATAAATAAATATAGTGAAAGGTGTATATTTTTTATAGAAACATTCGTCTAGTAAGCCTCAAGTTCCAAATGATATTAACTGCAAGATCTTTTCTGAAAACATTTTAGAGTTAATTCTACCACTAATGAAATAAAAATCACTCATTTGTTTATTTATACCAATTAGCCCCAAGTATATGTGTAAATATGCACTAATTTTGAAATATCTAACATAAGTTAATTTATTAGGATGTCTTCAAGAAGCAACTTTTCTACAATTAACATTGGATCCATTTGGGGGACGATTACTGTTAAAATTGCCATTACCATAAATTCTTTCACTGCTCATTTTTTTCCTGTTTTGTTTACTGTCATATTCTTAGTATGGTGGCCAAAAAAAGGGTGTCTATGGAAAGTAACCTCAAAGGGTGATCTGAACATAAATTCGTAACTGGACAGGTCATGGTGGGTAGTCATGTCCCAGGCATATAACTTTTTAAAATTTTTTTTTATTTTTTTATTACAGTTAACATTCAATATTATATTGGTTTCAGGTGTACTGCATAATAGTTAGACATTTATATAACTTACAAAGTGATTCCCCTTATACATTCGTACCCTCCTTTGGTAAAAGGTTACCTTTGCCTTAAGCAAGTCCTCTCCATTGTTTCTGTGCATCTAGGTTAACGCAACTTTGCAATAATTCGTAACCATTCTCAAGGGAGCACATAATCTTGTTAACTATTCAATCCTTACCTTGCTTCCTGCTATCTCCATGTAATCTTCCTTATGTTCCCCTTATTTTTTAAAATGACTTTTTAATTTTTTAATTACAGTTTACATACAATATTATATTAGTTTCAGGTACACAACATAGTAATTAGACATTTATATAACTTATGAAGTGATCACCCCGATAAATCTAGTGCCTATTGACACTATACATAGTTATTACAGTGTTATTGACTATATATATACCTTATGCTGTACTTTACATTCCCATGAATATTTTGTAGCTACTAATTTATACTTCTTAATTCCTTCCCCTTTTGTACGCACCCTTATCAACCCCCTCCCATCTGGCAACCATCAAAATGTTCTCTGTATTTATGAGTTTGTTTCTGTTTTGTTTATTTTGTTCTTTGCATTTCATATTTAAGAGAAATCATATGACATTTGTTTTTCTCTGA
Organism: Rousettus aegyptiacus; assembly: GCF_014176215.1. Lineage (NCBI taxonomy): Eukaryota > Metazoa > Chordata > Mammalia > Chiroptera > Pteropodidae > Rousettus > Rousettus aegyptiacus. The sequence goes on from NW_023416285.1 coordinate 26,550,743, forward strand.
CTTACTCTACTTAGCACAATACCTTCTAGGTTCATTCATGTTGTTGCAGATGGCAAGATTTCACTCTTTTTTTTTTTTATGGCTGACTAATATTCTATCTTGTATATACGTACCACCTCTTTATCCTTTCGTCCCTTGATGAACACTCAAGTTGCCTCCATATCTTGGATTGTAAATTATGCTGCAATGAACATATGGATTCACATGTACCTTTGAAGTAGTGTTTTGGGTTTTTTTGGATAAATACCCAGAAGTGGGATTATTGGATTCTTCTTTGTCTCTTGTTACAGCCTTCGTTTTAAAGTCTGTTTTGTCTGGTGTAAGTATTGTTACCCCAGCTTTTTTTTTTTCTTTTTTATTTACCTGAAATATCTTCTTCCATCTTTTTACTTTCAGTCTCTGTGTGTCTTATGTTCCCTCCTTAATTTCGGCTGCATAAAAGAAGCTGCCAAATTGTTATTCTCAGGAGCACTTGATATCTTGCTCCATGGTGCATGGTGTCAGTTTGGCTCAAATAAACTCTTATAAAATTTTTCTGCAGGTTTAAACATTTCTTACATTGACAGTATTTGAAACAATGCATGGTGTATTGTGGTTAATGAATACTTATTGAATAAATGAACAAATGAGCAACTTTTATAAATGGGAAATGGGGAAGAGGTGACAATCTGGGATGAGTAGAGGGGAATCACCATGGACCTATGGTTAATAAGAAGGCTGGAGAGGATCCAGATCTTTAGAAAGAAGGGCAAATTAGCAGATTTAAGAAAATGAACCAGAGCAAATTGCAAATGGAAGTTACAACTAGTGGGGGAGTTCCTGGCTGGGTCACAGAAAGAAAGGGGTCTGAGATACATGCACATTTGCATAGGAAGAGAAAGAAGATTAGAGTGAAGGAAACTAATCTTTGATAACTGCTTCCAGTTCTTGCCGCTGGCTAAACTGAACAAAGTTTTGTTACCATCAGCTGATCCACTGGATTGGACTAGTATTAAATGTGACAGAAGTTCTGTTCTGAAAGTTGGGATCTCTTTTGTCTCTGGGCCTGTTAATGATACAATCACTGCCAGAGGAATCTGATTAAATTCTGAGCCCTCAAGCAAAAACATAAAAAAAGGCTTTCCTATACAGTGTTAATTACCTAAACAAACAAACAAATAAATAAAGCAGATCTCCAGTGAAAGAGCGACTCCTCCTTTTGTGATCCCACAGGATGGGGGGTTCTTTCTATGTAGGTTTTCTTCTAAATTAATGTGGTTTAGATTTATTCTTTAAATGCAGTGCCTGGAGGAGGAAGCAGAAGAGCAGCAGCCCTGGTTTGCCGAATGTCTCCAGAACATTTCAGCAGGGAGAAAATTACGTTTTAGCATATCCAAATTTACTTTTTCTCCAAAATTGAGACTTTTTTCATGAATATTGGAAACAGAAATGTCCCCTTTCCCCTTCCTGTTGCTAAATAATTAAGCCTGTTTAAAGACATACAGGCAAAATGCGTTTCCTAGTTATGAATGCTAAAGCAATGGTGGCAAACTTTTATTACAGTCATCGCCATCAGCCAACATTTGTTCTTTGTGGATTGTTTCTTAGAAAAAAAATTAGTTTTGAAGTAATTGACATTTATTTGTGCATCTGTGGTAAGAAAATACAAAACAAAGGTGTTTTTATCATTTCATTTTGCTGCTTTATTGCCATTTTTTATCAGTTGAGTGTCTACAACGCTCATCAAAGAAGGTTAGATGGGAGAGAGAGAGAGAAAGGAGAGAAAGGAGAGAAAGAAGGGGGAGACCGAGAAACTGTTGAAAAGAATCCATCTCATTCAAGTTTAGAAAGAAATGTAGCAGGCCTAATTTTGCACCAGAGACCATTTACTTATCTTGTTTAATTAAAGGCAATTCCATTTTCTACTGTTTGATTTTTCTCTTTTCTCAAGGTTAAGTGTGGTTGCTAGAATTCATCGTTGTTACTTTCATTTAGAAGTTCATTGACTGCATGCTTTCCAAAAGCAGATGTAGGAATTATTATTTTTTGTTTTATTAAAGATATTTTATTTATCGATAAAATATTAATAAATTAATAATACTGATGCTTAAACTAGTTTTTTTCTCCAGAGGCAACTGCTGTAACCAGTTCTTTCTGCATCCTTCTGAGATCTCTATATACAGTCACATTTAAAAAAAAATAATAATCAATTAATTAATTAATTAATGGTGGAGATGCTGCACGCATTTCTTTTTTTAAAAAAAAACACAAACACAAATGACAATCTTTTTCGTTTTAGTCCTTCATATCTTTCTTTTTACCATATTTTGGGATCATTTCTTATTATTACCTATGTAAGGTAAACGTGTGACACTCTGAGAGAAGTTTTAAAAGCAAGCCTCTATTGGGAGAGCGCTCCTGGCCCAGGTTCTCTGGTCCAGAGAGGAGAGGGGCCAGAGAAGTCATGCCCTGGAATGGGAGGGCGTGGTTTTTATAGGGTTATGTGGGGGGTAGGGTATAGAATGGGGAATGTCAGTTGAGCATTTGGATTAGGGTGGAGGTGGATTAGGGGATTAGGGCAGTGGCGCCAGGGCTTTAGGGTGCGCCCTTGTCCAGATTCCGGATTCCAATGTCAAGCTGGGAAGACTCCAGGCAGGCCCCCCCCCATCCCCCCATACTTAACAACCTATAGAACTGTTTTCTTATTTTCTGATTCATTTTGTGACAGAAATAGATTTATTAAAAGAGTGACCAATTAAACGGGTAAATAAATTACAAAAATCCAATAATGACTCTTCTTGTATGTGTGTTATTTCATACCTCTGTTGAGTTTATCTGTAGAATAAATTTCTAGAAGTGGAACTACTAGATTAGGATATGTGCTTTAAAAATTTTAATAGCTATTCCCAATTGCTCTCCATAGAGTTTATACAGTTTTGAAAATGACAATGTAATTTATAATTTCAAGGTAAAAGAGTCTTGACTCTGGGTCAGAAGTCAGAAAAATCTGTGTTCCATTTTGATGCTCTTCACTCACCTTCAATTTGGTTTTAGAAATATTCTATGTCCTCCATTTTTGTTTTTTCACCTAATGATGAGGCAAACAGTATTTGGTCTTAGTGGAGTTCTGGCCCAAGACACAAACTTCCAGGGTTTAAATTCTGTTGCCACTACTCATGAGATGTGTGACCTCACCATCTGTACATTAAGGATAATAATAGTTCTTATATCAAAGATTTGTTGTGAGAGCTTAATGAGGTAACACATAAAGGACATTTAAAACAAAAACTCAAGAAATATTAGGTGTTATTTTTATTATAACAAAAGGTGAAGATGTTCCTACTAAGTGTTTACAGTAGAGAGGGATGATAAAGTGAATGCAAACAAACGAACTAATAAATATGAGATAATTTAAAATTTAAGATGATGTGTAAATATAAGCTATTATGTATTAAATGCTTTTTGTGCATAATGAATAAATGGATAAATGGCTAGATCACAAGTTTAATATATCAGAAGATATTAGAAATTTATTCTAAAATTTTATTTGATTTTTCCAACTTTTTTTGTTCTTTGATAATTCAACTAGCATTATTTTTAAAGCTCATTCTTTAAAACAGATAAAAGCTCTAATTAAATTTGTTATAATAGGATAAATAGATTTTAGAACTTTCTTTTATTCTATCTATCATCTATCTATCACCTATAATCTATCTATTCTTTATCATCTGCTTTGAGGGAGAGAGTGGTGCTACATTATGTAGATAAGAAGCAACCATTATGTGGGCTATGATGCCAATCAATTAAAATCCCCCTTATTTTACAGATGAGCAAAGAAAGGTTATAATTAATGGAAAGAGAATACCCTTAAAGTATTTTTTTCCCCCTTTCATCTGTACCAATGGCCACAAATAATCCATTTCTTTATCTACCTAAGCACTGAGACACTGATGAGTGCGACATTATGTGAAACTTCTTGGAACCAAATGAACTTACCTTCTTGTTGGTAAAACAGGACATATAAATAATTAATTGGAGTGTATTTCTAATGTAATGCATAAGAAAAAATGTAATGACGTGGGAAAAGATTGTGTTTTTAGGTGCCATGGAAACAGAGCAAGAAAAACATAGATAGATTGGAATTGTCAGAGCAGCTTTCACAGAATTTCTGTCTTTATAACAGTTTTTGATTAACGAAAAAAGATATTCTAGTCAGGCAGAAACTATGTGCAGAAAGATATTGAGTGTGGAGAACAGTGATTGGCAAATGTTGATTGGCATGGTGGAGTTATGGGTTTGCATAGGAAAGAATAGTTTCCTGATGGAAGGAAGGCTTAGATGTATCATTTAGGAGTTTCAACTTGATTTGATATGCAAATGAGAGGCATAATAGGGATTTGCAATGGGATTAAAATGGCATTTGAAGAAAGCATTAGACAGTAGTTTGCCGTATTGCCTGGAGTAAAAGAGATCAGCATGAGGCTATTGTAGAAATATAAGAGAGAGCAATTGTCAGGATGATAGCTATATAATAATTACTTATCTCTTCTGGAAAGCTATTTCTTTCTTTTTTTTTTTTTAATTAATGTGTAACATGCATACAGAAAATACACAAACTGTGAAAGTTTTAATTTCTACAAAGTCAACAAACTTATATAACCTCCACCCTGATCAAGAAATAGACCATTTCCAGGACCCCAGAAGCTCCTTTTATGCATTCGCTGTCATTATTCCCTGCAACGGTAATCATTATTCTAACTTCTACGACCGTGTGTTTGCTTTGCCCGTTTTCGAACTTTGTAATAGATAGATTTATACAGTAGGTACTCTTTTGTATATTATTTCCTTCACTCAACATTATATTTTTAGACTCATTCACCTTATTGTATGTAACAATAACTTGTTTAATACTAATCGATATATAGCATTCCATTATATAGAAATGTTTATTTATCCATTGTACTACTTGAGAGACTCTTTTTTTTCCAGTTTTTGATTATTTTTAAAAATGCTCCCATGCTCAGTTCTATGCATATTTATGGTGAACACGTGTATACATTTTGGGGGATATATACCTAGAAGTAGAATTGTTGAGTCATGGGGAATATTCACATTCAGTTTTTATAGATATTGTTTGATAGTTTGCCAAAGTGATGTGCCTTTTTCACATTTCTACTAGCAGTCTAGGAGAGTTCCAATTGCTCAACTTTTTGTCATCTTCCTTTCATTCTAGCTATTTTGGTATTGTGTTGGGAAGTATATCATTGTGAGTTCCTCTTTTATCATACTAGTGAGCTTGAATATCATTTATATTTTTGGCCATTTGAATATCTTGTGCTTATTCAATACTTTTGTCTCTACCCCTCCCTTTTGTCTCTATTAATGCTTCTTGCTTTACTATCTACTTTACTATTTTTGTGGTCACATACTTTTATTTTGTCTATTCTGTGCATGATAGGATTTCTCTATCCTTTTAATTTCATTTTTTCTATGTTATATTTTGTATGTCTCTGTAAGCAGATTATAGCAGGACTTATTTTTATTTAGTCAGATAGTCTTTGCCTTTTAATTAAATTTAATTTAGCTACTCTTATGTTTAGGTTTAAATCTATCTTCCTATTTGTTTTCTATTTGTCCCACTTATTTTTTATTATTTATTGTTCTTTTCTTGACTTTCGTCTGTCTGTCTGTCTGTCTGTCTCTCTTTGGAATGGAGAAATTAAAGCCACTTTATTTGCAGGGTGCCAAGGAAGGAGAATGGAATGCTATCAATTAAAACCTAAATGCCCTGATAGCTTCTAATCAAGGGTTTTTAAAGGCAAAGATTGAACGAACATTGGAGGGAATAGGCTGGTGGGGGGAAGCGTTAGCCATGCAGATTTTGACTGGAGAGTTTTGGAACTTGGCTGTCTATGGTAAGGGACTTCAGCACAGGATCTTCCTGCACAACAGACCTTTCACTTCTGAAGGGTTTGATGTTCAAGTTCTGGTCCTGTTCTTGTTCTTTGGTTCTGTGAAGGGGTCTAAACTTTGGTTCCAGGTGTGGCTGTAGGTCAAAGTCTTATCCTCTATGCTTGCTTTGGCTGCATGGCTTGCAGTTTTGGTCTGTTGACTTTGAACTGAGTACTGCTAACCTAGCAATCTTTTTAGTATATTAAATCTGTGGTGTGCCTTCTGCTCCTGAGCTGCAGTTCTCTTGTGAAAGGACCTTTGGGGGCAAATCAAACACTTGCTCAGCAGCAGAAGACTTTAGTTCTCAGTACTCTTCAGGGATGAGTCATGTGGTGGTGGAACATGCATTCTGGCTGGACCAGCATGTGAGTTGTAAGGAGCCCACCAGGGTAAATGAATTTCCTCTTGATCTAACTTGGTTCATGGTGCAGTGCTGACTGAAAACCTTAGTTCCCATTTCCTGGGCACCTTGGACTGGTGGGTGTCCTGGGGCTGTGGAGGAACAGGAAGGTGGCAGGAATGTCGATTGTGGCTGTTGCCTGGTCCAGGCCTTGGCGTTGCTTGTGCTATTGTCCCCAGGCCAAGCACAATGGCAGCTTTTGCCTTTTTTTTTTACTTCTTTTAGATTATTTTCGCCAAACTCTTAGTTATACATTCTTTTGTTACCTTTTGTTGTGGTTATTCCAGAATAGAGATTGGAAGTCTTACTCTATAAAAGGTCAGATAGTAAACACTCAGGTTCTACAGGCCAAGAGGCAAAATCAGGGCTATTATGCAGCTGCTTATATGATAAGAGAAAAAATAAATTTCCACGAATTTTTTTATTGACTTATTTCAAAATATAAAAGTAGTTCAATAAATCTTTTTGTAATACATTCACTGATAAAGAAGAATGGAATTCTTTCTTTGGGGGAAGACATTTCACTTATTTGGGGTTCAGATTTAATGTTCTTTATTATCATGGTAGAAATGTAAGATTCCTTCCTGAAAATGCACTAAATTTGTGCTGTTTCCATCTCTCTTTAGGTACCTATGTTTTTGGATAACTTTTAGATAACTTTTCAGGTTAAGAGCATAGCTTTAGAATAAGATTTCCTGAGTAGGAATATCACTAGAACTAATCATTAGCTGTGTTCTCCTTAACTATTTAGTTAACCTATGTAGAAGCTTCAACTTCTTCATCCACATATGAATAATAGTACTTACTTTACAGGGTTGATGCAAAGATTAAATGAACTAATAAATGCAAAGGTCTAGAGCAATGTATGACATATTGTAAAACACTCTACTGACATTCTATTCTTTTGATTTTTTCCCCCTACTATCTAAAAATGTAAAAATATTCTAACTTTTAGAATATAATAAAAATAGGTGGTGGATTGGATTTGGCTCTTAGCCTTAGTGCGTCAACGTATTCTAGATATCACAACACGAATCTTCTACTCAGCAAAATCTACCAGAAATTAGTTCTTTTACAAAGATTTATAGTGATTTTGCCTCCTAGACAATGAAGCAATTTTAAACATGCTTTATCTTTTAGGCTTTTTGCTATTCTAGCTACATATTTTAATTATATATATATATTAAATTTCATAAAACATAATATGTATTGTTTTACAGAGTCAAATTCATTTGTATTTTCCACACATTTACGCATTCTGTTGTACTTCATTCTTTTCTTTTACCTGAAGAATCTTTAGTATGGATGTATGTATATATGTATTTACTTATTTATTTGGCATGTATCTACTGCCAATACATTTTCTCTACTTTCATTTGTCTGATGTAATCTTTATTTGCCCTTTATTTTTGAGATGTATCTTTCTAGGTAAGGAATTCCAGTTAGAAGTTATCTTGATTTAGAAGTTTGAAAATATCTTTCCATTGTCCTTTGATTTTATTCCCTTTAGTAAATCAGTGGTCAATCTTATTACTGCTTATTTGAAAGCATTTTTATCCTTTGTTTGTTTGTTTCTATCCACTTTTAAGAGTTTTTCTTTTATCTTTGGTTTTCAGCAGGGTATCTAGATATTTTCTTTGTTTTTATTTTGTTTTGAGTATATAGAGCTTCTAAATTCTGTTGCTTGATATCTTTGATCAGTTTTTAAAAATTCTTGGCCAGTAGCTTTCAAATTTGGCTTCTTCCTTTTTCTTTTGTTATTTTTCTTTTAGGATTTCAATTATATATATGATAAACCTTTTTACCATGCCCAATATGTTTTTTACATTCTGTCTTTTAATCTACCTCCCCCTACCCAAATATTTCTTTGCTTTTGTGGAGATATTTTTATTGATTTGATTCCATTTCACTAACTTCTTTCTATATAATACACTACATTGAGTTTTTAATCTTAGTTATTATATACATTAATATTAAAATTTTAATTTGATAATTTTATGACAGACTCTAGTGCTCTGGTTAAAATCTTCATGTTGTCATTTACTTTCATAAACATATTAATGTTTTTTAAGTTTGTGTCCAATAATAGCATTGTTTTAGTCATCTATGAATCTATTTCTATTTCTTATTTTATCTTTCGGATGTCAATCATCTAGTCTTATTTCCTGAAATATTTGGTAATTTTTGATTGAATACTTTGCTTAGTCAATACAAAAAGTTATAGAGCCTCTGGTAATGCTATTTTTTTTTCTAGTGTTAACTTTTTCTATCTATCAGACATAAAATTTGGACATGTTATCTTGATCCAATCAGGGACTGAGAAATGAGTCTGAGTTTCAGTATTTCTAAGGGCTGGACTGTTTCTCGTTCGCCCTTTTCCTGGATTATAGCCTCTATGAAGTCTTAATGGAAAGCTTATGTTTTTTGTTTGTTTGTTCATTTGTTTGTTTGTTTTTGTTTGTTTGTTTGCCAGGGCCCTTCCCCTTTGGTAGGAATTTTTGTTTCCCTGGTATCATGAACCAGGACTTAAAAACTTTGCTCAGCTTTACTACCTCTTAGATGCTTCATTCTGACTTCTTTTTGTCTTTTTCTCTTGCCATCTTTATCTGAGGGACCTGCAAATGCATTTTGGGAACCAGAAACAGAGAATTGTGAGTTCATTTATATATATATAATATTTCTTTAAGGTCTTGTCGTTTTAAATCTTGGCAACCAGTGTTGAGCTTTTATAATTGTACTTGGTGGAGGAGTTGGTCTGAAAAATGTTATTCACCATAGCAAAGTCACTTTTACTTTTAAGGTAATTTGTTGGGTGACAGCTCATTAACATCTTTTTTCAATCCTTCTTTTCCTGTCTTCCTTCATCCATCGACTTTAATTACTGTGTATATGATTTCTGTCCCAGTTTTAGCTGATAAAAGACATGGTTCATTTCCTTAAGAACACCTCAGTGTAATGGGAGAAACACCCACATTAATGCATACACACATTTGTGTGGTAAATGCTCTATTAGAGTGAGATGTGAGAATCCTGTACAAATTCTTTTGACAATATGTGATTGTTTTGTTAATTTATTTACTTATTTATTGTTTGTCTTCTTCTAGACTGTAGGAACCATGAAGACAGGGCTATATCTATCTTGTTCATTGCTGGTACACATAGTATAAACTCAGTGAATTTTTTTTTTTTTTTTTTTGCTAAGTGATTGCTTGATATGTGAGGTTGTGAAGTTTGTGTTTTACATCTATCTTGGAGAGTTATTAAGTGCATGTATAAAATATATAATACTTGGAAAGTACACTTTCCTTTGTTTCACTTCTTTGAAAACAATTTTTAAATAGTGTAGTGTTGATTATTTCACTGACATATGGAAATAAAATTTTCCAATAATAGATAGAAAACTTGAGATATGCTTGTTAAATCGTTTGTTTGATTAATGACTGAGCTGTAATAGAATCACAAGGTTCTTTGCTTCAAGTCACATTCAGACAACATGCATAGAGAACTTTTCTTCAGACTCTCATGGCTAAAACAGTGTAACTTCTAGCTCTCTCTCTTCTCAAATATTCTATGATTTTTAGCCTTTAAGATTAATCTACAGTATAACTTATAAAATCAATCTAAAAATTAGATATGTGTACATATATGTATCTATGTACAAGTTACAGAAATACATTTGTGCAAGGGATGTATAAGTAGCAATGCATATATGTATATCTATGTCTATATATACACATAGATATACATACACGCGTACACACACACACACACACACACACACACATATAGTCGATCTATCGATGTGGGGATTAGTTGGCACAGTCAAAAATCCTCATATAACTTTCGACTCCCTCAAAACTTAGTTGTCCCTTGCTATCCATGGGAAATTTGTTCCAGGACCCCTATAGATACCAAAATCCATGGATGCTCAAGTCCCCTATATAAAATGGGATAGATCAATGCATACAGTCTGCTCTCCACATCTGCGGACTCAAAAACAGAACAGATATTTTTGTGAAAAAAATTCACATGTAAATAGACCCTTACAGTTTAGACCTGTGTTGTTCAAGGGTCAACTGTAAGTACGTGTATACACATACCCACACATACATATAAAATTAGAATTCAAGGGATGTACAAGTAACATTTAAAATAGATTTTTTAAATATTAAAAAATATATTTATATTAAATATAAAATAAGAATTCAAGAGATAAAATAAATTATATATATAATTTTTGGAGGGAGCATTTTGACGTTGAAATTTATTTCTAATGCTAAATTCTGTAAGTGCTTGCTGATGAAGATAAATTACTATGTTTGTTATAATCTGTCTGCTGGGGTTTAACCACACTGGTGTGTGATGGTCGTACTCCAGAATCACCAGAGTTCCTTCTGTCTTTTGTGGTTGCCTTTTTAATTGAGCACACTTTACTACAAAGTATTTTTAACAGGAAAACAAAAGATTTCCAAACCCAACATATTCTTATTTAATTTCATTTACAGGAAGTGGAGAACAAAGATTTGCACAAGGGAACACTGTTTTAAATTATACTCTAATTACTTGCACATGCAAATCTAACACATTGCCAAGGTTGAGGTGCTTTATTTGAATCTGTTTAAAAATGCAATTCTGGAAATCTTCAATTGACTTTACACATTCGAAAGAACTGACTAACTTTATACGGTTATAGTAGTATCATAAAGCCCATATAATTTCTTGCATTTATCATCAAGCAGTTTTTCAGTGCTTTGATAGGACTAAGTATAACATTCACTAAAATCGGTGGTAAAGGTTATTTACATTCATTTTATAGACAATAAACTAGTTATGGTTAGATATTACTGGATAACCTAGAAATATCAATTAGTCAAATAGTGTCTTCACTAGAACTGTTACATAGATTAATACCTCATCATGTCTTTTGGTCTAGGACCAATTAAAATTAGATTAAAATCCACTTCTCCCCTCTCTATTTATTTCTCTTCCTTAAAGAAACTGGCTTGGGGAAAAATAAAACACAAGTAAGTCTTAAAGCTAATTTGCCTTTGTTTCTTCTTAGTCCTTTCAGTTATTTTTTATTTAGGTCTCTAAGGGTCTTTTATATATCTGAGATGTTTCTGAGAACTCTGACTATAGACACAAGATGTAAAGTCTTTAGCCTGGGTTATGATAAAATTCATTGAGTGGTTTCATAGTACAAAAAAGCTATATCTTAAATTATGTGCTGTACATATGGAATTTTTGTATCATGATTTTATATCTGTAATGCATGTGCATTTGCACATATTGGTGGAGGGTATGCCTTACAAAAATTTTTGTAATTTTTGTAATCCACAAAATGTGGATCTAATTACAGGTAGACTTTTTAATGCTAATTTATACATGAAATTGAACTGTTTGCACCTCTATGGGATATATTTACATCTAATTACCATTTCATGCATTTGCTTTTCTTACTTTTGCCACTCTTTTTATTGGGAACATTGTAAGTATATATATATTTTTCGTATTATCGGACTCAAACAATAATACAGATCTAATGTTACTTCATGATTAGTTCTATAATTGTGTGGTTCAGTGTTCCATTGCAAATATGATACTCTGGTACCGTAAAAAGTCAGCATTATAGTGGAGTGGCAAGGAGCTGGAATTATGAGAAATAGGAAGATATTCAGCTGGGTATTGAATTCTCTTTAAGGCTACAGTAATTCTAATTCTACCAGGAGGGTGATTGTGCTGCATCACAGATCCATTTTTCATAAGGGTGTCAACCATCTGGTTCCTCTTGTTTTTCCCGTCTCACTCCTTCACATCTGTTGCTTCTTCATTGTTCTACAAAAGTTCACATTCCATATTTGATGTTCATTTCTATAAAAATTCCATATTCATGAAAGTGCCTAGATTTTACTTGCAGGTCTAAGATAATTACAGCGAAACAGCAGCCAAGGTCATAAGAAAGATCATATCCAGATTAGAAGGCTCACTGCCACAGAAATCTCTGGCAAGGAATAGCTGCTGGTCATGTTTTGCCTGTCCAGACAATCATTTGAAAGGAGCACCAGAGTTAGCAGTCTGATACATACTTCCTGGTTGGGTCACCACATTAAGTGTGCTTAGCTATTTGTAAAGCTATCTGGAGAGAAAGAGCATGTTAAATTGGAAACACATGGACAGAATGACACACATGGCCTTGGAATTCATAGCTCAGTTCGGCACAGTTCAATCAGGGGCTTGACATCCTGATAATCTTCTCCATAGGAAAATACCTGGAGACCTTGGGTTTAGCACTGGTAAGTTCACAGTCTGGGGCCATTTGCTTAGATTGTTTTCCTTCAAGGATATCTTTCCATCTGCATTGTTTTTTCTTCCATCATCTTCATTATCCATCTCTTGTCTCCATCATGTCATTCCCTTCCTAGAATCAATTTAAGTTAAAAACAAAACTGGGTAGCAGGTCAGAGTAGATATAAGAATTCCCACTGTCCTTTCCTCTGGAAACTAGAGTTTCTTCATGTTCTATGATTACCAAGCTTACTCATTACTATTATCTTTGAAATAAAACATTCTGATTATAATTTATAGAGGCCAGATTCATGCCGTTGACTATAAAGTCAGTGAAAAGATAATCTGATGCATAAAAATCAGTAGTTATAATTTCTGTAAGCAATGTCTTATAATGTATTTAGTGTCAGAATAAATATACAAATATACAAAGAAAATTATACTAAACAACTTATCAGAAATAAGCAGATTCCTCTGATTTTACTGTTAGTTTTTCCTAGATTAAAACATTTAAATGAACAAATATAAATACATTTGGACATTTCATCAGTGATGAAGCAGTGTGGTATCTTAAAAATAATAGTGAACTGGGAGTCAGGAGACCTAGTGTTTCATCTTGGCTATGCAATTAATTTGCTATTTTTCATTTTATTTATTAATAAGATAGGGAGTTTACATTAGGTGGTCATTAAATCATGACTGGATTAAAGAGAACACAGTAGCCTTGAAGGAGATAAATACATTTAGTAAGTTATTAAGGGAAGGGGAAGCCATATAAACATTTGGTTTAGGTCTACATTGGGGAGATCATCACACAGGTTGGTAACCTGTATAGAGAGGTGTCATAGAAGTAGGATATTGGAAGGTGTTAGAATGAAAAACAGTAGAGACTTTCCTGAGCTGTTGCAAAGACAACTCAAGCTTTTAAAAAAATAATGAATAAAATTTGCAGTGACAAATTAAAATTAGAAGCCGAAATGTGGAAAAAAAAAGTAAATATCGACACAGACTGGGACAATCTTGAAAAGGGTTTTTAAACTGAGAAAAAATAATCTTTGAGGAGATCAGAGTAAAAGAGCAATTGCTTGTGATTTGTTCAAAGCAACAACCAGTGTGTCCCCTCTAAATCAGGGTTTCTCAACTTTGGAACTAGTGACATTGCAAACTGAATTATTCTTTGTTGTGCATGTGGAGGGAGGTCATGTAGTTGTAGGATGGTTAGCAGCATCCCTAATTTCTACCAATTAGATGCTGATAACTCCTTACCCCGGTCATGACAATCAAAAATGTCTCCAGACATTGCCAAGATTTCCTCCAGTTGAGAGCCACTGCTTTAAATGAATAAATATTTTTGAGAGTTCATTTAACCTAATGGTTAAGAGCTTGGGCTCTGGAGACTGAATTCTAGATCAAGATTTGCTTCCCAGTTCAGTTACCTTTTCACAAATTACTTAATCTTTCTACACCTCAACTTTCTTCATTTGTCAAATGAGACTAATAAGAGTACCTACCTCTTAAGGTTATTATGAGGATTAACTGAGACAGTACATATGAAACAATGAGGTATATGGCACATGGAAGATATTCAATACATGCTAGAAATTGTTCTTACTGTCATTTGATAGTTACAAAAAGGTACAAAGAAAGAGAATAACACAGTTATTTCTGAAAATTGATTCTTAGACTCAGTGAGTTGTGGTAACCAAATATCCAGGTCTCATTGTGCAGGAGAGGCATTGGCCTGGTGAATCAGTCAGTCAGTCAACAAATACTATTTGAGCACCTATTAGGTGCCAAACTCTATTCTAATGTTGACCATTGAGATGTAAACAAAATAGACAAAAATCTTGACCTAAAGATCTTACAGATTAATGAGAAAGACAGAAAATTAATAGATGTGACTTAAAACTAGTGTCGTGTAGCAAATACTATTAGCTGTTCATCAGAGTTCATTCTCCCATTCTTCTGCCATAGCCAGTTACATGGTTTCCCAAGTACACTAAATTTCTGAATTTAAAACTCTGCACTAAATAGAGTAATGACCATTTGAGTAAGTTTTTTTCTAATAGTTCATGAACAGAGGATAAGTATTCCACTTCTAGGCCTAGTCCATACAACCTTTCTCATCTGGTTTTTAATACCTTTTCTTTCCTCTTGTGGGCTGGGAGGTAACAATAATTATCAGAGTGACCAGAGCAATCTTGGAAGTCCTGTGTTCAAAATGGCAGAGCTTAAAAAAATGGCAGAGCCAATGTCAGCCTGAGTCCCTAAATGATGGTGTGGAGCAAAGACCCTTGTCCTGGCTGCAACCTACAAGATTTACCTAGACGATTCAGTGAAAGAGAAATGAGCTCGTATTGTATTTGAGCCATTGCATATTGAGTTTATTTGTTAAGAAATTTTAGTTGCCAAACACAGGTGACTAGAAAGACTTCTGTGAGGAGAGAACATTTGAGTTGAAATCTGACCAAAGAGATAAAGCAGCCATATGCACATTTAGAAGATTATTTATAGGAGGGAGAAATGCCTGTTTAAGGGAGCTATCCTTGACAAGTGATGAACATTAGACCCCCTACAACATAGAGAGTCCATAGAGGTGAGGTAGGGGAATACATGTGGAAATGACATTAAGACAAAATAAAAATATGGCCTCTGGATCTACTTGGTTTATACAGAACTCCATGAGAATTGGAAGGACTTCCTTCTCTGTCTAGAGAAAAACTGATTCCTTTTTGCCTAAGCTTTTTTTTTTTTTTTTTTTAAATTAGGGACTTTAATTAGCATATAAACTTATCACATAGTAGTTATATGTTATTTAGATAGAGAATTCAGTTGAGGTTGACTTGAGCAAAGATCATCTCTGAAATCATTAGACATAGATTAATGAGGATATTTCCTGCTTCATCTGACATAGATAAAAGGAATCTAATTTGCAAGTTTCTCTGACAAAATAACCAATGATGTAATCTCTGGAGATGCCTAAGTGTCCTAGTGATGATATGTTGTTTAGACTTCACAGACCCTGACTTGGTACTTAGTGTCCATAGATAAGAACTTTACTTGTTTCTGAGCTATATTTTTCTGTATATCCCTATTTTCAAATTATCTTGAGTGCTCAAGAAGAAAGATAAATTTTTTGAAGTGTTAGTATTCCTTTTATTAGGAAAACTAATCTGTTTCACTCCTGTAATGTCAATGTAATGTAGCTGTTTATGTAAAATGAAGATGGCTTTTTGGAGACAATATTTTTAAATTGTTTTATTTAAGCAAATTCATTTCAATGTTCTATAGTCCATTTACCAAGCTAGAAACAACATTACTGTACACCAGTTTGTAAAATCCAGTATAGACAGTCCTTTCTTCAAATTTTATTGGACTCAAAGTGAACCCTTTATTGTTCCCATATTAAAATGGAAGATTCATTCTCCCATTCCTATTTAAATTGAAGGGATTATAGCAAATAAATCTATGAACTTGAATTGGAGGGCTTGAAGGTCTGAAAAGGAAAATGCATTCTCATTGACTTAGCCTCATGAGGAACTTAGAAGAATTAAAGACGGGCTTCTTTTTAGAAGACTAGTTTATTTAATCTATGTGCAACCAATCTTTTATTCCTGGACTTCTTTCTCTCATAAAACTGCACCATTTTCCATCTAATTACTCTTGACAAAAATTCAGGCATTATCCTTGATACTTTCCACTCCTTGCTCTTTTTTCCCCACAGTTTTTCATTTTAGTCCTATATAGCCTATCTCTAAAACATATCTTAAATTTATTTACTCACTTATATCTCTATTATTAACCAACCATCATCTTTTTATTGGTCTATAATAATAGGTTTCAATAATTTCTATTCTTGTTTCTCCATAATTCAGTATTTATGCGATAGCCAGAATGATCTACTAAATAATAAAATATCGGTTAAATAAACCCCAAATTCCTTACCCTAACTTACAAAGCATCACATGTTTTGGACTTCGGCTATCCTTTCTACTTAATTTTATTCCATTATTCCCTTGTTCCTTACTCTCCAACTATATTGAACTGACCAAACGTGTTCCCACTTTAGGGCTTTGTACTAGCTGTCCCTTTTATATGAAATGTCTGTGATCACTGCATGGTTACCTCTCTTGTTCAACTGTATTCTTAGTACCTAGAAGCACTCTTATTATGCTGCAGGCATGGGACAAATAATTGTTGAAAGAGTTAACAAAAATTGAATCCCTTAGTGATATGGAAGAGTAACATAATAGTCTGACGACACATAGTCATGTACCTAAGACTTTTTTGGGGGTGAGATTTTTCCTTTTGAATTTTATTACATGATACTAAAAGTCTATTGATTCCTTATAAGAACCAGGCAAACACTTCCTTTTAAAATTTTTTTTTCTGCCTCTAGCTAACTTCATACACAATGATGAAAAGCTGAAAGCTATTTTTTAGGATCAAGAAGAAGACAAGGATGTCCACTTTTACTACTTTTCTTTAACATAGTATGCAAAGTCCTAATCATAGTAATCAGATGTGAAAAATAATTAAAAGGCATCCAAATTAGAAAGGAAAAAGTTAAACTGTCATTATTTGCAGATGAGATGATACTATATGTAGAGAACTCTAAAGAGTCCACCAAAAACTTAGTACTGATAAATGAATTTGGTAAAGTAGCAAGATATAAAATGAATATTCAGAAAATCAGTTGCATTTTATACATCAATAATGAACTTTAAGAAAGAGATATTAAAATAATCCCATATATAATTGCATCAAAAATACCTAGGAATAAATGTAACCAAGGAGGTAAAAGATCTGTACTCAGAAAATTATAAAACATTGAAAAAGAAATTGAAGAAGAAACAAATCAATGGAAGCATATATCATGCTCATGGATAGAAAGAATTAACATTGTTAAAATGTCCATACTACCCAAAGAAAGTTATAGGTTTAACGCAATCTCCATCAAAACACCAATGGCATTTTGAGCAGAACTAGAATGAATAATCCTAAAATTTATATGGAACCACAAAAGACCCCAGATAGCCAAGCAATCTTGAAAAAGAACATTTGAGGTATCATACTATGTGATCTCAAATTACACAACCAAGCTACAGTAATTAAAACAGCGTAATACTAGCATAAAAACAGACACGTAGATCAATGGAACAAAATAGCCCATAAATAAATCCATGCCTGAATGGTCAGTTATTCTATGACAAAGGAGGCAAGATTATACAATGGAGTAAAGACGGTCTATTCAGTAAATGATATTGGGAAAACTGGACAGATACATGCAAAAAAAATGAGAGTAATCCACTTTCTTACATCATATATAAGAGTTAACTCAACATGTATTAAAGACTTATATGTAAGACCTGAAACCATAAAACTCATAGAAAAAACATAGGCAGTAGACTATTTGACATTGCTCTTAGTAATATTTCTTTGGATATGTCTCCTCAGGCAAGGGATGCAAATGTAAATATAAACAGTAGGACTACATTAAACGAAAAAGTTTTTGTCCAGCAAAGGAAACCATCAGCAAACCAAAAGACAATCTACCAAATGGGAGAAGATATTCATCAATAATAAATCAGATAAAGTGTTAATATTTAAAATATACAAAGAAAGCATAAAAGTTAATACCAAAAACAACCCAATTATAAAATTGGCTAAGGACCAGAATAGACATTTCTTCAAAGAAGACATACAGATGGCCAACAGATACATGAGAAGATGTTCAACATCACTGATTGTAAGAGAAATGCAAATTAAAATCACAATGAAATATTACCTCATACCTGTTAAAATGGCTATCAGCAATAAATCAACAAACAGCAAATGTTGGCAAGGACATGGAGAAAAGGGACCCCTCATGTGCTTTTGGTGGGACTGCAAATTGGTGCAGCTACTATGGAAAACAGTATGGCAGTTTCTCATAAAATAGAATAAAACTACCATATAATCCAGCAATTCCACTGCTGGATATATATCTGAAGAAATCCAAAACACTAATTTGAAAAGATATAAACACCCCTGTGTTCATTATAGCATTGTTTACAATAGCCAAAATATGGAAGAAACATAAGTGCCCATTGACAAACAGATAAAGAAGAAGTGATACATATATATTATTTAGCCATTAAAAAGAATGAAATCTTGCCATTTGTGACAACATGGATGGGGCTAGAGGGTATTGTGCTAACTGAAATATATCAGACAGAGAAAAACAAATACCATATGATTTCACTTATATGTGAAATCTAAAAAATAAAATATAAACAAAGAAAATAGAAACAAACTTAAAGATAGAGAAAACAAATTGATGGTCTCCAGAAGGAAGGAAGTGGGAAGATTGGGTGAAAGAGGTGAAGGGATTAAGAAGCACAAATTGGCAGTGATAAAAATAGTCACAGGGATGTAAAGTACGGCATAGGGAATATAGTCAATAATATTGTTATAACCGTATGTCAGATGAGTACTAGACTTATCAAGATGATCACTTTGCAAGTTATGTAAATTTCATATCACTATGCTGTACATCTGAAATAAATATAATTTTGTATATCAACTGTAGTTAAAAAAAAGGTTCTGTTTGTAGATTACATTTTCAGTTTTTATATTCTCTGACAATTTTTATGGCATATTCTACAGAAGTGCAGACCCATTAGATAGGAGTATATAATAAGAGTAGATCAACCCAAATGGTCTCATTTCTTGCTTTCTATAAATCTTTCTCATGGGTATAGTATTCTTAGTAAGTAGAATTGAAGATAAATATTTGATGGAAGATTGAACCCTAGGATGTTTTCCACTCACTGAATCTTTCCTATCTTCTAATTTTAAAGTTTCCAGAAATCAAGTGATATCTCACTTCATACTTCTTATTCACAAGTACCTTCTAAACCAGGTTAACCTGCCATTCTTATATACCTTTTTATTCATCTGCTACTGCAGAACATTTACTTCTGTAGCTTAGAATGAGTACATGGTTTTTTTTTGTTTGTTTTTTGTTTTTTTTCTCTGTAGTGTTGAAAGTGGCAAGTAATAATGTATCAATCTGGTGGCATTTGCCAGGATATCTGGAAGGCCGAAATTAACTTATTTCAAGTAAGTTCTAAAATGAAGTAGAAAGAAACTCAAAACTTTTCTTAAAGTTGCAAGCCTAATGAGGCAGAATATAACAAAGACATGAATAAAAAAATTGAATCTTTTCTCTCAGACCATGGCTTACCCTAGTCCAGTGGTCCCCAATCCCCGGGTCATAGACTGGGGCCTGTGGACTGTTAGGAACCAGGCCGCACAGCAAGAGGTGAGTGGTGGGCAAACAAGGGAAGTTTCATCTATATTTGCAGCCTCGCCCCAGCACTAGCATCACCACCTCAGCTCCACCTCAGATCATCAGGCATTAGATTCTCGGAGGAGTACCAGTCCCTGGTGCCAAAAAGGTCGGAGACCGCTGCCTAGTCTGTCAACCTGTGTGCATCAGAAAGGAGCAAACCTACTTTCAGTGCATTTTCACAGTAAGCTTCAAATCAGTGGCTTGCCCTTGATGGGTGTTGTCAAATGAAGGCTTTCTTGTTGTCAAATGAAGGCTTTCTGGGTTTTGATCCTGATGATTTATCTAAAGTATACGTTAAGTTTATAAAAAAGTATATGTAGGCATTCAGTTTAATGTATCGTTAATGTTTTAGAACATTAGATTTTAAACCCTGTTTAAGTTATCGATCATGTATAAGCTCTGTTATGTAAATTCCAGAAGAACTTCTGAGATCAAAGGAGATAGACCCAGCTATTTCTGTGATAGGAATGCAGATTTGTTGTCTGCAGACCCTGGCATTACTGTTTTGGATTCATAAGTGGATCCTTTTTTCATAAAACAACTTGTATGATGTCATGCAATATTAAATATGTTTTGATTGCTATATTTATATATAAATGGAAATTATTTGAATATAACATTTCAAACTTGGAAATTTACAGAAATGCTTATTTGAAAAGAGAGCAAAATTATTCTTGTGAATTCTTTTAAGATAAATTGACATTTAAAAAGTCTGGGAAAGCTCAGTTTTCATGTCTGTGGTCTGTGCAAAGCTGCCTGTTGTATTTTGTTTCTCATGCATGAGATGATAACATATTTTATCCCTAATAAATGAAACCAAAAACTGAAGACTTTCTAGGAGTTCATGCAAGATCTGAGATACAGGAAATTGATGAGGATAGTTAAGCATGGATGTGTTGCATGTTCTTTAACTAAATTGTTACTTCATTTGAATGGGTCCATTTTTTTTTTCTTGTCCTGATTATTAAGGTGATGGTTCAATTCTACTGAATTCTGAACAGAAGGTTGAAAATAGTCAACTAAAAGGAAAGGAAATAAGCTGATTCATTTAAGTGAAGAAAAAAAATCTAATATCCCAGCTGGGATGTTGCCCATTTCTACAGCCTCTGAGCAGGAGTATCAGTTGCTGTCAACAGTATTTATATGGAAAATTGAATTGACATAGTTAAATTGATTCTGCAATATAATGAAGCAAAATAGCTTATCCAGGGCACTCAATACCATAATTAGCCAGAAGTCCAGACATAATATAAAACCCAGGAAGGAAACTTGAAAACACATAGGATAGCATTTTGGAAGTGAAGTGAGACATAGTGTGAGAAAAGGAAGTTTTTGATATTTTTAAATTTAACATGATTATCTGCTTTTAGTAATATTTTCAAAATGGTTAAAAGAAAAAGGAGACTTAAAAAATGATTTCGGAATCCTGCTTTTTCTTTCACCACTTTGGGACCAGGTAGATTTAATTCCTCCACATTTAATGAGCAGTGACCTAGAACATTTGGAACTGCATCTGGTGCCTTGAAATGAACACCCTGGTGGATTGATGCTCCAAACATAGTCAGAGCTGCATCTGCTTCCCTGATGAAAAATGTATTTCTTCTCTTATCAAATAAGATTAAGATAACTAATGATCGAGATAATTAAAACCCCATGGACAAGCTAATTTGTTTTTAAACGATTACAACAAACGACTGCATATTCACTAGAATTTCTTTTATTACTGACAAATAGAAATACAACTTCAAATTATGTCATCTTCTTTACATCATCTTTTCAGTGTCTGAGCTCTTGATTTTCTCTTTCATAATTTTATCCAGCAAATTTCTAAATTGTTGCTACTGTAGAGTGGTGATAAGTATATAATTAAAATATTATTTCCTTGCTAGAGAAATAAAGTCAGCCCATTTGTAATGCATATGTGATTATACATGCCAAGATTGTCAAACATACATAAGATATAAGAAGCAGATGGATAGGCATGCACACAAATGTATACACATATATTCTTCAATAAAAAAATACACATTCTATATGTGTATATATATCATTTATATTACATTGTTTGTGTAATCCTTTCAACTTGGTATATTCTTTTTAAATAAGTTATTAAAGAACAAACTGAGGGGATCGTATTAATATGCAAAAATAAACATGAGTATTAACCTATAAAGTAGGTTCTTTTAAATGAAAAACTTATTAGTAAAGTTTTTTTTTAGGTCAGACATACTAGATAATATATTTATTTGAATTTATTTTTTTAATTAAAATGTTTTTTAAACTGTAGTTGACATTCAATATTATGTTAGTTTCAGGTGTACAGCATAGTAGTTAGATATTTATATAACTTACGAAGTGATCCTTGCAATAAATCTAGTCACCACTTGGCACCATATGTAGTTATTACAATATTATTGACTGTATTCCCTATGCTGTACTTTATATCATTGTGACTGTTTTGTAACCACTCCACTTTTTGATAAGTCCACTCCACTTTTACTTCTTAATCTCTTCACCTTTTCACCCTATTTATTTGAATTTAAAACAAATCCTTAAAGAATCTGACTTGGAGTACATATATATTTATCTTTAGTTAAATTATATCAACTGTCATGGAAGGAAAGGTGAAATAATAAGTATGAGCAATGACAAAGCTCACAATTCTTATTGTCATGTTCTTAAAGCTAGCACAATGAAGGATGGATGCAATTCTCCATCTAAAATATTTTTGAATTAAAATATGCTGCAATTGCATTGAGGTATATTATGCTACATCACAGTTTCAGAAACCCAAATCTTGATCCAATTTCTATCACTGTAGAGGTCACTTTATATACTGCCTTTTCCTTTCTTTCCTTTAATTTTATTTACCCTTTGTGATTTCACAGGCCCTTCTAATCACTGAAGGTTATGACTGAAGTAAATATAGCCTTTATTTTTTCCACTGGCACAGGCCACTTAAAAAATTCCAAAATCCTCCAACAAATCCTGCTGCTATACAACTCTCTCCTATAACCTTTTCCTACTTTTCTATTCGAATACATTTGGAAACTGTATAAACCTCAAAAGGTAAAAAATACTCAGTTCCTTCCCTAAAGTAAAACAGCCTTTATTTGAACCATTCTTGCATTCTTGTTCCTCTTATAGAGATTTACTATTTAAAGAAATTAAAAACTAAATATGAGGACAAGACTCACATTTACTGCAAGTTTGCTATATGTTAGGCATTTCATATGCAATTAACTTGGGTAATTATTTCAATGGTCCTTTAAGATGAAACTCAGAAAGTTCGAATACTTGCAAACCTTATGAACAGTTAAGCTGATTTGCCAACTTGATAAGTCCACTCGACTCTAAAACCTGTGCTTTGACCAACAGAAGCCTGTAGCTTATAAAAGAAAAGAACCATCAATCCTCAAAAATATACATTTAATACAATTGAAAAACAGGAATCCAGGTTTTGAGTTTATATTTAAAGTTGGAAAATGACTTAAAAATTGACTTGCATTTTTGTTCTTTAAACATATAGAACAGTGTTTCTCAACCTTTTTTTCCCCCCATTTTCGCTCTCCTCAGGAGACATTTTAGAATTTTTCTTCTGATTGCTCCCCTTCCCATGAAATTTTAATATATCTGCATATGCACTGTGATGTTTTGGAGGGCCATATAGTGTTGTATCAATAATTCTTGCCCCCTTGGAGAGAAATATTGCCCCTGTTGAGGCTGTCCGATGTAGCCAATTACTATTATATTTCATGTCCCTCCCCCCTCCCCATTACTAGTTACTTGGTGAAACAGACAGAGTGGACAATCATAGCTCTGGACTTGGACAAATCATTCCTGGATTCTGGTTCTATCATTTGTTACTTATGAGAACTAGCACAAGTGACATGACCTCTCAAAGCCCAGTTTGGTCTTCAGGAAAATAGAATTAAAATTCCTAACTCATAAAGTTGTTGTGACAGTTAAATAAGATATGTTTAAAGGGTCTAACAAGAGCTAGCAGAATTCTGTGTTAGCTCCTCTTTTCCCTTCTGTGAAGAACTATCAGTAGGCTATATTTTCTGGGAATAGTGCTAGGGGATTAGACTAGAATTTGGGAAACTTGGTTTTGGGGACAAACTCTGAACCTAGATATGTGGGGGTTTTTTTATCTGTGAAGTGAGAGAGTGTTCATCTCTAACTTTCGCTTTAGCTTTTCAGCTTGAGATTTTGTAATATTCCAGGGACATAAAATAATTAATCGCATTTAAAAATTTTATTGGCACTTAAAAACTTTTTTTATTTTATTAATTTCAAGAATACAGTATATTGGTTAGACAATTATATAGGCACTCTTATCTCAGTCAAAAATTTTGTAGTAGTGTTTCTTTTTCACACATTCTTCAACTAAAAAACTGTATTCCTTAGTAATTTCCTAAAGATCATTTTTCTGGATATATATATGAAAGAAACTTAGCCAGATATTAATAGTTTACATGTGCCTTTAAAAACAATAACATATTTTAGCCTTTTTTTTCTAACTAATCTTTCCGGCGTCCGCGTCCGGAACGTGCATGCATGCAGGAACAGGAAGGACGGCGGGAGGGACGGGAGGGAGGGAGGGAGGGAGGGAGGGAGGGAGGGAGGGAGGGGGGGCGGGAGGAGGGAGGGACGGAAGGAAGGGAAGGGAGGAAGGGCGGGAGGGGAGGGAGGGAGGGGGGAGGGAGGGAGGGAGGGAGGGAGGGAGGGAGGGAGGGAGGGAGGGAAGGGCGGAGGGAGGGAGGGAGAGGAGAGAGAGACGGAAATGGAGGGAGGAAGGCAAGGAAGGGAAGGAGGAACGGAAGGAAAGGAAGGAAGGAAGCGAAGGCGAGGGAGGGAGGGAGGAGGAGGGAGGGGAGAGGGGAGGGAGGGAGAGCTGAGAAGGAAGGAAGGAAGGAAGGAAGGAAGGAAGGAAGGAAGGAAGGACGGAAGGAAGGGAGGGACGGAGGGAGGGAGGGAGGGAGGGAGGAGGAGGAGGGAGAGGGAGGAGGGAGGGGAGAGAGAGAGAGAGAAGAGGGGAAGGAAGGAAGGAAAGGAAGGAAGGAAGGAAGGAAGGAAGGAAGGAAGGAAGGGAGGGAGGGAGGGAGGGAGGAGGGAGGGAGGAGGGAGAGGGAGGAGGGAGGGAGAGGGAGAGAGGAGGAAGGAAGGAAGGAAGGAAGGAAGGGAAGGAAGGAAGGAAGGAAGGAAGGAAGAAGGAGGGAAGGAAGGAAGGAAGGAAGGGAGGGATGGAGGGAGGGAGGGAGGGAGGAGGGAGGGAGGGAGGGAGAGGGAGGAGGGAGGGAGAGGGAGAGAGAGAGCAGGAAGGAAGGAAGGAAGGAAGGAAGGAAGGAAGGAAGGAAGGAAGGAAGGAAAGGGAGGGAGGGGAGGGGAGGGAGGGGAGGGAAGGGAGGGAAGGGAGGGGAGGGAGGGAGGGAGGAGGAGGAAAGGAGCGAAGGAGGAGGGAGGGGAGGCAGGAGAAGGGCGGGAGGAGGAGGGAGGAGGGAGGGGGAGGGCGGCGGGAGGGAGAGAGGAGGGAGGAAGGAGGAAGAGAGGAACCTCCCTCCTCCGGCAATCATTCTCTTACTCTCCTCCCTTTCCTCTCTTTCCTCCTTTTCTTCCTCTTCTTCTTCCTGTTCCTCTTCTCCTCTTCCTCCCTCTCTTTCTCTTCTCCCCCTCCCCTTTCCTCTTCCTGTTCCTCCTTCTCCTCTTCCTCCTTCTACTTCATCTTCTACTCTTACCGTCCCTCCCTTGCTCTCTCCCTCCCTTTCCTTTGTTGCTGGAAGTCTTGCCTTTAACTATAATAATTTTTACCCTGCAGTTTGGCTTCTGCTTTACTACTGTATTGAAATCTTTCTCTGGAAACCTTAGAACAGTGATTGAATTTTTACCAAATCCTTCTCTCTATTGGCACCTGCCATATTTGACATTGTTGATCAAGGTTTCCAATGAATTTCCTGAAATGGCACTTTTTTTGTGTGGCTTTCTTAAATCTCTGGTAACAGTCTTCTTGGCTGATTTTCTCATGTTTCTTTTCACTATTTCTTAAAATTTAATTCTGGGCCTGAAATTTCTTTTTACAATTTTAGAGGTCATTAATTCTGAAAGTTTTAATTATTACCTCTTTATTAGTAATCCCAAATCTAAAACTTTAGGCTTCTCCATTTATTCAAATTTCTGTCTCCTGTATATAACCAATGGATAATTTGTCATGATCTCAGATCTGGCTACGTCTCCCATTAGGATGCATGCTTCATGATGAAAGTGTTGGTAGTGGCTATATCCCATAGTAGGTGCTCAATAAATACCTATTGAATTGATCATTAAATAAATGTGCAGACTCAACAAGTACAGAACTAAACACATTATTTCTCTCAGTAGCCAATCTCAGCTTTCTAAGTCTCTCTCAGTAGTACCAATATTTTCTCAGACATACATGTGTATGAACTTGGAGTCATTTTTGACATCAAGAGGGTAATATTATAGACAAAAAAAATAGATATCTTAGTAGAGATCTTTTATCTATGTTAAATAAAAATGCTAACAAATGTACTGTAGAAAGTTTTGGATAATTTTTCTTCTCTTCACTATAGAGAGAATCATATAGTAGTATATTGTGGAAACCACTGTTGTTTAGTAGTTTGGATCACAAACTCTGTTTGAAAACTTCCTTATTTCAAAATTCAGGTGTGACATTTACTAGTTCATTAATCTTGAGTAAGAAGCTTAACTTTTTTTGCGCTAATTTTCTTGTCTGTGAAATGGAGATAATAATAACAGCACCTACCTCACAAGTTTGTTGTGAAGATTAAATAAGTTTATAATTGTGAAGGAGATAAAACAATAGCTGATTTTTTTTTTTAATTTTGTGATTCTAGGAGACTGGTTATCTCAGAAATAATTAAAGCATTACTTCAGTGTACCTCATGGAAGCATTGCCTTTGGGTCTTTTGAATGAAATGAAACCTTTCCATTGATTTTTCTGCCAGAATTTTTGAGTAATTCTGTAAAATTTAATGTTATATAATTTGCAAAATTTAATGTTATATAATTTGCATATTTTACTATTCTTCTGAAGGCTTTCCTAGCTCAGATATTTTTAATTACTCATTGAAATCAGGCCTTCACATCCCGAAGTGTACATGTACATATATACCTATGTATGTGTATATAGATATGCATATATACACCTATATGCATATGTATATGTATGTATAAGAGAAAGTTATTAATTATGACTTCCAATCAGATGTGTTGCTGAATATACATTTAAAATGAAATTCTATTTTGCCTATCTCATCATTTATTATTAGCTTAACTGAAATTATGTATATGGATAAAGGTTTTTATTTTAAATTTTTGCAGACATAACACATTTAAAGAGAATCCTCATTAGTTTTCAAGAAGGAAATAATCCCATGGGCATTTTGTAAATTTTATATCTGTTCTCATATCCTAAACTTATGTTTAGGACGTATATTGTGTTTCGATTTTGTGTCCTTACATATCAAATGAATGAGGTTCAGAGTTTGGTCAGACAAGACAATATAAATCATTTTTGAAGATACTCATTGTGGTTTAAAGACTTTATGACACATGTCAACATGTTTCCTCATTCAACAGCAGTTTATGATATTTATGCCATTGTTATGTTAATTACATGGTTACTATATGATGCTGAACATATTTGGTTCTTCTAATTGGTGGCCAGTGAGGTCAGAACTGTTCCATTAATCCAAGTAAGCACATACATATGAACTTTTGCCTTGATTTTTTTTTTAAGTTTTACAACCACAAAATGTATAATAGTAATTAGCTTTTCCAGGATATGAATTTCAAGATTACTGCCTCGAGTCATGGAAGTCCTATAATATTTGGCTGAGACCCAGTTATGTAATCCCTTAGAAATGTTCTGCATTTTGCTTTGGAATACTTTGGAAAGAAGTTGCTGCACCTTGAAATGTAGATTTTCCTGTAAGAACCATAAAATCAATCTTGTCTCAAACCTCAATTCAGATAAACTATGAAAAAAGAATTAGGAATGAGCCAACTATGTTTTGGTACTGTTCCATTTTTTCAAAAGTCTTGTGAATGAGTAGTGTTTTCATGAGAAAGTTTCACTGGCATATATGTTTGACATATATTCGAATGTGAAATTATTATGTATTTGCCGCTCCTCAAATGGTTTCATGTTTTAAAATAATTTAAGTTTTTCATTAATAACTCAACATAATGCACAACATAAGCACAACTAAGATACTGTGGGGTCTCTAAAACTGGTAACTTTATTTTGCTGTTATCGTTTTATTTCTTATAAATTGTAGAATTCTTTAAATATAACAGCATGTTGTCCAACAAGACCATAGTTGCTGTGCTATACCTTTCACATTTAATTCTGTTCCCCAAGACTCAACTATTCCTCTTTTTTCTTGACTCTCCCTCAACTGAAGTAGCTCTTAATTATATTCTGTCCACTTAGCCTTCCCTAAATTAGGATATTTATTTTCTCATTTTGGGGCATCATGATACTAATACCTAGTTCAGCAAATGTATTCTGTTTTTAATTCCATGAGTTTCAGATGGGAATTTTCCTCTGTGATTCTGTTATTCTTTGACCACATTTCCTCTCCAATTTATTTCACATTTTTCCTCATTTTTCTTCACATTTTCATTTCCTACTAAAGGTACTTTTTCTGAGATTTATCCAAAGCAGCCATATAATAAATATTGACCAACTCTATGATCATTACTTCCCATTTGTTTTTCTTTCATCTTTCTGTGTTTTGATAAATCAGTATGATAAATCAGGAAATAAAAATGTTCATTATTGTTTTCTTGGTACACACATTTTGTCTAAAAGTGGGACAAAAATCTATACTTACTCAAATATTTGGATTATCTTTAAACTAGCAAAAAGTTTTTTAAAGACAACTCACTTTAGCAATTTGTTCACCTTGGTGACAGATTGTGAACTCCTAGAGGACAATGATTAAGTCTAATTTATCCTTGTGTTTCATTCCAGTATCTGATATAGAGCCTCACACCTAGCAGCATCTTGGAAACTGGATAAATGAGTAACTTGGTTAATTTATCTTAGTCTGGAACATTATGATGCACTACCAAACTATTTCTGCTAAATAAATAACAAAGATTGATTCTACATTATTTCTCATGGCCAGTAGAGTTTCACATCTTTGACAAAGCATATATCCTTGTCATAGTCAAGTCAGTGAGATTTTCTGAAATTTTCATATGGTTCATAGTACATTGCAGTGAAGGAAACTTATTAACCTAGAGCTGATGTTCTGAATGCTAGAACAGGAAAATGGAGAAATGTCTCTATAAATTAGACCAATTAGTCTTTCTTTGGCAATCTAAACTTTAAAGTTGAAAAATATTTGACCAACAGATAAAGAATGAGAGAGTGAATATGCTCGAATGAATTTGACTTCCATTGAGGTAGTTATGAATTTTAAATAAAGAAGACTTAGTACAGCTAGGAATGACTTTGAATTTAACTTAAAACCACCCCATGACAAACTGTACTGCCAGTTATTGCAATGGATACTTACTTAATATTTTCCCCCAGAAAACTTTTATTTATATAGGATGTCTTCCAATCATGGGAGAAAATTTAGGTAGGTTTTATAGGTCTATACATAGCTATTGTTCAATCAGTAGAGTTCCTGGTTTTATTTTTCTTGTGAATTGTTGATGACAGCATCCAGAAATGTTAGTGTTAGGTTTCTCTGATTTTGAAATTTCCCAGAATACAAAATGCTCTCATTTAGTGAATTAAAGGAAGAAAACGCATGTTTTCATTCCCACTGGACTTCATTGTGAATCCTAAACTAGGTTTAGTTTGGAATTCTTAAATGTCATTTCATAGGCCACATTTTAGCTTTAAGTAAAATGATCACATGTAGCCCTATGAAGATTTCCTACTAATTAAGTAGTACCTCATGAGAAGAATAGGATTATAATGGTGTTCATTTAATATTGATAATGATATGTCGATATTCCATGACAATTGATCCAGTTTATAAACTTTTCTATTTTACTCTATATTGTCAGTGTCAGTAGGGAATGTTGAATTATTTTTCCAATAATACCGGGGGGGATCATAAAATGATTTAATTATAGTATTTTATCAGATCTAACTTGCAAAAAGTATCCTGGATTTAAATGGGCGCAATACTACTGCAGTCTGTTTGAATGTGTCTCCTCTCCTCCTCAAAGAATATGGTGGAAGGGTACCCCGAGGCTGTGCAAAGGGCGAATATTTCAAAATATTTTTTAATGAACATATATTTGCTATAATATATTTTGTGACACACTTATTAGATGAGCTTAAGTTGTAGTATTTTTACTGTATATAGTATTTATTACAAAACATAATGTGCCTTTTGAAGAAATGATAACCTATTGGCTCTTCGAAGCCTGCTCTCAGGGCCACTTTACGAAAATGGGCACCTTTCATTGTTCACAAACCTTCTTGTTCTTGTTTCTGATTAAACCAAGGGGAAAACGTTTTCTTTCCATATCTGAAATCTCTGAGTAAGAACATGTCATGATTAATATTCATGCGAGGCTATGTGAAAGAGTGAGGGAAATGAGAGAAAAAGGATGGAAATGAACCATGATTTTCCAGGTCTCCCAAGCGAGCTTGAGGTAAAGAGCAAAGGAGGAGTCACAGTGGAGCAGCTGATTATAAAGTCTGGGGGAGATCTCTGCACAGACAGGAAATGATGACACCTGGCCGGATCCCGATAGGGAAACAGAACAGGAGAAAACTGATGTTGGCGTTGATACTGAAAGGAATGGCAAAAGGCAAGCAGCTGGAAAGAGAAAGAAACAGATCTCTTCCCACTATTGCCTGTAGAAAATTGCAGGTATATTTAATTTTTGCTTTAGTTCCTGAAACATTGATTATCATTCTCCATCAGCTTAAAAGTAGTTCGCAGTTACCCATTCAGAAGAGAAGACTGCGAGTATTTGATTCTTAGAAGACAGAGTCTATGAAGTAGAAACAAAGATCAGCTATTTGTGTTTTAATGAGGGAAGAAAATCATATGAGGTAGCTTTAGAAATCAAATATTTTGAAAGAACTTCCTAATTTCCTAGATAAGTAGATATAGTGATTTGCTTACCTCCTTCTCGTGTCAATTATGAAAAGTAAATTGAGTTATATGTCCAATTTTGCTACATTCAAGCAAAACCGCATTTAATTACAACACAGCAAATAATGATATGTTATTATATTTACATATGATGAGGTCTCTATGGTATAGAACCTAACAGGACTAATAATATCTGCTGTTAACCCATCAGAATATTAGGTAGGAGATGAGAGAATTCAGTGATGTTGAGAATGTTCTGCTTCATGGTCTGGGTGCTTGATTACATGCTAGATTCCACTTGTGATAATTCATTCAGTGGAACACATGATGTGTGCATTTTTCTGTATGTATTTTATATTTCAATAGAATATTTGAAGCAAACAAACAACTCTAGGAAATCAGTGACTTGGGAATCGATGACTTGGAAAAATGATTTTGAAATGTTTAATAATATATATGTAATAATAGCATGGAATCCAGAAGTTATTCAAATCAAAAACCTCTTGAAGAAGATGATGTTTATTCCTAGATTTCAACTGCACTAGGGAAAACAACCTTATGCAAGTACTTTTTTTTTTTTTTTCAATTTAAGAAATGAGTTATGGTTCTCAAGTCAACCCAAAATTGGCTTAATACATCTGTTTTGTTTTGATAAAGGTATTTTCTGACAGGCCTTTGAAAATTATCTTGGCTGTATAAACAGCTCAGCCAAACTGTGGACCTAATTTATCATTTTGAGAAACTAGTTGTCCTTTGTTAATTTTGAAATTTCAGAATACTCTACAAGGAAATTTAAATTGCTATTCAATAGGCATTGATGTGCAAAACTTTTTATTTAGTCAGTGGTTATCTGTCCTCTTTAGTAATACACACTACTGAAGGTTTGTTTCTCCTTGTCAAATAAATTGATGTAAGGAGGCAATGAAAAGGAAACTTCAGCTTCTCATTAGGTGATGCATAAGTACATGTGTATTAGGGAGCAGGATGGGAATTCGAGGTGGGGAGGAAGGCTGTCGTTCTTTCTTTCTCATGAAGTGGCCTTTTGATTATTACATGCTTTGATCTTGTACATGAAGACTGCAAACCTATAAGGAATCCATAGCTGAGCAAGATTGATGGAAGAATAACAATAATAATTCCCCCTTTACTTTTAGTGGATGAGGAACTATGAATCAGGTCAAGTCCTGACCCTCATTCTCCTGGCTGAAACACTGTTGTGGAATCCCTCCTTCCTTAAAGTAATCCTAGATGGAGGGGTCAATGGCATGGGTATAGGGAAGTAACCCTTCTTTCTTATTAATCTCACAAGGGACAATACCTAATGTTGTGCTATGAGAAAAAGGAGTTGATAACTCAATATGTTAAATTACCTTGCAGTGAAATCTGTAAAACAAAAAAGAGAGCAAAGGATTTTTTAAAGATACATATTTCAAAATGTCATTTTGGTAATGAAAAAGTACTATTATAAGTCTAAAACTTGTTTTGCATTTTACCAATTTTCAATGCTCACTTAAATTCTCACCATTTCCTTAATAATAGACAGTTCCAAAGTTTTCACTCAAATTTTCCCTAGGCTCAGAGACTAAATTGGAGCCAGTATGCAGCCAATATTTTGAATTACGTAAACTATATCGAAGATGGTTCCATTAATTTCTTAAACCCATGTCAAGTAATGGAAAACAAACTTGCATCTCAGATCCCCTTCCAAAAATGAGATTTGGAGTTAGTGATTCCAGTAATTTAGAACAGGATGGTGTACGACTTTCCTTCTGGGTTAATACAGATCACTGTTGTGGTAGAATTGTGTCTGTTTTAAATAATTCTGATAGCAAAAAGTTGATTGTTTGTTTTTAGGGGAGGGGAAACATTATATGCAAGTTTTTAGATTTGACAATTACCTTTCAAATATTAATGGCTACCAGTGAATAACAATTCAGTGTTGGAAAGGAGAACAAATTTAATTAAAATGAACAGGTTGATCCTATAAGTCCAGTTCCTTGCAGGCAAAACCCATCCTGGAGCAGCCAGCACCCAGACATGTCCATTTTCAGCCAGCCCTAAGAATTAGGTGCTCTTCTAGGGGTTCCACTGTCAATTTAATGTCAGGTTTAGAACACAAGCTACCTAAAGTAGAGAAGATTCAAAATATGGTGCTTTATTATTAGGATTTCATGCTCAAATCCACATTTCCGGAAGTCATAATTTTTTGTGGCACACAATAACAAAATGTATTGTTTTATGGTTAGGTTATCTGGGAGAAAAAAGAAAAAGAAACACATGATTTTTAATGTTATATCTTGTCCCTAGAGAGTAAAATAAAACTATGAGCAAATGTTAATTCTAAAGTTGGCACATCACCAAACTGAGATTATAGTTCATTAAAGACTTGATTTCTGTAAAAGCCACTAGAATATAAGCTCTTGAAAAGTAGGATCTTTGGTGTATTACTATATTCCAATACCTAGGACAGTTCAGTGCTAGGCCCACATGGCACATAGTAGGTATTGGGTAAGTATTTGGCATCAAAAATGACTGAGTTTAATATATCATGGGTACTTTTGTAGGCATAGCCTGGTGGACAGTCATATATCAACTTTTGTTTTTGTTTTTTGTTTTTTGTTTTTTAATCAACAAGGCTACTGCGTAAGTTAGGGAAGTTTAAGCTAAGTTTTAAAACTTATATTGAAAAATAAGCACATGATTGGTAGCTGACAGATTGGGAGGACAATATAAGCAGAAAAATTAAAGGCATAGAAGCATGAAAAATATAGTGGGCATGTAGTTTATGTCCCAAAGCACAAAGAGGTTGTTGAAAGTGGATAAAGACCATTAAAGAGTAGAGATAGGTGAGGCTGGATCGTTAGATAAAGAAAGGCCAATTGATGATGAAAATAGAAAAAAAAGATGTTCCACATTCTTTCACCACCACATCTATCCCACTCCCTCATACCTTACATCTGTGCCCATAAATTTTTTTCCCATCCTATTACTATGGATGGCTTGCCCATCTTCAAATCATGGTCATTCTTTCCAATTGTATTCTAAATCTCATTCCCTCTCACCTACTTAAGAATAACACTTCAAGAATTCTCTTTCCTGCATCATAATTGTTAATTTCTCCACTGGCTTGATTTGACATTCACGTAAGCCTGAAAACATGCTGTAATATCTTCCATGTTATAAAATTTCTCTTTTTACCACTTCTCTTCCTCCAGCTATTACTCTATTTCTTTTCCCCACTTTATAGCAAACATCCTCAAAATTATGTTGAAAAGAAGGTTATGTCCAAGTTTATTTTAATTCTCTCATAAACCCATTCCACTGTTTGAGTATAAATATATTCGATGAGATCTTAT
Source organism: Rousettus aegyptiacus (assembly GCF_014176215.1). Classification (NCBI taxonomy): domain Eukaryota; kingdom Metazoa; phylum Chordata; class Mammalia; order Chiroptera; family Pteropodidae; genus Rousettus; species Rousettus aegyptiacus. The sequence continues at coordinate 26,585,168 of NW_023416285.1, forward strand.
CAACATCACCAATGACCTCCATATTTTTAAAGTTAAAATTAATCTCAGTCCTTATTTCCTTTGACCAATCGCTAGCATGACACTGTTCTCTTCCTTCCTTCCTTCCTTCCTTCCTTCCTTCCTTCCTTCCTTCCTTCCTTCCTATTTTAAAATACTCATTTTAGAACACCAATTTTTCATTCTCCACTTATCTTACCTGCAATTCATTTTTGCCTTCCTTTGTTGGCTTCTTCTTATATTTTTAATCTATAAATGTTAAAGTAAGTGAGAGCTTCATCCACAGACCATGTCTTATTCTATACATACTTCGTAAGTGACTTTATATAGTTTCATGGCTGGATTTCAAATATATTTTTAGTCCAGACTTCTAGTGTGAATGTTAAACTCTGTGTATACCTGTATATACTACTTCCAACCCATAATCTCCACTTGTGTGTTATTATATACTTGTTTATTATCTATTTTCTCTTAAAGAATGTAAGCTTCATGAGGACATAAACTTTATTTTGTTCATTTCTATTTCCAGCATTTAGAATTGCCTGGCACAGAGTAAGCTCTCAATTTTGTTGATATGTTACTGCTTTGTCAAATAAACAATATGCATACCTGTGACTCATTACATATACTAAAGAACGTAGGTCCATAAGGATGTTAATTTCAATATTATTATGGAAGCAGGAAGATGAAGGCATCTTGGGTGTTTATTGCAAAGAGAATGAATGAATAAAATAGAGTAGATGCTCATTATAGATATTAGAAGCAATGGCTGAGATGTTCACATAGCTCCATGGGTAGATCTTCAAAATAATTCTGAGTGACAACAATGTAAAATTTATTTGTATATACATTATGTATGTATATAATAATTCCACTTATATAAATTGAAAACACATGCACTCAAACCAACAACATATTTCATAAGTATTAATCAAAGCAGAAAGACATACATTACATACATTAGAATGGTTTCTTATGGGAAGAAGGGGAAAGGAGAAAATTATATAGTAAAAATAGATAATTGCATGAATAAATAAATAGACAAGAAAGAAATTGTGCATGAACCAATGGTGATAATGTGCTTTTAGCTGAGAAATATGACTTTCAACTCTCCGAATCTGAAGCACACCAGAAGAAAATAATGTTGAATTAACAGACAAGGTGGCATTGAGTCTACAAGTGATGGGTAGAAAAGTGGCATAATAAAAAAGAGAACGAACACTATTTGATTTGTTTTGAGTTCTTTTACCCCAAATTAAACATTTTAAGAGAAGGAATCAAATTTTTGGCACCTGCATTCTTCCTGACTATACTAGAAAAGCTGGAAAAAGAAGTCTAGAAGAAAAGTGGGACATGATTAAGATTATCATCTCACCCTAACAGCTCTCAGACTGGAAAAGGTAGCTTCCCAAAGTAAAACCAAAGTGCTATTAGAAAACTACATAGTTGGGAAAAAAACCACTAAAGACCATATAATAGCAAAAGTTCCTTATAGATGTCAATTAAAGATGATCCTAAATGGTTGTTGAATGGAATCCTTCCTGGAAAATTTAATATTATTTGCTCTTAGAAAATATCATGCTAAAAAAGGCTCTAGTTTTTAACTGTAAATTGAATTGAGAGCTGACAAAATTAAAATTATACAAATGATAATTTATATTCTGATAGGGGAGGCTAGGGTACAGAAATTGGTCGCATAATTAAAAGAGTTGCTACTAAAAATCCAAGAAAGCACACATACAAGCATACGGCTGCAACGCACACACGCCATATTCTACAAGGTTAATAGAACAGTAAAATTTATAATCATTTAAGATCTTAAGCTAGTATTTTATTCTATCCATGTACTTTTTTTCTATGAGAGGCATAAATCTTTCAGAACACAATTTTTCTTTCTTGTACAATAGGAACCATTTTCTTAATTTTAATAGTTTGATAACACCACTGTAGTTTAATAATTATTATTTTTTATTATAGAATTACATTTTTTTACTTTGCTTCTCTCATTTTTCCATCTGGAAACTTTTAATTTTCATGGTTTTACGTATTTATTTATTGACACCTTTCCTAGGGAATTTGGGAAGAGGACAGAAAAGAAGCAAATGAAGATAAAAATAAAACCTTTAACCTCTTATAGAGATTTTTTTAGAAGAAGTGGAATCCAAGAATTTATTATTTTATGTATTTATCCAATAATTTCCAATTGTCTACTCTGTGCCAAGAATTGTATTACACATACTATATAACAGAAGATAAGGCTTCTAAAATTTTTTCTATCCCAGACAATAAAAAACTAAAGGAGTTCATCACCACCAAATCAATATTACAAAAAACATTAAAGGTGCTTTTTAAAGAAGAGGTTAAAAGAACATAAATGTGCATAATAAAATGACAATAACTATGTACCTATCAATAATTATTTTAAATGTAAATGTATTAAATGCTCCACTCAAAAGACATAGGGTAGGTAAATAAATAAGAAAAGAAAACCCATACATATGCTGTCTACAAGAGACCCACTTTGGACCGACAGACACACACAGACCAAAAGTAAAAGGATGGTAAATGCAAATGTAAATTTTAAAAAAGCTGGGGTAGCAATACTTACAAAAGACAAAATAGACTTTAAAACAAAGGCTATAAGGAGAGACAGAGAAGGACATTTCATAATGATAAAGGGATCAATCCAGCAAGAGGATATAACCCTTGTAAACATTTATTTGCCCAACAATAGGAGCACCTAAATATATAAAACAAATCTAATTTATGACAAACATAAGTGGAGAGATTGACAGTAATGCAGTCATAGTAGGGAACTTTAAAACCCTCTTGACATCAGTGGATTGATTGTCCAGACAGAAAATCAATAAGGAAACAGCGGCATAATGACACAGGAGACTAGATGAATTTAGTTGATATTTTTAGAGCATTTCACCCCAAAGCAGCAGAATATGTATTCTTTTCATACACACATGGAACATTTTCCAGGATAGACCACATGTTGGCCACAAAACAAATTTGAGAATATTGAAATTATATCAAGTATGTCCTCTGACCACAATGGTATAAAACTAGAAATCAATTACCAAAAAACAAAAACAACAATAGCGAAAAACAAAAACTCCCCCCCCCCCAAAAAACACACAAATACATGGAAGCTAAATAACATGCTACTAAACAATGAATGGGTTAAAAATGAGATCAGGGAAGACATCACAAGATATCTTGAGATAAATGAAATTGAAAACACAGTAACCCAAAAATCTATGGGACACAGACAAAGCAGTTCTATGAGGCCAATTCATAGCAATACAGGCCTACCTCAAGAAACAGGAAAATCTCAAATAAACAATCTAACCTTGCACATAAAGGAATTAGAAAAAGAACAAACAAAGCTCAAAGTGAGTAGAAGGAAAGCAATAATATCACTGAGGAAATAAACCAAATAGAATCTAAAAGAACAATACAAAAGATCAGTGAAACCAAAAGCTGGTTCTTTGAAGAGATAAACAAAGTTGATAAACTCTTAACAATACTCATCAAGAAAAAGAGAAAATCAGAATAAATAAAATTAGAAATGAAAGAGAAGTGATAACTGACATCACAGAAATACAAAAAGTTGTAAGAAAATACTACAAAAAATTAAATGCCAACAAATTGGACAATCAGGAGGAAATTGATAAATTTTTAGAAATGGGTAATCTATGAGATATCACCTCACACCTATCAGAATGGCTATAATCAATAAATCAAAAAACAAGTATTGACAAGGTTAAGGAGAAAAGGGAACACTCATACATTGTTAGTGGGATTGCAAATTGGTAAAGCTGCTATGGAAAACAGTATGGAGTTTCTAAAAAAATTTAAAGTAGATATACCTTTTGACCCAGCAATTGCACTTCTGGGTATTTATCCAAAGAAAACCAAAACAATAATTCATAAAGATCTATCCACTTCAATATTCATGGCAGTACAATTTATAATAGCCAAGATATGGAAGCAACCTAAATGACCATCAACAGACTATTAGATATAGAAATTATGGTTCATATATATAATGGAATGTTACTCAGCCATTAAAAAATGAAATCCTACCATTTGCTATGACATGGGTGGACCTAGAGGTTATTATCCTGAGTGAAATAAGTCATACAAAGATAAATACCATATAATTTTACTTATATGCAGTATCTAAGGAACAAAAAAGAAAAAATTAATCAAAAACAGACACGCAAATATAGTGTACATTTTGGTGATGTACAGAAGGGAAGGGATTTGGGGATCTGGGAGAATGGGGTGAAAGGTTAAAGAAATATAAATCAGTAGTTGATAGATAGTTAAAAGAATGGGGAACAGCATAGGGAATGCAGTTAACATTAATATGATGGCTAGGTGGAGGGCTAAGGAAGCAACTGGGAGGATCATTTTATGAACTATATAAATGTTTAACCAATGTACTGTATTCTTGAAACTAATTTAAATAAATAAATAAATGATCAACTTCTAGTTATAAAATTTAAAAAAAAAGAAATCAGTTACATTCCATTTAAAAAAGCAATCAAAATAACTTGAAGATGGTTAATTAACTAAATTAGTAAATGAGATCAAGTATTATCCAAAGATGATGCTACAGGGTTGCTAGATATATAATAAGAAAAATGAGATATGTAACCTCAACTTTAATAAAAAAAAAGATAAGGATTTAGGATTTGTAACTTTCACATATCGAAAATTCAAATGTAAAGCCAAAATAAACATCTGACAGTTTTTCTGTACACTACCCTCAAGGATGCCAAGAATATATCAACGAATCCACGCCATTCCTTGTTCATCTCTAGCTGCCAATATATTGAATACTTTCTAATGTCAAACCAAAGTACATCAAATTAAAACATAATTTTATTTTCATCTTTTTAACTTCAGATGTGTGTAAACTTGTCCTGCTTTAAATCATTGCTTTATGATATTTGAATCTATTATATGGATTTGATCTTTAAAAAAAAAGAAGAGGTGGTACCTATTATACAATGGAATATTACTCAGCCATAAAAAAGAAAGAAATCTTACCATTTGCATCAACATAGATGGACCTAGAGAGTATTACACTAAGTGAAATAAAGACACATGCCATATAATTTCACTTATATATGAATCTAAAATAAGCAAACAAAACAGAAACAGACTCATAGATACAGAGAATTAAGTGATGGTTGCCAATGGGAAGAGGGTTAGAGGGCTGGGTGAAAAATATAAAGGAATTAAGAAGTATAAATTGGTGGCTACAAAATAGTCATAGGGATGTAAAATGCAACAGAAAATATAGTTAATAATATTGTAATAACTAGATTTGGTGCCAGGTAGGGATTAGACTTATTGGCGGGGATCACTTTGTAAATTACATACATGTCTAACCACTATGTTAAAAAATCTTTTCTAGACACTACATATCTATGCTTATCAGTCGATCATTAGATTGATGGATATATATAGGTATAGCTCTACACAGATAATCCACAACTCTATGGAGTCTTAGATTTTATTAATTCAATCGGAAAAAATATCTCATGTTATCCTTACAGTCTGGATATAGAAGTCTCAAAAGAATTTTCCCCTTCTGGTTTCCATTTTTCAGTATTTTAAAATTAGAAAATTTCCAAGCACTATTTCAAATCACAATGAGCTGTCATTCTCTTCAGTTGTTTTGGCAAAGTGATTCAAAGAAGTGTCAGCCATTTCAGGCTTTAGCCTAAACTGAGTGTCTGAATCATCCAGCTGATTGTCAGAGAGGAATGCAGATTGCCTGCCCATCAAGCACTGGAATGCCACTTAGTGACAATATTGTCCTTGAATGTCTAAATAAGGGGACCTCATACTTCTTTAGAGTACAACTGAACAGATCTCAGACTGAGACAAGCAACCACCTTTTGGTCCTCTGCTCTCTCTATTTACTTGTCATTGAGATATTCCATTACTCTGTGTGGGATCCTTGATTTCTTACAAGAAGCATCCATTCTTAAAGTGCTGTACTTTTGCCAAGTTAAGTATCTTCAGACAGTTATTTTGCCACTTTCCATTTTAGATAAAGTTGATATGTGCCTTAGGATTTTTTTTTTTTTTTTTTTTTGTGGTAAAGTCAGTATCGTTTAGCTTGCCGTATCGTTTTATCTATTGATTGGTTTGTTCTGAGCTCAGGGAAGGCCCAATGCCATCTGGCCTTAGGGGCTGAATTCACCCTTCCATCCTTCCAACCTGAGAATCTGTGTGTCTAACAAAATGTAGAGTTGAGATGGAAATGTCCTTTCTTTAAAAATAGCTGTGTTCTGGGCGCAGATTATTATGGGAACAATTTTGGACATCTCACATTCCTTCCCAGTGGGTACCATAAAGTCATGGCCATGAAAACTTGCCAGGAACAGAATGAGCATCCACATTCCAGTCTGGAGGTACTGTTCTTAGAATTATTTGGCTTGATCTCTATGTTTCCCTCACTGGTTGTCATAAAGTGTTCTGAAGCTATTCTAAGCATACTCTGTTTTCATAATGCCCTCCATGAGCCTTAGGTGACAAGCAATGGTAAGAGGTGAAGCAAAAATATTAGTTTATTCCTTTATTCACTTTATAAGCCTGTGTACTTTGGATTATCTTTAGGAGTTATTTATATAATGTTATTACTTGAAAATTTCCCCTTAATTGTTTAAAGAACAAAGTAAGTGCTCAACTATCCAAAGACATGATATTCAAAAAACAGCCTTGATTTAAAGTTTCAACTACACAAGTCGGATGAAGATTTCATTTATTTAGGCCAGTGGAAGCTATCCAAAGTATATTCTCAAATTGCTTTTCTTAAAAGAATATATTTTTTAATTATTAAAGCTATGTGACAATATTAAAAGGAACTTTAGGCTATCTCACCATCTTTATATCTGCTTAGCAGCTAGCGAGCGAGGGGGAGCGAGCGCGCGAGCGAGCGAGCGAGCGAGCAGCAGCGAGCGAGAGCGAAGCGAGAGCGAGAGCGAGAGCGAGCTAGAGCGAGAAGCGAGAGCGAGAGCGATAGCAGCGAGAGCGAGAGCGAGCGTAGCGAGCGAGCGAGCGAGCGAGAGCAGCGAGAGCGAGAGCGAGGGAGCGAGAGCGAGAGAGAGCGAGCGAGAGCAGCGAGAGCGAGAGCGAGAGCGAGCGAGAGCAGCGAGCGAGAGCGAGAGCGAGAGCGAGCGAGAGCAGCGAGCGAGAGCGAGAGCGAGAGCGAGCGAGAGCGAGAGCGAGAGCGAGAGCGAGAGCGAGAGCGAGAGCGATGAGCGAGCGAGAGCAGCGAGAGCGAGAGCGAGCGAGAGCAGCGAGAGCGAGAGCGAGGAGCGAGAGCGAGACGAGAGCGAGCGAGCGAGCAGCGAGAGCGAGAGCGAGAGCGAGCGAGAGCAGCGAGCGAGAGCGAGAGCTATATCTATCTATATATCTATATATATCTATATTAGATCTATATCTATAATGCTATATCTCTATCTATATCGTTATATCTATATCTATATCTATATCTTATCTATCTATACTATATCTATATCATATCTATATCTAGATATAGGTCTAGATCGAGAGTCGATATCTATATCTATATCTATATCTATATCTACATCTACATCTATATCCACATCTATATCTATATCATCTATATCTATCCATCTATCTATCCATCCATCCACCCATTCATCCATCTATCCATTTATCTGTCTATCATTTGTCTATCTGTCTGTCTGTCTATCACCTATCATCTATCATCTATCTATCTAATCTATCATCTACCCGCCCACCCATGCACCTATCTACCTCCCCCCTCCTTTCTTCCTACCTACCTACATATCTGGTTTGCTATTCCCTTGTAATTTTCACCTACATATTTTTATAGTTGCATGAAATATTATAATCAGCTTTAATAAATCAGCTAACAATTTTCTATTAGAATTATGGCCAGAATAACTTCTTAACTACAACTTGTATCATATTCTCATCCTATCGAGCATCACATACCAGAATACATCAAAACAAATATTTAGGTATTACTTCATGTGAAATATATCCCACATAGATCCAGGAAAACAATGTTTTTCAGGTGTATTGGTTGAGCACAAACAGAGGATATTTACTGATATGAAAATATCATAGTACTATTTTTTTATTGCTTTAATAAATAAAGGCTATGTTCATTAGGGTCAGAGTAGGTCTTTCTTGGAGACTGTGTATTCTAATATAGTTAGAAATTGGAAGAAATTTCAGGGCCTATAAAGAGGAGGTTACACACAAAAACAGTGGCAGATTCCAACAAATTTTCCAAGAGCTCCAGTCATAAGCAGAAATGCTAGAATATCTGGTATCTTGGCCTGGTTTTCATAAAACTAAGCCAGCATTCAATAGATTTTTCCCCTTGTTTCCACTAAAGCTTTATCTCACTAAACAACTTTTGGAACTCTTCCTTAACTCTTGATGTCCAAAAAATAAGTGTCCATAATAAACTAAGTGATTAAAACCCATTTATTCTTTTTGTGATTGCATAATTTTCTGCACTCTGTGCCCTTGCATTTAGGAAGTCTTACTGACAAATGACTTTACTACAGACTGCTTCTGTGCTCATCAGGATTATGGTTATTAGTGTTGTTGTTTTTTTAAAAAAATTTTTCTCTTTGCAATGGTTTTTATTGATAATACTTGAATGTTTTTTTGTGGGAGTGCTAAAGAATGATGACAGAAAAAGATATAAGAACACTATAGAGAGGGAGAAAGGCATGATAGAAAGGAATGGCAGGGTGAAAACAGGGGAAGTGAGAGGAATAAGTGGTAAGAGATAGAGGGAATAGAGTGTGTCACAAAGCGAACATGAAATGTTGTTAATCCTCTAGGATCAAAAAGGTTCAGGATTTAGGCTGAGGTTTGAACTGAGCTTGGGACTAAGAAGGGGACCATGATACAAACAAAGCAAGGTAATGGCACCCTCCATCCTCTGGCCTGTATGAGCCTAGGAAGAACAACTCCTTGTAGATATCATGAGTGATCAGTTTTCATTCTGGGATCATCATACCCTGAGTCTGACTATCACTGAAGAATAACTAGGGAATATGGGAAAAAACGAGTCTGGGAGGATGACTCAACGTTGTGTCATAGTGAGATGTGGACATTGAGAGAGGAAAACAGGTGTCTGTCACCCAGAAAGTTTAAGTACTTCCTGCATCTCATTCTTTTGGGTCTAACTGGAGTTGAGTTAGAAAGAGGCTTCAAATGTAATGCCTGTGGGCTCAGTTTTCATGTTCTTATAGTAATGATAGTAATTGTTAATGCTTATTGAGAATTTATAAGCTAGAGGGAGGCCAAGTGCCTCACATGGGTTATTTCATTAAATCCTTCCCACAACTCCAGAAGGTAAGACCAATTATTTTTTCCCATTGTGTGAATAGAAAACCTGGAGTAAAGATATCAAATAGCTTGCCCAAGGTCACAGAGCCAAGAAGTTGCATGGCTGGGGGCCATCTGACCTAACAACAGATTTAACTTTCTCAACCGCAACTCTAATGAGGAGACCTGAGACAGAGTTATTATAGCAGAGTTGTTAGCGGTAGATGGAAGACATGCCTGGCCTAAGCACCCTTTACCCAAGGAAAGTTAGCAATATAGTTGATTTCTTCTTTTCATATTTTGAACAGCTGTGAGGTATTTAGACTACTGAGCCCAGTATCAGTATATATAAATAACCCTAACTTGATCCTCTTTGATTTTATTTTTGGTTGTCATAGCTTTGTCCTTTTTTAATTTCAGCTAAGCCTCTATTGCATGTTCCGTGAGCAGTAGAACGATCCATTTCAGGAGCATGTTTTATGTGATGGTGACACCAGCTGTTCCATGGAAACCTTCAGGCTTCTGCCAGAGTGTGATTGGCATCCAGGAGCAGACAGGCTCCAAAGCACCAAAAAGTGAGTGTGTTTCACAATAAGAGTTTATTGCAGCATGAAAAAAAGCAATAAATTATGAAGAGTCTGAACAGCTATTCTCTAAAAACACAAAAATGTGTTATGCTAAGACATAGCTCATTGCCAAAAAGAAAGACAACAAGGCTTTTTTTTTAATATCCACCATGTAACTTGTCATTTAAAGCTTTTTAATATCTAGTGCTGGTGATTAAAATATTTAATCAAGATTAAATATTCATTCATTTATCAGACACTTTTGAGTAGTTACTATATGTGAGACAATATTCTAGAAATACAGCAGTAAACAATGATATACATAAATTTTCACCTTCATGGAACGTACATTGTTGGATACAAACATGCTTGAGAGAAGTGGAGAAGATGGAGACAAACAGATCTATCACTGACTTCTTTTAAGATTTCAAATGCCCCCTGAATTAGGAAATTGTACTCTTGATGTCAATTGATTGAGAAAAACACATATGATGATAATTTTTATGGATTTGGATATGCTTTATTTATATCTTATCAGTTACCATTGTAGGTCTATACATCAGAAATAGTCACACAAATACACGTGAGATATTGATTTTGTCTTAAGAAATTCTTGGCTTCTGCATAGCTTGATGTATCTCATGTGATAATTTCACAGCTCCCCATGAGTAAAAAAACTGAAAGTTGGTATAACAACATTAAATGATCTCTGAAGATTCTTTCTAGGTCTGAAAGTGGAATGCTATGTTATGCACAGTCTCCGTTGGAAGTTCTTCCTAAGAAACAGTCCCTCTCTTATTTGACTCATCTTTCTTATATTAGAACGTTTTTAGATAATTCAGCATATTTCCCTAAATCTTAAAATTATCAGGGTGTGATATTGCTCCCAAGATTTATTATGTCTTTGTTCTATATTAGGTAGTTCTTTTCAAAATGGTCTCATAAAAATTCTTTTAATGTTCTTTCTTTCTTACTTAAAAACAATGTGATTGAAGCCATTTTGCCTTAATAACCAAGAAGAATTAGACCTTACTCTGCCTAATAAAAATGTATTACTTATATTAAGTGTAATTCTGATTGAGTTTATGTTAAAAATGCTTTAAAATAGGAAAAACATTTAAGCATATCCTTATGTCATTTTTATTGCATTTATTGGATTCTTCCAGAAAACCATCGAATGTTCAGAAAATTTCTTGAAAAGTCAAAAATAAAATAACATAGATTGAATCACCTGGTTTTACATATAAAGTTTGATAAATAATTAGACCCTCCCTAAATTTGTCAAGATGATGATCAATCTTCAAATTCATGTCTCATTAAGATCGTAATCCAATGGCTCTAACTAAATTTTAATCTCATGCAGGAGAAAAACATTGGCATTATCTTGTGCTTTATTAGGTGTAGAAAAGTTTCCACTTAAAATGTTTCCTTTTTTTTTTTTTTTTAAGAAATCACTTTTATAGATAGAAGAGATTGAGATTAACTTTAAAATTATTTGGAATGAAAAGAGGTTTCTGTAAAACTGTATCTTATCAACTTGGCCTTTTAGATGAACTTGAGGTAGTTTGTATCTACATATTGTTATTTAACTGATTATACACAATATAATTGAAAACCAGAGAGCAGAAACAGTTTCTATGTAAGTCCCAACTATAATATGAATGCTAGGATTTTGCCTTTATTTTATCTTTGGTTTTGATTTGTTGTCTTAGCAGTTAGAGGAAGGGAAAGAAGAGTGTGTGAAGACATTTATTTAATAATAGTTGCAACTGAATATGAAAAAATGAGGTCAAACAAAAAGTAAGTTTAAGGCGGTACTTATAAAGAAATTTTAGGAGGCAAAATAACACAGATTAATATATACTTTTTTTACATCTATTCCTAAACCTATTTAAATGGAAAGAGCATGTAGATTACAGGGCAGCATCAAATGAATTGACATATGTTGACATCATCAGCTCTCTTCTTTGGAACAGATTTCCATGTTTTTCTTTCACAACTGTATTACATGCACTATAATTATTGCTTTTGGAAAGAGCCAGGCACATCCCAATCACACGAATCACATTTTAAATAAAATCTTTAATCTCTTATAGTTTATAATGTATTTCCTCAGATAATCAGGACAAAAGGAGTTAAATATGAATACCGTTCATAGCTAGAGGTTATTTCACTTAGGAATTCACTTTTTGGAAAAAAATCCGCTTGACTGGACTTGAACTTGATATATTTCTCATATAAAATGATGTAAAAATTGTATCACCTGATACCACTTCCTTTTTTAATTTTTTGCCTATCTTGTCTCATTCTGAGGCTGTGATCAGGGGGCCGCAATTCTTCTTGTTGACGGGTGCTAGGAATGTTTGCTCTCTAACATTTAGTAATGCAGTAGCATTGGCAGTTTTCAGCTGTGGTTTTTTTCAATCTGGTCTTCCAGGGCAGTTTCTCAAACTGTCTCCTCATTCAGTCCTGAGGATAACTCATCCAAGGACTCTTCAATGTGCCATTGGCACCAACTTTGCTGGCCTGGCTCAGGTTCTGAAGAGTGCTTTAAGCCAGTAAAATAATCCCACCGGGCTCTTTGATCTGATCCCATTTGGTCATCTGGGAAAGTGAGCTCGCTCTCATCACTCCTCTGCAGCTCCAGGTTGGCTGTTGGCCCTCCAATGTGGTCTATTCTTCTTTTGCCATGGGGTTCTAGCTCTCCTCAGCTGCTTCCACTGGCATTGGCCCCATCCTGGCATGCTGATTTATCTTTGCTGGCACTGGTCCCATTCCTCTGGCTTTTGTTCTCTGCAAAGCTGCTGAGATTTTCCCCCTGACTCCCTGTTAACTCCCAAATGCCCCAGGAAGTCTGAGATGTAATCACATTTCAACCGCTGCCCCCATATGAGGTACCAATGAAACTGAGATGAAAAAGGAGTAGGCCCTGAGATAGAAAGGTGAAGCCAACATTTACTCATCTCGGAGTAAATGTTCCTTATGTTTACAGGAAGAATATTACACACGTTCTGAGATTTGGGTTCTAAATCAGTTTGGAGGGGTGAAGAGATTTGTTTTAGTATGTGTGTTTAGAGTTAATATGAGCTTTCATCTTTAAGTTATAAGGAATTGCTTGGAATTGCTTATGAAAAAGTTGCTGAAATATCCCCCCAAACAGCAACAGCTGGAAGTTGAATCCTAATGCTACAAGTATACTAAAATGAAAATATATATATATATTAGTAAAGCACCATGTATAAAAATCCTTTTCCAAGTTCTTTTTAAAAAATTTCTCTTTTTTTCTCACCTCTGTAGCTCTTATTATGGTACAAATTCATTTGCCAGATGCTGAATATATTCTACAGTACTTCACATAAGATGACGTGCCATATGGTCTTTGACAGTATTAAAATATCTGGTTAGCCAAAGGCCTCCATGTTGTGGCTCTACAAAGTGAGCCAGTCATCTGAGGAAATTAGAGATGAACTGTCAGTGATTGAACTTGGAAATGGCAGTCTTAAAAGAGGTGAAGAAGCTTACTATTCACTTCTTTTCTGACTTTTCTCACTAAGGTTAATTGTGTGTGTGTGTGTGTGTGTGTGTGTGTGTGTGTGTTTTTCTCTTCATGTGTCTGAGTTTAAACAATCATGAAGAACTACTATTATTTATTGTTTTTAAATCACTAAGTATTTAAAGTCACTGTTGCTGGGTAAAAGGGTATACTAATGGAAAATAAAATTTTATTTTCTTAAAAATAAGATGCTACCAAAAATACTTGGGTCAAAGTAGAAACTCAAAATTGCAGAATTATTGAATAAAACAATAACGAACTGAATCAACAATCAGAGGGAAATTCATAACATTAAATATATAAATAAAATGAAAACAAATAAATACTCAATTTAAAAAGCTAGAAAACACAAGAAAGTAAGAATTGTGGAACGTATAAAAAGAATTAATATAAATAAAAACAAATTGAGTTAGGAAACAGAAAGTTTTAAAATAACCTTAAGCTATTTCATTAATATCAAATTTGAGAAACTATTACTTAGAATCAAAAAAAAATTTTAAAAAGAGAAAAGAATGGAAGCATGAAAAAAATTAGAAATCAAAAAGAAAGGGAAAAATTATCAAATTAATCAATTTAAAATGTTCTACTCTGCCCAATTGTATGCAAATGCATTTGGAAATCTTGATTATATCGATAATAAAAAATTAAACTTATCATAATTTACCCCAATAGGTAAAAATGGAACAATAAGCAGTAATAAAAAAAAAAATAGAAAGGTAATGGAGATCTTTAGCAGAAGAACACCAGGTCTGGTGGTTCATAAGAAAATTGTATCAAGCAAGCCTTTAATGATTTGATAATTCCAATGCATTTAAAGTATGCCATAGAATATAGAAAAGAAAGAAACCTTCCAATTTCATGTTCTGGATCTACTATAACATTAATTCTAAGAGTTGACAATGATCGTGCCCCCCAAAAAAGTACAGAAAATCTCACTTATGAATATTAATATAAAAGTTTAAGTAAAAAAATAGCAAAGAGAATTCAACAGCACATTTGAAAAACAATTGCATTATGACCAAATGCTGGGATAAACTCCAGGAATACAATGTGGTTCATTTCTTCCAGGTGTTTCACTATTAAAAATTTCATTAAATTAGTACAACAAATTAAGAAGAATAGAGAGAAAAATTATACAATTATCTCCAAAATTCAGAGAATATGTTACACAAAATTCAATATCCATTCACATTATAAACACTCAATAAAATAATAATTGATGGATATTTACTTAACATGAACTTTCTCTATTTCTCTCTCTTCTCTCTCAAAAATCGGCATTTGCTATTCTAGCATCGTACTTAATGGGGAGACAGCAAAATTTTCTTTAAAGTTGAAAACCAGGTAAGACTGCCCATTTCTCAACTACTATTTAACACAGTGTTAGAAGTCTTAGTTAATGCATACTGGCCAATGCATACTCAAGAGAGAAAATAACTGGAGTCTTTCAATAAGAATTGGAAAAATAAAAATAAAACTATATCTATGTGGAAATAATATGATTATATATCTGTATATCCTAAAAGAAAAAAGTGGAAAGCTATCAAAAACAGTAGAGAATCTAATATAGAGGAGATTATTAAATTAACCAACAAAAATCAAGAGGCATAACATACACAAACAAAAAATAAGAATCTAAAATGGAGATCTCGTTTTATGATATCGAAACAAATTAAATTCATTTGTATAAAGTCTACTAGTTCTTTTTTCTGTAGCTAGATAGGTTGATTATAAAGCTTATTTGGAAAGAAAATAAACACATATAAGCAGGGAAATATTAAAAAAGAATAAGAAGTGTGTATATACCATGAGGGTACAATTATTCAAGATCAAAATTAAATATACACTATAAAGGCTATGTAATTAGGGCAGTTTGTTAATGATACATGAAAAAACAGACTTATTAATGGAATAAAATAGAAAATTCAATAATTGACCCAAATATGTATGGAAATTTAGTATACCCTATAGGTCAGTTACATCTCAATCAATAGAAACAAGAATTTTTCTTATCCCCACATTGCTGGGGGGATAGCAATGTGGAAAAAGATAACATTAGATCCATTCTTAAGATTTTATACAAAGCTAAAGTCCAAAGGATCAGAGATTAAATGTAAAAAACACCAAGTCATATAAGTTTTGAAAGGACACATGAACAAATTTCTCTATATCCAGGAAATGGGAAAACTAGTGACTCTGATTCAAAATACAAAAGCAATAAGGAAAAGAGTTAAAATTTTTGATTGCATTAAAATTTTGTATGGCAAAATGTACTCTAAATAAACATACAAATAACAATCTAGGAACGATATTTGCAACTTGTGTTAGAGACAAAGGTTAATATTCTTAAAAAAGGGCATCTGAAAATAAGGGGAGGTGTAATTATAAAAATATAAGTGAAAATACAAACAGAAAAAAGAAAAAGAAATGCAAATGTTTCTAAACTATGTGAAAAGATGCTCAGGCTAGGAAGAATGGAAAAGAAAGCAACACTGAGATGTTATTTCTCTCCTACCTGATTGTCAAACACTCAATTTTGACAACTTTTTTTTTTTTTTTTTGGAAGGCTAGTATAAAAAAAAAAATGGCATTCTTATGGAGGAAAATTGATCCATATTTAGCAAAATTACATAATTATTTACTTTGGGGTCCTGCAATATTCAACTGCTTAGAATCTATCCCTGTAATACATTGGTAAAATGCAAAAAGATTTATGTATGAGGTGGTTAATTTCAGTACCCTTTATAATAACAGATTGGAGATAATCCAGATGATCCACAGTGGAGTGATCTGCTGTCAGCATACTGGAGTCATATGCAACTGTAAGAAGGAATATAAAAATCTCAATAGAGTTCTATGGTAAAGGAAAAAAATAAATATAAAGAAAAGTGTATATGGCATTTTAATATGAACTTGAGATATTTACTCTTTCTTAATAGATACATATCTTCTATATTTTGTCCACTAAAATGGCCAAAATCTCAATTGCTTGGAACACCCTTCATGTCCAGATTGCATTCTCTAAATGCCATTTCCCATTAACAGGAGCTAGGGTCCTTAGAGGAAAAATGATTCTACTTGAGGGTGGAGATGTGCGAGAGAAATCTGGCACATCATGTCCTACCAGCAGCAAGGAAGGTATGACAGACTACAGAGGTCGCATCAGAAGAATTAAGGAGCTACCCTGATTAATTTCCAACTGGCCAAAGATAGGACAATATAAGGATAATGACTGCGATAAATTAAAATGTATTTGTTTAGATCTCTGAATTCATAATACATAAAAAATCCTTAGTTGCTTTTGGAGCCTATTAGAAAAGTAGTTCACTACTTTGAAAATTCACATATTATTAATTTCTGTTTTTATCTATATTAATCCTTACGCTTTCTTTTGGTTAACTTGTTCTTTTTCTAGTTTTTTAAATTGGGTGTTCAATTCATTTGTTTTAACTTTTATTGCTATAGGTATTTAATGCTGTAAACTGGTAAAAATAAAAGAAAATAATCAATTATTTTTTATATACAATCTCTATTTCAGGGTATAAACAAAAAGGATAGAGGTCATGGATGGAATTTGAACTTCTTTGAATTTATCTTGTTTAAAGTATTTGACTTGAGTACCTCAGTTGAATGACCAAATAATTTATAAAGGGAACTTTCTCTTTATAAAACTATTACAATTAATAATAAAGAAGAAATAATAGAAGTAGAATATTACCATTTACAAATACTCCATATTAATGGATCTCTGATAATCATCAATGGCTAATAAAATCATATGCACGAAAAAGAGAGATATTGTAGACCTCCAAATAAAAGTACACAGTGTCAGCTGTGAAGTAATTATGTCCCACCCCCTCTTTGCCTAATGTTCCATTTCCCTCCCCACAAAAAATCAAACTGGAATGTGATTAAGCCTCTGGATCTAACTGCCAATTAGTAAGCAATATAAAGGAGAGAGGACTATAAGAAATGACACTTTGAAGTTAGAATTAGCAAAATCTAGACTGTGCGAAAATCTATAGGACAAATTATCTGAGTGGTTTTTTAAATAAATAAAGCGCAAAGAAAAAAAATAGAGAGGAAATTTAGAGTAATAAAATTTAAAGTATGTTAATCGATTCAAATAAAGACCTTATTTAAATAGTGATTCAAATAAACAAATAATACAAGTAATTAGAAGGCAATCAGGGAAATGTGAACACTGCTGAGATATTTGATAATATGAAGAAATTATTTTAGGCATGATAATTACATTTTAGTTTGCTGAAAAAGTGCTTACCTTTTAAAATGCATAGGGATATATGTATATATAAAGTGATATAATATTTACTTCAAAATTATTGAGAAGGGGAGTAGTAGTGAAGTATAAATGAAACAATTTTAGTCATAACTATTGAAGCTAGGGGGTAGATTCTTATGCTATTCTCTTCATTTTTATATGTCTAAAATTATTCTTACATTTAAAAATGAAAAATAAGCCATAAAAAAGAATGCAATTCCTCACTAAGTAATATTAACTCATGCTTTTGAAAATATTTACCTTCTTAATTCTCTCACCTACAGAATTAACAATACTAAAATTCTGTCAACTACAAAAAAAATACATATGTATGTTCTTAGTTGTGATGAAATTAGAAAACCTTCTTAATACTATATGCTTCCTTATGAGGCAGATGTGGAACTTATTGGCATAATGTCAGTGGTAAGATGATAAATATTTAACAATCAGCTCTTCGTAAGCAGAAGAAAAAAGGTAGTGATTTGACACCTGTAGAATTGGCTTATCTCCCATGGCAGATTTCAAGTTATCAAGTTGATATCACTGGTCATGGAATTGGAAGAGATATACACAATTGGTTATCAGGGCGAGCCAGTATAAGCTGTCTCCAACTCACTGTTTCATGCTCTACATTAAAAGGTCTAAAAAGACTTCAGAAAGCTATTAGAGCACTTGATGTAACTGCCTTTCTCTTCTCCATCCCCTCTACACATACAGTTGGCCCCAAACAGTCCTGGTGATTAAACCATTGACCCAAATCTCTGGCTCCTTCATAAGTAGTATTGGTCATCTAGCTGCCTGCTAACCAATTCAGTTTTTTTTTTCTATTGTGATTTTTCTTCTAGTGTGTTAGGTGATCATCCATCAAATACTTAAAGAATTTCTGGTATTTGCCAGGCACTGTGCTAGATGCTGACATTACTTGATAAGCAAAAGAGATTTATATCTTTGCCCACATTGAGTTTATAGTCTCATCGAAGTACAAAATCATTCATTAAATCCCCCTTCAATATGCAATTACAAATTGATCAGTGCTATATAGAGGAGAGAGATTCCATGACCATGTATAACTGAGCAGACCTGACGTGTCCAGCCTGGAGATTTAGGAATGGCTTCTCTATGGAAACGGTATCTGAAGAGATATCAAAAGGTTTCAGAGGATTAATCAGAATATGTGAGGATGGAACATTTCAGGTGGAGGACAGTCTGTGTGGAGGTCCTGATGTGGGAGAAGTGAAAAGAAAGAGGCCAGAAATGCTGAGAAGCAGCCAGCCAAAGGCAGAGTGTTTTGCGATGTGGGGGAGAGCAGAGACCAGATCCCACAGAGCCTTGTGGGTCTTTTTTCCTGTGCTTCTCAGAGTATGTAATGTGGCAACTCAGACATGACCAAATGCAATCTGTAGCAGCAGGTTTAATTTATGAAATATTCAAGTTCACCAAAACATTGGCTCTGAACTCCCCAAATATTCACATTGATATTTGGAACCTCTTCATTTTCTTGTGCATTTCCCAGAATTTAAACTCATGAGGTAAATAAATATTTGGTAAATATTCCTATTATTTGTAGACAGTAATGTCTTAAGGTTTAGGCAAGAGAAGCTCTGCCTTCTAGTCTTCTGGCCTGGCTTTCTTCCAGCCATGCCTTCCCTAGGGAGAAAATGCCTGCGAGGCCAGGAGTTGGTGCCAATTCAGAGTCTCACCTCCTACTCCCCTCTGAATTATTCTCTGTATACCTGGGAGTCTAGAATTCCCTGCCCAAACAACTCCAATTAGCTTCAGGCTTATTTTTATTCTCAAATAATACATGCCTATGGAAAATATAAAAAGTAAAAATAATTAAACACTAAAAACCCATAAAAATATGTTCATGGTCTCACCAAATAAAGAATGCCACAGTCAACATTTTAGGATTTTTTTTCCTAGAATTATCTTATGCTTTATAAAACAACACTATATTGTGGAATTTATATCTTATACAATTCCTATTTTAATTTTTCAGTTAATATTATAACATAAAATTTCCTATACTATCAAAGAGCATCAAGTCATTTCCTTTTCCTTAACTCATTAATTATTTGCCGTTATAAATATCATCGTATTAAACATGTGTGCTCAAACTTTGTCCACGTGTCAATTTATTTCCTTGGGCTAAATTTCTAGAAGTCAAATTATAAGAGCTTTTTTAAGGCCTTTGAAATATATTGCCATATTGAATTTTAGAATTTTATACTCTCTTACATTCCGAATAATGGGATTTGAGTGTACTATGTGCTGATGTCCTCATACTTTCCCTAAAATTGAGTGGTATCATTGAAAAAAAATTCAGCTAATCTGACAGTTATAGTAGTGTTGTGCGTGTTTCCTTTTTCTTAATTTTCATTTTTTTAATTCATTTATGGAGATTTTGGTTTTTGTTATGACAATTTCTATATGAGAATGCTACTTTAATTGATATATTTTTATAAATATTTTCTCCTGGTTTATGGTTTGACTTCTTATTTTGGTCAGTTTAATTGACACATAAAATTTAAAATTTTTATGTAGTTAATTATAGTTACCTTTTACATTGTAATTTCTTCATTGCTTTTAAGCTTATTTTTACCCATGCTGAAATCAAATTACATTCAAAAATAATTATTTTTGCTACTTATAATTTTTACAGTTAACTCTGTAATCCATATAGAGATTATTTCAGTGTATGATGAAACCTAAATTGATCATACATTAACTTTCTCCTAATAGCTCTCTAGTTCTCTTAACTCTATTGATTGAACAAGTCATCTTTGTGCCTTTGGTTTATGATATCTCTATTTTGTTAGTTTTAAAACAGTAAATCAGACTATCTATTGTTTCATTTATCTGTTTATTTTTGAACCAATATAAATGATAGTAGCTTAAATTATAGGAGTTTAAATTATAGTAATGTTACAATATGTCTGTACAGTCCAATTATATTATTTATATTTGGAGGAACTAAGGCAATGTTTGTATGTGTGAGAGAGTACTGGGAATGGAAGACAAGCCACTCTGAAGTCCCAGTTGCTCTAAATACAAAATAAGCTCTTTGAAGGAAGCCACTAGATTTTATATGTGTTTGGACTCTCTCCACAGGGTCCAGTAAAATGCGGTCTACACTGTGCAAGCTCAAATGATATTCTATTGTCTGCCTGGTCAGAAGCCAGCAGGAGATTGATTTCAGCAGCCACTTCCAGAAAGACTATTGAAGTCCTGTTTTTAAACCTTGCCTGTGCAAACAAAAAGTGAACACATGTACCAAGGTATGCTGACTTTTTCTCCATCTCCTCACACTTCCTCTAAGGTCTCTGGGAGAGACAATGGCTGTTCTTCTGTGCTAAGCTATTAAGTGAGGAGCCTGATTAGATTTCTCTTTCCCTTACATGAATGTGCAATGAGTTATGAATAGCTTCATGTGAGATATAGATAAAATATGGCAGGAGACATTAGAATTATTTTATTGATGAAGAGCTATTCGATGCATTTGTAAGGCTTCCCTGTAAAATCTCAAGTACAGCCCTCTTTAAATTTCTTATACATATTTTATAAACAGCAATAACACTCAAACAATTATTAATTAGAAAAGACCTTAAGAAATCATCTGGTCCAACTCTCTTTATAGATATGAGAGATCTGAAGTAGATAAGATTTGTTTTTATAGTTACAGTTAATTAATTAGTAGAGATACCTCCTAACTTCTTTTTCAGTTCTCTTTTTATCATACCCTGACTTCATTAATTAAAATGACAGTGACAATTTGAGTCTTCCCAGAACTTCTAATACTTTTCTTTCTATATAATATACTGGTGGAAAACTCAATTGCAAAGGACCACTTAAGAATTTTATGATCTTTATTCTCTCTCCAATCTTAACAATTAGGCCATAGAATCATTAATTCATTAAAATTTAATAGTTTTTTTTTTCTTATTTTTTGTTCTGCTTGGAGAGAAGAATCTCCTAAATCCAGCTCTCAACTCAGGGATGCGACATGTTTTCTGATGTCACTTTTAAGACAAAAATCAAAAGGCAACTGGAGGAGCCTTACCATTTCAGGAGTATTGTCTTCAATACAGAATGCTTTCAGATGCCCCTCCTCGCTTCCCGGGTTGTCAGTCATATGTACTCTCGTCTATTATCTGACTCTTTCTTAATTTTAAAAATTTCATCCCTTATGAAGAAAAGAAACAGTTGTTTAATTTGAAAAGTAAAATGAAAATATGAGTCAGAACAAATTTATGTGATTTTGAAATGAGGAGGGGGAACATTGGAATCCATATTTTTTTCTTGTTTATTTTCAAGAGTAATCACTTCTTCAAGATACTGAAAACCACTCCAGAAAGTGAATAGCTAACGGCATGTCTAATTCATGTACCATAAATATCATATAATTTAAATAAATAATACCATTGCTGAGTGGAAAAACAGGCTTTACATTCCTTAACGGTATATGTCCAACTTCCACTGATGACTAAATATGATATTAGACTATTCTTTTGAGGAGATTTTTGTGCTAAATTGTTTGGTGAAGATTTGTTTTTGTGTTACTTGTAAAGAAATTCAATTAATTAAAATGTTCCATGAATTAATGGGGAAGCTTAGGCTGTAAAGATCCCTTTTTTATTTCTTCAGTATTAGTGTAAAAAACCAAAGGAAGTCCCAAAGACAAGTCTTATTATCAGAACATTCTACATGATTTTGAACACACCAGAGAAAGGATTATTGATGTGGCAACATCAAAGCTTAAACTAGTAGGACATTTTGTACTGGCTAAAGGAGGATGCATTTAGTTTTTCTCTTATAAAAGGAAGGGTTTGACTATTGCTTAATGGATTGTACAAATGCTGTCTTTTGTGCTTTGAGTCTGTTATTGCATCTGCATTTTATGAAAAACTCGTATTTTGGGCTTAACAGATGGACTCATTTGAATTAGGTTTGCTGAAAGAGTCTTTCCAAATTATATTATATAAAAGACTAAAGCAGTAGATTTGCCTCAAAATTTTCTGGAACAATGATTAGACCCAAAGACTCTTAAGGGTGAAAAAATAGTTGTAAAGAACATTCTGAGCCTCCTCAGGTGGGAGGGGCAGGGTCCTTCTAGGAAAGCCATGGTTCTTACCTCGAAACAGGTCCATGAAAAAAGCCCGTTTTGTTCCTGACTGACTGACCCAGATTCCTCAGCTGCAAAGCAAATAGCCTATAAAATTTGCTTTTAATTTTCAAATGAAATGCATTTGAGTCAACATCCCAATTACTTTAAAAACAGAAAGGAGATTCATGTCATTGACTACACATAGTGCACATTTGCTACAAAAATTTCATGGCTTCAGAAAAGAAACTGTTTTAAAGAGAAAAAAAAGACCCTCAGATATTTTTAGTCCTTTAAAAACTATGTGGAAAAGTCACAAGGACCTTAGGGTCCTGGTAACAATCTGTTTTTAAAAGTAGAGGTCAAAACTTCCTAGTTTCTTTCTCCTTTTTAACCAAAGGAATATAATTTTTGTCCTAGTACACAATCTCTGTGAATAAAGACTTGAAAGAAACACGAAGTGATATGCTCAGACAGGAAAAGATCTGGGGGTTGTTGGGTGAATGGGATAGAGAGGCAAGAAAAATTGGGGCCAAATAAATATTTTCTAATATATTTCAAGGTTCAACTTAAAAAGATGTCTAGGAAAAAAATAATTAATCACAATTGGCCATATTTAGTAGACTAATTTTTTTTATTCTATTCTAGGCAAGAGCATAATGGGAACATGAAATAATATGATTTTATTTCTTCCTCTCTTCCTCTCTCCATTCTTCCTCCTATCTGCCCTTCCTTCCCTACTTCCTTCTAATTTTTCTTACATAACTAACTGAAGAAAGGACATCATCAAGAAAGGGCATATAGGTGGACCTATGAAAAGCAAATTGACTTACTGTTATTCTTTGGTGTTAGGAAAGGGGTGCTTAGATTGGAGACCCCTTGGGAAGCTAAGGATGAGACTGGTTGATTACGAATTCTTAAAATTGTTAATATGTTCCTATTTACCATTTTCTAGGGAGGAAGTGAGATAGTGTCTTTTATCAGGTTCTCCAGAGATTCTATGGTTTTAGTGTAAGAATCACTTATATAAAGCAGTTGAAGCAAAAGTGGTAATAGTACTACAATTTTTAAATGATATTTTGATATAACTATCATTTTCTTAATACATATTTTTTCAATAAACTTTAGATTATGATTTTTCATGGAACACTACTGAAAGAGGATATTTTCCTATTTGAAATTTTGTATCTCACTATAATCAGTGCACAAAAATTTGTGGGAGGCACAGGAGGTTAGATTGCAACATCTTTAAGATGTAATCTGAAACCTGCTGCCCCACAGGGAGGATGAAGAAAAAAGGCGGACTGCTCTACATTGGTAGGTAGCAGGCTTAATAAGCAAGGTAATTTATTTAAGAGGCTTGTCTTGGGCGACTGCAAGATGAATAGTTTTCCACACCTGCTGCCAGATCTTTAAGGTTTAAGTGGAAGCTGTAACTGGGTTTGGTCACATATAGAGTCCAAATAGTCTTGATACCACATTTCTATCTCAAGGCTGTATTCTTGGAGCAGCTCCTGGGAGCAGAGAAGGCAAGTGGACTCTACATTCCATGTACAGTGGAGGGAATTAGAAGCTTCCAGTTGTCCTGATCCAGCTCAGAGATCAAATTGGTGGTTGTGTCTCGATGACCTTCCTTAACGCAGAACTTGCATAGTTTCAAATGATCACCTGCAAAGTATGTATTGCCTGCGAAAGGAAAGATAGTAACTACAATGGAGAAACTCAGCAGACACCACCTTAACCACACAACTGAGATTAACTTCACATTTACAGTATTAATCCCTTAATAAGATTCCTTGATAAGGAAATAACATATTTGTGCCAAAAAATGCAGAACCTTATTCTAATCAAGAGGCAAAAATCAGAGAAACCCAAAATGAGAGACAGTCTCCAAAATACCAAGTCAATAATCTTCAAAAGCATCAACATCATGAAAAACATAGAAAGACTGAGGAAATGTTATGGATCAGGGGAGACTGAGCAAGTGTAACAGCTAAAAGCAAGGTGGAGTCTGGTAGGATCCTGAACGGAGACAGGACATTAGTAAAAAAAAAAAAAAAGAAAAGAAAAGAAAAAAAGAAAAGAAAAAGAAAAAAATAAAACTGGTGAAATTTGAACAAAGTCTGTAATGTAGTCAACAGAATTAGACCAGTGTTAATTTCTTAGCTTTGATAATTGTACTATGGTTATGTAAGGTGTTAACAAGAGGAGAAGCTGAGTAAGAAATGGGTATACAGGAAATGTCTGTAAGTCTGACTAAGTATTTTATAAGTCAAAATTTAGTTTAAAATAAAAAGTTAAAAAAAAAAAGAACAGTAGATCCCTGATTATGTCCTCTTAAAATATGGTTTCAGCTCTGCCTGAAGTCTGACAATTTTCTCCTAATGTTGCAGTTAGATTAGACAATAAATTCTCTCTTTTCTTAAAAAGATTTAAGCAAAATCAAATTTTCTTACCTTTGTTTCTCTGGACAAGTTACTTGAGCCCAATAACATATAATTTCCTGAAAATATGCTACTTTGATCTTTCCTCTCTTTTCAATTTTGTTGAGTTTTGAATATGGATTCTCATTTGACAGTGACTCCCTGACTCTACTGCTCTTTATTCTTGATGTTGAGTATAGATCATGTCTTTGTGTCACTTCTAGGCATGTGTCATTTACATTTGGTGCCTGGCTATTTCTTTTTATATCCTCCATAATTATTAGAATCTCAGTTATGACATTTTTGGCATTAAATATAAAGGCATTGCTTTTTTTATTTCTCATCATTTTTGCAGAACTCTTCTTAGTAGTAATACTACATTATTCACTATCAGACATCCAACAGGTAAAGGCTTTCTTGTACTATGTTCTTCCAGTTTTCATTCATTTAAAACACTTAGTAAATAGTATGTGTTAGAAAGCATTTTTCAGCTAAGAATACTACAGGTAAGATCCCTGCTGGATTCTTGCCATTATATCATATTCCATCCCACAGGGAGGTGAAAAGGGGGATTCCAGGATAAGTGGCTTTACATTTTAGAAATCACTTGGAGGCTGCACCCAGTCAGTTCTGCTCCTATTCATGAGACCAAACACAGTCATATGGCCTCACCTCCTTCGTGCACAGGAGGCAGAGAGGTCAATTCTCCTCCTGAGCAGACTTATGGTTCCTAAAACTTATAGTGGTTGGGATTATTATTTTAAGAAAAGAGGAGAAAATGGGGAGCTCTCTACCACAGTGGATTTTAAATGTAGGAGTCATATATTCTGATTTGTATTTGCTTGGTGAACAACAGAATTTAATGGAGGGAAAAGTAGAAATGTGAAGACCAGTTGGAAAGCTACTTGTAGTAGTTTGAGTGGCAGGTGATGGTGTCTACTGGGTGTTGGGAAGGTACATGTTCAACTTTTAATCACATGGATAATGTAAATCATAATAAAAATAAAATGTGAAGTATTTATTATAATCATAATAGCCTCCATGTAATCATTGTTTTCTCCACTAGGAGGTTCATTATATGATTATATATACATAATGATTTTACAAGTAAATAAGATAATTTGCATTGGCCTTTTTGGTTACTAAGCTAATAGTTGTGATTTGCTCTACAACATGACATTAGCTGAGAGATGAGTTAAGAAGTTTCTGTGGCAGTGCAAGTAAGAGATAATAGTGGCTTATATTAGGGTCATATTTGTGTAGATGGAGAAAAAAAGAAAAAAATCAGAATATATTTAGAGAAAGAACCAACAGGATTGGCAGGTAGAGTGGGAGAGGTGATTGAAAGAGAATTAAGAATGGCTCATAGGTTTTAACCTTAATTAATTTGGTGAATGTTGCTGCCATTTGTTGAGCTGGAGAAGGCTGGTGAGGAAATTGGTTGCCAGGGGTAAGCGAGAATCAAGATTTCTATTTTGGTTATGTTACGTTTGAGATCCCCCTCCAAAACCCAAATCGATGTCTAATAGGCAATTAAATATAGCTGCCTGGAGTTTAGGTGTCAGGTCAAGGGAAAGATAATATATAAATTGACTGGAAGTTCACACTACAAAGCTGCTCTTGGGAAGTTTGAACAATGAGATAAGTCAAACCCAGGAGAAAAATAAAAATTTCCAAGGGATCTATCCAGCAGAGATAAGAATGATGAAAAGTCTGAGAGTGAGTGGACTAGATTATCTTCTTAACTAAAGAACTTACCCCTACTAGCATTTTCAGATGGAGAGGTGCTTATTCTCCACAAAACACTTAGTTTTTTAATGGTAATTCTAAATAGTTAAGTGGATATTGGTAAAGTGAATAACAATGTCCTAGATTTCCTTCTTTTTAGAAAGAACTTCAAAGAATTCACAGTTCATAAGCCTCCGACTTCTATCTTTGTGTAGTTTCCATTCTTCTTTTGGCCTATGTGTGTTTCTTCTTAACTCCCAGACAGTCTCATTGAGACCATGTAAACATTCAAAGTCAGCTGATAATTTCATTGAAATAGGTTTAGTAGAACTTTATAAACATGTCATAATGGTCAGAGGCTTCTCTTGTGTCTCCCTTGAACCTGAGACTAAGTCCAAAGACTTTAAAGAAATACTCTGAGGTCTTTGGGCTCTCATCAGGTATTGACAGGACTCCAGTCAGTCAACACCCAGGAGTGGAACTGGAGATGATGAAGTGCTACTTTATAGTTCTTGCCACTTTGAACTTTTTAATTGGTCTCCTATAGTCAATTCTTCTGTCTCTTTCGCCTCCCACCTCTTTTCTATCCACTTATATCACTTTTTAACAGTTCATCACAAAGCAAAAGTATGAATTGGATGGCCTCTCTCTCATTTTTTAATACTCTTAACTAAAAGTGTGTCTGTGACTATAATCACTTCCAGAAAGGACTTGCATTGGGTGCCAGTAAGTTGACTCTTACTTCCAACTATGTGCGTGTGCAGGGGCATGGGTGGAGAAGAGTCAGGTTTTTTTTTTTTTTTTTTCCCTACTGTCAAAACAGTGCTGTTGCTTGTGTTCTTGGTCTTTATTTTGGGGCATCAAACCTTCTGTATGATGAAACATTTTAATATGGCCAGAAGCCAATATATCTTTTAACATGGGTTCTCTCTCTCACTTGCCTCTTTAGTTCCAAGTCATTTATTTACAAATCAAAACAGAAAAGCACATTTATCATTCACTCATTCATTAGCTATTCGGTTATTCATCATTTGTTCAGTGAGTGCTTATGTCTGCTCTGCACTGTGCTGAGATTTGTAAGAAGTTTAAGAGATGGTTTTATTGTCATTGTTTCAGTAGTGTTTATGGTTTTTTTAAGGTGGCCTAACTTGCAAGTATTAACAATCTAAAATGTAATTCTAAGGCAGTATTTGATTAGATTTGTGATGGGGTTGGCTAGGCTTAAGCTACAAATACTCAGAAAATTCAGAATAAGAGAAACACTGTGGTGGGAATGGGGTTAGTCACTCATAGCTTTTCAGAAGAGATAGTCTTGAAGTGGCCTGGAAGGAAGCTTAGGGATTGGGCAGGTTATCCAGTGTGTAGACCACAAACCTTCATGACATCCCAGTTTCTATTTACTATGTGAGTAAAAAGGGCTCTGCAAGAGTTATAGATGATAGTCTTGGTTCTAATTCTTACTATTATGTTAAAAGTTATTAATTTCTTCAGTATGTTTTGTTTATTATATTCAAGCCCCCCCCCCACACACACACCCATACAAAACATCATAATAGCATGGTCTATTTTCACCCCATCTTAGTATTCCCCTTGGCAAGTGACATAGTAATATGCATGTAGAAGACACTCATTAAGTTGTCAGGAGAGAGGTGTGACATAGGGTTGAGGAGCACGAATTTTGGAGCCAGGATACAAGGGTTCAAATTCAAGTGGCACTCACTTCTTAGTAGTGTGACTGGACAAATTACTTAAACCTTCTGTGTGTCAGTTTTCTCATCTTAACCTGGGGATAATAACACTATCTGCTTCATAGCATTGCTGTGAGGCTTAAATAAACTAATATACACAAAATTCTTAGAATCACCATCATCATCATCATCACCACCACCATTACCACCTTCATCATCACTACATCAATTGTCATAATTAAATGTATGTGGGAAAAATGGAACCATAAAAACCATTTTAAAAAGAAAAGATGAATGAATAGGTCAAGTAAGGTAGGATTAACAGAGGAAATATTTTAAGTAATTAGCTGAGTAATTTAGTTGATGGAGGTAATGAGCAATCCTTGGATGAGGTAGCTTCGGCCTCAGCTATAGGGGTCAAATCATTCAGAGTTTGGCTTGGTCTAGTGATGGTAGAGGAGGAAGAGCTATAGTTAAATATGGTGAAGAAGGCAGATAACCAACTATGAAATAACTTTACATACTTGGTGTAGTGAAGGCTCTTATAGCAAAAGAAACATTTGTAACCCCATTTATTCAGCAAACATTAATTACTATTTTCTCTTAGGTAGGGCTATCAAATTAAATAACTTAGTTGTTGTATCTGCCCTCATGCAATTTAAGGTTTTATGGGTAGCTAAATTTTAAACAACTTAAGTAAAGCATGGTGAATGAGAAGACGGAGAAGCACAGAAGGCTGGGAGGCATCTCCCAGTCTGTTTTTGTTCCCTGCCCACTCCATATGCTGCATTTGGGAGCCTTCAGAATCTGGCTCAAAGCCTACCTTCCACCAGAAATTGTTGCTTACAGCTTCATTAATTTTCTTTTCTTAATTCTATTACTTTAAAAACAAGCACTGATATTCTAAGTTTTAATATTCTGAATTTACACAGCTTTCACTCAAAAAGATAAGAAACAGTGTTCTGGAATGCTATGTCTGGTCTTATTTCCCATGTGATTTTCTGAAAATCCTTCTGGAATTAGGAGCTGATCTCTTCAAAAAGACTCATTTACATCTTCTCCCAGAGATTTTTTGAAGGCGTCTTGTTGGAGTCAGCATTCACTCATCACTTTTCACCTCATTTTTAGTAGAGTCTTTCCTATACCTCTGCTCTTTCATTAATTCATGTTATATTCCCTTTGTATGGGAGAGCCAGGTCCATGAGGAAATTTGGGAAGTAGATATCCTGGCATCTTAAAGAAGTAGCCATTTCTGGGTCTCATTTGCAGTGCATTTTTTTTTTGTGATGAGTGCACAGCAAAAAATGTAGGATACATGTTTGTTGAACTACTACAAATATTACTTCTTTCAGGAGCAAAAGAAATAAAACTCCAGCTCTTACTACAAAAAGGAATTAATAATCTTAGTGAACATTGTTAATAAAATTGAAGCCTTAAATGACAGTTTCTTTATCTCCCTAAACTTGATATGGTATGAGATAAGAGTCACGGAACAGTAAATCCAAATTAACAATTGTAAACCTTCGAATTTCATGCTGAAAGTGGTTGGTTACAAGAGACTAATTTTTACAACATGGTGAGACAGGCAATTATCTATTGTCTCTAATACTAAGACTAATCTTTGTACTGACTCATTTTAGACCCTTTCTTTCTCTGGAGAATGACATCTGCACAAAATGCAAGGTCCAAGATAGCGATGGTCTGTTGAACATGTGCAGAACAGATGTTTGAAGAAAGCATCTGCCCATTCAATTGTTATATTACTCATTTCCGCCACCTTGCTGCCCATGCAAACGTAAGGCTGTATAAAGCCAGGCTTTAGTTCATTCCCCATTATGATTCATGGAAGCCACTTGTCATGGCTGCCTGTGGAGGGGTCTAGGGGCCAGTGCCCTTAGACAGTCGATGTTGCCTAAATTCCTGGCAGAGTGCTTTTAGGGAGTAAGAAAAAAGTAAGATGATGTCATTCAGGTAACGTCCAATTTAGATTTCAGTCTCCCTCAGGTAGTTAGTTGCTTGGGAGCTCTCTGGGGATGGACTGCATTCAAACTTCTGGAAAATTCAGTCTACATTCTCTTCCAGCCTGGTGTTGGAAAGTCTTGTCCTGGACAGCTATCTAGGCAATAAAGAGAAGCTGAGGAGTAAGAAAAGAAAATAATGGAGATAAAAGGGCCCTTAATAACCTCAAATGTTACTCTCTCTGTCATCTTCATGTTGTAAACAGTGGCCAAAATTTGCAGTTTGAATTGTCTTAATCCCTCAGTGAGGTAAATCGTAAATGTTTGTGTATAGATATTTCTTAACCTCCCTCTTATGCCGTAGATCCAGAAAAGAAAACACAACAAAAAACCTCGCTACTATAGAAAGTGAGGTTTCAGTTCTTTAGTTGACTGAGTCTTGGAATAAGTCATATTCATTAATGCATTCTTGTATTAAGTAGGCCTAATAATATCAGGATTAAAGCCAGGTGAGTTGAGAAGGTCACACTGAGAATATGTGGTCTTTACCATAGCATTTTCCTGTTTTCATTTAATTGAATTTTAAGTGGGCTTTAGTGAATGAGTAAAACCTCTGTAACTATTTCTGCCACTTGGTTTTAATTAGTGACTGGAAATAAAAAGTCCCAGTTTAATTTAGCAATGAAAGGGTTATTTCAAAGGTTGAGAAAAAAATGAAAAAATATACCATGTTAACATTTTATTTTTTGGGGGCTAATTTTCTGTCATTTCTTTGACATATGTTTTGTTCCATACACTGTGCCGGGGACATCGCATCCCTGACCTTCTGACGCTTACATAGTATAAGTTCATTTTATTGTTTAGACTCAAGTAAGAAATCTTTTAGCAAAGAAAACTTTCAAAAAAAGTACTGACGCTAATAGTAAAAACAAATATAAAAGTATATTATATTTAGCATACTTTATCTATGATATGCATTTCTACAAACGACCATTTTTATGGCCAAAATAATTTTCCACTCTCATTGAAAATATTGGTTACTATACAGATTCTGTTAGATAATACTCAATGTAAGAAATACCAAACTCTTTAGTTATCAAAACAGATAATTGTTGTGTAAAGTGGAATGTAACAAAATAACACTTGTGACTTTTTAGTTATGTGTTCAGGAAAACACAAAGATAGCAAGGATTCTGAGTACGGCTTTGCAGCAAACTCATAGGTAAATGAGCAAAAAGAACCAACATTTTGGCCTATATGATTGCTCTGTACTTATATTTCCCTTTGCCCTGCATTCTTTCCTTTTATCTGGAAGACGCTAGTGTGGAATAAATAACATGCTGAAGTGGCTTTGCTTTATATGGTCTCCTAAGGCTATGACTATTTTACAGAGATTCGTTCCACTGGAAGTCCCAGGTTTCCTGTTTTTATTATTCACACTTCACATGGTGGCTTAGACTAAATTGGCCATTTCAGAGTTTGGAGAGGAGTCTATTTAACACAGTCAATTACACTGCTACTTCCATCCCCATCTTTCACCACCCAGGTGCTGGGGCTGATCACTAACACCAAAGAAAAACACATCAGTGCCTCGCTTCCGACCTATATTTGAAGTTAGCTCCTCTTTAAAGTGTTACTTCTCTGGTGTTTATTTGGCCTATTGGGTAGATATCAGGAAACAGATAACTTGGAAGGAGAGATGACAAATTGTAATGTAATTTCTCTTTCATCAAGATCAGCTCCTTCACATGTTAAATGGTCCAGCCTCAGACCAACGGTTCCGAAGGCTCTGTGACTAGCTGACATTACCTAGTGAACCTATCACAGAGAAAGTGAACATTTCTTCATGTAACCATACCATGATGAAGTCCCTGGTGAGCTCTTGTAAATAGAATTTCTCTTCTAGAAAACTGTTGTCATATTCAGCAAAAAGTACAACATTATTTACTCCACATGCCTGGTTATTTAGATAGTCAACAGCAGGAAAAATGGTAATATATACACAGAGGTTTGGAATAACTGGTTATGAGGTAGACAGGAGACAATCCAGCACAGAATAGCAAGAAGGAAAAAGAGGGAAGGTGAGGCTTGGAAATCGTTGGGAGAAACCACAGTGTAAGCTGGGCAGTGGATGCGAAGCGAAGGTGTCCCGGTGTCCAGTCTTTGTGCTCCATGGCCAGAGGCATAGACTAGATTAATTGTCCAGAGCTGCAGCTCATGGCTGCTCATCCCTCTTCCAGCAGACAAGAACTGTCCTGGCCTTAAAACTTCTTGAAACGATTACTGTGGTTGCTTTGTTTTTGCAAATTTGACAATGTGTCATTAACTTATTAAGTCGGTAGATGGAGAAGAAT
Source organism: Rousettus aegyptiacus (assembly GCF_014176215.1). Taxonomy (NCBI): domain Eukaryota; kingdom Metazoa; phylum Chordata; class Mammalia; order Chiroptera; family Pteropodidae; genus Rousettus; species Rousettus aegyptiacus. Next base: position 26,618,190 of record NW_023416285.1, read on the forward strand.
TTGGAAAACAAAACTGAAAGCAGTTTAGGCACTGTCAATGCAGATCTTCCAGTCTCTAGGCTTTTCAGGAACTCCAAGGGTAGTATGAGCATGTTAAGCTGACTGCAGACTTAGGCACTGAGGTTATAATGTGGGAGGCATTCTTGTCCTCATTTTTAAGCAACAGAAGAGAACTGCTTTTATAATAGACAACATTCTTAAATCCAGGAGGACTTGTCCTGTTAGCCCTGTCTCTTACTTACTATGATGACTAAATATTTGTAATTCTACAAAGCTTTAGGCATTTTCCATCACCTCCTTGTTTTCTCTGACTGCTTCCTCTTTCTGGTCATGATAAGGTACCAGAGAGCCTCACACAGAAATGAGTAAAGAGAATCCTAACTGTGCTCATATTTTGGAAGAGGATGTGATCCATCTGAATACATTTTTTTTTTTTTGAGTTGGCTTTCCGAGTCCTCTTTTGACTCATAGCCAAAAAATAATTTTTAGCTAAATTTACAAGTTTGCCCTGTGCACTTAAATGGTTTATTGGTGTGTGGGTGGGAGTGTGTGTACAAGCGTGTGAGCATAGATGAGGGTTTTGTTCTTGTAATTTATAATAGCTCTCTAGTACAGTCATTTTATAGAAGTTCTGCGGAAATGTAAATGTATGCCATTAATTGTGATAAACACAGCTGTTAATCATTAATGTTTTTGTATCTGAAAAAAAAATCTGAGAACTGTCACAGATTCTAATGATTTTATACTATGCTTAGCAGGATTCTGCGGTGACTGCAACACATTTTGGTCTCCTCCATCTATTGTTTGCTATGTGCCAATCATAGAAGAAGAAATCCTTAAAATTATCCACAGGTGCCTCTAATGGTAGGAAAACAACACAAATATCCATACATGAGGAAATGAATGGGGAGGAAAATGTGCTATTTAGTTCATCCCCTTAGTAACAAAATAGTAAGCTGAAAAACAGTCAACGTTTCTCTGTGAGTATCATCTAGATTGTGAATGTGTCCATGGTTTAAATTTTTTCAAATGTGCTTTTGTGAAACTAAGCATCCTTCCATCTCCTTAGGTCTATCTGCATTAGGGGGCATATGTGGCCATGACTGGGTAGTGGAAGGTGAGCATAGCCTCGAACTTTCCTCATCTATATTTCTTTCCTCTGGAGTGCAGGACTAGGGCAAACCACCAGAAATCCCAAGCTTTTATGAAATGTGACTGGTTAGCAGGTGAGGTAGAGGAGAAGAAAACAGACTCAGTGCTCCTCTGAAGTATAACAGGACAGAGATGGAGTGCAGAGCCCTGGAGAATGAATAGAGACATATAAATAGAAGAAAATATACCCACGTGTTTCTGAGCTTTGTTGCTTAAGCCACAGGCAAGAAAGCCGTGATTTCAAATTTCCATTTTTAGCTCTTGGGTATCCTTAGTCAACTCTTCTGATGGCCTTGTGCATTAGTTATTTATAATCATTTATTGGATATTTATTTATTGAGAAATGTCTGAGTAGCCTGTTAGGTTGTTTCTTACTCTCTGTTATGGAAATAACACTTTCTACTTTGGGAACATTTGGATTGGGTAGATCGGTGGCAAGTAGAAAAACTGGAAAATATGGACAAATTAAAATTGTGTCATTATAATAACACTTTTTAATTTTTGGTATCTACTGTATCAATTCTTAAAATATAAAATGTCTAAGAATGCTTTTTCTAGTGTCTATATTTGTCATATACACACACACATATACATTATACACACATGTATGTACACATACATATATACACACACATACATACACATTATATACACACATACATACACACACACACATATACACACATACACACATATATGCGGTGTCTAGTGTCTATATATTGCTTTATTTTAAAACAGTTTGGGCCAATAACATCTATGGTATGTACCAGTGCATTCATATTGGTAGTAAAAATATTTAAATAATTACAAATAGCTGCTGCTCCAACTCCAAGAGTGGCTCCTTGATTTAGCCATTGAATTAACAATTAGCAAAGCCTTCCAGAGGCCCTGTTATATTAGGGAACTCAGTTTTCTTGGTTGGTGTCTGGGCCATATCTATTGCTAAATATTTTGAATATCACACTTGAAAGAAGTAGGAATGCACACACACTCACACACACACACACACACACACACACACACACATTCCTGAAGTTTTGAGAGCTTTTCTTTAAAACTTACTATATATTTTTATAACTAATAATTCTCATCCTAATCTTTAATGTCATTTTACTAGTCTTCTACCTTAAGTTAAACATTTCTTCACAAAGCACCCCCACATATTCGAGTAGCAGGTATTTATGCATTCTTCATACACTGTTTCGGAGAATTTTTAAGCTCATATTGGTGAAGAGCTTGCAGATGTAGAAATTATCAGAATGTCTTCCTGTATTTTCTGACTATTTGGTCTCTTGGTATGTACACGAAATCATTAATGGTTAAACTAAACAAACAGTGCTTCTATACCTCAAATGTTTCAAGTAACATATTTTCTGCCATTGATGTTTTCCACTTTTTTCCCGTGGGGATTATATGAAAACATTTCATATAAAGCCTTACTAAAGTAATATTCAGGATCAATTACTTTATATTGATCTTGATTAATCCACATAAAACATGGTTTGTGAATAAGACAGCATCATATCTTGATCTAATAATCATGGACTTTGGCAAACTAAAATTGTTTATGTAGATTTATTCCTATAAAGCTCACATCTAGATTACTAACTAGAAATTATTAATGGATTTCGAAACTATTAGCAGTGGTTAGGTTTGCAAGAGTCAGATCGAACAGATCTGGGTTCAAATCTCAGCTTCCCATGGCATTCACCAAGCTACTTAATTTTTCTAAGCCTCAGTTTTTTCATTCACACAGTGGCAATTGCAAGAGTAATTATTTCACATGATTGTTATAAGTATTAAAAAAAAGTGGTGCATGAAAAGCGATTAGTACACTGCCTGACATAATACATATTAATTATTGTTATATTTTATTTCCCTGCACATTATGTGGTAAGCATTTTCACCTGGTATTTTCTTTAGGTGTTTTCTACTATAAAGTTCAAGAAATACTAAGTTTGAGTCAACAGCACTTCTGAAATCCCTTTTGCCCAAACTTTTGGAAAATTTCTTTAAGAAAGTTTTTTGCAGGAGAAGACTGCAAAAAAAAAAAAAATTATCTTTCTAGGAATGTAGTACTTTCAAAACAGAAGATGAAGTTCCATTCTTGTACCTAACCCCAGTCTCCTGGGGCAGAACAGAGCCTGTGACTTTTCAGCCCTAAAACACACCAAACTTATATAAGCACTGTCTGTGACTTATGCTAAGGAAGACGAGAGAGTATCTGCAAGTCAGTATGGATTGTGATCCTGAAATGAATTGGACCAATCTTGAGACTGTTCTTCAGGTCTTAATATGTCTTTAAAGCCTAGAAACAGGAAGAGATAGAACTATGGGGAGCAAAGAGAAAGTCAAGTGCATAAAGCCCAGTGGAATGGGGCTAGAATCCAGGCCGTCTTCCAGAGAACAATTCAAACTTAACATTTCTCAAGTGAAGAGAATTTTGAATATAGTAGCAAGTTTTCCAAGTCCCTCTATGCTTTTTTTTTTTCTGCTCTATTATATTTATCACCATTGGATTCATTTCTTATTCCACATCACAAAGAGTTTTGTATCTGAACTCTTACACCATCTGTTTATAATACTTCAGTGATAAAAATACTATATTTTATATTAAAGCTCTTTTTGTTTTCTTAGGCTGTAACTTCCTCGAGGACAGGTATTATCCCTGATACATTTTTGTTTTTAGCACAGAGTCTAGATTATGCCTTCTAACATTGAAGCTGTGGATAAATGTGTTACACTGACATGAGTTGGAAATAATATCAATGAGTTCTTTGAATTCAGCAAATGTCTGGAGCACATGGTGCACTGTCTGGTACAGAGTAAACATTCATCTTCATAGTAGCTTCTCTGATGGGCTTTACTATAGGATCATACAGGTGAATCCAGGTATTCAGGTACAAAATTATATATGAAAAGGAGAGTTTGTACCATAAATACATTTTTAATTAGGATATAAAATCTATCACCCTAGGTGATTTATATTATTAAGAAGGATCCTACAAATCTCATTCCTGTAAAATTGTCAACGAGTTGTATTAATAAAATTATAATGACTTAAACCCAAATTATTATTTCAAACTATAATAATTTGAAATATGACATTTCCAAAAAATATTTTAAAATAGTGCAAATGATTCCAAAATTCTGAAAAAGAAGATATCAAACTGCTAGTGCATAGAGACTGGAAAATGTCTGGATGCTTGTAGTTTCAGAGGCATCAGCACCAAAGATGGTAAAAGAACCAGCATCTCAGATAAAGCGAGCAAAGGAAATGACAGCTGTCTGAGTAATTCTCATTATGAGGGGTCTTCTCATCTAATCACTTGCCTTCTACTTTACTTCGTCATCCCTAATATGGTTTCCAAGAGAGCTCTCTGTTATGGTATTTGGTCTGACTCATAGTCTACACCCATGGACAGCTCCCACCAGAGTTTTTCAGCTCTGTGTACCCCTTGAGGAATCTCTCAGAACTGCTTTGCCTTGGCTCTGTCATAGAACAACGCTCCTCTGGAAAAGTGCTGGCTGGATCTTGTTATCACCTAAGTCCCTTTCATATTATGAAAGCCTAGATCCCTCTTTCAGAGAAGCATTCAACACACTGTAGTTGAAACAAAGTAAAATTCATCTGTAACTAAAGTGTATAAGAAATTGTTCTTCTTCTGTGGCATCCTGGAAAGCATTGGTAGCTTTGGTTATTGTGTGTTTGAAAATCGTTTGTCAGACAGAGGGTTCTTGATAAAGAGAATAAGAGTGCTTTGCAGTATAAACAAATTTGTTTAGTGTTGCATAATGATGCAAGGCTTTGGAAGAGAGAAAACCTGGGTTCCAGTAGGCAATAGATGCTGTTAGTGCCTTGCCCCATAGGCCCTGGGCCTGCCTGAATTCACCTGCAGCAATAATGAGCATGCTAACTGCTTCTCACCTCCTATTCTCTGTGACTCACCTGAGGACTTTCACTGGAGCCCACGGGGATGGGAGAGGGTGGATGGATGCCTAGCTCTCCAATTCTAAGGGTGTATAGTCAGGGGCACGTTCCACATAGTTTCTCAGAGGGTCCCCAGCAAGACTGAACCCCGGTTGCCCATAGAGATAACCCTTTTACTAACACGACCTATCTGATTTTTTCTTTCCCTATCTCATTTTCCCTATTCTTTCTCTCTTGTTTCCGAAGATTACTTCCCAAAGAAATTCCCTCAAGTCTGTCTTGGGTCCGATTTGAGGAGAACCCATGTAAGACATGAGAATTTCCCTATTTATTACACCATAGAACTAAAAGTGACAAACATATTTCTTAGGTAATTTAAAGCTTTTTTTTTTTTTTTTTTTTTTTTTTGGTATGTATGGCAGATATTTACTTGTTTGTGTATTCTTAAGTTCTTGCAATTCTTTGTGGCACAATTTTAAAATAAAGACTAGATGATATTAAGGCTCTTGAAAAATTTTAAAAAGTCTGGGATTCTAACTGTGGATGAAAGTCCCTGAGGAGCTCTCTACCTCTGAAAAATCTCTGGGTTGCTTCCAAACTCCAAACCCATTCAGATTCAGTTTAGAATCTTTCATCTCGTACCAATCATTTCCCTGTCACCAAATGGTTATCTGCTTATGTGCACAAATATGCATGTGTATTATCATATTCTAAAGACTATATCAGAAATATAATTTCCTGGCTCATGGCATAGCAGTTTCTGAGGAATTTTAGTACAAAGACTATAAATTCTGATGATATGTTGGATGAATATGGGGGCAAAAAAAAGTAATCCTCATTAATTTTATTTACTTCATTGTAAGAATTTTCAGGCTTTTAAAAAACCTGCTATTTCATTAAAAGGACACATTCAATAATATTTTGCAGATTTAATGCAGATGAAATAAATATTTCAGGGAGTCTATGTGCTGTATAATATATATTTTTGCTCTGAAATCTTAACTCTTGGCCATTTATATATTTCTCAAAAGTTGTTTTCCTTTCTGCACCAAGGTATTTAAAGAAGAGTTTCAAAAAAAGATGCTGTTTTTCTTAGAAGTATCCACATGGCTTCTTATTTTCTCCTTTCCCACACTTTCTGCCTAAGCTGGGATCCAGACTTTGATCAGCCTGTCTTCCTTTATTATTTTCCTTAAACAACCTCAGGACATCTCACTGTCCTTGCAGGTAAACCACTGAACCCGCAGCGGCCTGTTTCCCCTGTGCCTGGGCCCGGCACACCTCTCACCTCGCTGGTCTTTCTAGGGACACTTTCTCTTCATCTTTTAAACCTACATTTTTACTTAATCTGTAGAAATACACAGGGGAAAAGTACTTTCTTGAATTTTTATTTTCTCGAGGAAATAGCTATTATCTCATCTCCAGTGTTCATCGAATCTTTGCCATTGTCACATGGTTTTCCTTTTTTTTCCTTCTTTCTCGAAGATGAATTAAACAGAGGATCTAATTTGAAGGACTCAATTTAAAGAAGAGAGAGAATAACATCCATTCCCTTTTCTAACAAATATTCCTACCCAGATAACATGCATAGAAGTTCTGGTAGGAAGGATTATTTCTCTCAAATATGATTCCTATAATGTTAGTAAGGCATTCATGAAGTGAAAGTCAGTTAGAAAATAAAAAAAATTACATACCCATCTGAACCCAGCCATGGCATCCCAGATTTCCAGGGGCATGGATGGTTGTGAGTTCCTTTTCCAAATGCTTTGTTTACTCCACAATTTTCTATAGCATTTCAAAGCTTGAAATAGAGGACAGCATTATGTCAATACTTAACATTTTGGAGAATCCATTCTTCCCTCTCCTTGGCAGAGTTTTTCTTGAGCCCTTCAGCTGTGCATGTTGTCCTTTCATTTTTAAATTTCTGTGCTCCATCTTTTCTTTTACAAGAGGTGTACCCTACCTTATGACTTCATGGAGATGTATCCGTTACCCAAACCACCCATGCTGCTGAGTGTGGGTGTCTTATCTCCTATATCTAACTGTCAGTTCCTTCAAGGCAGGCTGGTCTCCCAGGGCTAAGCAGCATGCTGGATATGTGATAGCTCCTTAATATATGCTGGCTGAATAAATGGCTAAATTACTGGAATGTATGTCTTTTGGATGAGTCTTCATTAAGAGCTTTCTGAATGGCTTAAGATTTCATGATTTGGCTTTTTTTTTTTTTTTTTTTTACCCAGAAGCTTTGACCAGCTCTCTTATTTCCAGTTCCACGTATGAATTATGGATCTGAAATTTCTTTCCTACCGTGTTTGGCTTTGATGTCATCCCAGGCTTTGAGCTTGCTGTCTTTCTTTGTCAGATTCTAGTACTTTATCTCATTCTTGGCCTGGCTCTTCCATATCAGACACTGATGTGAAAATAAAATTATTTTCATTTGCATTTTTCTGTCATGTGCAGCTCCATGTTTGTCTGTGCTCATATCAAGTGTCAGCCCACACCCTGTGGAGATGGCCAAAGGTTCTGTGATAGAGGCCAGGGTGTGGTATACTTACCACAGACTGGTTTGGGGGCATTCCAGTGAGAGAAACACTTTTTTCTCTCCTGTTTTGTTTCCAACATCTTTCAGCAAATTAAGTCAGTATGTCTCTATATTGTGTTTTATATTATTTCTGGGCAGCAATCAATATTGATGTGTTATTCTCTTTCGTACCAGTGTTCCGAACAGTTGGCCAACATGTAGCCATAGGTACAGCTGTCGACAAGTTTCATGTGTGTTTTCTCATTTTACTTCTTCATATTTTCCCCTTTTGTGGAAGTTTTCTTGCCAAATTTCTTTCTAAGTTGTTTTCGTTCTTTATTCTTTTATTATGATACCTACCAAAAGATATTGCGAGGTCAAGATTTTAGAATGGCGGGTAGTCCCCACAGGCCTCCTGAAAGTCACATGTCGTTATCCTCTACTTTAGGGCACTAGGAATAATGAGGCAGCCCCAGAAAAATTTTTATGTTTGTTCTCTTCTTATTTCACTAATCAGTTCAGTTTGCCTCTACTGATGACAATAAGTTTGGACAGGACCTATCCCTTTTTATTAGCGATGTTTTTAGATGGTGGCAGATGACAACAATAAAAACAATTATTTGCTGCACTGTGCAAAGAAGTATTTGCTAATTTCGTGCCAGACAATGTTCTATGTGTTTTACGCACATCTTTTATTCAATCTCTACAGTAATCATATGGGTTAAGTATTATTCGCCCAATTTCTCTAGAGGCCTCTGATTGTTCTTTTATGCTTGCTTATCTGGTATTTTTTTGCTCATTCCTGGCACATGCTAGTGTAATATATAACATAAAATAATAATGTCACATGTGCAATATGTAATTTTCTGGACCTTAATACTAGGATGACTTTCTCCTCATGTTTAAAACATGGTGTTTATTATATGCCATATCAATAGACGAAGATCAAGAGGGGATCATAACTATTAATATTATTTCTTTTTCCTATTCAGTGGTTTTGATGCTGCCTACATATCTAAGAGCAAAGAGAAGAGGAGATACATGGCATGTGGAACTGTTTCTTTTCTCTTTCCATTTTTTAGGATGCCATCCTCCTGTATCTTCTCTTTACCCTGTTTCTTCTCCCTCCTCTCCCAGTCCGAACCTCCGAACTCACATTTGTCAACCCCTTCTGCAAATACTGTACTTGGGAAGTAGATTCTCCTCAATATGTTTTTATACATATGACTTATTGTGTATTCTCTTGTCCAGTTGATGAAGAATCTGAAGAACAGAGCAGTAAATGACTTACCAAGCTCATAGAAATATGCCGGAGAAATAAATGAGCCGTAGGGTTTATCCTCCTTGAGATACCACTCAAATCTCTCTGTGGAATCTTCTCTGAGTTCTCTTCCTCTTTCCCTGAAGGCAGAGTCATTCCCTCCAGCCTCCGTTATCTCATGTCACCTTATATATCCCTCAGCACAGCATTTATCTCAGGAGATTGTGACTGGAAGTTTATTTCTTTATGGCAAACACTGTGCCATTTATCCATATACATCCTGGGTCTAGGGCAGCATTTGGCATGTCGTAAACGCTAGACAGGGGTTTGTTCTGGGAGTGACGGCATCTATGCTGTACAGTTGGCTGCCATTTATGTGCTTGTTCCCTGAGGGGCTCCTTCGTGTGGATCCTGTTGTTTAGTGGGTGCTGATGTAGGAGGGTCATCCTATTGACTCAGAAAAACATATGAGGCAATGTGAATTTCAACCACAGAAGTTTCATTATAAAAATTCTATGTTCAAGTTAAAACCCCTGTGTTAAAAACAGATCTAATCCACTCGTGTTATGGAATCTCCTTTGTAAAATCTATGAAATGAGTTTAAACATAGAGGTCAAATTCCAAAATAAAAGTTTCATATTATGGTCATGTTTTTCTCAAGACAGTGAAGATTTTTTATATTCACATGCAAACACAAACAGACACTCACACTCACATATGTCTTTGGTGCTTGAGGTCATTTATGTAGTTATATATGCTCTCAATTTACATATGAAACATTACCAAATTGTTTATATCCGTGAATTGCCATCGTAATTTCGACGTGACCTGTGGAAAATTTCCCCATGTAGGCAGGCACAGGAAGAGAAGCACCTCTATCGCAGATTTTAACTCACAGGCAGAAGTAAGTTATTAAAGGAATCAGGAGAGAATAAAAAGAGAAAGAACCATACTTCTGGTAGAAGAAAGGAAACGTTGATTTAATCAATTGATTTACTTTTAAGTAAGAAGACAGATGTTTTCTGTTAGGTCCCTAGTGAAAATTCAGTAGGCGCCAGTGATACTTTAGGGCCAGTGGCTTCTGATAAAATTTGAAATGAAAGTCTGGGCTTTTCTTGCTAAATGGGCTTTTGCACAGCAGGCCGGTCACCGTGGTGCGATTCTTCTCTCAAACAGAAGTTAGCCCCCTTTTCCTGGTGCAGCCATGCTCTCTCTTTCACTGCTCATTCAGTGTTGTTCTTTATCCCATAGAGCAGGGAGGTAGCGTTATATTTTTATGCTGTTGTGTTTTTTGAAAATGTTAATTGTAAAGAATTTAGTTCTCCACCTATAAAGAGCTATGTGAATTCTGTATTTTCTGGCCCAGTGGTATCTTCTGATCTTACCTGGGTTATAGCCTCCTCTTTGAGCAGTTGAGTTTATAGAGGGGTCGAAGTGTTCGTTTCCTTGATGTTGTCCTCATATTCTGCCCCCAGCCTCTCTATGGAAACATTAACCAGAACCCCTCACTCACTAAATCTTCAAAGGGTTCCCCCAAAGGGTTCAGAGATTCTATGTTTCCCCAAATGCCAGCTTTTCTTTTTTAGGTTTTAAAAATCGCTTGCAGTAAAATGAGCATTTTCCTTTTCATAAGCATTCCAATTATGTTAATAGTCTTAGATTTCTGTACTAAACACAATTTATTATTAAGATTTTATGTAATGTATCATCTACTTTGCCATTCTTTCTGCCCAGACAGCCACCATCTCGCTGACCATTTGACAAAGAACTCTGCTGGACTGTAAACTGTTTATGATCAGAAAATGCCCTATGCCATTTTAGGTCCCTTTGCAGAACATGGTTCCTGATACATAGTAGGGGTACAGTAAATGTTGGCTTGAATGAAGCCAGATATCTCCCTTATAATCACTTTTTGGAACCCATGTGTAAACAGGTGATCTCAGACCATGGTATAAAGTCCCTACTGAAGAAATCAAGATAGCTAAAAGACCAAAAGAAATTTATTCCTTGCTCATATTTTCCATAATGAATTCTCCCCTTCTCACCTATATATTTTGTATTATCTGATAATCTTGGTCTATATGTCCATTTGCTTGCAATCAATCTGTATTAACACAAAAGAGTGAAAATATCTAGGACTATACAGTGACTATTTTGTAGAATAAACTAGTCTTGAAAACTGATATCATGACATTAGCAGGCTAAAAAAAACCCAACACTTTATAACCTAGTAATTTCCATTTTACAGAAGACAGAATGAGTGACCATTTTCTGATACTGTCCCAGTATTGACTAGCACCTATTCAGAACACTGTCTCATTGCTTAACTAAATTAAATGCAGGGGATAATAATAATAATAATAATAATAAAGTCTTAAGAGACATGGAAACTCTGGCATGATTCATTTCGCAGTGCAGCTGTACTGGGTCTGTTCTGATTTTCACCCCTCAGTGTCATCCTTTATCCTGTCCCCAAAACTAAAACATCTGCAATACGAGCAGGAGTGTGTTTCCAGGGCAGGAGCCTAAGGAATGTTTATTTGAATGGAGCTGACTTCTTAGCCTCCCCGAGGGGCAGAGGTGTTGATAGTTTCCATCAGTAATGACCTCATAGGAAAGTCCCGTGCATCTCAGAAGCCACCACCACAGCTGGCACTGATTGAGAGAGAAGCCGGAGCTTTAGTTTAGGTGGCCATTGAGACAGAGCTACCCCGTCTCCTGTCTGGGTAATCTGTGAGCCCCATTCTGGAAGCAGATTGGAGAAAAGCATGGAAGAAAACTCTTTCAAAACCACATCTGACCTCTAGAAAGAGAAAGCATCTGATACCCCAGCATTAAAATATTTAATATACATCATTTAAAAATATTAAAATAACTTTCTTCCTTCTTAAAACAATTACTCATTAATTCATGTATTCACTCATAAATCAACCCAGACTCTGCGAGAAACTTCTATGAAGAAAGCACTTGTGAGGCAACAGGAAGACATTGGAGAGCAAAGCCAGCATCATCCCGCCCTCAGGAAGCTTTTAGTTCATGAGAGAGATGGGCTTTAATCAAATAATCACACAGCTGTACAGATGGAGGGAGAGAATGAGGCTCTGAAGGGAGAGAATGTCGTTCTAAGGAAGTATATGACGGAACAAATTCCATATAGTTTGGGAGCAGGAAAGGGTTGTCAGAGCTAGACCTTCTGAAGGCAGAATGGCAGCTAACTAGCTGAAGCTGGTGGGAAAGAGAGCTTTCCAGACATAGAGAGAGCAGGGTGGACAATAGGGGCCTGTGATAGGAGGCAAAGTGAAATATTCAAGAAATGTGCGAATATGGTTCAGGTGAATCTTGAAGAGTAGGCAGGTGCAGACCATGCAGATACTGGTGCTCTCGGTCTTTTTTTTTTTTTTTTTTTTACACCATGGTTGTGGTTTTCAACTCCCCTTTACTGTCTCTCTAAAATATCCAACCTCCTGTGGAGGACAGGGCGACTTGATGAAAATGTCACTATACAGAGCCTTTGCTTCTTCCTAACACAGTATTAAGAACAGTCCCTGAACCATATATGAACCTCCAAACATAATAATTACGCTTTTCACAGCATTGAGGAAAACTAGGCAGAGAGGAAAAGAAAAACAGTTGGCTTATGCTCTGTATTCCTGTCATGGAGATGGATCCTCCAGAAGAACGATTTCTCTAAAATGCGGACTTTGTATCTTTCCAGCAAGAAAGACTATAACTCCCACCGTCTGTTCCAATTAACTTAAGCTCCTGCCTTTTGTTACAGCTAACAGATTTTCTTTTATGACATTCTCAGTAGGGCGGAAACCAACTGTTTAAAGTCAAGTTTTCAATTTCTTGTGTAATTATTAAGTCTCTTGTTGTCTACATTATTAAAGAGACCTAACCTCTGCTTTCTGAGTAGTGCTGCATATTCATCTGAGCTATCTGCCTTCATGAACCTACTCTCCTAAACTTACCTTTCATTCTCCTCCATCTTTAATCTTTGCTGTCACTACTGCAGTAATTACTTTTGTAACACACAAAATTGACCATATGACTTCTTTGCTCACAGTCATTTAATAACTTTTCTTCATTAGCTGGAGGATAAAAATCTAAGGTCTTAGGAGGAGGTTTAAAATCCTTCATTATCTGGCTCTTCTCTGTAATTTATCCTTCTCTTCTTCCACTCTTGCTCCTGCCATCGAGAGGTGGAGTGTCTTTTCCCATCCCTTAAATCTGGGTTGGCTTCACAACTTTCTTTAGCTTTCCCATAATGACCTTGCACAGGTCTGCCCTGTCTCTTGAAATCCTGCCATCGTATGAGAGTTTAGGCTATCTTGACGGAGGATGAGATACCATGTGGAACGGAGATGAATTGTCCCAGCTGAGGTCTCCCTGGACCACCTAGTTCTCAGTGGACTTGCTGGTTGGCTGCAGATGCATGTGTAAGCCAAGACCACTCAGCTGAGTTCAGCATAAATTGTAACTAACAGAATCATGAATTAAATAAATGGTTCTTTTAATTATCATTATGGAATAACATTATACAGAAAGTTATTTCCCAGAATAATCTATTTTTATCTTATTTAATAATTTATTTTTTTATTCAAAAAGTATTTATTGAGTACCTTCTACATGAAACAATTTAGGCTTTAATGAGATACACAGGTAAATACAATATGGTCCCTAGCTGCAAAAGAATGCGATCAAACTCCTCAGAGGAAGTGTGTAAATGTATAAGTAAAGCAATGAAATGCTAAGTTTAGCACAAGATTCTGAGTGGGTGTAATAGTAAGAGCAACTTTAAGATTCCATTTCCTAATTGCTTGATGGTAGATTATCCTCCAACATGAGGAAGGAGAAGGAAGTAACCTGACAACAGAGGAAACTTTTGAAATCAGTTTCAAGTGGGATGATCTGAAGGTCATTATCGAAAGCAATAGGCCACTTCGGCTGCTCAGCATCCTCTAACACTGAGGCTAGGAGTAGGACCTACTGATAAAAGCTGTCCTTTATCATGGTACAGAATTGGAAACAATTGTTTCACATAACAGATCAAATCAGAATGTATACTAAATTTTTAATACATTGAAGAGGTTTTTGTAAATTCCTGACCACTCAATTTCATTTCGATTTGATTCAAATACAAATTCTAAGACTTCTTGCGTGAAGAGATAGTGACTGGCATGAAAAATGCTCTAAATTTCCCACAAATGCCAAATAGCTCAGAATTTCCCTCATACTGTGGTTTTCTAGGAATGGTTTTCAGTTACCAATTTTTGTTCCCAGAACAATGTTGAGCACATAGCAGGCACTCAAAAAAATAATTGTTAATTTGAACTAACTTAATTTTTGTCAGAAATAAAGAATAAATGTGTGAATAATTTTTGTTGGTTTTATGTTTCAGTAACCTCTTCTGTGTCCAAATGATTAGAGAATGGAATATTTTGGCTTAATTAAATAGTTTCTACATTTATATTTTACTTAATAAAAGTCGTAAGAATTCAGTAGAAATGCTAACACTAAAATAATAGTTGAGTTTGACTTTTTGTTACAGTCATTAAACTCCATTGTATAATGTTATAAGCAATATAGTTTTGGGATTTCTGGATGCCAGTATTCCATGTAATCATGTTTTCCACAAAAAGTTGTCACCTATAATATCATGTCCATACAACCAGAAATCAAACTATAAACGATCCTGAATTTTTCACTTTTATTTTATTGTTTTATGTAGTAGCACATGGTGTTTAATTGTCAAAATGGTAAGTTAACATGTAATATAGAATGTCTCTTCCTGTATTGAAAAGAATTTATCTTCTCCAGATGTGTAACAAACCTTTTATGTTTTTCTATTTTGTCTGTAACCATGTAGTCATACATACCACAAGTGGTAGTTTTTTTAAAGATTCATTTGGAATTAAAATAGTCTAACAGAGAAAGAGTTCAAATATAATCTGGCACAAAGTCATAAAGTCAAGTCAAATTATACATGTCCAGCTTGAAACTCAGACCAAAGCAAAGGGATTTTCACCATTACAGCATGGGCTTTCAAAAAAGGTAGTTTAATGAGATAGATCTCTCTTTTCTGTGTGAAACCAGGAGATCAAGAAATACTTATTATTGTGCAAAGCATTTAGGAGAAAACGGGGATCTTATGTTAAAGTTAGTTGATAGAGTAAGTTTCCAGGAGCCACCAGGTTAAAAAAAAAATACAATTGTCATTATTATCTCTACTTTCAAGTTAGGCTAAGTCAGAGACAGCTGGAAACTTCATTCAACCACCCAACTAACAAAGCAGCTGCTCAATGAACTATGTTCCAAAGATGTTAACACTTTGCATGTGTTCCTAGCTTCCTCCCAAACCACAGCAGGTTAGTACAAAGCCAAGGGCCTTCAAGAACTCAGTTAATGGCAGCTGAGTTTAGCTGAATTAAATGGTATATATGACTTAGCCACTAAGTAGCTGTGTGACTTTGGGTAATGCCTTTAGCCTCTCTGGGGCTCTAAAATGTGACAACATTTTGAATTATAAAGTTATAAATCTTCTTGGGACCTACAAATCATCAAAGTTGAAACATGGTCTTTATTTTCTTTGGAACCAAGCATCCTTTTGCCGCAACAAAGGAAATAACCCGTGCATTTGCCAGGCGATACAGTTGTTCCATTTATTAGTATGTCACCTAGCATCACCTTAAGGGCTGGTAAGTTCTCAAGAAACAATTGCTGGTTATTTGACACTTCGTGATTTATTTCCCTCCACACTTAAAGAGAATTATCAGACATGGCCTCCACCATCGAGCAGAGCTTACCTGACTTTTTGCTTGTCTTCAAAAATCACGTGGTATATAAAGTTAGGGCCAATTCTGCTGTTATTGCTTGTAGATATGGCCCCTAGTGGTTTTAATTAGGGTTTTTCTTTTTCTTTTTTTTTTTTTAGTAGGTAGACTAATTCATACATATAATGTAAGCTTAGCTTTTAAGAAATATTTCTGGGGAACTCTTGGGATATAATGGTGGTTGCATTATAATGATATGGCGAAAACTTTGTGCTGGATCTCCACATGCTATAATAAGTAAACAGAAAATTAAATGACAACATCTATGATATGAATTTTTCTCATATATTATCTAATTTAATTGTCACGCTTAGCTTGAAAGGGAGGTATGATTATCCCCATTTTTCAGGAAAGGAGAAATCCAGAGAGATTATTGCTAATTCATTTATTTATGCAACATACATTCATTATATGCCTCCTCTGGGCCAAATACTGCTCTAAGTTCTGGGGGAAATCAGTGGCAGGAAGCAAGTGGAATAAGATCCTTGCAACTGTGGAGTTGCATTCCTGGGAGTAATAGTGCCAGGAAGTATTAGCATTAAACCAGTAAATGCAAAAGCAAATCATTTCAGATACTTTAAAGTTTATGAGAACGATGCAAGGTAATGTGGTAGATTGCCTGGGGGAGGGAGGTGCTCATAAGAGTGGGTATGGGGGGGGTTTGCCTCTCCGAAAAGATGACATGAAGGTTGGAATCTAACTTGTCTAAGTGGAGTAACTAGGATTTAAGCTTAGTACTTTCCTAGTGTTGGATACTCAAAGAAAAACATTTATTTTAATAACATTTTCTATAGACACTAAAGTACTAAAATATCTATATTAATAACAGAAAAATCCAAGAAGTCTGTAAGTTGCTATATCCTGTCTTATCTTGAGATTATTGGGGTCAAATAAAAAATGAAAGGAATGTAAAATCTATAAAGAATTATGTACACTAAAGCTTTCTTCTTATTGCATGCCCTTGCAGTCTGGCACGGGGTGCATGCTGAGAGAGGAAAAAGGAAAAGAAATGAAAAATGTATGAAATTTCAATTGAAAAAATTAAGAGTGTAGTGATTTATAGCCATACATAAAATATAAGAGCAGTTATTCTTTATCTGCCCTCAAATGCCATGAAGAAACAACTTTCCAAAGATGAAAGCTAAAATCATCAATAATTCACTCCCCCATGAAAATGATGGTTAATATTTTGGTATATTCCTCTCTAGGATTTTCTTCTATGCATATTTGAATAAAGCTAAATTCAAGTTTGTACATAACTTTTTTACTTAACATTTTATTATGAGGTTTTTTTTTCATGGTTATTTAAACTTCACGAAACATAATTTGTAATGGCCCCAGAATAGTTCATCATATAACTATACACTAATGCAGTTCCATTCTCCTATGTTGAACATATAGCTCCATCCAATTTTTTTGTGAAATTTTAAATAACGCTAAATTATGATTCTTATACATATTTGTTTGTTTGCCTCATAATGTTCTTTAGATAGGTCTCTCAAGTAAAATGATTTTCAAAAAAGTGAAATTCTCTTGTCAAAAATATAAAATTTTATTTACGAAAGTGATGAGAAAAAGTTGTGGTAGTTTCAGACTCTCTTGCAAAGCCAAGTTTGACATCCTATTCAACATGTGTTAGTTTGAGTAACAGACATACAAGTGGAAGTCCTGACTTGCCAATGAAGGTCCCAGTGGGAGCTGGTGGTCTCATCTTATCAAGTCTGATAGTTACTTTTCCAATATTCTTTTAATAAAACCTTTATTTAACCAAAATTTGAGTCCATGTTCAATGATAACTGATAGTCATAGAATAATATTGAGACACTATGAAATCCTAATTTTAATGAATCTTATTTTCAGTAGAGTTTTGTATTATATATTTATAACATTGTATATTATTTATAGAATTATATTTATAAATATCTAACTTTTAAAAATTAATAGTTCCTTTGTATCTGTATAATACTTTTTGATTACTCACAATAATCAGCTGTTCATAAAAGCCCAGTCTCTAAACTTAGATTTAGCAACAGAGGTTATTACATAGTATAATGCAATTTGTTCTTAATTAAGTAGAATAGTTTTAGATGAGTGATATCCTCATTCTATGTCATTTTTCTTTCCCCAAATAAGCTTTTCTCGATTTTATTTAAAACATTCTTTATTTATACTGAATAGCCCTGAAGTCTGTCAGATCATCTTAAGGGATTGCAAATTATAATTTAGCTGAAAAATGACAATTTTAGCAGATCAGTGTTCCCCTCTGGAGGCTAAAAAATATGCATTAACTACACTAAGAAGAGAGATGTTTATTCGAAACTTATCCAAACAATCCGAACCTCTTGAGTAGAAATCATGAAAAAAAGGATTTTCTCCACAGATTTCTAAATCTCCTCTTTCTCACTTTTAGATATTCTAGGAGCATAGATTCAAATAGCGCATGTGGCTTTGCTGCCTAGGGTAGAAGCAGAGCAGCAAATGATGTGAATGATGGATAGGGAAAGAAAAGACAGGAGAACTCTATTAAAAATAATCCGAATTTGACTGATATTCATATTCAAGAGACAAAGAAAAGAATATTGTACCTTAACTGAGGTATATTTGGAATCATTTGTGATATATAAGAACATTTAAAAATGTAAAATTAAACTTTAAAGTACATAGATGATGAAATAAAAGCTGGCATAAAGTACCCAGTGTCACCTTCATTCTTTATCCATTTGCATTAGGCAATGGTAAATGTACAGTATTTTATTCAATGAGCTTATCTCCAAGTGTAGCTACAGGAGAAGTGGTTTCCTTGAAAATAGCCGCTTTTACATTCAAGAATTTTCTCAAAGTCCAAGGTGAACAGAAGCTTAGTTCTTGTAAAGTAGGACACAGCCTGTGATGGAAAAACTACTGAAAAAAATTCGAATAGTAATTTTCCACTTACTGATTTGGGACTTTAGGAAAGTCAAGTCATGTTTCTGGACCTATTATTTTCCTCTTTTTAAAATGATAGGATTGGAATAGATTATTTACCTTTAAGATAACTTCTACTGCCTGCCCCTTAAACAAATTCAAACCCTAAAATTTATAGTTACCTGATGCATCTTTTTATCTCATTGTTCTGTTTCTTTCTCCTTCTCCATATTTTTTATTTATAATTGCTTGCATGTTTGATTCCTCTATGAGAGGCAGAAAAATAAATTAAACTTATGAGTCCTCTTTTCCCTATTAATTTCCAATGTACTTGTGTGTCTTTGCATAATATCTAATTATTTTTCTGCATAGGAGAATTCCTAGCCCTATTTTTAACTGACTAACCAACATCTTTATAAGTTCCCAATGGAACATCATAAATAGAATAAACAAATGCATATGTAAGATCACTGAAACTCCATTGTTTGGTATGTATGAGCTCCCGAGGTTATATGTCCAGATTCTAAATCCTAGAGAGTTCAGGTTTTAGCTTTTGCTTCTTAAAGTTTTTCCATAAAGCTTAACAAACCACCCCTTTAAGATTTCCATTGTGAGCTGAGAGAAATGCTCATGATTAAAAAAAAAAAAGATGTAAATATGATCTCACTAGATTCTTAGGGCTGACAGCCTAGAGAACCATTGTCCTTATGCAAGCCCTCCCCTGGCGTGGGTGCTTTCTCTGGGGTCACTGAAGGACCGAGCTGTGATTAACCAGGCTTGCCACTAGAGGTCAGTGCTCACCATTCGCAGAGGTAGTGAAGCCAAAGCAATGGCCTTTGTATGCTTAAAAGTCCTGAGTTAGCGACAAATGAACAGGACAGACTCATGGTCATGGCCAATAGACTAGCAGTTACCAGGGGGAAGGTAAAGGGGGTTAAATATGTGGTGACAGAAAGAAATCTAACTATGGGAGATGAACACACAGTGTAAAAATATATATGCCTTACTGTTAAAGTGTACAGCTGAAACTTATTAGATTTTGTTAACCAATGTCACCATAAAAAATAAATTAATTAATTAATTAAAAAAATAAAAAGTTGAAGAAAAAAAATAAAGTCTTTGTGCTGTTGGTTGAGATTCAATGGATGCTGGATCCATTATGAATTGTGTATTATGTGTAGGCCTTCTTAGAACTAATTTAAACTTGGCTTATGATTATATTCAAGACTATTATTCAGCATTACTTCTCAGTCCCAGATATAAACCAAGTGTTTTTAGAAACTTTAGTAAATTCCCACTTCAGTAGGCTCTTGATTTTCCTACTTTCTCCTCTTTTGAAATGTTATAATCGGCATCAATCTATTATAAACGGAATAAATGTAGAGGACAGGGTGGTGGTTCTTGAGGTACTTCAATAAGTTTCCTGTATTCCCACACAACCTAAAACACATCTCCACTTTTCTAATGTGGAGACTGGTTGTTCTATCATTAAGCATTAGTCTTTTGGAGCCAAACCACTTTTCTGCAGCTCTTCCTCCTATAAATATTCGTTATTTGCATTTCATGTAACAGCAACTGCTCCTTGTTGGAGAGCTTCAAAAATTTACTTATTTTAAATATTTCCCAAAAGAGATAATGCTGGGGCACAATTTCCAGCTTACATTTATTTGACAGAGATCATTTGGCTTTTTTTTTTTTTCAATTTGACCAGGCATTGTTAAAAACTGACCAGATTACAAAATAACCATGATAGATACCTTAGTTCATCCTTCTAATAAGCCTGTTGATCTGTCTTCCCTGTTGCCAGCATCTCTAACTTCTACAAAATGGGTGGTCTTTTTCTTCATTCCAAACCTTGTGGAGAAGACAACTTGAAGAGCCATAGGAAGTCGTTTGCTTCTTGAAACATTTTCCAATAGTGTAGATCTCATGAATCAGATCCTCCATGCCGATGATGTCATATTTACCAAGAGAATGAACAATCAATGTGTTATCTGTCAGGGCAATTCACTTTTTATTGATTTTGCCATAATGAAGCTTGTAGATCAATTCCTTAACTGACTTCAGGTTTGGGTACCCCCAGGCGATGTATGGCTCTATGATCTTCAGCATGTTAATGGAAGCCTTGTTGAACTTAACAAAGGTGCCATTAAAAATCTGGCAAAGGCGCAGAAACTATAGAATCTTTCAGATCTTGCGGCTCACACTGTTGATGCCTCTGATTCTGACGACAAATGCCAATTTAGGTTCTGCAGGTACATAGAAGTTGCCAGCTTTTCTTGCCATCCTAGCCATCTGAATCTCAGTTCTGTACAACTGCCTATATTCTTTGTGATAGTGCTTAGCTTTGTCATAGATAAGCTTCTTCCTTGCCTTTAGAAGCATCTTTTAGGCAAACTTCTTTCTCAGGTGCTTGATCTTCAGTTTTGCGAAATTCCTTTGCTTTTTCTTAAGGGTTTCTGGCACAGAAGGAAACTTCTTCTCTTCTGTGCCCTCCATGGTTCCAGCTGGAAGATAAAAAGCCATTTGGCTTTCTTTATTGTAGTTCAATGACCTATTTTCCTAGGATCAGCCTTGGCAGTAAAAGCAGGAAGAACTAACTAATCTACTGTATATAAGGTTTATCTTGGGTATATTATGTTATTTAATGTTCACAACAAGATCTGAGGTAGAATCTACATTTTATGGATGAAGAGTTTGAGTTTCAGAATTTAAACAACTTTCTCAGAACCACACAACTTTTAAGAGAAAGGGCCAGGATTTGAATTCAAGTCTGCTTTTCTTCAAAATCCATTTTTTCCCAAGTATCAAATTGTCTACTGCGTTGTACATAATAAAATTATTTCCTCCACTCCCACCTTCCAATTCTCTATCCCTGCTTGGTACCTTTGCATTAAATATGTTTAGGAGTTGATGACTTCCGATAGTCAGTATTCTAGCTTGATTTTCTAATGAGAAAGTGTCCTGACCTCAATACATTTAAATGTTAGCACAGTTTAGTCTCAAGTAAAGAATTGGTGTTGAGTCAGGGTGTACAATCATTGTAGTGCCCCTCCTCGTCTCCTCACAGTTAACTGAAACTCTAAAGGCCTATGGGTCCTAGTATTAACATGGGCTGCCATAATAAAATGCCATAGACTTGGTGGCTTAAACAATAGGAATTTATTTCTCACAGTTCTGGAGGCTGGGAAGTCCAAGATCAAGGGGCCAGCATAGTTGATTTCTAGTGAGGGTTCTCTCCCTGGCTTTCAGAAGGCTGCCTTCTCTCTGCGTCCTCATATGGTAGAGAGGAAGTAACCTCTCTGGTGTCTTTTCTTATAAGGACACAAATAGCCTTATACCATAGCCCCATCCTCATGACCTCATCTAAACTAAATCATCTCCCAAAGTCCCCATCATCAAATAGCATCACAACATATACAATTTGGGGGATACAATTCATAGTAACCCCGAATATTAAGTACCAGCTAGTTTTCCTTACCCAAAATATAAGGAGAGAAACTTTGAAAGGGGAAGTGTTGGACAAGCATTTTTCTTTCATCCTCATACTCCATAATTAGCTGGAGATGGTAGTGACATAGAAATTCTAGTTCACTAGTCACCAAGCTCATTAAGAACAGAGCCTGGCCCTTTGTTTATATCTGACTGACAACTACACATTAGTTGGCATGTGCATGTTGACAGGCCGTGATCCTCTAGAGAACAGTACCACCAAACCTGCCTTTCTCGTGTGGTTTAGCACTGTGAGGAGTATATCTAGGCTTCCTGCAGTTTTCAATTTTTTTAAAATTTAAACCAAATTTATTAAGGTATAATTTATATCCAGTAAATTAACATTCATGTCTAAAATTCACATTTTAAGTGATAGGTGTTGACAGATGTATATAGTCATGTATATTCTATCATAACTATAATTAAAAGAATATTTCTTTCCTTCGTGCCCTCCCTTTTGTAGTCAGACCCTTTCTTCCACAACTAGGCCCTGATATTCACTAATCTAATTCCTGAATATAGTTTTGTCTTTTCCAGAATGTCATATAAATAAAACCACCTAGAATCTCACCTTTTGGATCTGGCTTCTTTGCTGAGATTCCTCCGTGTTTTTGCACATATCAGTAATTCTTATTATTGCCAACTAGTATTCCATTATATAAATACATCACAATTTGTTCATTCACCAGTTAATGATATTTAAGTTGTTTCTAGTTTTCGATTATTTTGAATAAAGTTATTATATACATTATGGACTGAATGTTTGTATCCCCCTTCCCCCCACACACCTATTCACATGTTGAAGTGCTAATCCCTAATGTGACTGTATTTGGAGATAGGGCCTGTAAGGAGGTGATAAAGGTCGAATGAGGTCATAGAGGTGGTGCCCTTATAAAAAGAGACACTAACGCTTCCTGCCTCTTTCACTCCCTGAGCACACCCTGAGATTCAGAACATACTGAGTTATAAGTACAAAGGCTTTGTAGTAATCAACTGTAAGGCACAAATAAAAATCTTTCAGTTGAAGTCCATTGGATTTCAGTGCTTTTAGTAGGAGAGGGTGAAAAATGTCTTTCGCTAAGATGCATGACAATTTGTTAGAATCTGCAATACATGGTCACATTACTTCAATACACATGGTAAAAATAAACTATTAGATAAAAGACAAAATGACTCAGTAGTTACCATGACATTAGAGAAAATGTTTTTATTGTGGACTAAGAACTTAGAGAGAAGTAACAAAGGGCATCTTCTAACTGGAAGATGATTATAGGGAGATCCTCTAGAGATTACTTTTTTTGGTTTTGTTATTGTTAATATTTTAGTAAATTGTCTGAGTGATACAACCTCCAATTGAAGCTGATATCAAGCTATTTCAACTATAAGACATCAGACTCATGGAAATCAATTTAAGGGTAGATTCTCAGATTATGTAAATGTAGACAAACTGATGGATAAATCTAAATGTGTATATATAGATAAGAGATCTTTAAAAAAAAAAAAAATGTAGAACTGATGGCTTCAAGGTTTTAGTTATGCCCCAAGAAAGTGACCTAAAAATGATTGCAGTCTGACTCCCCAAGGCACCAACCCAATGGCCTGCCTCATGAAGAAAAATGGAAATGAATCAGAAAACATCATCCTATAATTGTGTAAGAACTGAAATACTATATATTCTCCAGGTCACTGCTCCTCAGACAAAATAGAGCTGGAAGACTCCCAGAGAACAATAAGTAAAAATGATCAAGGGGTTTCTATATGAACATCGATTCAAGAAATTAGGATGCTTTAGGCTAGAAACATGAAAGCCAAGAGGGGATTTGATCAAAGCCTTAAAGTTGTCAAGTTTATGGCTAGGTGGAACACAGGCTTGTTCACAAAATCATAAAATATAAGAATTAAAAGGCCTGGTGCTTGACATATTGTATTTAAGGTATAACTTTGTAGCTAAGGCAGTGTATTTAGTGAGTACGTTTTCTTTAACTGCAAGTAAGGCTAAATGAATTATTTCGGCAACAATGATTATTGATGATTGGTATTGCCATAGAGCAAATAACATTTACGGAAAATCTCTGACCTTTAAGAAATTAAGTATATTACTTTTTCCCAGTAAAATCATAACATGTAATAATTATGAAACATTAAAAATATAGATTAAAAAACAAATTACCCATACTCTAATATGAAGGAAATGTAACACTTTATTTTTGCTCATGATTTTCTGTATGCATATTTTTGTGTGTATCTGTGTTCATAGTTGTATATATGCAATTCTTACGGGAAAATATGAAAATAAAATTCTTTGTTTTTACAAAATTTTAATATATTTTTGTGTCCATGAAAATAATTTCATAGACATATTGTAACTTATATTCCTCTATTTCTGAGCATTAAGATTTTTGCCAAACCAAGCTGAATTTTTCTAGAGTGACATTTATTTTTATTTTATTTTTATTCTTTATCTTTTTTAGACAAGGCAACGCTTGGTTGACCTCACAGATTGCAAAGACCTTGTCAGTTTACAATCCCTTATTTTATTTTATTTATTTTATTTTATTTTATTATGCCTACAGCACCTGATCTTCCTAGGTGGTCTCCCATCCCAGTACTAACCAGGCCTGACCCTGCTTAGCTTCCGAGATCAGATGGGATCAGGCTTGTTCAGGGTAGCATGGCCACAGACCTAGAGTGACATTTCAACAGTGATAATTTTTCAAAAATAATCTCTTAAAGAGCTGCAAAAAGCATAATGGAAGAGTGGCAAATTTTGGCATACAAGGTTATTACAAGGTACCTTAGAATCTATATTTACCTCAATCATTACCTATAGCTAAATAAGTTAAGTACCATATGCTGCAGAGATTTGCAATATGATTTTTAATTTGCATGCTGCTGTGATTAATAAAAGAGAAACTTGTTTAAAAGTAACATGGAATGCAGAGTAGCTTTTTGTTATGTATTGTGTCAGAAGTACAATAGCCACCATGGGAGGAATTCATAATATTTTTAATTAAAAAGAGATTTTCATGCTTTTAAAGATTAGATAAAATTGCTCCACAATCATCTCTTGAGTGTAAATACCAGAGCTAGTGATAATTTTACTAAAAATTTTATTGAAAGCTGTCAGTATAATTTTTTCAGTATGGTTCAGGACAATTTATTTTATCTTAAAGTACTTTAATTGAAGATCATAGAAGAGAGAAAATAAGTAAATTTATCATTCCAACAAATACTTTTCTTTGGAAAAATATAAAGATGAATAACCTATCTCTCTTCAATAAAATTGTAATCTAATTAGGAAATAAAAATATACTTAGAAACATAAATAAGATTTCTATAATAAGTGTAACAGAAAGTCAGAGAAGAAAGAGGAATTGAAAAACTTCATGAAGGAGGTAGGATTTAACTTAGATGTGGAAGGCTGGGTACAATTTATGGAGGTAAATGAGAGAATGGGAAGTCTATCGGGAGGGCGGGTATTACAACCCATGAGGGCAGCAACATGATAGCATAGCCAAGGATACAAAAGAATTCTTTGGCTGCAGGGGGGAAGTTCATTCTGGAGGGCAATAGAAAATGGAGATAGAAATAGAGATAGAAGATGAGTGAAAGATTTTACACTTTATCCTCATGTATAATGGGGCCCTTTGAAGAATTATTTAATAATAGTAAGATGACTATAAGAATTATTTAATAGTAAGATGAAAATAACAAGATGATTTAATGTAGTAATGATATATATAATGGATTGGAGTGAAGAGAGACTGAAAGCAAGAATACCAGGAATAGTACAGAGTTGAAGTAAGGAGGCAAGGTCATTATCCATGGAGGTGAATGCAGTATTATAGTTTTTATTTCCTAGCAAGAATAGGCCCACTGAGGAATCATTTTATTATAAATTAATTATAAAGCATGATCTGCTCTCTTCGGGCACTGGTAAAGTCACTGGAATTTCTCACGGTGCTGTAGTCTCAGGATAGTCTCGAACTTCTTTTGCGGGGTCTTTGTTTTCCCAGTGTGAGTTGTTCAAAATAACCAGGCAGAATCTGCAAGCTTCTTATGACCTAGCCTCAAAAGTCATGGAGCATCACGTCTGCCATATTCAATTAATCAAAAGGGAGTCACAGGGTTAGTCAAGATTCAAAGATAGTTACTACTTGGAAACATGGATACCGAATTTCAGACTCCTTATTTATTCCTTGATTAGGGTCCTATCCTGTATCAGTAAGCAATCAATAAAGGAAGAGGACCCATTATGAGAAATATGGAACAAGGGACTTATAAGAGGGAGTAGACATTCTGCAATTATAGTAGCTAGTGAAGAATTTTCTAGAAGGCTGCTGCCCTTCTATCTAACAGTGACCTGAAGTCATTGTCAGTCAGCTCTTGGAAAGAAAACCTGAACTCAAAGCAGAGGAGAATGAAGACAAACTAGAACATGAAAGGACATACTGGACCCATGAAGTCAAACTCTGTCTTTCATTTTCTCCAACCTTGATAGTGCAGGTCTTTTGCAGAAGAAGCAATGTGAGAGACTCACAGAAGCTGAGGGAGGTCCAGTGGGAGCAGGGGTGAGGGGCCGTAGGCCCAGCTGCTGCCCCTTCCCAGTGAGGTGAGGCAGCAGGTTGGCGACAGTGTTTTTAAACTCCAGAGATACCTTGTGCCTACCACACCAAGCTTCAGAGCCCCATATCTGTAGCTTCACTGTACCCTTCCAAATCTCGCACAAACTTCTCTTGTCCATGTCTACACCAGAAATATACAGGGATGGGGATCCTGAGAAACTTAGTATGTTGACATTGGTACAAAACATCATTAAGTTCTTCTGTCCTTTAACAGTACAAAACACCTCTGTGAATATTTATGTATTGCACCAGTAGATTTAATTTTAGAGATGTAATTATTTTTTCGCAAGAAAAATAAAAGCCTTCTTTGGAGATATTTACCTAAGAGAGTATCTCTTCATTGCTTAGATATTTACCAACCTTTGTCTACTTTATTTTTCTCATAGCAGCTGGGATTACATATTTTGCATAAATTAACTTCTCAGGTAACTGATCTATTTCTACATTAATGTAGGTTCAGAGAAAAAAATATTTTAAAAGAATATTGCCATGGTTAGTGCTACACTGAGTGTATTTTGGTTTAGAATGTTCTATTATGAGGAAACACTTTGCGTGTTGTTTTACCAATCAACAAGACTAGCTGTGGAAGTATTTTAATTCATAGTATTACTATCATTAATCTCTCTAAGCAAGGAAAAAGTAGGTGAATCAATAATGATTAGACTGTTGCTCCTATAAGCATATCTAAAGAGGAAGTGAGTCAATGAGAAGTTCGGCATTTTGGTAGGACAGGAGGAGATGAAGCAGGGAGGGGCAGGCCATGACAGAAGTGCGAGGGAGGGGGTTGTGTGCCTAGTTTACAGGCAGAGATTCTCCAGTTGGCATACAGCATCCCTTTCACTTGGATGTAAGTAACCCAGAGATTCATTGTGACCCCTGGATTTTCACAAGAACAAAGCCTTGGTATCGGGGCTATCAAATTATGGTTCTTACTGGGTCTTTTTCATGGAAACTGCTATAGGAGAAAATGATTAGTGCAAAGTTTGAGAAAATGGGGTGGATGGGAGAATAATGTTAGTGTCACTTTTTATTTTGTCCACAGTACCCATTTTCCATTTTTAAGTACCTGATGTTAAGTACTCATTTTGATCTGCTCTTATGTGTGGGTTAAAAGGACTCAGATTAGGTCTTTTGCTGTCCTTAATATCCCCAGCCAACTCAGAGGTATTTGGAACAAGATTGTGCTGAGAGGCCTTATTATTGAATTTTGATTTGTTACTCTAGGAGGACATTATGGATGTTGATTGTTACGGTGAGAGAATGTTCTGGATTCAATTGTTATTCTGAGAGAACATTTCAGATTTGAGCACTGAAAACTTTTTTTTCAAGCCTGTTGACTTTCATTACGATGTCACGGTCCTTTCATTGAGAAAAAAACATGGAATAATGAAAAGACATGGCATAATAGAAAAGGCACAGGAAATTGAGCTCTGTTAACAGCTGTATGACTTTTACTGATTCTGGGGCTTTGTTTCCTTATTTGAAAAGCTGGTCACACTAATTATTTTTGTGGAAGAAGTTTCAGTGAGAAGATGAAAAATAACTAAAAGAAATATGGTCCAAAAATGTGGTTTGTTCCTTTCAAGCATACTCATGTTTTACTTCTGTCTAATGCTTCTCTGCTTGAGGATCAACATTCTCACTAAAAAGAACTGCTGTTGTCTTCGGCATTCCTCATCTTCCCAGCATTACTCATGTCTTAAACCTAACACTATCGATATGTCCATCACTAACCCATATTTCTGCTTCTCCAATCCTACTTGCAGGGAAGAAGAAAAATGAAGTAAATGGCAAAATAAAATTATAAAATCACATAGAAAATTGTAATGATGGTGACATTCTAAAATTCTATGGAGGAATATATATTATTTTAATCTCCTTTGAACATTTCCAAACTTACTTTCAGTATTCACAATAATCAGGAAATTTACTTCGAGTGGTTTATAAATGGCTTATAAAGATTACTCTAAGGTGGATGTCATCCTTTCTAAATGGAATGTAATTATTCTTTCTAAAGGCAGTTAAAGTTATTTTCTTTTTGTCTGATTTCAAGACAGTATTTAAGTTTTCCTTTGTCCATCAGTTTTTTTTTTTTGCCTAAAATCTTTAAAAAATTAAAACTTGGGAAGATTATTTTAATCAGCATGTAGCGAATGCTATGTATTTCATGAAGCATTTTTGCACTGTGAATAAACCCATTCAAGAAAATCTTTATAAATTTTGTGGGCAGAGAACATTGTTAGTTGAAGGTTGGCAAGACAATGTGGGGAAAGGAAAGTGAGATTATTCACTTTACTTTTTGTTCCTCCGCCTTTACATTTGTAATGATGAGAAAGGAAACTCAATGCAAAAGAGAAACAAACCAATCCTCATGAACATAAAATATTTATTGGTTTTTGATATGATGTAGTGATATGTTAATAATTATTTAGAAAAGGCAAAGTAATTTTCAGCTTTTTTAGAGTGGATCCTCCATAATTGAAACGCCTGATGTTTTGCTCACTTGGATAGATCCCTATTTAACCAAAAAAGTTTCTGTCATATTCAAAAGCAAAATTGAAAGTATCAGGGGATGATTAAATTCACTTCCATCTGGCAGACACTTAAAACTGACTTTCTTTTAGGTCTGAATTTTATTTTCCATTTCACATTTTCGTCTTTGGCATCTCAACACTCTTATCTAAAAACAAGGCACATTCCTCCCGCTCCCAGAGTAAGAGTCTTTTGCTCCAGAACTAAAAACCAAGTAAGTGCTTCCAAATGCTTAAATCCTCCTTCCTGCATTTATTAAAACTTTCAACTGGGTTGCCAGTCTGACTCCAGGCCACGAGAGTAGCTGGTTCATGCACGGAATGTGTGTCAGCACCAATGTGCCCTGTCAGGAAGAGCGTGTGTGGCCTGATGCTGCTCTTGCTGACACAGTGAACCCCTAGAGGACCTCTTTCTTCATCACTGGAGCTACATGTCAACTGTCCCCACCCACTGTAAAGCACAATGGTGGCCTTGGATCAATTCCATGTGCCTGTGAAATTGCATTTTTTACCTTGAAACTCCATAGGATCTCTCAGGTTTGAAAATTATCTTCTCTACTGATTAAGAACTTTCTTCTTTTAATGTTGAACCTAATTTTTGCATTCAATTCTCAAATAATCAGAGAACAGTTTTATAAAGTGAGGATTTGTTTTGAAAACTGTAAACTCAAAGATTGGGATGGTTTTTCTTCTTATAGTCTAGTTTAACTCTTAGTTGAAGCTCCAGAACTTAAAATAGATGTGGATTAGGAGCAGAACATAAAGCATGAGAATTCACTTTCTTTGAGTGATATTGACTGAATTAATGAATAATTATGTTTAGAAAGCAATTTGAACAGCATTGATGACCACAAAGTATTTATATGAATATTTCTCACTAGGAGAGTAGGAGTTATAGTGATTTCTAACCACCTCAAAGAAACTGGGATGGTATTTGTAAAATATTTTGAGGTTCAATGGTAAAAATGATGTGTTTTAATCAGGGAATGCTATCGTCTCTGAAAAAGAAGCCATGAGTAAGCAGAATGGGATAGTAACTGAAGGGAATCAGAGTGAAATACTTTATTTCTATGGCTAAATTTAGGATGGGAACAGGGACAGTTGTACTGAGTGCCACCTGCTGGTCCTTGGTTCTTATTGGGCCTCCAATACCCTTGCTGGTTTCACATTTGTGTGTGTATGTGTGTGTGTGCATGTGCGTGTGTGTGTGTGTGTGTGTGTGTGTGTGTGCGCGCACATGTTGAATAGCCCAGTGAAGAAAGCCGAAGCAAGAATAGATTTGGCATTAGGTAGTGACTAATTCAGGTCAGCAGATGACTTTTCTGTGTCGCAATCTGTTGGCTTTTTGCGTTTTAAAGGTTGCTGTGTGTACGTCAGTGAGGGATATCAGAGCAGAAGAAAGGAGAGGTAATAAAGGCTTTTAGGAAAAAGTCATTCTTGATTTGAATCTTGAAAGACCATTAAGATTATATTTGGTTAAAATGGGGAGAAAGAATATTTTAGGTTGAAGAAATGACATGTAAATGCATAAAACACATAGGAACATGAGTGAGACTAATCATTCAGGCAATGGCAAATTGGTAGCAAATGAATATGGGGTATGACAGGAAATAAGAAAAGACAGAGGCAGAAGTCAGATAATGAAACCCCTGAAGGGTGTGCTCCAGCAACTTGAATGTAACCTGAAAAGAATGTGGAACCATTTAAGCAGAAAGAAGGACATAGTCATACCCTGATATAACTTTGATGGAAATGTGGCAGATTTATTAGAGAGGGTCAAGTTGGAATTACTTTAATTAAGTAATAATTTAGATAAGAAATTATGAGGCAATGATATTCTCTTAAACAAATGTATAAAAATATTTTATCAAAACTTTTCCAAATAAATAATAGAATAGTCAATTTTCTGTACTTTTTTGTCAGAGCAATATTTTGGTTCCTGATAATGGTAGTTTAAATACATTATATGATAATTCTAAACAATAAATTAATAATATATATACACACACATATATTCATTTTCATGTGTGTTTCAGAAATTATTAGTAAATATACCAAATAGTTTTGAAATTAATATTTTGAGTACTTTTGTGATTCTTAAGAAGTATAAGTAAAGTATTTGCATCATTATTTTCTGTTGAAGTTTCAGAAATAGTTTTAATGTCATTAAAATTCATTGAAGATGCTCAAATATTGTAAAAAATATCTTTTATTCTAATTCCTCTCAGTTTCACATCTTTTGCTCAAATTAAAAAGGAAAAACTTTTCAGAGTTTTAAAAGAGAACAAAACAAAGTTTACCTTCCTGTTTCTTTCAAAACTAAGAAATAAGGTTGATATAATCATTTAAAAATAAGATAGTATTCCAATACTACTTAATGTTATTAAATAAAGCTTGACACTGAAATGAAAAGTGCTCCTCTACAAAGTGAATTTTTTTAGTTCTTAGAAGGTGTAATTATGACAGTCTCATACAATGTAAATGATGATTTTAGTTTTCTAAGTGCAGTACTCTTTGTTTCTTTGAAATCAATTTACATTTGAGAGGATTTCTTTTGTTTGTTTCGTGAAAGGGTAAATTCTAAAAACAGTTATGATTATTTTACATATTTAAGAAACCTCACACAAAGAATGAAATTGTAGATTTTTGTTTACATTTTATAGGAAAAATTCTTTTCTAACAAAAAAAATGTGTTTGAACTAATGTCTAAATATTAATGTGCTTCTAAATGAAATGGGGGCTTACAAGGCAAAATTATTGAAGTGCTTGGTAGTACATACCATAGCACTTTATCTGCTAGGCTCACATGTATATTATTTCTCATTTTATGAAACCACCGTTACATATAACACCAGCATATGTTTACCATCTGCCTTTTTATCCTGAATTAGTTGCCTGAAGAATATATACATATATGTGTGTGTGTATATATATATATATATATATATATATATATATAGTCCCTAACACACAATGTATTTAAAATGTAGTAAATGGGTCATCATCATATTAATTCCATACAAATTCTACTAAAGGGCAACAAAAATATGGCATTAAGAGATATAGTGGAAGAGAGATTCTTTCACCAAAAGAAACCCCACTTCCCTTAAATTATTCCTCCTATCTGAGTTTTGGTATTTTCCATTAAGGCATTGTTCCCTAAGACAGGAGATGTAAATTTAGCAGTTTCCTGAAGATTTGCAGATTATAAAAGACTCTAAATAAGAAATGTATTATCTGTACTTTGCATTTTTTTTCTGATATTATAAACACACAGGCATATTAGGAAAAAGTTAAACTGAGAAGCTCAGCAGAGAGATAATATTACAATAGACAATATTCAACCAAATAACATAGATGAGTTTGCAGCATATTTCTGTGGGCCTCACTCTTTTTTTTTCATGAAACCAGACTTTAAGTGGGGCTGTATCAAATCACGTGGAATCACGTGGATCCAATCATCCTGAAAATATTTTTGTAATTGCTTCCTGGAGGAGCTGCAGAGACATTGGTCTATGTACATGTAAGTGTCAAGGTTTTCTAAATTTGACCTCTTTTGGAAGACAACGCCAAAGGCCAAATCCAATAACCGTGGGTATGACAGGATCTCTATATAGCAAAAGATTTCTAAGAATCAGCCAGTAACTTCCTAATTTTAAACTCCAGCAAAATCTACATTTTTTAAAATTTAACTTGTATTTAGGCAAACAGTTTTTATAAAAAGATTATAAAAAGGCAATCAAATTCTCCCTGGCATAGTATTCCTCTTTAGAGGCTGTCAGCTTTGGTGGAGGAGAGGAATGAAATAAGAAAAGTAAGAGACAGTGGAGGAAATAAGAGAATCAGGAGAGAGTAAGTAAAAAAGAGGTGAGACTTCTAACAAGGACCTCAGTTGTCAAACTAGAGTTTATTTAATTCTGGTCAAAGGGTCCAGCCAAAAGGTTAGACCCCAAGCCGGAAGTAACTTACTGGTAGAAGGAAGCCATAAAAATGTTATGTCTAGTACAATTGTTTTTTAAATGAAAGAATTGCCCTTTAGAATAGTCCTCTGTGTCTTTTATTTGGTAAAGTTTTTTCTACCTGTGTTTATGCACTAAAACAAACAGCTGAACCACACAATAGTTTATAAATTTAGTTGTTCTTATTTTGATTGGTGAACTCATTATTTTATGTTATAGGGTTTTAAAAAATATTACATCCAGGCTCCCAATTTCTTTTAAACTGGGTTTTGTGTCATAATATCTCCAAATATTTTACTTAACTTGCATGTGAAATAAGTATCTTAGAAAGAGCATGTCCTTAATTTAATAGGTGTTGTATTAGTTCAGGTATTATGGGTTAGTTGCCCCCAGGCTGGTGCTTTACTTTATAGAGATTCTTTTTCTTCCTTGCTTTTTTCTTAGTTTGGAAACTTTATTATATTTAAATATCTAGTATTGAGAAGTGTACTGAGACCTATACTCTGCAAAATTGCATTAATTTTTTCCATAATCAAGAGAGTATATATATAGTGAGAAAACTAGAATTGTTTGCTCATATCATTCTGCACATCACTAAACTTATGGCAATTCCTATTTAAATATCTTTTGCCATGCTTCACAGAACTTTAAAATATCTTATCTCATTTGTTTTACTAAAACAAAGAAATCAATGCTTAAACAATTGCTTTGGTAAGTAAAGACTCAAAGATACTCTCAAAGAGAGAGTGCACCCAAGCCACTGGGAACCCACTGAAATTTCCTTCTCACTCCAGGTGATGTTTTCGATCCAATAAATTAAATTTGAAATCAGTACATCTTTTTCCTTAGCTCTTGACTTAGCCCTGTCTCCTCCCTCAACCTCTTTTGAGATATTTTTTTTAGCTTTTATATTTGAATTTATTCTTCACTTAATTTTTAAAATGCTACTATAATTGTATATTAAAATGAAAACAATAGCAAGTAGTGAGCATATTATGGTCCTTCACTCATTCACTACAGCATATAAAATGCCAGCAGTGTTATTCACTGGCCCCATTAAGAGGTCTGACACTGAACACCACTCCTAGGATGGTGTTCATCATCCTCATATGCGTCTCCATTGTAATGGTGCCGTCGTTCTTGATTTGGATCAAAGTCCACCAGTTCTACTTGGACAGCATTTTGGAATCTGGGACAACTCAGACTGGTCTAGTGATTTCCTAGTTCTTACAGCTAGTAAGCCACCAGGTTGGGCTTGGAACTGGAAAGAGAATTCTCTCTTGTTGAAATTGTTAAAAGTCCATCTACCTTTCCGTTAATTTGGAATGTCAGTTCTGGTGACCATCAACATTCAAATCTGCCAGAGTTTAAAAAATTACTATTCTCTTGATATTTCTTCCATATTCATATCATTTTGTGTGATGTTGCTTGAATATTTCTTTATAGGCTTCTCACTTATTTTTTTTCAGGCCATTCATAAAATTAAGTATGTAGGAAAATGGTAAGTCCTCAGGCATGATTGTGTCTATTTATAGTCTCTCTTTTGTATGATAGACTGTAACGTTAGTTTAAAATATATAGTGCTCACAGGGGCCCCTCTCTGATGCCTGTCCCTCTGGGAGAAATATTTTTCTCACCCAAGCGATATCAGTTGACCCTGTGACTTGTTTTAGCAAACGGAATGTGAGCAGAAAGAACACAACCCGTTTCTGAGCAGAAGGTTTCAAAGCTGTTATGTGCTGCTGACATTGTTCTTTCCCTCTTCCTGTAGAATAGCATTTTCCAGATGAGGCCCTGCCTTTCTTCCTGGATTTTGGAAGAAAGAAAAAGCCTGGGAAAGGGCCACAGCTAACTCACAGCCAATATGTCACGTAGGTGAGATACAAACCTTTGTTGTTTTAAGTCAGTGAGGATTGAAGATCAGTTGTTATTACAACATAATATAGCAAATGCTGACTCACAACACATATTGCATGCCAAGGGGCCTGTTGATTTCACACACAACAGCTTTGACACATTTTCCATGGAAAATTTTGATGTGAATATATTTCTAAATTAATTTTAATTAGTTAGACCAGATATTGTGCCAACAGCTAAAATTATTCTTTTATATCACTATTTACTGATCTGAAAAATAAGAAAAGGAACATGAGTGGCTATTTTTATAATAATGTCATTTATTTACTGATACATTACAGTTGACAAAGTGCTTTCATATACAGTATCTCATATTCACAATAATTCTGCCTAAAAGGTATTATTATCTCCATTTGATAAAGAGAAAGTTGCTGAGATTTAGGGAGATGTACCAGATTTTCTCAAAATTCTGCATTAGCAAATGTGGAAAAGGAATAAGTGACAGGTCTCTAATTCAGTGCTTCTCCCACATCCCGGTATTTCACAGTTGTCGCCATATGTGTGACTTTCCCGTATGATTAGTTTTCTCTTTGATATTTTTTACAATTATTTAAGTTTGCAGATGTAATTTATAAACACTATAGTTAAAACCATTCATATTTACATAAATGGGAAATTTCTGGGATTAAATTCTTCTTCCTGCATGGAAATTAAATGTAATGGGGTCATAGAGGTTAGAATGAAAATGAAGAGTAGTATTAAATATATTTCTTAGAAGCTGTCCATAATACAAAGTTAAGGATGCCATGAACATCTAGAAATTAGGAATGTTAATATTTTGTCTTGTTCTGGTCTTATGCTCATCCATCTCTTCTTAGTTATGATGACTAAAGTCACAATAGTGAAATTGGACAAGACTAAAAAAAAGCACCTCTCTGATTCTCTAGAACGAATGTGTGTTGCTGCATCAAGTGGCAAGAACATAACGCTGGCCACAAATCTCATGTGGTATTAAGGCTGCTATTGGTAAATGAGAGAGAGCCCTACTCCACATTTCCATAGCCACTTTATTTTTGCTGTATAGGCTCTGATAGAACAAAGTTTAATGAAAAATTTAATTCTCTTTCTCTGTTTTCTTCTTACCTCTGTGTGTGTGTGTGTGTGTGTGTGTGTGTGTGTGTGTGTGTGTGTGTGTGTGTGTGTATGATTGTTGGTGGGTAAAGAGGGTGCAGAGTAACTCTGCCATGGAGGTGATACAATCTTTCTTTTCTAGAATTAAGTTGTATTACCTACAAATTGACATGCATAATAAATGTGCATGCTTTTCAAAACATGCATCTTGCTTCCTACTACATAAAGATCTGTGTATGACTGTATGTGTGCATGTTATGTTTTTAAAATTGGCCCTGTATTGCTTTAAATTTGTTGACTGTGTTATTGCTGTATGTTTTTTATACACAAATACTGTATATAATTGTAAATGTTTGATGATCTCAAACAAACATTATGATGTTACCAAAGCAATTTTAAATGTGATAAAATTTTCTTAACAAGTTTAAAACATAACTAAAGGTATTTTCACCAATTTATATATTTATTATCATAGAACATTCTCAGACTCAATATTCATAATGGGGCAGAAAGATAACAGTGGCAACATGAGGGAAATAATGGGCAAATTTTATTTGTTGAACAATGCCATTCAAACCTGCATTTGATTATATGTTATATAGTAAGTTCAATAGACAAAAATTAATACGCTGGAAAATGAGAGGCTGCAAACAATTAGCATATATTATTGTACACTATTCAAACATCCTGTTATTAAGCATTTCTTTTGAATGAGTAAATGTTTACCCTAATAAAAGCTTAGAATATCAAACTCACAGCTAATAAGGAAGGCACAAGGTAAGAGTTTTGATGTCTTGCTCCTGGGGAGTGGGGGTGGGCGAGGAATCATTTGCTTAGATAAACCTCACTGTATTTTATGTTGCTATGGTAAAACCCAATCAGACATAAGCCTTCTGAAAGATTGTTTCTTTTGCAAATGAAAGCATCAGTAGACTTTAGCCTTAGGCTCCAGAACTGTTCATTTTAGTTCTAGCAACATGTTTCATCTACCAGGAAGTGCTTTTATCTTCCACTAAAGGAAAACATCACATACTCAGTGATGGCACAGCATGGCCAGCGCAAGAAATTACACATGACATGCAGATGCTTGAGGCTTGTGCAGTGTAGGGATAGGGGTTATACGGGGGTGGGGGGAGGGGGGGACGGATGCAAACAAAATCAAATTTTAAAATTAGCTTTCCTTTCGCTAACCCTAAAATTCCTGATCTTGCAGAAATTATGAAATCCAAATCACTATACCTCTTTTTGATTCCTAAAATAATATTTGTTCTAGTGTCTTAAATATTGTCTCTTTCAACCTTAAATCATACACATTGCTTTTCCTTGTACAAAATACCACAGGGTACAATTTCAAGTCGACTTGCTTTATCTTGCTGCCTGATTGATTTTAAACATATAATTTACATTTCTGAATGTTTGGAGAACCTTATTACAGATGCATGATTATTGTCATATTAGGCATATACTAGGCTGTAGGGATAATAAAGGTATTGATATCCTTATAGTGACATTGGCAGTAAGAAGGTAAGAATGAGTAAGCATGACAATTTTGGTGTTTCAACTATGAGACTGATACAATACTGTTCCTAGCATTGTCTTTTTCATGCTGGTTCAGCAAGAGAAGGAGTAACAGCAAACTTGACCCATCTGGCCTCTATAAACATGGAACACAGATAACAGAGAAATCTGTGAGCAAGAATGTTTTTCCTATTATAAAATACTATTACAATTCTGAAATAGAAGAAAGATATTTTGTGAAGGAAGACATTTCTCCTTTTTTGGGGGATGCTTATCTTTTTCCACCATTCAAGGAATAGAATAAAAATAACAAATTTAAGTTTTACAATATGATGTAATTTATGATTTATAGTTTAGTGGGATTTGCAATTAACCCAAGTGAGAATAAATCACCATAATAAATAAAAAATTTGAAATAAAAATATACTTTATATTTTTATTAAATATATTGGGGTGACATTGGTTAATAAAATTACATAGGTTTCAAGTGTACAATTCAATAATACATCATCTGTATGTGTTGTGTATTCTTTAAAAATTTATTAAGAATTAAACAAGCATTTTCAGATTTATAGGAATTTAAAAAGGATTTACTACAGAGTTCTCACATACTCCTTTATCCTGTTTCCTATATTATTGATATCTGTTTGTATGGTATATTTGTTAAAATTAATATGTCAATATGACATATTATTATTAAGTAAAGCCCATGGTTATTTGGATTTCCTTAGTTTTTACCTAATGTCTTTTTTCTGTTTCAGAATCCCATCTTACTTTTACTTGTCATGTCTCTTAGGTTCCTCTTGGCTGTGTCAGTTTCTCAGGATTTTCTTGTTTTTGGTGACCTTAACAGTCTTGAGGACTACTGGTCAAGTATTTTGTAGGATTCCCATCAATTTGCCTGATGATTTTCTCATGACTGAGAATGTGAGAATTTGAAAGGGAGGTGACAGGGAGAAAGTACTATTTTTATCACATTCCATTAAGGGTACATACAGTCATCAAGATTTATTGCTGTTGTTATTAACCTGGACCACCTGGCTGAAGTAGTTTTGTCAGATTTTTCCCCTGTCATGCTAGTTCCCTTCCACCCCCTTTTCTATACTGTACGCTTTGGAAGGAAGTTACCATGTGCAGTCCACACGTTAGTGTAGTGCCTACATAAATTAGTTGGAATTCTTTTGAATAAAGATTGACTTCTCTCACATTTACATATCGATTCAATTATTTATATCAGTATGTAAACATGGTGTTTTTTTTATACATTGGATTGTAGTACAATACTACTTCATATCTTTTGTTGCCCCAAATATTTCAGTTTTGGCCATTGAGATCTCTTTCATTTGGCTTCTGTCCCTTTCAGATACAACCACCAGTGTAAGTGGGTTTTTATTTTTTGTTTGTTTCTTTGAGTTTTTATACTTCCTTAATTTCTGACACTATAAAATGCTCCAGGATTATTTTGTAAATTTTGTGCCCCAGTTCTATAATCAGCCATTTTTCCAAAGAAGCCTAGTTTTTTTTTTTTTTTTTTTTTTTTTTTTTTTTTATGGGAGAATGGTATTAAAAACCAAGACCTAAGTACTAGGCATTTATTAAGATTGTTTTTATTAATATGTTATTACTTGGAAGACTTCTTAGCTGACAGAGCAGGGAGATATGTGTGTTTATACTAACACAAGTATATATACATATCTACACACATGCAGGTATATCTATAAATATATTTGTATGTAACTATCCATATCTATGTTAAACTAAACATAAGTTCAAAGTGATGTTTTCGAGTCTAGTTCAATACCATATGGATCATTCTAGACTCTTCCCAATGCTTATCTGTAAATTATGACTCTAACAGTGAGGAACCTGGCTGTCACCACCTACCATCTAGTTACTTAATTGTTTTATTCCTATATGCATGTTTTTTGTGTGTGGTCTTTCTTGGTGAATGTTCCATGTGAGTTTGAAAATAATGTGTATTCTGCTGCCGTTGGATGAGATATTCTACAAATATTAATTAGATCCAGTTGGTTAACATTGCTGTTCATTGTTAAACTATATCCTGATTTTCTGCCAGCTTCATCTGTCAATTACTGAAAAAGGAAGGTTTAAGTCTCCAGC
This sequence comes from Rousettus aegyptiacus, assembly GCF_014176215.1. Classification (NCBI taxonomy): domain Eukaryota; kingdom Metazoa; phylum Chordata; class Mammalia; order Chiroptera; family Pteropodidae; genus Rousettus; species Rousettus aegyptiacus. The sequence continues at coordinate 26,658,026 of NW_023416285.1, forward strand.
TATAATATGGATTTATCTATCTCTTTTTTCAGTTTTTTTAGTTTTTGCTTCATGTATTTTGATGCTTCATTGCTAGGTACATACATATTAAAGATTCTTGTGTCTTCTTGGTGAATCGACTCCTTTATCATTATATAAGTCCACTCTTTATCCCCAATAACTTTCTTTGTTCTGAAATCAACTTCGTGTGAAATAAATATAGCTTTTCCAGATCTTTTTTAAAAATTAATGTCATCATGGTATATCTTTGTCTATTTCTTTACTTTTAACCCATCTGTCTTTATATTTAAAGTGTGTGTGTGTGTGTGTGTGTGTGTGTGTGTGTGTGTGTGTGTGTGTGTGTTTTGGAGACAGCACATAGTGACGTCTATTTTTTATCCACTCTGACTGACTCTGTATTTTAATTGATGTATTAAAACAGTTTGCATTGAAAATAATTATTGATGTAGTTAGATTTAGAGCTTAAATGTTTGTTTTCTATTTGCTGCACTTGTTTTTCATTTCTTCCCCTCTTTTTCTGCCTTCTCTTGTTTTAATTGTGCAATTTATGATTCAATTTTCTCTTCTCTCTTAACAAATCAGTTATAATTAATTTTTAACTTCTTTTAGTGGTTGCTCTAGAGTTGCAATATAAATTTTTTACTAATCTAAGTCTATTTTCAAATAATAACAACTACTTCATGAGTAGTACCAGAACCTTATAATAGTATTCCCAATTTATCCTTCCTGGCCCATAAAAATTACCGTCATTCATTTCAGCTATCTATATATATTGTTACTGTTATTACTTTAACAAATAGTTATCTATTAGATTAAGAATAAGAAAAATAAAAGGTTTTATTATATTCATATTCCTTCTCCAATGCTTTCCTTTTCCTCGTGTATATCTACATTTCAACCTAATATTGCTTTTCTTCTCTCTGAGGAATGTCATTTTTATTAAGACTTTATTTTTTTAAAGCACTTATAGGTTCACAGCAAAAGTAAATGGAAAGTACAGAGGTTCCCTATATACTCCTTACCCTCACACATGCATAGCTTCTTCCATTATCAACATTCCACCAGAGCGGTAATTTGTTATCATTGATGAATCTACATTGACACATCATAATCACCAAAGTCTGTAATTTAACTTAGGAGTTATTCTTGGTATTTTACATTCTATGGGTTTGAACAAATGTAAAATAACAGGTATCCAATATTATAGCATTGCACGAAGAATTTTCACTGCCCTAAAAATCCTTTGTGCTTACCCCAAAGAATTTAATATTTCTTGAAGAATAAGTTTGCTGGTAATAAATTTTGTTTTCTTTTTTTTTCCACCTGAGACTTAATTTCTCCTTCACTATTGTAGGATAATTACCATGGATATAGAATTCTAGGTTGGCCTTTTATTTTCTTTTAACCTTTTAAGTACTTCGCTTCACTCAGGATATTGTGATTTATAAGAAATATGTATTTGGTCTTCCTCCATAATTCCTGGCTCATAGTTTCCCAACCTTTGGAATTTCTTAAGTGTAGAAAGCATGATCAAGTGTATTTTGTTATGTTAATTAAGTGACAATTAAAGGGCATCTGATGATGAGAGCTGAATGCCAAGAGAATCAAAAATGTGATTAGAGGCCTGAAACTTTCTACTGACCTCCAGAGATGAGAGAAGGACTGGAGATTGAGTTCAATCTTCAATTCCCAATGGCAAATGATTTAATCAATTATGACTATTTAATAAAGCCTCCCTAAAACCCCAAAAGGATGGGGTTCAGAGAACTTCTGAATATGAACATTATTCTGCCATAAAATAATGGAAATCCTGCCATTTGTGGAACACTAGGGGCATTATGCTAAGTGAAGTGAGTCAGACAGGAAAGACAAATGCCATAAGATCTCACTTGTATGTGGAATCTAAAAAACAAACAGAAAAATCGGAACTTATAGATACAGAGAACAGATTAGTGGTTGCCAGAGGCAGGGAGGAGTAGAGGGTGAGTAAACTAGGTAAAGGGGGTCAAAAGTTACAAAAAACATTTAGTTATAAAATAAATAAGCCATGGGGAGGTATTGTACAGCATGGTCACCATAGTTAACAATACCGTATTGCATATTTGAAAGTTACTAAGAGAGTAAACCTTAAAAAGTCTCATCACAAGATAAAAATATTTGTAACTATGTGTGGTAATGGTTGTTAACTAAACTTATTGTGGCGATCATTCTACTATGTCTATATATCAAATCATTATGCTGTATTCCTTGAAACTAATATAACACGTCAATTATATCTCAATTTAAAAAAGATCCACATATAAATGAGATCATACAAAAAAAGATAAAAACTTGTCACATCTTTCACAATTATTTTTACTCTTAATAGCTAATGGTTAGAAGATGTGTAGTAACTTAAAAAAACTATATATACAGTAACACTTAAAATTGAATTTGTATTATATTAACACAAGTGTACCTACATACATTTGAAAGATGATGATACCTTTATAATATAGAATATGTAATATGTAACTTATAACATGTTTAATGTATACAAAGTCAATCAATGCACAAAGATTAGTGCACGTACATAATCATGGATCATTTGCCACAATTACAATATTTTTTAAAAATGCAACTTGTCCTTACAGGGCTCTACTTTGAAGTTTGTTTCTTGCAGTTCTAGAAGTGTACGCTTTTATACTGTGTTTCAGCCATATTGGTCAACATACCTTCAAAGTATATTATTTTCCAGACTCTGCACATTCTAACAGATATGCCTGGGTCCCAGCTGTTGCAATTCGCTCTGATGGAGACTCGAGCTGCTGTAAGAGTCAGTGTAGTACTTCTGGAATGCAGGACACACTTTGGATCTCAGTGCAGCGTGCATATAATTGGCTAAGGATCAGAGTTTTGGCTGCAGTAGATAGATCTGGGCCCTCTGAGATCAATTCTAATTTCAGGTATCTTAGATGTTGGAGGATCTTGCCAAAGTATTTTCTATTTCTTAAAAAGAGTCCGATTTTTTGTTTTCCCCCCTCCTCATTTTTCCAATCTAATAAATCCCAAAGGAACTTTAAAAATAAAATATATTTTCAAAACAAAATATTTTCTGTTGATCATAGGAGAAACAGCTGTTTTATTACTGGGTCCAAATATATCCATTAAAAAATATATATCTCCATATAGATTGTTCACATATTGAGAGGGTAGAAGTAATTGATGTATTGTAGTCCCAACCAGGACTTTGTTTGCTTTGCCATTAAAGAAACTGGTATGATTTCCTTGATCATTTACTAGCTCAGAACAAACCCTTGTGATCACAAATTCTTACCCAACAATCGCCTTCTCATACATGAAAAATGCAGTTTCCCGAGAAACAACTTTCAGAAAAATGTCTTCTAAGCCTTGGTTTCTTATCTTTGAGTCTCCCAAACAGTTTTTAGAAACTCAAGGTATGTCTAGTCTTTTCAGCTCATTAATTCATTAAATTTGGGTGATCTTGTGCCAGATAATGTTCTAGCTGGTGGGAATTTCCTGATGACTATGAAAGAACAAGTCCGCAGTCATGCAGCATTAAGTCCTCATGCCCTTGACACCAGATTCTTGGTTTCAATGGTAAATTTACTTCTCCTTTAAAAATATTAGAGGTCCTTGTCTCTTGTGTATTGAGCACAGTTACCTCTCCCATCATAGCTCTGCATGGATCTTCCTGAAAACTTTATTGCAGTTTGCTGGACTGTATCTCTTATACTTAGTGGCAGAATAGTTCTGAAGAATGAATCCAAGAGCACGTTTTTCTAAACAGATGAGTCAGTGATGCCCTTTGCACACACAGCTCCGAGAACAGAAGATCAGAAGTATCAGTTGTTCTTTTTCAGCTAAAGTGTGGATAGGCATTTTTGCAGTAGAACTTAGTAGAAAGAGCTTGGACATTAGAGTTTTTTCTAAATCTGTTACAGAGCTATATGACCTTGGACAAGGTCCTCTGTTGGGCTCAGTTTCTTCATATACTAAATGAGAATAATATAACCTGGCTTATATGCTTGAGTATTTATTCTGAAATGATAAAGTGCAGGAATAGTAGGTAGTTATTGTTATATATAAATGTATACCTTTTATATTATAAAATGACATATGGAATCAACATGGATTAACTCGGACGCAACTCTGCTTGCCAAGAGTGTCTCTTATTTCTCTATCAATTAGCAATTTGTTTAGTGATCTTTTTAAACCAGTGTGTGTTTGTGTGTATATGTGTGTAAAACATTTGCATACAGCTTTCTGAACAAAAACTGGTAGGAGAAATGAAGAAATCCAGGGTGTTTTGAAACAGCTTCAGAAAACAGCACTTGAGAGGCTTGAAAAAAACTTCTCTGAAGATGTAAAAATGTTGCCTGGAAGGGAAAAGGGAGATAATTTAGCAAAAGAAAAGTTTTTATGATTATGTTTGACTATCATTCAAATTTTTTTTTCCTTTTACATAAAACCAGAATTATTTTACATTTTTTAACCTATGATTTCAACAAACATGGTGCTAGTTTTATGCTCTGTCATACAAATAAATACAGCAATACCCACGGTATTTAGCATAAACGGGTGGCATAATACTTATTATAAAAATCATTACACTTATACTTACCGAAATTTAGCTTTCCTTTTCCTTAAACATGGAAAAAGTCTTTAACCCATTTCAGACCTGAGAGACACCTAAATTTTTATCTCTGTCACTGGCTTTTGTCCAAATGTCATATAAGGAATTTATTAATATTACCATAATACTTCAGAGGACAGCGGAATGTACAATCTAGGCAGATTTTTTAAACTCTGTGGGGGGGTGGGTGGGGAGAAAGAGCAGAGATGATGGGGTGATGGAATTCTGTTCTCTGCAGGAGGGAAGAAGAGAATTTTCTTTCTGCCACTCTTTCCTGCTGAGAAGCTCTACTGCAATGCCAGTGATGTCCTAACATAATGTTAAATGATTGGTTCTGATACTGGATACGCATCTCTTTCTAGTGACATAGAAGAAATTTAATAAAAAATTTAAAAGTGTATTGTGACAATAAAAAGGTAGAGACAAATATATTTTATAAATGTATTTCTTGGATAAAGCCAGCTATTTTTGTAAAGTAATATAAAAAAATTATTGTTAACTTTCATTTGAAATGCACATCATTTTTGTCTCTTGTTACAGATTTTTTAATATTATTTTTTATTCCATATATATAAAATACGAGTTTTATTTAATATTTTTAAAGTTTTTGTAGTAATGGAAAATTGACATAATGAGTTATGCTGACATTAGGAGTAGTCATTGTTTTTTGTGAGAATTTGCTCCAACACTTTACCCATTTAAGAATATTTCATTTAACTTAATCACCAAATTCAAAGGTCTGACTAGTTCATTCTCTATCACTTACTTCTAGCTTTTGTTGGCGTTTTCCTCCCCTTTCTTATTGGAACTTCACTCTTCCTTTGGCTTCCATTACATGTTTCTCTCTAGATGTGTTAATTATTTGCCTATTGTCTCTCAACTCCAAGAACCCTTTCCTACTCTGCTTTATTGAATCTGGACTTAGAACTCTCCAAATAACTTTCCCCAGATTCCCTTACCAGCTGGCTTCTTGTTAGGCTATGCCAGTAGAGGGCGCTAGAGAGAGGTTGGAAGATGAGAGAGAAGAAAGAGGATTTCCGTTTTGCTTTTCCAGCCCATAGTAGCATTGTTCTGGCAACAGCAGACAGTTGACTCTAGGCTCCAGCTTCTTTTGCATCTGTTGGTAACAGACGTGCTTCCTTAAAAGGCTGAGCGCGAGATGCCCCTGTGTTCCCTCACACATCAGGGCATACTCTTCTGGGCATCTGTTGCACTATGATCCCTTCACTGAGCTTGTGGCACCTGCCAGACTAGAGGTCTGAGAACCAGCTTCAAAGCGCTTTCTCCGAAGGACCAGACACCAGCTCTATTGGGCCCCTCTTCCAAACTCTAGATTCTAGCATCAGGACATCTTCACCTTTGTTTTCCCAGCCCTAGGGACAGTAGTTGCTTCCTGCAATTATTAATCTTTGTGTGACCTCAGCATCTCTCTCCTGTTCTTACAGCTAATACTTATTAACCAATTCCCTGAATATTAAATTCCATTCCATTTCAGAAATACCTAGTGTGCTCTATTTTGCTGAGTGGATTCACAGTTCTCTCTTTGTTCTCCCTCTCTTACTGGATCCTTTTTCTTCTTCCACCTTAGGTTTCTCTTCATGACCTACTTGGTGCTTAATATAAACTCTATAGGTAAAAAATCTGTATAGCAAAGATCTGATCAATTTCATATACACTTCGTATATCAGAGCTCTGATCTATTTCCTTAGCTTCAAGCATCACGTCTCTACAAGTTCACACCATCAACTGTATATGTGGCATTTATGCTGGTTTCCTACCAACTCATATTCGATGGGCTACAGATAGAACTCTCCTCTCTCACATGCAGTTTCCATACTTCACCTTGCTCTCTGTCTTCAAACTTCGTTTCCATCAGTGGTACCTCAATAGTCTCAGTCAGGGAGACTTATACTTTAGAATTTTAAAATCCTTTTCTCTTATTAGACCTCATATACAGTCAGTAATGATATCATCTAGATTATTCTTTTACATTATATTTTGCATTTATCCTTTCTTTCCCAACAAACCACCATCGCCCTAATTCAGTTTCTCATTAGCCTCACTTTCCGATGACATCAATAAGGTCCATACTGGTTTACCTGTTTCCACAATTATTCTCTTCTGTACATTGCTACCAGGCTAATTCTCATAGGCCCTGAAATCCCTTTTCACAAACCCCTCGGCTGGAAATCTCACATCAGTAAAATGTTCGACTTTCTTTTTCATCACTACCCCCAATTAAATCTCTACTTTAGAAAAATTGCTTTGCTCAATGACTTCCCACTTCCCTCTCCTTATCTCCATAGAATGTAATCCATTTAGCAAAGCTCTACTTCGTGAAGCTTTCCAAGAACATTTTAGGCAGAACAGATCTCTCCCCATGAGAGACACTGTATGGGAACCACTTCTCTGTATCACCTATTCAGCACTAGTCATGAGTAACATGTAATTTTATAATGAAAAAAGAGAGAAGTGTTTATGTAAGAGTAGTACATGTCGGGTCACACTGTGTAAGTGAAGACCCTTAGGATATACCTATCCAACGTTAGGTCAATTGACTAAAAGGCAAAACAAAATCTCTCAACTAACAATTTGTTTTGACTTCTTGACACTAATTAAAACTTTAATTTTTAAAAAAATTTTGCAGTAAATTAATTGGTCTGCTATTTTGCTTTAATGTTTTTATAGAGGTAGAATTTATTATTAAACCTTGATATTTCTTTTTTAATGGAGGTGCATGCTACATTCTTCATAATTCTAAATTTCTTGTGTGATATCAAGAGAGCTGATGAAATAAAAAAATATAATAAAATTTGATTTTACATTACTTCTTTAAATATAAAATGTTTGGGGGAAGTTTTATTTTAGAAAATTTTCCCTGCCATATGTCCTTCCGCCCGCCCTCCTTCCTTCCTTCCTTCCTTCCTTCCTTCCTTCCTTCCTTCCTTCCTTCCTTCCTTCCTTCCTTCTTTCCTTCCTTCCTCCCTCCCTCGCTCCATCCCTTTCTTCTCTTCTTCCTTCATTCCTTCCTTTCTCACTGTTGTAGTAATTCTCGCTCCTGAAAGCTAAGATGCTGATAGAGTCAGATTTTGTGATTAAATCTGGTAATGTCAAATCTCATCATTAAATTTGATCCATCAGATAAGTGTTAGGTTTTGCAGCGTATAGAGATCTTTGAGTACTTAAAAAGAAGGTCTACCGAGAACAGTGTGTAAGGATATATTATAAAAAGAATGCCAAAAAAACAATGTGAAATTGCTTTGCCTATACTTTTTTGAATGGCTTTTCATAATCCAACCAGTAGTGTACAGTCAAGTTGAACAGTTATACATAGAAGGCCTCCAAATAACAAGAAGGTATCTTGAACTCTAGATTAGAAGGGAACATGGAAAGACCATCTTCATCTTTCGTTTTCAGAGAACTTTAGAACTACATAATTTTAATATAGTCCACATAAACTAATTGAACTCTTGTGTTTCAGGACAGTAAGTTATGAACAAAAGTAGTGAGTCCCCACGAATGGCAATTCTACACATCCCACAGTATCTATTTTGACAATTAATATTTTGAAAGTCACGATAACTAGTCATGTTTAATAAGTAAAGAAAATTTTAATTTATGTAAACATGTCTAATAATTTGATAATTAGCCCAGTGATAGCAGAGTCCTCTATAAATATAAAGAAAAAAACACGTTTTGCTTTTATTCATATTTGATCTTCCATGAATAAGGCAAGAAAGTGATAAATATTTTTCTCATTCAAATCCTTCATATGTTTGAAGTCAGGCAATAAGTCTCTTGGTCATAGAGCGAGCACGTCCCTTTTGCCTGAGACAGTCCCAGGTCTGTTGTCTTGGCAAAATCCGTAACAGTCACCCCTTCCCTCTTCTCTGTAAAGTTTCCCAGATTTAAAATCTGGGAATTATGTTGTCAATCTACCCATTAATCTGGTCTCTTTCAGGCAAACTATCTAATATTTAGCCTTTCTTTTTTAGGATCATCTTCATTATTTTCCTCCAAATCATCTCTAATAATAATGAAGCAAGTTTAAATTTCTTCCCCTTAAGTATATGGAAACATTTCAACAATAAAGTTATGTCTTTCAAAAGAAGATAGCACCAGATCCAGTTATTGAAAGCCCACAAAACAGGAGTAATTGCAGGGTTGGGGGTGTTTTTGAGTGACAGTACTTGGAGGGAGAGAAGGAGGGTGCCAATGGAAAGTTTTGGTAAGCAGATGAATTCTAGTTCAAGAAATCAAATACCACCTACTTCAATTCTCATCAGAGGTTCAATTAGAAATAGAATCCTTCTTTGCTTCTTGCCCTATGCTGGCATGTTGTTACGGGCTGTGCACTGTTTAAACAGCTGCAGAGTCTCACCTCGGGGGTGACTGAATTGCACTGATGATGTTGATCCCCGTATGGAGCTAAAACTCAAAGGAAATTTGATCACTTGCAGAATAACTTAGGAATTGAGAGTGAGTTATGCTTTCTGTATGAGGATAATGAGTTAAGAAAGTTTAGAGACTGAAGTCTTAGTGCCAATTTTGCTCAGTAAGTCCACTGTTGGACTTTTTCTTTTTAGTACAAATCAAGAATGAAAAACAGCATAGACACAAATGTACAAATAGTAAATTAAAAATATGTTTAAAATATGAACACTCAAACACACATCTGAGTCTCTGGTATAAGGAAACGGAGAGATGTCGCCTGCTTATTTTCTTTTTCTACAGTTTTGTCTCCTCCTTTTCTAACACAACCATTATTCCTGTTATTATCATCTCACATTTATTACACTTGTGAATGAGCAGACACCTGCTCCTTATATCTATGTTCTCTAATCCAGTGGTTCTCAAACTTTATCATGTGTTATGAGCATCTAGGGGGCCTATTGTAAGACAGATTGCAAGGTTCCCATTCTCAGCATTTCCGATTCAGTAGGTCTGGGGTAGAGCTCCAGAAGTTCCATGTGTAACATGTCCCCAGATGACACTTGCTGCTAGACTGGGGATTACATTTGAAAACCACTGCTCGAATTCACTGTCTTACTGATAGGCTTGGCAAAAGTCAAGTATTGAGAGGGGAAAGAGGGAAATGCAAATGCATTATTTGGGAAGAGTGTATGAAGGAGAAGCACTGGCTACCTCAGTCAGGCTCGCGGAAGCCCCATCACCACGCTTCCTTCAGTAATCTCTTCCACCGGCCCTGCCTCATTCTTCTGAATTCTGCTAGGGGTTACTTCTCAAAGCGTTTTGAGAGGAAAGCTATGTTCATTGGATTAGAATTTATTAACTAAGTGAATTCAAGAGAAATTTTATACCAACTGGATTTTAAATGTTCGGTGATGTATTGAGAACTGTTGTGAACATATAACATACATTAAAATCAACCTGTGTGCATGATGGCATGAAAGATGGTGGCCTGACTTGATTTTGGTTTCCCCTTGAACACTGCATTGATGATGCACGGGAACAGTGTGATTGCTTAATTGGCACATTGCTCGAATGGTTTTGCTGCTGCTGTGTGTGTGTGTGTCAAAATATTCAATTTATTCTCGTCCTGCTTGAAGACTTCTGCCTTTTGGTTTATATTTTTTTCTCGTTTACTACATTCTAATCTGTATTTCTTTTCATCTTTTTGTCAGTCTTCTTCAAACTTACTATATATTTTCCTCACCATTCTCACTTTTAATTGAACTAATTACAACCTTCATTTTACTCTCCTTTAGTGCTCTAATGATTTTTCTGCCATCACTTTATCTCACCTATTTTTTCTTGCTCACTCATATCATTTTCAGTACCTTTTACATTATAGTAGAGTATCTGTTTTTTTTTTTCTTCTCCCTAGAGAGGATCCATCTTCTTCAACAAGATGTTTTGGAAAGTCTTTTAACAATATATACAAAACCAGAAATGCAAAAATTAAAAAGTCAAGGCCATGAAAAATATATATGAGATGCTATTAATAGAAAATTTAGAATTAAGAAGTATATACTATAAAGACTTTAATAGTCACATGTTTTTAATTAATAAATTTAACCCTTCGACTGCTTGACAGTTGAAGCAAAAGGAGCTATGATCATTTTGCAGGAGCCAGATTATCACTTAAGGAGAAAACACGCCAATTGTTTGTAAAGTCAAGCACAAAAGCCTAGGTCTTGAGTGGGTCTTTGGATAGGGGTTTCTGGAGTATGTAGTAGATGACATTTTAATAGCATTATTACGTAACTATAGTAGTCCATTTCATAAAACATTTTTTAGGGGATCCGTTAATGTAAGCCAAGGGCATAATGTCAAAATACAACAAAGAAATCATCTTGTCTGAGGCTAAGGAAATATGGTCTATGTATGTAGCTTTTCGATAGTACAGCATGATTCAGGGGTTTAAAATGAGAATGTTAGAGAGAGACGTGTATTTCATTTTTAAAAAAATGATCTCCAGAAATGAAATTCCTTTCCGAAGGTTTCTGATAGAAGTTAGCTGGTAAGCAATTTAAAAGTATTTTCTCTGGCAATGAATAATTTTTTGCTGCTAATTAAGGACAGATTCTACATATTAAAAATCAACAAACTAAACAGAAGAGTTGACATTCTCTTGTGAAAACTAGACCAAAAATCAACACTCTTTCTTGAATTGATGGCCACCCAAATACCACATTAAGGTGAGCCAACTGTATACATAGGTCCAAGAGTTTAGTTAAGGAACAGTTTCTGAGTCTATTTCATTATATAAACCAATGAATTCTTAGGTTTCCAAAGTTCTTTACCATAAAATGTGACCTATTTAGACCAGAATATTTTCAAAGCATAAGTTATTAGACACCCACTACGGCTATAGGAAAAAAAATGTCTCAGCAAATGCACTTCTTGTTTTAAGAAACTATTTTTTTTTTCCTTGAATCTACCAGGATGAATAAGTTATGAACACATGCTTAAATGACTAAATTAATTATCTTGTTATATGGTGTTGTTATGATCAATTGTATATTAAAGGTTCACTGATCCAAATAATTTTGGTTTTAAAGTAAATGATTTTAAGCAACCTTTTCTGGTAATAGTAAATAGGATCAGTTTCTCCTGAGAGTCCTGACAGTGTGTGTGTGTGTGACATAGTCATATCATAAGCATATAATATAGAAGGAACATTTTTTCCTCAATATTGGACATATTTATGCTGACCAAACAAATCAATGAAATTTGTAGAAAGAAAATGAGTGGAATTAGAACACAAAAAGCTTTTTTTGTTATTTAAAATTATTTGATTAGTTAGGAGGCCATTTTTCCCAATCCCTATTTTCCCAAAGAGCTATGACTCTTCCAGTAAATCTGTAGAAAGCACCAGGACTGGTACCAGGAAATCACTCAGCAAATATGGACTATTAGTTTTCGCCCAGAGTAAAAGTCTGAATAAAAGTCAGCAAAAATATGTCGTTATGGTTAGACATCATCACAAATAGGCTTCGGTGAGGGCAAGATTCAACCAAGTTTATAACATTAGTCGATTAATCCTTATTAGAGTAAGTCCTTAGCAGAATAGTCTTGCCCCAAATCTATTACTTCTTATATAAAATATGGAGTTGAAAAATATCTATCTGCAGTTTGTCAAGGAGAAAATTGGCATGAAGTTTGAGATAGAATGTAAAATTAATGTTTTTTTTTTGTTTTAGAAATACCATGGATTTGCAATTCTTTTGCTGCAGATCTATATGTATGTTTTTTATTTTTCAAGTCTAAGCATGCTATTGTTCTGTTAATGAAGTAAAGCATTCTTGCTTCTAAAAAGTTAAAGAGTTCTGAGTGACTGCATAAGAAATGGAATGTTTCTCCTTTTTTATTTTCCATCCACTGTAGTCACTTAATGATAACCAAATGTCAGTGAAGCTTGGGATACATGTGAAATCTACCAGAATAATTTGGCATAGAAGGAAGTACATTTTAGCAACTTTTAGGGATCTGACAAAAGAAAACCCTTGAAAATAACTGTGACCAACACTTAGACAGGCAAACTTCTTTTTAAAGCACCCATTAAGATGTAAGAACTGAAAAAAATATATCATGTTTGTACTGGTCAATAGAAAAATTAGATACAAAATGTATTATATTCTTTGACTCCGAATGCATACTCCTGTGTTGCTTACATACATTTTACATATATCGCTTTCTTACTGTAATAACTTATATAAAGCATGTTTTTTATTTCAAGCAATTATAAGTGTCTCCTTTTGCCCATGAGATTACTTAAGTAGTTAACTTATCTTAAGGATAAACGATGTGTGCTTAGTTGGAATGAACTTTTTCTTCTGATAAATAGCAATCTGTCTCAGATGAGCCAGTAGGCAAGGCATAGAACCATCTATTCCTCTCTAAAGGGATGAGTAAAATTTAATGGTCTGGCATGAAGATTCATTTAGAAATTCAAAATTATTTGATTTGTGGTTTTGTGCTCTTACAAACATCTCAGTGCCTCAGAGCGATTATAGTAAAGAAGATTAATCCTGCCTCACTGTCTAAATTTGTCAGTTAGAGGCACATAGACAAGTCATAGCATCCGTATTGCTAATTGTGTGCAGGATTACTTGGAACATAAAACCTCAGTATAAGTGATAAAGCTGCAAATATTTTATATAGTACAAATAGAAAATTAATTTAGAAAGAATAATGTTAACCTCAGAAGAATATAAAATATTTCTTAATGGATGATATGGAATAATAGTAAGAAAAGGGGCCTTTATTTGAATCAAATTTCAACATAATTACTACATTGGATGTAAAAATCGCATTATTGATGTCTACTTATCTTCCCTTTTCTTCTAATAATAAGCAAATCCAAGTTGAGACCTGCAACTGCTAGTACAGATATAAATGTGCCATTAATTTAAAAAATCTTAATGTATCTTTATCTAATTTATTTCAATTTAACAAGTATTCATTGAGTTTTCAGGCAATGTTCTGGGCATATAAATTACAGGTATGAATAAGCCATGGTCCCTGACATCCAGTAAAAGAAACAAACATGTACTCAATTAATTATAATGCAGTAAGTACTCTATTGATGATATGAAGAAATTGTTATAAGAACACAGAGGAAGAAATGATTCATTTTCTTAGAAGATTCAAGAACTGATTCTCAAAGGAAAATATATGTGAATTTCATTTTGATATTAATTAGAATTTTCTTTTGTCAGATTAATAAGAGTAAAAGCATTTTTAGTAGGAGAAAAAATAAGAAAGATATGAAAACATAGAAATCTATTAAATTGTGCAAATAATATTGAACATCTTAGAGTGAAGGGAATGTGGTAGGGAGAGACAGTTGAATAAATGCATGAATGAATGCATTAATGAATAAATGAGTGAAGAGTGACATAAATTGAAGAATGACACTCAGAGGATCCTTTAGTTAATCCAGTGCAGGTCACCCAGATCCACTAAAGATTTTAATTGAGATAATGAAAGAGCCAGATTGTTTTAAATTCCAGTAGACAGTCTGGAGGCTGGATTAGAGAAGGAAGCTATAGGGGAAATGGACATTTAAGGAAATAATTTGTTTTTTTTTCCAAAATTATCAAAGTAAATAAGAAAACAAGTAGTTTTGCCTAAATTAAGCAAATAGTTATGGTTAGATGCATTCTGTTAGATGCTTTACTGAAGAGAAACCTGATTTGGAGTTACTTCTCTTTTTATCTTTTCAAATTTTGTTCCCATGAAGTAAGGAGAATGGTATTTTTTCCCCTTATCTGTCTCCTGTCTATGAAATGGCTCATGACATTATTTATCAGAGGCTTTGAAGTCTTTGAAGGAGCATGCCATAAAGATCACAGAATGTTATTGTCCCTTTCAAACAGAGTTTGCCTTATTAATGACGACTTACAAGACACCAGCTGTCAGTCTCTAATTTATATAGAAGTTTTCTTCATGAATGAATTTGCATATTGACAAAATTTCTTGGATGTCAATAACAACACCAATTTCTATTGGGAAAATTCCTGGGTTTTGGTAGTGTTTACCACAAAAATAGAAAAGGTCTTTGTGGAAAATGTATTTTGACTTTAGCAAATACTTATATTTCTTCCTAAAATGCTTGTTAACCAAACTTTCTGGAATATCTTTACTGCTTAAAGCTTTCAAATAATATGCTATCATAGGTATCTCTTTATTTCTTTAAGCTGTTGCTAATGAAGATGTGTTTCTGGACTCTTCCTTAATATTCTGGCTCTTAAATGAAACAGATCTCAGGCAGTGTGATCTCTTAAAGTAAGTAAGGCACCTTTAATTTGCTTGAAGGAAAAACTTTAGCTTGGTTTCCTCCTTTCCATTTTCTGACTCTAATAAAAATATCTTTCCCCACAATACTTCAAATCTAAAGGAATTATAAGAATGAAACATTTTAACCAACCATTTTTGCTCTGCAGTAGCCCCCCAAATTGTGTGTTATTTTACTTTGACGCAAACTATATAAAAGCTGTATAAATGGAGATATGAAATTTTAGTTTATTGTTTAGGTATGTGTCATTCAAATGTGTAGTTGTTTCCTCAAATGTTTTAAATTCAGTGCCATACATTAGCACATGCTTGTATAGATTAAAAATTTACTCCTTAAATAATTTGACTTTATGTTGTAATTAAATACATAAGTAGGCAGGAAAATCTTTTTACATATGTTTACATGTCTCTATTATATATGTGTGTATACATGTATGTCGTACTTGTGGTAACTTTCAAAGTATGTAATCAACAACCACAAGATATGCCTTCCTATACTCTAAGCCCAACCTAATCTGAAAGAAGAAGTTTGCATATTAGTACTCTGCTTTAGCTACTCTTTTTTCGCCTCTTTATTTTATAAATACTTTAGAGTCCTCACTTCCTCCGAAGTACTAAACTGCATTTCAGAGCAATTAAAAATTAAGTAGACAGTAGGAAATACCCTTAAAAATTTCATTAAATCATTCTTCTTGTCTACATGGTTAATAGTTAACCAAAACACTTCAAGACTGAAGTTATTCTGTATCTGTTGAATTGTAAATCAGTAGAAATTTATGTCAGCATTTGTTTTGGAGAAATAATTCAACATTATATATTTAATGCAATTTTCATGACTAAGTAATTATAATGTGATGAGTTCATCTACAAATAAAAACTACTTTTGCCCAATAATCTAATATTCTAATTGTATTGATAGTTATTTGTTATAATAAAGTCTCTACTGAATTTGCAACATTTTATTGCCACACATAAATAAAAGTAGACAGAATAGTAAAATGAACCCCCTGTAACAATGACCTGCACAACATGGCTTTAAACATCATTTTTCCCCCGTGTGTGTGGGGGGGAGGTAATGGGTGTAAAGATATGTTTTTATACATAATGTAATACTCCATTTAAAGTTCTTGGGATGGCAGCAGAGATTGAGCAGCTTGGGTTCATTGGTTCAAAGCATCAGAAAAAATGTTTTAAATTTAGGTTGCAATGCAACCACCCAATGGGGATTAATCCCCTTGGTAGATAATGACCTTCGGCATTTATGTCACCACCAATACTCGAACAGTCATAGCAAAGCAGGAAGAGGAGTATGCTTAGTCTAGGATTAATGTGATGAAAGGAAATCTGTTCTGCTTGTTTTATTTATCTGGCTGTTTGTAAATGCATAAGGAAGGTAAAAAATAGCTCCTTTGATGAACAACAAAAGTACGTTTACCCACCAGCCCACCCTCTTCCAGATTTGCACTGAGAGTGTCTTAATCATTTGTATTATTTTTATATGAAAAGAAGACTACCTTTCTACACTTAACTTTATTGTCAGGATAGAGTAAGAGTTTGAGTTGCTTAGCTGTCCTACTCTGACCTGAGCTCCAAGTCACCAAACACCTGAATGCGAATGGCAGCTGGGCATAGTTGAGGGCACAGCCTATCATAAAGATGACAAACTGCTGGCCATCTATCAGGTTCTGGCCCATTAAGCTTTTAGAGTGAGACCTGAATGAAACTTTTATAACATTTTAAGCCTGTAATAAAAAATATGTAAATGTACTTTAAAATCTAGTATTTTGACTTGTCTCGAAAAATTAGAAAGTCTGATGTCTGCACTCACAATGTCCAAGTGGCATTTATCCCTTTAAACGTGCACCTTCTCCTACTATACTGCAGTTCCCACCTGGCCAGGTCATTCATTCATGTTCCTGGCCAAAAAAACACTTGCATTTGCTAATTCTAATCTATAGCCAATAACAAGTGCTGCTTCTTCCATCTAAACTTACCGAACCAAATGAACAGGCTTCCAGGGGCAGAAACCTTGTCTGTGCCTTTGTAACTAGGTGTAAAAATTTATATTGGACCAAGGTATCAAGGCACAGTATATATGAATTTCTAATGTATTAAAATATTAAGAGGAAATTTCCAAGGAGGCGAGCTAGAACCAGTTAGCTAGTGTTAAAACCCTTGAAGAATATTTAAAAAAGGAGGAGAGACAAAGATATCTCTTACCAAAGTGCTATTGCTGGTTGTCAGCCTCCATTCATTCCAAAGAGGAAGGGATTGGGGTGCTACCTTCTTGCTTCAAGCTTTATAATGGTGGCTTCCATAGGGTCATCCAAAAGCTTGAAATATGTTCCCTGTGCTTAAAAGGAATAATTAGAAGGTGCCTAATTCATGCCAGAGAGAGGGACACATTCCATTTTTATAGTAGTCCACTTCTATTGAGTATGGTGCAACCAGTGTTTTCAGTGAACCTGACAGATGTGGGTTCCCCATGCAGGAGAAGACCTGTTTTAAATCCTCTTAAGAGGGGAGGGTGAGAGACTCTAACAACAAGAGTCTGTGAGTAGTTGACAAACTGAGGAGACAAAGAAGAGGGTCCAAGTGTGTGGGGAAAAGGGGAAGCAAAGAGTCTCTTCCATAAGAAACTCCACAGCTTCTAGCCAGCTGAAAAAGGAGAATATGTTTAATACTACTTGAAGTTTAAAATTATATTGCATAAGATTTGGCATATAACAAATTGAACCCACATTTGCAACTTAGAGTGACCTTAAGACTGTTATCATCTAAACATGATCGTTAAAGTCATGTTATTTCTCAAGGTCTCATAAGGGTCAGTAGAAGAATACTGTCACTGAATATATTTTAAAGGGACAACTGGACATAAAAACAAAGTTGTGTTTTGATTACATCAGGACTTGTGCTTGTTTGTTGTACTAGATATAAAACAACACTAGTAACACAGCAAAGAAAGCAACCAGGCTTTGTGGGGAGGTTAGCATACAGCGTTTAGGCTCTTAGACCTTCTGGTTTTCATGTGCAGCTCTATAAATGTGCTGATAGTTTGATCATCTGCTCCAAGGCCACCAGTATATTACCTAGTCCATCTTTCTGTTATTTTTCAAGGATGTTGAAACCATGATTGATGTTAATTTTCTTTAAATATTTTTTACTTCTTTCTAATCAGCACCATCTTAAATTCTATTAACTTGTAGTTATTATCATCAAAATTAGCTTTTGGTTTTACAGTCGCATCAATTTTCCCTTGTGGCACAAAGGCACCACCAAGGAAGATGTAAAGTGGAACATCATCACTGTCAGTCACTTACAGACTATGGAAAGCATCTGATGCCTTCTTCCCATTGTCAGTGAGTTCCTGCCTGGGGATTTTATGGCAGGCTCTAATGTCTCATTTTTTATTGGAAAAGAAAAGGAAATAAGTGATTCGATGTTTCCTAAAAATTTATCTAGAGTTAGAGAAAAAGAAGTAAGTGAAAATGAAAGTTGTTGAAATTAATAAGGTGAGAATCGAAGTACAATAATTATAAAGAAGAATAGAGAACTAAATTTATTAGTGTGCTGTTGACTTACAACGTGTGAAGTACATCCTGAGTAGATTTCTGGTGAAAGAAAATGTCCAATAGAAAAATGCAAGAATGATGCAGGTTAAGTCGCCTCTGTTAGAAGCAACTCAAACTTAATAATTTTAAAATTAACTAATTGGACATATTTAGAGGAAAGAGAGCCAAAGTAAATTCTCTAGGTACCTTTATTTAGATTTAAAAATATAAAGGTGGATATTAAAAAACAGGATGAGAAGAAAGGGACTCTGGAAGAAAGGACCTTTGGGAATCCATGAAATAATCTCTGTGCTTCTGAAGTTGAGTATTTGTATATTTCAGAGAGAGACAGAAAGTGAATAAAAAAATTAAACTGATATTTTAAAAATTACTAATATATCCATTTCCCCCTCCAATGCACAATTATATCAGGGATATAATTAGTTTCTTAAATAGAAATGCATATTATTAAGCAGTCAGGTTTGTTTTTTTTTTTTTAAATCCAAACCTCCATTAGCAAGTAAATAGTAGAAAAGCATTGGTTTAAAAATATATTCTTAGTACCTAAGGAAAAAGGAAGACTATAAGAATAAAAATATGAGAACATTAGCCTAAAGAGATGATGCTCAACATGAAAAAATTGACAGAAGAACAAACTGATGAACGAATGGATGAAAAACTCAATGCCTAACCTCAGAACTTAAGGTTGCTGCTTAAATTGACTGACTGATGACTGGGATGTCAAATGTAGATTAAAGGCATCTGAGAAATTCATTTTAACCCTCTCACTTCACATAGGACAGACCTGGGGGTAAGATAGGTTTAAGCAACACAACAGAGTCAGGCCTAGAACCCAGATTTTCTAACTTTGCTGTATTCTTTTCATTATTGCATTTGCCTGACAAATTCTTTAACATTACATTTTTTTTGTTTCAAAATGGAATCTTCAAATCTAAATTGTAATCAATATTGAGGAATGGTTTGGAAACTTCTTCCATGATAACAGCAGTTAAAGGGCGTGCGTGCATCCAGCTGCGATTCAAGCACAGGCAGTGATGCTGATTTCACTTAAAGTTTCTCTTTGTCTAAGAGTATGTCGTCAAAGGCGGAAGGGTAAATGGTATAGGATAAAATTATCTTGAGGTCTGATGAATTCTTGCAGTTGGAAAATGGGGGAAATTTACTACTGAGTGTCCTAGAGAAAATTACTCAAATACAAGTGCTGTTATAAAATTTTTTCTTTTTGAATCTTCTACTCAGAATTCTAAAAAAAAAAAAAAAAAAAAAAAAAAGAAAAGAAAGAAAAATTTTAAGTGGAAATGGATTAACCCATAGTTTCTAAGAGTCAATGCACTTTTACTTAAAGTATATGCTTATAGAGAGCTGTTTAAAAAGCACCCTTGTTTATCATCATCTCAGGGAATGTTATTTGGTATTTTACACATGACTGACTTTGAAAACTATGACTCCAACTTGTTTATCAATTAAAGAAATTTTCATAATGGCAAAAAATACAAGGCTAATACCATGCTATTCTCATAAACGATGACTAACAATTGCCGGATATAAATGGAAATAGTGCCAATAATGATAATGCAGTGGCTTTTAAACACTTGTGAGGGAGTCCAATTATAGTATCTCCTGCTACCTTCTGTCTTTCAGTATAACCCTACCACCCATGAATGGGAACATGTATCACTTCCTCCAAAACAATTCCATTGAGTTTAATCATGAAGAAAACCTCTTTTATGCAGATCCCCCACTTCCTTCCCTCTGATGTCCAGGTCTTTCAAGCTCAGTAAGTCACACAGCATTTCTGTGCATTATTACCTCCTCCTCAGTGAGGCTGTTGGGAAACACTTCAAACAGTCTGTTCCGGAGGGGTACAAACTGGTGATGTGGAAGGGGAAGGAAGGGAAATCGAGTCAGTGCTTGCCAAAACAATGAAATAAAAAGTGGGCGTTGGTGGTGGTGGTGGTGGAGGGGGAGTAATCTTTATAGAGCCAAATGAGATGGTACCTGAGAGAAATGTTTAACTCATTCTAAAGAGAAAAATTGATTTCAGATTTAGGTAATTACATGAAAGTAATACGTGAAAGTGTGTAAATAGGAAAGTAGTGTTAAGAGAACAATTTTGGCGGTATGAAGGAAGGCCTGAAAGGATGTAGAGATGCCATTGACATTTCTAAGATTTCAAAGGCTCTGAATTTTCATTTTCTTCTTCTGAGACACCAGGCGCTTAGCATCAGCACAAGAGACTGAGTCTGGAATCTTATGTGGCTATATTAGTTCTGACATAAAAACCTGTGTATAATATTTCTCTCCATGATACGTTCCCTGTAATAAAAACACAAGCATACTAGATATGTATAGCATAAGGGCAGATTGTTTTTAAACAGGAGGGGTTTCAAGGTTTACTGTAAGGCGTCAGCTACTCTTTCAATTAAAATAATGTTTGACAGGTCAGTAATGAGACATAAAAGATTTAAAAAAACAGACAACTTTATGCAACGAAAGGGGCAGAAACAGGAACATCAAAGCTCAGGAACTGTATACACTGCACAAAGCATTAAGAGTTTCTGTTCTCTGTAACATTTTGACATGTGTTGTATAGTGTGGTTAGGGCTATTAAGAGCATGCAAACTTCTTTCCGAGCAGTTCTTTCACTGCTCACATCTTTCCATCGTCACGTGAAGGGCACTTTGAAGTTTCTCAGGAAAATGGGGAAGGTACTGCTGTGTTTTGCTGGGTAAGATAAATAGTGAGAGAAAATGCTGATTAAGGCATGTCATATAATCCATCGATTAAGTAGTATTTGTTCTTGATTTAAAGAACATTTTGATTTTTTAATACAGGGATTCCATGAGAAATCTCCTGTCCTCTGTAGTTACCCAGGTCTGTTAGGACCGAGGACCTCTCCACCTAAGGTTGAGTTAGTATTGCCAGGTTGATCCATTTAAATGTGTGTGGAGTACCTCCCAACTGGGAGAGGTTAAGCTCCGTGTAGATTTGGAAGGAATTTTGCATATCTATTATATTCTTCTGCTTTATCAATTATCATATAATTGAATAGTTTTTCATTCAGCTTCAGCAAATTATCAAAAGTATTTCTTAGATGGAGTAATATAGATGTGGTCATTTCTGAAACTGAGTTTGAACACTTAGCAGAAATGCTTTTGTAGGAGAATGTCTTTTACAGCATGTTATAGCTTAAGGGACAGAGAGACTTTTCGATTTTTTCACAACTATTTTTCTGAGCCTGATTTCTGGAGCCAAGACATTCCTTGAACAGTCAACATCTTGTAACAGAAGGAGCATGGACTTGAGAACCAGACAGTTATAGATTGATATGAAATCTCTACCACTTACCAGGTGAGGGAACTTGAGAAAGTCTATTAACTTCTCTGGGCTTTGGGTCTCTCATTTGTAAACTTGGGATAATGATACCAATTTATGAAGTTTTATTGTAGGAATTAAAATATAATTTATGTAAAGATTTAACATTTAATGAGTGCCAATTTTCACACTCTACCTTCAACAGAAGGAAAACCAATTGAAAAGGCTTCTATCTGGGAGCCAGAAAGAAGCATGTTCAAGATTATGAGAAGGAAAACTATTCTTTCTCTCTATACTGATGTTTATTTTTGTAGTTTTGAAGCTTATCATCCCCGAAACTTGAATCTTGCAATCAGAACAAATGAATGAGGGAATTACGTGGACTCATTTCTCTCTATTCCTTCTTATTAGTTCTCCTCACCCTCACCATAGTTTTAAAAGTGAAACATTTGAGACATCTCCATGAGCACATCAAGAGTGAACTCAGATTCTTCAAACTCAACTTGTCCGATGTTGAACTTAGAATCTTTTTCTGCTACCACTAGCGCTCCAAACAAAAAATCTAGGACTTTTCCTAGTCATCCTATCTGATACTCTCTACATACCTTCCATTGCTACTATTAATTAGACCCAGTGCAGTTCCTTTCTCTCCTCTGGACTCTAAGTTTTAGCACTAGTCAATTCTTTCTTGGATTACTGCCAGGGCCTTTTA
Organism: Rousettus aegyptiacus; assembly: GCF_014176215.1. Lineage (NCBI taxonomy): Eukaryota > Metazoa > Chordata > Mammalia > Chiroptera > Pteropodidae > Rousettus > Rousettus aegyptiacus. The sequence continues at coordinate 26,680,524 of NW_023416285.1, forward strand.
ATTGGTGTCTTTTCCTCTGGTCTTGACCTCTTCCAAATACAAAACTAATTGTGTAACTCCTCTGCTTAGAACTATTAAATGTATATCAATAACCTTAAAATTAAAGTCTGAATGCTGTAGCATAGTGAATCAAGTCCTTTATGATGTGGCCCCGTCCTTTAGATTTAGCCCTATATCCTGTCATGTCTCCCCATGCTTCCTAAGATCCACCCACACAGAAGAACTTGAGGTTCCCATGCTGTCACTAACCTCTGCACCTTTGTACCTGGATATTCCTTCTATCTGGATCTCCCTCTATCATATTATCCACTGGGAAATTTCCCAGTTCAAACATTACCTTCTCTGAAACACTCTCTGACTTATGGCTTACCACTACCTAAACTTCAAATCCAAGGAGAATTAATCGTTTCCTTGTCCATCAATCTTGTATAGACCTCTATTTTGCACTCAGCCTATTGGATTAGATGTACTTCCATTCCCTGGACTATGAAATCCATGAAAAGTGAATATAATTTTCATGTTTACAATCTCAGGCTGTTTCTCATGAAATATTATAAATTAAGACTGATTGAACCACTGAATTTAGGAGATGGATCAGGTTACATGGATATGACAGTGCAGGAGAGAGATAGGTGAGATGAGACCAAGCCATATTTAGAGTCTGAGGAGAAAAATAAAAGGATGGACTCTATTCTTTAGGATAATTTTGGCATCGGGATTTTATATAATGAAAATCTATCAATATATAAAGAATAGTGGAAGACAAATTTAGTGACAAGTGGTATATTTACTTTTAAATGCCAGTAGACCCCTTAAATATTTAGATTTCTTGCATTGGTTAGGGGATAGCTCATATTGTTGTAAGAAAGAGAGTCCAAATAGCAGTGGACAAAATAAAATAATAATGTATTTCTCATGATTCCATGATAAAAGAGTTTGTAAAATATTAGGTGATGGAGAAGGAGAGATTTCTTTCACAGTGGGATTGAGGGAGGCTTTGCAAAGGAAGTGATAACTGCGTTGAAACTTCAAAGATGCTTAGGACTTTAACAGGTAAAAGAAAGTTAGGAAAAACACATTCCTATGAAGAATAGAATGAAAAAAGCAGATTTATGAAGCACGTTTAGTGACTGGGGTAACGCAAATAGTCTGGTATGAAGTGAGAAAGTAGTGAGAGATGAGGCTGATGAGGTTACATGGGAACCACATTGTGAAAATTTTTAAATGGTAATAGTGGGGTTTCTGAGAAGTCTGTATGTAATGCCCCAAGTGGGAAGCCACGTAAGGCTTTTGATCCAAGTGGTGAAGTGATTCCATAATAGAAGGATCCTTCAAATGGCAGTAGGTAGGAAGAAATGATTTATTTCCATAAGGTTATATGGCACCCTGGTCATTCCTATGGCACAAAATTGGGCAAGATAGTTTATCATAGGTAAAGGCACATTTTTCTAAATGTCTTTCTGAAAAGAAAAAAGTTATTTTGTCTGGCATAACATGAAAACTGGAGTGAGTGCCTTGCATTCTCATCTTCATTTAAACATCAAAATACCTGGGAAAGGAAAAGGTCAGAATGTGAAGTACCTCCTCTCAGTACTGGTGGGAAGAGCAGGATATAATTATCTTTATAAAATGATGCACACCAGGAGTTGAATGGCTCACTTCAAATTCAACCACACTTAAAATATATGACCCTAAACTATATGCCCCCAGTCTATCCACAAAAATAGATTTGGCTGTGCACTATTTCCTTGGGGGTGGGGAAGAGAATAAAGTATACATTTCTTCACACATCTAAAGATTCCTTTGAACTCATTCTACTTATATCCCTACATACTTTTATTTGAAGGCTGCAATGCCCGCAAATCCAGGCAGATAATTTACATTTTGATGTAAGCAATTTCAAACAACTTATTCTCTCTGTATTTATGGCCAAAATTTTTGGCCAGAGAGGACTGAGTCATAGACCCACAAAAAATAGACATTTGGGTCATCAGTGATAATACTGCAATGCTGAGCCTATAACAGTTTTCAGATTTTACTTCTAACACCCAAACCCGTTTTGTACTATGCCAGGCTAAGGAAATTTAGTGAAGATCACTGCTATCTTTTGTCTTCTCTTTCCTAAAACATCATTTCCCAAAAAGGGGTGAAGCTCATTAGTTCACAGGAAAGTAACATCACTGTGAATTTTACATAACCAAGTCTAAAAAAACTTAGGACTTGTATATATGGAAGAAATGTAAAGACATTGCTAGTGGAATGAAGTGGATATGTAAGAATGAGTACACATTTAGTCTTTCATTCATTTACAAACATTTATTAAGTACTTACAGGTGTTAAACAGAACAGGGAATTTAGTAGATCCTGAAGGACGGTGAAAGATATGCCAGGAAAGGTAAGTGAAAGGTAAAGTGTGGATGGCCTCACACAGCTGGCTAAGGCATTCGTAATTTCTCTTGGAGGCAGTAATGAATCACTCAGGTGAGCATCATGGATAAAAGATTAATCCAGGAGTATAGTGTGATGTTTGTGTAAAGAGAAGAGAAAGAAGGCAGGGGAACAGTTGGGGGAGGCTCTTGTGATAGTCTGAGCATGAAGGAACAAAGGCCCTAGTAGGCTGATGATTAAGGGAGGAAAAAGAATGAAAAGTCAAGAGATATGGGCCAAAAAAACCAGAGATAATTAGTAAATGGTAGATATGATGGAGGAAAAAGGAAAACATTTTAGAAGGAGGGATTTTTGTCTAAATAGTATTTAATATATAATATCTGCTTTGGTACATTCGGAACATAGGAATTTCCTTTTTTTCCCTTATGAATTCACTACTGTTATGTCTTATCAGGTTTAGAATATTTAGAAACATGATTTATTCAGAGAATCTTATATGAAAATTAAAGTGTAGAATAATAGTTTTCCTTTTATGTCACTGTGTAAAAGTAAAATATAAAGACATGTTTAAAAACAATTATTATAAACTGTGTCCCACTATAAATAGGAGGCAACATTTTGTTACTCTATATTCAGGAGTCAAATATTAGCTTAGAGAATATTTTTTAAAAACCTGCCAGAAGATGCATGAATATTTTGTTTGTTCGAGACTTGACTACACAAGTAAGGGTAAGATTTCTATGCCACGCTGGTTTTATAAGGACAAAATTAGTGGCAGTAAGCCAGATGCTAGGAAAAGATATTCTTGTTAGGTCAAGAATTTCATGTCTTTTGCTGTGCTATCATTATAAATGGCATAATTAAATTTGAGTGTTATCTAGGACTAAAATTATGACAATCAAGGTTTGATTTTCTAAACCCTAAGAGCCATGGGAGATTAGTTATCATACTCATTTGAGAAGCATATAGCTCCTGGTCCTGGATAAAATAAATGGGAAGAGAGTTAAAGAGAGAGGAAGTTGATCAACAGTGATCAGGAGCATAGCAGGTTTGGATAGGGAAAGAGTACGCCAGCTTCTTAGCAGATATTTAGAAGAAGCTGAGAAGTATACTTGGGGTCTTAAATTGCTTAGTGTACCCATTGATGATAGTTCAACCTTTGTCAGAATCTGGGTCACATTTTTTACACTACAAAACTACCTTCACTTCCAGATGAATTACATTATCTCACAGTTCTTTGCATTTCTTTTTCCTTTATAAAATTTATCAAAGTTAGTATTATACATATCTGTAATTATATGATAAATGTGTTTTATCAATCAGGATTTAACCTTGATAATGAAATAATGGAAGAGATGATGGTTATTTTGCTCACAATATTATTCCCAGCAATAATTAGAATGTCTGGTACATGTGTATTCCCAATAAATATCTATAGAGAAGATTAATATCTAACACTATTATTCCTCTGAATATTATTTAAAATTCTATGTCTAATTGGCAACCTAGTTGGATTGATTGGAAATGGGTAGTATATACTGATAAGTTTGAAGACTCTCAATGTTTAAATGTCAGTGTACAGAATGAAGAAACTAAAAGTGACAAATATTAACATTTTAAGGGCTTATCAATTATTAATTTAGTATCCATCTATAAAAAAGTGTCCAGAAGGGACTGTGAAAATATGCATTTATCTATTTCACTTTTATGAAAATGATCAAATTATGAAGGTAGTCAAATTAGTGAAAATTAATAATAAAAGTGGAATCACTGGACATTTAAACTATGGTGGAGAAAGCAATGTGATTCCCATAAGGGAAATTATAGCTGACCACATCATATATTCCCTTGAAAGGATACACATTCATGGCTATGGATAAAGGATAAGCTGAATATGTAATCTATGTTTGCTTTCAAAAGCTTTTAACAAAGTTCTGCATTGAAAACCATTGGGGAAAAAATGTGTCATTATCAAACAGGGGAAAATGTTTTGTCACAAATAGGAAATTGGCTTCAAAATAGGAAATAAAGGGTAGTAATAAATGGACATTTTCTTGTTGGAAAAGGTAAACAGTGAGGTTCTCAGGGATCAGGGCTGATATAACTTTTGTTCAACATTTTAACAAACGGTCTGTAAAAGGAAAAAGGCCTCTGGAACGTTCACATCTGAAGGTCACATAACTCAGGTAAGGAAATGTGAAATGCCAAATCAGCAGGCTAAGCCTCACAGATACTTCACATACTGTGTGGGGGCAAAAATGTAAGAATAAAGGGTGTTTTACTTTCTGTTACTGTAAAAGAGGTGACATAACAAGGCAAATAATACAAACAGCACAAAAGGATAAAAAATAAAGTGAGGCTCTCAACTCAGACCACCCTTCAATTCCTTTGCCTTGGTTGTATTCCATAGAGATTGCCACCTAATAGTTTCTAGACTGTTCTTCCTGAAATAGTACATGCATGTACATACAGTTATATACATATGCCTTTCTATGATATATTTACACATAAATAGGGAGCATGTTATATACACTATTCTAAACATTGCTTATTATTTAAATTTTATAGATGTATTTTTTAGTAGCAGAAACTATTGCATTCTTTTTAATGACTGCATATATAATGTTATATAGATTTTCCATATCTAATTTACTCAGTCCCTTGATGGTTGTTTCCTGTTTTCATTATTATTTATGTTACTATTGTTGTGATTTTTGTTATTGTTACTATAACCAATGCTTCAAGGACATTCTTGAATTTGTATTTCTTTACATATTTATAAGTATACCTCTAGGGTAAATTCCCAGAAATGGGATTGCCGAGTCAAAGAGTAGATGCAGTTATAGCTTGTTTTGCTCTCTGTTGCCTTCCAAAAATGTGGTATCAATATATATTCTTACAAGTGGGAAATGAGCATGTTTTCCCACACCACAGCCAATAGTGAGTATTATAAAAAAACAAAACAAAACAAAAACCCTCTTAGTTAATTCAGAGTGTAATCTTCATATTTAAAAATATTTATTTATGTAGAAATTTCCATTAATTTTTGCTATTGATGGAAATGGATCATTCTACTAAATAATCACTATTTTCAGCATGGAGACAATGGAGCCAGCTGTAGGCTGAAGAATGAGAGGGGAGGAGAGGTAGTAAGAGAAAATTGTCCTTTGGAGAGGCTTGAGAAAAGGGGAGTAAAGTAGCAGGCAGGAAGCAGGGTCAAGTCAGGAAAAACATTTTATTTGTTAAGGAATTCAAGTTATTTAGAAATGGAATGATCTTTCTCCCGAGGTAGTAGACACTTGTTACTGAGAACGGACAAGCTGTGGCTGAGATGGCCTCTGGAAAGTAGTTCTTGCACCAGAAAGAAGGCTCTAATTTCCCCATCTCAGGATTGTTTTACATAGAAGTAACTGACAGATAAGTGAGTCCTTTCAGCAACATGTGCTTTGTGGAACTGCGGAATTTGCTTGAATAACGCTAGTTTTGGAGAACTTACTGAATGAAGTCAATGGTAGAATATCACAGAGTAGAACGAGATGATCTCTAAAATTCCTTCCAGTTTCAAGTTTTTATGATTGATACATTAAGAAATATTTATATTTAATATCCAAATTGGAGATAAATAACATAACTGGACAAATCCCTATGTAATTGTTAATGCTAGGGCTTAATTTTACAGAAGAAATGAGAATAGATAAGATATGGTTGATTACCAATTTTTATTTCTTGAGAAAACAATGAAAGACCAAGATATATTTTGAAGCGAAGAAAAATGTTTCAATTGATAACCCCTGCTTTCATAGCTTACTATACATATGTGATTTTCATAAGTGTCTTCCCCATCTGTTTACGCACAGTAAGTCCTCCATCTAATTAAATATGTTCCATATCCACTCAATTTTGTTTACAACTTGGCCCATTTCGTGTGAGTATCTCACTTGTACACACTTGTTTTCTCATCTGGGATTTATATAAATTAGTAAGATGCCTGATATGAGGACCAAACAAAATAAAAAAGGAAACACACTTCACAAATACAGAAGTTGAAGCCTTTTTTTCCTTGCAGTTTTCTTAGGATTTTGCCAAGAGCCTGGGGTGTATATTATAATAATTTAGTTGAGAAGATAACTATCAAGGGTGTTTGAAAATTTTTTACCAATTTATATTGAGATGCTTGGTTTCAATATGGGCAATCTTTCAAATGCCTGATTAAATTCGTTGGAAGTTTTGTTTATTAAAACGTTTCACATCCTGGGAAAATAAACCAAATATGTTGTTTTTCTTTGTTCTCCACTGAGCCATGCAAAGTTAAAGAGAACTTAGAAAAAAAAGGAAAAACAAAAAATCGGAATAAATCTCCTCTAAATCAAATCGACCTTTTCTCGGCAATTTTTTCTACATCTTGGCAGGGACCAAATTTTATCCTTCTCTTTTTCTAGGATCACTCTGTGTGGCCCACTTCCTGTGGCTGTTCCATTTTCTGAAATGACAACATTTATGGACATAGTAGCTTAAAAAACATTAATTCCCAGTCACTGAAAATAGCCTACATTTCACTCAAGGCAAAGAAACTGTTCCCACTTCTGACACTTGAGCTTTGTTGCTGCTGATTCAGGCACCCCAAACACTGGGAGGTGAGGATTACTTTCTTTTGGATTTGTTTCCTTCGCGTATTGCTTGCTTTGCACCTGCCTTTCCAGAAGCCCAGCCAGCCTGTCAGCACATTTTCTTCTCAGACTGGTGTAGGGAAAAGGCCCGAGTCTGGCGAAAGAGTTTAATTTTAGGTAAATTTAATCAAGCAGTGAGCTTTTATTTTTACTCTTTATATGTTCAATAAAGATCTCGCTTTAGAACGACAGAATTCTGGAACTAAGTTTTCAAGGTTTTCCGTTTATAGACGATGAAACAAAGTCTCAGGCCTCTCTGCTTTATCCCTTCACAACTTGCTTCCCTTTTTTGACAAAAGGAAATAGCTTTGCAGTGTACTCAAAATAAAGCCCAGTTTTCTTCGCAAATTTTTTCCAGGAGCTCAAGCTGATACAGGATAGGTACCTTTGAACTTTACTATACCACATGTGAGTACCTACCAAATACAAGATAATTGATTTTATCCTTTTTATATCTTACTTAGCATCATTTTCTATATACTGGGTCATGTATTCCATACTGTTAAGTACTGGAAATTATTCACTGAGCATTTATTATATGGTAAATAATTTATGCATTGTTACTTTTAAACCACCTAATACTCCTCTGGGATAGTTATCCCCACTTATCTGATGAAGAAACAGACTCATGGGGTTCCTATGCTTTACTGTTAGTAGGTGGTAAAGACTGTAGATACACACACACACATATAAGTATATTAAGTTATATATGTCATATATACTTCTGTTTCATGTAATTATTGCTCACAACTTTCCAACTATTGAAGAAAGACATTTAATATACTGACAAAATGGACACTTTACAGTAATAGAGACTTAAATGCCAGCTTCTCTTGAACAAGTTATTCAATCCAGTGCAATTCAATTAAAAAAAAAACCCAACTGTCTCAAGGAATATTCCCTAGAAGCAGAGCCTATAGTAGGGACTTGGGTGCATGTGTTTTATAAAGGACATGCTCTTCTGGAAAAAGCAGTAAGGGAGTGAGGGAAGCAGGATACAGAAGCAGAAAGAGTAGAGTAGGATGGGTCTCAGGGCAAGTCTTGCCTTGGCCCAATCCACCAGACACTGAAACATGTAGCTATGTTGGCCCCTCTGAAGGAAGGGGCAGGGCTTTTGTATGCCTTTATCAGTTAGTCATTGGCCTGCCCCAGTAAAAGGTGGCATAACCTCCTCCCAGACGACTTCTTACAAGTCGGCTCCTGTCTGCCAAGGTCAATTGTCCTGAGAAGGTTGCAGGTGTCAGCCATTACCCCACATTACCTTCAGCAGCTAGGATGTGGGGGGTCCCAGCAGGCTGAGGTGAGTAGAATAGAGCATTATAGTATCTACCATATCTACTTCTTTTGATTGCCTACTAGATGTTGTTTATTGTATTTCTCACCCTAAAGAAATTCAGATTCTAATGGGAGGGTGAGTAAGTGTGGCAGGGGTTAAACTAGGAGTATATTTGTAGTATGATGGTCTGTTATGCATGCCTTGGGTCAGGGATGGGAAGATGGAGAAGAAGAAGGGAGAGGAAGTAAGAGAAAGGAGCTAATAAAGGGCTCAGAAAAACAAATGATACCAGAAGGGAGTGACCTTTGAGGTGCCTCTTGGAGATCCTTAGAAGTTAGTGGAAAGGGTGAAAGGGGTGGCATTTCAGACAGTAGAATGGCATAAGCAAAGGAAGCTTGATAAATCACAGCAGCTTTGTGGAAGAGCATTACATCTATATAGGCAGGATGACTGGACCTGTGAGGGCATGGCGGCAGGGGAGACTGGAAAGATGAGCAAGAGCCACCTCATGAGGGGTCATTTGGTTTATGCTTAAGGGTGGAACTTAAAACTAAGACAATGGAAAGGTCGAAAAAAATTACTGCAGGGTGACATAGTCTCAGGTTTGTGTTTGCCATGTCTATGGCGGTAATTACTTATGTATATTTTACTCTGTAATTTGATTCATAAAATATTGCCCAGTTGGTTTATACTTTTTGTCTTCCATCTCCACTCTCCTAGGAACATCTGAAATGTAGAATGGATAGTCTTGCCATATTAATATAGTTGGTTAAGCTACATCAAGAATAAGTCCAAGGTCGGTGTCAAAAAGCACCACATTGCCTTATCCCATATGCTAGCAAGTCCATGGGTTTGAGCATATGGTCCTAAGCTTGCAGAGGCTGGTGGTGAAAGTGTTTCTCCAGGCGTCTCCAAGCCTGCACTCATCCTGACACTTACTCCCTGATCACAGAGGTTATTCCATTTCCCATTCTTTGAGCTCCATCAGTCTCAGGGTTGCTAGACTCCTGCTAAACTTAATTTGCGTTTTCTCAAAACCGTGGCTCACATCATTGAACACTCATAGACTTCTTCAGGGTGGGGACTGATTTACTTATTTTTTGCTTATGGTCTCCATTATTTTGTCTCCATTTTGATACTTTTCCACTTTCTTTTCATGGAGTCATATTGCTTTTCCACATGGCCACTCTGTGAGCTGTCCAGAACTCCCCTGAATACTGGCCAAAGCGCAAAATTAGAAATGCTTTTCAGAAAGTTGTACAGAACCTGGGCTGGAGTGTGGAGTGGTGGGAAACAGAGGTGCAGAGCACAATGTTCAATGGGGGATGTAAACACAAAAAAGTCTCAGCGGAACTGTTTATAATAGCAAAACCTGGAGACAACTCAAATGCCCTGTTTTTTGGGGGTGGAGGGATGGTATAACACAATAGAATATTGTATAGCTGTCAAATAAATAAATTACAGTCTCACCCAGTAATATAGATGGAACATAACAACATATTAAGAATAAAAACTCAGTTTCCAAAATTTAAATAAAGAATTATACCCTTTTTGTAATATGAAAAAAATGAACGTTTAAAAAAATCCAAATATAGATAATAAAACCATATAAAAAAGAACTCATTAAACAGGTTTGAGATGACAGTTACTTTGTGTGGGGGGAAGCAAAAGGATAGGAATGGGAAGGTAATTAGGTACATGTCAAGGTCCTAGTTTTTATTTTGAATGGTGGTAGTTCCATGTGTGCTTATTATGTAATTAAAAATAACCAAAAATTATAAACTAATTACATAAAAGATGGCCAATATAGATCAATGTCAAAAGTGAGTCATGAGCTAAGATTATGATTAAACTACTTCTGCGATCCCAAATGAAAATCGTAGGTAACTGTCGTAGTCATTCAGGAAATAAAAGGAAATAGTACAGTACTTGTGGCATGATTTGAGAACTGGGCGAGATAAGCTGTGAATAGTAAGTATGAAGTTGACACTACAAATTCATCAGTGAAAAATTATGACTGCCTTTCTTTAGTTCCCTGTAATCAGTTGAAATTTGACTCTCTATTTGAAGGGACTTCAATTTGAGTTTTCAGTGGAGTTTACCACTGTCTCTATATCCTGCTCCCGAACTGAGGTCACACCACAGCTCTTCCATTGGTGAATGGAGTTGAGGCATCCTGCTGATCATCATGGTCTGAGTGATCCCTGTAGCTGACAGCTACAGCTTGCTCCTTAATTGATTTGGGAATGGAAGTGACTGGGAACCATGATCTCTAAAGTTCGACCTTAGTGGGTATGTAGCATAATCATTTCTGAGGCCCTACTGCCTAGTTAGGTCCTAGTTAAGACACAGATATCCTTGTCCTCTTCCCACTTTCTGAGAATCTTCTCTCTCTCTCCTGTTCACAGAGTTACTTCATTTGCCTCTGGAAAACCTAGTATGTTCTCTTCAATAAATTAAAAATTTTCCAAATGAGAGGAAAACATCCACTTCAAGTAGCTTCTGCTTTAAGGCCTACAGATATACCTCAGGCAAGTGACTACTCCAGGAAAATGTGACTTGAGAAAATGAAAACAGGAGAAAAAAATAATTTAGTAACTTTTCCTGCCCACACATTAAGCACTGGTCAAGTGGCATTAGCTGCTCAGTAAATATTATTGAACTGCGTCCACTCCCTGGTTAATAAAAAGAATATAGGCATTTATTTCCCTGTTTGGCTTAGGAAATCTTATACCTGAAAATTGAAGGGGTTTTCAAGTGGGCAGAATGGAGAACCCCATTCCTGTGTTTGCCTCTTCCAACTCTGCTCTTCTTCCCACAGAACAAATATTGCTCTCTGGTTCTTAAACTAGTGTGACATATAGGAAGTGCTCCATGAAAATTTTCTGACTGACAAGTCCAAAATAGAAAATGTAAAAGTATCATTTTTTCTTTAAAAGACGAATGCTTGGGCAAAGGCAGAATTCATGTGTTGTGAAATTGGCTTTCATCTTTTTATGGCTGTTGCAGTCCAGCTCATTTCTTCCTTCCAGGCTGAAAGAGGCTGGCATTCGCTAGTCAAGGGAGAAGAGTGTGCTTCCTTGGAATGGGACTTAGAACATCCATATGTGCCTTTAACACAACCCATCCACCCATACCCCCTCCCACCACCTACATAACAAGATTCGAACTGAGTTCAGGATTCTGCTTTCCTTTCCTTTCTGTTGATTCATGCCAGCACATTAAAAAAAAAAAAAAAAAAAAGCGCTATCTTCCTTTAAAAGAGCAATAGTTTAATCTGAGAACCATCATTTGAAACAACAAACTGGCCATGTAGGAAAAATTTCCATTGTGTCCTAGCGGTTCGACAAAGGTAACCTATTCATCACAGGCATCTCCTGAGTAATCAACAGTCCCCAGCCGATCTGTCCAGATGGCCCCGTACTATCACTGGGTGTTGCAATGACATATAAAGAAACCATGCTTTGTGTTGGCTGATTTGAAAATAGATCTCTGTTATGGAGATAAATATAGAAAATGTATCAGGTTACTAATCTGCCATTGAATGGAGGCCTCAAAGGAAAGTTATAATCATGCCTGTCATATCTGTCTTCAAAGGCTGTCACAAATATAGCTAATGAATTGCAAAAGCACCTGCCTCCACCTTTATCAGCTTTCCTTTATTTACTTTTCTTTGTCTTTTGAAAATGATATCAACCGATTTCATCATAATTAGATGATACTGAACAAAATTGTGATTTCTGATGTGCCTTATCATCACTGACCTTGTATCATTTTTAAAGAATAATTTAGCTAGAAACTCAGGTCTATTGAAAATTCATTATTTTATCTACAGGTGACTATATATGTTTTTTAAATGAATAAATGAATATATGCATTCAATTATCTCAATCCATCTTGAAGATGTGTAAAGCTATCTTTTTTTTAGTCTTATATGAAAAATATCTATTTCACTCAATACTTTATTTAAAATTATAAAAATCTAATCTTTTTCTTTGTTTAAAGATCGAAAATCAGGGATTACTATCTGCTGCATATAACTATTTTATATCACTTAAAATTCTTATAAACCACTTTCCAAGCTTATTAGCTAACTGTCTCCTTGTTTCCAACGTTTTTTTTTTAATCTTATTTTGAGAACCTAGGACTCTTCTGAGCAAGTATTTATTCAAGTGTGCTTTGTTGTTTGTAACTATTAAAATAGATCTTAATTTTCTAGTACGTACTAACATTACCAGTTCTGAGCATAGTAGAAAGACAAACTCACTGTTCTTATATGTTTAAGGATTATTTGTACTGAAAAATTTATTTGATATTAACATTTAAACATCCATTTCTAGGTTATTAGCAAATGAGATTTGGAATAGAACAATTATCTTAAAATGTAAATATAGCTACTTGATTAAATGTTAAAAACTTTTGGAGTAACTATTTTTACTTCTGGTATTACATATATCTGGCTAATGATAGTTTTTACAAATATGAAGTGCTTCTTTACCAGAAGGTCTTGGTACCTTTATCCTTTTCTTTAATCTCAGGATCTATGACTAATTTTCTTTACTTAAAGTAAAATTTATTTTTTAGAACAGTTTAAAATTTACAAATAAAGTGTGAAGATAATAGAGATTTCTCAAATACTCCCATAGTCAGTTCTCCCTATTATTGACATGTTAGTTTGGTTCAATTAATGAACCAATGTAAATATATAATAACTAAAGTCCACACTTTATTCAGACCTGTTTAGTTTTTACCTAATGTCTTTTTCCATTTCAGGATCCCATTCAGGATATGACATTATGGTTACTCTTGTCTCCTTAGGCTCCTCTTGCCTGGGACAGTTTCTCAGACTTTCCTTATTTTTGATGACCTTGATAGTTTTGAGGAGTGCTGGGCAGGTATTTTATAGAATGTTCCTTAATTGAAATTTTATATTTTTCTCAGTATTAGACTGAGGTTGTAGGTTTTGAGGGGGAAGATCACAGAGGTAAAGTGAAATCTTTATCACATCATGTGAAGGATCCACGAGGTTAACTTAACTTATTATTATTGACCTTTACCTTTGTCATTTGGTTAAGGTATTCTTTATCAGATTTTTTCCACTGTAAAAGTACTCCTCTCCCAGCTCCCCCCAACTTTTCATACTATTCTCTTTGAAAAGAAGTCTTATGAATGGCCCATATTTAGGAATTGGGGCTCCTACATAACAGTGTAGAATATTTTCATTACTCTTGCTGCTAAGCAAGACATCAGCCATATGATGTAGAGTTATGCAGTGGCTTCAAAACTAAAACTTTTATACTGCACTTTTTAAAGCTTTGATTTTGAGGAAGGTAAAAAGGGCATTTGAATATGGAATCTAAAGTTATACATGTTTCCTGTCATTCTAAAAAGTGAACTTGTGAAGCAAAATTTTGCTAAATGTTAAACTTTGAAATTTAATATACCATATTATTAGCATCCTATCCACTAACTAGTTCATAAGTTTTAAAAGAAAAATACATCCTACTGTTAAAAATATATGAAAAAAATTTAATTTTTGTCTAATTGCAATTAAAAGAAAATGTCGAAATATTAAAATGAAAATAAAATGCTTTCCAACAAAGAGCTCAGTGATTAATATAACAAACAAGATATGTGCTTGTTATAAATAAAGCATATATAAGACAAATTACAAAAAAGAATTGAAATTTTTATGCATAGGAGATTTCTTTTTGATGGGTATTTATTTTATTCTTTGAGTTATAATCCAGTAATATGTTATTTTGTTGCAGCTTTGACCGTTGTGGGCTCTTTGAGTTGGCTCCTGTGCCATTTGACATATTTTCATCACTGTAGGATTTGTAAAAAACATTGTTTAGCACTTCCTTAATTTTTAGCAATATAAGATGCTCAAGGCTTTTGCTGTATATTTTCTACCCCAGTCTTAGAATCTTAGTGATGAGATATCTGATAGTATTTCTGCAGAGTTCTGGCTCATTTTATTGGTCTTAGAATAGACAACCTGGGTGCTACATGTATTTGCTGTTTGGGTGTCATTTTCTTCTAGGTAGGTCTTCCCAACTGAACAAGAAAATATATGTGTGTATTGTAATCTACGTATATATATATATATGTCTATAAATATTTTTATATGTAACTGTCTGTATCTATATTAAGCTAAACATGAGTTCTTACTGATGTCTTCAACTTTAATCCATTACCACTTGGCTTAGTTCAGCTTCTTCCCTTGTACTCATATCTGAATTCTCATTCCAAGAATGAGATACCTGGCCCCTACCACCCACCATCCATTTGCTTAATTATTCAATTCAAGCATACATGATTGACAGATTAGAATTCTTTACTCATATTCCCATGGGAAACAATCCTATCAACTAGTGTCTAGTGATTATGCACGGTTTCTTTTGCCTTTAGTCATACAGACTCCACTCATTTACAAAGTTACTTAGGTCAGTACATTTTTTTCCAACCATCCTTTTGTGAAGTTATTTCATATATATGTATATAGTTAGATTATTTTGACACATTCTGAATTTCCTTCTAGGACCTTCTGACCTCCTAAATGAATTTTTTTCCTTTGCATATATTAAGGTCCATTCTTTGTCTTATAAACTTCTGTGGGTTTTTACAAAAGAAGAGCATCATGTATTCAAAGTTACAGAATTATACAGAATAGTTACACTTCACTAAGATGTACCCCGTGCTTCACCAATTTACCCGTCCTCGCTTCCCCTGAGTCTCTCACAATAGTCTATTTACTATTCCTATAGTTTTACTTTTTCACAATATCATCTAAATGAGATGATATAGTATGTAGTCTTTTCAAACTGATTCCTTACACTTAGAAATATGTATATAAGATTCACATTGCTTGATTGCTCACTTCTATTTGTTGCTAACTAATAATCCATTGCATGGCTGTGTCAAAGTTTGTTTATGCATTTATTTGTGGTAGACATCCTGGCTGCTCCCAAGTCTTGATGATTATAAATAAAGCTGCTATAGACATTCACATGCAGATTCTTATGCCGACATAACTTTTCAAGCAGTTGGGTAAATACCTGAGAGAGTTATTGCTAGAGCATATGACAATATTATGTTTAGGTTTGGAAGAAACTGCCAAACTATCTGCCAAAGTGGCTGTACCATTTTGCTTTCCACCAGCAATGAATAAGAGTTCCTGTTTATCTATATATTTACCAGCAATTGTTATTATAATTTGTATGGATTTTAGCCATTTTAATAAGTATATAATGGTATCTCATTGTTGTTTTAATTTGCGATGACCCAATGAATAATATTGAGCATCTTTTTATATATTTGTTTTCTATCTGTTTGTCTTCTTTGGTGGTGTCTGTCCAGATCTTTTATTCATTTTTTAATTGGGTTATTTGTTTTCTAATTGTTGAACTTGAAGAATTCTTTATATATTTCGCATAGAAATTCCTTTCATCTGTTTTGTAAAGGATTATTTTTTCTCAATCTGTGGCTTGTCTTTTTATCTCTTAACAGTGTCTTCATAGAGAGATTTTTTAATTCTATTAAAATCCAACATATCAATTTTTTGTTTCATGTGTTATGCTTTTGATACCATATGTAGAAATCTCCACCCAATATGGTCACCTAGATTTTTCTCCTATGTTTCCTTCTAGAAGTTTTATAGTTTTGTACTTTACATTTAGGTACATGATTCATTCTGAGTTAATTTTTATGAAAAACAAAAAGTCTGTTAAATTTTTGGTTTGTTAATTTTTTTTGCAAATGGACATCTAATTTTTCCAGCTTCATTTGTTGAATCTGTTATTCTCTGTCCACGGTTTGCCTCTGTCCTTTTGTTAAAGATCAGTTGGCTGTATTTGGGAGAGGCATCTTTTTCTGTACTCCATTCTGCTCTATTGATTTGTGTCTACTCTTTTTGCCAATACCATGCGGTCTTGACTACTATAGCTTTATAATAAATTTTGAAGTCGGGTACTGTCGGCTCTCCCATTTTATTCATCAGTATTGTGTTAAATATTTTTGGTCTTTTGTCTTTTCATATAGACTTTATAACCAGTTTGTTAATATATACAAAATAGCTTGTTGGGATTTTGACAGGAGCATAATGAATCTATAGAGTAAGTTGGGAAGAATTGACATCTTAACAATATTGATTCTTTTAATACATGAATACAGAATATCTCTCCATTAGAGTTTTTGGTATATAGGACCTGTATATTTTTTGTTAAGTGCATGCTTAAGTATTTTGGGGGGAGAGAGAAGGTGCTATTGTAAATGGTATTTTTTTAATTCAAATTCTTATTTGGTGATATATAGTAGAGCAATTAACTTTTGGATTCTAAAATCTTGCCATACTCACTTATTAGTTATAAGGATCCCTCCCCACCCCTTCCCCATTCTTTGGGATTTTCTATAAAGACGAACATGTCACCTAGAGTAAAGACAATTTTATTTCTTTTTTTCCCATCTGGTATACCTTTTCTTCCCTTGTCTTATTAGATAGGACTTTCCAGTATGAAGTAGAATAGATATGGTGAGAGGGCATTCTTGGTTTGTTCCTGATCTTAAGGGAAATACATCCAGTCTCTCCCCATTGAGTATGATGTTTGATTTTGCTTCCTTTTAAAATTGTTTTTTGTAATCACTTTAGCCTGTTGTAATAGAATACTGTAGACTGTTTGATTGATACAAAACATAAATTTATTTTTCACAGTTCTGGAGGCTGGGAGGTTCAAGATCAAAACACTGGCAAATTCGGTACCTAGTGAGAGTTGCTTGCTGATTCGTAGAGAGCCATCTCCTGCCTACCATTCTCACATGGTAGAGGGGTAGGAAAGATCTCTCGAGGCCCTTTTATAAGTGTACTCTTTCTATCCATGGCCCTCATGAGCTCCCAAAGGCCCTGTCTGAGTGGTGAAGTATAGCATTCACAAATAGTTCTTTTTTTTTTTCAATAAAGTCAAAGCAAGTTCTATGTTTACAAGTTTAAAATATTAATTGTATATAACTCGCTTTCATGAAGCTTATTAAATCTTGAGGATTTAAAGCAAAGTTATGACTTTTATTTATTACCAGTTAGTTACATGAGCCTAACTGATCTGCTAGAGCCGGTTAAGATGAAAGATTTTTTTTCCCCAAATGATTTATGTCTCAGAAGAGTAGAGTGAGCTTTTAAATTTTATTGTACTATATAGTTATTTAGAGAGATATTTACAATATGGAAGTCCAGGAGTCCTTTTGTCAACCTTATAAATGGGTTTAGAAAATTTATCACCCCTCTGAAACATGCACAGTATCAGCCAGCAGAATTTTTTATTAAGAGTGTCATAGTGATGAGATATCTGATAGTAATGAATATTAAGCATGGGGTATATTAGGACAATTTCAGTTCGATAAGTATTCTTATATCTATAGTATTTTAAAACTTTCCTTGAACTCTAATGCTAATCATAAGTCTTGGGTAGGAGAGTGAAGTCTGGCTCTTTATAATAGATACTGAATTATGTGAAAGGGGTCTGTTTTGGATCATTTGGGTTTTTAAGTATAACATTTCCTAATACTATTTTGATAAGCCACGGTGAATGAGCAGTCTTTTATTCCATGTACAGATAACCACAACAAATTTTACATACTATCTCTATCTCAAAATGCACAAATCCAAAGCTCGACAATTTATGTGAAGTAAAGGGTGCTATTACTTCTATGTTGACCTTCCATCTGACTCTGTTGTCCTGCATTCAATTCCCGCCCCCTCCCACGCACACACAACTTCAGCCTTTCTAGTTCTTTCTACAAATTTCTACTTCTCACACTAATGGAAACAAAAAATTATAAATCTTTCACATTCTAGTCTTTTAAAACACTTCTTCTCCTATTCTACCTCTGGAAAAATGCCATAATTTCTACTCATGATAATGTAAATTTTCTATCTTCTTTGGTGTTATGGAATTCACTTCTGATTTTATGTTTGTTAGATTTTTTCATTTTCCTGGGGTGGGAGAGTAAGGCAGGTGGGTAGGAGAGAAATAGAGTTTGAAAGAATAAAATTTTGGAGTCTTGATATTCTGTTACTGACACTTTGTTCAGTAGAATTTACAAATTAAACTAAAATTATAATTTATCTTAGTATGCACAATAAATATCCCCATTCTAATTCTATATTTTTGAATCGTTACAATAACCATTAAGTGATTAGAAATTATTTTCTGGGTTACGATTATTTCTCACTTTCCTACTAAAGTTCTAAGGCTAAATTGGCCATCTATCCAGTCTCAAATTTCTACATATTACTCAATATTGGGCTTCTCTTTGGACATATAGACATCTAAAATTTTATTTATGCCAAGTGAACAAATAAATAGACAAAAAAAAGAACTGGAAGAACCAAGCAGTGTTTAATCTGACCTCCAACATTATAATTACGTAAAATAAAACCAATTTTAAGACATATCTTTAAGTTTTCAAATTATGGAAATTAAAAGATCAAAATTAAAATTAAATCAAAATTAACAATGTTAATGCTAATTTGAGTTAGCTTCATAATTAGAAAAAAGTAAATTTTAATTTGAAGTTAGAAATCTGTTCTTTAATCTTTGCTTGATTTCTTTCCTTTTAATAATGGGCTTCAATTGTTTTTAGTGTTTAACAAATGTCTTTTATATTTATTATGAGGTGCAGTTATATTTCAGAAATTAAGAAATTTTTTATTGCCTGCCAGTTTTGAAATAGACACACCACTACTTAAAAAAATAGGCATGATTATTATGCTATAATACAAAAGGAATCATCATGAACTCCTCTGACAAATATAATTGGTTTTCTTGTCTTAGTTGCTAAAGGGAGACATCAAAATCAAGTGACTTCCAGCTCCTGAGCTAAAGAAAATGCTGGAAATTGCTGGAGGATGATACTGATTATGCTTTCTTGCAGAAAGAAATTTAGCCTTTTTGTGAGTTAAGACCTTAAGGTGAGGAAAAATGGAAATAAACATGTTATCTTGTATCAGTTGTCTGGTACTCAATAAGCAAACAATATGTAATAAATAAAAATTGGAGAATAGTTTGCCAAGTATAGGACCCACTCAGAAAATGTAGGGTCAAAGTTTGAAACCAATTTCAAGGTCTTTCCTATTCAGCTTCATTTACCCTTGGCAAAGTAGTCATTTCTTATTCAGAAAACTTTCCAGAAGTTTAACTGAAAGATTGAAAAGCTTCGTAGTCATTAAATGACCCTGAAAAATAACATTTGTAACTTTTCAGAGAGGTACAGTTAGATAAATGATCAGAAACTTAAGTTTCAAATGACAGATTTGATTCAACATTTATCTCTCCTTTTATTCTTTAATATGATCATGTAAAACGGGCCACAGACAAAAGACCGAGGCATGGTGATGGGTATCTAGATCTGGGGAGGCTCTTACAGAAGCAGTTTACTTATAGAGAATTCTGAGAGCTCATTTGAACCCTATAAGATTTTACCCTATGTACACCATGCACATGCTACTGAAAAGAAAAAATAAAACCAATTTTAAGAGTATCAGGAGAGATGGATTTGTTAGTCCTGAAAGCAAGGAAAAATGGACAGAGAATGATAAATCATTGAAGGTCATTTATTGGAAAGAAACAGAAAGAAGTAAAATGCAGAACTGGAGCTAAGCTACAAATAAGGAGTGTGATAAATATTTCTTATGCCAAGTCCAGCATGTGATATTGATGTAGGCCTTTAATGATATTATATTGAAGGAGCACATGAAAGTCCTTAGGTACTTCAATGTGTGTCGGACATAAAGCCCTTCATCTGTGCACAACGTACTTACATTTATAATCATCAAGAGGATAAAACTTAGCATAGGGAGGATTTAGAATCTTCATTGCCAATTCAAAGTCTATGATCTTTAATATTTCCTGCTAAAACAGGACCAGCTGTTGGAAAGAAATTAAAAGTCAAAGAACAGGTTGATAAACCACTGATTAAGCCTTGACTTACTCTTATCAGGCCTCCAAGATAACAAGGACAGTTTCAGAGAAGATATCCTTTAATGTTATCTTGAGATGTTCTATACTTTAAGACTTGTTTTATTCTTTAGTTTCTAAGGCTCAGTTGGAAGATGGATATTTTTCCCAGCCAGAAAATCTTTGTTTTTTGTTTCTCTTCATGTCTTTCCAAACATAAGAAAATATACTTTAATGTTAAAGTCTCTCGCTTATGTTTTCTGGTCTCCAGAGAACATCTATGGTTTCTGGCTCTTCAGCACTATTCTTTTCAGAGATGGCTCCTTTTCCATTCAGTATGATTCTGTTGGGACTGCCAGTCCTAATATCACATGCTTTCAGATCACACAAGTAATATCACACTCCTGGTCATAGGAACGGGTATATGACCTTGACCATATTTTTCTACACATTTATTAATGTTGCATGATTCAAAGGCAGAGATGTGACTCGAGATAGGTCAATAAATGTATTTCTCCAAGAATCTTCATTTTGCAGCAAGGAGAAGGTTCTTGCCCTTTTGGGTAATAATACTTGAAGGTTACTGTATGTGTTAGACTGTAATTTGGCTGATGTTACAAAGACCTCAAGTTAGTATTAGCTTACACAAGACAGAAGTTTATCAACTCATTATATAAAAGTCTGATCTGTATGGTAGCTCTCCTCAACCAAGTCTTAGAGGCGCAAGCTCATTCTATGTTGTTATCCTGCAATGCAAAACATACAGCCCCGTCTTGTGGTCTTCTACCTTATGTCTGCATTACAACCGGTGAGAAGAGAGAGAACAAGGAGAGACCACATCTCATTCTTGCAAAGGCATGAGTAGAAGATGTATATACCACCAGTGCTCAGATCATATTGGCTATAGTTTACATAGCCACACCTCTCTTTAAGGGAAGCTGGGGATAGCAGCCATTACATAGATAATCATATATCTGGTTAAAAATTCTATTGTTATAGAACAAGTGGAGAATGAAAACTTAAGGAAACATATCTATTTTTCCAATTTGCCAAATATAAACATCAGGATTTCCTGGAAGCTACCCTTTCTAATAAATGAAGTCTTCCTATAGTTCATAAGAGTTGGTTGGAGTATTTGAGTGCATTTAAATTTTTGAATATAGTTGTGCTATTTCCTAACTTTCTAGATAAGTAGACAAATGAATTTATTAATTTGTGTGTATGTGTGTGTTTTGCTAATAAATTTTAGTCAAGCTGTTTTCTTAGTCATTCAAAATGAATAAAAACAACTGGGCTTCCACTGCTTCTTGTGTGACATAAGCTATGTGTATAAAAGTGGAGTCTCCTGAAAACAATGATCATTACATATTTAAAAGAGCTGCGGAGTATTTGTCTCAAAAAAGATTTAAACAGCAAAGAAGTTAAGTTATCAGATGGTTGAGACTTGATGAAGGCTAAAAATAAGAATGAAAAGTCAGGAATTATTAAGAATAAAATCACAAGTAGCCATTTCTTAAATAGCTGGTATGTGCCTAAACCATCAAGAGTTAAAGTAATCTCATTTAATTTTTACTTCAAATATATAATAACCAGTATTACCCCTATTTTATAATAAAAAATTTAAATAACTTTTCCAAGATGATAATGGCTAAATCTGACTCCCAAGGCAGCCCAAGTCTTGTCTTAGCATCATCATTACTAAAATTGGTTTAATAATGGTTATCATTACTCACTGTCCTTTTTCACACACCCGTCCGACAACCACTACTTCCATATCACCATTATATCAGAAGTACTCTCAGCACTACTGCCCCGAATACCATCTAAGGTTCTGCCACCATCCCCACTGCTTCCAATAACAACCCCAGAATAATAATTCTTGAGGAGATATAAGATTTAAGTATTTGCTTTATTCCATGTAAAGAATAGCATTAGACACAGAATGGCCAATACAATTAAAATAACAACAACAACAACAAAGCACTCCATATTTTATGTAAGTTAATAATTAATTTTTCTTCTTGTATTTCAGAATATATTATGCATACTGTTCAATTAATTCTTTAATATTTAGATTTCATAAGGTCAAAGACCTTGTTGTGTTAACTGTCCTATTGAAAAAATATAAACCTAACATGTTGTCACTGTCATTCATTTACCATAGAGAATAGTCTTTTTAGTGACAGGCTTTGAACTTGATTCGAGAATGCAATGATGATCAAGGATATGGGACAACATTCAATTGAGTGAGTAGTTGTGATAATATGTGTTAAGTGCAAAGAGTGGGGAAGTATATAAGGATAAAGAAAGACAAAGCAGAGGCACTTTAAAATTTTAAAATTTTAGGGGTGAAGAAGTAAGTGTAGAGTCACATAGACCATGCTAAAAGGTAGACTTTATCCTAAGGGCAATGGGAAGGATTTCAAGTGTAGTAAGACAATGAGGAATTGCACTTTAGCATTTCACTTTAGATTGCTGCTTGCGTGGTGGAGAAAGAATTATGGGGTTGAAAGGTAAGGACCATTATTATCCTGTAGTAGTCCAAGTGAAATGATCATCTCAAGAATTATCTTGCTTGAGATGGGAAAAGTTTGCTTTTACTTTATAATGACAGTGAGAAGGAAAGAAATGCACAAATTCAAGAAATCATTATGAAGTAGAATCACCGTGACTTTTGATTGATTAAAACAGAGACATAAGAGAGAAAGAGGATTTAAAGAAAGTCTCACTGTTTCTGTGTGGGGCCCAGTGTCTGGTGATGTAATTTATTTAAATATGGAGGAAAGAAATTTTGAGGGAAAGAGAATAAATTAATTTTTTTTATAAATAAACTTTTTATTCGAAAATAACTTCGCATTTAATAAAAAGTTGCAAAAATGATACAAAGAATCTCGTAGACTTTTTATTCTCTCTCTGTACAGATGGAGGGAAGGGGAGACAGAGAGGGAGAGAGAGAGAGAGAAATAAAGAGAGAGAGAGAGAGAGAGACAACTGTCTCTGAAACATTTAAGAGTAAGTTGTTCATATTATACATTTTTATCTCTAAATACTTCAGTGTATATATTTTTAAAAATAGACATTTCTTTATATAACCATATTGCAATTTTCCATTTTAGGAATTTAACATTGATGAGATGCTTTAATGTAGTATCCATATTCCGACTTTGTTGATTGATTCAATAGTGCATTTTATAACATTTTTCCCTCCACAACTGAATCTGTTCCAGGATCACATATTGCATTTCATTATATGTCTCTTTAATTTCCTTTCATCTGACATAGGTTTTCAGACTGCCTTCCATTTAAAAAAATATATAGCCTTCTCTTTTTTATAATAGAACATTTTCCATTTGAAATTGTCTGATATTTTGTCCTGATTAGATTTACATTTAAGCAACCCAGGTTATAACATTACATAAGTGATGTGTGTCCTTCTCAGAGTATTACATTCAGAGGCACATGACGTTCACCTACCTCTCCAGGATGATATTTATTTTGATCACCTCATCAAGGTATTATCTTTTTTCCCCACAGGGTAGTTTCCCCTTTTCAGCTTATAAGCCTTTTATGAAGAGACACTCCAGACATACAAATAAACATATGCTCTTCATTAAAATCTCTCTCCTCTTACCCTTCCCCATCCCACAATAGTTTATCATCCATCGATGATTCTAGCACGAACCAATCTTTGCTATGTTGGTTACAAAATGATTTTCCAACTACAGCACTTCCTCCACATTTATCAGTTGGGACTCTAAAAGCCCCCCCTCTCCCATGCATTTTACTTAATCTACTTATTATAACTAAAGACTTGTGGGTTTCTATATTTAATGGTTTATAATTTATTGTCATCTTTACTTGTTTTGATGTTTATTTTGGTCCCATATTTGGCCAGCTTGAGTATTTGCCTTCAGCATTTACATATGAATTTTGCTGCAGTTGATATTTAGTTTGAAGCCAGCTCGTTTTAACATGGAATTCTCTGTTTAGCTGTCTCCTATTGATGAATTTGGTTTTGTGTACATTGAGATTTTAGTTGTCTGTAGAACGTAAAAGAGGAGCTGTTCAAGAGATTGTTGAGTACATAGTTCTGAAAGTCAGGAGAATAATTTAGGTTGAACCATTTCCTTAAGAATCCTCAACTATATTCATGGTAATTGAAGTCTTGAAGGTAAGTAAGATTACTGAGTATCAGAGTGAATAGCCATCTAGAGCTTAAATCGAAAATAATATTATCTAAAAACAATAACAACAGTAACAACTACTGAGTTTATGTGAAATTACAAAAGTACTACATATTTATTACAGACATGAAAAAAAAATCAAACTGGAGGCATTTAAGAGACTTTTACCTGTTGCCTGCTAAGTAATGAACACAGTCAAAATTAGAATTCTGTTACCTATTCTTCTTTACAGGTACTTATTCTGTATTTCCCATGAAATGTTACCTTTTAAGGAATACTTGAATGAAATCTGCCTGAAATATTTGTGTTGATACAAACTGATTCTAAACTTACTTCATAACAAAGAATCAAAAATGCCTAGGATTCAAACAAATATGAACAAGCAGCAGAACTCAGACAGATGAGCTGAAAGCGAATATTCTACATTTTGTCTGCTGAAATGCAACCTTTTACTGCTCCTTGTGGTCTGAGGTGCTCTGTGACTGCATTTAATGATGTCCAAGAAGCATTAAGAATGAGAAGCTATGTGTTTCATGAAAATTTCCTCTAAAGTAGGCCCCACCCCCAAAAAAGTCATTAACCTTGGTGATTATAAATTTTGTATCTGTATTTATTTTCGTATGGGGAGGAGTGATGCAAACTAATTATGCCATGCGGGACTGAAAGACTTGAAGTCAGGAGAGAGTGAGTTCAGGGAGCACATACGATAAAGCACTCCTACGAAAAATGAACTGATTGTCAGGGTCAAAAAAAATAATCACCAGAACATGTGTTTTTAGTCATGTGACTAAAAAAAAAAAAACACGACGTTTTAGAAAGACAGACAGAGTAGTCTCTTCAGAGGAATTCACAGAATTCTTTGGCTGGTTGTCATTCTTAGGTGAGCTGATGGATTGGTATGGCAGAAATAGTGTTAGAATGAACAAATGTTCCAGTTAAAACTTTCCAGAAAGTGATGGCATGAGTCAATGACAGTCGTTCTTCATACATCCTTATAACTCTATCAATTAAAGTATTTTATAGCATTTGTAAAAGAGATTAGATTTGTTAAGCATTCACTATGTCTTGAAATAGTTCCAAGTGCTAATATGTATTAAATTAATCTTCAAAACAAACCGCTAAATTATGCATTATTATAATTTCCATATTTTAGATGAAAAAACTGAGCTCAGAGAGGATGAATAGTTTGCTAAAATTGTGCAACTGGGCAAGTAAGTGTTATCGTGATTCATTTAGCCTCTTTCCAAAGAAATCAGCTTAGAAGAATTAACCATTTTCTGAAACTTCTGTAAATGAATTAATTCACAGTTGGCTGCAGGAATGGACTCTCCCACAAACAATGCTATTATGTTCCACATCTATTTCAGAAATACTGATCGTCTAACCCCATACCAGACTGTAAATTTTTTTTATTTTTTATTTTTTATTTTTATTTTTTGGTGAGGCAACCCTTGGTTGACCTCACAGGTTGCAAAGACCTTGTTAGCTTGCAATCCCTTATTTTTAATTTTTTATGCCTATAGCAACTGGTCTTCCTAGGTGGTCTCCCATCCAAGTACTAATCAGGCCTGACCCTGCTTAGCTTCCAAGATCAGACAGGATTGGGCTTGTTCAGGGTGGCATGGCCATAGACACTACAGTGTAAATTGATATCAAATGATTAGTGTATTTCTATTTTTGAATACTTATGAATACACAGAAACTGAATTCTCAGAGTGGTTATATATACATATGTGTATATATCTCATAAATTTTCCAAGAAAGCCAATGATAATATCTTTATAATAGAATAGATCTTATTTTTCTTATAGCTTAAGAAGAATGTCATTTAACTTTTCAATACATCTTAGATATGTCACATTATTTCATAATATTATAAATTTAATTTAAATTTATAATATTGAATAAAAAAACTATTGTAATATTAAATTCGTTACAAAAGTTCTTAAGATTTTTTTTGAGAGCCCCTTAATTCTGTATGCAGAATATAACATTTAAATTATTCTTCGCTATCTACATGGTTTATAATCTGTTATTCATGGAATTATTCTCAATTTCATTAATAGCACTAATAATAACATTCATTATTTTGTGGTGTTTCACAATGATCCTTGAAGACCAGTTGCTATGTATAAATCAATGAAATGCTAAAACATCTGTTGCTACTTTTTAAAAAGTTGGTCATATACATAAATTACCTGTCATCCATAGCCTGGGCTCCATCTGTTGGACAACGTATGCCATTGGGCAATGGGCTTTTACTAACTGTTAATTTTTAAAGCTTTCAAATATAAGTGACTCCTTTGTATATATTATACGTAATTTTGAATATAATATATACACTAATACTTTTGCATTCCTTGTGAACTTTACATTATGAGCAATAAATCTTTATTATCAAACTAGATAGTTTAATCTATTGTAATAAAAATTTGCTTTACTGTAGTTCATTACTTAGCTGATTTTACCTATCTTTCTTAATGTTGTTGATTTTCTTCAAAAAGAATCATTGCTTGCAACACAGAAGAAATTATTTTTTTCATTATCCTAATAAACTCTCACATGATACTAACCTTAGTGTTTTAAGGTCCATCATATCTCTCTGTAGGAAATGACCAATTAAGAGTTTTTAATAAATACAGGGTTCATATTATGATTTTCAGTGTTTTTCTCTAAATCTCAGTGATATGATACACATTTGCCAATTTTATTTTTTACATCTTCCCCATTAGCAGTTTTTTCTCCTCCTTTCATTCCTTCATTTGTTTCTTCCTTCCTTCTTTTCTTCTTCCCTTCCTTCTCTCTCTCTCTCTCTCTCTCTCTCTCCACCTCCCTCCCCCGCTTCCTTCTTCCCTCTGTCCTTCCTCTCTTTCTTTTTCTTTCTTTCTTTCTTTCTTTCTTTCTTTCTTTCTTTCTTTCTTTCTTTCTTTCTTTCTTTCTTTCTTTCTTTCTTTCTTTCTTTCTTTCTTTCTTTCTTTCTTTCTTTCTTTCAACAAAGAAAGAAAGAAAGAAAGAAAGAAAGAAAGAAAATGAGCCATATTTTATTTAATTTATTCTCCAACAGTGATCATTTAGATTCATCTTCCTTTTTTTAAAAAAAAATATTTATTTTTTTTATGGTGACATTGGTTAACAAAATCCAATAAGTTTCAGTTGTATACTTTAACAGTAAGACATATATATATTTACACTATGTGTTCACCTCCCATAGTTAGGTTTCTTAGACTTATCTTACTTTTTGCTGCAAAAAGTTAACATCATCTTAAATAAGTCTTTGCCAACTTTCTTCAGATATATCTATAAAAATCCCATAAGTAGAATTTTTATAATGAGAGGTATGTACTTGTATTTTGAATTGAGGTTGAGGAACTAGAATACAGGTCTTCTTGGTGATCAGATTTCTAAGTTCTCATATTTTCCTAAATCCTTCTTTCTTGATAAAGTTTTAAAATGCTATTTTTATTTTTAAATTATACCAATGATACATGAATTTATATTTGATGAAATATTATCTGGAGGAGAAATTTTTATTTGTGTTTTATTCTCTGCCAAACCATTTTGTGTGGGGAGACACATACATACACACAGAAATAAACACAGATTTTTTCCTTTTTATGTAATGTGGGTTATACTATGTATATTGTACTATGAATATTATCAGATCATTAGGTCAAATATTTTTATGTTTTACATTGTAAATCGAATTTACTAAGGTATAATTTAACAATAAAATTCATTCACTTAAAATGTACAATTTGATGAGTTTTAACGAATGCTTACTACACTCATGTAACCATCACTATCAAGATATGAAACATTTTCTTCACCCTGCAAAGTTCCCTTAAATTTCTTTGCAATTTTAGCCCCATGCAACCACTGAGATGATTTCTATCATTCTATATTAGTTATGTCCGATTTAAAAATTCATATAAATGGAATCATACAGCAAGTAGTGTCTTGTGTTTGGTATCTTTTTTGATACCAGGAAATCATTTTTTGAGAGTCAGTCGTGTTGTTGCATGTGTCGATCTTTTGTTCCATTATTACTGAGTGTGTCTATATATGGATTTATTTATGCATTTACTTCTGATGAACATTTGGGCACTTTCATTTTGAGGCTATTTTGAAGTTACTCTGAACATTTGCATATATATCTTTTGGGAGACATACAGTATCACTGGTTTGGGGGAAATACCTAGGAGTGAAATTGCTGGGTTATATAGAAGGCATATGCTTAATTTTATACAAAATTGACAAAAATGAAGCAGTCTTCAACGTGATGGTATAATTTTATATATCCTCCAGAATTTCATCTTAATGTCTTACTAAAGCAGATGCTGTTAATATTTGTGCAGACATATTTATTAATATTTTTTAATAGTCCATGAATTTAGTCTCTCACTAAGGAATCTTTGCCTAACTTAAGGGGTGAAGAACTTCTGTTACAGTTTCTTCTAGAAGTTCCATAATTTTAGCTTTAAATTTTAGATTTAAGATCATTTCAAGTTAATTTCAATAATTTATCTACTGTCAGATAAGCGTAGAGCTTTACTTTTTTTATGTGAATATCTACTATTTTAACATGATGTTTTAAATTACTATTATTTCTCAATTGAACTACTTTGCACCTTTGTTAAAAATTAATTGACCAAATATGTGTGGGTTTATTTCTGGATTCTATTCAGTTTCTTTGATCTCTATGTATGTTTTTAGCACTGCAATGTCTTATTTTCACTTTGAATAGTCCTTGAAGCAGTAGTGTAAGTCCTCCGACTTTATTCTTTTTCAAAATGTTTTTGCTAGCCTCAATTCTATTTATTTTCATTTAATTTTAGAATCAGTTTGACAATTTTTAAAAGCCTGCTGGAATTTATATTTTCTGTCATTGATTTTCAGGAATTTGGTTGTGATGGGCCTGGTGTAGTGTGTGTGTGTTTGTGTGTGCATGTGTGCACACACACACACATTTACACATTTATCCTGCTTTAGATTACTTGTGCTCCTTGAATTTGTGATTTACACTTTTTAATCAAATTTGGTAAGTTTTTGGCTATAATATCTTCAAATATTTTTCCTGTCTAACTCGTCCTGGGACTCTATTGCACATTTTAATATCATTTGATATTGCCTCACATCTCCTGAGTTCTTTTTTATTTTTCTCCAGCTTCCCTTTTCCTTACCATTCTTTAGTTTAAATGATTTCTATTGAAGTTTAAATTTTATTTTTCTTGCACCTTCAAATCTGACGTTAAATTTCTCCAGTGAATATTTTATTTTAGGTATTTTATTTTGAGGGGTCTATAAGTTTTATTTGATTCTAAAAAATATAATTCATCTCCTCATGATATTCATATTTTCTTTAGATATGTGAACATATTGTAAAGTCCAAAGATAGTTTGTGCTTGGGATGCTGAAAGAATTGGCAAGAAGACATCTTAACTGAAAGGGAAAGAGAGGAGAGGCTCAGTAGTGGTTATGGTCTGTGAGATAGTTGGGGAAGGGATATGGATTATGTACAACTTGGCAGAAAATTGTGAATTCATCATTAATTCATTTATCTGAGTAAGGTGGAAAGCCATGAGATGGAAATTTAAAGAAGATGGACAGAACTCATTTTCATTTCTGAAGGATTTGTGTTTTTGAAGGATTTTTGTAGAAAAGAGCCACAGAGAAAGCAGCAGCAGCCATGTGTCTCGACGCAGTATTGAATAATTCAATATTAATAATTAATCGTATTGAGTTGTGGTGTTATTTTAATTATAGACAAAACTCTCAGATGCACTTGGCTCTTTCAATTATTCACACTTAACTTATCTGCCATTGTTAATGTTAAACTTCATCTTGATTCCTAGTACGTCTATAACTAGGTGATGACACTATCCAATTAACCAGAACATTCCCAGTTTACGCCTGTTGAAGCTCAATTAATATCCGTTGATTACTTTTAATATGCCTTTGCCATCAAGTGTCCTGGCATGGATGATAAGCTACCTAGCTGCTTTATCTATAAACTCATTACTCTTCTTTCATTCCCAACTTTTTGGGTATTCTTATATATTTATTGTTTTTAAAACTATGGTTTGTTTTTTATCATATTTCAATAAAAAGTCAAATTGATATTTTGGGATAAAATTGAATTTTTAATTTAATTTTGGCATAATTAATATTTCTGTAATATTTGGCTCTTCCTAACCACAAAAAAAGAGTTATGTACTTTTAAATATTGAAATCTTCTGTATCCTCAGTATATTTTCAAACATTTTAAATATAGTTTTTGCACAATTTTTAATGCTTATGTGTATTTCTTTAACAAAATGTTTTCTTATGGAAGTTTTTGAATGTGACGAAGTAGAGAATTTAAGTTAACAACCTGAAATAATCATCATCTAACTTCAACTAGTATAGAAACTTTTCCTAATTTTCACTTTAACTTTTTCTACATTGTTATTGAATAATTTTTCTCCTGCTTTATTTTCTAAATAATTATTGTTTATAATGTGCTTATAAATTGCCTCATTTCTAAATTCTATTATTGTTTCAAAATGTTTTTCTCATGGAATTATCAAGTAGAAAATCCTATTAATTGCAAATGATAATTTTGATTCCCTTATTTCATTAGTTATACCAGTTATTTGGCATTCTTATCTCATGTTTATTAATCTCTAATTAACTGGTATAGATTTTAAACTAACATTATAATAAGTACCCTTATAACATTATACTTATTTTAAAGAACTATGCTGATAAAAACTTTCATGCCTTCTTTAAGAACTACAAATTGTTTTTGCTGATATTATATGTTTGCCAGCATTTGATTGAGATTTCTTTTTGTAAATATTAACAGCTTTAATATGAAAGCAACATCCATTTATTGCACAAATGTTGAAAAATATAGAAAATTATAGAAAAAAATTATCTTAAATTTCGCTACCAAAATATAACTTTAAATTTTCTTAATTTTTAGTAGTCTTTTAATTAACTTAAAAATGTATATTTGAAAAGTTTCCTAATACATGATAATTTAAATCCAGATTTTGCACCCTTAACTTTACATAAACACCATTTTCAATGGATGCGTAATATTCTATTGGCTCCCTGTATCACTCTGTGATAAGCTATAAGCTCCCAGGCTGTGCTACGTTCCTGTGGTAAGGGCTTCACTCAATTGCAGTGTATTCAGCGGGGTCACGTGGCCAAGTCACACTAAACCAAACACCACTCTAGACTACATGCTTGACTTTCTCTAGATCACATTCTATTCCATCACTTAACAGTTAAACTGATTACCAATCATATGATTGGTAAAATGATTTCTTCCTTAGAGAGACATAAGTATTCTAAACTTGT
The DNA here is from genome assembly GCF_014176215.1 of Rousettus aegyptiacus. NCBI lineage: Eukaryota > Metazoa > Chordata > Mammalia > Chiroptera > Pteropodidae > Rousettus > Rousettus aegyptiacus. The sequence goes on from NW_023416285.1 coordinate 26,712,337, forward strand.
ACATATAGAGCCTTCTAATTTATGGTAAAATTAGCAATATTACAAAGAGTTATTGACAAGCCCACTGTTATAGTGGGAAAATTCTTAACAAACCTTCCATAGTAGTGAAGAGAGCAAAGAGGAGAAAAAGTAAAAACAATTGATTTCAATAGCACATTATATTTTTTAACTTAATAGACATACATTAAGTTCCTAAACAAAATAATTAACAAATACACATTTTACACAAGCATGTAATATTTATCAGAATTGAACTCAAATTAACCAATAAAGCAAGTTTCAGCAAATATAGAAAAATCAAAGCATAAAATTAACATATTCTGATGACAATTCAGTATAGTTAAATAAAATATATTTATCCCTCCCCCATATACTTACACATTCTAAAACACTTTATAAATGATTTATGGGTCAAAAAATTAATATAAATCAGAAAGTATGACAACTATAATAGCATTTTATTTGTCAAAATCCATGAGTTGCAATTAAATTAGTTTTTAAGAAAGTTTGTAGTGCTAAACGTTAAATGGCAGATTTTATTGTCACCACATTTGTGACCCCATTTAAATTATGGCTAAAATTATTGTGTAAGATATGACGTAGTGCTGAGAATTCCTTCCATGTTCATATAGGTAGTAATAATTCTTTGGATATAGTTTAAAAAACAACTATGAATACACCTGTGTTTATAAAAAAGAACATTTCTATATAGGATGATTGTATCACTTCCTAACCTTTCCATCAACATTTATCTTCATATGTTCATCTGAACTACTTTATATTTTCCAAGCAAACTTCTCTCTGTTTGGAATTCTCTTCTCCCTTTATCCTCCTGAAAATTGTCTACTTTTTTTATTTTACTTTTTTATTTTTTTATTTTTGTATCTTCTATCAAAGTATCCCCTCCTCTAATTGTGGTCTTTGGCTTTGCTCTCTGGTCATCACACTCTCTCTTTTGTAAAATGTCTCTCAAGTGCATGTATCTGTGATTTTACATGTAGAATTGTAATGGTTTTATATATTTGTCTTTATATTGGTCTAAACATTTTGAGTTCATATACCATTATAAGTATTAGCACAGTACCTGCTCAATGAATAACTAACTATTAAACTCTAGCAAAGGGAAATCATACAATCTCTCTACATTCTTTCTTCAGCCATAAAATAAAATGGATGCATTCTAAAACCTTATTCTACTCTAATGATATATAATTGTAAGTCTCTATCACCATATCACTAATTTATTTCTCTAGGGTATTAGCACAAAAGGATTTTAAGAAAATATAGAGATAGAAAGAAAGAAGAAAGAAAGAAAGAAAGAAAGAAAGAAAGAAAGAAAGAAAGAAAGAAAGAAAGAAAGAAAGAAAGAAAGAAAGAAGAAAGAGAGAAAGGGGAAAGAGAGAAAGGGAGAGAGAAAGGGAGAGATGAAGAGAGAGAGAGATCCCTGTATTTATAGAGTTTAATATTAGTTTTTTAAATTTTATTATTAGTTTCAAGTATACAGTACATTTGTTAGACATTTATACAGTTTATAAAAAGATCCCCCTAATTGCTTTTTCTCTCCTTAATATTAGATTTTAAGTGCAGATAATGTCAGTGGAGGTTCAGAAAGGGAGGACAGGAGAGAAGTAGACAGAAAGAATGATGTGGAGCATTTATAATTAGAAAACATGGTAAATAAGACCAATTCATGAAAGATTTAGATAAAAATCTATATTACAGGAGAGAGCCAGGACACTGTGACAAAGAAACTAATAGAAGGAGTAGGTGTCACTGAGAGAAGCATCAACATTATCTGTGAAGCACAACACTTAAGATGGAAATAGAAAAAATGCTTGGCTGTTATGTTAATAGAGAGTTCCGTTTTCCTTTGTCCTGGATCATAGTAGATGCTATAAGAGCTAAATGAGGGTTAAATATTTGAGGACGACTGTCATTTAAAATGATTTCAAAGGAAAAAATACACATTGGAAAACCTTTAAAAATATTTTTAAAGTAGACACTTTCGAAATCTTTGTCTGAACTGAAAAAGATAAGAGGAAAAACTTCATATCTTTTTATCATAATTTCTCTAATTATCTACATAACTTTACATATTTCCTTTTTGATTGTTTAGGATAAATCTTCATTGTATTTGGAGAAAAGAATTAACCCAATAAAGGTTACATATATTATTTCAGAAGTATCAACATGTTTTTAGGATGGATACACTCTCTTATTTTATTTGCCTCACTCTAAACACTAAATTCTAATAGTTGATGGTTTCATTGTATCACAATGAAAGTCAGGGTGGGCTTAAGAAAAAAAGTGAAACTTTCAGAAGGAACATTTGCTATTGATTATGAGAATGTGTCAGATATGTGTGTGGGGGAGAGGGGAGGGTGAATGGTGGGTAGTTGCATGATCTATTAATAAGAAACAGTTTGATGCAGGAGATCACTAAAGCATGGCTAATTCTGAAGCCAAACCCCACACATTCTTAACTTTCCCCCCAGCTTTAGAACCAGTCTCTACACACTCAGTACAGGAACTGGAACATTATTCTTTGAAAGCAAAGCCAGTGTTTAGAAAATCTGAAATTGAGCTAACAGCACAGCATATAGAAGTCACACAGGATGTTATTTTAAACTGTAATGCAGAAATGTCAGTTCATTTGATATCTTTATTTGTTACATGTGGGTTTGAAGAAAGCATGTCATGTATATTTTTGCTTTAGAGGTACTTTGTTATAGCGTATATTCAACTGTCCAGGAAGTTTGAGGTCCATTAAAGAGGCTGGATCTTTACTGAGCAGCTTTTGGAACTTGGAGAAGAGAACATACAATGATTTCTCTCATCTCTTCCCCCCAAATAATATATACTTAAAATTATGACTTGGGAGCCATTCAGAGAAGGTGTCTAACTGGGTGAATCACATAATTGAAATGGTTATGCAGTTTAAACATTTAACTCATATTCTATCAGCATGCTTCCTTTCCATTGTACATAAGTTAAAGATTTAAACACACAATTGAATCCAAAGAAAGAGTTGTGCAATATCCAGAGGTAAAGAACCTCATGTTTAATTGGTTGCACTTGAATTATGTTTATGCTATCTTTACAAACTCCTCTCTTCAAATTTCTCACTTAAACCACATTCTACATTCATATTTTCTCTTTTGCATCATGTTTTATTTGACTACTTCCAAAATTTTAAACTGCATAGTCAATTGGTAACTTCTACTAATTGATTAGCTGTTGCGAAAGGGAAAATCGGGAATGTGAAGTTTTAAATCAATGACACATGCTTTCATATTCACAGCATTCTGGAGATTATACATCTCTGTTTTGTATAAAATGTATAAATAGGATAGAAATTAGTTGAAATTTTTTATGTCTCTATATTACAGATAAGCAGAAAATTCTTTTGGATACAACACTGAAAGCAATCCTTGGCAATTTTCTTGGAATCATTTCCAAAAGAAAACAAAAAGAGCAATTATTTTTCTCTAACAAGGACATAAAAAGAGAAAAATATGGAGTGAAAAAAGACTTTTGTCAATAGAAAAAATGAGAAACAAAATCTGCAAGCCATAGCTGCACCCATATATTGTAGCTGTAGGGACAGAGAAACTACAATTTAGTGAGGGTTCACCATGGGATAATGGTGGTTTTGCATCTTGATAGAGGCCACAGTGTATGAACAACCAAAGCACTTTGAAGATAATGTACTAAAATGCCTGTCCACTCCAATTTCATTGAAAGAAACCACTTGTCAGTAGAAATATTTCTAAACAGGCTATGGGGTATTTAAAATATTATATAATTTTAAACTCTATTACCTCTAACACAAGATTTTGTTAAGGCTACATCTTTTTATTTATACTAGTGAAAATAAGCAGAAACTATTTAATGTGGAGAGATTTTTATAATTGTATGTTCAAAAAAGCAAAGCACACTTCTTTCCAAATGGTTGTATTGATTTTAAAAAGTATGCAAAGCTAAAGATACTGAACCCATTTTAGTTTTAAAATTGTATTTAAAGCTGCTTAGGTAGAGAGGAGGGTGTTGTATACTCTTATAGATGTATGTTGCACAAATCTCAGGTACTTAGGTTGCAATCAAGAGCAGCACTGTTGACAACCATTGAATGAATCCCTTGTATGTTTTTACTGATGTTTTACATTTCTATGTTTTTGCTAATATTTAATAATTATTTGGAGTGAAGTAAGGGATATATTATTATAGTTTAAACAATGATAGGCACACAAATTCTCAAGAATACCTTTTAAAAATTAACTTTATTGAAGTGATGTTGACTAATAAAATTATATAGGTTTCAGGCATACCATTCTATAATATATCATCTATATTTTGCATTGTGTATTAAAATTTCCTTTTGTCACCATATATTTGACCCCTTTTACCTTTTTATACCTCCCTTCTCCCCATTTTCCCTATAGTAACCATTCAACTGTTGCCTGTGTCTGTAAGTTTTTGTTTGTTCTAGAGTAGCTTTTTTGACAGTGAGTACCTCTTTTATCCAAAATCTGAGCAACTCTTGTCTCTAAAATTATTTTATTTATTCATTCATTTACTTCTCCAACAAATTCATATCTACTGTGCACTGTTTAGACATAGAGGATAAAGCATTAATTAATTAATGTATTTTGATAATTTGTGGTCAGTCATTTCCTGGGATTCATGACTTGATGTGGGGATTTCAGGGGGTTTTGAAGAGAAAAATGAGAGACTGATGAGAGAGCAACATTGAACAATTACGTGATTCAGTTTTTCAATTTTTCCACAGTGTGAGAGCTCCTTATGTTGGCTATATTAAAGCCTTCTTTCTGTGAGTAATGTTCAGCAATGACAGTTTATTTTGATTTGAATAAGACTTGAGTTTTCCACTTTCAATGGACACAAAGGTGCAGGAGTTAAATTCATAGTCAAAGATCAATTTTGAAAAGCTCAGTTTTTGCATATGCGAATTCGTGATTGTAAAACATAAAATCATTACATACACACTGCAAAGGACTTGGTGAAAAAAACAAATTATGTATAAAACCTTCAGTGAATTAATATTTTCTTCTTTTAGAAGAGAAAACTTTTGGAGTTCAGGCCTTGCTCAAAGCTTCTTTAAATAAGAGAGAATATGATATATAATTTAAAACCCTAAATGTAAACAAAATAAAATATACCATATTACTTTTGATATTTTGGATAAGAAAAAAATAAAAGATATTCTCGATAGAAAAATAGAGGGGGAGAGGCACTGGGTGAAGCAACAATACTTTATGGCTTCTAAAAATGTCACCTGTTTCGACGCACCAAATTGAGTGTGAAAAGAGAGCTTTCAGGAAAGAACTGTGAGTCACCTGGACTGTGTTGGCACTGTCATGGCAGATAGGCCCACCATATATCTCTGACGGGGACCATCGGAGCTGTTGTTACGGCTGACCAGTGGTGCTGCCCACAGCGCACCAACTGGGTTAACATGCAGACTCTGGATCCAGACCATCTGGAATATCAGAAAAGTTAATTTACTTTTTGCTGTTTAAATTCCCTCATCCTCAAAGTGAGGCTGGCAAAATTCCATAATTCATGGAACTGCTCCGAGTTAAAAAGTTAGGCCTTGAAACACTCTCTGGTGCCCCCAAATCATTAGCTATTATCATTTTTGTTTCCACTAGGATCTATTTCAAGTATTGCCAAATATTACAATTCTCCTGAGATCTTTTATTAACCCCGCTCTGTCTTATTTTCAACTGACAATCTCAGTGTCCAATTTATCAATATCATTGAATTCCCTGAATGTCATCTCCCTCTACTTCTCACCTCTTATTAATTAGCTTATTTATAAAAACAAACTTTGTTACTTCTAGTCTTCTATGCTTAGGAATAGGATGCCTGTCCTGCTAGCTCCTCCCCATCCTTAAATTCATCCTATCTTCCCTTCTCCTCTCCATCTATCCTGCTTTAATCTTTTGTGTTTCCCCTGAATGATTCCAACTTTCAAACTGGTTTCCTTGTTCTCTTCTAAACCGTTTTGCACAATGTGGCCAGACTGGACTTTTCGAGTTATTTCTGTTCAAGTTGCTCCTCTATGTACATCCTTTCGGTGCTACCCCTTTGTCATTAGAATAAAGTGCTAATTCCACAGCATGGCCCACATGATCTGGCTTCTGCCTGCATCTTCTTCCACACTTCCCACCACACTCCCCTTCTTCTACTTTGCGCCTCCAGACGCTCTGCTCTTCTCTGTGTCGCACTAATGGAACAAAGTCCTTCCCACTGCAGGGCTCTGCTCATGTTCCTCCTTGCTTGGAATATCTTTCCACCATTCTAGCATTTTCTTTACTCGACTTGATATAATCCATGTCATTTCAAATTCAATATTGCTTTATATTAGGAGAACTTCTCTGACATTCCAAACTAGTTAATCATTATTTCCCCTTAAAGTATCCTAAATTTTCTCTTCCTTCTCTAAGATATCTTCAAGTTTCCTGTGCTACTTATTTAAATTGCAGATTTAACATTTATTTGTTCAATTTTTTAATAATTCAACCAAAACGTCAATAAACTCTGACTGTGTTTACTTACTCACAGTTGTATTTCTGGCACAAAGTGAGACTGGTCAATTATTTTTGAATAAATAAATGAACAAATGCTGCTACCATCACTAGGAATTTTGATGTTGAAAATTTCCTTCACCCTCGTCTTCAGGCTATCAGATTTCACAATTTACTGCAAGAGTTTTTACATTAGCCTCAGTTTTAAACTCTCTGTAACCAGTAGAAAAAACTGACTAGGAATTTTAGCTATTTAAATCAAAATATGATGAATCAATATCCTTACTTTTATGGATAAGATTTTTTTATAGATAAAATAGTATAATTATGTGATTTTAGAACTAAAATGTACCATCAATGACTCTGGGTGCATTATTTGCAGTCATCTTATAATTTCGTGTTCAACAGGTAAAACTTGGTTAGGTTCATTAATCTCTCTTTGACTTGATTTTCTCATTTTCAAATGTGAGGATATGCTTAATCACTTTTCTAAAGCCTTTAAGGCACTTATGGAATACAGTAATTACTCAATAAATTATAGAAGTTCTTTATGATACTGCTTATTAATATTAAAGCCAGATATAGCAGTTATATGTGAGGCCTGTTTATATATTTATCTTTTCACCATTTTGACATTTTTTATTAGACTTGATGCTATCCATATCATTTCAAATTCAATACTGATACGTGTGTGTGTGTGTGTGTGTGTGTGTGTGTGTGTGTGTGTGTGTGTGTAATTCAGAGTATTACTTGCCAGGATATTCATTGTAACTAACCAAAGAGCAAAATATTCCATAGGAAGGGGCCAAGAACAAAACTAGTTTTACAGTAGGTATGAAGTATGTGTTTGTTGTAAGAATGAATTAATAATAAAGCAACTGTATGTAATACTATAGATCTTTCATTTCTTAGAAATACAGGAAAAATGGAAGAAGCTTCAAAACTAAAGGGTTAACTTAGCAACACTAGGACATTTTAAAATCTTATGTAACCATGTTGATTTATGAATTTACTTTTTCATATATTACTTTGGATTTTAAGTGTAATTTCAATATAATTAAACATTTAAATTAAAAATGATAAAGAAGTCTTGGTAAAAAGCAACATGAATTTTTTTTTCAAAATAAATTAACAAAAACTTTAATGCTTTCTAGTTGTGATAGAATCTTTCACAAAAGATTTTAAGTCTTATGCTGCTATTTCTGGAAACGGGTCCTGTATAGGATATTTTTTAAATGTCTCTATAATTTTTTTATCTCGAGGTTGAAAAAAGAATATAGGCATCCATCTATGGCAAATGTCCCAGGAGTAATAATAAATGGTGAAATGAATATGAAGTAGCTGGCACTCTAGGTCTTTCCTGTGGGGCGACAACCTGAGAGGTCACTCTCAGAAAACACTCAGCTCAGTATTATTAAATACTGCCTTCCTTAATAAAGTGATTGACCCATAATATTATAGGCTCTGCTTCTCTTAATTGATCTTAAAAGTAATAAGTACAGAAGCAGGGTATGATCCTGCTTCCGCTGTCACCAAGGCAGAGGGTAAGAACACACTTTCTTCTGTTGAATTTGTTGGAATTCATAGATGGTTATGTTCGGAAGGAGGTCTGTGAAGTACCTGAGCCCTAATCATAAGTTAAGACAGCCACAGTTGACATTCTAGATCTACATAGTTAGGGTGATAACCCAAAAGTCAACTAGCCTCTCTTGTTTATCTTTGTGTAGGAACAAGAGAATTGCTATACCCAAGCATGCTAAGAAGAGACATTAACATGGCATAAGTCTGAAGTCACAATAATGTTCAGGAGGAGTAACCAGAGCTCTTCCTGGAATAGAAACTGTAACAGAATGGGAAAACTGGGATTAGGTATTACTGGTGGCACTTCCATTTGTATTCATGACATACCCCCTCCACCTCCAGCAAATAAAATTTTAAAAGATTTATTTTCTGAACTAAATATTTGTGCCCCTCCAAAATTTATATGTTGAAACCCTAATGCTCCACTCCATAGTATTTGGAGGTGGGGCCTTTGGGAGGTGATTACATCACAAGAGTGGAAGCTTTATGTAGGGTTAGTGCCCTTATAAAAAATAGAAGAGACATGAAATCTGTGTGTGTGTGTGTGTGCGTGTGTGTGTGTGTGTGTGTGTGTGTGTGTGTGCGCGTGCATGTGCACACACTCAGGAAAGGCCTGTGAGAACATAACTGAGGAGGCCTTCACCAAGAACTTGACTACCCTGGCACCCCGATCGCCAACTTCTAGTCCTTGAAATCATTCAAAATAAATGTTATTTAAGCCACCCAGTCTATGGTAATTTTTTATAGCAGCCCAGACCTAATGGATTTACTGTCTATTGTGAGATTCTTTCTCTTGTGCAAAAATATTTATCTCCCAATATAATTAAGAATGTAATAACTCCAACCAACACATTTCAAATTCTAGTCCATGAAATCCTGGAGTTTGAGCAATAATTTAAAGAGGTTTGTTGAAATACAACATGGTCACGGAAGGCATGCTTTAACACCAGTGCTTTGGGGACTTGATGCAGACAGTGAAAGTACAGGAGAGATGGCAAATAAAACTGTCTTTTCTGGTTTGGGGAATTTGGAGTTGTGTTAGGGAAACAGTGACTAATTTACGATAGGTATTTGGAGACGATATAGTCTGTCAAAATAAATGTATCTTTCCTCTTTTCTTGAGAGGAAGCAAGCTGTTTTATGGATTTCTTTGGAATCCTTAAAAATAGCAGGAAGAGAATGTTTCCATTATTCATGGCATGCTTTTTTTCCTGTAGCTTGAACAGGCCAAATATTTGTGCTTGCATCAGTGAAGCTGGAAAGTTCTGCACCATGCTGGATATATATATATATTTTACATTTATGTTTATGTTTTATTGAAAAGATGATGTAGCAACAATACTGACATATTTTCTAAAAGTCATAAACCTCATTCTTTTTTTTAATTGATATTAAAATTCACAAACCATAAAATTCACCCTTTTAAAGGGTATAATTCAGTGACTTTTAGCATATTCACCAGGTTGTACAATTATCACCTTTATCTAGTTCCAAAACATTTTTGTCATCCCTCTAAAAAACACGGTGCTCTCCATCCCTTCCTCTGGCAACCACTAACCCACTTTCAGTCTCTATGGATTTGCCTATAAATGAATTATACAATATGTGGGCCTCTGTGGCCGGCTTCTTTCACTGGGCATAATGTTTTCAAGATTCATCCACCTTGTAGCATATATCAGAGCTTCGTTGCTTATCCTTGCTGAATGATTTTGCATTGTGTGGATAGACCCTATCTTCATTTACCCATTCATCCATGCTGGATATTGAGTTTTTTAGGTGCAATCCACACTCACAGCTTAATTTCCCCTATTCAAGATCCCAGGTCTTCCTCAGTCCAGGGACTGGTGCCTGACTTTAGTCGAACATGAATTCTGAGAATTAGAAGTCATAGTGGGGAAATCAAGGCACAGGGAAACCACCTATGGTTGCGTGTGAGTGCTTGCTGTCTTTCTGGGTATAAAATAGGTAGAATTTACATTTCAAATTTCTCAGTCATCTTACTTCAGATTGTTTCATATCTAAAAAGACTCCCATATTTTCTTTTTCCCATCCTCATTAAATATAATTTTGTACTTTTGTTAAACTTCTAAAGACAGGTAAGTTTGGAGTTCAAAACTCATCCTCATCTATACTATAATTGCATATAGTATCAGTTATATGCAGGGATCTGATAATAACGAAATAAAAAAAAATGTACATGTGACCCTTAATAAAATGCCTGGCACATACTAGACACTCCATAAATGATAGTTAAGACCTGCACGTGTATTCTTTGAGCTACTGTCATAACGATATTATCCCCAAATGACTTTTTTCTTATTTTCAGTTACTTCGGTGAGTACAGTATATCCTTTTTAAAATACGATTATACAGATAACCAGTAAAAATATTTTACCCTGTATTTGTGCTACCATCTTATATGTTTTTCTAGGATGGTTATAACCTTTATCAGGTTGGGAAATAATTAATCAACTTTTTATATTCCATCCTCAGTGGCTATCTTAGGCACACAGTTAAGAGGGCTTGTGATGGGTCTTTGATTCTGAAATGAATGTTGAATATTCAAAACCATTCAGGTTATACCCCTGCGCATCCATTGAAAGTGGGACAGATTTCATAAACAATTTCACTCAACTAGAAACAAATGTGCAGGATAAATTCGTGGATGGTATTTGGCAGATTTAGATCCTGTTGCAAGATATAGAGGAAAATGATGCTTTATAATGATTGTAAATTCAATTTAAAATTGATTTAAAAATCTTTCTCTGGTTATTATGATTGTTTAAGTCCTGGCTTTCCTCCTCTAATTACCATGATTTCTGGCCGCTTATACTCCTCCTTTATTTCTTGCCAAGGAATAAAATCAAACCTCGCTGTGATGATCCCTTTTCATTTTTCTGAACGAGCATTGTCTTTTCAGGAATACAGAGAGGGTAGTCGGGGAAAGTGAATTTCTGCTCGAACTTTCAGCTCAGAATTCCCCTTCTGGGACATCTTTTACTACACCTCCCCTCCCCCAAAACCCTGTAGGAGTAATTATTCACAACTAATTTTCTGGGCTATCTCTGCACCCTGCACATATTGTTCATCTTTCATTTTATTATATCTACTCTTACTTACTCCTTTGCAATTACCTGCTTCCCTTCCAAAACTGTGGGCTGCTTGAGGGTACAGACTATACTATAAACATTTTTGTACCCTGAGCTGCTGTTTGAATATATATGTGGCAATTATTTACTAAATTGAATTGTGTTCTTGAGTTATTACTACTACTTTTAGTTAACATATCTGAGAACATGTTTACATGTCCATTTTCAAAACAAATAACCAGTGATATCTGGTTACACTGCGATTTTGAAAAAAAGTTTTCTTTGTAATACGTTCATAGTTTCTACTCTTAAAAGTTAGGAGTGTTGTTATTATGCTTTTTCATCTCTGAACTCTTGGCAATACATTACTTCTGCTTCACATACAGCTTTAAGGTCTCGGCAAAAAGTTTCCCTGCCTGTTCTGCCTTTTCTGATGAATGTTTTCCCGTTGGATGTGTTTAATATATTTACTTTTCCGGTAATGACACATTCTGTCCAACTATATAGTACCTCTCTACCTCAGTTATATAAATATCCAAGATTGAATTGCCCCTAAGGAATTAGCCTGATATTTAAAAGATTTATTTTTCTCTCTGCTGTTTCGCTGATAAATAAATTCAGCAAATACAAAAGGCTGTTCTTTGGAATATTATGTACAGACAATTGCTTACTCATGATAGTGCAACTTAACTATTTTTCAACTTTATAATGGTGCAAAAGTGATATTCATTCAGTAGAAAAAGTGTTTTGAGTTTCGATTTTTCCTGGCCTAGTGGTGTATAGAACTGTATCTTCTCATGGTGCTGAGCAGCGGCAGTGTATACTGTAATAAACTGTGTTGCCAGCACTTTTTGGATATTGTGTTTTGTGTTTTTGCATCCCAACATGTCTAAAGATGCCCATCTGTGTCTCTTGCTTCTGGTGAGAAAAAGAGGAAGGCAATTATTCTTGGAATGAAATCAAGATAATTGCTCACCTGTAGCCTAATGTAAGTGTTCTGAGAACGTTTAAGGTAGGCTAGGCTAAGCTGTGTTTGCTGGGTTACGTATATTAAATGTGTTTTTGACTTATGGGTTTTTAACTTATGATGAATTTATCAGGATATGACCCCATCATAACTGGAGGAGCGTCTATACTATGACTTTGTTTAATTACTTTAATTATTTTGAAAGATAAAGGTGAGACTATATCAATTAATAACTGAATTCTATTTTTCCTTTGTTCTTATTTTCAACTTTTATACTCTAACTTTTTTACTTTTAACTTCCAAATGTAATGGAATTAGAATGTTGATACTGTTTTTCCTATACTCATGAGAGAAGAAGCAAAATATATATTTTTATTTAAAATATCGGAACAATTAATGATATGACCATATATTAATGATAACAGTAAAATAAAGTTTTACATGAGGTTAGAGAAAAGGGGCAGAAATTAATTTCACTAAACAGAACTACATTAATTCCTTAATAATTTTAAACAAGTGAGATATTTTTGAAATAATTAAAATTATATTTAAAGTAGAATTATCGCTGTACCCTGTTCTATTACAGAATTTAAAAGGATGTTAATGTTGTTATTTCAAAGATGAATTGAAGTTACTTGTCCGAGGTCACACACTTAGCAGAGTTCTCCCGACTTGCAGGCCAAGGGCTTCTTATTTTTAGGCAACTAAATCAGAAAGACACATTAAACTATGAATTGTTAATGCATTTCAGTTCTCTCCTTATTTTATGAAAATTATTATTATATGAAAATTATATAATGGGCTATGTTTGGGTGCCAAATTTTTATTAATTCTCGACACAAGGCCTCCTACTATAAATATGCAGAAAGTTACTGTTTAGTGTTTCTTTTTTTGTTCATAAAACCTTTATTTAGCATCTTCGGTGTGCTGCATGGTGTTAGGCGCTGAGCATAACAAAGTGGTGAGGTATGAGCCTACCCTGAAAAGCATGGCCAGTGGCAGAGCCAAACATGTGAGCACGTATTCTGAACATTAAAAATTATTTTCCAATAATTGAGGAAGCATGCTTTTGAGCAAGGAGAGATGCTATTCTTGGAGTTGTTCAGGTTTAAGGAGAGAAGACTTTTAGAGGAACATAACTAGACATACCTGAAACTGTGAAATTAGTCAACAGCTGTCTCTTGTCAATACCTGAGAGATTTTTTGGCATTGCAGCTTTTACAGCCTCCTGTCACTTGTCCCCAGTGGAGTCTGTGCTCTACCCACTCAAGAATAGTTGCTATTTTAAGTTCTTGCTATGCATTTTTGCAGTTCAACATCTTTGTTATTCCTGTGACCTCTGTCAGCCTCCTCCAGTTCACTATGACCTATTCATTCCTTAAACTTCAGTTCAAATATCACATCTGCTTGGAAGTATTTCTTGGCCCTCCGAAAGCTGAATTTATTACTGTCATTTGAAAATGCTGTATCATGTTGAAGTGACCACCGTTATAAAGTTCTGATATATCTACTTTGTCTTACTGTGCGAATTTGAACTTTATTAATTAATTTAAATAAGAATGACTCCTAACACTTTTATAATCCTACAACAATATGTGGCTCTCATCAGGAAAGATATGTCATCTTTCACATAAATTGGATTGAATAATTTAAACAGATCTCAGGTTGTTTCTTACAGTGATTATTTAAATATTTACCTCATAGTATGGAGAGATGGTTGATAAGAGTTTATTTCAAGAGGTTTCTTAATTTTCTGACCTGTCGTTATACCAGTGATTCCCATCTTTCAGTGAGAGCTCTGAAAACTTTGATCTTGATGCCACTGAGAAGACTTAGCAAACCAAAGACTGCAGGTAGAGAAGAGAGTTTGTGCCTCGAGCAATAAAAAAAATTGAAGCTCCTTTAAATCAATTATGTCTCAAAAATATTTTTTCTATTTTTAAACATGAGGATACTTTTATGTTCAAATTGAATTTCTAATTTGTCATAATCACCTTGATAAATTTGAAATACCAAGTAGTATAAGAGTCCTAAACAATAATAACAAGTATTATGTACTAACAGTTTAACATTGTTTTTATTATTGATTCTTCAGTACGTCATTTGCCTCTTTTATCTTCTGAACTAATATCATTTACTCAATTGCCTCATCAGTATTCCTTTTAGTAGAGATTATTTCAATATGTCACACTTCAGAAAAATATCAGATCTTGGAGAGCTTGAAGTTTTTGCTTTAGTTTCCTTCAAAATTGCTTTCTATATTAGGTCATAAAGATTTCCTAAAACTAAATCAGATACATTCCTTTTTATATGGTTATAATTTATTTGTTTTAGACAAATATTATATACAGCAATATAAATATGCTTTAAATTATTTTATGATGTCTTGAGAAATTATGTCCTTTGTAACATCAGAAACAATTTTGAATTGTTCAATTGATCTTGTAGGTTAGTCATTGATGTTTTCACATTTCTTTTTTTTTCCCCCCTGAACTTTCCAGTGAAAGCAACATCTCTAAACAATTATCAGTAAGTGTAATGTCTGGTTTGTTTCTAAAAATCTTTGAGTTCTAAAATATATTTATGCCACACTCCTATGAATGCTATAGTTATTTTAACTTCGTAAGACAGAATGGACAGAATAATTTAGAACATGTCCAATGAATCTTCTAAAATACTTATACCTTAGTTTACTCTTAATACAAAATGGTGGCTTCTGTATGGAACACAGATTATTCAATAATACTTTTAAAGTAGAAGTTACTGATTCAAATTGTTATGATTTATTTTTTTTAATGCTATCTCTTATGATTTTATCCTGTTCCCCAATAAGAAATAAGGTGTAAGTATGCCTGTGGTAATTAGAATAGTTTTTATGTTAATTTCTATAGTAGAAAAGTTAATCATTGCATCTCTGCTCACATCTTTTCTGAAAAGTACCTGTTCCTATTTAAAGCTTTCACAATAGTGATGGTGAACCCAGGCAGCTTCTTGTACTAGATGACCCTGCCCCTAAAGAGACCAATCAGATTCTTTTAGACCGGAATATGGAATCTAGAATGATCAAACTGAATGAATCATCCAGCTGAAAAGAACTGAGTCCCAAGATTATAAAGAGATGTGACTGAAAGTTTGCTCTAAAAAAAAGAAAAACAAGTTAAATCCAGTTATGGAGAGAAAAACAGCCAAAAGATGGTTTTCAGAAAGAAGCAGCCAAATAAAGCAGAAACGCAACCCTGGGGAAGAACAGATTGAGAAGTCCCATGCAAAGCGGAGGGACTGATCTGGTCCCAGCTCCCAGGCCTGGGCTGGCGTGACAGAGTGGAGTTGTGCTTTCATTTCTCACCCTCAGATGCATGGAAGACTCCCTGTTGTGCTCTTACTCTCGAATTTCTTCCACTACCTGATTCAAATTTTCTATGCAAGCTTGAGTAAGTTTTTGTTAATTGTAACTAATAATCCTGAGAGGTATTTAAAAGTAAAAAATTATAAATGTAGTAATACTTGAGAGGTATTATAACTCAAAAGAGTAAAAGAGATTTTCCTTACAGTTCTATTTCATATAAAACTACCAGATCCAAAGTATGTGTATAATAAAATATATACAATTAAATCTAAAAAAGAACCTTTCAATCTTAAGGTATATTTCCATACTAGAAAATCATAAGAACTTTTTTCACATATCGATCACAGGTCAGATGTTCTCTAGTAATTCTTAAACTTCTTGCCCCGAGTCAAATCTGAATTCTAGCATTGTTAAGCTTGAACTTAATGAAAAGTACACTTATTTGCTCAAGTAACAAATTTCTTCAATTTGTTTCTAGACTGGTATTTTTCCAAGTCGTGCTCTTATTTATTCCAAAGTCAGTATATTTTTACATATTAGGACTCTTTAGATTGTAAATAACAAAAAACTCCAACTTTGCAATAAAAAGAGAAATTTATTGCCTATCATAATAGGATTTTTTAACATTAGACTTCAGGTCTGGTTCAAACTGTAACTAGTAATATTTTACTCTTTGTCTCCTGACTGCTTTCCCCTGTCGAGCCTTCTTTCTCAGGTAGATGCTCTCCTATCCCACACCCTCCCAGTTAAGAAATCTAGAGATCTTGTCAAAAAGAGAACTCATTCTCGATGCTTCCAGAAAATATCTGATTCTGCTGCTAAGAATCGACTTCCGTGGCCAGGAATAGAATGATCCAAGTTGCTAGGTCTGGGTCCCAGGTCCACTCTTAAAGCCACATCATGAAGTAAGAATAGGGCAATGAAGTGGTAGTTTCACAAGGTAAAACTAAGATGCTTTTACTGTAAAGCGAAGGACAGGTAGTGGTGGCAGGCATAAGAAAAGATCTCCTGTACCTATCCAACGCTTCACCCATTTCTGTCTGCATTCTAACTTCCCTTCCCTACTTGCTTGTTATAGTTTAGTTGTTATCAGTTATGGCCTGTTGACCTAAATATTTTTATGCACTGGTAGTGTATTATCTTTCAAATGGGATCCACCAAAAGAAAAATCATCCATCCAGTGACAGTCTTATGAGCTGAGACCTTTTATGTGATATGATTCAAAGACTGCCTAGAGATTTCCTCTTTTATTTTTCCAAATATTCTCTTCCACTGCCTGATACAGAGATATACTTTTTTGGATCCTAGGCATCTTAGAGTTTTCTAGTTTTATTCAAACACGAATATCCCCTTAAAAGCAGTACCATCTTAAGCCACTCACCATTGGTGCTCTAGCAAGGATTAGTTGATGGTTAGTGAAAAAACAGTTTAATTTTCTGAGGGGCAGTGTCTGAGGGAGATGGATTATTAGATGATTTTGTTGGTAGAACATCAAAGATTTACTTGGTTTAACTTCACAGTTTTGCTTTTGATTATTCCTGTTCTATCTTTTATACTGCTTCAACTCCAGTGGAAAAATACAGATAAATTATCATGACCACATGAGAAGAGAAAAAAATGACACAAGGATTCCTTATTCAGAGACGTTGAAAAAAAATGAAGAGATTTCAAGTGCCAGACCACAAGAAAGACAAGATATGATGGCTATCCATCAGTATTTGTGGGGTAAAACTCTATGTCAAAAAAGATAATGTTATTATTTTTGCAAGTTTTTCTAGTAGGAAAATGTTATTTCAGTAACAGATGTTGAGATCACAAAAATTCAAGTACAAAACAGTAATGTTTTATTCACTTGAACTGGAGAGAATTTAATTGTCTTTTAACATTTTGTACCTTCTACATGGTAAGCATTAATCTAAGTGTCTGGGATACATTATATATAAAATAGATTAAAATACTCATCCTCATAAAACTTACATGTTAGTGGAGGACATATGCATTCAAAACAATAAATCATCAAAACATAGTAAATAAGTAAAATATGTAGAATAATAGAAACTTATAAATACCATGAGAAATACAAACTATAGAGTAAATAAAAAGAGGTGAAGAGGGCTATGTTGTGGTAAAGGTGAAATTGTAAGTAGGGTAGACTTGATGGGGAAGATAGCAACAGGGCAAAGACTTGAAACCACTCAGGGAATGAGCTACACTAATGTTGGCAGGAAGGGGTTGTGGACAGAGAAGTTCCCAGGTGAGAATGTGTCTGGGTTCAGCAATAGTCATGAGGCTGATGTGTTGGGATTGAATGAACGAGAAAGAGAGTATAGGAACATGAGAACACAGAGGGTTATCGTTACATTATTTTCTACCAAAATATTTTATTTGGTTGTATAATCTGAGATTCTAAATGTTAGATATTACATTTAGAAATGTTTTGATTTATAAATATGATTAGATGATTAAATTAACAAGTTCTAAGTGATGATCTACTTTGGCTAGATGTTATTTTTACCTAAAAATTTCCTCAATTTAGAATCTCATTTAATACGTGTGAACTATTTCCTAAGTTGGGGTCTCTCCTACAAATGTTAGAAGAATGTTCTTAAAAATGTGATTTATTGATAAGGCTTAAGGATGCGACACTGCCACATGTGACTGTAAGCAGTCACAGACCGGAGGATAAAAAAGAAGTAGCCCTGCTGCAAAATATACCTAAAAGTGGAAAACTGTTAACAATCTCCCTCTAGTGTTCAAGGAAGAAAACGTGCAGACCTTACTTGGCTGGAATTTGTTGGAAACAGTGTTCAAGCGAAGTTGGGATGAAGTTTAGTTTTGGCCTTGCCACTGATGCCCAGGGTAGCTGTGGACCAGTTGTTAATCAGAATCTTCAATGAATAGAAAGATTTGATTGCATCATTGTGAAGTAATTTGTTGGCTAATAAAATTTATTTGAGATCAGTTTTTATTGTGTTGTCAATTGTCGATTGTAATTTTGTGCATAATCATTCATTTCATGAACATTTGTCCATATCAAACCTCACGGATGAAGCTAAGGTTTTGGAGGGGAAATTTTAAAAATGGAAAATCAGAGTCCCCTTTCTTGATAACTATAGTATATTTTGTATTTTCTGTCTTGAGTGTTTATTCTCAGCCCTGACTCTGTTAGTAAGTGACACAATTTATGGCTTCTTTCTTTTAGGGAAAGCTAATGCTTAGAGAATTCACCGTATTTATTTAGTGTTAGCCTAAGTAAACACAAAAAGGAAGATCCATGAAAGGAAATAAAATGTTACATTCCAAAAGCTTGTCACTTGCTATTACTTGTCTCTTTTAGTGGTAAAGTTGAGAATTGACAGAATATTTTAAATGATAGAATTTTAGATCTTTTACTAATTATTTTGAAGTCAGATGTTTTTCCCTCTAAGCCTTGAGTTCTTGCTCAGTGTTTCCTGGATGTTAACATTTTAACATTCTGTTTTTCTACCTGTTCAAGCAATATTTGAATATAAGAATATCTTAACATTTACTAAGTAAAACAAAAATACAAATGAGCTATAAAAATATAAGTAATGTTGGAATGTATCTAATAAAAGTTATCTTTCATTAACCCATTTCTTTCAATCCTATGTATCTCATGATGTAGGGCAGTGGCAGCCCCTCTCAGCTCCCAGTCAGGCACGTGATCACAAGGGTAAATAACCCATCTCTGCAGGCTACTGTGTTACCAGTGATTGTGGGATATCATGTTCTAAGCTCATTTAAGGTAGGCTTGGCTAACATGATGTTCAATAGGTCTGGTGTCTTAAATGCATTTTCGACTTACAGAATTTTCAACTTATAATGAATGGGTTTATTTGGATGTAACCCCATTGTAAGTTAAGGAATATCTGTAGATGGATACTGGCCCAGACCAACCTGTCACTGAAGAAGAGTTTAGAAGAGGTGAACTCTTCATGAGGCCTTTAGGATACTCAAAGACCCAGTGTTTTAATGTTTTCAGTTCTCTTGAAGAGTTTAGAGGAAAATAAAATGCTATAATCAATATTTGTGAAGACATTTTGCCCCAAAGGCTATCTGTTTGTATAATTGGAGATTTTGCCTTAAAATATTTCTTATTTACTGCTGCCGTTGTCATTTATATAGGGAACTTTTCAAAACTTTGAAAAATTTACCTTTTGCATTGTTTTACTTATTTTTTACACTTAAAATTTTTATCCATATGGAATTTATCTGTTAGAGTGTGAGGAATAGACATAGTTTAAACTTTTTTCATATGACTATCTAGTTAAATCAACGCTTTAAAATCCATCTTTTAGCTCACAGATTTGGGATGCTGTTCCTGTTATATACTAAATGTCTGTTTTCTATTGTGTCACATTGGTCTTTTGTCTGTTTATGTGCCAATAACAAATTAATGCCTTTTTGAGAGGCTTTAATGTCTGGTGGGTTTTTCTCCAGCTCTTCAACTACAACTCTTTCAGAGTTTTCCTGAACATTCTTGATTACTCTCCCAAAGAATTTTGATTCAGTCAACTTTCCCAGTTTCAGGGAAAAAGAAACATGATGTATTTTTATTGTGATTACATTAAATTTATTAATTAATTCAGATGTAACTAAAACCTTTATAGTGTAGACTTTTTCTACTCCAAGAATATTGTATAACTTTCTACTTGCTTCAGTCTACTTTGTTATCTTTATGAAGTATTAGTTATTTTCCCTGATTTTGTACATTTTAGCTTATGTTTATACCTAAGAATTGCATAATTAGTTTTTGGCAATTAACATGGGGTTTTCTCTCACATTATAATTTTTAAATGATTTTTTTCTTATATATGAAGACTGGTGATAATTGGACATTAAGTTTAAAAAACATTTCTTTAGTAAATTCTGTTGTTTTTAATTTCCATGTGTATACTTCCATTATCTGCAAATAGAAATAGTTTACTTTAACTTTTCTAATTTTTATGGCTATGATTGATTTCTGTTCTCAATTGAATGACTGTTACCAATAACACAATGTTCAATAGTAGTGAAGATTGTGGTCATCTTCATCTTGTTTCTGACTTTCTCATCTCTATTAAGATGCTAACTTTTGTGATGAGTTATATATATGTTCATAAACTTTCATTCTATTGGTTAATTTTTAACATGAATGGTGTAGGTTGAGCATCTATGGAGATGATCATATTCTTCTTCTCCTTAGCTCTAGTATACTGAGAGAGTATATTAATGGATTTCCTAGACTTTACATTTCTGAATAAACTACATTTAGTTGTGGTGTATCGTTTAAAAGAACTGCTACTTTATTTAAGATATCTTTACATCAATATTCACAAGGAGATTGGTTTGTTGCGTGTGCTCTCTCTCTCTCTCTCTCTCTCTCTCTCTCTCTCTCTCTCTCTCTCAGCTTATTACTGCATGTAGCCATTATATAATATTTTGTCTCCTGCCCCCCTCTCTCTCTGAAGACCATCAGGTAGTCCTAGTTCTATAGGTAATTGCATATTTAGCACTAGTCCTTATATCAATGTGTCCCCAGTCATTATGGCCTTTTAAATCTTATTTTCTGGTAAATTTCTAGGGAAGGGCATATGTAAATAATGTTCTCTGATTTCTTGGATCATAAACTATTTTATCTGGAACCTCTGTACATAAAGATCAGTTTAGCTGTATTCAGATCCCTTGCTTAACTTTTTGTTTTTCTTTTTGCATCTTAGATATATTACTTAATTCTCTCCTGGAATAAAACACGATTGTTGAAAGTGACATGACCTTTTTGCCTACTGGCTAAAACATATTTTTTTCAAGTTTAGTAGTTAAACTAGAATATTTTATGGTGTTGTCCATTCTGGATTGACATCCTCTTGTGTAACTTTATGAAATGTAAGGTTTTTTTTGTTCGTGTTATTTTAGAATATTTAAAAAATATTTTATTTAGTGTGTTTTGTTCCATTGTGTTTCTTATTTGGGGAAAACTATTATAAGTATGTTGGATATTCTTTTCCTGTCTTCTACATTTGTCATTTGTTTGAACTCTTTTTAATCTCTTTCCTTATTTCTTTTTGACTTATCTAATGTTTCTCCTTTTTATCTAATAGTTCTCCTAAAGCATTACATTTTCTGTTTTGTTCTTTTCAGTTAGTTCAATCTTCATTTCTAAAATGATTTTTCTTATTATATTTCTTTTCAAATTTTTCCTTTCTTGAAACATATTATTAGAGTTTTTTCTAATTCCAATTTATGATGTTCATTCACAATTTCATTTTTTCTTAATTTCCTTTAGTGTTTTATTAACTTATTATATTAATTTTCTGTTTTTATGTGTTTACTTGGCTTGCTTATAGTGATGCTGCTATTCTACTCCTGATTCTCTGTTGTTCATATATTAAATTTATACATGATTGGGCCATAATCTTTTCTGTTGCTCATTTCTAAGTCTATATATATATATATATATGTATATATTGCTATTAGAGAGGTTTGGGACAGAGTAACTTTTCTATCTTCATTGGTCTTCCATTGTTCTATATTACTCCCTCTTCTACTGTGTTTACAAAGTGATTTTTTAAATGGCCTCATATTTTTGAGATCTACTTCCTCCTTTTGCTAATTTTTATGTAGACTTTCATTTTATCCTGCTTGTTCCTGACCTGTTCAATTTGGATTCTATTTCATGAGTTTCTTCTTATTGAGGGCTTTGTTCCTTGATTTAGAGCCTGCAGAACCCATTTCCTCCTGGTTTTGTTTCCAGATTGGCTGTGTTCCTTCCAATCAGGACCTGTTGTGATTGGAGGGTTCTGTTATTGTCAGAGCCCATTGCTTTCCCTCAATATTCTTTTTCACAGAAACTGATATTATGTAGGTCTTATAACTGCTGGTGATTTTATTCATTCAGCTTGTTGCCTAATTTTAGTGTAGATGTTTGCTTTTTGGTATTTTGGGGGGGTGGGGGCACAGTTTGTTATCCTAGTATCTTTTTCTGGTTTGTATAGTAGAAGTTTAAAAACTATGCCATTGTACATTCCTGGATCCTATCTTCAAATTTTTACCTGCAGGTTTTTTGAATAACACCGACCCCTTTATTGGGGCTGCTTTGTGTGATGGTTTATTGTAAGTAGTAGAACAAGGTAAAGCTCAGATAGAGTGAGTGAAGTGGAAAGCAGCTTATTGAAGTAGTTTTTTAAAGACCCCAGACAAAAAGATTCAAACATCGTTACTTTGATCGGTAGTCACAAGAACTAAAGGAGGGATAAATACTGAGGTTCTTGGATTTTGTTGCAGTTTTTTCGAGTAACCAGAGAGAGTTTGAGAATGAAGTGGTGGTAAGATTAAGTAGGTATTAATTTCCAGTGCATTCTGTACATTCATTGGACCATTTACAACATCAGTTATTTGCCTTTGTTTCTGAGTAGATTTGAAGAGTTTTTACCATAGATTTCAATGCTCTGTAGACAATCACTGCATAGGCCTTGACAAAAGAAGGTGGCTCCTTGTTTGTAGTTGAGTAAGGAAAACCTTTCTGTTTTTGTTTGTTTGTTTGTTTGTTTTAAATCTTGACAATCTAAAATTTGAGAAATATTGCAACTTCTTCATGGGAGGAATAGACAAATTCTTTTGTAGGATGTCTTCCATCCACTAACACTGGCATAGGAAAGGCTTTAAAATACTTTCTTCCAGAAAGGTTACTTTATAATAATCTCTAGCACTTCGTATCTCTTACCATTGATAAATGTGCATTACTGCCCTCTGCTGCGTAAACTTGGACATCTCCTAGTCTTGCAAAGTAATAATAGCTGTAAGATTATTATCCTTTTTTAAAGCACATTTATAACAATTAACTGGAACTCTTCTCTTGTCAAACAATAATATCATGATGGGTTGCAATTTCCATCCCATATATATGTATGGATTTACTTAGAGACATTACTTAGAGTGGTCTCAGAGGCATTTTAATATTAAATGGCCACTGAAAATGAAAATCAGATGATCATGTCTGCTATACTCAGTAAGTGCTTTACAAATGAGTGACAGTGTACAATCAACTTATAGATAATGGTTTTAGGCTGTATCTACACTTGGCTAAAGAGAATGAATGGTGTTGTAATAAACATAACTTTTGATCA
Source organism: Rousettus aegyptiacus (assembly GCF_014176215.1). NCBI lineage: Eukaryota > Metazoa > Chordata > Mammalia > Chiroptera > Pteropodidae > Rousettus > Rousettus aegyptiacus. The sequence goes on from NW_023416285.1 coordinate 26,735,997, forward strand.
GAAATTGCAACAGTTAGCCTTCTAATGGATGACCTACTAGAATTATGAAAACATATAAGAGAAAAATCAGGTAATCCCATGAATTTATAAGTAGTGCTTAGAAGTTTATAAATGTATTTTGCCTTGTCATGTTAGAAGGAATTCCAGTTTGCATAATCCCAGTTCCCAATGCCATCCAGTGTTCAGTATAACAAAAGGACAGTTTTCTAAATGTAAATAATTCTATTACATGTGAAGCTCATATTTATACAATACAATGTAATACCTAAAAGGCAAACTTATCAAAGATTTAAGAATTTCATTTTATTCTTAATTAAAACACACAACATCGGTATTGGAAAATAAGGTTAACTAAATTTTAGAACATGTAAATAGTGGTTATGTTCTAGGAGATATTATTTAATTTTAGGTATATACAAATCTGCACACATATCCTTGATACTAACAATCAAAATAGCATTTAGTGGATTTCAGAAAGAATAAAAACAACAACAATAAAAATTAAACTAAATTTAAGCTTATTCTAACTCAGAGTTCTTGATGATTTGAAAACTTAGAGGTCAAAGTGCATGTACATTACAAAATGATTTCCTGAACAGTTTTAATGAAATTAGATATCCCCTTTGTTTCCACATACTTAGCACTGCCTTGAATTAATTAAAGGTACTGTAATTCCAAATGACAATTAATTTACTGAGTAAATCGAACGAATCAAAATAAACGAGTGGACAAATTAAGTTAGTAACAGAACAACTTGCTGATTGCTAGATCATTCTATTTTTGATTGCCACTTCCTTTTTCTTTGATCTACCATGATTTCATTTTTGTGCCATCTACTTCTTTATTTTATTGTTTCCATCTTTCATTAGCAAAGTACTGTTTTTAAATGTAGAAATGACCCATCTTCTTGGCGAATAGCTTGTATTCCTTGTTTTCTTTTTCAGGGCCCCAGTGGAATCTTGACAATCACATTCAGAGTCAGTCAACTAAGTTCACATTGAGCCATAATTCACAAATACACAGAGAAAGGTGAAGAAGTTACTATTAACACAGGCCAGAAATAAAATGGTAATGACCATGTCTTAGGGAGAAGGGGGCCATCTGTAAGACTTAGGAGAGAGAAATTAGAAGAAACCAAACTAGCTTACACCTTGATCTTGTACTTCACACTCCCAGAGTGGAGAGAAAATAAATTTCTGTTTTTTAAATCACCCAGTCTGTGATATTTTGTTATAGCAGCCCAAGTGGACTAAGACAACATTCTTATTGTAAAGAACTTTTTTTTTTTTGGTTCTCTGCTAAATAATCATTTAGCTTCCAAGAGGCTTTATTATATTGCACAAAGCTACAGTATATGTACTCACCCATTTATGTTCTTGGTATCTTTTGTAGCTCTTTACTAAGTGATTTATCCTGAGTCCTTCAAAGGAATGAGTGTTAAGCTCTACTGGAGTGTTGCAAAGACACCTTCATTTTCTTCTGATGGATACTCCTTTTCTTAGATACTGTTGCCATGACTGGGCATCTGTGATACAAAGGGGGGCCTGCTGTGGTACAAGCTAGTCTTTGCTCAGTATTATTTTAATGTTGAACATTGTTTTGAAGGCATAAACTATGGAATACAAATAAGAGATAATATGTAATACATATAAAGTACTTAACAAACTTAGCATAGTAAGCATTTGATATATTTTGGTTATCATTATTTTTTATTATTGCTATGTATGCTAAGCCAGATACCTATAAAATTCCTTAAGTTGATTTATATTTAATATCTTGATTTTTTATATCTAAAACTGTTCTTGAGAATCGTAGCCTATTTCTAGAGTATCAAAAGGTAGGCTTTATTACAGAATGATCATCCAAAGATAAACTAAACACATTTTACATTCTTTGTTACAAAACCCAGTGATGTTTCAAAGACAGATTTTAAATTGTGATGTGGGAACATATTTTCTTATATTTTTTGCAAATAATTTTTCCATTTGTTTTAATCTGTGCAATAATTTATTTTACAATGAAAATTTTTTTTTTCTTTTTCATGTTCATTAGTCATAAGTTCAGTTAACAGACCAGGAACAAACACATTGTACCATGACTAGATTAACTATCCTGCCCTTCAATTTTTTAATATTCCCTCCTTCCAACAACCAAATCATTTCTGACTGAAAAAATTGTCAAATTTTCAATACTTTGCCTATTTGGTAATAGCCGTAGAAGTAATCTGCAATAATAATAAAAGCATAGACACCATTCTATCTTGTTGATTGGCAGGTTGAAGGTCATAGTATATTTTGCCCAACTCACCATGACTTTTAAATCTAAGCAGTTAAGAGTTGATTAAAACCAACCAATCAATACAACCCTCCCCCAAAGAAGAAAAATAACAAAAACAGGCCTTTAAAAATCCACCTTGCTAGAGCCCTATCTCATGAGGGTCTGTCAAAAACAAAGCTGCACTAACTTCCATGTGTGACTTCTGTAGAAGCCTGGAGATCTAAGGAACAGACTTTGGAAGCCACTGGTCCATATCATCTAAACGTTGTTTTGTTGCTCATCCAGATGAGGTTTCTTGCAATGAATCTTTCTCAAGAATTAAACATGTTTCTCTTTCACCACCAAGTGTAGTACTGTTTCCAAAGATACATATTGAAAGAGCCTACCGGGGCTCAGCAGCAGGAGTAAGTGGACCGCCAGAAGGAATATGCAGCAGATAGAACTGGGAGGAATTGTACATCATAAAAGGTAAGATTTGGTGCTAAATATTTGAAAATTCCTTGTAATTTCAGTTCCATCCGAGGTCACTCACATGTCAGTAGAAGTCTGAGTTTCTAACTGTATTATTTGCATACTTGCTATTAGTTAGGTTCAGGCTCTAGGGGAGGGACCTGTTCAGTAATTCTTTTCATTTGGGTGGCAAATTAAGTATTGAAGAAATGATCTGTATGTCAAGGATCAAAAAACAAGCCATTGGTTAAGCAATTATGTCTCAAATTTACTATGAAATCCCTTGAACCATTTCACTTGTGCATGTTTATGTCAAGCACAGCTTCAAATGTGAGTGTTGAGTCTCCCTCTCTCCTTGATCTACGAGATCAAGGCAGAAGAGAGTTAGCAGCTGAAACTAAGGCAGGGACCAAATAGGAGATGCAATTTTTCATTTCTGGGCTAGAAATTAGTCCTATCAAGAAACACAAAAAAATGTTCAGAATGCCGATGCTCACATTTGTTACAAATTATTTAAAATGTAATCAACTGCAACACATGGTACTATTGTTCTTCAGAGTGAGAAACATAAAATTCTCATGGGATAAAACCCAACGTGTGAGTAATGCTAGAATAGAGAACCAGGTAGCCTGGTTTACTACAAAGCAAGGAAAGCTTTATAACCAAATTTTCCAAATCCTTGAGCATCCACTATGAAGGTCTTTCATATTCATGCTATGTGGACAAGATGATTTGGGGTCCTGTAGGAACTACTAAAAAGTAGTTTCCCTTTGCAAGTTTGCCAGGGTACCATACCTTTGTTCTACCTAACTTAAAATGACCATGACTAGTGTCGTTTTCCCAGGTTCAACCACAAATGTAGAAGTGTTGCCTCTCTGTACACTATTAAAATTTTCGCGTAACTTATGAGGAACGGAAAGATTTTGGTGGGGGGGGGAGGGTGGATGTCATCTCTAATTTTTTTATTCCCAAAGTTACATGAATGCAATCCAGCTCAGAAGTTCCAGCTACCTTGTGCGAGACTGAGATTGGCAGAATTCAGTAGTGGATGAGACTAAAGGAAGGCTCATAGTAGCAGCTCCTGAGAGCAGAACTCAGTGAGGCATGTCCTTGACAGTGGACTGCAAGCTTCTCTATGCCTAAGGCCCTGACTTACTCATTTTGTATCCTCAAGGCCCTAAACTTAATAAATATGTAGTGAATGCATGAATTGCTAAATAGACTTGTAAGAAAAGGTTGCTAATTCAGGGAGAGAGTCGATGAGATGGAAAACAAGAATATGGATATGAGATGTAGTGTATATTTAGTTCACCTTGGGGCTAAGTATTCAGAAGGAAACTAGGATCCAGAAACAACTACTGAGAAAGTTGTGGTTTTTCTATGAACCAAAATGACCCCACAACTAGAGGAGCAGAGTATGAGGAAAGGACGACCAAAGAAAAACTGTCCACAGAGATATTTCTCCCAGACAAGGGGTCATTATCTTTACTTCTGTACAGTGTCACACACACACACACACACACACACACACACACGTACATATATACCCTCTCTAATAATGTTATTTCTAGAAGCATTAAAAAGCTATTTTTCCAATTAAATATGAAGCTTGTTATCTTCATATTTATGAAAATGCACATGAGAAAACACATGTGGGGTTACAACAGTAATCCAAAGATTATGTTCATGTACAGTTAGTTGATTTTGTGTATGTATATCTACTTGTCTACATATGGGTTGTAGATTTCTGTTTTGGTCTGTTACACAATTTTACAGAGAGCATTTAGATCATGAATAAAATAAATTTGTATCTCTTTTTCAGACTAAGGTGTAATTGTGTATGTTTTAGCATTTGATTCCATAGTGTGATTTTGTTTTATATAGAAAGGAGAGTATTTGCAAAGTTCATGTAAATTTGGATTTTTAAGTGTATTTGTAAAAGCTTTTGGAGTTTGTGGGGTATTGTATAAGCCTCTGAGATAATGTCCTTATCATGATTCCCTAAGTTAAGGGGTTTCTTGAGAGTCAATACACTGAGCTTTATATCGCCTTCCTTTTTAGCAGTACATATCACAAGAGTTAGAAGGGATCTTATTCTGAGTGAAAGTAAAGTGAACAAGAACTGACAAAAATAGGAAAAATATTTTCAGATTTCCTCTTGGTTCATCTGAGTTTGTTCTTCAGCAGATGATGGATATTTGCACCTTTCAAGTGGATGCAGAGTGATTTCTTGCTACATAGTTAGCTTTCTTTTGTTTCCCCCCCCCCTTTTACTCTAAAATACTCTTGAAGAATATCAAACCCATAGACTTCTAACTCAATTTTCTCCATTTCTCTAATTTTTTTTTTTGATGGGCAAATCTTCTGCAAAGTCTAAGCTATGAATCCCAATTTCTTACTTACATAGTAGGGGTCAGTTTCCTTGCTCTCCACTAGTGCTTGGAATGCTCCACTTGTTCTTACAAATCCATTCTTGAGTGTAGTTTTTAATAGTAAAAGAAATTTTTTTTTAATGTGAAAATTTCTATCCTGAGGAAGCATGAAGCAATCCAAGATAAGAAACCATGCCAGAGGGTTTGTCAAGTTTTAACCCCTCTTTGCTTGTGTTTTTTTTTTGTTTGTTTGTTTTTTGTTTTTGTTTTTTGTTTGTTTGTTTGTTTGTTTTTTTAACAATCTTTCTGAAAATGGAGAATTCAACGTCAAACAGACTCACACATCAGGGCAGAGGCTGGTGCTGTCTTCAAGAACCCAGCTATAAATCACACTTTAAAACCCGGCCCTTTTGAGGGAAAAGAAAGGAGTTACTAATATTCTCAATTAGCGACATGTTGAATGCATACTCCTATACGTGTTGTGCTGGTGGTATGTGCCAGAATCAGGTGTGAAAGCTCAGGAACCCAAGTACTGAAATTCTGGCACTCAACTAACTGGAGCGAGCTACCAGTTAGTCTCCAAGTTACGTTGCACTGCCTCGATTTCTCGCCACGCAGGCGTTAAAGGCTTAGAAAGAGAAATGCCAAAACGTCCCAACAACCCCTCGCATTGCTTTGGAAACCTTGGCGCCTGGTGGCCAAACCTCTCCAAGTCCGGAGCTTGCCCGGGACAACTTGACTCTTGTAGTATTCCAGCACCTCGCCAGGCCGCTGTCACTGGCGCCCCCAAGCGCCCCAGCCTCTTTTGGACCCTCTTAAGACTTTCGCAGAAGCGTACGGGACTTAAGGAGACTCAGGGTCTGGCAAGAAAGGCTTTCCATGGAATTCCCAGAGGCTAGGAGCCGGAAGCCGAGGAAGGCAGGACTCAACTGCTCCCCTGCCCCCGTTTATTCCTATCTGGGATTTCCTCTTCTCAAAGGGGCAGTTGCCTGGCATGCTAAAGATGTCCAGTGGAACTGTGAGGTTCAAACGTTCCGAGTGTACTCAGGGACGCCGCATTTCTCCCAGCCCCTCTGAGACGTGGACATAGGCTGCAAGTGTAGTGGCAAAGGAGGCTAGAGGGCAAAGAGTATCAGGACGAGAAAGTCCTAAACGCCTCCCAGAAGGGAAACGAGGAGCATCTTTTCAGCCCTTCTCTAGTTCCCTTCTCTCTGGTTCCAAAGCCCCCAACCGGATCGGTCGGGCACCCCAGGCGCACAAACACAGCGCCAGGCACACGTCCACTAAGAGACATGGGCTCAAACCCAACTTGAGCAAACACAGACCACAGCATTAGCGCCCGGATGCTTTATCTTTCCTCCGTCTTCTGCAGCGGTTTTCCAGGGCTCCTCTCCGCGGCGGGGGCTGGAGAGGGGCTGGGAACCTAAGCAAGAGCGCCGGCGGTCGCGAACCGCGGTGGCGGCGCGCTCCTCTCCACTTCCACATTTGCGCTGCGTGTGTTTCTACAGGTCCTTCCCCTCTTTGGTGCTGTGAGAATTAGGAGCCCTCTAGTTCCTCTGGGGGTGAATCCCATTTTCTCAGTTGCTGTGGGGTAGAAGAAGATGGGAGGGGAAGCAAGGGAGAAGCAGGAGGGGAAGCGGTAGGGGGAAATGAGGAGGGCGGGAACATAGGGGGTGAGAGAAATGTTTTCACTCTTTGTCACTCTTGAATTGGGGGCGGAGGGAAAAAAAATCCATTATGGGAAGCTATAAAAAGCACAGGGGGCGGCGGCGAGAGAGCAGACGCGGAGAGGGAGACAGCGCGGAGCGCAGGACCGCTCCAGGGCCTCGCCGCGGCGTTCCTGCTAGCGATTGGCTGCGGGGTGCGACCCGCAGAACAGCACTTCGGGGACCGCTGTGCGTGCGCTGGTGGGGGACCTCGGCTCGCCTCAGACCTGGAGGGTCCGGTCTGGGGGTGGTTCCTGATCTCCCATTCTAGCGCCCGCTGTCATTGAAAAGAAAGACTTGAGTCCTGCAAAGGTTGAATCCTGCAAAGTCCATAGAGGGTAGGGCAGGCAAAGAGGAGAGAAAAGCAACTGAGACCAAAGAAGGAACTAGTGTGGATCTCCTGAGCAATTAAGAGGAGGACTGGACCGCGGAGATCCGGGCGGGACCACGGAGGTGCGGGGCAAAGAGCAGCGGAAGCGGTGCGGTCGGTGGGGCTGGGTCTTCTTGTACCTCGGGTCACGCCTCCTTGGCGAGAAGGCACCTCGCCTTTGATTGCTTCCAGTTACTACAGAACTTCCTGCCCTGAAGTGGTCTTTCCTGGGTCGTAGTCGCTCCTGGTTTGAGGCGAGAGACTGAGTTCACACGGTGCTGGTCCCCCGAAGACAAGTGGGATTGGGGGAACAGAGTCTGCGAGCCTCCGCGCCTCGAGTGAGGAGCCCAGTGTCGGGGTCTTCCCTCCCCTTGCGTCAGTACCCCTCCGGTTTTTGCGCCTCCCCGGGAACCCCTCGCCGGGAGATGGCTGCGTTGATGCGGGGCAAGGACTCGTCCCGCTGCCTGCTACTACTGGCCGCGGTGCTGATGGTGGAGAGCTCACAGCTCGGCAGCTCGCGGGCCAAACTCAACTCCATCAAGTCCTCTCTGGGCGGGGAGACGCCTGCACAGGCCGCCAATCGATCTGCGGGCACATACCAAGGACTGGCTTTCGGCGGCAGTAAGAAGGGCAAAAACCTGGGGCAGGTAGGAAAACACCCCAAATACACTCTTCAACCAGAAGAGGGAGGGACCAGCGCTCTGGAGCGCATCGTTTGGCTTTGCGCCTCTTGACCTTCAGAGTGCGCCCCCAGGTGTGGCTCGCACGACAGCTGGGGAGGGGGGTCCCAGAGCCGGTCTTCGAGGGCAAAGGTGGCTGGGCGGTTGCTGGTTCCGGAGGGCATGGAGCGGGCGGGTTATGGTTCTGTCTCACCTTTGCTTTGGGACATGGGCATGTGCCGAAACCGAGTGCGTAGCAGTGGGGAACTGACCAGAATGGTCCTTCTCTAAATTTAACACTGCGATGCCAAGGATGATAACAGCTAACACATAGCACCTGGCACTGTTCTAAGAGTTTTACGTATATTTAACCTTCGCAATCCTATGAGCTAGGCGCTGTTACTGTCCCATTCTGCAAATGAAGAAATTGAGGCACGGAGTAGAAACAATTTGTCCAAGGCACACAGCTAGTTTGAGGGGCAGAGAGGGATTCCAATTCCAACAGTCTGAGCCGGGGTCCTGGGCTCTTAACCATTACGTTTTACAATCTGAAGGGTGGGTTACCCCCTTTCAGTTTCTCCTTTCCTCTCACTTTCTTCTTCCAAAGAAGATCACAGACAGAAAGCCTCAATAGGCGCGCATTTCTCGCTCCTGTAGAACTGTAAATAAATCATCCAGGAGAAAGCATAGTAATGCAGTGGCAATGACAGCATTAAAGACGCGTCCACCCGGATGCCGGCGACAACAACAAGAAAGACGCCAGAGGCATTTTGCGAGAGAGAACTTTCCGCGGGCATCGCTCTCTCTCTCTGTCGCACAGATAGATTGACAGTCACATGCAAACAGTTACACAAACAGATACACACAGAGACAGGAGCGCGCACACTGGGCACTAGCGGTGGCTGTCGCGCTGCGGCCAGGAGAGGGGGCCCTGTGGGCACTGGGAACCACGACAGCTCCCCCTTCCGCTCCTTTTGTAGCAAGCCAAAACCGAAAGCCAGTTTGCCAAACAGCACACGCACTTCGCACAGCATAACTGGCAACCCTTGAAGGCAGCTCATTGTCCCAGAGAACCCAGAACCCGAGTTTCCTTGTCTCATCAAAGGATCCAACTGCAGCCGTGTTCTGTGCGCTCTCAGTGTTCTCCTCTGCCCCCGGCCCCAGGGCAAACGTCAGGGTGAAGGTTGACAGTGAGGGCTAGTCCTCGGTGGACAGCAAGAGAAGACTTGGCCCAACCTTGGCCCCCTTCTGCCCATTTATGGGATAGTTTTACCAGTTTTGCAGTTTCTGAATGCTTCCTGGGCTTTGAAATGTCAAACGTTTCAGCTGTCTTCTCAAAAGAATAGAATGTCTGCAAGCATAGAATTTTTTAAAGGGTCTCAAGGGAAATAAAAAAATACATGTGTACACACTACATACATACATATCTTTTGCACATTTTCACATGTGTCACGTACTTTCACGCTTACATGAGCACTATCATTTTTTTTCTCTTTCCTTGAAGAGAAAAAGGGAACAGACTTTTTTCAGTAGGAACGGACTTTTCAATGAGAACATCCTAACATTTTCAATAGGAATGGACTTCACATCCTCTTAGAATTATGAGATGGGCAAAGGTTGCAAAGAAAGGATTCTCTCAATCAACTTGTCACACATATCTCTAATGCTACTGACTTCAAATTCCAACGTATCAACTGTTGAAAAGAGCTTAATGTTTAATCAGTCAAGGACACAGGGATGGACCTTTTGAGGTTCCTTTCCATTCTAATCCATGTACATTCTGTGAATTTCTGTAAAGGACCTTCTGTTCCCATCACAGTTGAGCCTCAACACCTGATGTTCCTCAGCCATGTTATCAGTATGTCAGCACTATCACTAGCCGCGGGGTTACATGGACAAGATTGAGGGATGCGCTCCAGAATCCAGCTTATCCTTTATGTTTTGATAGTATATCTGTATATAAATGTGTGCGAACTGTCTACTTATTTTTCTCTCTCTCCAAATATCTGCTTAAACAGGTTGCAATTCTATTTGCATGTCTTTACATTGAAGATTTATTTATTTTATAAGTGAGTTGAACTTTTTTTTAGTTAAATGTCTCATATGCGCTCCATAATTTAGAATTATATAGAATTATATAGAATGTAATTTATTTAACTATAAGATCAGACTCTTAAAATTTGCCCTTGGGTCTATGAGAAAACTATGACATATCCGAGATAATCGTAACATAAAATAAAACATTGAGTCGAATTGTAGGAAGATAGCTGCAAAAAGGAGAGGTTTATCCTTTGTATATTCTGGCTTCTCGCTTGTTTAGTGTGTAATCTCAAATGCGTATTGCTATGAAGAAATAGAATAAATGTCTCTCTGAAGTAGGAAGAGGATTATTTGAATATTTAAGGGTCTCTCTATGTCATTAGTTACGTGGTTACCAAAATTCTTAGTAATTTTGTTTTCAATAATGGAATGAAAGTTAGAAAAACTATTCAAAAGGGAAGATGTCACTTCCTTTCATGAAGAAAAACTCTAGAATTGAAATGTAGCTAAGCTGAATTTTTACCCATCATAATAGAAAAATGTGATTGATTGAGAAAATTGGCAGTAAAGTGCCAACTGATCAAACTAGCTAATTATGTAGTATCATCCTGAGACCTAATAAGCTTAATTCTAGCCCTTTTCCCTATCCTTGACTAATGATGCTGAAATATATGTATCTCAGAAATACAGAAACAAGGAATTATAAGATACAATTTCAAATAGGCATATTAGAAACTTGGTTTTTGATCTTTCTGTAGTGAAAATTGGCTCTGTTTTTTTCTGATTTACTTTTGAGATAGAGAATTCAAATTAAAATTTATTGCCATTGTAGAAGAAATTTTTGAAGAAATTTAACAATTCATAAATCTACAAAAGTGAAAATGAGACTAACCTTGCCCCAAGATTTTCTTGATTCACTGTAGCCTGATTTCATATGAAGAAAACATTCTTATTTATAGGAATCCTACTTATTTTAGCAATATGGATTATTTGCAAATAACTCCTAGAAAATGTGCCTTTGAATTGTGGGAACGATTTATAGGGCTTTCAGAAAAAAGCAGTTTTCTAAAGGTGTTACAGTTCTCATTCTTAGGTTTTCTTTCAAAGACACAGCTGTGAGTTATGACCAAAACTGACATAGATAGTTGAATGTGGTGGTATTCAAGGGGTTGGTTCAGAAGTAGCAAAAATGATTTTGCTGAATTATTCACATTAATGTTTCAATATAACTTCCTATTTGCATCTGTTGCTAATAGGTTTGAAGTAGTATATGTAGATATATGGATATGGGACAAATTCAGCTGTAGGACTGTTACTATCCTATATATGTGTCAATATTTATATATTTCAACTTCTAAAGGGATTACCATAAATTTTTTAAATCAAAGTTAATTTTAAACAAAATCTTCAATATCATTTGGATAAATATATTCCGGGTAAGCACACTTAACCGGAGATGTGACATCATCTCCGGAATTTGAGGTATCAGCTTTTGCTGGCTATCTTAAAAACAAATTTTAAAAAAAGTAATTTGTAAAACCAATTTACCTTTGTGATTCACAATGATTTTTTTTTTTTTTTCTGCGTAGGAATGAAAACCTTTCTGAACTTGTGTCTATAATTGCTTCTTTTAGTCTTTATTCCTTGCTTTACCTTTTTGAGATAAGCATATTAATTTGAACTCAACGCTGTAGAATTTTGAAATATTTTTAAATATTATGAGTAAACGCTATAAAATAATTCTATTTTAAAAGTAGATAAGCTTCCTGACATGCGCCTCTAAAATGAAGCTGAAACTGGTTTAACGTAAATTGAGATTCCATGATTTTCTAATATTACTTAGATTTTGAAGGACAGTGGTTTGAATGAAGCTATGTGGTGAAAAAGAATACTTAAAATACATTGAAACAGAAGCTTAAGGGAGTTGGTTAGAGAACACTAATACTTGTATTTTCTTTAATAAAAATGCTGTATCTATTTGCACACACAAACATGCACGGAATTGCTCATTGAAAAAAAAAAAAAACTATACACCTTATTTTCTGTAGGTGAGCTTCTCAAATTCTGAAATTATCCATGACTTTTTTTTTTTTTTTTAAATTAACCCCTGCCCAACTTTCGCCTACTGGAGTGTAAATATCTGCTACCTTCTCTGGATGCCAACTGACACTAAACGTAATCGGGAACGCAGGTCATTTTTAAAATTAAAATTTCCAAAATAAAAAGATTTTGAAACGATCCACACTCTCCTTTCACTGTGATTAATAGAGAATCCATGATAGTTGACACAAGTGGAAGGTCACCTCGTGAATAGTAAAAACAGTGTTTTAACGATAACCTAAGTATGACCAACCCTTATTTTATTTTTGTGCAAGAGTAGACTGAGCAAGAGACAAGGTTACTTAAACTCACTCCAGCTGTGACTTTGACCCTACCATAGTCTTCGTTAGTACTCGCGTCCTATATAAACTCCTTTCCAGGATATTTCAAGTCCTACAGTTTTTAAAATAAAGAAAACGAAGTAATAGAAGGGTAAATGGCATGTTCTTTTCTGGGAAAATATTGCCACTTCCTCTTCTTTTCCCTGTACAATCATTTTAATTGAACATTAAAATAATCTGTTAAAATTATAGAGGCCTTTTATAATACTCAATGTATTTAATATTTTAACTCAATCTCTTCTGGCAGTTCATTCTTTGGTATTGACGTAACATCAAAATGAATTACAATCTTATTTCTGTCTGTGACTCCCTGATGGCCTTTTAAAGTCGTTTTACTTTGTTATACCTCTAGTCATTTATACTCATCTATGAAAAGGAGATAAAGTTGCTCCTACTTATTTATCTGATCACTGAAAAGATTTAGATGACTGTGTGTCCGCCTGTGCCTTTTACTGAGTCATTTGAAAAAAAAAAAATCCAAAGCAAAACCTAATAGAAAACAAAATTAGCAGTAATTAATAGATAAGCATTTGCATCATACGAGATTGCTTTAAGGCTACTTAGAATGATTAAACATGGAACTCAAAACAAAAATTTAGTATTACTTCTTAAGGTAAGCAAAAGTCAATTTTCTCTTCCACCTCTGTCCACTCTTGCCAGGAACTAGTGAAGAACAACATATTTTTCTCTTGCTGTTGGATTTTTTAGGACAAGTATAAACCAGTCTCCCAAACAAAGAAGTTAACTGATATAAAATATGAGAGATTTTTGATAGGAGCATCTGTCCATAGGAAGAAAAGTCACTACCAAAGTATTTTAAATAGTGGCTTCCCAATGGGTCATCCTGCTAACGGCTTTTGGCCACTGCCCACTTCCACTTCCTTGGTTCAAACCGAAGGAGGAAGGCCACGAATAATACCAACATCTAATCAGAAGTTCTTAAGGAGAGCTTGTCTTATCGATCCTGGATTTTGTAATGGTAAACTAAATCAGAGAAACCTTTAAGGCGGAAGGATTCCACTATCAGATCTGAACTGTATTTTAACTCAAGTAATTTGTTTATGTAGCACTAAAAACAGAATTATTATGCTTACACTTATTCCACAAATCCTGAACCTCTATAACATTCCATTTTTGTGATCTTAAGACTAGTTTATAGTTTAGATTCATCCATGTACTCCAGATAATAAATATAGAAATAAAATCAGCAAAACACAAAAGTAATAAAATTTTAAAAAGTTATTTATCTCTCTTCCACAGTCAAGTAAAAGGGACAAATATGCATCAGAGACCCTTTTAAATATATTACAGTGTCTAATTTAGTTGATTGATTCTATTTATGTATTATAATTTGGTACATAGAAATACTTAAATTTAAATATTTTATAATTATATGACATTTTAACTGTCCCACCCTATCTAAAGCAAACAAATATATAAAACGAATGAATAAGTACATTAAACGGCAAAACAAAATGAAAGCATCACAATTAGGGGGAGTGACTTCTTCAAGTAGTGGACCTAACTAAACATTTTCTAAAAGTTATTAGCTCTCCATATGAAGCTTTATCCTGTGGAATAAGAATGTTTTTCCTTCTGGGGACTGGAAGAAAAGAATGATCTTCAGACATATTATTTCCTTAAACTGGCTTGCAAATAGTTATAGCACACATTAGGTTTAGTAAGAGGTTCCATTTATTATTTACCCTGTGCTAGGCACTGCTCTAAATGCTTCATTTGAATTAACTCTTTGAATTCTCTCAGCAGCCCTTTGAAGCAAGTTCTAATATCATCCTTATTTTTATAAATAATGAACTATTTTATTAATGCTAAAAAAAAAATTCTTCTGAGACACAGAGAGGTTATACAATTTGTACAAGTCACACAGCAGGAAGTAGAGAAAGTCAACATACTTCCTGCTATATAATGTTAGAGCCTGCATACTTAACTACCAGGCTATGTTGCTACAATTTGCTAAGATTGTTCTGAACTTGAAAGGAACATGGACCTTTATTTTATTCTTCCATCTTATATTTTCTAATGACATAACTCTAGGTTCATTAAAAGCCACAGCGAAACCCAAGCCCTCTGTTGCTGCCAATTGCACTCTGAGCAGCCAAAGGATGTCAGTCCTTCTCAGGTACAGAAGCAGGCACCAGAGTAGTACATCGTTCTTATCTCTGCCCTTGCCTCACTGCCAAGAATTCTTCACTGTCATCAAGGAAAATACATACACACACCTTTCTTTCTCCTACTTTTCCCAATAGAGGGTTGCCCAAGTAGAAGGGAAAGTTATTGGATAAAACCTATTTCTCTTCTTTTCTCATAGCAACCACCACACACTCTTTGTATCCATCTCCCTGCATCTGAGTCGCCATGAGGCCACCGATAGTGGCAAGCTGGGGGCCATCTCAAGGGTCTTCCCACAATGGCTTTATGTCTGTTCATCTGGCAACCCTCACACTGTGATCAGACAGGGAAAGTTGTCTAGTTTTAGAGCTTGCTATCGCTTTTGCTATTTCCTTACTTTTGACCCCTGCAAGCTGCTTTTTCATGCTGTAGCGCTACAGCACGGCAGTTTCCTGTTAACAGGCTCTACGTTCCGGCTTGCCTCTCACTATCTTAATGTCTTTGGAAAAGGAACAATTCTTGTTATTTTTATTTTTAAATCTCTTAAATAGGTTAACAGTAACAGTGGTCAACATAATAGTAATAATACTTATCTTACTGGAGAGTAGGGAAGAAGAGGAAAGCGCACGTAGTTATCATGCTGTCATCATTACTACTTCCATCACAGAAATAAGCAAGGCCAAGTGCTTGGGCACCAAATAGAAAGTGGCTGCTTACTCTTCTCCAACAAGTTGGGCAGGGGTGACTAAATGAATGTGTGTTGTGTACATGAAAGAAACAAAAGAACTCAATTACACTAAGGCCAAGAATTGTAAAACAAAACAAAATAGGACAACACACACACACACACATGCTATCATGTTTCTTATACTGAATGTTAACACTTAAAAAGGATGATAAGGTAGTGTTATCTTATAAAAAGTAAGCAAAATAGTGCATAGTTGTACTTGGTGTAATTGGTGAAATTACACAGAAGCAAGGGAACATCAAGCATTAAAAATATAATCATAAGTGGAGGTTCTAACAACTACTGCAATATTAGAGTTTTAAGCACGGGAACCAAAACAATTGAACATGTTAGAGTCTGCTGCCAACAGTTCTAATCTGATATTCTCCAAAGTAAGATAGCTTCTGCAAAGACAAGCTTCTTGACACTTTCTGCATAGTGTCTGGGGCCCAGAGAGATTGCTGAGAATTTGGAAGGTTTACAACCCTCTTTGAGTGTCAGCTGTCCTGCTAGCAGGACTCAGCAACTCAGGGCTCACTATTCTCATTTCGTTCTCTTCACTTTCCTCTTCTGTTTTAAGATTTTTATTTTTTAATTTTTTATTTATTTTATGATTTAAGTAATTCGTAAATATTTCAACAGTGTTAAATGGAGAGTGAAAGCCGTCTCATTGAAGTATGTGATTAATTTCTTTTAGCATGTTGGAAATAAGCTGTTTGCCAATAAGTGTTTCTATCTAATAATGAACTAAAAACTTCATCTAAGTGTGAGGATGAGGGAGGAAATTGTCATTTAAAACCAATTGAAATGACAGCTCATATTCAAATAATGATCTTTGTGCATTCTAGATTCACTTCATCTTAACCCTTTGAAATTTGGCTCACTGGGCATTTTATTAATTTGTCTCTTAAAATCCAGTCTCTTTTCCAGTCCCCATTCTCTGTACTTTGTAGCCTGTTATCTATATTGTTTTCCTAATCTATCCGCTTGCTTCTGTAATATTACATATTTCTCTTTTCCTCTCTGGCTCATTCCTTTTTAGTTCTTTCACTGATTCCTCTGCAAACTTCTACCCATGAACACGGACATTTTCTACATTCTGTTCTCAGTCCTCTTTTCTTTCTGTTCCATTTTCTCTTCTTTACTGACATCATTTCCTTCTTTAGATTTGTTTCACATATGCAGATACCCACCTTTAGCTTGATTAAATTTCTGAGCCCTTTGTCATGCTCAACTGTTTTGAAAGTTATTCCAGAAACAAACAAAAACATTTCCATATGAAAAATGAAAGCTTTTATGTCTAAATTGTCAGGAGTCAGGCAACTAAGTCCTTAGTATTTCTCATAGCCATCAAAAAGCCTGGTTAAAAAAATGCCCTATGTTAGACTAATGCAAACCTCAAGAATCAAGTCTGATTGCCCCAAATCTTCTCATGTTCTGGTCTGTGTCATCACTCAGCGGTGATGAAAGAAAGCTTTGCAGATGCCTATTGAGACAGGTGCTTTTGTTTCTTGATCTTTACCTGTTTGATGCTTGAGATTTAAATGGCCTCCAATATTTTTCTTTATGATAGAATTGTTAAAGCAACTATGATTGATTAGAATGTGCAAGTATCTATTATTCATGCTCATAAAGTGTTACAGATTATAAAATGTACACACATATTCTAAGTAATATATAATTACTGTTTTTTGTAGCTTGGATTACATATTAAAGAGTTTTTTTTTTTGCTGCTCACTATTTTATAAATAACTTTATTTTTAGTGTTAAAAACCTCTTTAACATTTACTTTCAACTTATTTCAACTTATCGGCTCTTAACGAATAAGAAAATTCTTCAGGGGTGCTTATTTATTGTTTGTCAAGGTGAGAGCTTAATAGAAAGAACTGTTGGAACTGTTTATTATCTACAAGTTTCAAGAATTTATATGACAGACTAAAGCGGGCATAGTCAGAGCTGGAAGATACTTTAGAAATCACCTATTTTAATTTGCTTGTTTTACAAGTGAGGGAACCAAATTAGGAGATGTGCCATGATCTGCCCGATGTACTATGAATAGTCAGTGGCCGTGACAAAGAAACTTCTGCTGAGACTTGGATTATCTGACTTCTAACAGAAGCCTTTCAAATTATCAAAAGCAGTGCTTTCTGTTAAATCTGTAATAACAGAGCTATGTAGAAGAATGAAATTCAGTTGATTAAAAAGCTGGTGAGATATGAATTATATGTAGAACTCTTTTTCAGCTCTAAATTTGTGTACGTCAATATGTGTTATCGAAGAACTCAATGTCATGACGACAGCCATTTCAGATTTAAACGAAATTAATGAGAGTAGCTTCGACTGTATTTGTCTTTGCTCACTTTTTCAGTCATGATACTTTAATGGCATGATTAGCAACGAGGCTGGGTGTAGAGAGTCTGCACGGCAGGAACACGTGAAGGGAGGGAAAGAAACGACGGTGTGCCGTGGGGACACAGTTTGCTTGACCCTTGTCCAAGCATCATCTAGGATAGAGGCCAATGGCTTTATTTTACGTTGTGATGCAGTACATACGCAACACTCCCGGGGGGATAAAAGGGTTAAAAAATACTCTTAAAATGGGTAATGCATTGAGATGTAAGACATTTTTAAAAACAATTAGTTCTGTTATACTGTTATGCTCTGTGCTATTCTCTTGTTCTGTTCTCCCTCCTCCTCCTCCTCCTCCTCCTCCTCCTCCTCCTCCTCCTCCTTCTTTTCTCTCTCTCTCTCTCTCTCTCTCTCTCTCTCTCTCTCTCTTTCTCTCTCTCTCTCTCCACCCCCCCCCCCCGCCCCCGCTCCCTTTCTCTCTTTCTGTAATTCATTGAATTGACTGATTTAAACCCATGGTTTGAAAACCACTGACCCATTAGACCACTGCCCTGGGCCTGCAGGGAACTTGGGGCTCTGTGCTTGGAGATCAGCAGTATTCGAGGAATCAGCTCTAGTAAGAGGAGGTAGAAAGGGGCAGGCAGGTCTTTTTGGAGAGAAACATCAATCAATGTAGCCTTCTCTCCCTTTCCCTTCTGAAACTGCATGTCAGCCTCTGGCTTAGACATGATGAGCTTCTTCATCTGGGGATGTGATCAACCTCTGCCTCTCTTTCCATTTCCAGGTGTAAGTGACTAATAACTACGTTGCATTACGTTGTCATTTCAGGCATGTTTAATCTGAATCTGCCGTCCCACCTCTGTACTGTTTTTTTTTTTTTCTGGGTGTATGCCATGTGTACCATCATACTTTATTTCTAAGACTATGCAGTTGAAAATGGTTATAGTTTCCACATAGGACAACAGGTGAACCTGGAACAGCATGGGATATAAAGTTAGAAGTCTTGGTTACACTATTTTTTAATATGCTGGACCATGAAGAGAAATCATCTAATACCTTTAAGCCTTAGTTTTCTCATCAGTAAAATGGTCATCATAATAATAGTGTCTTTTTCTATCTCTGCAAAATATCAAATGTTGCTTATTTACATTAACATCATTAGAGGTTGATTTACAAACAAACAAAGAAACGAACAACAAAACAAAGTTAAGACCTTTTCTCTCTGAGTTTCTGAAGAAAATATTGAATTAGAATCAACACAAGATTGAGTTAATCTAGTTGAATTTTATGATTCTGGAATCATAAATTTAGTTTCTGTTTTGATGGATTGCTTTTTTTTTTTTTTTAATAGGCAGGGAGAGATTATGAGTGGAAGGCTTTTTTTTTGACTGTTTTGATTTGCTTAAATTTCTTCAAATAATTTCATACTAGTGGTTAACACTTCACATTTCTGACTAAAACTTAGGGGTTTTTTGTTATTCTTATAGGCTACTAACAGCTCTCTTGCATGCTGCTAGAATATCCAGCCTACGCCAATCAAGAAGAGCCCTATGCTTTTTTATTCTGAAATGTGGCACTACTTATATATTCTTAAAATTTCTTGTAAAGGCATAATAAGGGTCTCAATAATAGGAATGCGTATATATTTAAGGCTCTGAAACTAAACTCAAGGGTCATATTTTGGACACATTATAGGTTACAAGGTTCAGAATGGAGAAAGTTCAGGGAAGTAGAAAATTGTTAAAAATCAATTTTAATAGGCGTGAAAAAAATATGTTTTGTCAAAAACTCCTCAAAGGAAAGTGAGTATTTTTCAAAACTGTTGAAAATATATTAGTGTATTGCTAAGGAGACATTTCCTAGTGCACCATGTAATAACTGATCATTCACGGTATATATGCAGGAATCTCACCAACTATTTGTCCAAGTAGAAACAATGTAGGCTTCCTGCTTTCTATTCCTGCTCCTAAGCGATTATTCTCTAATTTATAAAATTCTGCTTTGTTAATATTGATCTCTTTTGCTGCATCATTGTCATCTAATTGCTATTGCCTTGATTCAGACCATTATCATTTCTCAATAGACTATTACAGTATTATAATAGTTTTGTACTTTTTCAAACCATTCTCCACACTAAATCAAACATGAGCTTTCTGAAGTAAAAATCTGATCAAGCTCTTCTCCATTTTATGTCCATTTCCAGAGCATGATGTCTAAACTTTTCAACATGACACACATTGTAATCAATTCTCTTATTTCTCTTTATTTTATCTCTGGGGCCACACAACTGGTGAGAGGCAAAGCTGGGATGTAAAGCCAAGCAGTGTTAATTGAGTCTGTATACTCAATCACTGTGTTATGATGCTGCCTCAGATAAACTGGAGGCTAGAGAAACCAGCTAGACACTTTTTGCTGGTATGTTTCTAAATTCAGATGTGATTAAATTCATCAAATCAGTCAGTCAACTTGCTAATTGCTTGCTTACTTCTTAGGTGTATTAGATGCTATGATCACAGTAAATAAACATTTATTAGACACATATGCTATGCTGTAGTAATGATATAAGTAACCAGAAAAACAAATGTAGTCTTCTTACAGAATCCAGTTGAAATTTTACAGTTGAAAGAGCTATGAGGAAATTGTCCAGTTCATGCACCTATTTCCAGTACGATCTTGGAGCTGGCGACTTGACGAGTTTTCTTTTTTATAAATATTCCTAAGGATAAACACTTGTCTTGCATCTCTTAGTTATCTAAACATCTTAACTTTAAGTACGGTAAGAGTGGGAACATTCTGCTTTCTGATGTAAGTGAAGCATGAATAAAACAAAGCTGGGTGTCAACCTTTGTGTAAAAACCATTCCTCATTAACAGAAAATGGAATCTAGTTATTTCTGTCATTCTTCATGGATTATAATCTTGATGGATGGGCAAGCTGACCTAGAAGAGTAAGATAATCTCCATAAACAGTGCAGAAAAGGTGCGTTCATGGTGGACATTATGGTGATATTGTAAAGAGGTGAGGTCTGCCTTTTCTTTTTCAAATATTTTAGAAGAAATTAAGTTTTGATTTTTTTTTCTTTATAAATGCCTCACTGTTCTCTGAGGAGGTCGTCTCCTAATTTTATCACTTACAATGCACTAAAGAAACATTAATGGAAGAGGTCTGTTTACAAGGAATTAGAAGTATGGTAAAAAAATAACAACGTTGCACTAGCAGGAGGATAGGAGTCTTATGACCTCGGAGTGGATTGGTGGAGGGGGTGTGTTAAGTGAGGTGGATAAGCTCTTACTACAGATAGGGCAGAGGGGCAGAATATGTGCCGACATTTATCAAAAAAAGAAATTTGATAAAGATGAGAGTTTAAAATCGTCATAAATTTTTTTAAAACAAAAAAACACTCTATCATTATTTTTCCAAATTGGTCATTGCAGAAACTCATTCCTTTGATATTGTCATTTAGACCTTGCTTTTGAAATTAACTTTGGAAGTAGTTTACATGTTTATTTTAGGTCATAACTTTATGACCATAAACAATGTTATACATATTGATTTACACATCAAAATCAAAATACTTGTCTCTGAGTGGCTTTGTGTGTTGTTTCCATAAACAAAATACTCCACAGAAGGTGAGGATGTCAGAGAAATGTGTAGTTTCTGGAAACAATTTCAAAAAATTTCAAAAAGCATTCTCAGTCGGGAAATCAGCAGTATGGTTTCAATAATAAACTCTTCAATAATGATGGCTTTAAGGTGAAAGACTCTCAGTTAGATTTATAGTCTTATAATTTTTTTAAAAAACATATAATCTTATCTTATAATGAGGTCTTCTCTATTAGAAGAACCTGGTCAAAACTTGTGTAATATGGTTACTATTTCTCAGAGAATATGGTGTTCAGGAAGCAGTTAACGAGTGCAAGCCAGCAGTAAGTTCCCCACCCAAAACCCACTCTTTTCCTGAACGAAGAGGCAGGAACAAATCATATCCAGTGTAATTCCCTAGAGACCAGAACTGGTGACACATTTCTTCAAGTGCCAGTTGTTAGTTCAAATGCATGTATGCTCTGAGGACAATAAATAAATTCTTCAAAGATTATTATTTTTTTTTAATACAAACATCCAATAAAAATTTCAGAGAAAAAGCTAAACTGCTTAAGACAGTAAAAATATTTTCGCAATTGTTCAAATTAATACAATGCTTCCAAAATGCTCATTGGAAATCCTTGTAAATTTCCTTGCTTATTTATTTGCCCTACTGTTATCTTCCCAACACTCTTCAGAAGGAAATGGCTTTTTGACAAGAAAAATCTTCTCAAAATTATGTTTCCAGTGGGGTTCTGGCCACACCAGCTGCAACATGTTGTAACTGAATTTTGGTTTCTGTTGATTCTCACTGTTAAAGCACCAGTGACCAACACTCAGGCTTTATGTCACAGCTATCTCAGTGATTGATTACAAATTGGATTGAAGTGTGTGCTCTAAGTTCTCACTAGAAAACAAGCTTTCAACACAGAAGAGCAACTATATTTGATGAACTAGCACTTAAAAAATTAAGATCAAAAAGTATAATTCTGGTTCTTAGAAAACATCAGTAAAAAAGAGTATAGTTCAGCCTCACTAGTAATTCTGTTTTGTTGTTGTTGTTATTGTTTTTGTTTTTAAATTTACTTCTGGGACAGTCAGAGACTAATTGGGGAAAACGTTCTGATCGTTGAGACCAAGATGTTCTAAATTTTCAATGACTATCTAAAATACATCAGAGTGGCCAGAGCAAGAAACAAATGAATGATTTCAAATTCATGCTATCAGATTTAAGAATTGCAAACTCAATGAAGAGTCCATAGTAATCATAATGAAATTTAACGTGAGGAGTGATGATCTGTAGCTGAGGTGCATGGAAAGGAAGAGCATAACTGATACTACTTAAGACTTAAACACAAAATCAAGCAGGATAAATAGATCAACCTCCAAAGCATAGTCATTGCTCATCCATGGATAAAGCAGTCTGATATTATACATGATATCACTATACATTTCCAGTACATTGCTAGCAATATTCTATATCCAGCATTAGTGTGGTTGAATGCTGAGAAATACACAGTGTCTTGCTTCTAGATGATAGGGCAATTGACAGTTTTTGAGAACCTACTTTATGTCAAGAATTTTGTGTTATCTCACTTAATCTTCTCAATACCCTATGAGTTTCTGTCACGTGCATAACACTCAGTAAATATTTGAGAGAGGGAGTCAGGAAAGAAGGAGAATGTTAGAAAAGTCACCATATACACTATGAGAAGCTTGGCATTTGGTATCTGTGGTCCCATGATGGTTCAGCTTCAAACTAAGTTACTTGATTATAGTTTTAATGTTGAATAGTTTTGCCTTTCTGGGTTAAATGGGGAGACCACTTACACTTTTTTTTTTTTAATTTATGAAAGTGAATGAAATTCAGATGGCCATCAGGTCATCAGGACATCATATAGATGGCCAAAGGGGACATGAAAATATGCTCAATGTTATTAATCATCAGAGAATTGCAAATCAAAACCACAATGACATGTCACCTCAGACCTGTTACAATGGCTACTATCAAAAAGTCAAGAAATAACACATGTTAGTGAGAATATGGAGAAAAGGGAATCTTTGTGTATTTTTGGTATAAATGTAAATTGGTGCAGCCACTGCACGTAACGGTATTGAGGTTCCTCAAAAAATGAAGACTAGAACTACCATATAATACAGCAATTCTCCTTCTGAGTATTTATCCAAAGAAAATTAGAACACTACCTGGAAAAGATATATCCACCATTATGTTCATTGCATCATTATTTACAATAGCCAAGATGTGGAAACAACCTAAGTGTCTATCGATGGATGAACGAATAAAGAAGTTGTGAATGGAATATTATTCAGCCATAAAAAAGAATGTTAGCTTGCCATTTACAACAACATAAATGTACCTTGAGGGCATTATGCTGAGTTAAATAAGTCAGACAGGGACTATCTGATCTCTCTTAAATGTCCAATCTAAAAACAAAGGACCATACAAACACCAAGCTTATAGATACAAAGAACAAATTGGTAGTTGCCAGAGGTGGAGGATAGGGAGTGGGAGAATAAAAATTTTATTTTAAATTAAATAAAAGTAGAGAAACATAATCTAATCACCAAGAGTGAAGACTGACACAATTCTATATGCAATTAGTTTAGCAAGTATGTCTGATTATTCTATTATGTACTTCATCCCATATATAAGATTTTTAATTATAAGAGACAGATAAGCATGTTTTACTGAAGCAGGTCTTACATAAGCTGAAAGAAAAATCATCAATGACATTCTGAATTGTGAATAATTTCTCAAGTTAGTCTACATTCTTGGATTAATTAAGATTATGAGTTCTTGGTTCAAGTGAATTAATGCAAATATTTTGATCTTGGTCAAATTGTGATCTATCAAATATGATTTGTGAAATCTTTGTTATAATTATTGCATTTTCAGGATGATATTGCAACTATAGACATATTATAAAATCTAAGTTTTCTTTCTATTTTTTTTCCAAGCTGAAAAAATTAAAATCATTTTCCCCATATTGAGGCTTTATTTCTTTATATTATAATAGTTTAACAACTTTATACAACCGTTCCTGTAAATTCTAGATACATGATTGAAATCTTTGTCTTGTGTCTGAAGAAGAAAACAAAATTACCATAATCTTCATGAGGATTAACTATAAATGCCCACTAAAGGGAAAAATCAAAAGTATGAATATCAGATCATAACTAAAAGGCACATCGCTAAATAAGGACTTAAAGATAGTTTGTGGGAAATTCAGAACCTCAAATTGCAAAGAAATGAGTATTAGTTTATACTCTTCCAGATGCCAGTTTTAGTGCAGGGGAAAAAAAGGCAATTAATACTAATTAATTGTTCAATAGATTCTGGATTGTCCACCGTTTTACTCTGACCAGATTTTCATTAAAACTGATAATGAGGAAGTTAAGGTGTGGTCAAATGTCTCATAATGTTTTAGAAGGACTAGGCAAGAGTGAGATTCCCTTGTTAGTCTGATTGTTGCAAACTCAGTGACAGGAACACAGAGCATTTTTGGAATGTGCACATGCTTAACCCCTGGAATTTTCTGAGAGTTATACTTCATCAGTCACTGGAATGAAAAGCCAAATGCCGATCTGAAGGAGAACTTCTGAGGCAATTCCTCTAGAGCGAGCAATATACCCTACTTGTCATCTCTCAGACATAAGCTTTTAATCCCCTCTTCCTAAAACTGTTTATTTTAAAATGTGAGAAAGGCCAAGGATGTCACAGCTGAACTGTGAGCTTTCTCTTTAAAGAGTCCCATTCTTCAAACCCATCTTCCGCAGAGAAACTGGCATGTCATGTGCTGAGCAGATGGTGTCCTGCAGCGCTGGCCAGCCCACATGCGCAGCTGGGCCGATCTGGCACACAGGTGTCCTGATTTGGACCTTCTTGAAATTCTGACACCGCACTTTCCTCCATTGGGGAGTATGACTTGGCTGTGCTATTTTTCCAGTGACAACAGATATACTGGCCTAACAACAGCTTCAACTAAGGTGATAACATAACCCTCTAACTCATACTTAGCTGGGACCCAGGGCATAAGGTTTATTCTCGGAATCTGGGCCAACTCTTTGGTTTTGATTTCCTCTTTTATAGTATGTTTTGTCATTCAATTTTCTTCCCTCTACCTCTCTTAATTTTGAGTACTTCTCAGAAGGGTGGGAAAGTCCCTCAAAGGGGGAATATGGTGCCATAATAAACAAACAAAGCTAAAAACTAAACATAAATTGTGTGGCTTTTCTAATCATTGGCAGATATTGAGTAATCACATTGAAATGTTAAGTGATCTTCAAAGGTTTAAAAATGAGGAAAACTAGACAAATTCATTAAACTTTTCATAGTATTTGACAAAAAGTGGAAGTAAAAGATTTCAAATATGGGCAGCAAAGAAGAAATTTAATTGCTGTTTCTTCTGAATAATCTTTTACATGATCATTTTCGGTCTCACCAAAAAATATTTCTCAGTGCAGAGCCCAGATGTTTTGAAGTTTTTATTTTTTTAAGAAAGCAATACTTCAGACTTCCCCATTCCTTTCCATTTTAGTAATAGCTGCTTCTAACAACTGCTTATAATGATTATGGCTAGGTAGGAAAAACATTATTGGAATAATGAAAGAGGAAGATGGTATCACAATTTAAAGTTTAAGATTGTGTTCTTGCCCTGTGTCTGATTTTCTCTCTTTCACAACATAATTTTGAAAATTGTGTCTCATTTATTAAAAGCTAGTCCTCTTCTCTCAAATGTACGCTACGAAATTGATTGGCTCTGTCTTTACCCAAGCAGGCATAATTATCAGGTAAAGAGGGAACTAAAAGTTTATTACCCAGAAGTGGTTTTATTTTACTTTGTTAAGATAATCAACCATTGCCACTGATCTAAAAAAAGTAATATAATATGGAAGAGATATTCTGATTTTCAAAAAGTGAAGAATTTATTCCTTATAATGATGAATTTGATATTGATTCAGGACTACATTACAATGCAGATCATAAAATTACTTAGGGAAATAGATATACACAACAAATAACACAGATTTACTTAGAATAAATCATGATATACTAATCTTATTATTTCTTGAACAAAGAAACTGGTCTGGTATCAATACGATGTTTAGTCCTTGCCATCTATGGTCATTTAATAGTCTGATGACTTTAAGTACCACTATATGCCAGTGATTTCCATATTTATATCTCTAGGCAAAAACTCTTCGACTTCAGAATAATATATGCAAGTGCCAATCTAACATTTCTATTAATAGATATTTCATACTGACCATATCAAAATTTTATCTTTTCCTTTTTCTCAACCTGCTGCCCCTGGATTTCCTTATATCATTTAATGAAAAATCTGTTTTTCTAATTGCTCAGCCAAAAGCCTTGGATTCATCTATAACTTTTCTCTTCCCTCACACTCACATTCAGCTCATCAGGAAAGCTCCTTAGCCCTATCTTCAAAACATGTTAATAGGCTAAAGTGGGCATCTCTACAAAGGCATGAGTTAATAGTAGCTCATAGAAAAAATAACTTTGGAATTTAAATCAGGTTGAACAAGATACAGACAGAACAGAGCAGACCTTCCTGAGAAAATAAGTTCATATAAATATGAGAAACATATTTATTTTATAGTCCAGGAGGTGTTTATCTATATACATTTGAACATTAAAAAAAAATAAGTAATATTCTGGGACCCAATTCAATCATCAAGTCTGCTATTGCCAGGGCAAAAAAATTTACTTACCCTATAAAAACAAAAACACTTTGTAAATGCTGTTCTTTGTTAGTAAGACTGAAGTCCTCAGTCATTTTTCTTTAGTGCCTAAACAACATCAAAACCCACATATTAGCTTATTAGCTGTGTTTTCTTGATATCTTCCAAATGTTTTTTTTTTAAGTTTTTCTCTATGTTATGGTATACATATAACTAGCAGTAGATGCTAAGCAGATAAGAAGAATGATTTCTTAGATTGGCTAAGACGCTTTCTAATTGTCTTATACTGAATTATGACAGCTCCCCACAGACTCAGACGTTCAAGTAACTTTGCTCTAATTTGGCTCTTTGGAAAGGCAAGCCTTATTTACTGTTTAGGGTTAAGAAAAATGCTGTCACATAAGAAGTGACATGATATTGTTATCATACCATTTACCAAAATTCCAATTTTTATCATGAGTATTAAATTTTTCTCCTTTAATGTTACTCATATTACCAACATTATTTATCTGTCACCCTGGTACAAAGACATATAAAGAAAATTGTTTGTCATTTTAGCAATTAAAAGTATCTTCTTTTGCCTAAATTTCAGATTATTATTTAATTCCATTTACAGGATATAGTATTTGTGTCTCAAGAGAGATGAAAAAATACAAAGCTATATTAATTGACACTGTGGTATTTGACAAATAACTAGTGAAACAGAGTAGAGAGCCTAGATATAGATTGAGACATAGGTCTTTAACAGAAGGAGGTACTATTTAAAAACTCATGATGGAAAAATTGAGTATCCATCTAGAAAAAACTGATGTATAATGCTACCTTACTACACACAAAAAAAATCAATTCCAAGTGTATCAGTACTTTTAATTAAAAAGAAAAAATTTTAAATGTTGAGAAAAAAATATAGTAAATATCTTTCAAGCCTTGGGTAAGAAAGGAATTTTTAAGCAAGGCATTAGCCAAAAGAAAAAAAAAATGATACATTTGATTATATTAAAAGTAAGATGCTGGCCTGCTCAAACGACATCATAAGGAAAGTAGAAAGCAGGCTACTGACTGGGAGATGCATGAGCACATGTAACCATCCCAAATTTTGTATGACTATAGATTATAATCCAGAATATTTAACAAATTTCTATAAATCAACGAAGAATTAAAAGGGAGGTAATCCGATAAAAATGAGGAAAACGCATGAACACATGTTTGACAGAAGAGTGATAAAATCACCAACAAATATTTGCATAGAGTCTCAAACTTATTCATAGTGACAAGAAGGCAAATTAAGATATTGACCTTCCATTTCATGTCCATTGGATGATCGAAAATTAAGAACTTGATAATACCATTGTGTGTGAGAATATGTAGAACTTTAATACATTTAATACTCCTGGGGTGTAATCACTACAACCACTGGGAAAAACACTGTAATTCTTAACATTAATATATTCCATGACCTAGTAATTCTGCTCCTAAGAATACAGTTCAGAGAAATGTTTGTTCATGTGTGCCAGAAGATACGTAATAAAAGGGCCATAACTGCCTTGCTTGTTTTATCAAAAAACATTTCATTGACAAGAGAATTCATATACAAATGATAGTAAATTAATATCATGAAGATTATGTAGCAATGACAATAAATAAATGAACTATAGCTGAAAGTGTGCATGAATGAAGCTTTGAAATATAATGGTTAATGACAGAGAGGGAAATAATATATATAAATAATATTGAGGATAATGTTAATTTTGGAGAGAGTCAGAGGGGTTGTCATATGGGAGGTATACTAAATAGAAGAAAGTTGTTGGTATGTAGTAGTTCCTAGGTTGGATGGTAAATTTGCGGTTGTGTTTGAAAACTTACAAATATTGAAACAGTTTGCATGTATCACATATATTTGAAGATGTTTTAAAATAAAAAAAATACAAGATAGGTTTGAGAATTTTTGTGTAACTTAGGGATCTTCCACCCAGGAGGGATAGCTGTAGATGACTGTCAAGAGAGATATAAATATCTCTGAGCACATCTTCTGAAAAGTGTTATCACTTTCAAAGTAATTTTTAGAGGTCGTATGTTGACAAAGGTATTAAGGAACTATGTAGAAGTAGGACTCACCTTAGAGAATATAGTTAAAGCTTTTATGAGTTTCTTCCCCAACCAACAATGAACCCCTTTCCCACGCTTACACATCCCAATTTCTGGCATGTTCTCCTGACATATGAACATGGATATTCCTCTGCTTTCTCACTATCTCTAAAAACATCATGGTTTTGGGTATTTTCTACCTAACCCAGCATCTACAGATTTTTTTTTTTCCTTTTAGAAATGCAATCATGGCTTTAATAAATAACTGCGAAATAGGTCTTTTTCTTATAGCTATAACTTACAAAAATGATGAAATTACTTATAATGAATAAGAATAATAAATTTTAAGATCCTAACACTGAAACTGACATAAATACTAGATAAAATTTATTTTAATCACATTTACAAAAAAAGTTACTGAATTGTTCTACTGGGAATGTTATTAAACCTATTTGTTCTTTGAGTACCTTGCTTGTAAAGTAGATGATCATTCTTAAGTTTTAGTAAAACAGGTTGAAATTTCTCTAAAATTTAATCTGTGTTTAAACTTACCCTTCATCAATAGTTTACATGGGATATGAGATCTTTCAGCAAGTTAGCTTTGAATGCATTTTGCATCATGGAAAGAGTGGTTAAAATGATTATTTTTTAAAATTTAAATGATAGGTTATATCTAGTTAGCAACTTTCTATTCTAAAGATGATAGGGGTAGGTGCTATAACTCTTCTAAGAGCAAAATAGAAAATTACTTTTTTAAAATTTATTGACATAAAAAAGTTGCCTTATGCCAGTGGTTCTCAATGGGCTCTTGGGTATGTTTAGGACACTTTCAAGAAATCTAAAAGGTCAAAAGTCTTTCACAATAACACTAAGATGTTATTTACCTTTTTTCACTGAGTTGACATTTGTTATTGTTGGCACAAAACAGTGGTGAGTAAACTTGCTGGTACCTTAGCACAAATCAAGGTAGTGGTACCAAACTATACGCAGCCACTATTGGATTCTTCCCCAACACAGTCGTTATAACATCACAAACACGCACACGCGCCCGCGCATCACTTTTTCTTAAGAATGTTCTTGATTAAGCAGTAAAAGTTAATTAATTTTATTATATCTTGACTCTTGAATATCTTTTAAGTATTCTGTGTGATTAAATAGGAAGTATGCCATAAAGCACTTTTCCTGCATACAATAATATGCCTGCAATACTTGTGTTGGAAATTGAGCTAGCTACTTTTTTCCAGGAACATCTTTTTTTACCTGAAAGAAGGACTGAAAAACAAGCTGTGGTTATTCAGACTTAGCAAGTATTTAGCAAGTATTTTCTCAGAAATGAATAAAGTAAACCTCTTACTTCAAAGAGAATAATTCATGATATTCATTGCCATGATAAGATTTGAGCTTTTGAGGTATGTATAACTCTGAACCAACATTTTCTAATTAATCAATGAATGATGTGCAAAATCATAATGCATACTAGACCAAAAGATTTTAATGTAACAGAGTATGAAAAATTCACTGATACAGTTTCAGATTCCATGTTGCAACTAACCTTTAGGAAACTACTATTTGTCAAGTTTTGGTTTAGTAATCAAAGGAAAATATTCACAATTATATGAAAAAGCTACTAAAATACTCCTCCCCTTTCAAACTACATGTCTATGTGAAACAGATTTTCTTTATCTGTTTCAACCAAAATAACATATCACAAGAAATTAAATGCAGAAGTAGATAAGAGAATCCAGCTGTCTCTAAGTCAGACATTAAAGGGATTTTAAAAAATGTAAAATAATGCCATATTTCCTACTACAATTTCTCTTGTTTAGTTATTTTTCAACATCAAATGGAGTTATTGCTATTTTTTAAAATGAACTAACAAATATTACTTTTTAAAAAAGTTTTAACTTATATGGTTATTATGGATAGATACAACAATTGTAAACAAAAGCTTTATGGGGCCATCAATTGTTTTAAGACTCTCTTTGGGTCCTTTCACTCTTAACTTTGAGAACAACTTTCTTTCGCACATTCTTGATCTTTCTTCCGCTGCTTAGGAGCCAAATAAATAGAAAAGTTTAGGGGAATTTCAGAACTTAACAGGAGGAGTAGGAAGGCAACATGATCCATTTGTTTTAGTTTAATGGTCTAGTTTCTGAGACTTAATGTTTCTTACCAAGTTTGACCTCTATATTTTTTTCTTAACCAATATTTACTGAGAACTTTCTGCAGGGTAAATGTTCTCCTAGAACTGGGAACACAGAGAAAACACTAACACCCCTGTCCTCTCTTAGAAAGGATATTCAAATGAAATATTGGATTTGGCTTAAATTAATTACAGTGAAAGGTTGTGTGAAAGCACCGAAGTGTACTCAGTAGATCATCTCAATTTAGAAAATAGGAATAAAAGTATTATCTTTATTGCCTACCCACTCTCAATTTTAGCTGTCTTAATAAAGCGTTAACCTATAATTTTAAAGGAAATCATTGGACATTTTAAAGTTTTAAACTGATGTGTCTTTACACAAGAATCATGGCTAGAGCCTAACTCAAAGCACACACTGTGAATCTACATATCTTTACTCCTTTTCTAACTTTGTGGAAAGGCAGTCTATTACAGGTAAATAAAGACATTTAAGTGGAAGATAAAAATTCAGATTTTTTTTGTTTTGTTTTGTTTGTTTTTGTTTTTGTGTAAAAAGCAGTTCATTTATGTCTATAAAGTGATAGTAAACTTCACAGATGGCAAAATGCTTTGGGATCCTTAGAGAAAAATAAAATCTTTTGAAGTACACATTTGAGGAATTTAAGAACCATCACCTGGGGCCAAATTCTTATTCCTTTTAATTCCAGAAGAATTTCTACAGAATTACAGATATTTAGAAACTGGTCAGCAAGTATTCATTTAAAGAAAATTCTCTGTTAGCAAGGAGCCAGAAATTGCTTTTTTTGTATAACAAAATACCTTATTCCACTTGATACTGATACAAGAACATCTCTTCCATTGCTGTGCCGAAGTGAGGATTTGCATATTTTATTAAAGTGACTTAAAGAATATTGCTGTCCCTTTGCCCTACCCCAGCTGCAAGTTCCCTTGTTGAGGTATGATTTAACAAATTTATTCAAAAATAAAATTTCATTTTTCCTTTGCTCTACTACTTCCAGCTGCTAACTCCTACCTAGCTTTGTGCAATAATTAATACATATGTTTAAAATAAGAACTCATTTCACCTTTCTACCATCCCATCTGCAGATTTCGAGCCCTTCCATGGGTTTTTCAGTTTTTTGTTTGTAGCAATAGTGCATAAATACAGAACAAATTCAGATTCTC
The DNA here is from genome assembly GCF_014176215.1 of Rousettus aegyptiacus. NCBI lineage: Eukaryota > Metazoa > Chordata > Mammalia > Chiroptera > Pteropodidae > Rousettus > Rousettus aegyptiacus. Next base: position 26,768,237 of record NW_023416285.1, read on the forward strand.
TGGCATCTCTTTCTAAGCCCACACTGTGTCCTGACTCTTAGTGGTCCGATTCTTGCCAATGGAGATTAGCCCAGGCCCTTCCTCACTTGAAACATTACTTTTAAATTCCATTATTTTTATTTTAGTTTTGAATTCTTCAGTCCTCAAGACATTACTAAATGAGCATTAGCCAAGGAAGGGCATGTTATAATTTTCTAGTTTCGAAATTAAGGGGACTTTTTTTCTATTCTTCAAGACAATAGATAGCCAACCTTTTTGACTGATCCTTTACTAGGTAATATATAATTTCTTATTATGGAAATGTAAGTATATGAAGGCATTTCAGTTGCTGAAAAGACATACTTGTTCTACTTTGAAAACCCTTGATATTTGTATTTATTTTCTTTTATTTATCAGATTTGTAAACAAAATTCTGCTATTTGGTAGTTTATTAAAAACATTACAAATAGTCAAATATTCCTACTCATAGAGTAATGAACTGATATCATACAATACAGTTTTGATTATGTTTATTCTTCATCTTTCTACTCTTGAAAATTTCTGCTTAGTAAGATATCAAGTCTAGGAAATGCTTCTGTGTTATTACTACTATTAAAGTAATTTTATTTGACATAATTTTCTAAGACTATTAAATCCTAAAAACTTAGAAATAAAATAAGCATAATTATACACTAAATGATTTGAAGATTATATAAGGTTCAATTTGCACGTGTGTGTGTAAAGTATTGTTTTGTGTATGAAACATGAAAGGAATTTTGGCCCTTTTCCTTTTCTCTTCCACATTGTGGCTTGAGTGAGCTTTCAAACTTGCACATCTGATGGTGCCTCTCTCCTTTAAGATAAAGTCTAGCTGCTTTCATGTGACTTACAAGTTCATGACTTACAGGAGCGCCTATCTTTGCCTAGCACACGGTGCTTCTTTTTCCCATTACACATTTTACTTGGATCACTCTAACTCATCCTGCAGGCCTTATTGAACTTCTCGAGAACAAAACAAGATTCCCAGATGTTTCATTAACACCCTTTTTTCACTCTCATAACTATTGCTATTCTGAATGTTTTTGGTCAATATTACCCCTCACTCCTCATTCCCACCCAAACTGGAAGACTGTATCTTTTTCACCATTGTATACCCAGTGCCTTGCGCAATAATAGACACAGGGTAGGTATATAGTAAATATTATTTGAATGAAGGAAGGAAGGAAGGAAGGAATGTTAAATTATAAATCCTTTAAAGTCCCTTTCAACCTTGAAATATACCTCTGTATTATTTTCTGTAGTCTACTTAAGCTCTAGTGGTTTTTTTTTTTCTTTTTCTTTTTTGACTGCGTTTTATCAGAGGCTGAAACGTAAGTGGGGACATAACTAGTAGAGAGCATTGGAGTTGAATATAAGAAGGTGCAGCCAGGTTAGGAGATGATATGGGGGTCCAGTTTGGGGAATTTCTCTTTCTGAGAGTTGACGTATCCCAAGGAATCAACAAACCTGTACAATGACATTCAATTACATCCTACCTCAAGTCTTAACATATCGAGTATGTCATTATATATCTAAATTGGCCTTATGACTCCATTTGCTATTATACCAGCTGCCAAACTTAGGTACACACTGGAATCACTGGATGCCCAGGCTGTACCTCAGGCTGATTAAATCAAATCTCCTTGTGTAAAATCCAGGCACTGTTAGTTTTTAAAGCTCTTCAGGTGATTTCAGTATGCAGCCAACGTGAGATCCACTGTATCTGAAGAAGACAACAGAACTGTTGGTTTAGAATTATGTTAAGCTCTGTGAGCACACTCAAGGGAAGGCATCTTTGAAAATTATTAGAAAATCACCTGCAATTGTGACCTATAGAATCACCACAGCTGAGGTATTTGATTTCTTCTCTGAACATTTCTTATCTTGTAGCAGTATTATTTAAACCATATTTATTTTAAAATACAGAAGGGATATTAAAAGTTCCATGCAGTAGCTTTGATTTAAGTACAAACTTAAAAATTAATACAAATCTCCTATTTTTTTTCTTTAATGAGTTCATAATAATTCTACTGGGGAAAAATTATGAATCTAAAAAAAGCAAAGTTACTATAGTAGTTGCTTTTTCAAGATATATACATTAATTTAATTCATTTTAGCTCTGAAAATTTAAAGTTCTATTTTAAAGAATACTTTCTCTTTACATTAAATTATTGATTTTTGAAAAGTTTTCATAGTCTATCAATGTTTGACATATTTGTCATATTAACACTCTTTATATCCCTTCACTTTTCAAAATCGATTGATTTTATAACCAAAGAGGGTTAAGATTTTATTTCCATTTGTTCTCAAAATACTGTACTTCCTTGTCAAAATTTAAGAACAATATTTTGGTCAAAAGGTTTTATTTAACAGTTATATATTTCCTTAATTTCCCTTTGATTTGTTTTGTACAAAAACAAGACACAAGCCATAAACTGTCACCTGCCATTTCACCATTTTCTTTTAAGTCAAATAGAAGGCATATAGTATGGGTGTGGGGAGGGGTGAGCAGAGGAAACCACCTGCACTCAATTCAGCCATCAAATGAATCATATAGAATTTAGCACTTGACAAATACTGTGCACTTAACTTGATCCTGGAGTCACTGAAGATTTCCACCAGATCCTAGAAATTTGACCCAGACAAACAAACCTTCTTGGTTTCCAAAAGATTGTTTGCTGAAGGTGTTCTTTTCCCCACACGCAGGTGCTGCTCAGCATGGAAAGAGGATCTGAGACCAGGGAGGACTCCTTCCCTGGGGTTTCGTTAGGGTATATAGAAAAATGCACTGCTTTGAAATTATTGTTGAAATGTTGAAATTTTTCCCTCTGAATTATGTTGCAACACCTTATTCACATTATAGAAATTATATATTCAAATGATTATCATTAATAACAGAAAAAACTGCTTATTTTTTAAAGTCCTTTTAACATGAGCCCTCAAACCTTTCAGCCCTTTAATTTTTATTTCTGAAATTTACCTTCTAGCTCATTAGCTACATTCTAGCTCTTTGATTAACTTCTTAGTTCTTTAGTTTTTATTTTCAAAATTTTTTAAAAATGTTGGAATTGGTGTTTGAAGCCATGACTGGTTTTATGCAGGAGGGTGTTATTTATTTTTCAATTCCCTTTGGCATGACAATTCTAGTTACATATTGTTATGTCATTTTAAAACAGGAGATGATAATCTTCTTGGAGGAGCTTCTCCAGTGATTCTGATATGCTGCCAGATTTGGGAACCCATTACTGTAGGGGGGAAAAAGTGTTTGATAAATGAGATTGAAAAACTTCTTGTAACTGGCTTAATCTGTGGAAGAAGATGCTTCATGGAACTCCACTGATAATCGTATGATCATAATATAGTTTATCTAATGGGGAGTGTATGAGTTCATTAGAAACTAAAGCCAAAGTAAAATAAATTTCCACATTTTATCTCCCCACTTAAGAAAACATTTGATATACCCTCTATCTCTTCAACTGCAAGTTTGGAATGATAATGCTAACGGGTTGCATTGAGTATATCGGTGAATTAAGAAAATGGTGTACCCAAAAGACCATAGAAGGAAATAAAAATAGAATGATGTTAGAGAGTCATCAAATCTTCTTCATATGTTTCAGAGATAACTGTTTTAAAGGCATTGAGAAGGAAGAAACAGATCTTCTAGGTCATTCTACTATTTCAGATTTTAAAAATTTTCCATTTTTGGTTTCTTCTTGCTGCCATAATAAATTACTACAAATTTAGTGGCTTAAGTAAACACAAATTGATTATTTTATAGCTCTATATGTCAGAAGTTTACAATGATCTCATTGGGCTAAAATCAAGGTGTCAGTAGAACTGAGTTCCTTTACAAAGCTCTAGGGGAGAATCCATTTCCTGGACTTTTCCAGCTTCTAGAGGCCACCTGCATTCCTTAGCTCACAAGACCTCCTTCTTACATCTTCAAAACCAGCACCAGAAAGTCCAGTCCTTTCACACTGCATCCCTCTGACCCTTCTTCCTTAGTAACATCTCTAAGTCTTATAGTCCTTCAGACTATAGCCTTTCTAGTTTAAGAGACTTATGTAATTGAACTGGGCTTGCCCAGATTTTCCAGAATAATCTCCCCATCCCAAGGTTTTTAATATTTTCAAAGTCCTTTTAGTCATGTGGGGTAATAGATTCACAAATTCTGGGGATTAGGATATGGACATCATTGGGAGGCCATTATTCTGCCTAAAAAATGTACGACCTTTAGGGAGTTATTTTGTATCCCACATCTTCTATAATAGTATTGAATTATAGAATTATGTAATGAAGTAAATTAAAAATTTTTTATTAGAAGTGCTTTTTTTTTTTTTTGGCAATTGTAGATGACTTGTGGTTTATAGCAGAATAGATTATAATAGATTCTTAATTGAAGCTTTGGTCTAAATTGCCCTTGAAATTTCTTAGGAAGGTATCATTGTGAATTCTAGCATAAGTCTATCAATATAACTTGTTTACTGAATTAGACCACTAGAATTGTGACCCATCTGAGCACTAGATGCTGTAGTTAGTAGATGAATAGTTCATATCTCTAATTTATCACAGTGAAGTTAGACACCATGATATCACAATATAAGAAGCACTTTGGAACTGAGTAATTCAATAGTATATCCACATACCCAACCCCTTACTCACTGTGATTATATGTTTTAGAATGGTAGACATAATTGCTTTTTCTCTTCTACTCCATTTTATAGATTTCTTCTCTTTCCCAATCCACATAGGATTATGAATGTTATGTTAACCATGTTGTTTTATCGCTTCTAACTTTGACCATTCCTCATAAGAAGAGAAATAAGTAAAACAGATAGAGAATATCGATTCCATCATATGAGTTTTTCTCCAATCTAGTAATTCAGTTTGAAATGCAAAATTTATAGAACTTTTTAAAGCAGTACTTCTCAAATTATAGTATGCATACAATTCCCTGGGGGATCTTATTAGAATGCAGATTTTGATTTAGCAGATATGGGGCAGAATTTAATATTTTCATTTTAACAAGGTCTCAGGTGATGTGATGATGATGGATCCAGTCTGAGATAGTTTAGTTAGACCCTACTGATGATATGCTGTTGCCAGGGTAACACTGTGAAAGGAAAGAAAGCTACATTTGTTGTATGTGCTTGTCTGAGGAGTCAAAGGTGTGAGGCTACCATCTGTAGGATTATGACTTAATGTGTGTCTAAGTCAGAATTCCACCAAAGCAGAACTTTGGGGCAGTGCCTCTGAGCCTTGTATAGGCCTCGTCTCAATGGCATTGAAGGCTGGTGGGGTCACTCACTGAGGTGGAATTGCAGGGCCTCTCCAGTGGGCCAAGGGCACACACTGAAGACTGGTGTGCATGTGTGTGTGTGTGTGTGTGTGCATGTGTGTACATGTGCATAGCACAAGCACTTCTGTTAGGACTGGAACGATGGTGAACTATGCTGGTGCATAATGAAGCCAGCAGAAACTCTAGTGGAGGTCTGTAGCAGTCCTGCACAAATCCCTTGACTGACCTGCATATAGGAAAGACTGAGACATCTAGCAGCTAGTTTCCTCTGAAGTTTCCCTCAGGATAGCAGGTGGCACACATGAAGAATGCTATCTGAAGAGGAAGGCAGAGATCTTCAGCCAAGGATCATTAAAGATCACCCAAAACAATCAGAAGCAATAGGAGAGGCAAAAATACAAATTCTCCTTGACACCCTCAGAAGAAACCAACCTGCCACCACCTTATAAACAACAAGGTTTTAGTAGATTTAAGCTATGAAGGATTACATGTTCAATTTACTCGTAATCCTGTAGTAGGCGCCATGAACTATATACTATTAATCTGACATTCTACCAAGCATTTTATACACTTTTTCTAATTTAATTCCCATGACAGTGCCAAGAGATGGGTATTATCCCCGTTTTACAGAAAAGGATGCGAAAGCTGAGAAAAGTCAAGTGATTTGTCCAGAATCACACAATTTGTGAGTTGCATACCTGGATTCTAGAATCCGGAATTTTCATCACTGTGGTTTGGTATCCATTTCAATAGGAAGCAGACTGAGAATCCCAGGTCCAGAAATTAGAATATTATAATGAGATTAATTTTCAATTTTTATATCATTTTTAGGGCATACCAAGTTTCTTTTGACTCAACATTTGTTTAGTGACTAGTGGTTTTCTCTCTCTCTCTCTTTTTTTTTCCTTTTTGGCAGTAGAAATCATTGAGCCAGCAAAGCAGAAGCATGTGAAGCCCTCCAGCAGATAAACATTTTCCATTCACATTTTGAAGAGAATAAAATAGCCAACTAAAAGAACCCAAATGGCAAACATCATAAAGTCATTCCTTCATAAAAATAAATTTTTGGTGAAGAGATCTTTCATTTGGAAATTAGATCCAGCTTCTGCTTATGGAAAAAGCAAGTAAAAGGCAGGGAGAACCAGTAGGTCTACTAACTATAAAGTCACACAGTGATACTTAGCGTTCCAGCATACAAAAATATAGACTTAAAAGATTTGAACAATATGTTTGCATATCTATGCACTGTGAAATCAGGCATTGTGAAGAAATAGTGTCTTGTAGCTAGTTCGGAATGATATAATTCAGGACAGATTTTTTTTTTTAACCTTCGACACATGGTTTTGAAATTGAAGATTTCTTTGAAGAAAGATGAAAAAGTCATTATGTATCCAGTGCAAAAAATTACGTGCAGGGTATGATTTTCATGGCAGGTAACATTTCACTTCCTGCTTATCTTTGATTGGGTGTATTTCTTGCCAGAAAAGACCAGTGAGTTTTCCAGGCTTGAAGTCTGCAGTAGTCTGGTGATGTAATGATAAGACTTTCACATTCCAAAGGACAATGATTTTTTTTTTCTGTTCTGAATTCCAACTATTCATTTTCCCTAATTATTCCAGAAATTTCCCTTTATTTATGGAAAACAAATATCCTTTCATTCCTATGAATTAAAAAAAAACGATAGTTTATTCTTTTGTGCACACAAGATATTGTCCACTATGAGCGAGACAATGCACCTAGTGGTGTTGAGAGGTGGTGAGCAATGACCTCTGCTTCTGGGACTTTAAAATCTGCAAACAATCTGAGATAAGAGGGAAGGAAAAAAAAGAGAATGTATTAGTCTTTACTGAGGATGAGATACCTCCCAAATTTTGGGCTATGAGCTTTAAATATATTATTTAATTCTCACAACAAACATACTAGTTGATTTAAGCCCAAGTTCTGCTGCTTTAAAAAGCTATCTCCTTAATTTAGTCCTAAAAGTACAAATATCATTATATAAGAGTTAAATTGGTTATTTAGAGATTTCTTAGAAGAGGAAAGGCTTTAGGATTACCAAAATCTTTATTAATTTCTAAGCCGCAAACTGGGTGGCTTATTGTCTCACAGGTCTGGAGGGGAGAAGTCTGAATCAAGGTGGTGTTGGCAGAACCACATTCCCTCTGAAAGCTGTTTTGTTTTGTTTTGTTTTGTTTTGTTTTGTTTTGTTTTGTTGCTACCTCCTAGTTTTTGAAGGTTGTCAGCAATCCTTGGCGTTCCTTGGCTTTTATGACCTAGAGGTGATAGTATTCATTGGGCTTTATGTTTCTAAGCTGATAGTAAATTTTTTGCTTTGTTTTTTTTTTGTTTTGTTTGTTTTGTTTTGTTTGTTTTAGCAGAGAGAAGAGCCTCGTCCATTTGATATGAAGAAAACTGAAAAGAGGTCAATCCTCAGACCAATCATACTTGGTTTTTCTCTCCCAGGAAGAATTAGCTGCAGTTAGTACAGTTCGGGTGGTTGTGGAACTGAGAATAACTATACACTTCAGCTCTCACAGATTTTGAAGGTCATGAGATATAAACTTTCGAGCTATATGGCCATGGACAAAAAACTTAATTTAAATTTCAATTTCCTCATTTGTGAAATGTAGATAATAAGCATTGCATGAGGATTTTATGAGACAGCACAAAGAGTCTGGCAGTATGTCTGGCACATCACAGACATGGATGTCCTCTTCCTCTGTCCTTTGGCATATGTGGGTATGTAGTGTCTCACAGGGAGTTACAAGTTAGGAAATCAGGTACAGGCCGTTTCTGCTAGCAGACAGACAGGAAAAAAAAACAAAAAACAAAAAAACAGTAAAATGAAAAAAGATTAGCGTATACCAAAATATGAACATATTGAATAGTCACCAAATAAATTGAGGTTTGCAGTTTAAATCACCTTTTGCTCCTTGAGGAGAAGCCTCCGCTCTGAGTAATATTTCAGGTGCGAAAAGTAGTTCAGTGTCCAGTGTTACAAAATTGATGGTGTAAGTTTGCTTAGATTGGAAAACACATAATCATTTTGTCCAAATGTCGTAAAAAACATTCTTTGTTCTAATTGAAATGAGTCTATGTTGTTGATGAATTAAATAGAAACACTCTAATTTTCTCAAGCCATTAACATCATTTCAAAAATAGTGAACTGTGGTTTTTCAGTCTAAACACTAGCAAAGAAAAATCCGTAGTAAAAACAAATTTGCCATTAATCAAGGACTAATCTTAAAAGTAAAAATATATTAGATATACAGCAAATCTTAACTCCAATAAATAAATTTTAATGGTTTTAATCTTTTATTACTAATAAAACTATACATTGTTTTATTTTAGTTTATTAATATTTATATTTCTATTTTATCACCCCTTTACACAGTTTCCTTTTCTTCAATTGTATACTCTTATCACCTCTTTATGAGTTTCTTTTCACATTAACGCATTTTATCACGATTATTCATTTTCAAAGAGATAAGGTTTCAAAACATTTCCTTTCACAGGCGCACTTTTTTCTACCAGAATCATTTGAAAAACTGAAATCTTACCAATTTAAAACATTCCAATTTATACTTAAATTTTACATTATACATATATCTATAGAGTATTAAAGTTAAAAAGATGAAAAAGTACAAAAATTTGACCTAATTTTTAAATTAGCTATTTGGTTTTTTTTTTTTTTTTTTTTTTTATGTAGCCATATTCTTTCTAATTAAAAAAAAAAACTTAATTAGAAAAATTAGTCCCCTTAAAAAAGATATGCACATTTATATGTATGTTCACATACACACAAACACAATTATACACATGCAAACGCACACATATATATATATTTATATATATATAAATAACAAATCAAAAAACAAATTAATCAAATTAAAAAACAAATTAGGGTCACATCTAATGCATTCTTTAAACTCTGCCTAGTGCTAAGTAATTTACATTCTTCACTTGTGATTCTCATAGCCACTCTGGAAGGCAGACATAAGGGTTATGGTCAGGAAAGTAAAGTAACTTACCTAAGAACACACACAAAGCTCTGAGGTTAGGATGTTAACTCAGGTCTTTCAGATTCCAAAGTTTACATGCTTTTCCTAATAGTCAACTTCTGCCTCATTTTCCCAAAAGACAATTAAGGTGGATGACTCTAAGAAGTTACTTTGCATGCACACTGGCTCTGTCAGTGACACCCATTTCTAAGTTTCAGTTGTTCCTCAGAAAGTTTTTCACATAGTCTTCAGGAAGCTATTCTTATCAGTTGTAAATCAGATACTTGTAATATGATCAATTTATGTGAAAAAAATTACTTGGGAGTTTATTGCCACAAATGTAAGCTTTCTAGTATAGTCCTTAATGCTAAGTGCCTTTTAATGCATTCTGTAATTAGCACAAATAAACTGATTTCTCTTTCCAAGTAGGACACAGAGCAATTTTTCTGATTAGCTAAAGCTATTCAGATGTGGCTCATTTTAAAAAAATTTAACAACAAATTTATTAAACAAACAATTTTGAGAAGTATTGTTGTTAATTTATAGAACTATTCCCTTTACATGTGAATCCACTACAGATTTTCATTTAAATTTATTATAATTTTTAAAAATACTATTTTTAACTTTAGAATTACTGAATTAAATGAGATTTATTATAAACTGCTTACTGGCATCTATTTCAGAGGTTGCTTTGGGATGGTTGTACTTACTAGAGTAAAAGAAGAGATTTAATATACCTTTATGACCTTGCATAGCTCAAGTTATTACAACAATTGAACAGAAAAATGTGAATACACTTTGTCTACTTTTGTTTCAGAAGAAATTTAAGCAAAATAACTTGTTCTGTGGCTAGATAGGGGGCTACTACATTGAGTTTGAAATGAAATGGACTAGAAAAATCTAGTCTATTCAGAAAAGATTAGAAAATGTAACTCATTTATTTTGTGGAAAAGCAGGATGTCTTGAGAACTAAGAAAAGAAAACATCCCTTCACTTGGATATTTCAAGCTCTGTATGCCGGTCACTTAGTATTCTCCTGCCTCACCTACCTAAATGTTCAAAAAGGGTATTTTATATGCCGAACAAACTCTGAATTATCCTTGTTCTTGAATGGTTCTGACAGCTTTAAGACTGTAATTCTAGAAACAGGAGCCTGATATTAAGCATCTGCACATGTTCTTCATTATTTCCTCAGCAGAAAACAATAGTTGAGTAAGATCGCACTCTAAGGGAATCCATTTTCACTAAATAGGTACATTTAGTCAGATGTAATTTGGTAGGCCATAAAAGTGAAAAAGAAGAAACTTATTAAAATGAGAAGGCAAGTGTTTAATGGCTATTTAAAAGTGTCTGAGTAACTGATTACACATACATGCATAATTGTAGACCGAAATATTTATTTCAATACACCTGAGTCTTAAAGATTTTTGAGAAGGAAATTCAGTATTTAAGCTACCAGGACCTTTATCATGAATGTTTTGGTTTGTAGACTTAATATGTTCTTGTCCTCCAATAACTTTTTTAGATGAAACTGCAAGAAAAATTTTCAGTTGGCACAGTAAAGAACTGAACTCTAATGAAATTAGGAAATATATCTCTTGGGTTCCTGGATAGCTGATTGGCCTCAAATATTTGTTGATATGCTTGGTGAGTTTCACTATTTCAGGAAGAATTGAATCTATATTCATATTAACATTACATGCATAAGTATGATCTACATAGTCCCACAAACAAATGCAGCATTTAATGGGTAAAAAAAAATCTAAAAGCTTTTTCACAGGACGAATAAATAAAATAACTGAAACTTTTTAACCTGAAAGAATGTCAAGCAGTATTTTAATTGTTGGTATAGAGCAACTGTTTATTCATTTATTAACTATTTAATAAATGTTTATTGAGAGCCTACTATGTGTCAAGCCATGCCAGATGCTGAGGATATAAAAATATTTCTTGCATTATACAGCTAGTTTGATGAGAATAGATTTCTTTGTAAATGAGAGAGAAATGGAACTAATGGGTAGGCATTAGAGAGATTCAAACTTGAGTTTTGCATAAGGTGAAATTTTCTAAAATTCAGAGATTTTATAAAAAATAAATGGCTGCTTTGTGTTATAGAACTCTGTAGGAGTGTTCTAAATGTAATTGTGTGCCAATCTGTAGGGAATATTTAATATATGATAGTTCTCAACTCAATGATTTATTTTTTTAAATAATGTCATTTATTATTAGTCAAATTAAAATTAGGTTCTCACAGTTAACCTTGGTCTCAGCAAGAGGCTAAACTAGGTGTCAGGCAGACACTTTTCAAAGAAGCGGGAAAAAAATCTACTGCTTGTATTCCTGTCACAACTGTCTTAGAAAGGAGAGAGCCAATTTTGTGCAGCTGTTTCTCCTCATTTCACTAGTTATTAGACTAGCAAACAGGTCACCAAGGGAACTATGAAAACCTGTCTCCTTCCCATGACCTAGTAGTTTTGTATGTGAGGTTAATCACCAGATATTGACTTTCTTTGATGCCTTGGAGTGTAAGGGTAGTCGTGGCCTCTAAGATCTGTAAACTTCAATAGCCATGTGATTTCATAGTTTACCTTAGTTTTTTCAAAGACTTCATTCAAAAACCTTTCTTTGGAGCATACTAAATTTATAATCTGCTGTCTATGAAAGGCGTTCAGTTACCTTTTCTAGAAATAGAACAGAATCCTGATCAGAACACTTGAAACAAGAACTCTATAAGTTTATACATTTTTTCCCCTCAGAGTTACATATTTGATATCTTCCATATCTGAACACATCATTTAAGAGATTTTGTGATTCAGCAGATGTAGATTGACATATACACCTTATCTCCATATATTCTATTTGATTTTCATTGCAAATGAAAGTTTCCAAAGTAGACTTTTTTTTTTGTTTTTAATTCATCAGGACTATTTTTGCCTCTTTGAGATCTCTCTCAATGTCACAGAGTTAAGAGTTTGGGACAGATATTCACATGGTTGATTAAAAAAGTATGTAGAAATAAAATTTCTTTTGGATTTCTCATGGAAAAGGGGTAATTGGAATAAAGAGTCCCCTTCCTAAGTGATCTCATTCTGCACATGAGAATGATTTGTTTCCTTCCTACATGACATAGGATTATAAAAATTCATATTGGGGATTTTATTTCTTAAATATTACATTAACAAACAGTGAATAAGCAATATCAGAATTCTTTCTGTGTATCTTTTTCTATGGAGATCAATGGAATAGATGCTGAGACTTTAATCTGAAAATGAAAAAAAATATAATGGCAAGTGAGACACTGGTGAAATTTCTGAGAAAACGTTTAATTTTAACTTATAAATTTTTATGTAAAGTACTTTAAGTAGGAAAAAGACTCACAACACTGTGATCGACACATTTCCAATCAACGAGATCTATCTCTAAAAGAATGAAATGAAAGTATTAACGACAATATATATTTTAATTCCTGACATTCTCAGACATTGTCTCAGAAAATGATATTAGAATTATTATTAATCTTAATATAACACTTAATATTAGATTCTGGAAACATAAAAAAGGAAAAAATTGATTGTAAAAAATTAATATTTAGGTAATACTTTGAGTGTTACATATAATTAATACTATTAATGGTATTAATAATATTATCTATAAGCAATAAACACTAAATATTATAAAATAATATACCAGTCTTGAGAAAATTTTGATGGCAAATAACAGCATATTATGCTAAAAATAATGAATGAGGAAATAAGTTCAACCGTCTCCTAAAGCTGTTTGAGAAGAGTTAACGAAATGCATGTACTTAAGTTTTAGTCACACAAGAGCCCCGGTAGTTCTCCCTCTAGTGTCAGGTGAGCAGGACAGTCCTTAGAGCACCAGGACTACAAAGGAGAGCAGCTGGGGACCAGATGGGGCCAGTTTTAACCAGGAAAGGGTTCATCTATTAAGTGCCTTAGCCGGATCTTTTTTTGCACGCAAAAAAAAATCATGGTGCTGAATTATAAAAAAGAGAATTGGTCTCTAACTCTTGATATACTTTTTTTGGCAATAACTGGTTCACTCAGTATAACTCACCCTTTGAATTATTTAATTCAGAATTATTATAAACTTTAATTTTGAACTTGTAATGAAGGTCGTGTGTGTGTGTGTGTGTGTGTGTGTGTGTGTGTGTGTGTGTGATTGTTTTGGAAAACTTTCTGGAAGAAAGAAGGACGGACGTGTCTAAATACTGGACCGAAACTGTATAAGTAGACTAAAAAATTATCTTAAGTGAATGTAAGTAAACCTTCAGATATGTTATGGCCCGTTTGGTCTTTGGAAATAGCCATCCGTGAAAGGGCATTGCATTGCAAACTTTAAAATCTTGGCTTCTGTCCTTAAGATGTCTTAGACAGGTTGGTAACAACCCAGAGATAAGGAAACTAACTGGCTCCACTTGGTGAGAGGAAAGGATGGTATGTGAATTAAATAATGGAGAGGCTGCTAAATACAGTGTCTGCTGGCAGTTTTCATAAACCACAAAATGCTCTTTAAGTTCTTCAAACCAAATTACTTCAACCACTAGATAAGGTTTCAATGCATGATACTATTATGCTGTAGGCTTTTTTTTTCCCCTTCCAAGTTAATATTTTTGTTTTGATTTTGGCTGGGGAAGTTCCTTTGTTGGTCAGCCACAACATTTCCATTAACTCACATAAATTCCCCATCTCAGGACTCTTGCCAGTTTTTGCCCTGACCAAACAGGATAGATAACATTAGCAGTGGTGCGTGAAATATCTAAAATTAAAGTTATTTTTTCCACAGCTTCCGACCACTGGATTTTGAATAACTTCAGTATTGTTCACAACCTTCCTAATCAGAGCAATGAACTTGGGAATATTTTCTATTTCAAGTAGGAAATAAATCTTCATGCCTTAGATTAGAAATTGTCCATAGGTTTTAAAAAAATAAATAAAGGAATAACAAAGTTGTTTCAGAGATTACTTTTTGATCTCATAATCTAGTTTGCCTCTTTTGGCTGCCCAGAGCAGCAGTCACTGAGAGCTTGTGTGACTTCCTCTTCAGTTCCTCATAGCAAAAAGCTACCCGTTGGGTCTTATAGGCCTGACTCAGCAATCCCATTAATCAACAATCAAAGTGGCCAATATATTTACTAAAACAAATAGTGAAGTAAATTGATCCACGTGGACGCTGTGTCAGTGATTACTTGGGTAAAGTTAGCTAGTACTTCACAATTTAAATAAACTAAAGAAATGAGCCTAATCCTGGGAAAATTGGAAACCTCCATTTATTGAGAACTTACCATGTATCAGGAATGGGCTAAATTCTATATATACATAATCTCTTGAATTACTGGTAACAACCCAGAGAGGTAAATATTATTTTTCAAATTTTACAGATTTACAAGCATAGCTCTTTTAAACAATTTGCCCAAAGGTATATGGTCACCAATACAAGAATCTAGATTTAAGCAGGACTCCAAAGCTGTGCCCTGAAGCATTCAATACTCAATGCTACTTAATTGAACCTTAGCCAGACTTTGGGAAGAATGGAAAAGGATAAACTTCCCTGCACTTGAACTAGTTTCTGTTTCAGAGACCCAGAGAAAAGTCCATAGTGGTTCTGTACAGTATCTATATGAAATATTCTTGGTTCATTCAATCCATATGTAGGTATGTTTCTTTCTCAGAGGGCACAGACATCTACATGACAACAATGACAGCAATAAGCCCAAAGAGTTTTCATCCTCTGTTAGGCACTGTTCTACGTGTTCTCCTTGCAAAAACTCACTTAATATTCACAACAAGCCTATGAGGTAAGTTCTCATGTTCTGGGAGCAGGGTGTATTATAGTTGGGGGAGATTTTTCTGTTCAAATATATGTATGAAAAACTATCTCCTCTGTTCTCTTTTTAATGATTCACATTTGATGTTTGCATAGTAAAGGCTCTGAAAAGTTTTGCAGTAAGAAATTTATCTTTGTTTTAGTTAGCATATATATACTTTCGTCTCCACTAACACCCAGCAACATCTCACAGAGTACAGACTAATGATTGCTCTTCTAGATTTACAATAGTAGCCTGAGTCTAGAAGCAAGCTCATGGGTAAAACTTTAATGGCTAGGAGGTAGGGGTGGGGGGACTGCGGGTGGGAAGTGATGTTACCCTATTAATTCTAGAGACCATACTAGAGACACTATCTCTGCCCAGGTGAGCAAAGCTGCATTTCACCTGTCAGCATGTTGTTTGCCAGTACAGAAATAAATATATGAAAAGTTTGGCACTAAACCACAGGTTGGCACTTAACCAGCTCAAAACTTTAACATTTCTGCTCTTTTCTAATGCAAATCTTTCATCTAATAATAAGGTGATTCCAAGGCTTAGGGAAGAGTAGTACCATATATGTAGTTGCTGACGATAGGATAAATCTGTTCAAGACTAGATAATTTTATTACATGTATTTGTAAAAATTTTCCATAGCCTGCTGCTTATCTCAAAACTCTGAGGAAAGTTTCAGCAGGTGACTTAGATTTAAAATCTGGTCTCCCCTCTGGCTCCATGGGATCACTTTAGAGTTTAGAGTTAGGATGGAAATAAAAAGGAGTGACACAAGGTCGGCCATGAAAATAACTAGAGAGAGCATCCAAGCGGCAAGGTGAGTGTGGGAAATAACTCACTAAAGTTCAGTGTCTGGAGTTGAGGATGCAGGTGAAATGGTTATGAAGGATTCAAAATGTTTGAGCTGCAATAATCAATCAACGATAGGTGAGATTTGGAAAAATACAGATGAGGAAAAGTAGCACTTTGATGTGTATGCATGTATACGTGCATATGTGTGTGTGTGTACATGCTTGTGTGTGTGTGTGTGTGTGTGTGTATGTGTGTATGTGTGTTGGAGGCCAGGTATAAAAGAGTCAGGATGAAACAAAAGCACTGTGGCAAATACAGCCTGCGTTCTGGAAATTCCGATAACTTTATCTGGCTGTATGGAGGTGCTCATATGAGACGTTAGAAATGTCAGATAAATTCAAGTCATAGAGTTCTTTGAAGGCCAGGCCAAGAATTTGGATCTGTTTTGGTAGTAGAGGATAGCCCTGATGATTCTGAAGAAGTGAGATAACAGAGAAAACCATGGGTTGGGAAGAATCGTAGAGCAATGCCTAGGTGGGACAATCGGGAAAGAAAGAGAAGGCAGAGGTCCGCACAGCAGGCACAGTCATGGAGTGCAGCGTGGTGAAGACCTACACTTCTGTTGCAGTGGAATGGAACTAAAAGAAAGGGTTTGAAGGATTCCTGGGCGTAAGAGTGAAGACAGCTGTAGAAGAGTGAAGGTGTACAAACCCGGGTGTTCAACTCTGAACCGCACTTTATCTATGCAGCACATCAATTTTATCAATACACTGAATAATTATGCTATTACTATCCAAAATCAAGTCCAGATTTGTTTGTTTTTATAGTCCAGGATCATTGCAGCACAGCAAATAAATATTCCTTACTCTAAAGCATTTTAAACAAAATTTTGGAAGAGAGTTATTGATTTTACTAGGTATTGATTTTAAAACTTTCCTTGCAATGTAGGTGGTCTTCAGTGCTCCTTTTTCTTCCCACCTAATCCCTTGGACCACCTAACACTTCTCCCTCAGCCCCCAAGGATAACCACTTCCTAACAGACCTAGAAAAGACCATAGCTCACAATACTTCTATGAAAAGTTGTTTCTAGGGGTGGCTTGTCAGGTCGCTTACAGGACGCAAGAGCCAGAGGTTTGATGCAATAAATAAGGCCAGTCTGGGCAGGCTTTATTTTGCCGAGCCTAGCCCCTACCCCAGCCATGGTCTCACCCATCCTGCCCTTCGTTTCTAATCGGAGTGCTATGTGGACAATTAGTCTTGTTTTCCTTTAATGACACTGGGAAAGGAGGGAAACAGAGACTCAGAGATGTGATCTGTACCCAAGTTGCAATAGATAGAAATAAAAAGCCATTCATTAACCTTGGGATTCAAGACATCACTGTGCTGTATCTTATTCTTCTCAATATATGCATAATTTGCTCCTATTACATTTGACTTTGATTTACAGTGTAATTTTTCATGGGAGTTTAAAAGTGATGTTTACACACATGTTAGCACTTGTTGCATTCGACTTCACATATCCTCCCTTGCTAAATGTGTGTGAAGTGAAAATATTTTTTTAAATGCAGGTAGTAACTGTACTTAAACTCATGTTAAGTCTGGAATTGTGCACAGCTGTGTAACATTAAGCACTAAAAGGAGAATGACAGGAAACTCTAGGGTCACTGCAAAATTGGTTATGGTTTTGTATTCCTTATTTTAGTGCAAGGAATCCTCTGGGTGCATAATAAATATTGATTCTCTGATTAACTATAACAAAGAAAGTGATGCTTCCTCCTATATCCATTTTATATTTTTGGTCTGATCTAATATACTATGTGACCATCTAGATATCCTCTCGTCTAAACTCATTTGAAACTGAAAACAGAGGCAATGTTACTTAGGGATTAAAAGCAGAATTTGGAATCAAGTAGACCTGAGTCCAGCTATGTTACCTAAATGCTGTATGATTGTAGACTAGTTTATTCACCTCTCTGCACTTTAATTTCCTAATCTACAAGAAGAGGATAACATTATATCAGTTTTTTTCTTCAGGTGTAAGCAACAGAAATAACTCTTAAGTGATTTGTACAATTTTTTTTTTTAATTTCTTGTAAAGATATGAGGTAGCCGAAAAACTCAAATAAAAGAATGAAATAGGTGTCAGAAGAATATGAACACATGGAGCTCTAGAGAGCTAGAAAATAAGACCTTATGGGTGTTATTACTGCACCTCTATCAGAATCAAAGAGCCTTAATCAAATTTTACCCCTCGGCCTTTCTACCCAAGATGCAAATTCCCTGAAAGAGTCTAAGTGGCCTAGTTGGGGTCCTGCATTCCTTTCCTTGGCCAATGGAGGGCAGAAAAAAAGTAGGGTGCCTCAACTGACAAACCTCAGTAACTAAAGGAAGCTGAGTTTTTAAATAAAACATCAGGTTACTGAGGAAAGGGATATTGGAAAAGCAAAAGAAATGAAGTGTTTTACAGACTCTTGACTTACAGAGTCATTATGTCCTTCAAATGAGATCATTGACAAATGAGAAACAGTGACAACATGTTTAAGTTGTCAATAAAAATACTTAAAAAACTTTATCATTAGGAAAATATTAATAATCCATTTTATTCTTCTATTCTAAGAATAATTATATTCTCAAAGAGTGTATGTTATACACACACATATACAGAACATTCTCTTAGCTTTCACTAACAGGGCATTGTAACAATTCGTTATCTAACTGGATAGAGATACATGGAAACCAAAATGAGTAGTAGTTATGTTCCAAACACTTAGCATGCAATTATTTAATTAAAAAATCTGTCTTTGCTATTTCAAACATGGGCCAACAATAAATTCCACATCATCTATTTTAGTTATGATAAATCATAATCGTATGTGGTTGCGATTATGGATAATTGTGGGATAAAGGATTTAATTTTAGAGAATGAATGAAATATGCGCTTGTTGACATTTATGCATGACATTCTGGGAATAATAGGGGAAGAGCTAACAGCTATGTGATATAAATCTCCTTACAGAGAGAATAATAAAGAACATTTAAATTAATGATTCTGATTCTTAATGATGGTACTGATGATTCTAGGAGCCTGGGCTCTCCATATTTAGAATGCACCAGCTGCTTCAAATTAGAGAGACTGTAGACTCTTCTGACATGGGTTCATTGATGGTGTGTGTGTGTGAGTGTATGAATAACTCTTGCCAGTTAAGTAAAAATCGAAAATCTAGAACACTTCCCTGAACTATTCCTTTATAGAGGAATACTTCTGTGGTATATAGTCCACACAAAGACTGCCAATCTACATCAAAATCTGTAACTCTTCAAAAACATTAAGAGGGAATCTATTTGCACTTGGCCTGAAATTTCTTCTGGACCTCATGACAACACCAGGAACTTAAAAAGAATGAACTCTGTATTTTTTTTTTTTTAACTTTTGCTTTCACTTCACGACAGACAATGTCTTCTGTTAAAACTAAACAATTAGCACTGTCAAAGCAAGGCCTCATACAACTAACATAAGAGAGGTATTTCCCACACTGGATGCCTTCAGTAAAAGGCAAGGAATTTATATAGTGTAAAGAAGAATCAGAGTATGCTTTGTGTCTCCATAACACATCTCCAGTAAGAGAAACTCCAACTGCACTGATTGCATCAAAACATAGCGCCTGCCAAAACTTGTCAGGGAATTATGTAAATAAATTTGAATTGAAGGAAATTCAAAATTGTGCCATTTTATAATTGTGTTGTGTGTAAGTACACTATAGGTATTCAAATGAATCTTAGTCACAACCCTTTCCATTCTGGAAACATCTTTATATTCACAAAGTGCCTCTGCCCCACCATTGGGGGACAAAGTAAAGGAACCTTGGCTGGCTGGTTTCTCATGTCCTCATCAGAGATCCCACACTCCCTCCTTTCTTCCTTTCTTCCCTGTCTTCCTTTCTTTCTTTTAGTTAAACATTTTGTTTTGAGATCATTGTAGATTCACATGTAGTTGTAATAAATAACATAAAGATATCTGATGTACCCTTTGCTCGGTTTCCCCCAGCGGTAACATTTTGCAAAACTATAATGCAATATCACAACCAAGATACTGATATTGATATAAGCCAGAATACAGAACATTTCCATTCTTCAGAGATCTATTATGTTGCCTTTTATTCTCATATCTACTTCCCTTCCACCTTAATTCTGTCATTTTAAGAATATTCCATAAATGGAGTCATACAATGTATAATCTTTTGAGATTGACTTTTCTCATTCAGTATATTCTCTGGAACTTTATACAGTCTGTTGTGTATATCAAAAGTTCATTCTTTTTTATTGCTAAGTAGTATTCTATTGTATGAATATACCAGTTTGTTTAACCATTCACCTGCTGAAAAGACATCTGGGTTTGTTTACAGTTTTTGTCCATTAAGAATAAAGTTGCTAAAGATAGTTGCATATCAATATTCATGGCAGCATTGTTCGCAATAGGCAAAAGGTAGACACTACCGAAGCATATATCAATAGATGAATGGATAAGCAAAACGTAGTGTATATATGTGTGTATATATATATATATATATATATATATATACTATGAAATATTCTTCAGATTTAAAGAGGAATGAAATTCTGATTCATGTCATAACATGAATGAACTTTGAAGACTTTATGTTAAGTGAAATAAGGCAGACACAAAAGGACACTTATTGTATGATTCCACTTATATGAAGTATCAAGAATAAGCAACTTCATACAGGTAGAAAGTAGAACAGAGGTTAGCAGGAACTAAAAGGGAAAAGGAAATAGGAAGCTATTATTTACTGGGTACAAAGTTTTTGTTTGGTATGATGAAAAAGTTCTGGAAATGGGTAGTGGTGATGGTTGCGCAATATCGTGAATGTACTTAATATCACTGAAGCGTCTGCTTAAAAGTGGTTAAAATGGTAAAATTTAAATCATGTATAAACCTTAAAGCAACAAACAAACAGTACAAACAAACAGAGACCCATGGACATGGACAATAAACTAGTGGTTACCAGAGGGTAAGGGGAGGGAAAGGGGGAAGGTAGATGGGATAAAAAGGTCACATATGTGGTGACAGAAAGAAATCTAACTATAGGTGGTGAACATACAATGCAATATATATATATGCCTCGCTTTTTAACTGTACACCTGAAAATTACTGGATTTCGTTAACCAATGTCACCATAATAAAAAGTTTTAAAAATTAAAAAAAAAATCATGTATTTTTGACCACAATAAAAAAATATATAAACATTTTTCCATAGGTTTTTGTATGAACAGAAGTCTTCACTTCCCTGGGTTAAAGCCCAGGAATGTAATTGCTGGGCCATTTGATAGTTGTATTTTTAGTTTTTTAAGAAAATGTCAAATGATTTTTCAGATTAATGTGCTGTTTTAATTCCCATCGGCAATGTATGAATGATCCAGTTTCTCTCTATCCTCACATTCATTTGGTGTTGTCACTATTTTTTTTTTTTTTAATCTAAGTTGTGCTGTTACATGTGCATTGGTAACTCATTGTGGTTGCATTTCCCTAACAACTAATGATGTCGAACATTTCAGACGCATTTTCCATCTGTATATCTTCTTAGGGGGAATATTTCTTTATGTCTTTTGCCTAATTGTAATTGGATTCTTTGTCTTTTTTACTGTTGAGTTTTGAGATGTATATATCTTTATGTTGTTGGTATCAAGTTAAGAACTCTGCATAGTTCTAGTTCCCAAAGTTTTCTGCTACTTTTTTTTCCTCTAAAAGTTTCATAGTTTTATGTTGATATTTAAATTCATGATTTGAGTTAATTTTTGTATAAGGTATGAGATTTAGGTCAAGGTTATTATTTTTTTCACATAGAGATCTAATTGCTCTTGTATCCTTTATTGAAGAGACTATTCTTTCTCCATTGAATTTTTTAAAATTACCCTAAAATGATGCCCTATCCTGTCTTCCTTTTCCCCATTCTCTGAATCCTTTCTTCTTTCTCTCTCTCTCTCTTTTTTTTTTTTTTTTTTTTTTGCTACTGCTTTACATAATCTACAGTATCTTCACTGTGGCTGGTTTTTCTTTCTGTAAATTTAGGTTGCAGCACCTCATGCTGAGATTTGATGTTTAGCATGTGTATGGAAGGCATGGATTTATATTTCTTATATATTCACAAAACACCTAAATCAGCATTTTACAGGTCTAGTCATGTACTTTCATAGTTGTCATGTTAATTAATGAACAGAATAGAGATGGGAACAGGTAGACATTTTTAACCCTGTTGTTATATAATGAACTCAGTGTTAGCAGCTCCAATTCATCTGTGTTTATTTCTCTTCAGTGTATTAGGAGCACCGAAACCTAGGGAATGAGGAACAAGAGACTTTCTACTTAGTAAAAGTGATGATTAGACCAGTAACTTAGGCAAACAGATCTTGTACATTTCTTCTTCCCTCTCCCTTACCTTCTTCCTTTTGCAAATATTTAACAAATATCTGGGAATAAAATGTCGAACCAAGTAGGCCTTGACTTTCAAGGAGGTTTTATCCTAGTGAAGGAGGAATAGAATAAGCAAATAAATCAATGAGATAATCACAGATTGGAATGAATGCCATTTCACAAGCTTTTATCATTCTCATATTATGTAATACTCCAAATCATTGAATATTAGTTATTCCGTTTGTAATATTAGAATTACAGAATGTTTCACTAGAGCAATATTAGTGCTGAATTCATTGACATTTTATTGATTTGCCCAATATTTATTGAGTATAGTAACATTGTCTTAGTTGCTGCTATCACTCCAAAAAAAATATTGTTTTACTTTTGATCTCTAAGATTGTATAACTTAGCCGAAGAGATAAGAATATACATAAACACATGAATATATTAAATGTGTCATATAAAGAGAATGAATAATAGATAAAGGTTTAAATCAAAACCAGTGAAGAGTAAATGTTCCTTCCCTTAGTAATCATCACAGAAAAGTATCACTGAGCAATACCAAAAAGATGGGCTTTACAGCAAACCTTAAAGGGGAAACAAGACTGCAAGTAGTCAAAAACCATGGAGGAGGCAAAGGACAGTGAAGATATTTGCCCTAAGAGAGGCTCAGGGTGGAGGGAAATTATGGTTCCTCTGTTTCAGTAATGATAGAAAGACCAGTTTGACATTATAGTTTTAAAAGTAGGAGATTCAACTACAAAGGGAACAAATGCATGGTAACAGATTTTGAATGCTAGTGGAAAGATTCCTGTCTGAACCTAAACTCTGTACTCTCAACAGCTTCCAAAAGAATGTTTTCAGTGTGTCATCTTTTTAAAAAGATTTTAGACTGAATATTGAATAAAATGTAATGTTTTATAAGAAAATTTTTGTTTTCCTAACTAAAGGCTAGAAATATTTATTTGCATAATGTGTCGATGTGAAATCACAGTACTTTTATTGTGAATTCAATTCACTGTTTTAAAAAAATCCAGACCACTGCTTCATGAATACACAGGGCACATTTTTGTGGTACTCCGATTCTGTCCATTTTTCCCATATAGGTTGATCCTTTTGATAATAGCAGTCAATCAAGTGTTTGAATAATTATTAAATTATTATATGCTGCATCAGCAAAATCAAGAGCAGATCCATGACAGTACATGATAAAGCAGTCATTATGCAACATATAGAAAAGTTAAGAAGTTTAATTATGTTTCAAAGGCTTGAGTCCAAACATTTAAACTTAATTTTTTATAATATATGGATAAATATATACATATATGTGTACATATATTACACACAAATATATCTATAGGTGTATATCCATATATGTAAATATATGTGTGTAGATATTGTAGATATACAGCTATGTAGTCTAAGATGAAATTATTAATACTAGTGCCTCAGAATGTTCTGAGTTTCAAAATCACAGATAGTGACATAAAATAAACATGTATAACTATATAATGATTGTATTGTTAAAATTAAATTTTTATTTCAGAGTTTTTATAGCATCTTATATGGTAAAAGCTTTCTATAGTATAGATTGATGTAGCAGAAACTGTAATACATACACCAAAATGAAATTTTATGTGTAGGTTTGTGGATGAATAATTTAAGACTTGTGGAATTAAATGGAAGTGACTAGTTTTACGAATTGTCCCCTGTGAATCTGTTTGACCATTATAAAAGTCTTATATGGTTAAAGTCAAAGTTTGACAAACAAACAAACACCTGGGTACTGTGAAGTGTGAGAAAAGACAGAAACTGCATCTGTGCATAAGTACAGTGAGTATGAGTAAGTCGGTAGTAAGGCTAAGAATAGCATAGCATCTGCCAAGTATGCTCCACACTTAGCAGAGTATATCCTAAACACGTGCAAGCCCTCATGGTTTTGGTCAGTTACACTGTCCAACAGTGATGTGAGGCTCCTTCTAGGATAAGTTAGGAGTATGTAATTTACCATCGAATTGGGCTATTTATGGTACACAGGAGGATACCTTGCAGGTTGTTTTTTCCACAGTTATTGAATCTTAGCGGCAGTTAAAATCCAAGATACTATATGACTTTGCACAAGATGACAGGATGCTTCCTACACTCTCTGTCTTTTAAAAAATGATATTAAGTAGTCTGATTAGAGCTTAAGGAATGGGGAAAATGTGAGTTTTTGAGCCAGATGAACTTGACTTCAAATCCTGGCTCATTATTTGACTTTTGTTGGCCCAGGTTTTAGCTTTTTTAAAATTTTTTTTTTTTCTGCACTGGACAAAACAATATATGCCTTGCATGGTCAGTCTGAGTATTAAGTGAGATAATGAAATCAAATATACAATAGAATGCCCAATATCTATTAGATGGCCACAGTTCCTCATGCTCCAATATCGCATCTCTCCATTTCCTGTCACACATGGGGAAATTAACAAAATAACCTTAGAGTTTTATAATTCTAAAATTAAAAACTTTATTTTCTTATTCAAAATTGATGCTAATTCATATGAGAAGAATTCAATAGCTTCTTATATGTTGGTACTTAAAAGAAATAAACTGTCCTAAGAGCTTTATATATATTATAATTTTAATCTGTACATTAATAAATATCTCAGTTGGTAGATTATCATAATAATCATGAGAAAAAATGTACCAACCTACTTATCCTGGCTTTATAACAAGAATGTTAGCTCTACAAGAGAAAGAAATGTTTTGCCTCCTTATATTTTAACAAGACTTCACTCTGTACTTAATAGCTTGTCAAGAACTATTAATTGATTTTTTTTTCTTGAAAATTTTATTGTTAAACCTAGAAAGATGATATTACAGACACTTTACTTCTCTGATCCAAGTACTAATCAAGAAGCTTTAGATAATAAAGATCTATCTAGGTTGTAAGTGAAAAATCAATAGTTTAGCTCTGCAATTTGTAAATAACCTTCTTAGATTTTGCCTCTGCAAACTGGTTTGTTCATTTATGTAGAGATAGGAGTGTAGAGAAGAGGGGAGAAGGAAAGAGCATGGAGTGAGGGAATGAGGAAGGGAGATGACACAATTTTCTATCTTCCTAGGAATGAGAAATTACTAGTGAATTACCCATGAAATGGTCAGATTGCATTTTGGGAGGTTGCATGAAAAAGGTATACTGTATTAGCAAAAAAATTATTACAGCATTACCAGCCTGAGGCCTTTACTTCTCTGGACCTATTAACTAACATTATCAATAAATGAACACTCCATTACAATGAATTTAGGGTACCAAAGAAAGTAGCGTCAGGTTGCTACATCTGGATTATTTTCAGGGGTGGAAATTAAAATAATGAGGATACCGACTGGGCCACCCACTGAAAAATGTAGGTGACCAAATGAGCCAACAGAACCTCTAATGAGTATTTACTCCAAAGGACTCTGCATGTAAACTACTTCCAGACTGATGTGGTGCCAAGCTTAGAGGATTAAGTCTTTCAATGGCTTTTGTTGATCAGCAGCCAAAGCATCTAGGAACAGAGAAGGGGGTCTCCTTATTAAACATATCAAGAATATTACTTTCCAACAAGAAGAATGAAAAGAATGGATCAAAGAACACTAAAAAATAGAAGGAAGATAGGAGAAATAAGTAATAACAGCATCATTCATGTTCCGGATTTAGGGTGATTTTGTTTAGTTAGGGCATTATTTTTCTGAAGACTTTAAAGTATCATTTAATGTTCATGTGGTCTGGCCTGTATTATAGGTAGTTGTGTACATGTCTTTGGCTTTGATGATGGAGAGGGCAGGAATTTCTCTGCTCTGTCTCATCACTGTGCCATTGCTCTTTTAGCCTTTTCCTCCTCCAGAACTAAGCTAAGTATAGATATAAGTTGTTTAATAATTATTTTTAAAATATATTAAATTAAATTATGCAGCTATTATTGCTATAATAATATAGGAAGCATGAGGAGATATATAACATTTTTCTCTTAGGAGAGACGAATCCGTAATACAAAGAAATTGCACATCTAGAGAGAATAGCTCAATGTCACTTAGAAAGTTAGTGGCTAGGTTTATTTTGACTCAGGGATATTGTATATGTCAGACTAATCAAATCCTCCAAAGCAATGCAAATGACAGAGTACATATGGAAAATCACATTCTCTATATGTTTACCCAGAGAAAACACAAGGCAAGAAAATGTTTGCACACTGTGACAAAAGTTAGTGCTAGACAGA
Organism: Rousettus aegyptiacus; assembly: GCF_014176215.1. Classification (NCBI taxonomy): domain Eukaryota; kingdom Metazoa; phylum Chordata; class Mammalia; order Chiroptera; family Pteropodidae; genus Rousettus; species Rousettus aegyptiacus. The sequence continues at coordinate 26,794,860 of NW_023416285.1, forward strand.
TTCTAAGATGGCCACCCAAACAAATGCTTACTTCTATAAGCAAAGCAAAGCAAAACAAAACAAAACCTAGTTTGGTATTTTGAAAGTTTGAAACATAGCAACAGCAGTTGTTTGATTCCTTTTTTCTGTTTCCAAATAGTTGTGTTAACATTTTGGAAACTTTACCTTTCTGGTCCTCCTCAAAGAAGTAGTCAATTGCATTTAATAGCAAGGTTTCCTAAGAAACACTGTCAAATGTAAATCATAGCCACCACTTTCCTCATGTTTAGGTACAAGGTAGCCATATGGATACTAGGAGCTGACCTACAATTTTGGAACGGCACTATCTTTATTAAAGATCACTCTAATGATCAGTAAACCCGATTTTGCCACAGTTCTAACATTCTGTGGACTTAATAAGCCCTGTGTAGATATAGCAGTTCACAAGCAAGACCAGAGCAGTAAAAACGATATCAAATTTTGACCAAAATCAGTGAGTACTTGTTGAGTTAATCATTCGAGAGGTTCTATAGTAACAACTGGGACTGCCAATTGAGATACTCTTGATGAAGATGCCATGGGGGAACAAAAGGGTGGTCATGTAGTAATGATACGTGATGATGATGATGATGGTAATAGGGATGATAATAGTTGCCATTGAGTACTGCTATATGTGAAGTACTTTGCTGAGAATTTCACATACATCATCTCACTGAATCTTTGGAGCGATAATGGCAAAAATAGATAGCCATACTTTTTTCTAAATGGATTATGATTGCATGATCATAGTTATATATGTATTCAGAAAACTTCCAAAATGTTCATTTATTTATATTCCTAATTGAATTCCATATAGTGCTGGAAAAATGTTTTTATTTCTTTACATTAATTAATTCACTTAATCCTCATCATAGCCCTATGAAGTTTATAGCAAAATGGTTCTTATCTTATACATAAAAAACTGAGGTTGAATAAATTGTCAAAGGTCATGTATTTCTCAAGTGGTAGAATCAAACCCGAGCCATGTGGCTTGAGCACCCTAAAGTTTGACCCAAACTCAAAAATACATGTTCTGAGGAAAATATGACAGTGATTAGGTTTTCATAAAGTTCTATCCAACTCATAATATTTCTGAAACTGTGTGTTAAGAATCTCTCTTTTTCATTCCATATCCAGTTGTGTAGTAGAAACAGGTAGTTCTCCAGGTCTTACAGCCCAGGAGTCGGGGTCCTGAGTAGTAGAGCCAACAGGAAGGATGGAATTATGTGGGTGGGGGAGATTTCTGACCAATTTAAATTTCTGGGGATATTTCTGTGCTCTTGAGGACTTTGTGTCTTCCTTTTGTCAGCTCCCTCCCTTTACTACCACCAGTCAATTCCAAGTTGATTTTTCCTCCCTGCATTCTTTAGTTCAGAAAGCAGTATAATAGTTTTCACACCTGAAGCAAGGACTCAAAGCAAATACCAAAAGCTTTCAAAGGTTTTATTGCAGGAAACCAGAAAGAAACAAAGAAGGTAAAAGTATATCCGAGGGGAAAATATATCCTCTTTAAAAGAAAAAAAACCTTATCTTCCCCGCCACCCTCCCCTGCAACCCCCTTTTAAACACTACCCTCTGTCACTGATGTTCAGAGTAAAACATTTTTGTGTAATTCTGGAGTCAGCATGGGACTGAAGTTCTGAGGGGAGGGCTGGAAGTGTGGGAAGGGATAGATGGGGAAAAGGAGGGCATCTGCACTACTGAGAGTTTAGGTCATTCGAGGGCGCCCAGGAAAGTAGTCACAGAGAGGTGGAGCACCTGGGATAACCCCTGGATATGTGACAGATGAGAGGGGAGAGAGGTCCCAAACTGGAGCCTAAAAGTTGGAGTAAAGGCAAAGTGAGGAAAGTCAGGCTTAGATTCTAAGCAGAGATCATGAAACTACTTCTTGGGGTAATTGACTCCTGAATTTTTTTGTTTGCTTGTTTTTTAAGCATAATTCAGCTTCATCCTCAGGAACCTAGCATTCAACTGGGATTCGTTTTGGATCTAATGCTAAAATTTCTTCTTGAGTACTTTGCTTTACTCTGAGAGTATCTATCTCTAAGTTAACTAATTGTGCTTCTGTGAAATCCAAACTGACCACTTGGGAAAGGGAAGGATATGAAGGTAAATCTTGAAGGAGTGTCTTTTTGTCTTCTTTTCTGTGGGGGAGTCAATAATATTAACTTCTTTCCTCTTAACCTGAGGAGCTATGACCCGAGCCAACTCTTGAATTTTCTGTGAACCCCATATGTGACAACAGGTCAGGAATCTTACCAACACATTCAACACATCCACATGCCCAGAATGCCATATGGAAAATGAAGACTCAATGATCTCATTATGCAGTCTGTTTTATGTGTTATATATTTCTACTATCTGTTGGGCACACTGTGTTTGACAGTAACTTTAATTAAAAGTAAGTGTAATATTTAGATTAATTTTAAGAATATGAGGCATGGTCCCATTATTTTGATTTTACTTTAAATATTAATCAAGACTTTCTCTGTGGAGAGAGAGAGAAAAAGATATATGCACACACATGCACACAATGCTAAAATGCTGGTGAGAGGGCTTATATGAGAAACAGGTCTCAGAGGCACAGCCTCCCTTGACACCTGATCCAGGTGTTTCAGGGCTGTCCCTTATGTAGGTTGATTGTGCCCTCTTATTATAATTGAGCCTTGATTGCTATTGTCACATCAGAGGGTGGGGTTGACCCTCAGGCTGATTGGTTGTGAAAGCTGACTGCAACAATAGCAGGCAAGCTACTGTGTGGAGGTGACCCCTTGAATCATGAGTTACTTTAGCAGGATTCTATTGCAGGCCAAACTTAGTGACCAGGTGTGTTGGGTGGGTCTGAAGCCTCTTGGGAGGACCTCCAATGAAAGCCAATGTCAGCTGCCACTTTTACAGATCGTGAGCCTGTTGATAGGGGCTACAAAGTGATCTGTGGTTGGTTGCCACTTGTTCTGGGCTTTAAGACACTTGAAAGAGGCTACACTGCAAACCAAAGCCAGCTGCCATTTGTACTGGACTTAGGACCCTTTGATGGGCACAACAATGAGAGCTGAGGCCCACCACTACTTGTTCTGGGCTTGTGGACACTTATTTGGAGCTATGTTAGAAGCCAAAACTGACTGCCACTAATGCTAGGCTTGGGGCCACCTGATGGGTGTTACAATGCAAGTTGAGACATCTGCTGTGCTGGCCTTGGGGCTTCTTGACAGGAGCTACAATGTGCACCAAGACTGGCCACTGCTTGTATGAAGTTTGTGGACTTTTGAGAGTCTGTAGTGTGATCTGAAGGTAGCTGTCACTTTTGTGGGGGTTTGTAGACCTTTGAGAAAATTTTCAGTGTAAGCCTAAGGCAGCCACCACTCATGTGGGCTTTGTGGTCCTTTGAGTTTGAGTATGAACGGAGGCAGACTGCTCCTATGGAGAAGCCACTGGAAGAGTCTCAGGCATGACAAGAGAGTTGGATATAGCAGGAATCTCAGGGAATCACCAGGGTGGGGTGAACAGTGTTAGACATGTTAATGGAAAGTACAGATTTGTTGCTTGCCTGAGCTAGGCCAGCTGAGTGGCAGCTCTACAAAAGAACGATGGCATCTAATGATACTTTTGTTCCTGGAGGGATTTACCCCTATCCCTGCCCCTCCATTCCTTTTCTCAAAGTTAGTCAATGTAATTCCTCTCTATGTGTCCCTGGCACTTTTGGCACTGCACCTCTGCAGTGAAACCCAGAGAGAATGAGTTTGTGAGTGAAAGTCTGTATGTGAGCCCTTCAAGAGCAGCTCCTTGTTCTCTAGCAGCCCTTTGCATTTCTGAGATGTAATCTCCACTAGTTTTCACAGCAGATGTTGTGGGGACTCCTCTTCCTAGTACTGGTGCCCAGAGCTGGGGCCCCCAGTGTGAGGCTGAGACCCCTTGCTTCTCAGGTAGGAACTCCCTGATGGTCAAGATATCATCCTGTTTCTTAATTGCCACACTGTAGGTGCAGGACCTGCAAGATCCATGTCTCTGCCTCTCACCAGTCTTGACATGTTTTTTTCTTTATATCTTTGATTATGGGAATTCTGTTGCCTAGTCTTCAGGTGATTCTCAGTGAACCACCTGAACAGATAATTTGGTTGTAATTTTGATGTAGTGATAGATGGATGTGAACACAAAGTTTACCTGCTCCACATAAACACCAAGTTGCCTATTAGTCTCAGATTTTCTTATCTACCCTTTGGGGGAATTCAATTCATATTCTTAATTTAAATTTCAAAATAAAGTAGTTTTGAAAACTCTGGTACCTGTGGTAATTATCTTTTCTTCATTTAGTTGCTCATTGTTTAGTCATTTTTTTTTTATTTATTGGTACATTCATCTGAGAATCATCAAAAAGAAAAGAGTAAATAAAGTTTACTGAAGTTCACTCTGTCTGTCCATGTACTTAATTACTAGGTCAAGTATACAGGACCCCTTTGACAGTCTGGCAAAACTTACAATGCTTTCTCAAAATAATGTTTAAATAAAACAATATAACTGACAGAAACATCATTTATATTAAAATGTGACTAACCAAATTTGTCATATAGCAATATATGTGCTTAGTTATATATTAAATAACTGGATCTAGCTGTAGGTTTAATAGCTACTATAATATTACAATATTGATGAGTGGAAACCATATTTTGAGATTCAGAGATAACTCTATTTCTATATATCTGTGATTTCTATTGTTGAAAAAGTCACAAATACTGCAAATACTACTGTGATCTGTAGCGTACATTTACAATTGAAAAAACATGTAGTTAGAGGTTAGTGGACAAAAAAAAAAAAAAAAAAAAAAAAAAACATATGATGCTTTTCCAAACAAGTTCAGAGACTTCTGGTTAAAAACCAGTCCACTGATGAGAAAAAAGTGATGGTTTGACCATGTGAGACTTGGAGATTATCTATGGATTTAGTTTCTCAAATTTTGCCCTGATGAAAGAATAATAATAGCAATAGCTAACACAGCAATTATTAAGTGCCAGGCATTGCTCTATATGTCACATCACTTTATTCTTAGAAAAACTCCATGGAGTAAGATTTTACAGATGCATAGGAAAGTGAAGTAAATTGCTTATAGTCATACAGTTTTGTAAGTGATAGAACCAGGTCCATCGTGGTCTTTGAACTATTGTGCAATATATTTGCAGCTAGTTTCTTTGTATTTGCCTGAGTTTTGTGGCAAATGATGGAAGGGAAAAATTGTATGAGAAATTTTTTTTAGTAAAAATTTATAAAATTTGTTTGAATATAGATAAATTAGTATAAAGAGTTTATTTTTGCCTATCTAATTTACAAATTGTTGTAACTAAATTGTTAATGTCAGAAACACAAGAAAGAGAAAACTCATGCTTACAAAGAAAGTCTGTGACTGTTAATTATTACCAGATTTTTTTTTTAGTACAAGCTGTTGGTGGTTGCAAATGTAAGAGTTTGAAATTTCTTTATAAGGTTAAAACATTTTAAAATTTATTGTTATATGGTTGCTTGACTCTGTTGGAATTCTAGAACTACTTTGTTATAAAAATAAAAATATCAAGGTCTCAGAAGTTTTAAAGATTGAGGATTTAGAAAAATTAAGAAAATGTTAAAACATGGCTACTATATTTAAATATTAAATATATTTCAACTCTAAAAAAAATTTACAAAAGAAACAACGTGTACCAACTTTTCAATGGGGTTAAAATACCTTTTTTTTCTGAAAAATTTAATGAGTTTAGGATTACTATTTTAGAATACACAGAAAGTTAGATAACTCTTGATTTTCCAGAGAAAGGGGAGGTAAGATGGCATGAGGATTCATATACAGTGGTAAGCCAAATTAGTATTTAATATTAATACAAGCATTCTTCTTTATCAAACATTAGTTAAACTTCTAACAAGTAAATAATTTTTTTAAATGGGATTAACTTCTTCATACATTAACCTCTTCATATTGTCACAACAGAAAAGTTTGGATCAAAACAGAAAAAAATCAAATGCTTGGATCCTCCAAATATTCATAATTATAATAGATCATAAATATACAGTGATGATATTATTAAACCATTTTCTATGACAATAAAATGGACAAACCAGTAGAAAAAAAGAAAATAGAAAAAATAAAATCATGCTCAGTTCTTTATTCCTTTACAATTAAATTTATCATTATCGTGAAGACTCAGTAGGAAAAGAGAATTTAATTAATTAGTTATAAGCATTTTTTTCTATTTATAAATGAAAACTAATGCAAAGGAAAGTTTACACATTGTTTAACAATATAAATGCCAATTTGAAACTCTGAAACTTTAGGCAGTATGTTATAAGAGCATTTGACCATTTATTTAAAAGACATAAATCATTGTTATCAAATTTAATTTATAATGGATATTTAGATATCCAAGTTCTTCTTTCTACATATAACCAGTTTTATCTTTTTGTCTAAGTTTGTAACCCCTCAGTTGTTTTCATGCCAATGAGCAAGTTGTTTCATAAATTAATAACATGTTGTGCAAACTCAGAAAGTACATTTAAAAATTATCTGAGCTTCATTGTATATGAGCTTAATTGGCTATTTACATGCTCTTTAGTAGAAAGGGAATATTACTTTCACAAGGGGCAAATGCTATTTGTTGAATAAGTGAATGAATAAATCAGTGAGTAAGATAAAGAGGAGTGAAGTTCCACCAACCACAACTTCTTCAGTATCCTTCGCTTTTGTAAACTGCTATTATCATGGATTTGCTTATATCTTGGATTTTACTTTATTCTTCATAGTCCACATTAAAGTTTTTAAAATTCCCATTAAAATATGACTATTCTGTTCTAGGAATGAAGTGACATATGAGAATTTTACAAATTGCATGTCTAGGTCTCATTTAATCTCTCTATATCCTCTTAAGAAACATTTGAAAAAATAGGCATAAAGAATCAAGTAAACTTCCTGGATAAATGAAGAGATTTACATGAAAGGGAAAGGGGTAATTTCCTTGCATTGAGTACCACAAGCTAACTGTTTCTTAATAGCATGGAAGACCAATTTTTTAGAGTCCTTGAGAAAGGGGAATGAGATCAATCAAGAACATAAACTTATGTGGAGCAATCAGGCACTCATAAAAACAGCTTAATGTAATGAATTTTTGTGATGTGGGGACTTGGGATATTTCATTCCTAATCCATCAGGAAAACCCTTTTATATGTTTGGAATATTTTCCCACACAGGCAAATGAAATCTTTTTTTAGACAGCTTGTGATTTTAGAAAGTTAAATACAGTAATTGGGCATATATATTTTTTTAACTTTCCAAAATATTATCTGCTTGATATCAACTATTAAGAAAAGAAACGTGAACATATGTCTGTACGTAATGCTATTTTTAAAGTTCTTAAATCCTTAATAATAACCTTTCTGCTCATTTTGTTTTACTTAAGAAATTGAGAGAACATAAGGAAAACTAAATCTATGAAGTAGGAGGGCAATTGGTTGAACTGGATACCAAAGATTAGAAGCAGCTGTGCTCAAGCACATAATTTTTGCCCTCTGTGGTTAGTTAAAATTTTTACAAAACTAAAGGATGCTAGGCATGCATCCATGAATTTAGACTTCTTCTACAGGGCTTACCATATATTAAGTCCAGTAGGACTTTTTTTTAGTTTATATGTGTGATTTTATGGAAGATATAACATAGATAGGAGGAGTGACAATATCATCCTTGTTTCTTGAATACAAGTGCAAGTCTTGTAAATTATAGGTAATTTGTAATCCATAAATATCACATTTGCACCTGTTTTTGAATGATCCTTTAAACAATTGAGATTAATATTCATACTTGAGCTTGAGATAATTAGTATTTTGTTAATAAAGTTCTCCAGAAAGGTAAGAGATGGTAAAACAGTCCATTCCACTAACCCTGTAATATAATCTCTATATAATTCATAATCTAATATAACTTTTAATGTTTGTTATCATATTATTAAGAATTTCTATCTTAGGTCATAAAAAATGCAAAAAAGTTTTGCAATTTAGATAATTCTGAATAAATTCTGTTTGTTTTTTTTACTTTAATAGAAGTGGTCAACTAAATTTTTTGAAGAGTTCTCTTTTTCTCTCTTAAAATACTGGTAGAATATTATGTTAAATTAAATTAATTTATCTTTAGAGTCCAGAATTTCTGTATTTGATAACTGTTTACTGATTCTTTCCCATGCACCAGAAACCGCACTGAGAACTTGCATACAGAGATGAGATAAATAACTTACTTGTCTCAGGAAAACTTATGAACTGGGGTGCAGGAGGAAGGCATGGAAGCAAGGGCTCCACAGAGGGATAATATTCACCTAACTCTTCTTTGGGCTATGTCATTGACTTAAATGTATTTTTTTTCTATCCGTATTCTGTAGTTAATAGCAATAACTTACCAAAAAGTGTTTTCATTTGTTCTCTTTGTATTTCTGATTATGGCAAATGAAACCATTTAGCATATCTAGGTTTAGCAGCAATTGCACCAAAGATTTCCATAGTACATTCAATATTCGTGGACCTTTATTGGAAAAAAAAAAAGTAATAATTTGCTTTTCCCTTTATATTGTCAGGTGTGACATGATGAGTTATGGTGAATTCATGGGTGATGTGTTGGATGTGATTCTATAGGGGGGAAAACAATTGTCAAACAGACATACCGTGGAGTGGTGCTTCCTTTGCCAGCCCCATAAAGCTTCCTCAAATGTCATGCTCTACTCTAATAAGTGGAACAAGCAATAAATCTATTTTTTAAAACATGTTCACCTTACATTGACTTTCAGAGAGTTTTAGCTATAAAGATACTTTTCTGACTTTAGAAGAATAGGTAGAAAAATATAGGTAAGGAGAAGGGTCAAAAAAAGTCACTTGGTCTTTAGTTTTTGAGAAGGTGTAAGTATAACTTTAAAAAAGAAAATAAAACCCATTACATTTTTAATCAGTTGTTACTTTAAAAGCTAGTTAACATGAAAATCTAACACATTATGTCTTGTTGATTATTACTTGGTTTATGAATAAAACATTTCTATTGAGAAGACATGCAAAATTGCCTCATTGTTCAATTTCCCAAGGCTGCCAAACTGAAGCAAAGGAGTGTTATTAATTATGAACTTGCAAGGTCATATTCCACAATAGAGAAAGCCCTGCACATTGTCTAGAAATGTTTCCATTCCAGCCTCTAAAGGCATGGCCTTCTGTTTAACACTGACGGTGGTTTTTGTATACTGCGAACTGCCAAAGACCTGTTTTTCTCTGTCACATAAAAATGGGCATTTGTAGATGCAAAGAAATGGAAAGTCATCCCATGTTCATGGATTCACAGACTGGAATAATTAGTACTACCAAAAGCCATCTGTAGATTCAATGCAATCCCTATTAAGATTCCAATGTTGTTTTTACAGAAGTCAAAAAAACACTCCTAAAATTATACGAAACCATAAAGACCCCAAATAGCCAAAGAAATGAGAAAGAAGAACAAAGAATGAGGCACACTTCTTCATTTCAAGCTCTACTATAAAGCTGTAGCCATCCAAAGAGTGCTATCGCAGCGTAAAAACAGACAAGTAGACTAATGACACAGACAGAAATAAACCTAAGTATATATGGTCAACTAATATTTGACAAGAGAACTAAGAACACTCAGAGGAGAAAAGGCAGCCTCTTTAATAAATGGTGCTGGGATAATTGGATATTCACATGTAAAAGAATGAAACTTATACCACTAAAAAAATCAACTCAAAATGGATTAAAGATGTAAATGTAAGATTTGATAGAAGAAAACATAGCAACAAAACTCCTTGAAATGGGTCTTGGTAATGAATTTTTTAAATATGATATCTAAAGCATAAGCAACAAAATAAAAAGTAAATAAGCGGGATTACATCAAACTATGAAGCTTCTGCATAGCAAAAGAAATCATCAACAAAGTAAAAAAAAATCTAAGAAATGGGAAAATATTTTTAAACTACATATCTGATAAGGGGTTAATATCCAAAATATAAAAACTCATACAACTTAGTAGCAAAAAACACACAAATAACCCAATTAAAAAATGAGCAAAGAACCTAAATAGACATTTCTCTAAAGAAGATATATGAAAGGCCAACAGGTACATGAAAAGATGCTCAATATCATTAGTCATTAGACAAATGCAAATTAAAACCACAATGAGATATTACCTCACACTTGTTAGAAAAGGCTCTCATCAAAAGGACAAGAAAAAAAAAATACTGATGTAGATGCAGAGAAAAGGGAACCATTGTGCCCTATTGGTGGGACTGTAAATTGGGACAGCTACTATGGAAAACACTATAGAAGTTTTTCAAAAAAAAATTAAAAATGGAACAACCATATGATTCAGTAATTCCACTTTCGAGTATATATCTGAAGGGAACAAAAACACTAATTTGAAAAGATATTTGCACCCATGTTCATAGCAGCATTATTGTCAATAGCTAAGACATGGAAACAACCTAAGTGTCCATCAATGGATGAATGGATAAAGAAAAAGTTGTGGTATATATACTTATACTCACACATATACACACATATTCACAGACATATACACATACATATATATGTATATATACATGTATATATACACATGTATATATATATATATATAAAATGGAATATTATTTGTCCATAAAAGTCGAGCAAATTCTATCATTTGGAACAACATATTTGGACCTCAAAGGCATTATGCTAAGTGAAATAAGTCGGAAAAATACTATATGATATCACATAAATGTGGAATCTAAGAACTAAAACTAATAATCCAAACTCATAGAGAGAAAGAGATCACATTTGTTACTGGAGGTGAAGGGTGGGGGGAGGGGGAATTTAAGGGAGATGGTCAAAAGGTACAAACTTCTAGTTATAGGATAAATAAGTGCTGAGTAAACATCATAAGAAGAAAAATGTTTTTCCTTTCTTCTTTTCTTCTTTTTTTATTGTATCCATATAAGAAGATGAATATTAGCTGAACCTATTGTGGTAATCATTTCACATTATATGTAAATCTAACCATTATGCTGTATGCCTTAAACCTATACAGTTTTAAATGTCAATTGTTTTTCAATAAAACTAGAATAAATGTGTATTTATCAAATTTGATTTAGGATGTCATTTGAAATAGTGGAGTGATATATTAAAGAATGTATTGTGTTTTGGTTAAAACACAATTGCAACAGTCTTTTTTTTCTTCCTATCTTATTGTGCTATGATAAAAAAATAAACTTTTAGGTAATCCAAATGGAAAATATAAGGAATATATAATAATATTACATCAGGCAAAGTGAATCAGCAAACAAAACGACTCAAAACTTTAGAATTCGTGTGCATAGTTCTATGACTTTTAGAAAATAGTTTATATTCTAAATTTATTGTCTAAAACTTTACCTGGCACAGTGGTGACTTTGGTTACATATGGGAGAGGAAACAACGTTCCATCACATGGGTTACTTTTAATTTTAGAATTTTGTAATGTAAATCAATGAGAATAATAGCACTTTTACTAAACTGACAATGTACTTTAAATAACATAGTATGTCAATTGACCACTCAATGGTGCAGTAAATAGAATAGTAGTTATTATCCTACTCACTGTGTATTTGTAAAAACTGAGGCTTGTGAAAACTGACAATTTGTGAAAAGTAACAATTTGCCAGAGATGGTTCTCGTACGCTATTCACGACTTGGATTTTCCTCACCATACTACACAGCAACACTTTGGCATAATAACTGAAGGTCAAGAGCTTAAGATAAATTGACTGGAATCATAAAGTAAGTAAGTACACTTTTAAAGTCTAAAATATTTGATTTATTTACCTGAAAGTAATAGGGTTGTGCTACATTATCATTAAGTTCTGTGTCCTAAGATTCTGTGATTCTGGAATGTCAGAAAGAGGCTACAGTATTTTCCTTTCTGCAGTGAACATCCTCAATCTCTTGCTTAACTCTTCACTGGTCTATGTTATAACTTAAATGTAGGATTTCTCTTTTTGCATGAGGGACTGTCTCACACGGATGCAGGGGGAAAAAAAATCTCAGTTGCCTCTGTGCTACTGAGGGGAGGGAAAAATGGATGGGAAGTCTCAAAGCTTTCCCTTATCATCCACTGAATGAGACAACTCATCTATAACCTTGAAAATCATCAAAATGTAATTGACCCTCCAAGTGGTAATGGTTAAAGTTGTCTTTGTGGCATATTTTTCTTTATTAAACATTTGTTACTTTGTTTTTTTTTATGTAGAGCAGAACCATTGGGAGTATATGAACATAGTTTACACTCAGAAGGGTGTTCTAGCCACTTCTCTAAATTTGTGCTACAAATATGTTTTGTTTGTCTTATTTTCATAGAGAAAGGTGAAGCTCAATCCCCCTTTGGAGTAATGAACAATTGATGAGGACAGCCAGCACTCAATACTGGTTGCCCTGGTAACAGCATCTCAAATCTTACACTAACATCTGGTGTTCTTAAGCTTAACAGCTGGTTGTCTACAGAAAAATTTGAACAAGGAGTTGAAACACAAGTGGGAATACCACAAAATAAAAGTGGATGCCTAAGAGGATTACCAAGAAATAACTAAAACTAAAGCAGGAAATTAGATGCAAGTTGCAAAAGACAGAAATATATCAGGAACTTTTTAAAAATAGTAAAAGATAATGTCCCTAAAAACGAAAATGAAGACTATGGATTAAAGTTTTGCATTATTTTTATAAGAAAATTAACCAAAATGTTAGAAAGATGAAAAATCAAGATTAATTTTGAAAAATTTGGATTAAAAGAAAAAGACTTTTTGGAGTCTCTCAAAATCCTAACAGAAGTTGCAACCATAATTATCAGTTCAGTTAAAGCTCTTGAGAATTCATGGCAGGTGTTTGAAGATTACAAAATGCTAAGGCCTTCCCCGAGGAGTGGTTGACCAATAACTTTTAGCTTCTTATTTCTATTCATTGAATTAAACATATTATCATCATATTTAAATGATTTGAGGCTATTTTCATTTTCGAGAAGGTTGTTTTTACTTTATGGACTCACCGAATACATACTGACATTAAGTAGTGTTTATTTTAAATCATAACCTTAATACAAATAAAGAATTTTGGCATCAGCGTTACTCTTCATTTTTAAGGGCACAGGATCTGATCATTTACAAAAAGTTGTTAACAGAGAGTTGTAGTTATTGTACTTTACCTTCATCTCTTAAGTTGGAAAGTTTATTAAATGTCCAATTTCTGTAGTTAAAAAATATTCCTGTTATACCTACTTTATTCAAGGTTATATCAGAATATTTATATAGAAATAGGTCCTCTCCCATAAGAAAACTGATCAAAGCTAAGCAGAGGCTTTTTTATCATTTAAGATATAATCACAAAAAGTTAAATAAAACTACTACATTAATCGAGTGTAAGACTTATTCTGAGTAGATTTAATTGGCAGAACCAGAAAAGCTGAATAGGAATGGAAGAGGAATTCGACTTTTACTTGATATAGGGATGAACAGCTTAGGAATTTGTTTCCAAAATGGAAAGAACAGCTCCTGGAGGTCATAATTTCTTCACTGGAGCCAAGGCTGGATGGTCACTCTTCAAAGACGCTGAATAAAAGATTTATGTTGAGTTCAATAACTGCTAAGCTCACATCCGAATCTAAGATGTAGTTTTCTTATTTAGGCAATGCCACACTAAACATGCATTTATTTCTGAACATGCATTTTTGTTTAATGGCATTTAGAAAATTAAACAGATAATTGACTATATTGTTTTCCATTTAATGCAAATGTTTTCTCATATGTTAAGACATATCAATTATTCTTTACCTAAAAGACATTTTTGGAGAAAATATATCACTAATAATTTAAAGGAATAATTAAGTAACTGACTTCTACCACCCAGAATTAAAAGTTTTTAATGATTTTCCATTTGATTAAAAAATAAAATGTTAGAAATTAACATGTTTAACTTAATCATTAAAAATGCTTGGACACTGCTTCTCTTCCCATCTTCAACAATCTCATCCCCTACTCTCTTAATTACAAGATTTTGTTAGTCTCCTTTTAAACCTTTGAATGACTCCAATTTTTATCTTTTGGGGGGAGGTTTAAAGAGAAATAGGAAAGTCATGAAGAAAAGATGATTCTGATTGACTCTTAGTGAGTACAGATGTAAATATGCAACATTCACGACACCAGAAGAACCCCAGAAGATGTTATGCAATGAATGGGAAATGTCTGGAGTTTCAAGGGATAAGTTTTAGTCATTATTGTTTAGAATGCCATTTTCACAGGATAGTCAAAACCATAGAAGTTTTCATAGAATTCTGAGGTGAAAGATTCTACAAAAATAAAAATAATTGAGGCCAGAGCTGTTTAGAGTTACTATGTTAGAAAAGTGAGAGAATGAAGAGGACCCATTTAAGACAAGGTGAAGAACCAGGATGACGTGTGCTAGAAGCTAAAGAGAAAATGATTGCCCTTTATGGAGAATCGCTTTCTACAAAAAGAGTAGAGAATGATATGATCAAGGATAACGCTTTGAACTGAGCTCTTAGAAGGTTAAGTGTGGCCAGAAGTGATGATGAGTTTCTGCACATGGATAGCATCAGATTTGAGGTTAAATGGTGAATCAAGGAATAAATGAACAGCCAGAAAGAGACTACATGCGTGAACTACTCTTTCAAGAAATTTACCAGTGACAGAGAATAAGTGTAGCTACAGATTTTGTTTTTAATAAGAGAGTTTTGCAAGGGAAAAATTTGCTATTAGATGGGAAGAAATAAAAGACACATTACCTCTTTCTAGTTAAACTTTCACTAGTCAAACTTAGGAAAACAGTTTATTCAAGTAGTGGGGCAAACTTTTATAAGAGAAAGGAAAAAAAATAGAAGAAAAAGAATCTGTGGGTACAGGTAAGGAGGAAAAGGACCTCTGTAAAGCCAAATGTGAAAAACTATGTTTTCAAAGTATAGCTATTCATTCATTCATTTATTGATTTATTATTCACTATCTATCATATGCCAGACACGTTTCTAGATGTTGGAGCAACAGTCATAAACAAGAGAAAATAAAAAATACTTGCCCTCACGGTGCGTATACTTTAGTGAAGGGACAGACAATAAGTAAACAACTAAAATATGTATCATGTCAACTTGTGAGAAATCCTATAAATAGAGAAAAATAAAGTGGTAAAGGAGGCAAGGGAGAAGTAGAGTGTGGTATCAGGGAGGCCTCAGTAAGAAGGTGACATTTCAGCAAATATCTGAAGGAGAGGAGGGAAATGGCCATGTAGCTCTCTGGGGGAAGAGCCTTCCAGACAAAGAACTAGCAATGGGCCCTCAGTTCGAGGGTGCCTGTTGTGTAGGAATAATAGCCGGGAGATCGGCATAGCCGGAGTGGGGTAAGTCGAGTGGTGTAGAGTAAGAGAGCAGCACAGTATCCGATCATGTCAAATAGAAGGGGCTCAGGCTTTCGTGCTGAGTGAGATGCAAAGCCAGGGGACAGTTTTCGTAACTGACAGGATAAACTACCATTTGAACAGGCTCACGAGGGCTGCTGTGCTGAGAATAAAGTGGAGTAGGAGAATGCTGGGATGGAGGGGCAAGGACAGAGTAAGGATGGTGAGAGGAGGTTGGGTTCAAAAGCTCTTTGAAAGTAGAACTGATTGGCTTTGGTGATATATTTGAAGTTAGGAGTGAAAGAGGAATCCAGGATGGCTGCAAAGTTTTTGGCCTGACAACTGCCATTAGAAACATCATTTACCAAGATGGGGAAGACTGCTGTGAAAAAGAAATAGAATAGCATTTGTAATCGTACTGAAGATCTCCAAAGGATCATTGCTACCTATATGGATTTTCAAAATACTTATATACCTACTGGGACCTTTTTGACATTTCAGTTTGGAAATTTTACAGTTCAAGATATGTTTTACATTGTTTTTCATTGTGTGGGAACCTCACACACAAGTCATATAAACCACCTAACACAGAGCAGGACTCAGAGTAAACACTCAGAGAATATTAGCTATTATTAGAACTTTTTTATTGCCAAGCTATATTAACAAAGTTGATGTTCTTTCATATTTATCAAATGTCCTGCCTGGATATCTAGTTTGTTCTATTAGACAGAAACGAATAATAAAAGGAGGTAGGGTCATATTATTTCTGTAATGCAAAAAACAAGCAGATTAATGAAAAGTAGTTCATGAGAAATTAGTAAATTATTTTTAGTTGCAACAGATAGCTTATTAAAAAGAAAACATAAAACGTAGCATATTTTAGGCAATTTTCTTCATTCCATAGATGAAAAGCCAGAAGCCCATAGAGGTTAAGTGGTATGTGCAAAGTCTACATGCTAATAGATGGTAGAGTCAGGACTTGAAACCAGAATTCAGTCTCCTAGTCTTTAGCTACTTGGACCACACCGTATCTTTTTTGTTCAAATGCAAAAACCATTTATACAGAGATTCTATGTATTTTCAAGCAACTGCTTTTATATTTACCAGAGCTATATATATATTTTAAATTCCCTGATTGTGCCTTTATTTGATGTATAGACAGAAAATAAATAGAAGTCATAGCAGTGTGACCAGAGCTGTCATAGTCAAAACAGCCTCCCACCCACAGAGCAGAGATCTAGAAATGTGTAAGTAATTCAAGTCACCTGGTACCATGGGCTCTCCAGGTGTTTGTAACACACACCCTTTACTGGTAAATGGTTTCCTGGTGTTTCATTTAGTCCCAGTGTCACTGCATAAAGAAGGAAATCTCAGACATCAAAGGAAGAAAGATTAAAGGATCGCAGCACTTTAGAAACGAGACCCCGTCAGCTCTACCGTTTACCCTCTTGCAGTGTTCCTCCTCATCCAACCTCAAGCTCAGGGACCAGGAGGGCGCACACAGATCTGGTGGGCAGATGTCGGGCTGTATGTGCACTACATTACAAGTTGCCATCTATACACATGTACACACAAGGCTAGGGGCTAAGAAAGTGGTTTGGACTGATGCTAAAACACAGGCGTCAATTCATCCAGAGATCTGGAGAGGAGAGGATGCCCTGATCAGTGTTTTTAAGGCCTTTTTGTTCAGTTAGACTCGGATACCAGCATATTACCTTACCTGCTTTGGGTAAGGATTAACCTATGTTTAAAACTCTGTCCATCCTGTCAATCAAATAGGTTGCTTCACAGCCATAAATTTAGAAGTGCCTCCAGTAATACTAAAATAAATCCTTTTACTTTTGATCCTTAAGTAAACCAGTTTGACATTTAATCACTACTCTATGCCGGTCACTGTGCGTCAGACCCATGATAGGAGATCTCTCGAGTTCTGGTGTTTTGGGAGTACAAACTTACATAATTTACTAGTTTCCTCAGACATGCTAGAAAAGAGATAAGCTTAGCTAGCAAAGTAAAAGGACCGATTTTCAGCAATCGATAAGATTCTAATTTACATGGCGATAATTAAGCTGACAAAGTGCTTTCGCCTCCGTTTTCCTTTTGTTGTCGATTCAGGCAATAAACCTGTGAAGTAAAGAAAGCAGGCACCTCCTATTGGTCCACTTTGTTTAAATGTATAACATCCCTGATTGAACTAGCAAAACCTGTAACCAGAAAATAGCAAAATAAGCAGCTCTTACAGCACAATGGTGCTCGAAGTGCGGTCTCCAGATCAGTAACATCGACTTCACTCAGGAACTTGTAAGAAACGCAGACTCTCAGGCCCCACTTCGGACTTAACTGAATCAGAAACTTTGAGTCTAGAGGCCCGCAATCTTTGTTTTAACATATCCTCGAGGCGATTCCGATGCGGCTAACCTTTGAGAACCAGTGGTCTGGTAAAGAATTCGGAGAGCGAAACCTGGGTTCTGTTTCTGGCTCCAGCACTGGGTCATTTACAAGTCACCGAGTGTCCCTCACCTGGAAGGCTGAAGTTAGCCACGCCTATCCAGACCCCAGCGAGTTTGAGGCAGGGGTTTGATTTTGGAGTGATGGAAATACTTTGGAACTAGATGAGGGTAGCGGTTGCACAACATTGCAAAGGCGCTAAATGCCACCAAATTATTCACTTTAATATTGTTAGGTTAATTTCATATAAATAAATTTTTTAAAAATGCCTGCCCACCTTACCTCCCTAATCGGATGAGAGAATGTTTGTGAGGGCTCTTTGCCAACCAGAAGGGGGTATGCAGATGTGAGTTTACGAAAAGGCTGTTCAGCGAGTAAGTAACCTTAGCTACTTTTATTTTTTCCTGAAAAACAAAGAGCTCTGTCATTTTAATTAGACAGATATTTAGCCAGTGTAGCCAAACAATGTGGCATTCTAAAGAAAACATTTTATCTTTACACTACCTTTCAAGTAGCTGTCAGAGTGAATTTGGAGTGAGATGAAGGAAACACTAGCTGCAGCTGATGTGCTTAGTATGGAGGGATACAGGCCTACCCCTACAGGACCTACGTGCACCCCAGTTATTCCGCCCCCCAGCCGCAGAAAAATTAAAGAGACCCCGCATACTTAGAAAATTTTCACTCAGTTTGATATCAGTTCTATTTCCCCTTGTTTACCCATTCTGAGATATTGGAATTCCTGTGTGCTCCCCAAAAAGATGGGTTGAGAGTAAGAGTGTCAGCACCACCTGGGTTGTGACTACTCACAAAAGCAATGGCTCCTTCCTGCCCTACATAAGTCTTCGAGGGCAGGACTTTATCATTTCATCTTTACCACCCCTACAACGCTTACATCAGTAGCTCTTCAGTAAATGGTCAAGAGTGCCAGTGGCTCAGAATGGGTGTTTTCCTCTGGGATCCTGGAATAATTTTCTCTCTAGAGATGTGAGGATCAGAAGTGGGAGCACGGACTTATAAGTCCAGTGAACTCACGGCTACCCTCTGTGTGGTAGATTATAGAAGCTCAGAAGTTTGCTCACACTCTCAGAGGCCTTGTCAGCCTGATGCAGCCTTATCCGAAGCTGCCTTTTCAGCCTCTCCAAGGTGAGGATAAAATCAGGAGAAAATTTTGATTCCGTGTTGTGAGGATGTCGCCTGTGCTCTATGTGTGGAACCAAGTGATTTCAGATTATGTTTGGAGTTGGATGCTCCTTGCAGATTAGTTTCAGAGTTCTGCTTATGTTGCAGGCATTCTTTAGTCTTGTTTTCACAGAAATTTTAAATACATACAAAAAAAGAAAATAGTGTGGGTTAACCCCTAAATTCCCATCCCATAGCTTCAACAATTTTTAACTCATGGCTACTCTTGCTTCAGCCACATCCCCCGACTCATCCCTGCTTTCTGCAGAGCATTTTAAAATAAATCCTATATATCTGTGAAGTATATGCAGTTTCTAGGAGCCAGCTATTTTCAGAGTTTCAGAAAATATGTACAGTTTGTAAACGATCTCTAGTAACTGTGGTATCTGTTAGCTTTCGGGCCAGTGAAATGGTGAATTTAAAGATCCACTGTTGGGCTGAGGTTATGTGGAGAGTTGCTAAACTCTGTTGAGAAATATGAAAAGCTCATCTTTACCACACCCAGGTTATGCACCCAAATTCCCAGACAATTTTTGTATTATTTTCAGCAGTGTGTCCTCAATGAAAACCATATCGCTCTATCACTGGAAACACATTTTTGCTTTTGACTGTGGTATTGGTCAAGGTCTCAGCAGTGAACCAGCCACACAGCAGGGCATGGGTGTGTATTATAATCCCATCTCTGTACATGCAAACATGTTTAATACAAACATTAGTAAACAATGGAAAGATCCCCCTGCAGATATTACCAGAACAGAACACTGGATGCTAAATAAAGTTCTCCCTAGAGCTCTCCAAACATATGTGGGCAGTTGTGACATAGACCTAATTTGTCACAACTTCTTAAAGAAGTTCATTGCTTTGAAGACAAATGGCTTTATGTCTAGTTGTTAAATATTAATATTAACTATTGTTATATACTCAGTAAGTGGCTGATTACTCTTTTAACTGATTCATTCTATGAAACTGTGTTTTAAAGATGTGTGATTTCTCTTTGGAAGAGTCTCAGAAAGAGACTGGACTGCTTATCAAATGTGCTGTTATTTATTAATATTTCTGTATAAGAAAGGCATTCTAATGTTTCTTGGAATCATCATTTGTAAGTTGTGAACAGTTTTCAATATACCATTTATAAAAGTTCGGTTCTAATTCTTGTTGCTAAGTTTTACTTTGAGAGCTCATTCTTAGCTTTTCCAAACCATCCTGCTTAAAATCCCAAGCATAATTTGATCAGTGTGTATTAGGAGTGTGCTCAAGGATGGGAGATGAAAAGTAGCACATGACCAGATCCTTACGCTTTTGATCTGCCTTCAGAAAAGAGCCTGGTTAGTGCTGGGTTTTGTAATAAAACTCACTTCATCTACCATTAAAATGGAAATGACTCACTTGTGTACATGAAGTTCTGGTGATTGCATTTAAACCCAGGAAATGTTATAGTCAGGCCGTAATCCATCCTGTCTAATACCTGCTGTGCCCAAGTGGGGCTGTGTCTTTCCTCTCCTTGAAGAACAAGGAAATCCAATCGCTCTAGACTCTAGATTATTCAGCTACACTGTACAAGAGTCTTGTAGAGACTTAATCTTTTCAAACCCAAAGTGACATCCCTGCCTAGAGTCAAAACATGTAATTTAGGAAATTTTACTGAGAAACTAGACTTCCTTTTTCTTGCCTCTTTGCACAGGCAATGGGTTTATATCATCCTTCCTCAAATACCTAGACTGGGCTGAATGAAATCCTTTGCAAACTTCTCTAAGTCCTTAAGCTTGGGAACAGGGCCAGAAAAACATACAGCTGTCTCTAAAACTGCAAAGTGTGGGCATAATGAGGGGAGTTGGATTTGTATGTACAAGAATCATAGACATGATTTAAAAGAAACTTGGTTCCAAACCTATAAACACTGTGCACATTTGTTTTTATTTTTGTTTTGTTTTTGGTAAAAATTGACATGCCGATGAGATTTAACTGGTGAGAACCTTGTTTAACTCAATTTGTTTAGTATCATAAATTAATTAAACGTCAAATAAATTTGCTGATGGTAACATTCCATAGGGCAAACATTTGGAAAAACTTCTTCAGTTGTTACATTCTGGTTGTCATTTTGCTGTGGCTAAGGAGCACCAACAAATGTAATCCCATTAGTATTCCATTTGCGTATCTCTAAGATGTTAAAGGAAGCCGTCATGAGTTGCTCACCTTCTTGCTTCTTTGCAAAACTACCTCATGGTGATGGAGGTTAGCTATAAACACTACCAGATGTAATCCACCCATGAGAAAATTGTTTAGAGACAAAGACAAAGAAAAATTATAACAAAGTATTTTGGATGGAGTGTTACCAGCTTCATCTGATCCTCAGAAGTGCCCAGTATCACAGCTCCCACTCACCAAGAGGTTTAAATAATTTCCTAGGGACAATCAGGAAACAGGCAAACTACAGAGATACTGCTGTGAATGGCTACTAGGATAGAATCATCACTGTGGCAGAGACCATTCATACCACTTAGAAACAAAAGAGCCCACTTTTCATTTTAGATAATTTATATGTGAAAATATTATCAGCTACAGAAATGTAATATAAAGGCACTGATAATAGCTCTTGAAAATGTGAATCTGAGCTCAAACTGAGGCACTTATAGCCAAGTTTTTGGATGAAAAATTACTCAGCACCCAATTCCCTTTCTTCTTAAACACATATGATGCCCTTAGCTATATTGTTGTATGTTATAAAGGGTTTATGTAAGTCTCAGCTGATTTTTTAAAATCTGTTTCAAAATATCAGCAAAATTACCTCTTAATTTCCAAGCTCTTTCTTTTCATCATCTCCTGATAGGTACTTATGTGAGCACTTTTGCTGATTTAATGGTACAAATACCCAATCACTGTGGCAATAAAATCTCATTCATTCATTGCTGGGTAAAATGTGAACTGCTAAATTATTCCAGGTGCTATGCAACCACTGGGGATACAGAGATGAAAGATGATTTCTGTAATAAAAAAGTATGAAGAAGGCAGATGACAAATTCAACAGTGTGATCCATATCATGGTACAGATAAGCATGAGGTGTTAGCAGGGTGCAAGTTAAATGAGACCTCCACGTGAACTAGGAGAGCAGAGCCAGCCTGGAATATTTCCCCAAAGTGAAGTCACTTGATATGATCTCTGAATGATGAGTTGGAAGTATTCTGATGATGAAGTGAATGGAGAAAAGGTGTTCTTGGAGAGGGAAAATGTTTGCAAGTGTACAGTCATGAGAGAGAGTGGATGACTCTCTCATGTGCAAGTAGCCACATATAGCTGGAGTGCTTAATTCAAGTGCTAGGGAGGTACATAGGGATCATATGCCATACTAAGAACAGAAATATTTTCTGGTCATCTTTATTGTGACACAGCTGTCTTCTTTGGTTAAAACAAATAGGCAAATTAAAACAAACAGGACAGATTTCAGATAACATTCCAAACATAGTTTTAGAAATGCTTTACTATTATATGTGAGGAGAAAATTTTGAAAAGTATGTAGGATTACAGATTGGCCCTAGCACAGTTGTATAAAAACTCTATTAATCATTTGGCTAATGAATTTTGTTCAATTTGTTTGCCTAGACTTCCTGTTAACCAAATTAGAACTCAAGTTACGTGAGCCAGGCAAGACACATCACTGCCAGTCTTGGGGTGTGGGGTGACCTGCACTCCACTTCTCTTTCTCACTTTTTCTGACCCATCTCACACTTAAAGCTCCATATTTGCGGTTGGAAAGTGGGCGCAGGCACAGAAGTGTTAGAAAGATTTCAATGCCAGTACATGTAGGGATCTTTAGCAATGGATAAGGGCTGACGAAAAAAGCAACGAACATACAGAGGTGGATACTCTTTGCACAGGCTGAAAGAATCGATGGGATGGAGGTGAAGTGTTTTAAGCCCAGAAACATGATTCCATTCTTTTTATCTAGTAACAAATCACCTGGCCTCTCTTGCAGTATTAAAAATGTGCTGGTCACTGCTCAAAGCAGATGTCCCGGGCCGTGGGTGGTGTGGGGGACCAATAGCTTCAGTGTGTTTTCTTTGCAGTTGCTTACACATTGAGTATGTCATTACAAGATGCACCACACTTCTGAGACTGGGCTTTGAACACTAGGGTCACACAAACCAAAGGATCTGTTGTCTGTCCTATAATTTCCTACCTTCCCAATCCTCTAGCAAAGCATTTAGTTAGAATTTCTTGATAGAAGTAGGTTATAAACCAATGAGTGGCATCTTTCTCTTTGTTATGCTGTTCACTACATATTAATTCCTTTGTCCTTGTATGCTGACTTCCCTCCCTTCTTCCACACAACAAGAATTTAAATTGGTTCATAGAAGTAGCAGGCTGAGAAGTAAGAGCACATGTGTATTGAGATATTGATTATGTTTTGGAAAAGTCTTTTATTTTAATAAACAATATGTGGTCCTATCATTGCTATTATTAGACACTAAAAATAAAAATACAAGTTGGGGCTTTTCAACTCAATGGTCTTGTGAATGTCTGAAATAAATGAGTAACCTTGGCTGTTGTAATTTACTCTATTAGAAAGTCAAGCAACTATTCCACCTGGATGCTTTAACCTTATCATTATGTTAAGGACCCGGACTGGTTCAAACTCTCTCAAACATAGTTTGTCCTGATCATTGGAATCCAGAAATGACAATATGTTGCGAGCAAGAAAGGCAGTTACAGAAGTAACTCTTGAGCGCATTTGTGTGTTTCTACAGTCTTAGGGTTACTGAGTGGAACCTTCTCAGATAAACCGATTAGGTATCCACGCAGGTTAACATGCAACATACAGAGAGGGGAAGTAGAGTCTTACATGGCAGAGTGAAGGGATAAAAGTCCTTAGAGTCTCCAAAGTGAGCTCTGTTGACTGGTGGCCCAGAGAGCTACACGTCAGTTCCAACCCAGTGGCTCTGATGGGTTAGAGGGTCAGTCTTTGGCTCTAAATCACCTGTTCGTGATGTTCTTGGGTCAGGTTTGAGCATCGCCCGTCTGAGGTGTTCAGCTATATGGACCTTACAAGGTGGGCTCCTTATGGTTATCAGCCCCTGCAGATGGCAGCTGACATTTCTGTGATTTGGGGCATTCCGGTTATACCCTAAGGGTGTTCCCCTTCTGTGCAAGTTGACATTACCATCATGGCTCCCATGGAATCTATTTTGTAAAATCCAAAAAGTCTCATTTCTTTATGCTTTATACACAGTATAAGTATACTGACGGTGCTCCTTGCATGAACTTTTATATGAGATCTGCCTTATCAACCGAACATTCCAAATATTTAAAAATTAAACATAGGCACAAAGTACAGATCTTTTCACATTTTACCGGTTGGATAAATAGTGGCTAGAGATACCCAGAGAAGGAATCAAGCTGGGAAATGGGGAAAAATTAGGATAGTAAAATATCTACTTATATGAGATAACAGTCATTCCTTTCTCTTAGTAACAGATAAGCTGGCTTACCCAAAGCTCAGGAGTTAAAGTTTTTCATTCTATTGTACATATAACTTGCATCTTCTTCCCTCCATATCTCAGCAGTATCTAATATCATGGTAATTCTAGTCAAGAATCTTCATCGACTTACTGTATATATTTTTCAAAATGGAAGAGGCAGAAATAGGTGAATTACTTTGGCAGAATCCTATGTTAGAACTGTGAACCATCTCTTTATCCTACTTGTGTAATCAAAAGGTTTCTTAGTTGATTGAGTAAACTTCTTTCTCTAATCATATAGATAATCATTTTGGACCATGCTTCCTCTCAAACAATTGCTTATTTTCCAAGCACACGTAAAGGGATAAAATACTGCCTGTCTGCTTGTCTACAGTTCTAAATTTGAATGTGAATAACTTATATTTTCAAGCAATATTTATACAAGGTTTAAGGTAGTTCTGGAATAGGAACTGAGTCTTTTCATTGCAAAGGAATATTGAGGATTACATTTTGCGGTGCTTATTTTCATCTTCCCAACCAGAAAAGAAAGTAATCTTTTCAATTTTATCAGCTTCCATCAACTGTTTCCTCAAAATAGAATGTGGCACATAGCCATTTACTATTAGTCTAGCCTAATTCCTAGAGGAAATGAAAAAGAATTAAGTGAGATTAGAGAAGTTTACAGTTTGCATGTTCAATACTACATGAAATCAGCCAAGACAATAACCACTATCTCAAATAATTAATTGTTGGCACAATGGCTTGCTTATATATGCATATAGATTTTTGCATGTTTCATTAATAGTCTGATTATGTTAATAAGGTGACATTTATGAAACAAAAGAGAACATTTTTAATCAGGAAACTTCAGTTCGAATTCTCAATACTCTCTTAAGAAGCCCTGGCTCTAAGAAACCCACGTTCTTCTAAGCCCTCCTAATATAAAACCATTAGGTATAAATTAACAAGGATTAAGAAATTTTACTTTTTAACTTACTAGTTTTTCAAAAAAAATTGTATTAATTTTAACAGATAGTATATGCACATAGTGGAAATTATAAAATGTTTGTATAGGTAGAGTTTGCATGAAAACTTAATTTTCCTCTTTTTTCTGTTCTCAATAACCCTGTCCATTTTCCCATGGGTAAATTCTGTTACACACTCATTGGATATACTTCCTGAGGTAACTTACACACACACACACACACACACACACACATCTTCACAGAATTCTCATATTCTTATTTCTAAACCCATGATATTACAAATAAAAAATGACTGAGATTGAAATATTTACCACCATTGGTTATAAAGGTCTTTTCTAACAATAATTTGAAAGTATGTTAAGTTTTCATATCTCTCTGGATTTTATATTTGAACTTTGAATGAGATTTTCAATGGAAAGGAAAATTTGATGCTATATAAAGAATAGAAAATAATAAAAACACACATCATCTGTTTATCACACTTGATATGAGGAGGAAGAGTACTTGTTTTGTGAAGACCCACAGGATACAAAATGCAAAAAAAAACCCCTAAACCGGCAAAGCTATGCATTGCCAACAAGACACAGGTGTATACCACATGAGGATATGATACAATCCAGCAATAATGGGTATGTTGACAGCTCTGAGTCTACACTATGTTTCTCCCAAAATGCAACTGGTATATTCGTTATGTGTTACTTTACTTTTTCATATAGTTTTAGAAATTATCAAGCCCACCCCTAAGCACAGGGGCTAAGTGTTAGGAGTGAAGATGAACCCGCCTGGAAATTGTCAGTGAGCCTCTTAGACTCATGTTGACGTCAGGGAATCAATCCCTCATTTAGACCCGTGTCTGTCTGAGGGATAAAATTGAGTCCATATCTCGAATAGATTAGACATTGTCTTTATGACACACACACACACACACACACACACACACACACACACACAAAATATATACATGACATCCTTAATCTTTGCAATAGTTCTGTAAAACAGTGTTTTCCTATTTTTACCTGATCATCAAGACGGTATTTATTAAAAACACAGATACTCAGACCATATCCACTTGTACAGAATTATTGTCTTTGAGAAGAAGTTTGTGAACACGTAGTTTTTAAAGAAACCCAGGGAGATTTTTAAGATTAGGTAAGTAGGGAAACATTGCTGAAGGTAAGAGTTATGTCTATCTTATCAGAGAGGAAACAGACTCAGTTAAATAACTTGTAATAACAAATCCATTGTGGAAGCATAATTCAAATGGCAGTTTAACTCAGAAATTCTTCAGACCACGTTACCTTTCTGAAGGTCATGAGGTCAGACGAATTCATAAGGCTACAATGAAAATTTTATATCATAGGCATTCAATCCTGAACTTGGAAGAAAGCTTGAAATTGTCTAGTTTCTTCTTTTGTTTTTGTTAGAATAATTATATTGAATCAATCACAGAATTATGAAGGGCTTTGGAATTATATACAGAGTATAAAGGGTTCCAACTACTGCTGCAAAAGCACTCCTGATGTACTACTTTTTGAGTATGAGATAGAAGTGTTTTCTCATACTCAATAAGGGGAAAATGAGTCAAAAATAGGCACAAAAAAAAAGGCAGGTAAATTTCATGGTTTAGATTTCTCTAGGTACTGAAACCATATGGGAACAGTTAGTTCATCCCATTTACCCCAAGACCGATAAAGCAATGTACATGTTATAGTTGGGAATGTGGTCTGTGTTCAAAGCAGAGAATTCCCTGGAATCTCCTTTATGCTTAAAGACCCAAAGAGTACAGGGTGGAACAAATGAAGTTAGATAGGACCTAGACTTTATGTCATAGCATTATTGTTAGGTTTTAAGTCAGGTTTACTGACTTTGTTGAGTAAGTTAATGAAATCCATCATTCCTAATTTATAATCCAGGCATTATTAGTAGAAGTTCTTTCAGCTCTGAACATTTATATCAAAAAACAAATGTCTAACAACCTTAGCCTTAAAATGAATATGTGTAAAGGTACTTACTCTATGGTGTGCACAGCATGAATTGTTTTAAAGGTATCAATATCCAGATCCTCAATTTCTGTGGCTATTTTTCTTAAAATTGTCTGGGAGTATGCTGTATTTATAATAAGTGGATTTTTTTTTTTTTTTTGCCATTTTATGGAAGTTGGGAGAAGCCAAAACCATCAGGCATTCCTGATCTCGATATATTGCATTAGCTTGAGGTACAAAAACCTTCTTTGGATGATGAATTGAAGTAGAATTTGGAATCTTAGTTTAAAACAATATTCTTACTGGTTAGTCAGGGCATCCTAAATGCTTGCCTTATCATTAATTCTGTATAAGTGAAGCTTGGCCCCAGCTGGAAAGTTCTGGATGCAGAACATCCAAAATAGTAGTGATGACTTGTATAATATTAAATTTAGCTGAGTGTTTTCTAAGACAATTTAATATAAAAGCTCTCAAATATGTTGTGATTCATTTTAGGATCAATACGCATTGGTCAATAAGGTAGGTAAAAGCTATTTTGTTGAATCGTGTCAAATTACCATGAACTTTATCTAATAAAATGTTTAATGTTATATATCACATGCGACAAATGTAAACTTATGCTGACCATTTTACATCTCAAATGTGTGAAAGGATATTTGTTTTTGAAAATTATTTTAAGGGTAACAAAGGCAATATACTTGTAGATCACAGAACTAGCTGTGCATGGATCATAGTTGGCATTCAATAAAGGATGCTGAATAAAAAATTATTGAATATTGAATGAATACCCTTAATAAACATATGACACACATCCAGAACATCGTAAAGTATCTGAACTTTTTCCCTCAAATTTAATATAGCAAATCCTCCTGGCTTTATGTTCAGAAGTCCTCAAAGATGCATCTAGTACACCCTTATCCCCTATAGGTAATTTTATATAATGGAAAAGGTCAGATTGCACAGCCTTTGGCTTGCTGTATACACATCGGCCAGATTGAGTTGCCTCTGTACCTCCTGCAGTTTCAATTATAGGGTTTTATGTTGAAATGACCACCATCAAGGGTAGTATACATTATGTGTTCATTGAAGTATAGATCTATTACATAAAATATCATGGCTAGGGAAATTAACCTTTTCTTGAAGGATCTAGAGGAAGCCAGTCTGATCTGCTTTCCCAAATGTAAATGCCAACCTTCTCCCACGCTTTCTTTGAGACCCTAGACATTCCAGTCCCCAGCCCTTCACTGCTATCTTTGCTTACCCCAAATGTTTTTCGTCCTCACAGCTGGGTTGCCCCACTGCAGGCTTTCTTTTGCCTGCCCAGCTGATGACGTTTTTCTGGCTCCAGAAAACTTCTGAGGTTGTTACAAACAACGCTTGGGGGTACAAAGGATTGTCCCGATTAAAACAACAAAACTAGGACGGTCTTGCAAGAATCTGGATGGGTGGTCATCCCACATGAACACTTTGTGATGCTTCTCTCTTCCTTTCCCCACCTCCCGGTGATTAAACAGGAACAATGTTGTTTGTTTGAAAATTTGGAAGTTAAACTTAGATTTAGTTGTATTCAAAGTTCTATTCAATAGCCAGTGTTGCTAAGATACCTAAAACACTTTTCCTCATTTCATTATTCTTAGGGATCTGATTACTGCATTGTTGCATTTGCATATTCTAACAAATGACAGTAATTCAAAAGTAAGAATAAATTCAACCCTAAATCTAAGTCTCAAATTAATAGACCTTTTCTCCCTGCAGTTTGAGATTTTTTTTAAAAGACTCAATTAGTTAAAATAAAATGCAATAACATTTCATTTTCTTTTGTTTATTAGAACATGATGTAATTATCATTATTTGCATGATGGACTTTTGCTTATAACTCTAATTACATTGAGTTTAAGTGGACATAAATGATTGTCAGGAAATGGAAGGAAAAAAGGCTGCTTACAGTCTTGTCTGTGTTTTCCGCCAGAACTCTGACTTTCCAACAGCTGCAGCAGGAGGGTATGCTGTTGGTATTTGGAGCCTTCTAGGAAGAGGAGTGGCCAAGTTTACTTTTCTAATCTCTAAATTCAGCACATAGGTCACCACTCAAATACCTTCTCTATGTGTGCATTAAACCGTGACTTAAATGTTTAGTCATGACATCTCTCAGTGATATCTGGAAGCCAGGACAGGGCTCTGAATCCTCAGGTTCCCTGCTACTGAACACATATGATTTGCTTGCAAAAGTTGCTTCACCTCTCTCCACTTTATTAATAAAATTTTAAATAATGATTTCAAATTAGCACAGAGTAAATGGACTTAAAAAATCCTTTATAATAAAAAGAAATGCTCATTTCTAATAGACTCTTTTCAAGCTGTATCCAATGTGTTCACTATTTCTTTTAGTTTATGTCATGGTTGTAATGTTAACTACTACTGCTATTTATGGAAAGAAGTTTATTTTTTTCTCAGAAAAAGGGTTGGGCAAAACTTCTTTGCCTTTTGGCCTGATCATAAAGCTCTCATACGTTCTTAATTTATGGCCCATCATTTGCTATGATTAGGTGTCTCAAATAAATTTATCTCTCAATTGTGACTGAGGCTAAGTCAGTGAATAAATCTGCATGAAGGTGAATATTCCTGGGTGCTCACGCAGCCAAATTTCTTGTTCAGTTTTGGAGTGTCTCAGTGTAGGACAAGTGTGCTAAGGGCTCCCCTTCACTCTTTCACTTGATTTCCAGTCCTCTACACAGACTATCACTGTTCTTCAGACTATTCACTTAAAGTCAAGTAAATGAAGAGCCATCGAAATTCACTATTAATAATTTTCATAGCAGGTAAAATAAATCAGTATTTTATTCATTTATAAAGTAAGTACCAGGAAAGCTTATTATTATTTTTGTTAAAGGGAAACAGACTAAGGTTCTCAAATTCACTTTTTGTTAGTCATACACTTATCATCAAAGTAAATGGAAAATAATTTTTTTCATGAGAAAGTTTCTGAACATCATTCTTATTAAATGTACATAATTCCCATGGTTATCACTTCTTTAGGAGCCTCCATAACTACTTTCACCAAGTGCTCTCTTTCCCTCCCTCCCCTCTTGTCTACTATGATACCATTTCCAGATATGGTAAGAAGGTAAATGTAGGAAACAAAAAACAAAAAACTAGCAAGTTGCAGAGCCCTCCTACTTGAGTTGAAAATGTCTTGTTTAAAACTCTTTACTGAAAAATAATGCATTAGGCTGAAAGCCTGAGCATTGCGATTAATGGTCAGAATCACACTTCCTCATGTGCCGGGGGGCATTGATTTCAGAAGGCCAAACATAGCCCCAAATATCACTTGCTTTCCCTAAAACTTGCTTCAATTAATTAGTCTCATCCTTTTTAAAGTTTATTCATGTATAAAAGCCATTTATTGGAGCCAGGAGTTCCATAAGCATACTAGAAGCTGCAAAACATAGCTTTGCATTTCAATCATTATAATTTATTTTTCTAATTGTCAAAAACCTCCTCTCAATATAACATTCTGGGATTCCATTCCAACTACAAGTTCACATTAAAAATAGCCTTCCATTAAAAAAATCCTGTATACTTTTTGCCAGTATCATTCCTGTTTCAAGTCTTCCAATAAAAATATATTGGAACATTAAACTACCTATCCTCTAACATATTTTCTTTCTTAGATAAAGTGAGCATTCCTCCGAAAAAATATTGTGACTCTTTTACTGTGATCCCATTCAAATAAAGGACTACTATGCATATTACTTTTTTATAATATGATTCATATCCAATATTTTCCACTTCAATATTTTTCATTTTCCATTAACTGAGAATGTGCCTTCCACAATTTTCTTTATGAATAAACTGCTGCTTTTTAACAAACAATTTGCTTTCTACCATATAAACTGTTTATTTAGGCATGGAACCAAGTGTTATTTTATATTCAAATTCCCATGAAGATTTGTTGTTTGAGTTGTAAATTGTTCATGATGGTTTAGGTAGCACGTGTTTATTTCCATTGAAAGAACATGTCCTATTTTTGAGGAAGGAAAAAAACTTGTAAGACATCAAATGTTTCTTGCAAAACAATTTGATGAAATAAATGTAAATGAATCAGAACCATGTGAATTGTATTTCAATTAAAATGGGTTTAAATACAAGGGAGTAAAGTGCTTGGGGGAAAGAGTGTGGCAAGTCAGGAAGTGACATTTGTTTTGTTTTCTTCAGTTTGGGATTCTTAAAAAACTGCATAGTACTTAGAATTCAACTTCATTCAGCTTCTCCCAGATGCTTAATAACGGAGTTCCATAGTGAAACAATCATACACAAATCATTTTATAGCTTTATCTGACTCCAATTATAATATAGGCATCAAATATTGCCACTGTGCAATCTTTCAAAAGCACTCTCAATTTATTTTCTTTTGAGAGTAAACTATAAATTGTAATGATGCTAAAAGTGTATGTGTTTTTCAAAGAACAATATGTAAAGTTTTCTGACTCACACATCAATTTCATATTTACTCTAACTGAAGACATTCCAATCTAAATGAAAACCACTTGGGGGATGAATGTATACACATCACGTATACACATATGCAGGAGAAGGGTTGGGGAGAAAAGACAATGGAAAAAACAATAAAAGAAAGAAAGAGAAAGACAGAGAAAAAGAGAAATAAGCACCGCATACAGAGTTAGGCCATCAAACCTCATGGCATAAGTAAAGCATTCACATCACACTAATTATTTGAGTCACAAATATTTTATCCCATAGTTTTATATCCATATCATTTATGATTGCTTAAAAACAACTACATAGCTTCTTTATTTTTTTAATTTTTGTATTTTTCAATTAAAAAAATAATCATGCATTAGTCTAAAAATCAGGGGAAATAATGAACTACCAAAAAAAAAAAAAGACAAATAAGTCTCCTTATCAATGTGCCTCAAAATATGAGTAAATTTGGTCTGTAGTGTGACATTTTGGTTTATCAACTCTCAGTCCCTGAAAACAGGAACATTTTAAGTGTTCCGATTACTTCCAACAGGCAAGGACTACATAATGTAGAACATGTTTTTTATTTTGTGAGATGATATGACACTGCTTAAGTAGCTTTCTGAACACATAATTTGGTAGAGAAATGTACGAACAGAAGTCTTTTCTGTATAAATTGAAGGCACAGTAGCCCATAGGGCTATTCTCATATGTCAGGAGCCTGCTTTTTCTGTTTCCTGAGAACATGATGATGTACCTGGCACTTCTCAGCTCTCTGACTACTCAGAATGCTGCCGCTGCTGCCGTTCATCACCGAATGGGAAGCAACCTCTCCTTTGCTCCTCACAGGCAGAAATTGTGAACAGTTGCTTGTAATATTTGTTCCATGATTGGCAGATGTGTTTTTTAGGTTCTAGCACAGCCCTTTGTTGTTTTATTTATCCCTTTCTGCATCCTAGTTTAGCAAGTAAAATCGGAGCGGCTAGGCTGACTCAGTCACACCTTAAATCCGTTGCAATATAACTATTATAACTATTTCTGAACCCCCAAAGTCATGCTTAAAAGCTCAACTAAGTAACACAAAGTCGAAATTTTAACTCCAAGTTTGTGTCAGTGAAAACATACAGTGTTAACTTTATCTTTTTCACCATCAACGATCAATATTTACAAGGTCCTCAAGTGTCACTATGTATGTGGAACCTCTGCTCAGAACATTATTACAATGGTACACTTTGAGGAGGCACATGTTGTGGCTTATTTTCCATCGTAATTTGTGGCAATAACTTTTCATAAATGTTAAAATGTCTAATCTACTTTCCTTTTGGTATTCCACTTCATGACAGGCCTACCCTTGTAGCAGTGACAAGGAATGTGAAGTTGGGAGATATTGCCACAGTCCCCACCAAGGATCATCAGCCTGCATGGTGTGTCGAAGGAAAAAGAAACGCTGCCATAGAGATGGCATGTGTTGTCCTGGTACCCGCTGCAATAATGGTAAAGATCTTGCTCAGTGTTGATGGGCCTCTTTCTTTTCATATAGGAGTCCCGGCTAGTAAGTTAGGCTACCTTCTTCTTAGACTCCTGAAATGTAAGGAGTCTTTCATAAGTGACAGGAATTCAATCATGGTTTAGATCTGCATATGATTTCCTAAATTACCTCCCAAATCTTAATTTTCCTAAACTCTAATTACCTTCTGTAGTTAATAATCTATGCTGAGCTAGTATTTGCCATGTTGAAGAGTTGCATATAAATAGCTAGATGTTTTATTTCACTAAACCTATAACCAAACACATGCAAAAGAACCAAAGAAAGAAATCTGCTGTGATTTAGCAATACAGCTGTGAGTCCATCTTCCTATTTTATACCAGTTTCAGTTTCATACCCTGATTCTTATACTCAAGGTGTCCTTTATGAAGGCCTCCCCACCACCTCCCCCCCACCCCCCATGGCATACACAGATGGCGACAGAGTGATTGGTTCCTTCAAAATGAGACACAGGAGTCTATCCCCAGCCATGCCACCAGCATAGCTTCACCTAATCTCAATGAATTTATAGGTACAAATTCAGCATTAATAATAAAATGAAGAACCAGAGAAAATACATGGTAAAACTGGTAAATAATTTCAGAAGGTGATTAGAAACATATACTTAGTCATACAATATTGCTATATTTGTTCCTGACCTTTGCAAATACCTTGGTCAGGGGGTAAAGGGAAGCAGACCTCGTACCACTAGAGATGTTTATAGTGTAGACTTGGATTGTGTTGTTGACTGAACAATGAGACTTGAATCCCCAAGACAGTTGTCTGGTTAGACAATTTTAAAGTACTAATAGCTAATATTAATTTAATACTTTACTATGTCACTATTGAAAGTACTTCACATGTATCCACAATAACTTAATTAAATAAATCCTGTTTTAATTCCTATTATTGCTCAAGCTCATTTGGTTTTGAGAGAGATAAGATTCAAATCAAGGAAGCCTGGTCAGAACCAAACTATTTAATACTCAGTTTCAATAAATATGTAAATAAGAAATGGGTGAATGAATAGATAGGTGATAGATAGAGAGATAGATAAATGGCTTCATACCTTGCATCACGCGAGTACTTGAATAAGAACCACACTGTACAGAGTTAAATAAGACTAACTGCTTACCTGACCATCTCCAGGCATCTGCATCCCAGTCACTGAGAGCATCTTAACCCCTCACATCCCAGCTCTGGATGGCACTCGGCACAGAGATCGAAACCACGGTCATTACTCAAACCATGACCTGGGATGGCAGAATCTAGGAAGACCACACACTAAGATGTCACATATAAAAGGTAGGGATATTTGTAGTTCTATGTTTACTTTTCCTTGTTTTATGAAAAAGTAAAGAAAAAATAAAGATAATTAATTCCATTGGTTTTAGAAAAAATACAAAGATACTTTAAAAGCAAGATTTTAACTGAATTTATTAATTCTTAATTTCGGTGATGCTTAGAGGGTTCTTAGAAATCTTACATTATTAGAAAATATATGTTACAAGAATTGCAGTACTATGATTAACCATGACATTTTCTCAACAGTCTTTTACAGCAAATTTAGAAGAAATTTCCTAAACAAGCATGTCTGTCATATGCCAAAGGATAAAGCATTCTGAAAAACAAATGGGAAAATGTTTGCTGCCATATAATTAAATCACTAAGTTTTTGAGTTTTATTCTTACCTTCAGATTCAGAAATTTCATTTCACTAAGCAACCAGATAACATACTATTCAAAAACCAGTTTAACAAAAATAATTCATTTTTAGTAAGATTATGTATGGCCAGAAAATACCATTGCTTGTATCAAAATATTTGAGAAGACTAATCAGTAATAATAAAATTCAAAAGTATAAAATTATGGAATTTACTTACTAATAGTAAAAGTTTGAAGCCATGAAACAATCTGTTTTTAAAGGAAGCTTTTTGCAAGTGTATTCTTTGGAGCACTACTTTTTCATGACATTCTGTGAATAAAAGTGCCCTATGACAAGAGTTATATAATAATGTATCTCCCTATTTTTGGTATTTTGAAGGCTCTGAGAAGTCTAGCAATGAGGAAGACTGGTTAACTTTTTTTAAAAAAATGCTTACAGCACCTGGTATTCTTGGTGGTCTCCCATCCAAATACTAACCAGGCCAGACCCTGCTTAGCTTCTGAGATCAGACAAGATCAGACACATTCAGGGTGGCATGGCCATAAACTGGTTAACTTTTTAAAATGCCATTTTTCTCTAGCTTGCTTGACCACAAAACCATTTCCCCATATTTTCATGTTCTACGGAATGGTGTCATGTAGAATATCTGACCTTTTAGCCTGACCTTGAATACTAATGTCTATGTAGATAATGCTAGTGAATGACAATTCCTCTTTAATTATCCTTTGTCTACACTGTCTAAAGACCCCTTACCCATGTATCCTGTTTCTAGTCTATAAAATTCACATGCATTTGTTAGTGCATGAGTATACCTCTTTATTCCAACAGATGTTTATGTCATAACACACTTTCAAATTTACTAATTGTCTTTATATAATTCTGTGTGTAATTTTACAATGGCAAGTAGGAAGAACCCTTATGCTGATGGCTAATAAGTTGCATCCACATCCTACAGTGGGATTGATTAAGTCTGGGATGACAGATGACTCATTAGACCAGGGTTCACACATGATAGTCCTGTGAGCAACATCTATCCTGCTGCCTGTTTTTGTAAATAATCTTTCTATAACACAGACTTACTTATTCATTTAGGCATTATCTATGGCTATTTTTTGCGAGACAACAGCAGAATGGACTTATTGTGACTTAGTAAGCCAAAAATGTTTCAGTCTGGGACATTACAGAGGAGTTTGTTGACCCCATCTTTACACAGGTTATACAACTATGATGTATGGGTACCCTTTGCTGATTTAATCTTTTTTTTTTTTTCCTGAGATAAATATCCATATTTTTTATTCTATGTGTTTCATTCATTTTTTAATTTTATGGTAAGTTCTTGGTTAACCCTGGAGCTGTCTGCCCTTTTTCTGCCTCACAGTGCTTTATAGACTGCATTTCCTAGGCTCCCTCTCAGGGGTTTTTCCGGCCACCTGGGTTTAGCTGTGGTAAGAGACTAGGAGGGCAGAAGAAGGGAAGAGCTGACATGTCCACTCTGCCTCTGGCGGTATTTCTGGCAGAGCTCTATCCCTTTGGGGCTTCAGTTCTGTCAGTCAGGCCTATTGAGTTCTCCTCTCAGCTAGCGATTCCAGCCCCCAATTCTGCCATCACCTGCTTCTTTGGATCCTCCAGCCTGTAGGGGGAGGTAGTGGCTCCTGCCGTGTTGCTATGCCATCCATCCTCTGATACTTCTTAGCCCTGACACTATCTGTGTGACCAGTTCCCCACATTAAATATCTTCTGTTTTGAACAATTGGTTTCTGTTTTCCTGGCGAGATTCTGACACGTGATTTTAGGAATCTCTGAGAATTTCAGCCTTCTCCTTGAATCAGAGTTCATTTACACCTTTCAGGAAGGTATCAAAATAATTAACTTAGAAGCAATTATTTTTATTTACTTATTTTTTATTCACCTAGGAAAAAGATAATATTGATGATGATCAGAGAAATATCAAAAGCAGACCATGATAAAGAAAAGAGAAGATGAAGTACAGTCTAGCTGTTTATTAAACCTGATATTCAGACAGCAAATATGAAAATAAACAAGAATGGATTTACATGATTAGAGAGAGCCAATCAATGTGAATCTAAGACATAATGGAAAACAGCATAAGTAAAAGTAATTTATGTGCTACTGATCGCAAAGTCAAATTTTTTCTAAAGTGTCATGGTAATATCTTGATCATCACCTCTGTAGGGCATGAAGGAGACCCCTGCCTAAGATCGTCAGACTGTGTAGAAGGGTTTTGCTGTGCTCGTCACTTCTGGACCAAAATCTGCAAACCAGTGCTCCATCAGGGCGAAGTCTGTACCAAGCAGCGCAAGAAGGGCTCCCATGGGCTGGAAATTTTCCAGCGGTGTGACTGTGCCAAGGGTCTGTCTTGTAAAGTATGGAAAGATGCTACCTACTCTTCCAAAGCCAGACTTCACGTGTGTCAGAAAATATAATCACCTTAGAAGAAAAGCATCATGAGCAGACTGTGAATCTGTGCATTTAATGCATCACAGCATGGTGGAAAATAGAATTTGAATCTCAGAAGAATGGTAAAAATAAGGAACATGATAAGTATATAGATTGCAGAGCAAGCAAGAGAAAGAAAAAGAGATCTGAGCTGATCGGAAAGGGTGACAAATGTAGTACAACCAGTGTTTTCCATTATGCAAGTTGTTTATGTAAATAATGTACACATTTGTGAAAATGCAGTTACTGAAAAAAAAAAAAAAAAAGCACAGTGAAAATTACTGACGTATACCATGACTTTCCAAAAGTTTAGGTTGCATTGGAGGATCAGTTTCCTTCGGATTGGTGATTGTCTGTAAAATAACCCAAAGCCATATTTCTATTTAAAATTATAGTTTAATAAAATACTCCCAGTATATCTTGGTTTATAATAGGCTCTAGAACATAAAAAAAGTTGTTAAATAAAAAATGAAAGTATGGAGCATAGTAAATTTGCAACACAGAATCACCTTTTAACTTGGAACATTGCTTCTACTGCTCAATTAAAGGCCTTTAGACAAGAAAAAAATGTAGTCAGTGTTTTCCAAATTATTTCAGATAATTGCAGGTCTTTTATCAAAGTATTTAGAAAAATGCAAACTTGTTTCTCCTAAAACTTCTTATTTATATTTCTCAAAATTTAATTTTACCTATACTTAGTAAGAACCTATACTTAGTAAGAACCTATACTTAGCATAAGAGGGCAAAAGTAGTTCATTAAAAGTCTAAAGAAATGACATTGCATCTTTCTTGATTGTATGTGATTACTACCTTGAATATATTTTATTTTCCAACTTATCCCATTAATCATGAATAGCACAGAGCAGAATTTTCACAGATGTGCAAATCTTTTTAAGATATCCAAAATATGTGGGAAACAAAGCTAATAGAGATCATTATTTTTTAAAGCTTTGGCATTCCCTATGTTTTGATAGAATTAGATTGGTAAATACATTTATTCTTTACGTACTCTGCAATATAGTAGGGTAAAGCTGATAATAGAGACTGGAGCTGTATCTGCCTGCACTGAAACACAGCAAGGAACTGGGGGAAACTGTCAAACATCCAGGTTTTGGCAGCACACAGATCATATGTCTAAAGCACAAAATGACTTTTTATATTTGAAGCCTAAGGCTGCACAACCTAAATGGAAATTTCCATGGAATTTGCTGTTTCGATATTTATCACACAGATGAGTTCAGTGTAAGGTCATTGTTTGATCTCAAATATATTTTTTTAATATTTTCGAGGTACTAAAATAAAATGAGACGTTGTCATGAAATCAACTCCCAAGGCAGGTAGTGCATAGTAAGGTTCCACTGTCCTCGATAAGCTTCTAACTGGCTGGTGGCACCATCTGATTTTTCTGCACCATCTTTATCTACAACAGCTGTTTTTTTTTGCCAAAGATATAGTTTCTGTTTTTGCAGCCATTGAGATAAAAAAAATATGTAAATGAAATAACTTGTAAAATCTACATATTGCTAATCCATAAAAACCACAGGTTCTCAATTCTTTGAAACCATTTTGTTACTTTTTTACTTTACTCAGTTCTAAATAGTACGTCCAAAGCATAAGGAAAAAAAAAGTTATAGTTGTTACTTTTGACCTTTACTTTTAAAGAGTGAAAGTCACTCCTTAATTTTCTTTTACTTAAACCTCATCTGCAGTCTCAAATTCAAGTTCTCCCAATAAAAATTGAAACTGAGCCTGCATGCGTATTAAGAATTTCAGCTTCCCACACCTATTTACTAGGATGATTAAGATTTACGTTTTCTCTACATGTCTTCTAAAATAAAAATTATAAACTAATCTATCCAAGAACCAAAGCCTGTACAAATAGGTTTCTAAAGCTTGGCAACATGAAAATGGAACATTTCAGTCAAACATTTTTTACATAGCAATACATTTCAATCTGGTTTCTGCATTATTTCCCTTATGTACATCCTTTCAAAAAGTATTATTTGAAGTAATTTATTTACAGGAAATGTTAATGAGATGTATTTTCTTATAGAGATATTTCTTACAGAAAGCTTTGTAGCAGAATATATTTGCAGCATTTGACTTTGTAATTTAGGGGAAATGTATAATAAGATAAAATATATTAAATTTTTCTCCTTCAAAAACTGAATTCAACTTTCCTTCTTTTGCTTATGGGAAAAACCTTCATCGAGTCATAGATTCTCAAAGTTCAACTGGGCTTGGTCTGACTTTGCAGTCTGAGTAGGAATTCATTGGACAACAGCACTATGAGATGATTTGAGGTAGTTTACTATTAACGAAGGCGGCTTATTTCATGGCTTTAGAGGTGTAATTGTTAGAAAGTTATTATTTCATTAAGCTCAAGTATTTCAGCTTATATATTCCACCCATTTATCCTTACTTTTCTTTTGAAACATCTTAAAACAAGGACTCTCTATAAACTTTTTGAAAACACTTGAAGCCACTTAGCATATTTCTTATAATCTTCTTTCCAGGTTAAAATTTTTCAAAATAGAAATGCCAACATGTTTAAGGTATTGATTCATTCTCTTATGGCACAAAGAAGATACAAAACATCTTTATATGTCTGTCTGGGCACTGACTGAGTTATCTGGCCCTGAGTTACCTCAAACCTACCTCCTGGGAAGGTCTTTCCTCTGATTCCTGAACACAGGGATGTTGGGGGTGTTTGACAAACAGTACTCACTAATTATGAGACTGAGAATGGTTGTAAGAGCCCATGTTATTTTAGAGCTGTTAATGGGCTGGAAATGTGGAAAAATAAACATTTGCAACATAATGGAATAGATTAAGTATAGCTATGGCAGCTTAATGAAGTTGAAATAGTCCCAGAGCTAGAGGTCAGAGTTAAATATACCTCAAGCACTGCTGAAATAATCTCCACATTTCTAATTAGTCGCTTAATTGTATTCATAAATAGTTATCCATTTCCTCAAATTGAGAACATTTATATTTCCTAGTTACAGTGTATTTTTATAACAATCATATGGGTAATGTTTTCTTTTCCACTGAGCTCAGCGAGATGCTCTGAGAAGTGACAAATTGTCCTGACTTCCTTTTTTTAGCTAAGAAACAAAATACCCTATTGTAGCCTTAGGATTTGAGGAAACAATCAATTATACTTTTATCCTTCCCCAAATTCAGGCCATTTGAGAAAAAAGTTTAAGAAAGAAAGGCAGATGATGACAGATTACTCTATGGCTGATAAAGTTAATATTGGAAAATGTGGCATGCATCTGTGGGCAAGGGACACCAAAAAGAGAGATTCTGTGCCATTCTCAAGGAAGATGAGACAACGTAAGTTCTAGCTGAGGGAGCTGCTCCTGTAACACTTATAACATGGATGGGCAGAGCAGAACGACACACTTTCTTCTGGCAGTGCCAAAGAAGAAGGGTGGGAAAGGGATGAAATTGTATTTCTCGTTCAAAAATTTCATTTGAAATTCTCCAAAACTGGATAATTAGTACCACATGAGAGGAGTGAGGGAAGGATGGAGTGATAATTATACACTCCGCATTAAACTGATATTAAGAATTAGATCAAAGAAACACCTACTGCATTGGTCCCCAGATTTTTTTATATTTTAAACCCATACATTCTACATAACCACTCATCTATGGTGAAAATATGGATTTTAACCAAAATTAGCTATCTACTAAAACGGCACTTGATGAAGTCATTTCCCCAATGCCAATCACTCCTACTGTATGGATCTTCTCAGGACCAATGGTGGTATCACCCAAAGATTGCAAAACGAATGAAAACAGTTCATTAATTTAATTGGCTTCAAGACCACACTATACTCAGGACTAGAAGATATTCCTCTTTCTTTTAATTATTCCAAATTATGTCTGTCATATGATCCAACACAGTCTATCAGAGGTTCTGCAGTAAGATTAAATGACAGATTGGATATTTGATAATAAAATCTATAAAAGTACTTCAATCATTAAATCCAACAATACTGAGATACCCCACTTCTGACTATAAATTCTCTTCCTTTAATAATCCCCTAGGAGAAATTAAATATTTAAATCCTCTCACATGTTAAAATCAAAATATGTTGAAGTTCAAAGAAATTAAAGTCCATATTTGTTATCTTTATCTTCTTCTTTAAAATAAGGAGCCTCAAAAAATTTAAATACAAATTCCTCCAGTTAATTAGTGGTTAAAATTTTACACCCTTATTTCATATTCTGCGCTGTCTGCAGCAGAGGGGCTCCCAATGCCTGAGATTAGTGGAACTCTGTCAGCAGCTATGGCCTGTACGGTGTCTCACTAAAATGACGGACTTTATTTTTAATAAAGTCTAATGAATTTTTAGAACAAACAAGATTAAGCAAAAGATGTTGCTACATTTGGAAAACAAATCAATCTCTAGCTCTAAGAGCAGATATCTCAAGGAATGTGCTAGGACATGGTGTTGTCAAAAACTCTAGCAGAGATGCTTGGAATCTGAATGAAGGGAGACGGATGGGGAAAATCTTTGTTTTTGCATTTCTAAAAGTTTCACCTAATCCAAATCAGCTGTTTGGAACCCATGACCTATATACTTTCAGGTACTTGAGAAAAATGCCCCACCAAGGTCTTAGCTACGGCATGATATTTTATCACATGGTAGGGTGGGAGAAGAATTTACCTGTGTGCTCCATATACTCTTAGAGAATGTGTGGTATTTGAGGCACTGTTGCCTTCATGTAAAACTGGTCAATTTAGAAATTTACCATGGTATTAGCTTCACTGGGACTTCTTTGTTATGTACCTAGCATAGTCAAAGCATCACCAGTGCTTAACAGAGAATAGGTTTGGTCAGGTGATATGACCACCATGGTATCTTGCTAGGTGTGCTATGGTGACTGCTTCCATTGCTTCATACTGTGAAATTATTCTTCCCTCATTCTTGCATTTGTTCTAGTTGTAGAAGCACATTAGCAGAATCCTGAAATAAAATTGAGACTTACAAAAATGATTTTAACAAAGGGTGTCCAGTGGCACAGAATACATTCCCAACTTACTTTTCTTCATTCAACACATACTCACTGGGACCAACATCTATGTGGTAAGCAGCTTTTTAGACACAGTGGGCAGAAGCAGAGAACTAAGCCAATAAATTTCATCTTCTCATTTTTTCTTCCTTTTCAGTTATTTTTAGAGCAATAGCTTAAGAGGGCATAAAATAACTAAATGACAATTCAATATGTACTATAGGACACAGAAAGGATCATTATGAAAAAAAAATCAAAGCAGGATAAAGGAGCAAAGGGAGATGAGAAGTGCTATTCTTGATCCTGTGGTCAACAAAAATCTTTTAGAGGAAAAAAATTATGAGCAGAAACCTGAGTAAAGTGAGGGGCTAGCAATAGAAAGAACTGGAGAAACAGTGGTATAGGAAGGAGAAGAATAAGGCAAACATTTGACAATGAGAAGGTGAGGGGGAGACTGTGATGAGATGGGGCAAGAGGAGAGATAGAGGATGAGATCAGAGATGGAACTGGGTCAAGTTGTGTAGAACGTTATTGACCATCATAAGTACTTTTATTTTGAAAGAGATTTGGTGCTGCCAAAAGCTTTTGAGCAAGGGAGTAGCATGAGATAACATGTTTTCAAAGGATCACGCAGGCTGCTATGTGGAGAAGAGGCTTCAGTCCACCCAGGCAAGAACTGCTTGTGGTTTAGATTAGTGAGGAAATATGGAAGGCATGAGAAATCGTTGGATTTTGGGTCTGTTGGAGATAAAGCCAACTGATTTTGCTGTTGGATCGAATGAGGGTTTTGAGAAAAAGAGTAGAATCTCTCTAGCCTACCATGAGGACCAGGAACAAAGAAAGAGAAATTGTTGATAAGAAAA
Source organism: Rousettus aegyptiacus (assembly GCF_014176215.1). NCBI lineage: Eukaryota > Metazoa > Chordata > Mammalia > Chiroptera > Pteropodidae > Rousettus > Rousettus aegyptiacus. Next base: position 26,838,364 of record NW_023416285.1, read on the forward strand.
GTTTTAAAAATATCTTTTTTGTAGTGTGGCCTGGTATTTAATATATAAAGAAAAAATTGTCCTCAGTAGAATCCTAGCAATTCTTTAGAAAATTCCCCCTTGTAAGTTTCTCACCAGCCATTTTGGAAACTTAATTTAAAAAATTCCATAAAGAGAGATCACGTCAAGAGAGAACTTGTTGGTTGCATTAAGGAAAGCAGTTGCAGACAAATGGAAGAACAAAATGGCGGTGAGAAGTTATAGAAAAGGGAATAAACAGGTGTCAGGACACAGAGATTGAGAAGAGGTTCAGGAGAGCACGTAAGAAAGAGATTCATCATGTGGAAGGCTGGAAATCCTAAAAGGATTTTACACAGATGTCAAGGGGTGTCAAGAAAAACTTATGGGAAGAGAATAGTTGACTCACAGCAGTAGGTTTAGAAAATTATTTTAGCAAAGGGTGTAGCTCAGGAAACACTCCCATTGACATTCATCCAATGAATTGCATTAAAAGGCTGTTTGTCAGAGCAAGTCATGGTTCTCTTTGAGTCGTAAGTGGTTGCATAGTATAGGACCTGGGAATTCTAAAGAAATAACAATATGCAAGTAATTGAGGTACTTTCATGAGAAATACACTTGCCATCATACCTCTAACACATACGTCATGAATACCACAGTGTGCAACCTTTTAAAATTTCCTGAGGGTCAACATTTCTTATAGATGCCATGGACTTGTTTTATTTGCTCCACACCTTCCCAGTTCACTGCACCTGCTACACTAGTCATCATTCTGTGTTTAATGGCCAGTCAGCCTCCGGGGCCTAGTAACAGAGATGGAGAACATCAGATCAGCTGGTATATGTAAAAACTCTAAGTCCTACTTAAGCTTTTCAAGCAGACTTTGAAATCAAGATTTTTAATCTTCCATTTTTTTTTTCCTACTTTGCCTATTGCTTCTTACAGCTGTGTTCTTGTCTTTTCCAACAGCCGTTTATTCTGTGCCCAATCATACGACAGACTTAAAGCTTATTTAGATAACATGAAGACTGAGCATTCTCTACAGATATTTCACAGTAACATTCAAGCTATTTAGCACACATCCATGTCTTATAACTTTCCAAGATCCATATATAGTGATGCTGTCTTTTACAATACCTCAGAGGAAAACTGAGCAAAGCTCTTTTTCGCATTTCAGGGGGCCTTGAATTCTCCATGGGGAGTGAACTCTCAATACAGTCTGGCCTTCAGTTTGGGGCTGTGAAAAATCAATGTTAGCTGTGGAGAAATGGGGAGATGCTATCCAAAACTTTTCTTACAGTAAAGTGGTAAACACAGTTTGAAAGCAGTTAGTATTTTTTTCTTTAATGAGTATAAAGTTGCTCAAAACACTGTTTTAAGGCTATGAAGAGAAAGGGTATCTGTTATTTAACAGGAAAAAAAGTCAGGAAAAACCCAGTGTTAAAATGGGACAGACTGAAGAGGTCGACCATCTGGAGGAAAGGGACAGGCTGAGCAACTCGAGAAAAGGCCCAGGGAGCAGAGAATATGTGAACTTTCCTTGGAAGAAGTTTCATTTTGGTAGCCTTGAAATAAGTCAAAAAGAGCTCTTAATGGGAAGGATTGATGGGGTGAAAACTGGCTGTTAGAAGTGGGGGCTTCTCAGAAAAACCAATGATTTAGGGACTGTCCAAACAGAATATAACACTAGTTCAATGTTCTGATTCTTCAGGTCATCTTACTGAGAATCCAGATCTTATCTCGTAATTAATTGCAAAGAAAATTCTTTTTAAGGACTCTCTCATATGATGTAGACACAGGAGTAATCATAATAGCCACTGCTGTTTATATAGCACCTTTTACATTGATGCAGAATGCTATCAGGTATGTTACTATATTTTGTTCCTTATAGTATACTGTAACTCTTATTTCTTCAAATGTTTACAATATAGACCAGATGTTGGTTTAGTGGTATCTACACCATCTCATTCTTCATGGCCAAGAGGGATGGAGCCAGGATTTGACATCCTGATTTTCTGAGGCCAGAGTTTATACTCTTATCCATTAATTTATATGGCCTTTATTGGAAAGAATCACCTCTTCTACAATTATGGGAATTCTGTGGCTTGCCTACTGTCGCAGAGCTTATTAGTATCAGAGCTGAGGCTAAAGGCTGTCTTTCATAACAATATCTCCACTTCTGGATTTACTTAGTATTTCCTAAATCAGTTTTCTTATTTTCCCCCAAATCATAGCAGTTAGTGCTGGAATTAGGGCTAACAATATACCATTTTCTCTCCCAACAGATATTCCTCCACATTTTCTTTTGAGGGAACAAACTTGCCCTTTAGTATTTTGGGTGATGTTAACAAGAATAGCTTATAAGTATGTAACATTCCACAATTTCTAAAGCCTACAAATAAACACTATATCAAATGATATATAGACAATTGAAATGCTATTTAAAATTTCAAATTTGCATGAAAAGCAGGAATAAAGTTTTTCAAGCAGGATTTGGGGAGTAGATGGCTGGAATTAGTTTGGGTATGACTAACACACTAAAATAATAATTGAATTTCCATCCCACCCCACCTCACATTCTGCTGTGATAACATAGCTTGGAGCAAAAATTAATCACCATTTCTTTAAAAATATCATTTAAAAAAAGTCAGTTTATAATTTCACTTAACTTGTACTGTGTTCTATGCCCCTTACCAAAATATTAATGTCTATTTAGATAATACACAGAATTACTAAACATTTTAAATATGTGTAAATCATTCTTTGACTACATACATTTAAAAAATGTCCAATTATTCTGTCAGGTAAGCGACAATATAGACTGAACAAAATGACTAGCCCGTGTTACTGGTTTGGAGGTCAGAGGAAGTAGAGATTGATATTAGCCCAATCTATGACCAATATGCTTTGATTCTACACCTGTGCTTTACTTGTATGTCAAGTTATTTTGTGTAGTTTTCTAAAATATTACTGTACTTGTTTATTTGCCTTCTGTGGCCTAGAGAATTTATCAGATTCCAGAGGAATGATAATTTCTGATATTATAAACAGTGCTTCACTGATGGCATCCATTTACTCACCCATCCATCCATCCATCCATCCATCCATCCATCCATCCATCCATCTATCTATCCATCCATTCATCCAAACATCCATTAAGTTTGGCTCCTTACAGAAAAAGTTAAGTTGATTGTTTTAGATTTTATTTTCTTAAAAACAAAATTCAATGAGTAATTTTCACCAGAATACAAAAAGATACTCTTGAGCAGTATTTCTTTCCTTGAAGAGAAGCTACAACTTGAAGAATCATAGGCAGGTAAGAAAAGACTTTATGATATTATATGCTTATTGTCTTTTTTCATCTGAATTATTTCACTTAGCATGATATTCTCAAGATCCAACCATGTTGCCACAATGGCAATATTTCATCTTTTTTATGGCCGAATAGTATTTTATTGTATATATGTGCCATATCTTCTTTATCTAATTATCATTGAAGGACACTAAGGTTGTATCCATGTCTTGGCTATTGTGAATAATTCTGTAATAAATTTGGTGGGGAGGATAAAGAGGGCAAAGGCAATAAAATATATGGTGATGGAAGAAGACTAGACTTCGTGGTAAGCATATAATAGAATATACAGATACTGTATTATAAAATTGTACACCTGGAACTGATATAATGTTATTAACCAATGCTATTCCAATAATTTTAATTAAATGAAAAAACCTATCATGGAAAAAAACAAACAGATTTTGTATGACCATAATTTACTGGTTTAAAAAAAGCCACGACATTTAGTTTGTAGCTGGTTTCCACAAAATGTCCAAAGTTGGAAAGATCTTTATTGATTATTGGATTGATACATTATAATTATTAAGTTGTGATATACTTGAAATCACTTTAAAAAAAATGTACTTGACTGTGCTGAATGGTCTTCCTTTGCCCAAGAGATGGACTGATATCGATTGCTTCAGTGGGCTTCTTAAATTTCTAGCTTCTTGCTGGCTTTGGCCAAAGAAAGATACCTGAGGAAGATCTGACAATGAGACTATAGGGCTTAGAGGGCATGTCTCCTTGGCTCTTGCCTTGATGTAGCGTAGTCTAGTAGTGGCTGTTTGTCCATCAGAGGCTCCAGTTGGGGATGCACATCCTTCAGACCTAGCCATGTTAACACCTGCTGATACTAGTCCGGAGTGTATCAAAACCCCTTCTTGCTTTTTCCTAACACTGCCTATACCATTATAAATAGTCCCTTCATCGATCTCTCCTCAATTGCCTGTCTCTATCTACCATTTGTTTCCTGCCAGGATCTTGACTGATATCTGACCCACATATAAATGTTAATGTGCTTTTCCTTTTCACAGTTCTCATTCACAGTCTGTGAAAGTCAAGATGTAACATCATAAAAATGGTAAATTAACACGGCCAGGTTGTCATCTGGCTTCCAAACACGTTTAGTGTAGTCTATAGAGTGCTGGCTTGTTTACTGATTTTTGGAAAATTTTTATCATTCATTAACATTTAGAAAATTAAAAGTTCTCAAATAAAAATACGGATTTCTAGATTTTCCTGAAAAATAAAACAAAAAAAACCACCTTGAACTATAGGAAAATGCTGGGCCTGCCTTTCTATCAATAACTGACTAGAGCTAAGGCGGGCAGGGGTTGTCTGCTTTTTGGTTCCCACCATGCTGTAATGTTTCTGAGCACTATTTGCCTTTCGTTTATTTGTTTGCTTTTTAATTGAGCTTGGAATTTTTTCTTATTGCACATTTAGAAAAAAATGAAATGTCACACGACAATTCCAGTCTCCCATTACCCTCAGAATGGCCTCTGCTTTCCTTCTTGACACCGTCTCCTGCCTCTCTTGCTCTACTTCGGCCAAGCTTATCTTCTCTATGTTCCTTGAACGCACCAAGGTTCTTCCCATCAAACTCACCTTTTCTTTAGGCTGTTTGCCTAGTATGGTTTCCAACACCCCCACCTGAACTTCACATGGCTTACTTCCTTAGTTCTTAGAGGTCCACTTCAAAAAGGTCTCTCTAGAACCAGAAGTTCATTGTGAGAGGGGGATCTAGCATGTATGCACACAGCTCTAGTATCTTGTTGTTTTCTTCTGGATATTACACCATTTTTTTTATATTATTATATCTAGTACCACTATCTCTCAGCCCCCTCCAGCATAAAGTGTAAACTCATAAATTGCAACAGCAAGTGAACTAATATCACATGACCTCTGCATGGTCCAGACTGCGAATGCTGCTTCAGCCCTGGGTTTAAGGAGTAAAAGAGTTATTGTGCAGTATTAAAACCAGATGGCATTATTTCAATTAGAGCAATGGGGATTCTTAATCAGAGAGAGTGCACTAATAAAGCCAGAGTATATCATTATTACCATTAAAAAGATCGGCAAAGAATTGCAAAGCCATTTCAAGAATATCCTTGAAACTTTTCCTGTAGAAATATCTGTTTCCATTAATGTGTACTTGTGAGCCTTTTCCAAAATTCCTTCTATAATCCTTTATTTTTTTAATTCTTTCAATTATGAAACAAAAGACATAAATATCATAAAAGGCACATAACCGTAGTTTTAGCGCTTCAGTTTTGGGGTGTGGGTATGTATGCGTGCATATTTTCTGTGTGCATAAGTTATATTTTCCTCAGAAATAAATAAAATAAAAGACAAACCTTCCCTTTGGAACCATTAACCACAAAAGATTCCTATGAGAGAAGTGAAATTTAATTTGGGAGGGATGAATGGAACAGTCTGGTCCCATAAGTAGTGCAATATACTTAGCTCCATTCCAATCATTTTAATAACTCACACCCACTCTTTATCCTTTCCACTTGCCTGTGTTTTAGCACTTCTATGTTTATCTCTAGAGACCTCAGCATTCTTTCCATGTTTCTGACACTTGTGCTTATACATATTGGGGCTGATCCCCTTCCTCCATTAGATTTTAAATTTACAGTGCACCAAGAACTTTATAACTCCCCACTCCACTTAGTAACCCCACAGCTGAAACCTCACCTCTTTCATGAACTTTCCCTTAGATACTTCTGACCCCTGGTGATCCTTTTCTTCTCCAAATTCATATTGCATTTTTCATTGCATCACATTCCACAGCACTTTGCTGTAATAACATTTAGTGAGCACTTGTTATGTGACACACACTTTTCTCTGTACTTTATATGCATTACTAAATTTAATTCTAACAATAACCCTATGCGTCAGGTACTGTCTTTATACCAATTCGATAGACTGTATTAAAATATTTGCTCGTCAATAAATGTTATCACTCACCAAGGTGTCCGTATTTAGAAATATTCTTTTTAACCATTCTGCTTGATTGTTACACTATCTCCCCCGTGTATGTCTATTTACTTGTGAATTATGTTCCATAAATTAGTTGAGTCTCAGCCAAATGTCATACTGTTCTCAAATAGCTCTACTGTGCTATTCGTATACCATGCTATTTGTCTGGATAATGGGAGGCACTCAATAAATTCGTCTTAGTGAATTCAGAAGCTTTATTTGTAACTAAACAGTCCTCATGAGAGTCTCTGCAGTTCTATATCAGCTCACCTAGCTGTATGTAGCCAAGTTTTTAAAATCAAAGAGACTAGCAATAATAGAAATATTTTTGAGATCATTGGAATATTCCAAAGAAATGGATTTCTGCTATCTAATTGAGGTTATTATTTTTAGGATGTAAGGAATAGAAGCCAAGTCTGAAAAACCTCCTATACATTAAGAAGACCAGAAATAATATTCCTTTCTGGTGTAAAATGAGTTTACTGTATAACTACACTTTCTCTGTATTTATGCTGTGGGAAGAAACGGAGATGACAAGAGAAAGAAGAGAAAAAAGAACCACTGTTCATTAAGTTTCTCTTTACCTCATTACCCAATTTTACCTTAAAACTGTATTTTAAAGCAATTTAAAGAAATTAATTATAAGGAACCAGGATATCTGGGTCTCTTTCTGTGTCCTTGTGCAGGAGTTTTTAGAACCCTATGGTGTCAACAAAGAGACTTCAAGATGTTCAAAAATATTACAAAATTCTTTGTACTATTTTGTGTGTCAGTTGTTATGTTTGGTTGAGAGGGTTCATAGCTTTTATCAGTTCCTTAAAGGAGCTTTAACCAAAAGCCTCAGAATAAGAGAACAATAAGACCTACTGCTCTTTTGATGATTATAATACATCATAATAATCTAAAAGTTGTTCATTTGCCCATAATCAAATAGAATAATTAATATTTAACTTGTTTGAAAGAAAATGTTCAGGTTTTAATACAAGGAAAGATAAAACATACCAAATTGTTCCTATTTTAGAACAACTGTTCTCAGGATACTTTTCCATTCTTAAAAATGATCAAGGATCCCCCAAAGTGCCATTATTTATGTGGGTTATATCTATTAACAATTACCATATTAGGAATTGAAACAAAAATTTCTAAATGCAAGCAAACACAGCACACATTCCAGTCGCCTTCAGAGTGGGGGCACCATCCAGTGATGGTCATGTAGCCTCTGGAAAACTCTGCCTTGCAATCATGAGAGAATGAGACTGAAAGGCAAATAGTTTTTTGTTGTCGTTGTTATAAAAATAGTTTCACTTTGCAATCTCCTGAAGGATCTAAAGGACCCTCAGGTATAGTCAGCCAACATCTTGAGGCCTACTACTTCAGAAAAACTAAAATACTATTTTGCCGTTTCATCTGGCCTTTGGCAGCATAAGATTCAAATGTGAGACTCACCTCTGAGAGACAGAGTGAACTTAATGAAATTCTCAAGGCTATCCTCATTGTAATTTCATTCCTTATTTTCTCTTTGCTTTAGTTTTATCATATTTTATTTCATCATATTTTATCATATTTTATTTCATCTCTTAAGTTCTTTCTGGAACAAGATACATTTAAAGAAACAAACACATAAAAAATGCACCAAATCATCATAAAATGATGAGATGAGGACAATAGATGTTTAAAGTAATTTATTCTAAAATTATTAAGTGCAATGTCATGATACTTTTGGAAAATCTGTAACTTTTAGCAAGTTAAAAAATTACACAACGGAATAATTTTAAAGTTAGAAGAGGTTATGTTTTAGTCAAATCTCATCTTTTTATAGAGGAGAAAAGTGAGGTAATGTTTTTGCTTCAGTTTTCTCAAGTATTAAATGTGTTTTTTTTAAATTGTGAATATAGAAATTATCTTAATAGAAATGCAAAGTATATATATGGTTAATGTTAAATGTGGCAGAGAATTGGAGGTCCTGAATAGCAACAGGTATAAGAGAAGAAACTAGTATCAGTGTCTGTGTAGTGTTTATCATTGACAGCAAAATACTGTATCTTTCATGAGCAACTGGTGACTTTTCCTCCCTGCCAGTAGTCCATGATTAAAGATAAATATTTGAAAACAAGAGATTTCTCCTTTGAAACCATAAATTTGTGTGTGTGGTATTGTCTAATCTGTGTTGTGGGAATGGATCTGACATTACCATCTGAAAATTATGACTTCTTTCAACCCCAAACCAAGATGTAGATAACGATAAAAAAAATTTTCTTCCTTATATTCAGGCAAATGTCACAATTGTGTATAATTCTATTACTCGTGTTGAGAGGGTTTACTATCTTTTAATTAGAATTATCTTTCCAGGAGATGTCATGGTTTATGTGCTCACTAAAGCAGTGGAACTGAGTGAGCTCTTACTTCCTCAATAGCTAATCTTGGGCAGGAAGATGCAAATGTCAGCACTGTAATATTACAAGTTATGGAAACAACCCAGAAGAGGGGATTTTCATCCAAGAGTTCAAATCAAGTCCATATTTTCAGGTCCCCAATCACTTCCCTATTTTCTTTCATCAAACATTTCTAGTTTGTATCACACCTTGCTAGAAAAATTCTTTAAATTCCACTTGTCAGAGTGACATGATGCAAAAGTTGTGCTTTATAGTAGAATAAACTGCCATCTACTTATCTGTCCACTTCTCCTTCAATTCCTGACATCTCCCAAAATAAAGCGCTGCTTTAGTTATCTTTTCTCTCTCTCTCTCTCTCTCTCTCTCTCTCTCTCTCTCTCTCTCTCTCTCTCTCTCTCTCAAAACATCTGAGCATATGTTGGAAGAAATGACATCATGTTCTAACCTTCCTCTCTCTAAGAGCATGCAACACCTTTCAGGCATGATGCTCTGAGCGAACATTAAACATGCATCCTAGCTCTTTCCTGCACATGGGTAACCATCTCCACATGGTCACAGGGAAGGTCACTGCATGATCTGGAAATAGAAGCCAGAAGTCTTGACTCCCTGTGAGGTGTTACAACTAGAAAACATTCAGCCTGTTTCTCTGGGGAAGGAAGCTCAAGATCTGGCTAACAGGAGGACAGATCTGGGCTTCTTCACCCTGAACACGCACCTTTCTAGATACTTTCACACTAATTCTTTGGTGGATGTGACTTTGATGAGTAACTATTTCTAACAGCACAAAGATGATTCAGCTTCATATTTAATAGTATTATGGAGGCAATTTTCTTGTTTCGAAGGAGATAATCGAAGACCGGAGTAGTGCCACTCTGTTTGGAAAAACTCAGATATTTTGACCTATAAAACAAATTAAAGCAAGCAAGCAAACAAACAAAACCAAAAAACAAAGAACTTATTGTGGAACTCTGTAAATATTAGGTAACAAATATATTGACATTTCTTTTTAAGAATTAGTAAATTTTTGTTTCTGTGGATTGAATTGGGCATTTTGAGCAGCTTCTTTAGGTGGTACTGTTAAATTTGAATATTTTGAGCTTATTCAAACCTTAGACTCTGAAAGTTCCAGTATATCCCCCATCCTTCCTCTCTATGTTTTCTCTATGCACTTCAATCCACCAGCAGGGTCTAGCTCAGCATCACTAGGGGGAAAATATTCTGTTAAAAGAAAATCATGACTTGTTTTCCATCTGTATTTCTAGCTCAAAACAAATTCTCATTAAGTGTTTGTTGACTATTATGATGAAAATTGTTGTCGAAACTCATGCCTGTGAAGAATGACCATTTCCCATGCTCATTTTATGAGGAAAAAAATATGTTTCTAAGAAAAAAGGAGTAGTTATGGGATACTGAAGAATAATCTGATAACATCTGCAGCAAAAATAATTTTGAGATATGTCATTATTCCTGCAGATGTGGGTGCTATATATTGAATTGAATTTGATTGTGCTTTCCCGTCCTTGTAATTATTTTCCATTGGCATTTCTGTAGACAAGGCAAGCAAGCCAGTGTGTCCATATAAGTTTTAATTTTTCTGAAAGACAAGACTCAAAGGATGAGCTAGAAATTTTTACTTTTACACATGCAGCATGAGAGTCAGATTTTAAAGCTATTTTCATTATTTGTAATCTTTTCCTATAAACTAACTCCTCTTAAATAGGGTTTAAAATTTTTCAATTTTTATGATTATGACAATACAGAGCTTAGCAGACCTTGTCAACCAGTAGCCTGGAATCCAGTACACAGTGACATAGAAACTTGTATAAAGAAGTGACAAACACAGGTTAATTACTAGGACAATGGGAAGTGGATAGAGGGGGAGGAAAAAAACCAAAATAATTTTAAAGTTAGTAACCTTTCACCTGACTCACATTGGTTGGAATCCAATATTGACCAGAGGGACTAGAATTCATTCTGATGATGTGATGGTAAAAAGTTGTGAGTTCAATGAGTCTGGTGGTCTTGGCACTATTCCCAGAGAACTCAAGTTCCCAGCACATAACTAAAGGACCGCAATTTTGGTCCAACTGGCAGTCTTTGTTCTGTCAAAAAAGGCTCAGGGTAAAAATGGGCCATAGGGACACATTTTTTCCTCCTTACTGACAGGCTTCATCTCTGAATGAGTGAAAGGAACTCTGGTGGTCACCTCTGGAGAAGCAGTGGCCAAGACCCTATTCTCAGTCTGACCTGGGAATGTAGTGGACTTGGTTTTGAAGGAGTCTTTCTTAGAGCCTAATGCTATCTTTCAGTAACATAAAGGAACATAAAATTTATCACTTGGAAAGATAGAATGATTTCATGTGCAGCCTTCACATCAGAGTCCTCAAGGAGAAGTGATGAATAAGCTGAGAAATTTTATTCAGCAGAACCATTCCCTTGGGAATGGAGAAGAGTGAGCCGAGGTCATCTTTATTAGAAGTTATGCACCTGAAAGCTCCCAGACAGAGTGAGAGAACATGCACAACCTCACTGCAGAACACTTTTTAAAAGTCTTTAGAACGTGTTAGTGCATTAATACACAAGGGTTTAGCTCTGATTGCCTGATATAGAAATCCCAGCTGCTAATCTTTAAAAGGTAACACTTTCTATAATAAAGTGTTTATTTTGTGCTGGTTTTTCTCTTTCTTTTAATTCATGGTATTCATCAAATAGAGTCCTTACGTGGTCCCTATGGTGTCTAAAATTACTACAGGAAGAAACTCTTCCCAGAGTAAGGGGTTGGAGTAAATGTTTTTAGTTCATGGAAAAAGCTCCAAAACTATAAGAAAAAAAATGGAAGCTAGATGAAATGATTCTGGTCTTTGTAATTGTACCATTCCACTGGTGTTCCAATCCAAATGAGTTATCCACAAGAAAATAATGCAAGGCTTAGAAGTTCCTTGTGTGAAAAAATCCTAGTGTGAAAAAAAATTACAAAATTAATTCTACGATATTGTATTTTACAAGGAGGAGGCCTTACACAATATGCATGAAGAAAGAAATAAAAAATTAAGCAAAAAGGTGCAACTTGTATTTTATTTAGCCACTTGATAAAATATAACACTGTTTTCCATCTGATCTGTCTAAAAACATTCTCTTCTCTGGAATCCCATAATGCTAATTTTCTATCCATTCTTCTAGATTGTTACTTTCTGCCCAGAAAACTTGATTTTTTAAGAAATCTAGATCTTTTTTTTTTTCATATTTTCCAGACTCTCTCAAGGATATTCTGTCTTATCTTTTAGCTTTAGATTTCACCTTATTTGGTCAGAACTCTTTCAGAAGCCAAATTTCAGAAATTCAAATTAAACCAAATGAGTTTCAAATTGCAATATTTATTGACTTACACAACTGGAAAACCTAGGCATAGTCATCAAAAAGATACTCCATGTGTTCATTCATTTAGCAATTTCTTTATTGAAGATCACTATAAACCAAGCCCTTTTTAAGGATTAGGGATAGAAGAGTGAACTAAATAGACAACAATCTCTGATGTCATGTAGTTTACAATAAGAAAATAAATAACTTAAAAGCTGAAAAATAAAATACATTGTATGTTAGATGCTGGTAAGTGATAGGGGTAAAAATAAGGTGTGAAAGGTAGATAGGGAGTCAGAGTAGAGTTGGGCTGCTATTTCAAGTAGTTAGTCAGGGAAAGTAACATTTGAGTCAAGAGTTGAAGGGGTAAGACATGAGGACAGCTAGAGAAAAAACATTTCTGGGCAGAGGAAATTGCAAGTGCAAATGCCCGACTGTCAGGAAAGCCGAGAGAGTGTGTGGACTTCAAGGACTCCAAGGTAACTGAAGAAAAGTGAGTGAAAGAGGGAGTCATAGATGGAAGCAGAAGGGTAGCCAGTGGGCAGACTCTGTAGGGCTTTCGTCCCTTTGTAAGGACCTTATTCTTTATTGTGATTGAAATCTGAACCATTGTTGTGTTTTGAGGAGAAGAATATCATTATCTAATTTATGGTTTGATGAGATCATCCTGGTAGTCAGAATAAAGGAAGCTAAGTTGGAATCGGGAAGAGCAGTTGAAGAATATATCACTCCGAAACTCAGGGGTCAAAAACCATAACCATTAATTATAACTTATGCATCTTTAGGTACTCTGGATGTTTTCTCTGTCTAGTCTCCACTGAGCCTACCCATGCATCAGTGGTTGGCTGCAAGATAGCTCTGTGGATTTTGGTCCTCCCACATTTGGAAGATTGGCTGACTATAGGCTGGCAAACTACAGCAAGATGGCAAAAAAAGTTCATCAAATCAACAACAAAAGATGATATCAAATATAACTTCTACTGCCCCCTCTTAAAATTGGCTATACAAAGCCAATTTTCTGGCTATTCTAGCATAGTCATTATGTCCTGGCAGTCAGTCAATAAAATTTCAGATATATTGAGGTACAGTCTTCGAGCACTCAAGCAGGTAAATGATAAACTTTAACTGTTGTTCTCATAATGAAATTCAATATGAATTTTCCCAAATCACTTTCCTTTTGCTAGGTGGAACTTCATATAAACTACCTTAGAGAGGTATCCATTGAGTAGATCTGAAGTCCACCTTTGCTAATAGTTTTCAAAACCAGTGCCAGACCTTTTATGTTTCATTTAATTTATTTCTCCGACCGTTTTTCTCACATCTCGCTCCAAGAGAGGCTTCTTCTTTGCCCATATTATATTCTTTCAAATAATTGTTCTCAAATACTATCATTCCTTTTAGGGCCCTTTTTGCCATTTCTGTGTTTGTCTGAGTTATTAAGATTTTCTTCCTGGGCACATAAGAGCATAAGAGTCAGAGCACAAGTTTCTACAGAGAACAAACCTTTCCTGCTGCAGATCATTACTTATCTTCTGATTCACAAACAAGGCTGGAGGTTTAGAGCTGTCTATTTCAATCGCACTTAGTTTTCAATAGAACTAAAACAACTCTGTTGAGAAATGTCACTAGCAAGTGACATTTCAGTTGCGTGGGGGAGGGGTGCTGACTTTTACTACAATGCAGACACTAGAAAAGCACATGATGTATAGTTCTTAATGATACAATAAAAATAAATTAACAAGCTTACAAGCAACTTTAAGAAAAATTGTATACTTAACTCAATCATTTATAGCGAGTTAAATTCTGAAAGTTATTTCCAAGATTTTAATTTTCTTGAATGTTAGTCAAGAAACAAAAATTAAGAATGTTCGCTGTAAATATAAAGAGAAAACTTAAACTTCATGAGACTCATAACTTTACCTTTTTCAAAAGATAATTCTTTTATTCTTATCAATATTCTTTATCTTTCAAATAGATTATTAACTGTTATTTGCTATCAATGTGATTGTATTAAGAGAGATTTTGGCTTCTGTAGCTTAGTAGCTGACACAAACCAAAAGAAAATTTAAGATCGAAGTAGCTACCAAGAGAAATGAAGACATCATTCCCCTGGAATTCACCTTTTTCTCAAGAAACCAATTGCCACCTTGGAACAAGTCTCGGTGTCAGAAACTGACTTAAGAGGATAAATTCATAGCATAATAGTCTAACAAATGAATGTATTTGAGATGGGAAGCATAAATTCAGATTTCAAAGTTGGAACTAATAGAGATACTATTTTTGAAAGAGTAATATCAAACATTTCTACTAAATCAAAGAAAAAAATCAACATACCAAGCAAATAAAATGAAACTCACTATGTATATGCATAGACCACTGAAACAGAGAGACTAGACTAACTCCATGAACATATTCCATTAAAATACTTAAACATTTTTTGAACTAAAATAAAAGGAAAAAGATATTATGATATATAATCCAGCATCCAAATTCTTTATAAAGTAGCCCTAGTACTATTTTATGAATTAATCATAACACAAAATTAAACTTTAGAGCTAAGGAAAACAAGTCTCTACTCTTAATAGGACACTAAACGTTCATCCAGCAGAGGGCAATGGTACATGTTTACAGTTTAGCTCTGAGCAGGAAAAGGAATGAATGGTGGAAAGAAACTTGTGGGGCAGTAAACACACAAAGCACAGTACAGATTCAGAGTTTGATATTAGTGGTAGATAAGGCATTTCAGATGTTTAAGGTTTATTGAGATGTTAGTAGAAAGAGCCAAGATGAGGGGAAAATCAGCTTCTGCAATGCTCTATCTCAAATTGCAGAATTAGGCACTTCAACAGTGGTGGGAATTATGCATCTCTCTCTCTCTCTCTCTCTCTCTCTCTCTCAATCTCTCAATCTCTCCTTTTAAACTCGGTTTCTTACTTTTTTGACTTATCACTTTAAAAGATCATCTTATTACATTTTTGTATACAACAATAAAAATAGTGGTAACGAATATTTATTATTTATAACTTCTCAGGTACGTCTTCAAGTCTTTATATATACTGTATGTTATGGACTGAATGTTTATGTTCCTCCAAAATTTATGTGTTAAAGCTCTGTCCCCCAGTGTGATGGTATAGGATGTGGGGCTTTTGCGAAGTGATGAGATCATAAGGGTGGGCCCCTCATGAGCAGGATTAGAGCCCTTCTAAGAGTCTTGAAAGAGCTTGATTCTTCTCTCTTCTCTCCCCACATGAGGAAAGGTGAAGTGGCACTCTGCGACTCAAAGAGGGCCGTCAATAGAACCTGGCCATGTTAACAACCTGATCTCAGATGTCTAGCTTCCAAAACCATGGGAAATAAATTTCTGTTGTTTATAAGCCACCCAGTCTGTGGTAATTTGTTATAGCAGCCCAAACAAACTATGATGTTATATTAACTCACTTATCTTCACAGTAACTCCACTGTGCTTGTATTCTTATTACTTCCTTTTTAAGGTGAAAAAACTTAACTTTTGGGCATTTAGCTTATTGCCCCTCACTGGTGAGCTGTATTTCAGAGTATTTCCTCCATCGCATTCTACTTATGTATTATTGTACTGCAGATGCATAGATTGTCTCCAAGTCCCTACTATGGAAAACTCTACTGCAGTGAACCCATGGAAATATTCATCCTGTCCAAATCATGTATGTATGTGTGTGTGTATATATATATATATATATATATATATATATATATATATATATATAATGCATTCACATGTGTAATTACTTGGTCTAAAGGTATATCAGTACTTAATTCCACTAAAAATTGCCAACTTATTTTCTTGAATGGCCATTTCCAATAATAAATAACATGTAACTTTTAAATGTGCTTATTGATTCGCATTTGTTCATTGTCAATGAGTTATGTCATTTCTCTAAAAACACATGTTAGCCATTTGTATTTCCCACGTACCATTTCAAAATAATTAATTTTCTGTGGTTAAATTCAGTTTTCACCTCAAGTTTTCTATTTTGAGGTCTAATTCAAGAAGACTCCCCTAACTTTCGGTCACAGAGATATAATTTAATATTTTTTTTCTATCGGCCTATGGTTTTACCTTTCACATTTAGGTGATAAACCACTTAAAATCCACTTTTGCCAATGGTATAATATAGTAAGGTTGAGGTGTGTTTTTCTTGATATGGTGGACAGTTTTCCCAATTGTTTTGTATTGATGATTCATCAACTAAGTTCTCACATACATGTACATCCCTTTCTAAACTCTCAGTGGTGTTCTACTGGTCTAGTTTTCTGTTTTTATGCCAGTTTCATAATTTTTCATTATTATGAATTTATTGTAACTTTGTCAGGTATAGTAAGGTATCATTTATAAGCATTGAAATTTATCCTCTAGATAGAATTCTATAATTTTTGACACACAAGTCAATGTAACTACCACCATAACCAAGATATGAAAAAGAATTCCATCACCTTTCTAACAAAATACCCCCATACTCCTTTGTAGTCAACATATACCTCCAACCTAGCTTCTGAAATCCTCTGGTCTGTCTTTTTGTTCCTCCAAATTTGCCTTTTCCAGAATATCATACAAATAGAATCATACAGCATGTACATATTTGAGAATTATTTCTTTCACTTAGCAGAATTCACTTGAGATAATCCATGTGTTGTATGTCAGTAACTTTTTCTTTTTTATAGCTGAGTAGTAAGCCATCTTTCAGATATACCATAATTGATACATTCACCTTTAAAGATCAGTTTTGGTGACATGAATAAAGCTACTATAAATACTCACCTAAACAGTATTGTTGGGTTATATGTCTAAACTTATAAGAAACTACCAAATTGTTTTCCAAAGTGGCAACTACATTGTGTGTTCTCTCAGCAGTGTGAGATTTCCAGGTGCTCTGCATCCTCTCCAACAACTGATGCTGTTCTTCCTCTCTCTCTCTCTCTTCCTCTTCCTCCTTCCTTTCCTCCCTCCCTCCTTCCTTCTTTTTTTTTCTCTTTCATTCTCTTTTTTATCATTGCAGTATGTGTTTATGAGTCCTGATTGTGATTTTAATTTACTTTCCCATTATAACTAATAATATCTTAAGCATTTTCTCTTGTGTTTTCTTGCCTCCCTTATATCATTTTCTGTGAAGTATCTCAAAATTGCCTCTATTTTTTTACTGGATTTTTTGTTTACTTACTACTGAGTCTTGAGTGTTCTTTGTATAGTCTGCATACAGTGTTTTTATAGATATGTGTTTTGCAAATATTTTCTGTCCATTTGTGGCCTGACATATATTTCCTTAACAATGTTTCAGAAGAACAGAAAACTTTAATTTTGAAGAAATCCAGTAAATCAATATTGCCTCTTATAGATATTGCTTTTGAAGAGGTATTTACCCTATCTCAAAGTCACAAAGAGTTTTCTCATATGTTTTCTTCTCAAAGTTTTATAATTTTAGATTTTACAATGAAGATCATAGCCTATCTAGACTTAATTTTTTTTTTATGTTATGAGGCTTACTTTGTGCATATACTGATATTTAATTTTTCCAGTGCCATTTGTTGAAAAGGCTATAATTGCTCCTTTGCATCTTTGTTGAAAACAGTTGACAATATGTGTGGGGTTATTTGGATTCTCTCTTCTGTTCTGCTGTTCTATATGACTCGCCTGTCAATATCACACTGCCTGGACTACTGTACCTTTAGAGTAAGTCTTGAAATATGATACTGCATGCCCTCTTTGTTCTTTTTCAAAATGTTTTTGGATATTCTAGTTTCTTTGCCTTTCTGTGTATATTTTAGAACTTCTGATTTCTAAGGTTCCTGGGATTTTTACTGGGATTACAATAAATGTATAGATCGAATTAGGGAGAATTAGTACTTGGCATTACTAACCTTTTACTCTGTACATGAGAAGCGTCCAGGTAGATTCAGCGCCTTTCCCTTATCAGCAGTCTGACCCTCCTTCAAGCTTACACTAAAGCTTTCCTGCTTTCCTGCCTGACTCTTAATTTTTCTGGTGAGTGCCCACCTGAGGTCTGTGGAGAAGAACTTATAAGTTCACACAAACTCCACTCGTATCTGCAGCTTTCACATTTGCCCTTCATTCTAGCCCAAGAACTTACCTTTCACACTCACCTACATCCAGTCTTTAGCAATTTGTAAATGGCAAATTCTTCCTATCAATTTGTAAGGCAGTATTGTTTTCATGTCATGCTCAGGTACAAGTTGGGGACAGCTGTACATCTTTAGACTAGAGATGAATAAGTCACCCTGCAACCTCAGCTCACTGAGGACGTAAAAGGCAATAGTGATTTTATTGATACTTTTGGGTTTTCTTGTCAGAGTGGAAGTGATGCTTTCTCCAGCTTTCTACATACTGGGTAGATGCCAGAAGCTATTGCAATAGCTTTATACAATGCTTTAATACCTGATAGAAAGTCCCCACTCTTTGCTATTTGTGTCTTCCATATAAACTCTTTCTATATAAAAATTTGTTGGAATATGAATTGGTTATACTGTGAAATACAATTTATGGAAAATTTGGAGACTGACATATTTTCTAAGTATAGTTTCACATTTATAAACATGGTTGATATCTCCATACAAATTCAAAAATTTGTATGTTCTTTAATGTATTTTTATTTATTTACTTATTTTTAATGAGGAGAAAGTCATATGACACAAAATTTTTGTTAAAGCACACAATTCAATGGTATTTATATATTTAAAATGTTGTATAACCATCACCTCTATCAATTATAAAAATCTTTGCATCACTCCAAAATAAAACCTAGTACTCATTAAGCAGTCACACCCCATTCCTGCTTCTCCCTAGCCACTGGCAACCACCAATCTGATTTCTCTGTCTATAGATTTGACTATTTTGGACATCTCATGTAAAGAGAATCATACAACATGTGAGTTTTTATGTCTGGTTTATTTCACTTAGAAAATTTTTATAATTTATTTATGTTGTAATACATATCAATACTTTATTCTCTTTTAAATTTTATTATTAGTTTCAAGTATGCAGTACATTGGTTAGACATTTATATAGTTAATGAAACAATGCCCCCCTCCCCAATTACTCTTTCTCTCCTCTGGCACTTCAGTCAAGCCATTACATTAATGCTGAATGCATTTCCTATGCCGTGCTCCCCATCCCCATGACCATCTATCAATTACTAATTTGTACTTCTTTAACCTTTCACCTCATTCTCCTGGCCCCCCACACCCCTACCCTTAGGCCATCACCAGATTGTCCTTTATATTTGTGAGTTTACTTTCAATTAATTTGTTCTTTTTGTCCCTTAGATTCCACATATAAGTGAAATCATATGGTATTTATCTCTCTCTGACTTATTTCACTCAGCATAATAACCTCTAGGTTCATTCATGTCGTTGCAAATGGTAGGATTTCATATATTTTTATTGCTGAGTAATATTCTATTGTATATATGAACCATAACTTCTTTATCCAATCGTCTGTTGATAGACTTTTGGTTGTTTCCATATCTTGGCTATTGTAAATAGTGCTGCCATGAACATAGAGGTAAAGAAGTCTTACAAATTAGTGTTTTAGTTTTCTTTGGATACATACCCAGAAGTGCAATTGCTGGGTCAAAAGGTATATCCATTTTTAATTTTTTGAGGAATCTTCAGATTGTTTTTCATAGTAGCTACACCAATTTGCAATCCCGCCAACAGTGTAAGAGAGTTCTCTTTTCTCCACATCCTCATCAATGTTTGTTCTTTGATTTATTGATGATAGCCATTCTGACAAGTGTGAGGTGATATCTTATTGTGGTTTTCATTTGCACTTCTCTGAAGATTAGAGACCTTGAGCATCTTTTCATATGTATATTGGCCATCTAATACTTTATTCTTTTTTATGTATGAACAATATTCTACTGTGTGAATATACTACATTTTGTTTATTCATTCATCTGTTGATGGATCTTTTCCCCCCCACCTTTTAGCTATTGTGCATAGTGCTGCTATGAAATTTGTGTACAAGTCCTTGAGTATCTGCTTTAAATACTTTACATTTCCATGTTGGAAAGGAATTTCTGGGTCTTATGGTAATTCTATGTTTAACTCTTTAAGGAATCACCAAATTTTTTCCACAGTGGCTGCACCATTTTACATTTTCACTAGCAATGTATGAGAGTTTCAGTTTTTCCATAGCCTCTGCAACATTTCTTATTTTCTATTTTCTTTATTATAGCCATCCTAATACATACAAAAAGTTTTTCATTGTGGTTTTTATTTGTGTTTTCCTAATGACTTACGATGTTGATATCTTTTATTTTTGCTCCTTTAATAAATTTTAATAATTTTCTCTGAGGTTTGTGCATTGTTTGTTAAGATACTTTACAATTTACTTCTTTATTAAAAAGTTATATATTTTATAATATATCTCTCTTTTAAATGGAATCACATTTTTATTAATATTCTAGTTGTTTATTGCTGATAATATCACTGATTTCCTAAGTTTAACTTTTATCTGGGTGAATTCTCTTATTATTGTCTTAAAAATTGTTTATTTTTGATTTGTCTACATAGATTTTTTTCTTCTCTTATAATCTTTATGCTCTTTCTATTTCTTATATGGTTAGTATCCAGGTTACTTTGAGCTTCTATAAGAAAATACTACAGACAAAGGGTAAATTATTATAAAAACAGAAATGTATTGCTTATGGTTCTGGAGGCTGAGGATCTGAGATCAGGGTCAGGTAAGGACCCTCTCCTGGGCTGTAGACTTCTCTTTGTATCTCCACATAATAGAAGGAAGCAAGGGACCCCTCTGACTCTCTTGTAAAGGAATGAATGGCATCCATGGAGGACTCTGCCCTCATGACCTAATCACCTGCCAAAGGCTCCACCTACTACTCCATCACAATGGTCATTCAGATTTCCACAAGGAATTTGAGGGGGATGAAAATTTTCAGACCATAGCAGTTGGCAAGGATCTTCGATATTATGCTAAAGAGAAATTGTAATAATGAACATTGACATCATATTCTTGATCTTACGCATCTTAATTCATCTAAATTTTCTCCGTTAAGAAGGATGCTTTCTGTAGGTTTAAAGCATACAGATCTCTATTGGTAAGAACATTTGATTTAGTTCTTTTTTTTCCTGAGATTTTTTGAAATCATATACAGTTAACCCTTGAACAACATATGTTTAAACTGCGCGAGTCCACTTATAGTTGGATTTTTTTTTTAATTAACATAGGAAAATTTTGGAGATGAGGGACATTTGAAAAAACTCATAGAGGAATACCATAGCCTAGAAATATTTTTAAAAATTAAGAGATAGATATGAATGCATAAAATATATGTAGATACTAGTCTATCTTATCATTTACTAACATAGAATATACACAAATCTATTATAAAAAGTTAAAATATATGAAAACGTACACGCACAAACACAAACCATAGATGGCAGTGAGAGTCACAGTAGATAAATGTAAACAAATGCATAGATTCAGTATTAAATCATAACTGCATAAAATTAACTGTAGTACATACTGTCTTACTGTAATAATTTTATAGCCACCACCTGTTATTGCAGTGAGCTCAAGTGTTGCGCATATCCACTTAAGCTGCCGTGTGACGTTAATCATTCCCATGTGAGCAGTTCATCTCTTCAGTAGATTGTGTATCACAGTAAAAAGTGATCTCTCTCAGTTCTTATGTATTTTTCATTGTGTTTAGTGCAATACTGTAAACCTCGAATACCACCATGGGACCCATACAAAGTGACAATAGTGGTGCTGGAAGTGCTTCCAAGAAGCGAAGAAAAGTCATGACATTACAAGAAAAAGTTCAATTGTTTAATATGTACTGTAGATTGAGGTCAGCAGCTGCCCCTCCCCGCCATTGTAAGATAAATAAATTTGGGTAAGGATCGTTGTGAAAAAAAAAAAAAAAACAAGGAAATTCATGAAGCCATTGCTACAACTATGCCAGTAGGCATTAAAATCTTCCATCTTATTTGCTAAATACCTTTTTATCTTTTATTGAAAATGCGGGTGCAAGATCGTTATAAGAAAGGCATACCAGTAAACTTTAATATGATTTGAGAAAGCGAAGGCATTATATGACACTTAAAACAAACAAAAAAGAAAGGTGAAGGATATAAAGCTAGAGAACTTAGTTTCAGCAAAGTATCACCTAATAAATTTAGAATGAGTCTTTTAAAAAGTCAAGATAATAAGAGAAGCAGCTTCTGCCAACCAAGAGCTAGCAGATGAGTTCCCAGATGCCATAAAGAAAATCGTTGAAGGGAAAGAATATCTGCCTGAACAGGTTTTTAATGCATACAAAAGAGCCCTATTCTGGGATGAAGAAGAAAAAACTCAAATACCACAAAGGACACTTATTAGCAAGGCTGAGAAATGAGCACCAGGTTTTAAGTCAGGAAGGAATAGGCTCCCTCTGCTGTTCTGTGCAAATGCCGTCCTTCAGCTTACGATCAGGACTGCCATTGTCTACAAAGCTGCTAAGCCCTATTGTCCCCATGTTTGCAGAGAAAACACCAGCTAACAGTCTTGGTTGTACAGCAAGACTTGGACAATGAGAACTTTTTTTTCTTGTTTAGTTCCATCTATACTTTGTCCTTGAAGTCAGGAAGTATTTTACCAGTAAGGAACTGCCTTTTACAGTTCTTTTTTGATATTGGACAATGCCCTTGGCCACCCAGAACCCCAAGAGTTCAAAGGTCTACTTACACCCAAACATAACATCTCTAGTTTATCCTGTAGATCAAGGTGTCATAAGGGCCTTCAAGGCTCATTACACATGGTTCTCTATGGAAAAAGATTGTCCACACTCTGAAAAAGAATCCTGATATAGAGAACATCATTAAAGTCTGGAAGGATTGCACCATTGATGATACCATTGTTGTTATAGAGAAAGCCATGAATGCCATCAAGCCCAAAACAATAAATTCCTGCTAGAGAAAACTACTGTGTTTCTGCTGTCCAGATATTATTCATGCCTTCACAGGATTTATGACAGAGTCAATCAAGGAAATCATAAAAGAAATTGCAGATAGGGCAAAAAGGGTGGGGGAATAAAAGATTTCAAGATATGGATCTTGGAGAAATTCAAGCATGAATAGACACGACACCAGAGGAATTAACCGAAGACAACTTGATGGAGATGAGTGTTTCTGAACTAGTGCCAGATGATGAGGAAGAAGATGCAGAAGAAGAAGTGCCAGGAAACAAATTTACATTACATAAGCTGACAGAAGGGCTCTAGTTTTTTAAGACTGCTATTGAATTCTTTTACGACATGGACTCTTCTGTGATATGGGCATCGAAACTAAATCCAATGGTGGAAGAGGACTGGTACTTTAGAGGAAAAAAAAAGCAAAAACGTCAGACAGCATTATAATATCATTCCATAAAGTTACACCAATTTTACCTGCCCCTCCGGCCTCCCCTTCCCCCTCCTTCATCGTTTCTGCCTTTGCCACCCCTGAGACAGCAAAACCAACCCCTCATATTTTTCCTCCTCCTCCTCAGTCTACTTAACCTGAGGATGACAAGAATGAAGACCTTTATGATAATTGACTTGCACCTAATGAACAGAAAATAACCATCATGCTGTACAGTTAATGAAGTTATCTGTTGTGCACGTGTGTCTTTTTGTGAAAATCTAATAACCGTATGGTGAAAACTATAGGAGATGTCTTTGTATCATCATCATCATCATCATCATCATCATCACGTAAGTATTTATTGTGTGGAATATCATGTTCAAGACTTATGTAGATGGATAGTCTATTCTTACATAAGCACAAAGTGAGTTATATTTAATATAAAATTAATGATGTGCTTGCTTACTGTTTTATAACTTTGCTTTCAAAGGATTCCATTACCATACAGCATGCTTCTCTCTTTCTCTCTCTCTTCTTCTCTCTCTCTCTCTTTCTCTTTCTCTCTCTTTCTCTCTGTTTGGTAATTAGAGAAACTCTGTATCAGCCTAACATCATAGGTAAGTGATTTTTATTTTTATTATTTATTTCTATATTTATGTATTTATTTGTTATTAAATTTATTAGGGTGACATCAGTGAATAAAATCATCTAGATTTTAAGTGTACAGTTCAGTAATACATAACAATATTTCCAACACTGTGTTATGAATAAGACTGTAATATTGTATGCCATAAAATTTTTATAAAGATTCATTCATTAGTCTATAGGCTAGGCTGCTGTGAAACGATCAAATCAATTACACTAGACTACCATAAAGCAATCATATCATTACCTCTTCATTATCAATGCTTGAATTTTTATATATGTAAATAAATATGAATTTCTATTTCACATTGTCTTCCATTTTTGATGTCTAGTGTCTGTAATACAGATAACATCCACAGTGCTTTTTATAATAAAGAACAATATCTATATAGGTATCATTGGACGATTCATCTTGTAAACAGATGTGTAAACTTACTGTTATCGATAAATCCAGTATAGTACTATAAATGCATTTTCTCTTCCTTAGGCTCTTCTGAGATATATATATTTTTCACTTTAACTTATAGTAAGAATACAATATGTAAATATGTATAACACAAAATATGTGTTAATTATCTATTTATGTTCTCGGTAAGGTCAACAATAGTCTATTAGTAAATTTTGGGCAGAGTCAAAAGTTACATGTAGATTTTCAACTGTGCTGGGGGTTATTCTTAAACCCTGTGTTATTCTAGGACCACCTATATAGGTAATTAATTTTATGGAATGCTCTGTATGCATTAGTACACTTCTCAAATAATTATGAGGTAAAAACTAGGTGATAAAAATAAAAGTTTATAGTTTCGAACTATCCTTAGTTTCCAAGTATACTTTGGACTCCATTAGATAAAATTTACTTAAGATAGTTACTTCCAGATTTAAAATAAAAATAGTTGTTCACATATTTTTTTATATTTTTCTTAGCTGATTTTAGAGTAAATTTTTTGCTAGCCTTGCAAAATTTATTAGTGAATTCCCCTCTTGTTCTATTTCTTGAGACAAAATACATAAGGTAGGTATTTTTGTATATTGAAATTCTGTGTATTGAAAATTCATCTGTAAAGCAATGCAGACTTGATTTCCCTTTTAGTGAGAAAGCAGGGGTAAGAAAGGAGATACATGGAATATCTTTAATTTATCATTTTAATTTATTTTAATAAGTCAAGTTTTCTATTCTGGACTGTGGACAGTAAACATACCATTTCAGCTATTATGAGAATCATAAGCACTGTCACAGATTTCCAAATGACAGGTAGGAATTAATACTGCCTCTGATTGCAGACAGTGGTTATATATTATCAACTTTATTAGCATATATTGTTCAAAGTATTCTTGTACATATATTTTAAATATGTGTAGTATCTGTGTATATATATATTTAAATATCTGTGTTATAATTTGTTTTCATGGTATATTTTTGTATTACATCTTCCTTTTTTGTTTCAATAAATCTTGACAAAGTTTTGCTTTTTTACGAATCTTCACTTTGGCGTTATTCTTCTTTCATTATTTCTTTATTCAAATTATTTTGTCATTATGTTTATCATATCTTTCTTGTTTCATCGACTTTGTTCTGTTGCTCTTTTTCAAAATAAAATTAGCATTATTTCAATATTTCTTGATCTATGACAAATACATATAAGACTATAACTGTCTTTCTAAATTTTGCTTTAACTGTATACAATACATTTTAACTACAGTGTTTTCATTTTTGTCAGTTCTTACCATTATATAATTTTCCTAAAGATTAGCTCTTTAACTCTAAGTTTTTCTCATAATACATTATTTAGTTTTTTCCAGTCATTAAGGACCTTTTGAAAGTTTTTTTAATTATTAATTTCTAATTTTATTGCTTTGTGATCTGAGAACAACTTCAATACAGCATTCATTGTTTTGAATACATTGTGAAGCTTCCACATAGCCTTGAAAAAAAATTTACTTTTTGACTGTTTCATGATTAGTCATGCAACAAATATTTAATAAGTACTTACTCTGTGTCCGGCACTCTTTTAAGCACTTGGGAAAAGTTAATGAATAAAACAGACGAAATCTCTTTTCTCATGGAGCTTATATTCTACCAGAGAGAAAAAAAATAATTAACCATAACTAATAGATAAATGGAAAGTTAGATAGAGACAAATGCTATAGGAAAGAAAAATACTGAGTTTAGTAAAGCAGATTGGGAATGCCAGGTGGGGTAGGGTTTCGATTTTAAATAGGATGATCAAGATCAGCTTTATTGAAAAGGTGGCATTTGAATAGGAAACAAAAGGAGGCGAGGGAATTAGTGACTGAGATATTTGGAAGAATATCATCTCAGGAAGAAAGACCAGTCCATGAAATGTCCTGTGGTATCAGTGTACCCATGCTATTTAAGGAATGTGTGGTAGAGTAATGGAGTCCAAATGATGGAGAGTCTTGGAGATCATTGTAAAGTCTTCGGCTTTTATTCCAACAGAGATAGGAGCCATCAGAAGGTTTTGAATGGAGTGATTTGATTTTCACTTATGTTTTAAATACTAGGCTATTGTGTAAGGGATCTGTGAGGTCTAAGATGGAAAGAAGGAGGAGTTAGGGGACTATAGCAATAATCAGGATAATTAGTGATGACGAATTGCATCATGATTATTGCAGTGGAGATGATGAAATATGTTTGGATTGTGAATATATTTTTAAGATGATACAAACAGAATCTCCCAATAAATCAGATGTGGGAAGCGAGAGATGAAGGAAATGTGGATGCTTCCAGGTTGTGGGTAAAGTAGATTTGGGGGAATAATAAATTTTAACAAAAATAAATTTTGAATGTTGACTACTAAGCAAAACATTCAAGTCAGAAAAAAATATGTGGGAAGGAGATATAAATGTGGGAGGTTTTTAAAGATTGAATAAGAGCTAAAAATGTAATTTTGAATTGTTGAAAATAACATTCTCAATTCATTAGATTTAATTATCATTTAAAGTTTCTATGTGTTCATCTGCATATAATAATAAATACGTCATTCTTAGTATATTTAGAATATAATCACGTGGAACCTAAAACCACAGTGCCAGAATTTTAATTCTGGCTTTAACGCTTTCTGACTATGGACAAGTTAATCATTCTGTGCTTCACTTGTCTCATCTATTCAATGTGGATAATAATAATACCCATATCTTTTGATTGTTATGAGTATTAAATGTGTTATAGTATGTAAAGTACTTAGAACAGAACCTGACAAATAACAATAACTTTATATATGTTCATTAGTATTAAGATCACTAGCATTATCATTTACCATTACAGACATCTTTTTCCTTGGTAAGAGTTTTCATTTCAAATTCCATATTGTCTGTTGGTATGATTCTTGCCACATATTTCTTTGTGCTCAGTATATATTTTTCCTTTTCTTTAGTTTGTATTTTCTTTTGATTTAAATATGTTCTCCTGTTGAGAATAAAGTGCTAAACTTTTTTTCCTTGATTCTATTAGAGAATCTCTGGTTTTTATTTTATTGGTGAGTATGTTTCATTTAGATTCCTTGAAATATTTGATATGTAAGCTTTATCTGTAATATGATACTTTCATTTACCACTTTTGTTTTTCTTTCTGATTTTCTGTTTTCATCTCACTGATTGCATTTTCTTCCTTTTGCTGGTTTAAAAGTCATTTTTTTTTTTAAATTTATTATCTGTTATTCCTAACTTAGTAGGGGCCATTCTCTTTTTTTCTGTATCAATTGTTAAAACATCTTAAGGTCTATCTATGTCTTCCACCTAAACAAATCAGCTTCTTTTTTTCTTTTTGTCAACTTCCTTCTGCTAGTGATGCAGCTACTGTCCGTCTTTTTAAAAAGTATTCTGTGATATATGTTTTTTCCTTCTTTCCCTGTTTTTCTTGCTTTTTTAGATCTTGTGTGTGCGTGCGTGCGTGCGTGTGTGTGTGTGTGTGTGTGTGGTTAATTCTCACCATTACTTCTCATACATGTCATAGTGACCTCCTGGGTTTATTTCTCTTCTTAATGGAGAATGCCTTCACCAAGGGTTTTCAAGCAGATTTTTGCATGATAACATTCCTGGGAATATCTTTATATTGAATGACTTCTTATTTAAAGAATAACAACTAATTATAAAATTTTAGATTTAGTAGTCCTTTCCTTTAATACTTTGAATATTTTATTTAATTTTTTACTTTTTTTATTATGTCCCTAGTCACTGTTGACGAGGTACCTTAATTCTTATTTATTAGTTTATTTGAGTAATCTTCTTTTATTTTTTGAAAGTTTTATAATGGTCTTTTCTTAAACTTTATTATCATGTATCTAGTTGGGCCCCTACCACTAGGACATAGCTCTTAGTCCAATAGTATGATTCGAACTCCTAGGATTTTCCATTCTAGGGTGTAGATTTCTTATGTCTCAATTGAAATTCAGTGTACATGAAGGATCATATCACTCATAAATTAGGGTGGGGCTTGAACTACGATTTTTTTTTTTTTACTAATTCCTCACAGGTGAACTCTCTCAGCAACTCTTTATCCTCCCTGTTGTTATTTCCTGCTTAACATTTTGGAGTTTTGCCTTAGTTATACGAATCTTAGACAATGGCAAAAGATTTATGGAGAATGTGTGAAGATTTTTATTCTCCTCTGCTGTGTCCTCTTCTCAAATGTTCCACAGGTTGCAGCCACTTTGGCTGCACCAAACTTCAACCTCTGCCTCTTCAGTCAGTGAGATGACCCCCTCTGTCTGGGTTCTCTTCCCCTGTCCTACAATGTGGAAATTGCCTTCAGAGAATAAGTGACATTAATGTGGAGCTTGTTTGTGTGCTTCCCTTTTCTTAAGAATTGCCATTCTTCAAGTCCTGCGTTGGTTGCTTTCCAATGACTTCAAACATTTGCTTTATGCATTTTTTTCTAGCATTAATACTGATCATCTGCAGGACGCTTAATTCAATACAAAACAAGCCATTGCTTTATTATTAGAACTGGTTTGCATGTTTTTGTTTTTGTTTTTATTTTTGTTTTACTTTATGCATAATAACATTGTAGCCTGGAACCCTCACCCAATCTGGACCAATTATAGTCTTATACCACTCTCTTTTATAATCTGAGCCACCTTTATTAGAGCATTTATCAAAGGGTGAAAATGGATTCTAATATTTCTGAATCCAGGGATTTTCACAATGTCATAATGACACTGCTTCTCTTAGTCTCCTGGTCATCTTTTACTCTATGTTCACTTTATTTTCAAGCAGGTATTTTCCTAAAGGCAGCAAGGGTTAGTCATAATGTCCACAGCATACAATATTTTTTTAACTCATATTCCCAGCTGGAGATAGCATAAATAGCTCTCATCCATCATTCATATCAATCTTCCCCCACATGATTCGGATTTGTGTTATTAGGTTATATATTCATTAGGATTAATCATTTCTAGAGGAATATAGTACACTGATAGGTTGGCCTGGATTACATACATGTCCCTGTGGTGAGGAAGTGTTACCGCAAATTCTCATCCTCATCAGAATTCTAGAGTTAGAAAAGAGCCGTTTCAAATAAAACAGGTGTGTCTGATTACCATAATTTGCTAGGTAGGCAAAATAATAGATGTGTCACATACAGCTCTTTCGTGGGACTACTGAGATGAAACTCAAGAGGAGATTTAGTCCTCCAGGTGTGAGGCTTGGAAATAGCCTTTTTATGGAAAACAACCTTGGGAGTCACTGGGGGTCATATTACCAGCCTTGTAGAGAGAGCTACTGGGCAATGTGAAAGAATAAAGTCCCCCCCACACACCAAAATCCTGGAAATTATAAAGTTCCATATTCTACCATTTCTTGAGTTTCTAGCTACATCTTTGTTTCTTTGTTTCTTGGACTTTTCCTGGTTTTACTGAGCCAATAAATTCTCTTTTTGTCTAAATTATGTCATTTGAAAGGCAGAATCCTAGCTAAAACTGTTTAGACTTACACTTTCAAGTATGGTAGCCACTAGCTAATGTGGCTATTGAGCACTTAAAATATGGCCAGTTCAAATTGAAATCTTTTGTAACTGTGTAATACACACTGAGTTTTGAAGACTTAGTATGATAAACAGAACATAAAATATCTTAGTAATCTTTTAATGATTACATATTGAAATAATATTTTTATATGTTAGGTTAAATAAAATTTGTTATTAAACTAATTCCACCTTTTAAAATTATTAATAGCTACTGGAACATTTTAAATTACAGATATAGCTTACACTATATTTTTATTGACAGTGCTGAAATAGATGATTGCATAAAGTAGATTTCTAAATATGTACTTTGTTAAGTCCATATTTCTAATACGTGATGCATTTAGGAAGTTAAGTAGAAATAGGGACAGGGTAATGTTGGAGAGAGATACATTTAATACTGGACTAATAACATAATTTCCAACATTGAAAATGAGATTTGCTTTAAAATATGTGCCTAAAATTAGTAATTAGTCTCATTTGAAATAATCCTACTAACATTGGGGAGAAGAAACAATAAATATAATGGTAAAGCACAAGATAGAAGTCAGTCATTTAAAGAATTTTTTCTAAAACTTCAAACTGGAAATAGTGTGTTTATGAAAGCTAGCATGAAAGAGAAATGGAAGTGAGTAAATTAAAAGCCTTTTTCTTCTGGATGTTCTCCAATTCTGCAGCATCCTGTAAATTTTCAAATAATACAACTATGATTTATTCAGCTAAAACCCCATACCAGGCAATCATCAGGCCTCACATTGCTGGATTTGAAAATAAATTAACACAAAATTAGTTTATTTTATGACAATATGGTGTGATAGCTAATCATGGACCTTGGAATCACATAAACTTGGATTTTAATTGTGGCTTTCCACTTTCTAACTCTGTAACTATGATTTTTTACCTCTCTAAAACTCATCTCCTCTTTAGCAAAAGTGGAGGATAACAATGGCATCTACCTCAAAAGGCTGTTGAAAAAAATTTTAAAATAATTCAAATGATTGGCATTTAATAAATCAATGACAAATGTTATTATTTATAATATAACCAAGGAGATGAAATAATAAAATACTATTATATACCCACAAATAATTGTTACTTTTATAAAAGTTAAATATAACATACATAAAAAATATTTTAAAATTAAAATCAACTCAGATATTACCATTCAAAATTCATACTTTAATAAAAAAATTAGAGATATAATAAACAGTCTGGAAATAAAAAAAGAAACTCATTTTCAAAATGATATATTTTCAGAAAGCATTTATTCTTACTGAAAAGCTCCATAAACTACATTTTAGCAAATTTCAAGATTATAAGTTTACCATGAATTACACTGTCATATGTTATAAAGATCTTAGAAAAAGAAGAAAACAAGATAAAAGAATGGTAAGAAAGTGTGTGTGTGTGTGTGTGTGTGTGTGTGTTTATCACAGATTACATCATCTCTTTGTGGCTTGAGCACCAGATATAATTTATAACCTACACCATTTATTCTAGTAAAAGCGTCATTATGCTCCAGCTCTTGCATAATTTGTTTACTTCTTTCTTTATTATTTATTTATTTTATTCTAACCATACTTTTATTTCTAGGAAACATTTTATTGAACACAATGTGCTAAGAGTACAAATTTGAATCAATTTGAAACCATTTATTGAAAAGGTGGGATATCCACATATCACTTTTCAACAGACACATATGGATTGAGAATGATCTATTTTAACGGATTTTAAAGTAAGTTAAGCTTGCTTTTCCAATAAATTTTCTAACTCTATTATAAAGAATAAATTAAGCTTATGTTTTGTCATATATTATTGTAACAATATGATACATGTTATAACATAAATACTATAAAATGTTCTTATTTAAAACTATTGCTTTATTAATACAAAGTACCAATAATCTCTCTGATTATTTTGTAGTTTTAAAAGTTCAATTGTTTTCAATTATTTTATCTGCTTAATAAATGACTAACTGTAATGTTACCGGTTTTAGTCTATAAGCCTTGTTTATTCTGTCAATTGGGTATGAAGCATTTTACTGAAAGGATAAAAATCCACTTATTCAGTATCCACATTCTTTTTCTTATGAGTTGATCATCATGTTAATTGATTAGGAAGATATTGGAACTCCATTTTTCTATGTGTAGGTATCCTTTTTTTGCCTCAATTTTTGTCTTTTAATGCTGACATAACTTGATACATTCTTTTCTGGTCCAAGAGTTATAGGCAAACATTTGGAGAAAATTTATGTTCATAGAATTTCTTGAATCTACAAATTGATATATTTTATCAGTTTTTGTGTGTACTTAATATTTGTAAATAATTACTCAAGAAACTGGTAACGGCAATTTTTTCTTGTGAATCGGAGACCAGGAATAAAAGGCAGATTTATTTTACATACCTATACTTTTCAACTGTTTGTTTAGCATTACCATTTCAACTCTTTAACAGTTATGTGAAATTTGCATTGACTTTAGAATATGGGCAATATTTGAAAATACAGTGGGAAAATTAAAGAAGATTAAGCAATTTGTCACATCATGGAGGTGATAAAATCTATCATTTTGGTTTAATTTTACATGTGTATATGGAAATTCATAACACTAAATAGAAATATCATAAAAATTATATCCCAGCTCAGCATTCAATTACAGTTACATTTTGATAGGTAAAAAATATACACTTCTTACAATTATATCATAGAAAATAAACAGATGTTGGGTAATATAAAGAAAATTCAATACCAAATTTATAAAAGCTTTCTTAAAAAGAAACAGAAATAAACTTTTCTGAGTATCTTATATGTGCCAAGCACAATTGATTTGACAGGGAAACTTCTGAAGTGATGAGAATAAAATTTCTAATCAATTACAATGAACTTTATCTTATTGTAAATGATCAGGAATAAAGGATATTGCTCACATGTTTATCCAGTTCGAGACAGCATAGGTAAGAAACATTCATGAAATATATTCACATCAATTTTCATGTGGGTTTGGTATAAAATTCTTACTTTCTCTACTTCACAAATTTGATTGTTCTCTTTCCTTTTTTCTCTCACCAAATTATATCTCTTTTCACTTCTTTGTTCAATTCACCTGAATTATCTTAATGGGGCAGGAAATCTAGAAATTTCTTTATGAAGTAGAACAACCTCTCTCTTTCAATCTTTTATATTTAAAATCCTCTCAATTATTCTCAACGTTTCTCTTTTTCTTTCTTTTCCCATACACCCAAGAGTCATTTTCCTTTTTCATTTCTGTAATGTTTAGCCTCTATTCTCTTCCTACCCAGCTGTTCTGCTTGTGTTACTTTGCCATCTTCATTTTCCTTGTTGCTGGAGAGCTGGCATCAGGGTCGCCTGTTATCCTCAGCTGACTTTGATGCATGATTTAAATCTAGTCCCAGATGCAATGTTTTGGGGTATCAAGAGACTATAGAAATGTAAAGCTTATGATGGCAATAGTCATGTGGCTAATGGGCAAAATGTTTGCCCAAATTATTTTCCTAATCTTTAATATTAATATATCATAGCTAGGTTCTGAGTTAGAGACAAGGGCTCTTAAACCAGCTTTATTGAAGCTATCTCTTAAGGTTCTATGTGCATCAGATAGTATGAAATTTATTAGTGGTTCTAGTTTAGCTAAGAGCCCAGAAAGACAAAATGAAATGGATCATTGAATGACATAGGTAAAGATAAAAAAGTCCTTCCTTCAAGTCTTCCTTGAATGAACAATGAATTCAAAGAAATATTTCCAAGGTGTGATATTTTGAACAAAAAGAGAAAAAAAGCTGGAATATCATTTATTCCTGAGACTATAGGAAGAATCCTATTTAGATGTAAATCATTGATAACAGACCTAGCTGATGAATGATGGCTAATAGGTTTTTACTTGACCTTGTGACTATTAAATTTGTTTCCTTATTTGGTGCCCTAGGTTCTGGTGAGCAGGCATTTAATGACTTTCAGGGATATGTTGATATTAAAAGTTTGTTGTTTATTTGTTTTCTTCAGGGAATATCATTCCAAACATGACACTGTTTTTATTTCATTGATTCCATCTCACTTTGATCTTTATGTTTTCATTGAATGTATATGTGTGTATTTTTCCTCTTCAATAGATGTAAGGTAACATTGGATAGGTCCATGAGCATACTGCTTGAGTTTGAATTCTGGCTTGGAAGTTTACAAACTGCCCCTGGACATGTTGCTTAATCTCTTTGTGTTTCAGTTGCTTCTCTGTAAACTATGTATTGTGACGATAGTGTCTACTTCAAAAATGGTTGTGAGGTTTAAATTAATATAAATCAATCAGTTAATACATGTGTGGCAAGCTGTAAACATTCCAATGAATATTATTATTTTTATCTGATTGTCATATTATAGTGTATATGTATTTCTATATAATATGCAGAGTTGTACTTTGTATTAAGTTTAGATGTTAGAGCTAGCTGTATCATTTTTTATGGCCAAATCTTCCCAAAATACTTCCTTGTAATAGAAAAAAATGGAGAAGCATTAGGAGAAAGCAACACATTCTAATATTTTCCTTGGTGACTTTCCAGATATTAAAGCTAAAAAAAAAATCCTTTGGGAAAATATACAAGTAATAATCATAGAGGCCGTTCTGGAAATGTTTATAAAACCCAGAAGGTGACCTAGGTTTACATTGCAAATAGAACGTTAATTATATGATAACATATTACCTTTTTCAAATGCCTGAGCATTTTAAAAGTTGACTCCAAATAAGCTATTATCCCGACCCATTGCTTCTCCTACTTCTCACCATTATTCTTTCATCAGCATTTAGGCAGGAGAATCAGAAACTCACAGAAGGCTCTAGTCATGTCCCTGTTCTTTATAATTCCCAAGCCATTAAGAAGAAGAAACTTTCTTAAGTTTATGCAACTTGCACTTACACAATTGCCTCACTTCTCGATCAATCCTTGCCTCTTAGACTTTCGCCTTTACCCTCATCTGGACTGTGTCCCTCCATTAGTACCTATAATAGGCCCAGACCCACTAGGTTTTATTTCCTTGGCCTGGCTTCAAGATTCAGAGCTTTTCCAACTGCTGGCTTGCTGCTAGCTGATCAAGGGCTCCCTAGTGGTCATAGATCTAGATGCCTGTTTAACTTCTGTCCTCAGCATTTCAAAATTATTAGTCAGGATCTGGACTGGGGCCAAAAGAATATGAATATTTTCAGATGCACAGTTACTTCCATACTTTCTTCGCCCCCTGCATCTGGAAGACAGATAATGACTCCCCTAGAGCCTTGCTTATCCATACTCCATATTAATTTCAGATATGATCCTAAGTTAATAGCTCACTCCCGGCTATTTAGTTTAGGAATGCTCAAGTGGATCTGGAATCTTCTGGCATACTGAACTACCACAAAGTGGCTTTTAGACACATGGAAAGACTAGTGGAATTGAAGGTTTGTGTCATGGAGTACTTAAAGCTTAAAGCATACTCCAAGCCTTCCCTCATGTCAGTTGATTCTGCCATTTTCATTCCAATAGGATAAGTCTGTGACAATCTAGATTCACTGTAAGATAAGCGCAGTTCAAGGCCAACTGTTTGTCAGCACGAGCTTCCATTCCTGAAACCCACTCAGTCTCCAGGCATTTGTGCCTTCAGCTGCTTCCCTATAAATACAAGGTCCAGCTTTCTGAGAAGCCCTACTGTTACACCCACCTGCAAGTATGCAGTGTCTCATGAAAGCATAGTCCCTAGGCTTCCTCTGTAATTCCTCTAGTCTCAAGTTCTATCTCTCCAGGAAAAGATAACCCTGATCTCACTAACTTCTGGTTTCTAGGGATGTCAGAACACAAGTTGAATCTGTAAATGGAATGAGGGTAATAGCAAAAGCTCTTCTGCCGAGATTGGGTTGTGAGGTTCTTGACCTCTTATCTTGCCCCTAATTTTTCAGCACTTTGTGGTATTTGCCTCTTGCCTCTTCTTACTTCTTAGTTATTCTTTTGATCACTAGATTGGTCTCTTTATCGCATCTTGTCAACATTTTTATAATCGCCTACTCTACTCTTGTCATCTGTCTTCTTGATATCCTTTTCTTTCCTTTCTTTAGTGAACTTTCCCTGATGACCACTCCTATTTTGTGTAAACATGTACCTCTCACCTATCAAAGTTTCTCTTTTCCTTTGATTTACACTTTAAGAATATTTCATAAACTTAAAAAAAAAAAGCTAACTTGTCTTTTCTTAATCCTAAATGTTTAACAAAATGTTTCTCACATTTTAAAATAATTTGTCACATTATTAGTATATATTTAGGTATACATCTCAACCTCATTAAGCATGTCTCTATTTACTTCCTATATTTCCAGAAGAATAAAAATTAAAATTATACTCATTGCCTATAAACATACAGAATTATTTTTAAATATTATATTTAGCCTAGGAAAATATTTTCATGAGATTTAGAAGATATTAAATCTGAATATAATATCAGCCAAAGTGAAATAAAATCTTTCTTCCCACAATTTATTGTGAGAGAAGTAGAATCTTTTATAAAAAATTAGAATTCAAGTAAAAATAAAAATTAAACATGAAATTACTCACTTTATATAAATAAATAAGAAAAACCATTCTGTTTCTTGCAGTTAGTGGAAAAAATGTGAGCTGGCAAAAAAGAAAATGCAATTTTCTGTTAAGTTCAAATTGTTAATTATATACCATATGTATGATATATTTGATCATAGAAATTTAATCACAAAATATGCTAGTATAAAGTTTTAGGATAAACAGATGATAAATATTATGTTCTACATATTCTGCCAAATAAGGAAGAGATTTTAGAGTTCATGTACAGAATGAACATGAACAGAATGAACAGAATGAATAAACACTGAGAATTAGGGATTAATGAAAGTGGAATAAATTAAATTTTCTTCACGTACTTATAGGTTACAAAGAACTATTCTGATTCTATTAAAGAAAACTACTGTTCTAGAATCCATGGTATACAAAAAGACAATATCAAACATATAATTACATGCATATATCAATATAAATGCATTCATTTTTTGATTTCATATTTGAATTACTTTTTATTGGCCAAAGTATTTTGTTGAATTTATTTCCTCAGAGCAGAAATAAGTTTTAGGGATGAAAAGAGAGATATAGTTATTATCTCTTTATAGTCCTTTGGTCTATCTTACAGGTCCTATGAGAATCTTTCTGGAAAATATTATGTTAAAGCAAATGAAAGGAAAGTGAGCAGTTTGTCAGATGCAGGTACAATCAAATAATATTCAGGACTTTTTTTATTTTGTAAACAAAAATGAGCATCTGAAGTCTTACAAAGTAAAGCAAAAACACAGGATTTAATATCATGTTAAAACATAAGAAGCTGAAAATGATTTGGTCCACCAGGTGATACCCACATTGTTGAATGAATGAAAAAGAAATGCATAAAGTATGAAAAATGTTCAACTGGAGAAAAACATGCTAATTGTTTCAGATTTTCTGGAAGTACATAAGTCTTGATTTCATGCTGAAAAGACTTTGGCAATATAGGATTTCTAAATGGTATTGAAAAAAAAAACCACCTGATCATTTCTGAATTTTTAAAATATTGCTCAGTCTGTGAGACCGTCACTAATTAAAGACCCCAAGATTTTCTTAGCCTTGATTTTATATTAAAGAAACAGGAATGTCTGGTAAGTGATTCCTTTTTAAAAATACTTTTGCGACCAGCAGATAATCTCTTTAGGTAGCTTCCACTGAGATGTGTCTTTGAGAACAAAGTATCTGTCATTAACAGAGATGTCTAGCTTTGCAGGTCTTCGTGTGTGATGCTCATTCAGTATTTGGAGTCAGACTAATGCCATATTTTTCTGAGGACATCAGATGGAGAAAATGTCTCCCTGCCCCCAACTGATCAACACCATGACTCAAATGAGGAGCATTGACAGCTATCATATTTTCCTTTATAGACTGATGACAAATTTACTTGAAAATATTTCAAAATTTTCAGAAGAACCCTTTTATATATGAAATTGCAGTAAATCAATTTAAACATGAAGAAAGAATAATGACATGATTTTGTGTGTAATTTTGGTTGAAGACTGTAATGATAATTAGCATTTGTATAGGATTCTAAGTTCTTGTAAGTCATACTCATACTTTACTTGATTTATTGCCTTTCAAATTTCACTTATTCAACTAATATTTATGAGGCATCTACTCTATGACAATCACTGAATGAGGTGCTAGAGACAGAGCCACAAATAAAGACAGAAGTCCCTATCCTCAAAAAACCTACAGCTTTACATGGTCATTGTAAAAACCTATGAGGTAAAGAGTAATTCCTACTTTACAGGTTAGGAAATCAGAACTCAGATTGTTATGACTTGCTTAAAGTGACACACTTAATAAACTTGAAAACTGAGACATGAAGGCAAGTTTAAACATTCTTTTTCTTTCTTTCTTTTTTTTTTTTTAAAATCCAATGAACCATTTGGCAATAGCTGTAAAAGGATATGCAGTGGTTTTGAGGATCACCATTGGTGGAAAACTTTCAGATCATCCTCCTAACTCCCAAGATAATGATTGGACTCTCTGGCAACCCTACAGGGGTGAAAAAATTGAGCAAGGCTATTCTGCAGCTACCTGAGGGGCTGTTCTAGCTCCCAACATCCCCAAGTAAACTCTTGTTGTTTTTAGGTCATGAAAAACCTCAGGCAGGCCATGTTTGTGGGACACACATTGTTGTTTCCTAGCTGCTTCTTGAGTTTTATTCCCCTCCCCCATCTTTTTCCATTTATTCAAAGGGAACTATGCTATATACAGCAGCACATTCTGAGGACATTATTGTAGTTATCTCATTTTTTAAAAAAGCTTTCATTTTAATCTAGTATGTTGATTAAATTTCCTTGGAGATATAAATTCCTTTCGGTATACATTTCCTGAATTAAGGTTTTGTTTGTTTGTTTGTTTGTTTGTTTTTAAATATATAGTAGTTTGGAGGGATTCCTTTTACATATACACAGTAGCTGAATTTTAAAGCCTGAGATGTGCATGAACACTAAGGTAACTTGAAAGTCATTTGGCAAGCTAGAACTCATTAAGTTAAGCTTCATACCAAGACTTAGAAGTACTGAGACAATTACTTTAAACTCTATGACGTTTTCTGCTTTTAAAATATCAATTCCAAGAGTTGAAATAAAGTCAAGAGTTAAAATAAAATAAAATCCAGGTAACTTTTCCTTTCAGAGGACTTACCTTCATGTCTTAGCAGACATTTGTTTACGAAACATTGCTCTTCTCATTTGCCCAAGAATTGCCTTCTTACCTTTGAAGTCCCTTATCTACTCCCTCTTCTTAGCTCAGGATGGCAAATATACCTCAATTGCCTGACTGTTGGAGAGCTTCATATTTTGGTGGTCCTTGTACATACAAAATTACTTTTTTCTTTTGTTAATTTTTTTAAATGTCAATTTAATTATTAGACCATCCAAAGAACCTAAAAGGAAAGAGGTGGAAAATTTTCCTTCCCAATGGTAACAAAAGAAAATTCCAGAAAAACTTTTGGAAAATAAAATAAAATTAACAAGCATAATATTTCTAAAATAGATTAATATCTTTCTTAATTCTGTAATCCCTGTCCCTGTCAAAACCACCCATTTTCTCCTGCCAAAAAATTTCCTATCGTCTCAAAAGGAATGGTTAAAGTCTCCAAACAAAATGGATTTTAGCTTAATTTCCAATAGAATATGTGTTACAGAGAACATTTGGAGGTATGGAAAGGCAGTATCTTATTTATATTTGTTACTCCAGTACAAAGAATGATGAATGCCATAGTGTAGGCAACAAATACAGTTTTTGAGAGGAATCAATTGTTAAATAAAGGAGAAAGTTATAAAAGAAAGGTTCTTAAAACTACCTAAAGGTTAGGGGTAGAAACTGCAATGCATTTATCATATTTTAGCTAGTTGCTATTTGTGAGGAAATATCTCCCTTCACAATCCTGAAGCCCTGATACAGGAATTAAATTAACTTCATAGTGTTTATTTTGCTATTATATAAATAGCTGCTATTTTGAGTTATTTGCCCTACGGTTGGGGCTATTTTAAATGTTTTGGCTACATTTTATACCATTAGAGTTTATAATCATTTTGTACCATTTAGAGTTTATAATCACACTAGTTATAATATATTAGTTTCATCCTCATTTTATTGACCAAGAAACAGGTTAGGATGATTATGTGACTTATCTAAAATGGCATAGATTCTAAATGAAAAAACAAGGGCTTAAACCCAAAGCCCATCTACCTCCAAAGCACATGCTCTTAATCACTACATAAATAGCTGCTCATGGAAAGAAAAAAAAAATTACTTAATGCACATTAAATAAACTGATATTTTTCTTAATGACAATAACTTACATTTATCCATAAAAATTTTAAAATAGTCTCTTCTTCACAACTAATTTTGGAGATTAAACCTTCTTCAAATTCAGATGCTAACACTGTTCTGATTCACTTTGGGTATTGACAGTTATACAAATCATCAAAACTAACCATGATTGTAATTGTGAAGACATTTTTTGTTTCACTATTGATTATTTAATTTTTTATTTTTTCTTAAATTAATAAGGAGAAAAGTAAATAGCGTTTTTTGAAATCAGCTAAAAGTATTTGAACAAATGTTGAGTGCCTGAAAAGCAATTATTTAGAACTGACCTTTAGTAATACTTAATCATTTTAGAGGTAGGAATTTCTGTTTCCTTTAATTCTATGATTTTTCTTTAACTAAGCATCATCTATTTTCTCAGAAACTTTTTAGTTTAAACCTAAACAAGAATGTAACCTTTGCAAAAACATTTTAAATAGCAATTAGAAATCATGCTTACCCTTAAGCACCTACCTGTTAGAAAGAGAACAAAAATTTCAGATAAAGTGGGTAAGTATTATCGACTCTATTTATCTGGAGCCTTTTGATTTGTTCTAAATTGGGTGTTAGGTACTCAGCTCTTTTCTACATAATACTGTGGAGTCGAAAAGCTTTGTGTAACAGAAAAGTTACAGAATATTTCCATGGTGTAATGCTGTCACTTCTTCAGTAAAAATAACTAATGATTACTGCAGAAGGTTGTTATGAGGAGTAAATAAGATGATTGATACATGTGAAGCACTTAGCATAATACCTAACAACAAAAAAATGTTAACTGTTTTTATTATTGTTACTGTTATTATTGTTGTTACTATTATTGATATTATTAATATTAACAGAATATCACCACAATCATCATTCTATATAAAAATAGATGTCTTCATTAGTGTCAGCTAACTTGAGATGATAAATCAGCATCTCTTGATAGATAAGTGACTTCCAGTTTCAGCAAGATTATTTTTGAAATGTGAAAGAATGAAAAGATAAGACACAAACTGGGAGAAAATATTTGTGAAACGCATAACAATAAAGAACTTGTATCTAAAATACATAAAAATTCTAAAAACTCAACAATAAGAAAATGAGCAACCCATTTCAAAATGGGCAAAATACATGAACAGATACCTCCTCAAAGAGATATACTATGTTAACGGCAAATAAACATGAAAAGATGTTCATCATCATATGTCATTTGGGAATGGCAAATTAAAACAACAATGAGATACCGCTACATATTAGAATGGCCAAAATCTGGAACACTGGCAACACCAAATGCCGTCAAGGATGTGAAGCAACAGGAACTCTCATTCCTGTTGCATTGGAAATGCAAAATAGTATGGCTACTTTGAAGATTGGCAGTTTCTTACAAAGCTAAACATATTCTTTCCATATGATCAAGCAATCATACTTCTTGATATTTACCTGAAGGAGTTGAAAACTTATGTCCACACAAAAACCTGTACATAAATGTTTATAGCAGCTTTAGTCATAATTGTCAAAATTTGGAATAGGTGAATGGATAAATAATCAATAGGCAAATGAATAAACAGTGGTACATCCATACAATGAAATATTATACAGAGCTAAAAAGAAATGAGCTATTAACCTACCAAATAAGATGGAGGAACCTAAAATGCATATTGTTAAGTAAAAGAAGCCATCCTGGAAAAGCTACATATTGTATGATTCCAATGATTCCAACCAAAGATGACCCCCAACTTAATGATAGTTTTACTTACAACTCTTTTGACTTTATAATGGTGCAAAAGCCATACACAATGATCTTTTCCTGAGCTAGCGATATGCAGTGTGATACTGGGCAGTGGCAGCGAGCCATAGCTCCAAGTCAGCCACTCAATCATGAAGGTGAATGACTAATACTCTACAGTTTACTGTGTTGTCAGCATTTTTTGAATATTGTATTCTGTATTAAAGTATATTGTATTAAAGTAGGCTAGCCTAAGCTATGATGTTTGGTAGTTTGATGTATTAATGCATTTTCAACTATGATATTTTGAATTTACAATTGGTTTAATGGGACGTAACCCCGTCATAAATTGAAGAGCATCTGTATATAACATTTTGGAAAGGACAAAATTATCGAGACAGCAAAAAGATCAAAAGTTGTCAGATTGCTGGAGGGTGAGGAAATGAAAAGGATTTTTAGCATAGTGAAATGATTCTGTATGATACAGTAATGGTCGATACATGACATTTTGCATTTATCAAAACTCACGTTACTGTACAAAACCCTGATATAAACTATATCACACTGATGCAAGATATAAATAATAGGGAAAACTATGTATAGGTGAGGTGACAGAGGAAAGGGGTTATAGAGGAACTCTCTGTTTTCTGCTCTATTTTTCTGTAAACCTGATATTGTTCTAAATTATAAATCTATTAATTATTTTGAACATATCTAATTATAGGGATGATGAAGTTAAACTCATAATAGTCTTATTTTGATATATTTAAAAATATTTTGTGTATTTGTTATCATTTTTATATTTAGAAATCTGACATTTGTGATTTTGTGCTAAAACAAAAATTTTGACTGCAACTATATTAGAATAATTTTAAAAATTAGTTTGATTCATTTATATTTAATTTGTAATGTTTATTTTTAAAATTATGAGCATGTTAGCATTGTACATTTGTTCTGTGAACTATCAAGACTGCTTTAAAATTATTTTAAACATCTTAAATTTTTTTAAATGCAGTTAATTCAAAACATTATTCATTATAAACAACTTTCTATGCAAAAATATCTCTCGAAAAAATCTCTCAGGCATTATAAAAATTTAGATCTCCAACAGAATTAATAAGATTTAAATAGATTTCTTTAAAACATTTTAATTTTGCATCACTATTAATACAAAGATCTATTAAATGTTATTTGCAGATATGCAATTTTTGATATAAATATAAATGGGACAAAATCCCTTATTAAGCAGAAAATATAGATGAGAAAAATTATCCAAATGTGTCTTAAAACAGATATATTTAATGTGAAGTAACCTAAACAGTGAAAAATAAAATATTGTCAATGAATAAAAAGTAAAGCAGAGGCTGCTGCAATTATAATATAAAATTAAAATTTGCATTAAAAAGCACTAATGTGGCATGGTAACCAATATTCATTTGGTCATATCAAATTACATTAAAGATAATTATTATAAGCATGTGATGAAATTGTTCAAAACCTGATATACATGCATATGCATGCATATATATGAAAATTCTCAATAAATGGATGTTTGATTTTGTAATGTAATTGTCCAAAGTACTTACTTTGATCAACTCAATTAGGTTAGGAAAGATACTAGAAGTCAGAAATTAGAAAATTATAATCTAATTTTGCTCAGCTGTAACCAGGAATATCCATTATATAGGATGCATGGAAAATTAATAATACATTAAATAAAATTGACTTAATTGTTTTACTTTAATTTCTACATAGAAGCCTCCTTCTTCAACTCCCATGGAAACATTAATGTTGATTTTTCATTAGGCCAGAAAGAATATCTTTCAAAATTCCCAGAATTCAAAATGGTATAAGCTACATTTTCCATCTACAGTGAAATAAAATTAGGAAACAATAGGAAGAATTAAAAGAAAAAGAAGCTTCCAGAACATTTATCCATTGAGAAATTTAATAGTACTCTTTTAAATAAGTCTGATAAGAAAATAAAAGTTTCAATTGCAGACTAGTTAGATATTATAACTGTATTACAAGTTATGGGACACAACTCAAGAGAAAAAAATTGTAGCGTC
Source organism: Rousettus aegyptiacus (assembly GCF_014176215.1). Classification (NCBI taxonomy): domain Eukaryota; kingdom Metazoa; phylum Chordata; class Mammalia; order Chiroptera; family Pteropodidae; genus Rousettus; species Rousettus aegyptiacus. The sequence goes on from NW_023416285.1 coordinate 26,882,648, forward strand.
AAATGCTCTTAGTATTAATCAAGAAAGAATGAAAACAAATTCAACATTCAACTCAAGAAATTAGTTAAAACACCCACTCCACAAAAGACAAGCTTAAGAAACCCATGAGGAAATAATAAAAATAAGAGCAGAAGCTAAAAGATGAGAAAACAGAAATACAGCAGAATTGCTAACTGTATTTAAAAGTTGGTTCTTTGAAAAGGTCTATGACATAAACAAGCTCTGGAATAATTAGCAGATGAACAGACAGAACTACAAGCATAACATTAGGAATGAGAAACATATATGACAGCAAATATGAAGGAAGTATTTTAAAAAAATCTTAAAAATACATAACTAAACTGTAAACTTCTAAAATTTATATTGCTTTTATGCTTCTCTAGAATTATACAATGACCAGCATTGAACAGGGAAGGAACAGGCAACCCAAATCATAAAAAAAAAAAAAAAAAAACTGAAAAATATTCTTAAGGAACCACCATTATCTCAGCCCTGGATTCTGGGCCCGTATGATTTTTGGGATGAGTTCTATCAAACTAGTAAAAAGTTAATAATTCCCCTTAGTACTTAACTGTTGGAACTCATAAAACGAGGCAGACATATTTTATCTTTATTTTTAAAATCTAGCATAAAAGTCTTTGAATTTATTTTGTGTGGGACATGGAGAGCCCTTACAATAGTCATCAAGTATTTTTCCATTTCCTAGAACAATTTCTACTGTGTATTCTTGATTTTTTCTTCTTTTCTATTTGGTCCAATATTTTATACAGGAGTATCAATTTTCAACTCATGTCTTTTGCAAATTCACTCAAGTTTGTCCTATTCATTAATGGTTAAATTGTATATAGTATATCATGGATTTTAAATTTGTTACTGAGTTAGATTTTCTGAAAATTCTTTCTAATCTCCTACCACACTTTATAGCCCTACTGTTTGTCGTTTTGTTTCCACTTAGTGGTTTTAGGCTTTCTTTTGTCTGACAAAATAATGAAGATTCCATATAATTTTTTTAACATTTTCTTCTAGATTTCATAGGAGATAATTTTCAAAAGTGCCTCTTCCTCTGATTCATCAGAACATTTCTTTTATCATGTTCTGTAATGTTTTTTATTCATACCTATAACGTTTTATTTCTTTTTAAAATTCGAAGTGGATCTCTGAGGGAGGTCCAGTGCAGGACCCACTTGGGCCCCACTATCTTCCTGCATTACATCACTATTAGTCCAGACACTGGATCCAGATTGCCTGTGTTCATCTACAAATTTTACCAGTTTCTGGTTTGGTGAACTTTACTCTTCTATGTTTCAGTTTCTCATAATGCTTCTAGACAAATTAAATAATTAATTTATATAAAGGATTTAGAACAATATCTGACACATACTAAACACTGTAGAGGTGGGAACAATTTTGACTTAGCTGAAGGATGACCTTCTCAATCAACAAAAGAGCAGCCTAATGTTCATAATTCTCAACATAATTTCTGTTTTTCATCAGAGAGGTTTGCCATATAGATAATATTTTCATCTATCCTCAGACCTAGTTTTTTACTATTCTCAATTTTTGAAAAAATTGAGAAAATAAATGTCCCAGCAATATGGCAACCAACATTCTTCTCACCTCACTGCAAAACCATCACATTTATACAATGTCATTGACATTTTCTCTCCTTTCTGTCCAGTTGTTTGCTTGAAATTGCCATTTCTGTATGAATGTGAAAATAAGATAGAAGAGTCTGGAGACGGGGATTATAAACAGAAGGAACCAAGAATTCTGTCCTTAAGTAGCACCTACCTGATAATGGTCCTCCAGGTCTTTTATTCAGCTAAGATCAGGCTGTGTTAGAGATGTCGAGTCCTCTCATCTTATCGGAGTCTTGACTGAATGAAGAAGTATCAGATGTGCCATGGAATCAGGACCCATTGTTCTTATCCTGGTTGCATCTGCCTGATAGCTAGTGGGTATGGCTTTCATCACTGTGGTGTTTATTTGCTTTTGTTTTGTGTGTGTTTAGTGAGAGCGCCTGAGATCTACTCTTAACAAATTTCCATTACACAATATATTATTATTACCTATAGTCACCATACTGTACCTTAGATCTCTAGAATTTATTCATCTTACATAACTTCAACTTTGTATCCTGTGTCTAACAGTTTCCAATTTATTCCATGTCCCCATCCTTGGTAACCACCATTCTACTCTCTGCTTCCACGAATTCGACTTTTTCAGATTTTACATATAAGTGAGATCATGCTGTATTTTTCTTTCTGTCTGGCTTATTTCACTTAGCAAATTTGTATCTCTATTATATGATTTTTATAGATATTAAACAGGGAAGTTGAAGGATGATACATCTGGGGTTGCACTGCAGATACAATTTTAAACTTTATATATATGTCATACAATGAGGTACTATATGCTAGGTTTCTGGCTTTGCGTCTTTAATATAAAAATAAATAGTTTTCTCCTTCCATTGTTTGCTCGCTACCATTTATTTAAAACATATAATAATTAGATATTTGTGACATATTTGTTAAACTGAGGAGAAAAGGTCTCCTTTTTATGCTTATTCTTCAAAACTTAAGTAATGAAATAACTAATTCTGGCTGATGAATACAGATATGTTACACGCAACTTCATAAATATGAAGTACGTTAAGAATGATAACCATAAAGTACCATGGTCATGTCTTCTCTGATTAAGACTAGTTAATACTTTTTCTCCAGGAAAACCTCCTTTATAAACATGCATTTTTTGCAGTAATTTATCCATGTGTTTTTATTATCTCCCAGCCTTTTGAACAAGAACTTTTTACTTTACCACATTCCAATGTCATTTAGCATATTTTACCTCTTTCTCACATGAAGTTTTCACTCGATTTCAGGATATTCCAGATTTCGTCTTGGAAAAGTTAATTAATTGAGTCAGTTGAAACTGTATGGCATTTGCTATCTTTTTTGGTCAAAAGTTCTCTTTAATCATCTACTTTTAATATCTAATTATTTTCTCACGAACTAGAGAGAAGCTAAGGCAACAAGAGAATGCAATTCCCGCCCACTTCGGTTAATTCATTTAAATTTAATCTAAAATCACATGTAAGAAGAATCCCAACATTAAAGCAAGTGCAAGACAATGCAAAATCAAGCGGGGAAAGTGAGCATCTATGAAACTATTGAGTCCCTTTCTCTTTCTTGTTGAACTTTGAGCAGTCTTATGCTTGGATTTACCAAATATTTTTCCAACCCCAGTAGTTGGATCTCTTGCTAATTAAAAAACCATGTCTCTGTGGTTGACTGGTATTCCAATCACGTAGCAGATGACTGTTGTGCACAAACAAATCAGGACTTCCATGGTATGGCAAATTTCATGGCTTTTGCCTATCTTTTACTTAATGTCATAATCTGATTTCTTTTTTTTTTTTTTAAAGAAAAACACTGAAGATAACTGGTGTTGATAGCCTCTCACATTGACAAAAAGGGCCTTGATTTCATGTGTTATACATATTTTTTAGTAGTTGTGAGAAAAAGTATTTCATTTATAAGAATCACTGCACATATGGTCAACAACTGTAATTCATACAGAGGCTTCATCAGTGTAAACAATCATCGAAATAATTAAATTGTCTATTTTGGTCCTCTGAGCTGCTTTGTGAATCAGAATGAGAAATTAATCATTTCTACCATTCTCATTAAGAAAAATGTACTAAAATTGAACTTCTAAGATATGTATATTGTTCCATTAGTCCTCAGCATACCTAACTTTTATACTTACAATATGAAATATAGCATTTAAAGTCTATACATAGACAGTCTCCTACTCCAAGATTGCCTAGCATAATGAATAGATTATTAATGATAATTTTTTATGATAGTAGTTTTCATGACATTGCATTTATACTTACAATTTAATTACCATCTTAATAAACTTAATGAGACAGCCACATTTTCAAATCAGAATTCAGAATAAGAGAAATCAAAATTTAAACTATATACCAAGAACCCGGTTGCATGACACAGTTTCTTCTTCTCATCCAGGAATCCATAAAAAAATTAACAAGAAAATGAAAGAAAATCTGAAAAGTGCATTTTCAACAAAACTACGTATATATGTGCATGTAGTGGTGTATAGAAGAAGTATAGAGAAGAATCTCAGAGAGGTACCCTATACCCCAAAGCTTACCAATAGATAAATGACTCTTACCAGAAAAATGTTACTATGGCAGGGATGAAAATATTACATTTTAATGTTCAAAATTAAAATGACACAATTTCATCTAAAAAGAAAGTTAAAATTGAAAGAACTCCAGGAAGAGATGAGAAGCCAAAAGAATCAGTCAAAATATGGGAGGCAAGCAGTAGAACTCAGGACAGAAATAGAAGAAAATGCAACTATAGTAAAAATAATGATATTTAAAAGAAAGTGAAAAAGAATGGACACTGTTGAAATTATCATAAGGGCCACAAAAATGGAAATGAGGAAAACAAATTTTTAAAAAAGGGAAATAAAGAACTAAAACTACTAGAGGAAAAATAATAGACACAGAAGACAAGCAAAGACAATGAATAATATACATTATCTAATTCCCTATATTTGGAAGTTCAAATTTGGAAACCTTACTGAAATAAAGGAACTTGAATTTACACATTGAAAAGGCAAATTGGGTATGAGAAAAAATAGACCAAGAAGAAAATAGTGGTTTAAAAAATTGGGCAGCTAAGCAAAAAGATCATCTAAGAGGGAAAAAAATTAGACTGGGGAGAAAAATGAAGATTATATTAGAGTAACTAACCTATAAAATGAGGAAGCAAAGAAATTGGGATCCAAAAATTGTATATCTAGTCAAGTTGGCTTTCAAGAAAAAAGATTACAAACAGCTTTTAAAAAGCAAGAATGCAGAAATATTTTTTCCTGGTCCCATCTTATATATTGCTAGTGTAGTGAGGATGAATTTCAGCCAGCCAAGAAATTGCATATGTCAGCATGGCTCAGTAGTTTAAGGTGCCAGACTCAAGCTCTGCTTCCTTAGAAGAAATAATTGCAAAAATAAGCCAAGTGACTGGGATGAACATTTAACATATTTAACTATATAGAATTCAGACCCAAGAGACAGAATAGATCATAAATGTTTTATGCAAACACACTACTCAAAAGACAAAAACAACAAAAATTGGGAGAGAAACGAAACAAAGGTGGTAGGTAGAATAAATTTGTTGAATTTCTGGGAATCAAAAAATAGAAATTAAAGCCAACAATCATATAAAAGAAAAATAAACATATTTAATATTATAGAAGTAAATACTAATAAATAATGTACTAGTGACTGTATACAAGAGGTAGAAATGAAGGAAGAACATAAATTTTTAAAAGAAATTGTTAAATAAAATATAAGTAGGTCCAAATATGTCTAGTAGTTACCTTTTGTATAAAAAGTTATTTGTGCTTGTTTTATTTACATAAAAAAAAAAAGCTTTGGAGGAATATCCCAGAAACTAAAAGATTTTGTTTCCGATAAAGAAAGAAGTACCAGGCAGATTGGGGACATGTGTGGGAGGGAAATTTTTACATATATACGAAATATTTGAATATATTATCCCTTAGAAGATTAAAATATTTTTAAAAAGTAAAAACAAAAAAGCATGTATTTCTATAACTGGGATATTGTCAAAGTTGATGTTTTTCTTTATCCAAGAGTAATCTCTTTTAACTCTGCCTCAAATGTCTTCTGTGAATTTCAAACCATGCATTCTTTTTAAAGCTCATCATGTTCCTTAGAAATCTATTATCTTTCTTCTAAACCTATCTAATAGGCCCATTCTAAGTATCACTTCCTCCATGAAGCCTTCTTCCGATACCCTTACTCGGAATGAAATTTACAAACCATTCAGATTTTACCCTTACTCTGATTGATTTGGGTACAAATCATGCAGATATTTGTGTCAGTGCCCACCAGACAATATCCACCACAGAGTTAGCACTCAAAAGCCAGGTGGACAGGATGACTCATTTGGCAGATGTCGATCAGCGAGTTATCATCTGTCTGCAGTGCCGGTGCTACATAGAGGTTATGCCCATTACCACCTTGACAACTCAGTGACAGGGTGGATTTAATGCAGGGTGCACAAGGCAGAAATGGTAACAAATGTTTCCAACATCCCATATCACAGCCCAATGGCCAACCTCTGATTCGGCCACAAATGTGGTCCACCATACCATACAAGCAACCCTTTTCTCCTCAATGGTGTACAGAGTGTCTTCTATTTCTGCTTTAGGGTCTTCTCTACATATACAAGAGCTTACTTAAACTGTTTGTAAACGTGGAAAGGTTGGGGGATTTAAAACTTTTAGGGTCACCCTTGGTAATAGGAGACAGAAGCCAGAATACAAATTTTTCAACATCCCATTCTTCAGATGAAAATTTATGAAGATATTCTGTTTGCTTCTTAAGAAATCTTGGTAGAATTGAGCCCAACTGTCCACAACAGTGACCTCTATAACACACTCTTACATGGACTGTTCTTCCTGCCCTGAGTCAAACTTCTTGCCTCATCTTTCCTTCTTCTGTAATCACCTCTCAAATATAATTCCTATGCTACAATTATTATCTCATATTATGCCTTAGGAGAAAACTAAACTAAGCCCCTTGCCATCATTTAAGATAGATGACGGTTTGGAATAATGTTGAGATCTATATTGGCATCCTATTACAAATGTCAAAAAGGCAGTTTTATAAATGAGACCAGCATTTAGAAGGACGGTTTGGATTGACATATAAGTTTATAAGTGGGTACCTAATCACTTTATAGCCATGAGACTGAATGAAATCACCAAATAGTGATACAAGCTGTGGGATACAAAACATCTATTGTATAAAGTCAAGTCTCAGTACCTCCAAAATGCTACCGCTCTTTTGAGAGGTACCTGAAAATTCTATAAATTGATTGTTTTATCTTTATGATAGTCCAGTATGTATTTGACCGAGGTGACTAGGAAGGGGCAGTGACCAATGAGCTGATGGGGTTCTCTGCTTCCACTGACATTTTGACCGTAACACATGTGCTCATATCTATTCTGTATGTAGGAGTTCACATAACATTCCACTTGCTGTTTTCAAAAGTGTTTTTATTTTGAAAAATCTCAGAATTTGACAATCAGATCTAGTAAACAAAACTGACACTTATTTTAACCCATGTTTTCTGATATTTATGAGTGTCAAAGAACCTCTCTGAAGTGCTGGGAGGTATGTTCTTTTTTCCATATTTCTTGCCTTTCAAGCATCTATCTTGTGATAAAACAGCAACAAAAATATCTAAAGTGAGATAAAGTATAGCAAAAATCAAATTGTGAAACAATTTTGCTATAGAGGAAAAAAGAAAAATATACATCACTAAGGAACATGTGAGAACATTTTACTATAAACTGAAGTAGCTAAAATCATTAGCAAAAGTTTTATGTATAAATCATGATGAAGCTAAAACTTTGTGATGAAAAAGTTCCAAAGGTAAGATAGAAATGTGATTGTTCTCATCACTGTACAAAATGTAACCATATCGACATGGATTTTATAGTAATTCCAGATTAAACATACTCATCTCAAAAATTCCTAAGACAATGTATTTTCTTAGTGGCCATGGTTTATTTTCAGCTCAATCAGTTCCTCTTGAAAAAACTAGTTTGAAACAGGTATAATTCACATGTATCCTAAGGTTTGTACCCTTAAACAACTGTATAAATTTTAGAATATATAAATCTCTTCATTAAAATATGATTTAATTATTTTTAAAAAGCTTTTTGGTTTATTCAATTCCTATGATATGTTTAAATCAATTGTAATTCATGAATTAGAAACTAGCTACTCAATCCATTTTTCTCTTTTGATTAAGAATATCTTTATGTTCTTTTCTGAGTAAATCAGCAGTGTTTCACACACATGCACACACCATTCAATTTAAATGTATTCAGCTGTTTAGAAACTTGTGACGGAATGTACAATCTTATAGGTCACAACGGGTTTGACTGGTTGGATCTCTTAGAAGGAATTATGTGCCAAGGGACTTGAACTCAAGGAAATCACTAAGTAAAAAAAAATAATTAAACAAAGTTTTCCTAACCTATTCAAAAGATAACCTTAAAATAAGCTACATCTGTATTCTCTACTATAAATTCTTCTAAATATCCCACAAGTGCTTCTATTCAGGGGTATTTTAATCATTCCCCTTTCACATTATGCAGGAAACCTGATGTTCAAAGATTATAAGACCATATCATGGTATCTCACGAGAAATCATACAATAGACGCTGAGCATGAAAAAGTCGCTTTGTGACTTAATAAAATATCTGAAACCTTTCTTCTCATTTATATCAAGTTTCTTATCTGTTATGAGAAAAATATATAAAACAAAACTATTTTGGGTTTACAACACAATTCTGGAATTTTCTATTGGCAAGTCAGCAGGTCATACTTATTTATAAAAGGTAGGATAATTTTGTAAACATTTTTCTAACTAATTTCTATAGTCAGATAAACAACTTTTGGCTTACAAGTAAAAACATGAAGAGTCATAGTATAGGAGAAAATAGATTTGACAAAGGATTTGGAAACTTTAAATATTTTTTTATTTTAAAATTATATTAAAATATACCTAAGAATATGTGTATATGACTTTTATAAATGGCATAAGGAGGGTCAATATCCTGTAATGATTGAGTCCAGACTCTGGCCCTAGACATCTTAGTTCTAATATGAGTGTGATAAGTTATGTGACTTTTCACATAAGTAATCTTTAAACTTTGTGACCCAATTCTTTCATCTGTAAGATGGGGATAGTACTATTTCCTACATAAAGTGTTATAACCATCATCTGACTTAATACTGATGAAATGCTCAGAACAATGATTAGCACATAGTAAATGCTTACCAAGTATTAGGTATTATCATTATTTAAAAAAATAATGTGTGGAATATTGTGTTATCTTCCAAAATTTTTGCTTTTCCTCCCAATACAGTCCATCTTAAGGAGTACTTTTCATTTTTGCCCCAATGCCATCAGGTTTGGCCATATATTAGCTTTGGTCCATTGACTATGAATGGAAGTGACCCAAGCTACTTCTAAACAACAGTTGTAAGAGCAATACTCTTACCCGCTATCTTCTTTCTTATTTATTAGCTGTTAGATCATCATGCCCCAGAAATGAGTCATTTCTGTCAATTTGGTCTTGCAAAGAATACATGCAGTTGACCCCAAATGGATATGTAACATGAGAAAAATAATTTTTAATAGATCACTAAGATATTTAGATCATTCATTATCACAGCATAACTTAGATATACTGATTGATGAAATTATTGCCAGAAATGAGGTTCCAATAAAAATAATCTTAAATGTCATGTCATTGATTTTGGTGCTAGGCGATAGGTACCAAGGATACTACTGTAAGAGTTTGGGAAGATGAAGATCCATGTTATTCTGTGCAAAACATTAGGTAATTTGGAAGGGATTTGCTATATTGATTTAGTGTGTGGTTTTAGATAAAGAGAGTAGGAAGCAATATTATTACTATGTCCTGGTTGCACACAAATAAGGTGTTATAAGAATGTTGTGAGCCAGTTTTCAGGAATAAAACTAGATATTCCAAATATTCTAACATTCTCTGGGATAAAAGATACAAGTGTTTCTTATCTTTGACAAGTGACATAAAACTGAAAAGGCCTTAAGTAATAAGGGCTAATTAAAACTCACACTGAGGGCAAAACCATATCAGTACAGTATTCGCCTTTGTAATAAACTGAATGTTTGGGGCTCCAAAGATTCATATGTTGAAGTATAATCCTCATTGCGATGGTATGTGGAGGTGGGGCATTTAGGAAGTAATTAGATCATGAGGAGGAAGCCCTCATGAATAGGATTAGTGCCCTGATAATAAGAGGACAGAGAGCTATCTCATTTTTTTCCACCATAAAAAGATAAAGTGAGAAGTCAGATATCTACAGCCTGAAAGAGGGTCCTTCCTAGAACTTGATCATGCTGGCACCACAATCTCAGATGTCCAGCCCCCATAACTGTGGGAAATAAATTTCTGTTGTTGATAAACCACTGAGTACATGATATTTTGTTATAGCATCCTCAGCTAAAAAAACACATTTTATTAAAATATTTGAATCATTAAGTGACACTGAGTAAATCCTTTAAGTTGGATAAAGGAGCACAAGGTAAAGAAGTAAGAGTATGGATTTCTCAGGTAAGATTGATAATCGCAAATTAATAGTAATGAAATAAGAAGAGAGAAGATTGCCACTTAGAAAGAAATTATGGACATGGCTATTGGTGCACAAACATACTAGGAATAAAATGGGTAAAAAGTAACTAAAGCTACAGATGACCTAAGTTCTGGACAACAGAGCCTATGATACTAAAATCCATTACAGGCATGAAAGAGCTTGATTATTAATAAATATTAGTTTATGTAAAAATAGACATAATATATAATATAAAAATTTAATATTGTTATATTAAATATATATTTATATATAATATATTCATATCACAATATATTATTTTATATTTATATAGATGTATTTATAATATACATGTATATATTAAATACTTAATATACACATTTATATATTAATATATATAAATTTAATATATTTAATATATACATTTATATTATAAATACATTTATATATTATAAAATACATAATATAAAAATATAATATTTTTATAGCTAACCAAATAGAAGAAATAAAATATCAGTCTTGACTCTTAAATTCTTCCCTGTCAGAAGGGCTTCTTGGTGAATATCAATTATCTTTTTCAAAAATAAAATTATCAAGTTACATATTAGAGTTAATTTTTAGATACTGTTATTATTATCATTGAATTGTATTTTAACTCTATATCATGTCACAATAAATGAAATCCTATTTGAAGATTAACAATTCCAAACAGTATCAAGGTTAAATATTAGGGCTCTCAGTGAACATAGGTATTTCTGACATAATATACAAATTATGCTATATGCCTATTCCATAGATACCTATTTTTACAAATATTGTTCCTTCTTCTAAAAGAAAAAAGGGGAAAAATAACAAACTATTCAAACAAATGTGAAAAGAACGTTCTTGACCAATCATTGAAAGATCATTTCCTTCAGGCAACTACATATTATGGTGAAACACATGTCTTAGCCAATGAAAGACCTATATTATATGTCTCAAGGTTTTTATAGAAATGGTGCTATTTCAAAGATTGAAAGAAGATATTCTAAAAGTGGGAGGAGAAAATAATGCTTTAATTTAAGATTGTATATTGTTTAATTCCAGTATAATTTGAAAAAAAAAGCCTTTATAAGGTGTAATGGTTAATTCTATGTGCCAACATGGAAGGTATTCTTGGATGAAATCAACATTGAAATCTTTGAACTCTGAGTAAGCAGATTGCCTTTATAATGTAGATGGGCCTCATCCTATCAGTTGAAGGCCTAACTAGAACAAAAAGACTAGCATCTCCAAGCAAAAGGGAATTCTTCCTCAGATTGCCTTGAAACATCATCTGCATCATTGACTCCTGGTTCTTCAGCCTGCTAATCTACACTGAAGATTTTGAATTCCCCAGGCTCCATAATCACAAAAGCCAGTTCTTCATAATAAATTTCACCTCAACCCCTACACAGATTATTTCATAATCTTTCTTAGTCTATTAGGGTTTCCATAACAAAATACCACAAAGTAGATGGTTGAAAAACAACAGAAATTAATTTTCTTACAGTTCTGGAGGCTGAAAGTCTAAAGTCAAGGTGCCCACAGGGTTGGTTTCTAGTGATACTTTTCTTCCTTGCTTTCAGACAGCTGCCTTCTCACTGTGTCCTAACATGGCCTCTTCTCTATGTGAGTGCAAAGACTGAGAGAGAGAGAGAGAGAGAGGGGAATTTCTGGTATCTTTTCCTTCTTTAACATAGATATTCAAAAAATTGCAATTCTGGAAACTATGATTCATTCTATTCAGAACATACCTGAAAAAATCTAGCCACCATTTTTTAAATTTTATTGCATTTATTGGGGTGACTTTGGTTAATAAAATTATATGCATTTCAAGTGTACAATTCTATAACATGTCATTTGTATATTGCACTGTATGTTCACATCCACAGTTAAATCTCCTCCCTTCACTATACATTTGACCCCTTTTACCCTTATCTTCCTCCTCGCTCCCCTCACACCCCTGGTAACCACTAAACTGTTGTCTGTGTCTATGAGTTTTATATTTGTTTTTCTTGTTTGTTTGTTGCTTTCAGTTTTATGCCCTATGTATGAGAGGAATCATTTGTTTCTTGACTTTTTCCATCTGGTTTATTTTGCTTAGCATGATATTCTCAGGATCCATCCATGTTGTCACAAACAGCAGTATTTTATTCTTTCTCATGGCTGAGTAGTATTCCATTGTATATATGTACCACATCTTTATTTAATCATCTATCAAAGGACACTTCAATTTGTTTCCATTTCTTGGCAACTGTGAATAATGCTGCAATGAACATACAAATACATATATCTTTATGGATAGATGTTTTCTAATTTTGGGGGTAGATACCCAGAAGAGAGATTACTGGATGATATGGTAAATCTATTCTAACTTTTTTAGGAACCTCCGTACTGTTTCCAAAGTTGCTATATCAATTTACTTTCCCACCAGCAGTGTAAGAAGATTCCTTTTTCTCTACGACCTCTCCAACACTTGTTATTATTTGTTTTGTTGATAGTAGCCATTCTAACAGGTGGAAAGTGGAATCTCATTGTGGTTTTGATTTTACATTTCCCTAATAGCTAGTGAATGGGAGAAGATATTTGCAAACAACCCCTCTGATAAAAGATTAATATCCAGCATATATAAAGAACTTGCACAATTCAACAACAACAAAATCACAATCTTGTTTAAAAATGGGCAGAGGTTTGGAACAGACACTTCTCACAAGAAGACATACAAATGGCCAACAGATATATAAGATGTTTGACTTCAGAAGCCACCATTTTTAAGAGTGTCTTTTGTCAGGAGATAATTTGCATTTCCCAGGATTCGGGGATAGATTTATCAGTAGTTTGATTTCTTGCTTTGAGAGATTAAGATTTTTTTTCATGCTGCTTGAAAATCCAATTACTTACACTTAAAGGGTTAAAAATGAATACTGGAGATAGAGTGGCATCTTTGAGGAGAAATTTGATATTTACAATACCTTTCTGAATGAATACTTGACTTGTAACTGAAATGCTTATTTTAATTATTTTTTTAAAGAAGTTAAAGAGGAATTGTGTTATCTTTTATCCAAAAATGCCTTTATGAACTTATATAAAAATTATAAAAATTGTCTTAACTATAATTATTTATACAGGTTAGTTAGCCTGGATATTATAATAAACTATAAATCAAGAGGCTCAGACCATAAAATTTATTCATCTCAAATTATTCTTTAGAAGCTAGACTATATGACAATATTGTACTACTCTGGAGAGTAAGTTCATTGTAAATAAAAGAGTAAATACATTTTTAAATTTTTTCTTTATAATGACATGGTAAAGACATACTAATCCATCTTACTTGTTATTTTTTTCCTAATATGGGAATGCTACCATTTTGTTGTGTGGCTGTCACTAGCCAGAGCAATTAGTTAAGAAAAGAAATAAAAGATATCCAAACTGGAAAGAAGTTAAATTTTTCCTGTTTGAAAATGACATGATTTTATAAATTGGTAATCATAAAGACTACACAGAAACTAAAATACTAAACAAAATCAGTGAAGGTACAGAATAAAAAATAAATATACAAAAACCATTGCACTAATAGCAAACTATCTGAAAAGAAAATTGGGAAAACAATCCCATTTGCAATAGCATCAAATAGAATAAACTAAGCAATAAACTTAATTAAGCAAGTGAATTACCTGTACACTAAAAACTAAAAAATATTGCTGAAAAAAATTAAAGAAGAAACAAACAAGTGGAAAGACATCCTATGTTGATGGATTGGAAAACTTAACATTGTAAAAATGCCTTAAGTAATTGAAAGATTCAATGCAATCTCTGTCAAAATGTGAATGACATTTTTACAGAAACAGGAAAGAAAAACAATTCCAAAATTCACATGAAACTACAAAAGACTTTAAATAACCAAAACAATCCTAAAGAAGAACAAAGCTGGAAGCTTCAATACAGGGACTATATTTCAAGAATTGTGTTTCTTCAAGTAGCTATTTTACTACCAGAAAGAAACAGATATAGTTGGGTGAGGGGAAACTGTCTTTTTTTCAAAGGTCACAATCTCTCCTGTAACTTCCAGTGGGAGCTTCGCTCTCTTTGTTTTCCTCACTTAGAATTTAACAAATTCAATCAAAATGCCTATTACAGGACATAAATAGGTTTTCCTGAAAAAAAAAAAAAAGTCGGAGTACTTCCTCAACTATAATGAGTACACCCCTGAAATTAACTTGTTGGGGTTCCTGAAAAATAATTAGACTTTAAGAACATGTATATAATCTAGAGTTAATTGACTGAAAGATCACTTTTATTGAGCTTGTTTTACAGTTCATTTATGGTTCAATATTCACTGATTTTCTATGATGTTGAAACTGTATGGTATGGTATAAGAGGGAAAGAATTTGTCATTGTTTTTCTTGCCATTGTTGCTTCTAATGCTTGCAGCCAACATTTTCTCTTTGTGTCTATTCTTTATACTGAAAGTTACCCTCCCTTCCCCATCTTCAGTAATACTCCACAGAGAATGCTCATCTCTTACTTTTTCTGTCTTTCCCTAACTACAAACTCAGGCTCCGAACCATGGGTATTGCTCTTGTTTCTTAGTGCTTAGGCATCATATTTTAATTTTTTTATTATTAGAACTTCATTATAGTATACAAGATTTATAGATTTTTTTTAAAAAAATTGTGTGCAAATTATTTACTCATAAGGCTTGCATATACAGGAATAAGCATTTGTATAGATTGGGAGAAGTTAGGATCAAACCAATTCTTAGATTTAACTTAATAAAATAATTAAAACTGAGGGTCTTTAATCTTTTGAAATGTGTCCTGTAAATTAAGAAATAATTATAAACTTATTGTACATGGTATTCTGCTAGAATCATAATGTTAGATGAAATACAATTGAATTAAACAAACACTTGTTTTTATCCGATTATAACAGTAATGCATAACTACTTGAAATACATTGCCTTAAAGGATTGTAACATCATGATTAAAGCTCCAGAATTATATACTACTTTCTCCCAAAGATTTAAAGACATCTATGCACCAATTAAATTATGTACAAAGAAACAATTAAAGCTAATAAACACATTTAGCAAAGTTGCAGTGTACATGCTCAAAACACTAAAATTAATTGTGTTTCTGCATACCAGCAATGAATAACCTAAAAAGAAAAATTTTAAAAAAAATTCAATTTATAATGACACAAAAGAATAAAATAGTGGAAATAAATTTAACAAAGAAGGTGAAAAGGTTATACATCGAAAACTATAAAAACATTGCTAAAACTATGAAGAAAGTAAGGAAGACTGCGCTAAATGGAAAGACATTTATGCTCTTTATTGGAAGACTTAACAACATTAAGACACCAAGACTACTTAAAGTGATATAAAGATTCTATCAAAATTCCAAAGGTCCTATTTGTCAAAAAGGAAAAACCCCTTCTCAAATTTGTATGGATGTCAAGGGCCATGAATTGGCAAAACAATCTTGAAAAAGAACAAAGTCAGAATGTTTGCACTTCGCAACTTCAAAACTTACTAAAAAGCTTAATAATCAAAACAGTGTGGTACCGGCATGAGGATAAACATGTAAATAATGGAATATAATTGAGAATTCAAAATAAGGCCTGCATCTATGGTCGACTGCTTTTTGACAAGAATGCCAAAATCACTCAATAGGAAAGAATAGTCTACTCAACAAATGGTGCTGTGACAACTGTATAGCCATATGTAAAAGAATAAAGTTGAATCTTTACCTCATACATATACAAAAATTAACTCAAAATAAATCAAAATCAAAATTCATGAGCTAAAACAATAAAATTCTTAGAAAAGCACATAGTAGTAAATCTTCATGACATTTAATTTGGCAATGGATTCTTAGATATGATACTGAAAGCATGATCAACAAGAGAAAAAAGAGATGAATTGGATTTCATGAGAATTAAAAACTTTTGTACATCAAAACACATTATTAAGGAAGTGAAAAGACAACCTATAGAGTGAGAGAAAATATTTGCATATCATATATTTGATAAAGCTCTGGTACCCAGAATATATCAAGTCTCTTACAACTCAACAACAAAAGGCAAAGAACAGAAAAACTTAAACATACATTTCTCCAAAGATCCACAAATGACAAGTACATGAAAAGATGTTCAACAGTATTAGTCATCAGGGAAATGTAAATCACAACCACAAAGAAATATCATTTAACATCTACCAGGATGTGTATAATTAAAAAGACAAGTATTAGGATGTAGAGAAATTTGAACCTGCATGAGTTGCTGGTAGGAATGTAAAATGGTACAGCTGCGTGGAAAAGTTTAGTTGTTTCTCAAAAAGTTAAACATAGAATTACCATGTGACTCAGCAATTCTTCTCCCATGTATATGACTCTGAGAATTGAAAACAGGTACTCAAACAAGTACAGTAAGTCCTCACTCAATGTCCTTGACATGTTCTTGGAACTGTGGCAAAATGACATATAACTCAAACCACTTTTACCATAAGCTAATTGATGTACATAAGATTTAAGTTCCTATGACATGTCATCAATATTATAATGAAATGACGTTGAACTCATACATGAGTGTTCATAGCAGCACCATTCACAACAGCTGAAAAGTAGACACAACCCAAATGTGCATCAACAGATGAATAGATAAAATTTAAATATATGCAACATATATGTTATATATTTATATAATTTATATATTAATATATTTTATATAAGATATAAACATTTTCAGCCATAAAAAGGAATGAGGTGATGATAAATGCTACAATGTGAACGAATCTCAAAAGCATTACGGTAATTGAAAGAAGCCAGACACAAAAGGTCAGATGTTGTATGATTTCATTTACATGAAATATTCAGAATAAGTAAGCCTGTAGGGAAAAGAAAGAGATTGGTGGTTGTCAGGGACCGGGGGAAGGACAGGTGGAGGAGTAACTGCTTAGTGGATATGAGGTTTTATTTTGGGGTAATAAAAATGTTTTGGAAGTGGGTAGGGGTGGTGGTACACAGCATTGTGAACATACTAAAAACCACCGAATTGTTCACTTTAAACTATTTAATTTTATGATTTGAGAATTTCACTTTAATTAGAAAAAATATGTTTATATGCATCTGTTTATTAAATAACTTGCACTTCGAAACTTCTAATTGCATTTCTTTTCTGGGTTTTAATTTTATGACTCATTTAAACTCACTATGAGAAGATAGGATGAGTTTATTTTAATTTTTTGTTCTTGCTTATGTGTTTTGTGAGTTTTTCTATGAATTTGAATTGACCTTATTAGAAGAGTTACTTAGAATCAGACACTTTCTGTGAAAAATTAACATACTTAAATTATACTTAAGGAGTTGAAAAAACTTTTTAAAGTTCATCTTACTTTTTTTACTGATCTCTTTAGGAATACAATGTGTGTTTAATCTTTATAAAATCCTACAAGGAAAATACTCTATATGACATTTGGAACTTAAAGTATTGCCCACCAGAGGGCTCTCATTTTTCTTCTACTTTGCTTTATAGAAAAATGAAAATCATATTTAATATATTATAGCTTACACATTATTAAAAAATGAAATATATTTTCTAAATGTATGTAGACTCCCTCTGAATAGTACATTTAAAATAAATTTATTATGATTGAGATGCAAATAAAGCATAATTTATATACACATGCAATGTTTTCTACATTCCTCCTTAAAACTCTGTGAATGGAGATTTGAAGAGTGAACTATTATTATCTGAATAAGAAGGAAATGAAACAAATGCTCTTCTGAAATCATAGAGCAGAACCTCTAGAAGAACTTAAATATACAGTTAATTTAAGGTATTAATCTCTGTCACCATGAAAGGAACTTTTACCAGGTATGTTTGGAACCAAAGTCTCAACCTGAAAGTTGATAAACTGAGTTTAATAATTCAAGAAACTCAGATGACAGGCACAATATAAAAATATAGGTGCAATGTAAAAAATAATTTTATATTGTGCATATATCATGTATGTTGGATATGAGGGTGACTAAGATAGAGTTACTTTCACTGAGAAACTCAGTCTATAATGAGAAACGGGCCTGTGGATAAATAATAATGATCTACTTAAACTTCCGTTAAGAAGTGTGCCAATCAAAAGAATTTCATCATTAATTCCCAGAAACAGGTGAAGACTGGAATGTCGTATACTTTGAACAAGTCCCTAGAGCAATCTCATCCCCTTCCACATTTCACTACTGAGAACCACTGTGCCAAGTGAAATTACAGAGATAAGCCAACGACCCAGAAGATTCAAGGAAGTTTCCTAAACCAGAAATTAAAGATAGGCGTTCAATTCAAGGAGAAATTCAAACAGAAGGAAGAGGGTGATCAAAGTCACAGGGCTAAGAAATTAAAAACAAAACACACGAAAGTCCATGTGATACCTTCGGGGATCACGGCTTGATCCAAGTGTTTGGGGAGCTGATTAGGCCACAGTAAATGGGAAAAGACAACATTGGAGAGTGAGTTTGGGATCACATTCTGACAAGCCCTGACAAAAGAGTTTGACTTTATCTGGCAGGAAATTTGGAGTATGAGATGAATTTTAAGGAGAGTGACTTGAACAGATTATTAATTTAGGTGGCTAGTTTTGAGAGATTTGGGGAGCAAATTAGTAGTGTGGAAGAGCAAAAGCAGTAAAATGTTAGACAAAGAATAGAATTGAGAAGCAATTATAAGCCTGGATCAGGGTGGAGGGTGAAATAAAATATATTAACATTATTAAAGAACCATTTCAGCAAGCTTCAAACCAAGCTTGAGGTTGCTAGTGCTTTATAAAATTCATCCCAGAACTCTTTGAGACCTGTACCATGGTTTGCTGAGGTAAATCAGAGAAATGACCAACCCCTAATTATATTTTATTGTTCTCTTCTCAGCCAATCAAGTGATATCTCACTTTATTTGAGGAACTTTTCCTTTCCTTATCCTGTTAAGAAATATATAGTGAGGTGGGATCTGTAAAAGGACAAGAAGATGTCCCTATTGGATAGAGAGCTATGGCATGTTTATGAGCAGAGGAGAAGGAACTGGTAGATACAACAAAATACAGGTCTAATTCACAGACCCTGTTCTAGAATCAGAGTAATATTTAAATTCGTTGGCTAATATTATTCAGAATTTACTGTATGCCATGTATTACTCTAAATACTTTACATTTATTAACTCATTAAATCCCCACAGTCATTTCATCGGAGAATATTCAGTTATGATTATGCCCATGGTGCAGATCACAAATGACTCCATGATTGATTAAGTAACTTGCCAATCCTACACAGTCAATGATAATAAAGCTAGAATTTGAAGCCAGGCAAGACGGATATAGAGACAGGCTCTTAAATACTATTTTAACCTGCCTCACCTTCCAGCAGGAGGCCACATAGGATAGAGAAGAGTTAACAACAAGCCAAAGGAAATCTTGACCTCTATCTACCACACTTTCTGATTCAATGGAGATTTTATCTAAAAGATGACTGGAGCAAGATATGCTTGTCTATCTATACTGATTGCTATAAATAGACCTGGAATTTATGCAATTATAGGATATAGCTGGCTAGAGAATAGAAATTAGTCCTGCAACATTTTTGCCCCTGAACAACTAAACACATATAAAAACCAAGAAACTTTAAACCTAAGTGACTGAGCTGACACGCACACCACACACTGTCTGTGCTTGTTTGCTATTCTCGGTGTGGGAAAAGGGACAATTAGGAAGCTGGTTTTGAAGGCCCAAGCCCCTCAGGAAAGGAATACTCCATGTGTGCCTGCTTCTTGCTTGTATCTTTTGAATCAGTAGTTTGCTGTTGGCAAGACCTATGACTCATGTTAAGTCTGTTTTGACAATTTTATCTTTTGTGGAAACTCGCTATGGGAAAATAAAAGCATAGTGGTGGGTGTTATAGCTTTGAACAGCCTTCCATAATTTAATCTAATATGGTACAGAATTCAGTGTGATGCCAATTTATGCTGATACACATAAATATCATGTCAACTATTCCCAAATTTCTTTCTGTGAGTCATAGATTTGGATCTTTAGTTTGGCAGAATGTATAACACAAATTTTGAGCCAGTGCAAATTCTTTGTTAAAATAAAAATAGCTCATATTATTGAGCAATTACTTTTTGCTTATGTATCTGCACCATTAATGTGTTTACTTTTCATAACAAAATTATGATATCAGTACCATTACAATTACTGTTTCATCAGTACCATTACAATTACTGTTTTATAGATGGAGAAACTTAATAAAGATGGTTCAATCATTGTGCTCAGTCTGACCAGTGTCTCCTTCCCACAGAGGAGTGAAGAGGCTGACACAGGTGTGTAGAGAAGCATCCATGTTTTCTCTTAGAAGTAATGCACATGTCTCCCTCAAATTCTATTCTGTTTGGTCATCCTGTATGGTTGGATTAGTCTGCTCAGTCTGCCATCACAGCATACCACAAACTGGATGGCTTCAACAACAGAAATCATTTTGTCACAATTTTGAGAGCTAGAAGTCCAAGATCAGGGTACTTTCAGGGTTGGTTTTGGGTAATGCTCTCTTCTTGGCAAGTAGCCTTTTCACTGTGTCCTTGCATGGCCTCTTCTCTGTTTGCTTAAAGAGAGAAGGATCTCTGGTATCTCTTCCTCTTCTGATAAAGTCCCCGGTCCCATCATATTAGGATCTATCCTTATGATTTTATTTAACATTAATCTTCTCCTTGAAGGTCCCATCTCCAAATATACTCACATTGGGTCTTAGAGCTTCAATATATGAATGAGAAGGGGCACAATTCATCCCTTATCTTTCCGTCCATCCGTGGCTCCTTTCCCAATACTCTGTCTCTGCTCAGCTGGACTCCTACATCCTAATCCTTTTTGAAAACCTTTCTTTCTGTCTTCGCTTCAGTTCCATGGAATTCACAGGGTTGAAATTAGTTCTCCCTCTTTCTTAGAGTGGAGAAATCAGAGACTTGCTTCTGACTAGACTCCTTTCTGGCCTTCAGTCTCTGCCTCTACCGTAAATTTTTCTCAGGGCCACAAGAATTATCTTCCTAAAATTTAATTGAATGTCTCTCACCTAGCTAGGCAACAAAATCAAGATTCCTCAATATGTTTTTTCGGTCTTTCCCAATCTATTTTCCTTGCTTTATCGCTGTTTCAGAAAAGGCCTAAATCCCACTTGTATGCATCTGTCACTTTACTTCCTGCAGTTCAATACTTTGCATGTGCCTCTGTTATGAGACTTACTTCCTTTCATATTGAAAAATGCTAATTGTTTATATCACTCATAAAATTAGAATCCTCGTATGACAGAGACAGTGTTTATTTATTTATGTATATTTATACGGACAGGTATATGTAGGCCCTCAATAGTTAATTTTTAAGTTATATGATCACTTGCATAACAAATATTTATTCAATGCCTACTATATGCTAAGCCCTCTGCTTTAAGATGAAAGTAAGAAATGTTCTTAATAAACATTTTTTTTCCAGCAGAAAATGATTTCTTAATTTATGTGACAGTTCATAGAGTATAAACAAATGTTTTAAGATTCTGAAATCTTTAGTCAAGTTTTCAAAGAATGCTCTTTTGTATCCAGTAGAATTAGGCTTAGCTGAGTGTAACTACATCAGAACAAAATGGTTTAAAGTACCTTCCTCACGCAAAGTAAGTCAAGAGGAAAGGGTGCCAAGAGCTGTGAACTAGGGATTTTAAGGTTTTCAGGGACCCCTTGCCTTCATCTTTGCACCCACATTCCTTGAGGATTGTGATGCCTCCACATATACTTTTCTGGCTAGAAAGTGGAATATAAAACTTCAAGAAGTCCCATAAACCAATTTAATTTAAATCAAACTGGCCAGCACATAATCATATGGCCTGACTCAAGTTAGAGGAAGGTATAAAATACAATCTTTTATCTAGGTGCATTGCCACCTTAAATAAAATCAGAAATTCCTTATTAAAGGAGAAAGAATGAATGAATATTTGGGTCTTGCTAGAAGTACATGTAAACTTCTTCAATAAAAATAAACAAATCTATAGATCTGAAAGGAAATGGAATTGCAAAATGGGTGTTTAGGTATAACTAAACTGAACCGTTTACAGTTAACTGAATTATAGCTTAAATAATCACATTATTAAAATGAAAAAAAAATGTTGATTAAAATTCAAAATTTACTTGGCCAACAGCCCAAATATCTATTTATCTCTCCTCCATCTATCATTCCCTGTCACCTCCTGACAACCTACCCACCCACATTCTCATCCATTTACTTTATGTTTTAAGGACTATCTTCCTAAGTACTCTCCTCCCAAATCTCCTCCCTTGGCCTATATGGCTTCTTATTACCCTTGAAGTGTTTACATGTTTGTCAAAAGCTTACCTAGAAAGATTTGGGGTGATTAAGATTCATTTACTGAACAGCAATGGAACTAATTACTCATATCTTGAAAAGAACCTGGAATAGCCTCTGAGAAAACAGCAGAGTAAGAGTTGTAGAGATGGGGGAAAGGAATAAAACAGGAGCAGAGCCTAAGGCAATGACTACAAATTCCTGCACTGGCAGGAGTATTGTCTTGAAAGACTTCCAAGTGGGAAAAATATAACTATGTAACTATAATCCATTTCATTTTTATTATCTATTGTTCCAGAAACAGCAGTCAGTATTCTTTTCTCTATAAGCGTGGCTGGAAAAATCTGATAAATGTATAGTTTTGTAATACAAATCAATTTGAATGTTTCTCAAGGAAAAAATAGGTAAAAAGTAGACTGCTGTTAGAAAAGTTAAATTTTCTGTAATTATTCCAAGTATATGGAGTGATGATTAGCCAAGATCCTCTCCTCTTTATCTCTTAATGTTAATATCTCCACTAAACATATTCAAATGGAATATCACAATATCTTCACATTAATCATTCTGAACTATAAGAACCAGTTAAATTTTCTTCTTAATTGCAGCTTTAGTGCAAAAAAAAAAAATAATTAAAAGGATATTTGAGACTCTTTAGTAAGCATGGAGATTAAACATACATGTTTATCTTCAATATTTCCCAAAACTGCATTAAAATTACAGCAGATATATTTTAAGTATAAATCCACAAGAGCATGAAAGATATAAGATAAAATGCCAGAGAAAAGCCACTACATTTTTTGAAGCTACAAAGTGGATTGATGAATGATAACTGACTTGGTGAAATCTAAATGTCCACAGAGGAAAATATCAAGAGACAACATTTAAGACTAGAAGGATTTGGTGTCACAGAGGATAATGATAAAGACACAGAAGAGACAGAAGAATGGGTAAAAACCTGTATAAGAGAAGTTATCTTTCTGCAACATATACCCCTATGACCCTCACTGACTACAGCAGGAAATTGAGACTTGTTCCCTGGAGAAAGTTAACAGAAAGGTCTCTGTATGGGGAGGCAAATGGCTGTACTGAACATACAGACCTGTAGGGCCCCAAGCGTGAAGAGTCAACACACGACTCTCTTTCCCATATTTGCTCCTAAGTTCAGCCAGCAGTCCTCATTCCCAGGTAGAATTATCCACAAGAGAAACTGACTAGCTAAATAGAGAGAACTGATATTTGTGGAACTGCTCATGAAACAGAAGAACTTAGTTCTGTTATGTAAAGCTGACCAGTTGACAAAAACTCTTCCACCCCAGACAGTGTCCAGTTTCCTTCTTAAAGATAGGCAAGATTTCCAGTCCTGTTAGAAAATCTTTCACATGAAAATAAATGAATAAAACAATCAAACAGAGGAAAACTTCAAAAGAATACAAAACGAGAGACAAAGGGAAATAAAACTTTAAAAAATATTATACAGCTAGATAGATATAGATGATAGATAGATAGATATTGCTTCCCTGAAAAGATCAGAGAAAGAGAAAGAATTTTTAGTAATTAAATATATATATATGTGAGTATATATCTGAAGGGTGACAGATTAAAGATGCTTACAAATTCTTTGCTATTCTTTTCATTGAGAGGTGGAGGGTTTGACTTTACTGGGCCAATAACATGTCCTGGAAGTGACATTTGGGACTTGTGGTTAGGTCATCAGGACCAATTCCCACAGCTTTCACCGAAGACTCTCTGGATGCCACAGTCACTGTGTGAGACATTTGACCACCCTGATACCGACATGAAGAAGCTATATGTAGGCAAACTGGTCAGTAGTTTGCCTCCTGCCAAGGCTTCACACATGTAAGTAAACTATTTAGGCCATTCAGACCAGTTCATCTATCAGCTGAATATTACCAAGTAACCTTTATTAACATTACCTAAACCAAGTGAGTGCTACCTACATTCTTAGCCCATAGAATCATGAGATATAATAGATATTTTAAGCCACTATGTTTGGGATAGATTGTTACATAACAGCAGATAATTACCACAGGGATGGATGACAAAGTTAAAGAAATTTCCTGGAAATTAGAATGAAAAGACAAAAAGATCAAGAGTAAAACAAACAAAAAAAATATGTATAACATTATTAATCCAGAAGTGCAATACCCGATAGCATCAAACAGCACCAGACATCTCCATAGTGATACTGGAACAGAATAATGTTTTCAAAACTCTTAGGGGAAATGGTTTCTAAACTAAAATTCTGTACTTCTTTAAACTAAAAATCAACGTTGATGATAGAAACATATTTTTTTATTTCACAAAATCTTCAAACACACATTCCCCATGAACCTTTTCTCAGGAGTCTAGTGGGTATGGCTTATCACCAAAATGATAGCATAAATTCAGATGGTGATACATGGAATCTAAACATCATGGAAGGAAGGCAGAGATAATTACCAGCTATGTGTCTGGCCTGGAGATCCACAAGCCAAATTGGAGTGAATGGACAGAGGCTGCAGGATGGGTTAAGAAATGGAATTGACAGAGTAATTATGCATGCAACTGTTCTGAGAGGGCTTAGGGCAGCTCTACAGGAAAGTTTAAGAAAAATGAGCACCAGTCACACAGAAATTTAAACAAATAAGAAACAAGGTAATTCTCAATTCTAAGAAAACCAAGTTGTAAAAGAGAAGAAATATAATGATTGTGTACAATATGGTTTGGCTGTAAAAACTGCTTACTTAATCATGATGATGTAAACATTACTATTGATAGAATGAGAAATTGTGGTATATTGGAAGGTTAGGGAAAAGTGTACATATGTGTGTACTAAATTTTAATCTACTTTAACAAGCACAAAGTAGACATTAAAAAATTTTAGTTCAAGGAATGACATTAAGCATGTTGTTTAGAAACATAGAGGCTAATAGAACAAAAAGTTAAAAGATTTCAAAGTAGGGTAGACTTGGGAGGAAGAGGAGTAGACAAGCAGTTGCTCTTTTCTTTTAAGACTTGTAGTACCATTTGTTTTTTCAACATATACATATATATTATTTTAATATAATAAAATTTAAATTTTGCTTTATTTCTCTCTTTCATAACTCTCTTTCCTTATAGATAATTTAATTTCATTTGATTCAGTTGCAAGATCTGCTCCTTGTAAAGTTTAATATATAAAAAATATACCCTATACCCAGAAAATATGGATAATTTCTACTTTGATGAACAAAGTTGAAAATTAAACACCCCACAACACCGTTTCTACTATTAGGTATTATCAGCTATTTTTTTATTTAGCCCATATAAGAGATGAAAACTTGGTTTCTAAATATGTGTTATTTGATTTCCAATAATAGCTCAAGTAAATAAGTTACCAGACATAGTTCTTAGTGCTTTGCACATATTAAAGGTTATACGTATGCTTTACAAATATTTATTTAGTTAATATATGAGGTATGCAAATGAGCTTGCATTAGATTTGCCTACAAGTGAGCAAAGACCCCAAACAACAATAGCTTAAACAACAGAAACGTCCACTGCTTTCACACATGCGAAATATCTGGAAGTAAGAGGGCAAAGGCTGGTGAAGGGCTCTACTTCAAAAAGTCTGCAGGAATCCAAGGTCCTCCCAGCAGTTTGCTCTGCCATGCCTAGGATGTGGCCCTCATCCTCATGGTCAAAGGTGAATACAGGCAGACCTGGGAGACACTGCAGGTTTGGTTCCAGGCACCCACAATAAAGTGAGTACAGAAGTAAAATGACTGGTAATTTTTTTGCTAATGGAGGTTCTTGCCCTCAATTTATAAAAAATGCAACATCTGTGAAGTGCAGTAAAGCAGAGCTCACTATAACTAGGTATGCCTGTACGAACAACTTGGAGGCCACAGGGTAGAAAAATGCATAAAGATGAAGGGAGGCAAAAGGTAAACTTGGTCTATTTTTTCAGGAAAGCTAAACCAAATCTCACACATCAGTTGGGGTTAGTTTCTTTTGGTTACATGTTGGTAACAATGACATACACAACTTGCAAATGAAACTGAGAAAACCACCTGTCAGTTTTGTGCCCGAGAAAAATTTACTTACTATAGAAGAGAGGGTAAAGCGACTATAATATTTTACAGATGATAAATACAAAACATGGAGGGGTAAAACATCTTGGTAAAGGTCCTAAACTATATATAGAGAATTCGGGTTAAGAACACAGTAAGGATGGGCTTTAAATGCTGTATTCAAAAACCACATAACTTTATTACCTTTTTATTTATTCACTTGTATTTCTCGTTCGTGTTTGCTTTGTGGTAAATAGTGTCAATGAGCTTTAACCTAAATCTAAATCAGAACCTCTGAGTCAAGAATTAGTTCAAGGATTAGGCTTGAGCAGCAACAGATGATACAAACCTCCATGCCCCTATCAACTTTGTCTTCACACTTCTCAATCTCACACTTATGGCTTTATGAAGCTTTCATGACCAGTTGGAAGAGGACAAAGCTCAAGGTTGTTTTAAGGATGAGTCACTTTCATATGCAGTAGCAAGCTGGAAATGTACTGTTGCACTATATTCCCATTCTGAAATACAGTGTAGAAATGAAATCCTCCAGGCCAGAGTTTTGGGCAATGCACTTTGTATGGAGAGAGAAGTGTCCTGATGGATATACAGGCAGTTCTCACTTTGCACAAGTTCCAAATGCATAAATTTCAGTTACCATGGTTTGGCTAAATAACATCAGTCTTCCAACAACATGGTTCGAAATCTAGTTACCATGGCATATTAATTGTGAGTGACTCCATAAAGTACAAACTTTGCCGCTAACTCCTCAGTCTACAAAGCACCATGTAAATAACAGATGTGCATTGTGATCAGTGACCAAACACATCGCTTCTTTCAAAATATAACAGCAATTGGTCACTGCAGTCTATTACTCAGTTCATGCACAGATAGCAAAAATGCAGTTGTGTTGCCAGCATGCTTTCCAGTTATAACCCGATACAACATTTTGCTAAATTGGATAATTAAAAAAGGGAATCAGTGAACAAAGATGAAAGTGCAGCAAGGAGGAAAAAAGTAATAACACTCAACGTGAAATTGGATGTGATTAGAACACTTAGAAGTGGTGACAGCGAAGTGAAGATAGACCGAGATGTAAATCTACATGAAGTTACAATATGAACCATATTGAAAAAGATTAAAATAAATAACAAGATTAAGTCACTTCAACATCTTTTATTGCAAATTTCACTAGGAACAGAAAGACTTTTTATGGCTAAAATGGAGCATTTACTTCTTTAAATTATGTGTAGTATGGTAGAAGTTTTTACTGTATTGTAGAATAATTTTGCAAGATTTGAGTCAAACATAAATTAAGCTGTAGAAGGAATTGTTGGCCATAGAAATGTTGACATTGTCACCCATTGAGAGACAACCAGAGAAACTCAGTGAAGGTAAACTTGTAAACATAAATCAGGAAAGTAGTTGTGAGGAAAAGGATAAAGATGTTCTCAAAAAACCAACCCTTTAAAAAGTCTTCTCATTAAAAGAATTTTTAGAAGCATTTTATGACATTAAAATACAAAATGTTGGAAGCCATGTATAGAAAAACTTTTTGCTCCACATTGTAAGTTATGTGATGAGAAGAAGACAAGTGATGTTTAAACTAATTCTAATAATTTTTACAAAGAAATAAAACACTTTCAGTTACAAGACAAATAAATTCTGAAGAACTAATGTACAACATAGTGACTATAGTTAATAATATTGTATACCGGAAATATTCTAAAAGGGTAGATCTTAAGCATTCACAGCGCGCGTGCACACACACACACACACACACACACACACAGGTAAGCTGATAGATGTGTAAAATAATTTAATTTAGGTAAATATTTCACAATTTTATATGTATATCAAATTATTCATATTGTTAGTCTAAATAATTATAATTTTATTTGTTAATTGTATCTCAATAAAATTGGAAAAAATTAAGTGCAAAAAGAAATAAAGCACTTTAACCTCAATGTTTCCAATGTTTTGAAATAGTTTACTAAATAAATATTTTATAATTATTTTATTTTCCTATATATTTATAATCATCAGTAAGAGTGTCTACTGTTTTTTAAAAATGTTCAAAGGTTATTGAGCAATAAACTTTCTAATTGATTAATCAGATAACTTGGCATGGTTTCAGCTTGCATGGTTGTTATGACACCATGCAAAGTGAGGACTGTCTTTACGAGAATAGGCAATGGCAAATGGCCTGGATGGTTGGTCAGAGGCAAGAAAGGAGAAAAGGAAAATCAAAGATGAAGATGCTTGAGATTGAGAATTGTAGCTGAGTCTGTGGGAGAAAGAACAAAGTATGAGGACCTTAGTATTGCAAGTTAGTGCCCACTAGAGATCATTCACTGTAGAAGTGAATGAAACCACCAAGTCAACAGAATGATTGACCAGTAGATGTCAGCCAGACTCTATCCTTAGATACTCAGTGGTTAGTAATGAGATCATTAATAGAGTAACCATATTGGCAGAGATAGATGATATTTATGGGTCTAAAAGCATGGGCTCCCTCACATCAAAGCACTTAGCTATTGTTACTCAGGAAAGAGTCCAACATGCCAGCAAAAGAATTTAATATTTATCCTCTAATACAGTAACATCCTTTAAGAAAATCAAAGCCATTTGATAGTAGCCATCGATGTTTTCTAGATGCCTTATGTCAGTTTAAGTTCCCTCTACTCTTAGTTTTTATAATAAATGGGTATTAAATTTTATCCTCTTTTTCTTCATCTATTGCAATCACATAGATTTTCTTATTTAGCCTATTAATATGGTAAATATGTTGGTAAAATATGGTAAAATAGTTTGGTTTTTAATTGTTAAGTCAAACTGCTTCCTAGAGACAAACAACACTTGATCACAATTAGATTTAGTAATATTTTTTCAGTAATATTTTTGCCATTTATATTAAGGAAGAATATCCATCCGTAGTTTTCTTATGTTGGTGCCAGGGTTGTGCCATTCACATTAAACAAATTGCGATGTGTTCCTTTTTGCTATGGGGTAAGGCTAGTATTTCCTTAGTAAATGCTTACTAGACTTCCCCAATAATGCCATTTGGACCTGGATTTTGCTCTGTGGGAAATATTTTAGTTGTAAACTTCTGTAATAGATATAGGCCTATTTGATTTTTTTCTTCAGTCAATTCTGTTAGCATTTCAAAGAATTTGTTCGATTTATCTAAGCAATCTATTCATTCACATAAAATTCTTCATATTATTTTACTATCCTTTTTAATGTAGGATCCTTGTGAAGTCCCTTCTTTCATTTGCCGTTGGAAATTTGTGTCTTCCTTTTTTCTTTATCAGTCTACCTACAGGATTAATGATTTTATTTATAGTTAATTTTCTGTGATGTTTATTCATTGTCTATTTAAACTTCTGGTTTTATATTTATTTATTTTCTTCTTTCTTCTACTTATATTTATTTTATTTCATTCTCTTTTTTTAGCTTCTTAAATTAAAGGTTTAAATTACTGATATTAGATTGCTTTTCTAAAATAAGCATTTAAAGTTATACATTTTTTTCTAAACATTGATTTAGCTATCTTTTGCATAATTTGATATGATTGACATATTGAGTTTTTACTTTCAACCAGTTCTAAATATATTATAATCCCCTTTGCATTTTTTTCTTTAACTCATAGATTATTTAGCAAAATGTTATTTAATTTCTTAATATTTGGTGATTTCCAGATATCTTTCTGTTTAGTTTCTAGCTTAATTCCAATGTAGTAAAAGAACACACTTTATATATTCCATTTTTTTCAATATATTTTAAATAGTAAGAGGGTATATTTTAATACCTGTTTTATAGTTCAGTTTATAGCATATTTAGTGAATGTTCATATGCATTTAAAAAAATTTGCATTCTGCTGTTAAGTGTTCTATTTATATCTATTAAGTAAAATTAATAATTTGTTTAAACTTTTCAATCTTACTCATTTTATGTCTATTCATTCTATCAATTATTGAAAGAGCAATATGAATATAATTATAGATTTTCTGGTTTTTCTTCAGATCTGTCAGTTTTTGCTTCATATATTGTGAAACATATACATAGACATTTAATATTGTTTGTATCTTCTTGTTTACTTGATATATTTATTTTTAAGAAGTATTTTTTTTTAATCTCTGATACTGTTTTTTTCCTAAAGTATCATAGTAATATGGTCCATCTTTTGGCTTTCTTATGGTTAATGTTGCCATGGCATGCATTTTTCCAGGCTTTTAACATAACTGTCTTAAAATTTAAAGTGATTCTCTTACAGACAGTATATAGCTGAGTCTAATTTTTTTTAAATCCAGTTTCACCCACTGAAATTTTATTGGAGTCTTTGCCATTTACTTTTAATGTAATTACTAATATCAATGAAACTCATTTATATTATCCATCTACTATCTTTATATTTGTTGTCTATTTCCTCATTGGTTCTATAGTCCCTATTCTTGACTTCTTTGGAGTTAGGCGAGTATATTTTATTATTAATTTTTTTCCCAGTATTAACTAGAATTTCCTAAACTTTTAGTGGTTTCTCTAGGAGTTATAATATGCATCTTCAACTGACCACAGTCTACCTTAAAATAATGTTATGCTTTTTAACATATAGTGCAAGAATCTTAAAATGGTACATTCCATGTCTCACTCTTACTGCTATTGTTTTTATACATTAAACTTCTACATATGTTATTAACCCCACATACTTTCTTATTTAAACAATTAAGAACTTTCTGAAAAATTTAAAAACAAGAAATAAAATATATTTTATATTTACCAAAATATTATTTTCAGCATTCCTTTTTTTTAAAGTTTTTTTATTTTGTAGATCCAAGTTATCATCTGGTATCATTTTTCTTTAGCCTGAAGAACTCTATTTTATATTTGTTTTTATTTAGATCTACCAGCAACAAATTCCCTCAACTAATCTATTTCTGAAAAAGAATTTTGCATTTGTGAAGGATGTTTTCACTTTATGTTCATTCCCTGGTCATTGTCACTGGGAATTCTTGGTTGACAATTTGTTTCTTTCAGCATTTTTAAGATATCATTCCAATGTCTTCTAGCTGGCATAGCATCTGATGAGAAGTTGAGTAATTCTTACCTCACTTTCCTCTATACATCATGTATCATTTTTCTCAGCCATTTAAAAATTTTCTTTACAAAGTTCATTTTCAGAATTTGATTATAATTTACCTTGAGATGATTTCTGTACTTAAATCAGTTTTAAGTTTATTGAGATTTGTTGATCTATAATCTTATAACTTTCATCAAATTTGGAAAATGTTCAGCAATTTTTTTTATTTATAGCACCAAAGTATCTTATGGTTAATAATAACAATTGACACCTGGAAATCTCCATCCCGACCACACAGAACCTAACTTCATCATCATCAATAATCCAACATCATCAAAACTGCTATAAACTTATATCATGTAGCTGCTAATAAGATTCATTGAGGAGGATATAGCATCACTTCAATGGCATTCCTTTCAAAATATGTATAAGCTAAATTTAATGATGAGATAGCCAGAAAAAAAATTGAGGGACATTCTATAAAATAATGGGCTTGCAATCTTCAAGGATGTCAAAGTCAAGAAACATTAAAAAATACTGAGGAACTGTTCTAAATAGACTAAAGATACATGAAAACAAAATACAATATATGATCCTGAATTAGATACTAGACTGGGAAAAAATAGGTATAAATGATATAATTGAAAAAAATTCATTGTATTTGAATATTAACTGTGTATTTGATGACAGTATCATATCAATGTTAAATTTCCTGGTTTTGATAGCTGAACTGAGGTTATGTAAGGAAATGCCCATGTTTTTAGGACATATGCACTGAAGCATTTAGGGTAAAAAATAAACCACACTCCAACGTTCACTTGTTTTAGAATAAACATAAAGTGTGTGTGTGTGTGTGTGTGTGTGTGTGTGTGTGTGTGTGTGTGTAAAGCGGGAGGGAGAGAAGAGAGAAGAAAAGAGGGCAGCAGAAGAGAGAAAACATAATAAAGCAAATGATATAAAAATATAACCAACCAATTGGTAAATCCGAAGAAAGGCTATATTTGAGTTACTTGTAACTTTTCTGTAGATATGAGAATAGTAAAATAAAAATTTTAAAATTTATCATAAAAACTTCTTAAAGAGTTATAGGATTGTGTTTGTAAGGATATGTGAGGTAGCAATTGAAAATAGGTACGGTTCTGTTTTTTTAACTTAAGTATTTCATGAATTAACAGTGTCTAAAAATAGCACTAAGTTAACACTCATGTAACAAAATTTAATACAAATAAGAGTAACCATTATTTAGAATCTTATTTTGTACAGGCACTGTACCATGCATTTTGCATACATTGCATTTATTTTGCACAAAAATCCTATAACATCAGATTACAATAATACCCATTTTATAGACAAAAATTGAAGTGACAAGAACTTAAGTGTGCTGCTTAACATACAGTTAGTAAATAGAAATGTCAGGATTTGAATCCCAGAGTGTACCACTATAAAATGTTTGCTGTTAAACATTGTATTATACTGATTTCCAAATATAGTGTGTGCCTTTGGAAGTTTGGTCCATTAATTAGTTACTTGAAATTGGCGTATTGGGGTTTGGGGGTTTTATTTCCCAATAGCAAGACATATAGTATGTTTTTCAGTTTAGCAAAGGATCTGCTCAAGCTTGTCTAAAATATTGTGCTCTTTGGCTCACACCATCTTAATAAAACCCAGGTGTACTTAGCCAGATTATATGACACATTTTCAGGTTCATGTTTGATTTCAAATTAAGTATCTACATTATTTATGATAAAGAGTGTACCTCCTTCTTTCCCATGTGGATTCTAATTCTAATCTTCAATCTGCTCCTCCAACATTTCCAGCACTTAGAGTTTTCCATTTAAACCTTTCGTTGTTATTTTTATAATCACAAGAGATTTGCCTAGTCCAGCACCTGTTATTATTGCCTTGATTTTTTTCTTTTAAGGTAGAAATAAACTTATAGTAATGTTATTACACTATATTTTACCTGATTCTTAGGAGAAAATGTTTTTGGTCCTTTAAAAGTATTGATTACACTGGTATATAGCTTTATAATAATAGGGATCATTTAAGCAGTTTAAAATTTTAAGTAATTTCAATTTTAATTTTGATACATGTAACCAAATGAAATTTACTCTCTCTATTTTTTTTATTTTGAAGAAACAGCA
The DNA here is from genome assembly GCF_014176215.1 of Rousettus aegyptiacus. NCBI lineage: Eukaryota > Metazoa > Chordata > Mammalia > Chiroptera > Pteropodidae > Rousettus > Rousettus aegyptiacus. Next base: position 26,916,555 of record NW_023416285.1, read on the forward strand.
TAAAGGTAAACGCAGAAACAAATTAGGGACAGATAATATGACTTCTAAGATGGTTGATAAATCAGATTACACAAAATCTAAATGTATTGAAGTTTTCATCACTAAGATAAACTAAAACCCAAACCTACATGAAAGTTCAAAAACACTTCATGACTAAACTGATTTTATTCATTCTAGTGTTTCTGCAGTTCCTGATTAGCCTAACACCAGAGTCACTATTTCCACAATTGTGTAAGACAAGCTTTTGAGCTGACTAAAATTAGGAAGCAGAGAAAAGTCTCGGGCCAAAGGCTGTTTTCCATTGACTTTGTTTTATTACAGCTTCATGTACTTGAAAAACCAACAAAGAAAAAAATCTTCTTGCATGAGAATTCCAGATTTTTTAACAGATAAAAGTTTAGCAAAATATCTAAATACTGGCATTGTTACTGAACTCTGAGTTGTTGAGTGTCATTTTGATTCATTATATATGATCTAACGATTTCAGATAAAGTGCCAGAGAGCAGGTAAAACTGCATCCAATGGATAATATAGTTGAGAACACAAGTTTTGCTGGAATATTCACGAGTATGCTATAGTATTGAGAGAACCGGTTCCATCTGTGTTAAACTTAGTTTCTTTCCTTAATGGGAAGAACCGTCATGCCTCAAAGTCCTTTTGAAAGATGAACTGACTGTCCATTAAGAGTATCTAGTTTAGTCTCTGGTACTTTTTAGCTGTGCCACCGCTAAAGTTTTCTAATTTTGTACCAAGATGGATCTTAAAGATAAATTAATTGATAATTTTGAGTTAAAATATATAAAAAATGAATCTCAGATGGCTCTGATAGATTGGCTGACTTGTTCATTGAGGTTTTGTACTCAAGCTAGAACCTAAAATACCTATTTCCTGATTTAGGACTTATTTTGGCTGTGTGTGTGTGTGTGTGTATCTGTGTGTGTGTGTGTGTGTGTATGTGTACCCAATAAAAGATATTGCTTTTGAAATTTTAACTGATTCCTCCCTGTGGCAATGCGAGGTGCCCATAAGAATTGTCAAGTTCATGTCTTCCGTTCCTCTTCTAAACAGAATGGCCCTGAAGCATGTGAGATGAACAAGTACCACACTAACAACAAAATATGTAATTATTATGCACTTACTAAGTTCAGGCATTGATGATCAGTTTGGTATTCTCCCCTAGGAGTTCAGTCCTCTCATTGATAACTAGAACAAGGAGAACGAATTAAATAATGAGTCTGCTCACACAGATTAAAAGAGGAAAGTGAGCTGCTATGTTTACTCCATTCTCGTGTCCTCCATGCAGTGATGTTAATCAGCAGTACAAAAGAAGTAAACTGGTTCTTCCATTACATATTTATTACTTACAACTTCCTGAGCAGGGACAGCAGGTGCAGTAACTAGTCTGCAGTTCCCCAGATATACGTTCTAGTGCAGATGTCCCCAAAACCCGGGCCACAAACTACTACCAGTCCATGGCCTGTTAGGAACCCGGCCGCACAGCAGGAGTGAGCAGCGGGCAAACTGAGCAAAGCTTCATCTGTACTTGCAGCTGCTCCCCAGCATTAGTATCAGCCCCTCAGCTCCACTTCAGATCATCGGACATTAGATTCTCGTAGGAGCACCGGGACCACTGTTATGTGAATAGATTTGAGTAAGCCTTTCCTTTTTCTGCTCACAAACCTGTGCCTCACTTCTCTACACGTCTTCCCTAAGATGGAGCTAACTCACTGTTAAATGCTTTATGAATTTCCTTATTTAATTTTTATCATAATATTGTGAGGTAGATATTATTCTGTCCACTTTATAGTGGTAAAAGCTGAGTCTTAAAGAGGCCAAGCAACTTTTCATAGTTCTCTTCCGCATTGTGAAACCACCAGTTCAAAGCCCTAATTCCTAATCAGTATGCCTTATATCTTCAAATGTGATTTTAAAGTACCAGAAATGGAAATATAGTAATAACCTTAGGATTAGAGGTCCTTATGGTTAGGATAATTTCTAGTTAATGTATTGACTTTGAAGTATAAGAAACATAGCATTTTAATCTAAAACCTGGAGACAAAAATATGAAAGAAATAAACTAAAATGTTCCATGAAAAGATTAAACTAGTTATTTCCTTCTAATCTAGTTAAAGAGTGCATTGGCACACACACAAAAAACAGCTAAACAGGTAGTAATTCACCAAGGATTTCTGTACAGTTAATAATATAAAAAGAACAAGCTATATACATATTTTTTCAACTCATTTTCATTTTGTCCGAAAGCACTGTTCACATTAAGTATTAGGAAACTCTTTAGAACTCGTTACCCCATTAACTAAAATTCACTTAATTGAAGAGAACTGTGTTTGTGTGTTGGAAAGAAGGTGAAAATAACAATATACATTTTAAGTGTACTAAGAAACTCCAAAAGTACTTACACAATCACAATATATATTCAAAAGAGATAGAGAAAGATAAGCTGGAAGAATTATGTAAATTTTAGATAAAAATTACTTTATAAACAAAGACTACTATCAGGGTTCTTTCAACATAAGAGCAAGAAAACATTTATTTTTAAAACACAGAATTGGTGCTTCTCATTTGGTATAAGAATACAACATGCTTCCTGCCATGTTGTCCTGCTCTCACTCATATTAGTGATTTTGTTTTTTTGACATTAACACATATGGGGACTATATAGTTGAAAGCTTCTAAATCCATTACTCTTTACAACTTTTATTTGGCTGATAGTAGGTCATTTAAGCGGTAACGGCTGCTATAATTTTATTGTTGAGGTCTTTACCCACTATTATTATCCTTTAAAAAAAGGTGCTCTGCACAAATGATAAACAGCCAATTCAAAGAAACAATTTTACTTATTCACTGAGAAACCGCATGCTTCAATTTTCTATCTATGAGGACCTACACATTATTTGGATAGCTTGCAAAATCTTGTTTTAATGAAACACATTTGGAATCTGATTTTAATGGAACACATTTTACCTTTATGTCATGTTTTCTGAAACAAAATACAGGTTTGCAGCACTGTATGTGGCTCATCAACAAACTGCAGGCAATCTTGGCCATTATCAACCACCTGCAAGCTTATCTTTCTCTCATCAATGCCTTCATTTCCTTTGGCTTATTTATAAGTCACTCCACATTTCCCAAGATGAAAAGAAAGGGGAAAAGGCTTCCTTACTTTAAATTCAGGGTTTAATCTTCTAATAATACTGTTTTATATCTATGCAGTGCTTTTCTCATGAATGTAACCTACTTATATAGTAATTAGATGGCCTCCCTGTTCTAGCTTTACATTTAAGGAAATATGAAAAATGTTGAAATGACAGGGTGTGTTGGAAAGATCTTGCACAGAGGAGTTTAGTCTAAGGGAAGTGTCATAGGGGTATTTAAGAACCCAGGAAAAAAGATCAGCTTACACTTTAAGAAATTCATGAATAATCCAGAAATAGCAATATGAGAATAAAAGTCTACTGTCTCTTACATAAAGGAATGCTTTTTTAAAAAACTATAATAAACCAGTACATCTCTCTCATACACTAATTATTTAAAAACATATCATAGGATAAGTATTCCTGTAAACTGAGATCAAACAGATACCCCTTTTAAAATCTCCCCATTTAAAATCACACTACAATATCTGAATAAAATGCATGAATGTAGACCAGCACCCAATTGTGTGTGACAAGGATATTTGAATTGACGTTATTCTGCCTGGTCATTTTTCCATGCCGTCAATAAAATTTTGAACTCCAGTTGCTAGTAACTAATTGTAACAAATCATTTTAATTTTGTGATCCATGTAAGAGACCTGTCAAAGATATCTCTGACATGATATCACTAGTTAGTGACCAGATCTTGTAAGTCAGACACAAGATACTTTATTCCATATTTTTATAGTATTTTAGTATTTCCAACTATACCAGAGAAAATCCAAAGTATACATGGAAATTTACGCTAATGATTACATTTTAAAACGTACATTTTTTCTTAGGCTTAAAAATATTTTCAAGTAAATGAAATTTAAGATAAAAGACATCAACTTGCTTAAGGGAAGAAAAAATCAGATGGCTATATCTACTGATACTAATCAGTATGCCATATTATAATATTAATTTGAAACATAGATAAATTTGAAGTTCGTCGGATTTGAAATAATTTTCATTTGTTTTTCCATTTATTATGGATCATTTCTTCAACCCACAGGGGAATTATTTTCACATTGAAAACCTCGGATCTAGTTTCTCCTTTTTCACTGTGTGGACATGATATAGTCATATAATTTTCCAAATTGAACAATTATGTTAAATTTCCACAATGAGAACTATCAAGCTTAATACATAACCAAATAATTTCTGAGGCTATTGAATCTTTTTTATTCTTTATCTTTTATGCAGATGGTTAATAATAACCTATTAGCAATATTCCATTTGTATTCTAGTCTTTTAAATATCCATTAATGGCTTGAAAAAATCTTCTAATGTCTTCTGTGAAGTAAAAAAAAAAAATCAAAACATTTGAATGCTTGCTGCTTGACATGCTAAGTGAACTAAATGATGGAAAACACATTTACAATATATTTTAATGGCAAGCCTAAACAATTTGTGATTTAAGAGGTCAGACTATTGGTTATTTTTGCATTCTTAGTAATTTAAGGAGAAGCAGTGGGGAAATATGCACTCATAGGCCTTATAAAACTGCTGTAGTTATTTTGACTAATAGATATTTATGGCCAATGTTCTGCTGGTAGAAAAACACCCTTGTAAGGTTGTAAACTAGTAGGAGAGCTCACAGAACCTTGACGTGTCCAAAGCCGCAACTCTAAAGACAAAGCCATGCATGGGATGAAGTAATCAACTACACTAGAGAATTTATGCAATGTGGATAACTCATTAACAAACCAAGGCTGAATCTCGTGTGTGTGTGTGTGTGTGTGTGTGTGTAACGTTGGTCACCTAAGTCAATAGAGGAAATTCAGTCGATAATTTTCTATCCCATGAATCTTTTCTTTATTCCTCATCATTTCTGATTAATAGAACCCCCATTTCCTGCACTTGCATCCTCTGCTCTAGTATGAAAAAAGGCTATGATTAATAAAAGTAAAAAATCATTATTTTTGCCATAATAAATGACTTCAAATAGTGTAAGCCAATAAAAGAAATTTCTGTTTTGGTAACATTCCCAGAGAAAATTACATAGCAGAAATTATAACTGAAAATAGATTCTTAGGTACAGACACATTCATGTTTGCCCAAAGGTTTTCACTTGAAGAGTGGGAAAGAGACAAGAAGCAGGACGTTAACTTTTCAACGATCGATTAAAATTTGTCATTTTTGTCTCATTCTTTCAGGGGGGAAATGCGATTTGTTAAGAAAATATGAATATTTTCAACTTAGGCAAATATTACAATTGCTTCCATTTCTTCTTTTATTAGAGGTTTTCTGCATAATGTATTACATTCTATTTATGAATAGTTAAAACATTCTTTTCCGATGTTTTTATGCAATATGTTCAATAAAATCATTTTAATGCCTGCCTATGCTTCAGATATAACTGTGAAGAATGCTTAATAAAGAATATCTTGTGTGTTTCTTCCAGAATTTGTTAATTTTATTTTAAGGAAGAAAATTCTCTATGCAGTCATAAAAATGCTGTTGATATAAAAATTTGTGTTCATAATTTATTGGAGAATATAATAAAACAAACATTTAAAAATTAATCGAATGAGGAAGATTACAGAGCAAAAATATCATGCATAGGTTTTTAAAATATATACAGATCATACAGATATCTATAGAGACAAATTTGGCACGATATATTATCAATAATAAGGTTAAAATTTGATGAGCAGTTATTACATGTTCAATTTTACAAATAGTCACATTTTAACTTTATTGTAACCTGTTGGGTAGGTACTATATTATCCCTTGTTGCAGTTGTGGAAACTGAAGCACAAGAGATTAAGTAGAATTTCTAAGGTCATGAACGGGTCATGGGGTCAGTGGTGGATTCCTCTTTCCCTCCTAATACTGACTCTAAAGATGTACTTTCATTGAAATCCCTGGACCGATATTATGAATAGGATTTTAAATATGCAGTGCCATTTTGAAGTTTTCAGATATAAAAACACATTATTAATGAATTTAAAGAATGTCCTATCAGCACATTTTAAGCAAGATGCTTGTGGCTAAACTTCTCTTTGCTGCACTTCTACTCAGATTAATTTCAAAGGTATATTATATTTTATCCACTAAATTTTGGCTCTCTCTATTTTGTTCTGCTAGCACTGTACTTTAATAAAATAAAAATGCTTTTTCAACAAGTTAGAGCTTTTGGTGCATACCCAGAGTTGTTATTAATTTTTTTCCTTTTTTGTTCTTAAGGGAGTGTATTAATAAGATAAATGTCCATGTGGCAGCCCTAGTGACCTGTGCTCTATAAAAAGAGATATTTGGCAATGATATTCTTGTGTTAACATGGGATAGAGTTTATTTATTAATAAAAATTTAAATAAGCCAATACTAATAAATTTACACATAAAATATTTTAAATATTCTGACATTCAATACCATAATGCAGTATAATTTTAAAATATCTTATGAAGGCAATTTTATTTTGTATTATCATGTAGCATTTTTAAAAAATAATATTTTAAATTCTAAGTTACTAAAATCAAGTCAATGATAACTCCAGATGTGCTATCTTTGTTTGCTCCATCCAAAGAATAGGAAGCCAAGGAAATCTTTCCCTGAATAATTTCAGTACCCTCCACAGTCCTCTAAAATGTATGAAACTTATGTAGAAAACTGCAGTACTTGAATTCTGGTAATAAAATTAACAATGCTTAAGAAAAAAAAAAACCATCATTCTACATCAGCGATTTTAGCTGCTGCAAGAAATAGAAACCTACTATGTGGAGGACAATGGAATTGTCCAGGAAATTAGGAAGATCCTACAGTCCATGAGAGGACTGGAAAATCAGGCTAAGCAAACAAGACAATAAAAATTTGTAGCAGAATAAAGGCCACAAACAAACCAACAGACAAAAAGAAGATTTGGAAAGCAAGAAAGGATTCTAACACAGGAAGTCTCGGGAAGACACTCTCAGGATGAGGGCTGTGCTCTTGCTTCCCTGTGACCAAGTGCCACCTCTTCAACCAATCATTGTGCTGAGGTTAATACAATGGTTTTATTGGCTGGACCTGATTCAATAACTCCTGGAGTCAAGTGCTGGGCTGAAATCAAAATCACAGAATTCTGAGTGAGAGAAGTGTGACAGCAGAATTCCAGTTTGTTAGAGAAGGCAAATTGGAATATAATCACTAAATAAGTAATCCATTCGTGAACCAAAGATTTAAGAAGTACAAAACTTGATAGCTTTTATGCAGTCCTAAGCTTAAGCTAAGAGGTTTGGCGTACCCTCTTTTAGTAAAAGGAAATTCTTGTTTTTAATACAGTTATATAATCTAGTTATTTCTATATTTTATTTCTTACATGTCTTCTGAACTACTTCAAATTTTAAGGCAGTAATCTAGATAATGGCCTTTCTTATGTGTTATGCAAAGAAATTATTCATTTCATTAAAAATTTTAAATTTATAATACTTTAGAAAGTACTGTCTTATAATTCTTTCTCATTTATCATATTCAGTGCTTCCTATTTATATTTTTATTGACTAGATTAGAAAGGGGATAATTTACTTTATCTCCCAACACAAAACATGGGTTTAAGACAATGAAATTCTCTGAGTACTGCTTTGGTATATAGCATATGTCTACCAATGGTTATGGAATGTTTATAAAACTATGGTAGACAGAATAATGGCTTTCTGTGGATATCCATGTCCAAATCCCCAGAACTTGTATATGCTAGGATGGATATATGGCAAGGGGGGATTATGGCTGTAGATGAAATTAAAGTTGCTAATCAGATTATTTTGGATTATCTGAGTAAACCTAATACAGTCCCAAGTGACTTTATAAATAGAAAAGGGGAACAGAAGAAAGAGAATCAGAGAAACTGAAGTGTGAACAAGATTTTGCCTGGTATTACTGACTTTGAAGATGGAGGAAAGAGAGGATGAGCCAAGGAATATGGATAGCCTCTAGAAGCTGGAAAAGGCAAGGAAATAAATTCTCTTTTAGAGCATCTACTTAGGAATCATCCTACCAATACCTTGATCTTAGCCCAATGAGATTTGTTTTGGATTTCTGATCTAGAGAAGTGTAAAATAATGAATTCGTGTTGTTTTAAGCTAGTAAATTAGTGATAATTTGTTAAAGCAGCAATGGGAAACTAATGCAGATTTTGACATCTGAAAGTGGGTTGATCCTATAACAAATACTTAAAAATTAAAGATATGGAAGTGACTTTGGAATTGAGTGGTAGGCAAAGGCTGGAAGAATTTTGAGGAGCATAATAGAAAAGCTTAGATTCCAGTGAACAGATTCTTAGTAGATATATAAATTTAAAAACTTTTCCAGTGAAAGATCAGAAGAAATAGAGAAGCAGTGTAGAAAAAAATATATAAAGTACTTCAGATAATACTTAAATTTTCATAAACAGGCCATTGTTAGAAATATAGACATTATATATAGTTACCATTCAGAAGTTGATGAAGAACATGCTATTGGAAGCCAGAGTATAGATGATCCTTGTTATACAGTTATAGAAAGTTTAGCAAAATTGTGTCTTACAGTTATGTGACAAGCAGAACTTTCAATAATGAAGTTGAACATTTAGATGAGGGAATTACCAAGCAAAGTGTTGTAGATATGGCCAAGTTTCTTTTTTTCAGTTTATAGTAAAATGCAAAAATAAAAAAAAAAAGAACTAAGACTTGATGATTTAGGAAGTATTCAGCCTGTTCACATCAGAAACACACTAAAATTAAGAGATTCTCACTGTCAGGAAGATGTGCTCTAGAATATAAACTAAGAATATAGCTGGATAATCTTTTGTTAGCAGCTCAGAAATATCACAAAGTCATTATAGTCAGTCATACAAAAGGCTCTTCGAAATGATTAAGCACGTGATTCAGATGTCCCTTGAATCATCTCAGCGAAAGACAAAAATACATCTGTAATTTCTAGGAAAAACATCAAAGATAATCATGAAAGATTATCAGAGAGCCTTTGTCTAATGGAGTGAACCACTGTAAGATACATAAGAGATCCACAAAGTTCATATATCGACAGAAACTCTGTCAGCTTGAACTGAAAGGGGATGATAAAGTATAGAGTGAAAGAAGGCTGTCAGACAGCCCAAATTCTGTAGGTGGGAAATAGATTGATAAAATTTAGCTGTGAACATGCACTGTATTTTGTAAATAAAGAAAGATAACTCAGAGCTTAGATCCACGAAGAATAAATTTCAGTCCTTGAAATCAAATAGAGTTCACCTGTCTAAACTCTGAAATTGCTTGGAAAAGGTGATTTCTTTTCTCCTTCCAGTTGTTCCCTTTCAGAATCAATGCAGATAATTAGTACCCTATGTCTGTCCCAACAATGGTTTTTTGGGGGAACAAATAACTTGTCTCTTGAGTTTCACGTATTCACAGAGTTATGACCTAGGATAAATTATACCCAGAAACTAACTCATACCTAATTGCGTTTTGAGATTTTTGAACTGATGAGACTTAGATGCAATTTGGACTTTAGTCGATGATCTAATCGGTTGAGATTTTGGTGGGATAAATGTGAATCTTTGAAAGCTATAGGAGTGCACTGCAGTAGGCAAAATAATGGCATCCCAAAGAGGTCCCTTTCCCAATCCTTGGAAACTCTTAATATGTCAGGATATATGACAAAGGAGATTTAAGGTTACAAATCAGCTGTGCATGAGAAGGACATATTAGCATAATATGGATGGGCCCAATCAAATCTCAAGGGTCCTTATGTTAAAGGAAGGAGGCAGAATATTAAAAAAAAAAAAAAAGTAATTACAGCATGAGAAGTCCTCAGCCTAGTGGAGCTGGCTTTGAAGACAGAATAAGGAGAAAATGAGCTAGAGAAATCAGATAGCCTTTAGAAGCTGGAAAAGACAAGAAAACAGATCCTCTCCTAGAGCCTCCAGAAAACAATCACTCTGCTGATCCCTTGATCTTAACCCAGTGAGACCCATGTTGGACCTAGAAGCTATACAACTTTAAGACAATATGTTTGTGTTTTTTTTGAGTCATTAAATTTATGGTAATTTGTCATAGCAACAACAGAAAACTAATAAAAATACATTTACATATATTTTCAGCAACCAAATGAAATTAGATATACTTACATCTACCAATACAAAATGACATTTATTGAGCCTATAGAGCTTTCTGGCAAGATCTTTTAGCGTATTAACATTTATGTGTAAATGTTTATAACATATTAACAATATTTATATGAATATTTGCATATTTATATTTTATAATTTTTCTTTCAAAATTTAACTTATATTTTATTTTGTAACAAAATTTATCATAGTTATTTATAGTTTATTAAATTAATCTGATATTTATTGACTATCACTTTATCATTTTTATTTTCAATTTAATCTGTGATATTTGAGAATGTGTATTTCTTTTTCTATGAAGAGTGTAATGAAGAATATCTATCTATTTTCAATGGTTAGAAATGGTCACTAACTCCTCCCCCCACATTTCATGTATTCTAGCATCAAAAATTGTGAAGGAATCTGAGTCAACCTGATTTTTGTTTAATCCTTTGCAAGTGATGTTCAACTTCTTTCTGATATTTATAAATTTTTATCACTACAAATAAAAATTTCATTAATGTAAGTGTGTTAATACTTGTTTATCCTTTTTTTCTGGAATGCAGTAATTATTTCAGCTTTCAGCTTTATATTTTTCTTTTAGTTTTCAGGAAATATTTCTTTTATTAAGTTTTTCTGTTTATTCAGTAATTAGTTTGCTATAGATGTTTTCCTCTATCTTATTTTTTCTTTTGTTATTCCTTGGTATTCGCAAGATTTTCTTAACTTAAATACATTGTAAGCAGGGACAGTGCACTAACAAAAGCATAATGAGAGTCCCAAAGGAAAAGAGAAACAGAAAAAAGCAAAAAATGTTTGAAACCATAATAGATAAAAATTCAAATCTGATAAAAAACATTAATCTACACATTTAAGAAGCTCCACAAACTCCAAGTACAATGAAGTAAAAAAGATATATACCTAGACATATTATAATCAAACTGTCAAAAGACAAAAACAAAGAAAATCTTGAAATCTTGAGACATAAATAGAAAATACTGCAGCCAGTTTGGAAAATATTTTGAAATTTCCTCAAATATTTAAACATAGAGTTATATTATTCAGCAATCCACTTCTAGCCCCATAGTAATGAAAGCATACCTCTATACAAATTATACATTAATATTTGAGCAATCTAACATTACTTATAATGATCTAAAAGTGGAAATAACTGAAATGCCCATCAATTAATGAATGGTTAAGAAAAATGTGTTATATTCACAAAATTAATATTATTTAGCCATAAAAGGGAATGAACTAGTGATACAAGATACAACATGATCAACCTTAAAACATAAACTAAGTGAAAGTGCTCAGGCACAAAAGGCACCATACTGTATGATTTCATTTATATGAAATATCCAGAGTAGACAAATCCATACAGACAGAAAACAGTGGATTAATGATAGTCAAGGACTATTGACAAAGGGAATTGGGGGTGTCAGCTAATGTGTATGAGGGTTTTTTTTTTTGTGGTTATGACAATATTATGGAATTTGATAATGGTGGTGGTTGTACAACATAGTGAATATACTGAAAAACACTTAATTCACAGTTTAAAAAGGGTAAATTTTGTAGTGTATGAATGATATCTTCATATGTAAAGGAAGAAAATTGTATTATTTTAAAAAATTAACCATTGAGTAAAAATTCAAACTTGCAACTGACTTGGTGAATGTTTTATTTATTAGGAACTCAAAAAGCTCAATGCTATCTATTGTTTTATTAACTTTTTCAGTCTTGATTATGTGTGATTAATATATTCTTCAATATAATTATTATTATACTTTAAAGATTTTATATTTGTTTTGAGTTGGCTAATCACGATAGCTAATGTAGGCCACTCATTTTCTATTCTAAACAATCAAATATCACTCTTGAGCCAGGATTAGCAATCAAACTGCTGAAACCTGAAGAACTCAGTGGGATTATGAAACATTTGAGCAACTGATGCTTTTTGGCTAATTTTCCCTCATAAAAATTTTGTCCTTCATAGTAATATTAAAATAATTGTATTTTTGAGTACCCTCCCTTTTGTGCCAAGCACTGTTCCAAAAAGCCCATGTATTAACTTATGTAATCTTCACAATGATGCCATGAAATAGAAATTTTCATTTCTTCCCCTTTTAGATGAGGAAAACAATATACGGTTAGTTCACTTGCCCAAAGTTACTTAGTGCTAAAGTTGGGATTTAAACAGAAGCATATTCTTTCATGTTCTTAACCTCTATGCCATGTTTCTTCTCTATTATCATAGCTTATATTTGATTCCGACATTTATAGACCCTATATACTTGTGCTGTGGCTATTTCAAATGAATATATTAGGTTAATTAAAGGAAATTATTTTAAATGTATTATTATTTTTAAATTATTATTTAAAATAATTGTTTTTGGTTATTCATAAACGACCTATGTCAAAGAGACAAAGAAGCCAAACAGAAATAGGCCTAAGCTACAACAATTTGAGCTACAAAATAAGCAAAGCGGTATTTGATTATAATTTAAAGCATAAAATATATATCCATGAGTTTATACTGATATAAAGAAGTGATTTAGTAAATAAAAAGTGAGGGACAAGAGGCAAATACCCCATGCAGAAGAATTCCAAATACTTATTATAAAATGCTTTTGACCCTAAGAATTTGGAGCATAACTCTCCACTTCGTTGTGGGCTGAGCATGATTTCTTTCCAAAGAGTATGATGTGAAAATGATGGAGAAAGAGTAACTTATCAATGTTGAAACCAAACACTACCTCAGTTGGGTGAGTAAGGTTAACATCATCAGTGGTAAGTCATGTTGCTGCATATACCCCTATATGGTGTGATGAGGATATCACCTCATCTCTACTGTTTTCCTCCCCAAACCCTACAACCTCAGTCTAACTAACTGAGAAAAAGTTCAGGAAAACCTTGATTGAGAGACATTCTACAAAATACTGGACCAGAATTCCTCAAAGCTCTCAAGTTCATTAAAAATAGGGAAATCTGTGAAACAGTCAAAAACCAAAGGAGGCTAAGGAAACAATGACTAGGAGGGAGGAGGGAAGTAAGTGGGGTAAAAGGGGTCAAAATATGTAAAATTGGAAGTTATGTAAATTATATCAAGTGAATGAAAAATATATATAAAAAACATAATGACTAAATATAAGGTAGTATTCTGTGTAGGCTCCTGGAATTAGGGAAAAACTAGTAAAATTCAAAGAAACTATGAAGTTTAGTTAATTTTAATGTACTAATGTTATATTTAGTTGTAACAAATTTATCATAATAATGAAAAATGTTCACAAAGGGGGAAAGTGGGCATAGGGTATACAGAAACTCCATGTACTACTTTTGTAATTTTTCTATAAATTTGAAACTATTTAAAAAGTTTCACTTATTTATCTTTTATTTCTTTCCAAAATAGCTCATTTAAAAATGTAAAGCTTAAAACTTAGCAAGGAATTTAAAGCACCTGTAGAAGAAACTGTAGCTAGTTTCAGCCAGTGCTCATTCTCCACCAATTTCTCTTCCACATCCTCTGTTAGTTGCTTACCTATATTCCTTAGTACTCAAGGGTAGCCTTGTGTTAATGCTCTGTCTAATGAGATGCACAAGTCTAAAGCTATTATTTCTCCCTTAATTTTTCTCCTGCCTGAAATTTGGAAATGATGTCTGGTGCTGCTAAAGGCATGTATTAACCATGAGAAAAATGCCCTAAGGAAACCTTTCCATTTAAAACTTGGTTTGAAATAAAGAAACCAGCCCTATGACATTTCAGCCAATGTTGTCAGGTTGTAATGTTCTTGCAGTCAAATGAATTCCTCATTTTCTTCTACTGCTATCTCTTAGCTATCTTTAGTTTTTATTTGTCCATGTTCATTTTATCACTTATTTATTTATTTGTTTGTTTGTTTATTTATTTATTATTTTTTGGGTTCTACAAATTAACCTTTTTTTTTTTTTTTTTAGTCTTTAACAATAGAAATTTATTTTCTCTCAGTTCTGAAGGCTGGAAGTCCAAGATCAAGGTGTTGGCAGGGTTGGTTTCATCGGAAGCCCTTTTCTTTGGCCACCTTTTCTGTGTATCTTTTCATGGTCTTCCTTCTGCATGTCTATGTCCTGATTTCCTGTTCTCATAAGGACACCATTTATATTGAATTAGGCCCACCCAAGAGACCTTAGTTTAATTCCGTCTTTAAAGACTCATCTAATAATTTGTCTGTTTCTTTTAGGTTGTCTATTTTGGTGGCATATAACCTTTCACAGTATCTTTGTACAATTCCTTGACTTCCTGTGATGTCCACTGTAACTTCTGATTTTATTTTTAATTGGAATCCTCTCTTTTTTTTTTTTATAAGTCTAGCTACTTTGTCAATTTTGTTTATCTTTCCAAAGAAACTGCTCTTTGTTTCATTAATTTTTTCTATTGTCATTTAATTGTGTTTCGTTTATTTTCACTTTGATTTTTACTATTTCCTTCTTTCTGCTGTCTTTGAGCTTCTTTTGTTCTTCTTTTCCTAGTTCTTTAAGGCATAATGTTAGATTGTTCATTTGAGATCTTTTTTGTTCCTTGAGGTATGCCCGTTTTGCTATAAACTTTCCTCTTAGTACCACTTTTGCAGCATCCCAAAGATTTAGGTATGTCATATTTTCATTTTCATTTGTTTCTATGTATCTTTTGATTTATTCTATTTCTTCATTGATGAAATTGTACCGTAGTATGTTGTTCATTCTCCATATATTTGTAATTTTGCCAGTTGTCTTCCTATAGCTGATTTCTGGTTTTATACTGGTGTAGTTAGAAAAGATGTCTTATATGATTTCAGTTTTCTTAAATTTATTCAGATTTGCTTCATCTCCCAACATATGCTCTATTCTTGAGAATGTTCCATATGTGTTGTCATTTTGGGGTAGAAAATTCTATAAATATCTATTAATTCCATCTGATCTAATGTGTCATTCATTTAAGGCTGATATTTCCTTATTGAGTGTTGGAATATCCTAATATTATTGTATTGCTGTCTCTTTCCCCTATTTATATCCATTAATAATTACTTTATAAATTTTAGTGCATCTAGGTTGTGTACATATGTATATATTAATAAATGTTATGTCTTCTTGATGGAGTGTTCCCTCAATTATCATAAAATGTCCATCTTTGTCATTTGTTACCATTTTTGTCTTAAAATCTATTTTGTCTGGTATAAATATGGCTATACTTGCTTTTCTCCATATACCATTTACTTGAAGCATCATCTTCCAAACCTTCACTTTGAGACTGTTTTGGAGCTAGGATGAGTTTCCTGAAAACAGCATATAGTTGGGTCTTGGTTTTTAATTTATCTGCCTACTCTCTGCTTTTAAATTACATTTAGGGTGACAACTGATATATAAAGACTTACTAACGCCATTTTATGCTGTATTTACTGGCTGCTCTGTATCTTTATTGTTTCTTTTCCTTTGTGTTTTTTTCCCCTGCTATTTTAGTTTGGTAATTTTTTGTAAGTTTTTTCTTAGTTTCCTGTTTTTATGTTTTGTGTCTCAGTTTTGGGTTTTTGTTTTGTGGTTACCATGAGGTTTGCATGACATGTCTCATAGATAAAATAGTCCTTTTTCTTTTGACAATATCTTTATTCACCTACATAAGTTCTGTCCTTTTAATTCTCCCATTTTATGTTGTCACAAATTCTTTTTTTATGTTGTGCATTTGTTACCAATAATCAAAAATATGAAAGTTATTTGTAATGCCTTTCCCCCTTTATCCTTTATACTTGTTTAATACCCTATTTTGAAATGGAGTTGTAATTTCATGCTTCAATCTGTCACCTTACTCAATGTATTGTACACATTTGTCTTTTTTCATTTTTTCAGGTAGCAGAGATCTTTTTAACATTTCTTGTAATGAAGGTTCTGTGGTAGTAGTTTTCCTTAGCTTTTATTTGTCTGGGAAAGACTTTATTTCTCCTTCCTATCTAAAGGACAACTTTGTTGGATCTATTATTCTTTGCTAGTGGTTTCTGTGTTTCAATATTTTGAATATATCATTTCACTCTCTCCTGGCCTGTATAGTTTCCACTAAGAAATATGATGATAATCTGATGGAGTTTCCTTTGTAGTTTACTGTCTCTTTTTCTCTGGCTTCCTTAAGAATTCTTTCTTTATCATTGGCTTTGACAGTTTTAATATAATATATCTTAAAGGTCTTTTTGTGTTGAGGTAATTAAATGTTCTTTTACTTTCTTGTATTTCAATGTCCAGGTTCTTCCCTAGATTTAGGAATTTCTTGTCAATTATTTGTTCCCTCCTCTCTCTGTTCTCCTTTTGAGATACCCATTATCCTTATGCTGATGTTTTTATTGAAGTCATATAGTTCTCACAGAGCATTTTCATTATACATAAAAAAAAACTTAGTTCTATCTCTTTTACCACATGAATTATTTCTAGATTTCTATCTTCAAGCTCACTAATTTTCTCTTTCAGATGATCTGAACTATCATCAAACTTTCTAATGCATTCTGCATCTCATTTATTGAGTATTTTAGCATCAGAATTTCTGTTTCATTCTTTTGTATAGTTTCCATCTCTTTCGTAAAGTACTCCTTCAGTTCATTAATTTTATTCCTGAGCTCATTAAACTTCCTTTTTCAAGTTTTCTTATAGCTCATTGAGTTTTTTCATGACTGCTATTTTGAATTCTCTCTCATTTAGATTACAATATTTCATTATTTTGAGTTTGCTTTCTGGAGAATTCTCATTTTATTTCTGTGTTACCACATTATCTTGGTTATTTATGGAGAGTAATAGAATGTACCTATACTGTCACATTTAAAATAATGAACTCTTTTCTTATTTATCTACCACTTTGTTTTTAACTATTCAGCAGTTTGATAATGGTCTTTCTTTTTAGCCAGTAGATGGTGCTATAGTACAAGTTTTTATTTTCTCTTACCTGTGCTATTTGCCTTCAGGGTGGTGAGGGGGCCTTGCTGTGGTCCTGGGAGTCACAGCTTAAGTAGTTGTCTCCACTTGTTTGGGTTACCTTCTTCTCAGGGCACCACCACCATGATGGGGGATGTGGTGGGTGGGAGGTGCCAAATTCCCTAGCTGACAACACTGCTACCTGATTCCCTATGGCCGCTGGTGCCACTGTGCTATAGCTGGGGGGTCACCCATGCATCTCTGCTGCTGCTACCACCACAAACAATTGGGGGAGGCAGCCAGATTTTCAGACACCAATGCTGCTTCTGCCCCTCTTACTCTATTCCCTTGGGATGTAGGGTGGGGCCATGCCACAATTCTTCCACTGGTACTGTATTAGCTGGAGCTTTGGGCTCAGCCATGGCAGCCAAGGAACTGCATCTGTAGGTACCATCCCTATATTTCCCCCTATCTTGCCTCTGATCCCATTTCACTATGCCTATCTTCATATGTAATCATATGTGGATCTCTCAGGCATGCTAGAGTGTTGAGTAGAGAAACCTTAGTTGGATTATAGATGTTCAACTAGCTGTGGACTTAACGGGAGATGTAAAGGGGTTTGCTCACTCTACCATGATGCTAGGGTCACCTTTAAATGTAGTTTTGTGATTCTAGAATATTAAACCCAACTTATAAACTGCTATATGATAGTTAAATAAAGAACCAAAGTGAAAGACTTTCAATAAAAATAAAATAACATCTATCTGCTAATGTAGCCATGTGAATATTTGTACTGTTTATATATTTTATAACCTCCATGAAATTACATAATAATAACAGTATATTTCTAAATATAAAATTATTTTTATTATTAAAAGTTCAAAAAATACAATTAAAGAAAACAGATATGAAGTATATATATGCATTTGTTTGTGTGAATTGTATATTTGTACATGTACACATAAAATTAAACGTGTTCATCTTCCTGACCACCACGGGTGACTAGTAGACATTTTTATATAAACCACCCCTTTTTTTGTATTTGCTTTGTACCCTTTTACAAGTTTATGTATCTTTTGCCTTTTGGTGTACTTTCAGTATATTTATAGTAAATATCACAATAAATTATTAATGATTAGTTTATAATCCCTTAAACAAATCCATTGAAGCTTTAATTTTCTCTGAAAATCTCTTTTAGGGAATTCTTTTCCTGGCACAAGGAGAGCAAAGTCAAACAGTAAAAAGGAACAAATAATTCTGAAAATACCAAGCACAGTAATTATTTCATTGTAACATAATAGAAATTACATATTTGACAACTTCTTGGATGAATTCCAGTAGCCAAAACAAACTACAGAACTGTAAACACATAGCACTTAGGCAATTTCTCTCATGCCCTTTGCATATTAAACAAAAAAGGAAATTAATATTTAGAAGAAACCAGTCTTTAAATTCAACCCTTCAATCCAACACAAAGAGATATTTTATAACCACAAAAAAGCACATGCTTTGGTTGGAAAAATGTAATTTTAAAAATATTTTTCTTTTTCTGTTTTTTTTTCTTTATTATTGACTTTACCTTGGCATCATGAAATATGCTTTTAAAATTTCTCAATGAAAACATGACAATTAACATTTGAAAAGCAGAAATGGGGAGCATGGCATAGGGAATGCAGTTAGCAGAAATGTAATGGCTAGGTGTAGAGCCAGAGGGAAGAAAATCAGGAAGATTTTTCATAAACTATAAAATGTCTAACCAATGTACTGTATACTTGAAACTAATAATAAAAAAAGATTTTAAAAGCGAAACAATAATGCTTTTAGAAGAAAATTTTCATGAGACTTGAGAGTTATTAAAAGTTTAACAGGACATAAAAATAAATTAAACATAAAAATTCATAAATATGTGTACGTTAAATTGAATAATTTTTATTTGTTAAAAGACACTATTAAAATAGAACTGATTACCCAGAGATTGGGAGAAATCTATTTGCAACGTATATTATCAGTCAACATCTTGCATCAAGAATAGAAATAAGAGATAAGAAAAAGTCAAACAACTCAATTGGAAAATGGGAACTAATCTTGAATTTCACTAAAACATAGTATATCAAATGATTAATAAACGTCTGAAAAGAAGCTCAGTTTCTTTATCTGAAAAATGGTATTAACTGTTATGAAATACCATTTCACATATTATAATGATTACAATTACAAAGAAAAAACTAAAAGTATTTTATTTAATAAAATTATTCATTTTTAATTTTAATCATTAGTAAGATATAGAACATGATATTATATACTTTTTTGGTATATAATCACTTTGAAACAATTCTTGGCATTATTTACTAAAACTGAACCAAAATATATCCTATGACCTACAAGTCCACTCCTAACAGAGATAGTCATTGGCAGAAAGTATTCTTACAAATAAATTTATATTTTGAAGTGTATTTTATAGTTTAGACCTGTGTGTACTG
Organism: Rousettus aegyptiacus; assembly: GCF_014176215.1. NCBI lineage: Eukaryota > Metazoa > Chordata > Mammalia > Chiroptera > Pteropodidae > Rousettus > Rousettus aegyptiacus. Next base: position 26,936,192 of record NW_023416285.1, read on the forward strand.
ACTTCCTATAATGAAAAAAATAGTTTTACGCTTTTCCACTGTATCCAACTACAAAGCCTACAATAAAATGTTGAAAACGATCATCATTGTATCTTAACAACACAAGCCACCAGCAATGCATATATATGTTCAGCTCAAGACATTACAAAATGTTCCCAGCAGCATTATTTGTAACAGCCTGAAACTGAAATAACACAAATGTCCACCCAGAATAGAATGGATAAACTGTGGTATATTTATATAATTGACTGCTATATGGCTACAAAATGAACAAACTAATGCCACACACAAATTCTACATGTATTAACATGGATAAATCTCATTAATGAAAGAAGCTAGATACGAAATAATACATAATCAATGCTAATTCCATTTTCGTAGATCTCAAGCTAGGTAAAATTAATCTATAGTATTATAAGTTAGATTAAGTGGTTAACTTTGGGAGAAAGAATGAGAGCAATAGGAGTAAGTATGAAGGGGGCTTCTTGATTCCTGAAAATGTTCTTTTTTTCTTTTAACATAAGTAGTAAATACATGTATTTTTTTATGTTGTAATAATTTTTGGGTTTTTCACTTATGAAATTATACTTTTCTGTATGTCATACTTCAATTTAAAAATAATTAAATGATGTTATACTACCCTAATTGGTCTTCCAATTTCAAAGCATGATGTAGTCATTTATTTTACCTAACATTTACAATATTTGATGCAACATGAAATATATATATATATTTTAATTGAGACAGAACTATTTTGTAATTTATCTGTTATTAAATGCTTAGTAAAATTTTTGAAAATAATTAAAAAATAGATTTTGTATTATCATTTGTGAATGCGCATGTGTATGTGTATGTGTGTATGAGAGAGAGACAGACAGACGACAGACAGAGAGACAGAGAGACAGAGAGTTCTTTTTCTATTTGTGTAGCAATATGTTGTAAAATTATTTTTCAGGTAAAATTTTTCAAAGCCAAATTTAGTTTTTAAGGGACAATTGGCTTTATTACTACAATTGTTGTAAAAACATAGACTTTAATGCCATTAGTAACATTTTTCAGACTGAAATTTTAAGATAAGATTAAATTTGATCACCAGTAACTCACTTTAAAACAATTTATACAGAATGTATACACCTTAAATGAAATAAAAAATATAATCTAAATTTACAAATTTAAGAATTATTAAAAAAAAATAGAAGTCAATCTCACTTAGTCCAAGCCTTTTACTACATAAATGAGGCATCAGACCTAGACAGTATGAATTAATAATTAACATCATCTTATTAATGGTAGATTAAGGATTCCAATGTTCCTGACATCTAAAGCAATGTTCTTTCTTATTTATCACTGGTCCTCTTAACATGCATGTACTATAATGTACCTGTAGTTAGAACAAATATATAGAAGGAAATTCACATAGAGTTTCGACCCCCACCAAAACAAACAGTTCACATTCAAATCACTGTGGTACTCTGAACTCTGTCCAAGATTCTACTTCTCTATATGACAAATCACCATATTGGCTATGAGTTTTGTTCAAAATAAATGAATGAGTCATTAATAAAGAGATAAATCATGCTGAAATAAGATTCTAAGGCATTTCATCATGGGAATAAATGTCCCTGAAACTCATAACTGCTATGAGAACCCACACCCAATTACCAAAAATAGTAAATGTATTTCATTTGTTTAACAAGAAAAACCAGAAATAACATTTGTATTTCTTTAAAATTTTGTTTAAAAATATAAAATGGTGAGAGGCATTGCATTTTTCAGAGATTACTGAACATTTCTTTCAAATATAAATTATTGTTTCTTTTGTTTTAATAATTTCTCTCTATATAAAAAATATTTTTGTAGACAGACATAATTTCAATCAAATCATAATTACTTTCATGTTATATAGACAGCCTATACTTATCTAAACCTTTAAAAGTAATTGTTTCAGTGTTGAATTATTTTACTTGAGAAATATTTTTGGGTAACTCTGCTATACAATTCAGCATGCTAATTTTCAATGGACATAACATTCACTTTCCAAAATAATTCTCAACCATTTTACAAATTTCACAATTTCTCTAGCTGGTGGTATCTAACGTCTTAGAAGAGGACTGAGCAGTCATTATTTAGAATTGGAGATTCTTCTGTAAATGGTATTCTCTAATACTTTAGATTATTCATCTTTTCATAGCACTTCTCTAGAAAGACACCAGTGGTTTGCAAAATATGCCTGCCTATCAAGCAACCTCAACTTTAATTTTAATGAACTTTCATATCAAATGACCACTATGTTTAAGGCAATGTCAAATATTTACATTGTCAAGTAAATTCTTCTTTACATGTTTATTCTGTTATTCAGATTAATGAGAATTTTATATTTCTTACACATGTTAAATATTTTCTTGAAGTGATACAGGTCATATTAGTTTTCATTCCTCTCCTTTTACCATACAAAAATATTAAAAATGTGAAATTAGTTTATTTAAAGTACTTCAATCATATTTCTTTTCTAATAGCAATTCTCGTTCTTGAAAGTGTTCTGCTGACATTTTTAATATCTAAAATGTAATTGTTGAACTTAAAGTGCTTTGAGAAAATATTGCCGTTAAATTCACTAAACACAATATATTAAATCCATGGAATCTATTATACTTCAGGTGACCCAATAGTAATTGTACCGAAACAAAAACAAATACTGTTTTCAATTATATAGAACAACTCTCAATGGTATTGCTTTAGTTGAATATTTATCTTATGAATTGATAAAGGGCTCACTCCTAAATTTCAGTCATATGCTCTGCATATATTGTCTTAGAAAATTAAAGAAGTCTTGCTTTTGTCCTTGATTTTTTTAGCTGCATCATTTTATTATCCTAAATTATATGTCAAGGCATAGATTTGCAAACAACAGGCATTTGAAAGTGAAATTTTTTTAATGGTCAGAAACTTTACGGCTTGAAGATTATATTTATTATAACTTACCTTTGTGAGCATACACGGACATGCATTAGCATCGGAAGCTGGTTTCTACAGAACACAGCAAGTTTCCCAACTTTAATATTTAGGTACATTTTTCTAGATACAACAATTATTTAAATTTGAAAATGTGACACATAACTTATTAAACAGTGCAAAATGTGTCCTGGTATTTATATTTCAAAATAGATCTTAAAACACTAAAGAAAATACCAAATGAAACGTTTATTTTATTGAAAACAGCTGTCATAGACTCAAAATTAAATATCTAAAAGATTTGTGAAAAGTTCTAGAAGATACATCAATGATTTAAATGGCGCAGAATTTACAGCATTCTCGAATCAGAGTTTTAGAATAAGTATATATTTTCACTTTCTAAATTTGATTTGCTTAAGATTAGTCCATACTATTTCTCTGGTTATTTTAATATGAGCATTATAAATTTGTTCAAAAGATATTGCGTATATATCTATATTTTAATTAAAAGAATTATAAAAAATAAAGAAAAATGATCATGGGTAACAAGGGAGAAAGAACATGAGAAGACAAGGTAAAATACATAAGTCCTAACAAATCAATACAACTTTTTAAGCTTCAGTTTCCTAATTTGTAAAATTCCGAATACTAATACCTGCTTATATCTCCCCATGAAGGCAAATGTGTCCATATAATATGAAAGCATTGGTAAACTGTAAAGGTGAATTAAGCCTCACACTCGAAGGCATCTGTTGAATTAATTGAGAAAGGCTTTGGCCCATTAAGAAATAGTTAGTGTGACATCTTCCTTGGCAACGAAATTTCTCCTCTCGTACTCTCCTTAGTGGCTCCATTCCAGAAGACTGAGCAGAACTCTGTGGGAAAACACAGAACCAAACTTGACCTGTTTCAAGGGCGGTGGGAGGCCATGTGGTACATACAGCAGGCTTTTTTAGGAAAGCCTGAGCTAGTGTCCTGGGAAAAGCAACACGATGATCCAAGGAAGAATCAAGACTCCTACATGCTAGAAAAAATTGGGATTGGGGACGAAATGTTCGTGACCAGAGTAGCCCTAGGTTATTGGGAAGAACACACATCTCACTCCAGATCTGCTTTCTCTCATAAGTGGTTGTGCCTATTAGCACTAATATTTTCTCTCTTTGGCTCTTTTCCCCCCTTTTTTCTTTCTTATTTACTCCAAGTGTGGACAGTTTAGAAAAACTTCAGAAGTTAGCCAAAAAAGTTACTTCATTTTGGACCTAGAGTTAGAGTTTTTAAAATAATATTTACTTTGGCCCACATTTCACTTTTGTTTATATTTTTCTCTGACAATCTAAGTCATATTTAAAGAGTCATTTAGAAGGCAGCATCTGATGCTGGCCTCCAAGAATAACAGGAACAAAACCTGACATCAGCAATAATCAGATATGCCATGTGAAGCACCCAAGGACAGCCTCTCAGAGTTAATTCCTTCTTTATAAAATATATTGACATAGATGCACACTGAATGCTGAAGTGTTTCTTCTTATTTCCCTTTCTTTAACTTGATCTTTTAATAGATGGACCTACAAAGGGAATATTCACAACGAATTTGGGAAGAGAATTGAACTTTATAAGATATTTACCAATAGGGCTTGATGCCTGAGGTCATTAATTAAAAAAAAAAATCTTAAATTTACTATAAAGTAGTCAGGAGAATGTAACAGAGTTCTGGGAGTTTCAGAACAAAAGTTTTTGCAAGGTACTAACGGATGAATGTTGACTTTATGGGTAATCTTGAGATTCTTCATGATAGAAATCCTGATTTTCAAAGCACTCTCAAGCATATTATCTATCACAAGAAAATGTGAAAAAGAGATTGCAATTTCAATGCATTTGTAAATTAAAATGATCACACTATTTTTTGCTTTAATTTTCTACAAAAAGGGAAAAATAATTTTTTGCTGCCATCGTGGCCAATTTTATCTCTATTTGTTTAGAGAAATAGTTAAATTAAACCACGGAAGTACTAAATCCACCTATTAAGTATTTCAAATGCTCAGTTAAGCCTTGTGATTATATCCTCTTGTGTGGTTCTAGATATTTTTTTAAGTTTCCACTTCTCAGGGCCTCCTTTCCGACCATAGATGCCACTAATTATCCTGACTTCTCTCCCAGTTTTCAATGACTACTTATCAGCCAAGTCAATTTTGTATAAATATACCATGTTTCAGTAAAATGCAACACAGGGGAAGCTGAAGGAAGCTGAAGTACAAAGTATAAGAATACTTTGTACAAGAATACTTTGTACTCTCTTTGCAACTCTCCTGCAAATGTAACATTATTTCAAAATAAAAAGTTTTAGAAATGTACCAGCTATTTCCATTTAACAAATATCTATATCCCCAAATTTCATATTTTTCTATCAATTTTTCTTAATTTTTCATCACCTCTATTTTAATTTTTTTCTCAGAAAGTTTGTTCTTTTTCATATGTTATTGCTCATAGTTCATACTAATTCTTAAGCATGTCTCCCTTCAAATGTTCTGTTTATATGTGTTCTTAGTGCTTACTATACCCAACATATAAAATAGAAGTTAAGGATAAAAGTTGATTTTTCTCTCTCACGCTAACTCCTACTTCCCTTCCCTTGCAAGAAAGCCTTTATCTCTTCCCACTCACTCAGATAACTTATTTTCTTATCCTGAGAATTTAAACTCCTTATCCCTTTTTTTCTAATTAAGTTTTTCAATGGCTAGTTAATTAATTGATTTGAAACTTTAAACAGAATTATGTATTTCTTAAAACTTTCTTCTTAATCTCTTCATCAGATTTAATGATTATGTATTTCCTAGTCTAGATCTGCATTGTCTAAAATGGTAGGGATAGCTGCATGTAGCTACTAACTTGAAATGCAGCTAGTCCAAATAGAGAGGTGCTTTAAGTACAAAAATACACACCAGATTTTAGACGCTAAGTATGAAAGACAATATAAAATTCTCATTAATAATTTTAATTTATTGCATTTTGAAATAATTATATGGATATCATATAACAAATTATATTAAATTATTAAATTTATTTTTAAAATATTTTTTATGTGATAATTAGAAAATTAAAAATGACAAATATTGTTTGCATTATAATTTTGTGGGGCAGTATTTCGCTAGATATTTATTTTCCTCCTTTCTTTCTGATCACATTAAATAGAATTAAAACTATCTCCTTTCCATCCTTACTGATTTTAGTTACAAATGTTCTAAAATCACTCGATTCCTTCTCTAATTATTTTTTTCTTCCTCTTTTTTGGTCAGCTCCTGACTCTCTTCACTCACTACCCAACAGTTGGGATCAACAACCTTGGATGTTCTGTGCTTCAAATTATACATCTATTTCATTAAAGAGGGCTTTAAAAAAAATCTTTTATTTATTTATTTTTTCTTCTGCTTTTCATTCCTCAGCTATTCGTAGGTAAAGATACCCAGATCTGCTGGAATTTCAACTTATTTCTCTGGGAATTTCTTTAGGCCATCTCTATTAGTGAGATCTATATAGAAACCAAAATTTCAAGTATGTAATTCTGAAAGTATTAACCCTTTTGATAAGCACTAAAGTCACCACTTGCTTTTTCCAGGGCCATGTGCTATGGATTATCTTCCTAAATTATTTTTCCTCCCTTCTATCCGAGTCCAGTCTTGACTCTTAGCACCTACCAGAGTCCTCAGCTCCTTACACAGCCCACTCTGAGGAGAGGAGGGTGCTCGCTACATGCTCTTTAAATGAATTTTACTGATCTAAATGAATGGTTTTTCTTGGTGTTGGTCGTGAGGGTGAGGGTGCTTTTATAGGAAAAATATTTTCCTTTTATTCTTTTTTAGCCCGTTCATGATATTATTTTCTTAAAGGCTTATGTATCCAGATTCTTTCTCTAATTCTTCAAAACATTATCAAAAAGTGAATTTTCAAGCTCACTTTTTTGACCAGGCTATAACCGTCTTTCCAGTTTTCTAATGGTTACTTTGCTTCCAAGATATGCTGTGCATAGAATTTAAGGTTTCATTGTCTATTTCACATGTATGGCATTTACTTTTTCATTGTGTGATTTATCACTTTATTTTAGCTATAGCTGTAATTTGTTTCCTCCATTATTTATTCTTTTTCCTCCCTACTTACTTCTCTACCCTTGTTAGCCACCTGACTGATACCAAGAATTATGCCGGATATGAGGTTTTACACTTATTAATGTTTTATGGACACTGGCAGAAAATGCTAAACTCTTCTGTCATAGGCAAAGGACGTTATTGCTCCGAGTTTTGTTTTCATTTGTGTTGATTCTCCATGTCTCACATGTCCCACAGGGAAGCATGATGCTGGTGGCTCGAATGATGCACGCATGCTCAGTGGGTTATATTACAGGGGAGAACACTGGCATTGGAGGACTTACTCCTTTTGTAGCCAGTTCTTTGTCCAGAGAAAGAAGTGTTTCCTCATCCTTTAAGGTTGCTTGCTACAGAGACCTGCTGAGAAATAATCTGTATAAAGAACAGTCAGAAATTTGCATCCTTGAGATGCTCAGAAAGAATGTGCAGGGATGCACTTTGACAGTGGCATATGGCTTCTCCCAACAGGAGACCAAATGTTACTAGATTTCTTATTTGCCCACCATTATTTTGGCTATGGGCACTGGGAGATGTAAATCTGACTCAGCCAGCTTTTTAAAAGCAGGAGATAAAACAAACATTGATGATACGGTTGAAAAGAAGTAATCAAACATTTAAGCTCTGAGATAAAAATAATACTGTCATAAAAACTTAGAGTTAACAAATGGGATCTTTAAGTGATTTCCTGTTGTATTTGACTGCAACCCTGAGTAGCTCTGAACTACCTCTATCTTTTGGGAAAAAAAACTTTACGATATGAAATACATTTCTGTAGCTACTTTGCAGATTTAGAAACTTAACATTAAATGTACCTCAGAAAACCCCTGATATTTCTTTACGAGGGCTGCCATTCCATAAACTTGGCATATCTCTCAATTTATTCAGGTCTTCTTTTCATTTCTGTCACTCACGTTTTGTAGGCTTTTGTTGAGAGGTCTTACCCATATTTGTTTTACAGTTTGTTTGTTTGTTTTACATTTTTTGAAGCTATGCCATCAGGTAAATTCAAATTTAGAATTACTACAACTTTTGGTGAATTGGCTCTTTATCTTTAATAAATATCACTTATGTCAGATTCCTTAGAAGCAGAGCATGAGATGAGGATTCTTGTGTAAGTGGTTTATTGAGAATGATTTCTGGAAGAAAGCTGCAAGGAAAAGAGAAGCAGGAGAGCAGAGGAGACAAGCGAAGATTTGGTTTCAGCTGGACTCTAGCGTCAGGCAGATCCCATAGGCACTCTGGAAAATAAAGAGTACCCAAATCCGTGGGCCTCAGGGAGTTTGGGCTTTTATATCATAACATCTAATTGTTGGTTGCATTTGTTAAGACTGTAGATTTCATGTTATGTGTTTCTTATAACGTTAAGACTATATATTGGCTGCAGGTATCCCCAGGGGGAGTGTTTAACCCCCCAGCATGCTCTGGGTGACCTGGTTCTGAGAATTTCTCCAGAGGAGGGTGTACCCGAGAGCTAGTAGCAACTAATACTCACAAGAGCTGAAGAACAGGGAAACTAGCCCTGGAAAGAGATTTGCATTGGGCACCAGCAGTATACAGGATAAAGTTCCAGTCTACCCACTCTTTCTTCACTGTGTACCCTATGCCCTTAAACCCATCCATTGAATTCTTATTGTCAGTGTAAGTATTTTTCAGTTGTATAATTTATTTTATTATATTCTAGTCCTCATATGTAATTTGTCATCTTTTCATCTATTTTTTAAAAACAATAATCCATTTTTTAAAAATGTCTGTAAATGATAACTGTAGTATCTGGGTCAACCGTGGTTTTCTTCCTATTGTCTCTGCTTTTTCATTCTGCTTAATTTGTTGGTCATTTTTTATTTTTTATTTAATTTTTTAATTTTTAATTACAGTTAACATTCAATATCATGTTATCTTCAAGTGTACAGCATAGTGGTTGGACATTTATACAAAGTGAATCCTCTCAATAAGTCTAGTGCCCCCCTGACAACACACAGTTATTACAATATTATTGACTATATTCCCTATGCTATCCTTTACATCCTCATGACTATTTTGTAACTGCCAATTTGTACTTCTTGATTCCTTCACCTTTTTCACTCATCACCCCAACTCTCCTCCTACCTGGCAACCATCAGTTTGTTCTCTGTATCTATGAGTTTGTTTCTGTTTTGTTTGTTCATTTACTTATGTTCGTTTTATTTAGATTCCACACATAAGTGAAATAATATGGTACTTATCCTTCTCTGTCCAACTTTTTCACTTAGCATAATACCCTCTAGGTCCACTCATGTTGTCTCAGGTTGTAAGATTTCACTCTTTTTTATGGCCAAGTAATATTCCATTGCATATATGCACCTCCTCTTTTTTATCCAATTGTCTATCAATAGACACTTAGGTTGCTTCCATATCTTGGCTATTGTAAATAAAATGCATATACATTTTTTTCAAATTATGTTTTGAATTTCTTCAGAAGTGAGATTGCTGGGTCATATGGTAGTTCTATTTTTAATGTTTTAAGGAACCTCCATATTGTTTTCCATAGTGTCTACAGCAATTTTTAATCTTACCAACAGTGCATGAGGATTCCTTTATCTCTGTATCCTCACCAACGTTCACTGTTTGGTAGTTTTGTTTGTTTGTTTGTTTCTTTGTTTCTTTGTTTGTTTTTAACCGAAGATCAAATTTTTTTATAAGAAATAGTAGAGGGACTGGATAAGGTTATCTCCCTCAACAGTGAACTCACTCTCTTCACTTGAAGGCAGGTAAAAATGAGACACATTATCTTAATCCAATCAAATGCCAAGCTAATTGGAGTTCAGTTATACTCCCAGAAAGATTCAGTCTACCTGTGAAGTACCTCCTAGAACATAGCACTTAGTGGTTTGTAAATGTAGCTTTGAGTGCTCCTTCCCCTTGAATGGTCTTAAATTAGAATTTTTGCCTTTCCAGAATTACAATATAGCAAACAAAACAAAACAAAAACAAAAACGAACCAAAAACCCCTCAGCTCTGCCTTGCAGCTACTTTCTGCTTAACATTTAGCTTTCCTTTCTGTGGAGCTCGAAACTAGTGTTGAGTGTTGGGCTCACTCCAGATCCCTAGTCCCTCAAGCCTCGGCTGCCTTGGAAGACACATTCCAGTTTTGTCTCTCCAGGAGTATAAAATTGTTTAAAAAAAAAAAAAAACTCTGCTAGCTTTTCTGCCTTTAAAGCTTTACTGCTTGTAAGCAGTCATCTTCTGTTCAGTTTCTTGGTCTCTCTACTATTCTTTGAGTTGGTAAATGCATGAAAATATTGCAATTATAAAATCCCTAGAAAGCAGGCTTCCATATTTTTGGCTGCCTAAGCCATTTTATGATGCCTCAAAAATAAATATATATGACTATGCAAAATATGTATATATGTGTGTATATATATACACACATAAAAAATATATATGTGTGTGTATATATATACACATAAAAATATATATGTGTGTGTGTGTATATATATATACACACACACATACGCACCTAATCTATATCTGGCTTTTCTTTTGATTCTTGGTGGAATAGTTGAACTGTTATAAGCTATCTCATCAAAACTGAAGCAGCAGCCATGTTAACAAATGTTTTCAAACTTCAATCTTAAAAATAGTTTTTGACATTCATTAAGCAACTAGTCTACTGAGCACCCGCCTTGTTCAAAATTCTGACTCAGGTGCTGGTAAAATAATAAAATTAATAAGATAAGGTCTATACTTTTGGTATGATCTTATAATCTTCTGGGCTCATTTAGAAGCCTCAATATATGGTTTTCTGATAAAATTTTACTATATCTGCCTTAGTGACAATGCATTCCCCACCCACCTCTCCATTTCAAAATTATTCCATGGCTATTCTTTTCCAGGGGTTAGTGTAGAAAATGAAACTAACATTTATGGAGTGCTAAATATTTTCTATATGGTATCACTGCAAATCTATATTGATATTAAGATTTTTATTCCTATTATATAATTGAGTTTATTGAGATTTTTAAAAAACGATATGTCAAAGGTCACGCAAGATAATTAAGTGGAAGAACTATTATGCAATGTTAGGTCCAGCTGACTACAATGTCTTTCACTTTTTGCTACTGAGCATTTTCTCTACATGGCATCTGATTGGATAAATGCACTATAAGCTCTCGAAAGGAACGTAGCCCACTTGAAATTATGTGACCTAGAAAAATGCTTTATTATTTAATTTTTTGATACTCATTTCTTTTGTGCCTTATTTTTATTAGATAAGCTACCTTGTTTCTGTTTGGTCCTTTACCATTTCTCTAGTCTCTAGTCAAATCAGCCTCTATTTCTTCCTTATAATGTTTAAATGTACATATTACAGCATGAATGAATAATCATAAAATATTTTTCTATTTCATCACGCCTCTTGAACTATACATGCCTTGAAAGCAGAGATTGAACTTAGATTACATCGAGACCTGGGTCAAATAAGTCCGTAAATAAATAAATAAATAAAATCAGTGATATATAGTCAACAAATAATGTTTATCTTCTTCAACTGATAAAATTATATTCATTTTTTTTTTGCCGATTAATCATGAGCATTGCAATTTGTATAAATGTTGAAGAGTAAGTAAGTAGTTTTCCCTAATAATTTTTTTTCTTGTATTTCAGATAGCTTGTGGGTCTTTTCTAGAAGCAAACAGGTAGACAAAATTATTTCTCCAGACTCTTTTCAGACTTCCTCAGGAATCTATGCCCTAATGTCTCTCACATTAGCACCTATAACAGAGTTCCTGGTTAACACAGAGTTAACACATATCCCTCGCACCTGGTTCTTGTCTGGGATGAGAGAGCAAGTGCCAGGCCCTAGCCAAAAATAATAACTAAAGTTGGACAGATGCTTGGTCCCTCCAAAGACAAAATATTTCTTTTCATCTATGATAGTCCCTGATACTATCCTAATCCTCCTTTCACTGAATATTTCAAAGCCACAAACACAGTTTTAAGAAATAAAACTGTCTGATTCTATGGTTTATATACAAGATGAGGTTATCACTATCACAGAAATACTTTCATTCTTAGGAAAATAATTTTAGGTGGCTGATTTACAAATGAAATTCAAAGTATCTCCTATGTCTTTATCAAAGATAGATTATTATGTGATACATAGTTCTAAGAAAAAGATAGTAAAAGCTCTGTTTCCTACAAACAAAGAAAGCCATTCTTAAGAAATAACTGTGATTTTGGGGGTATGATATTGGTATTGCTCTGTTTGAAAAAGTGATAATCTATTAGATATATGTAATGAAGCACTTATACATGAGTAATGTAATTTTAGTATTTGTTTTAAAATAACCGAGAACAAAAGAATACATGATGGAGCAATAGACAAAAAAGAAACGGCAGGATATTCATGATGAAGCTGAGGAAGGGTAAATGGTGCTCCGTTATGCTACTTTTTCTATTTTTGTGTATATTTTAAGTATACCAAAATAAAAATTTTTTAAATGTTTTCTTCTCCCATGAAGAAAAAAAGTTAGTTTTAGAGCTAAAAGTTAGTATTGAGATAATTAAACCTCAAATGAAACTGAAGGATTTCTTTCAAAATGTTTTCCTAAACAACAGTTATTAGCTTGTTTACTTTTTAATTAACTTAATTGTTAGATCAAATCATAAAACACTATCTTTAAGACTTCATTAGGGTCTAAAAGCTAGATTAAAAGAATGAAAGAACTATAAAATAATTTAGGTTTTTTTGCAATATTGTATTGCATGAAGGGAGCACTTCCCATATCCACATTGTTTCTTTGCACAGACTTTTGTCATCCAAAGACTTTCCCAAGCAACTGCTAGTTTTCATTCCTTGTCCCTCATTTCTTGTTTCTCATTTGTTGTGTCGGGATATATTGTAGCAACTGACCACTCTTCGACAAGTTAACCTCTCAACAGCAATAATCTGAACCACTTGATGAAGAAATATAGAAGTAGCTTGCTTCTCCTAAATAGATATTTCTTACTGCATGATTTCTGTCTGTTACTTTGTGCTGACCCTACTGTTCGAATGGCTTTTAATTTTCTGTATTGTTTTACGATCTGCTAGCAATAATCTATTGGCTTTTCTAGGCAAGGTTTTGACTCTTCTCTTGAAATTAGCTTCAGTCTTCTGCTTCTGCTTGAACTCTAGGCAAATTGCCTGTCTCAAGACTCCTTCCCAACCTTGATTTCCAGTTTCCTGGTATTGGGCTCTACCAGCACTTTTCCAGGTACCGAAGGTACTCATGACCCTGATTCATCTCTGTGCCCACACACTTCTCCTGGGATAATATTTTCAAACAAACGTCCTGGCATTTGAGGAGAATACAACCCACTAATCTTTGTGAAGAACATTCAGTTTCATGTGAGTATTTTTTATACAAAAGGAACACACACATACCACATGCATGCAAACACACATAATTTTCCATTTTGTGTCATTTGATAACAACAGAATTATATCAAACATTGACAGTATGTTGATTCTTCTGGGTCTCATACGTATGTCACCACCAAGTCAGAATTGAGACAAATGCTTAACATTTTCAGTTTCTTCCAAAATGAGTACAAGATATTGTTGAAAGAATGTCCAAACCTGTGGAAAACTTTATAAAAATGTATTTGGGCAAAGATTTGAGGGCATGCCTGGAAGCAAGATCTAAAATGAATTGAGAAATGCTCTAAAGAATGGCATTTTGAATCTTATTTTATACATTTAGATCAAAAGTGAAAACATAAGGAAGGTTACATGACGTTTGTTGGTGGTAGATAAAGTGAGAGAAATCAAAGTGAGGAAATCTCTAGGGCTGGATAAAAAGCAAAATGGAGGAACATGTGTTTCCTTTACATTGGTGAGTACAGAATACTTAGCATTGAACATTAACAGTAAATAAATGTTATGTTGGCCGCATGATAATAACGAGGAGTTTCTTGGACTTATTCTCTGGTTGTCCTGGGCTCTGGTGCCAGCAGTTTTGCCTTCGAGGAGTCTAAAAAGAAAATTATTCAGACATTTCAAAGGTATGTTATTCTAGATAAATGAGAACAGTAGACAGGGCTTATTTAAGGTCAAGATTGACCTTTGCTAAGGAAGCTATAGGCCTGCGACGTGACTATCAGTTATGACCTGCCAAGGAAGGACTTTACGATCAGATCATTCTGTGTGGTTACTTTTAGTTACTGCGTTTGTAAGGCCCACCAAGTGGCCCCCCTGAGCTCATCGGGTTTATTATATATCCCTTTTTCATTCAAATAGGAAAGATTCATTTTATATCAATCTTCTCTAAATCTATAGACAGTGTGAAAGAAAAAGGATTAAAAAAAATAGAGCAGTTCTTGTAAAAAAGAGAACAAAAAAATTATAAAGTAGATAATTTCAAAGAGAAGTGCTTGTGTGTCTTAATAAAGTAAAAATATTATATAGTTTATAATGATGTTTGTTAAAAATAAAGTTTACATATTGTGAATAAATTTATTTTTGAGTTTATAGTTTACATAAGCTTTTAAAATTATAAACTTTTATAATTGAAAATTTTCCAGTGAAGAAAGTAGAGGAAACAAATACCGAATAACATACAATAAGATGACCAAAAAAAAAATTTATTTATGACAATTCTAAATTGGTTAAACCTCATCTATTAAGATAGTTCAAAGTAGATCAAAACACACACAAAAAACTACTACATCTATTTTCAAAAATGACATTGGCTCACAATTTTATTACATGCGTGAGATACTTGTTAGCTTTGGTCATCCAGCATCAATTTCCCCTTTCAAACAGAACCACAATTTCCTTCCATATTCTCCAGCAAATTATCTGAATTTGTACAGATGGATACTCTCTTCTGGGATTTAGATACTGAAATCATTATACAAGGATAGCAGAAAAAATCTTTTGCTCATTTACCTCAGTGGCAGAGCCAGGTCAGTGCTGCTGCAGATCTCTCTGTGCTTCTTAGCTCTCCAGAATTCCTTGGTTTCAATCCATTTTCCAATCGTGTTCTCCTACATTTCCAAAAATTCTATAAATTCTTGGTGTTTTCATTCTATGAACTCCCTTACGTTTTCAACAAATTTGCTTATTGCTTAAGTTAGCCAAAATCAGTTTCAATTGTTTGCAAAGAAAGACTCCAAATAATACAAATATTGATACAGGAAAAGAAAACTGATAATTGGCATTTGCAGATTGATTGGGTATTTGGGTCAGTATTATTGAGATGGGGTAAAAGAAAAATAGTTATTATATATATTTAATAAGTATATTTTACAAATATACATATATATAAATACAGACAGATAGGTAAATAAGAAATAGAGATGTAAAGATATAGATATAGAATATAGACAGACACAGATATAGACAGACATAGATAAATATAGATGATATAGACTAGATAGATGATAGATACAGATATATACACACATATTTACTGTATTCCGGGATAGAAACTTTGGAGTCTTAAGAGAAAAATAGCCAATTAAAGTATTCACTTAGTATCACCTTGAAAAACATCTCACTGAGAGCAAGTTACTGGCGCTTTTAAAGATTTTGAATTGCATGAGGAATTCAAACACCCTGTGGTAGGGTGACTGATTTCCATAACAGTGCAAAAGAATGCCAAGCTTAAAACCCCAAATCACTACCTTAAAGAATGAACTGATACCCAAGAAAGAGTAAAAACTAAACTGATTCTGTAGTTTAGTAAGTGTTTCTGGCATAAGAAAACGATCACAAAGACTGTTCTCTGGAAAGGAGACATATGAAAGGAAAAAATGAGTCACCCTCTCTCTTGTATGAAGTGCCCTACACTGATTGTCATTGCCTAAGGAAGTTCTTTCTTTGAAAGTTGCCTTTCCTCTCTGGCTTAAAAAAAGAAAAAGTCTTATATAAAACAAACAAACAAACAAAAAACAAACAAAAATACCCTGTCATTTCTTTGACTGTGGAGGTTCCTTTAAAAAAGGTAGTTAATAATTCCTCTTATGCCTTAGTCCATTGTTCACCCAGTAACTAGAATCAGACTCCAGGATGCCCCAGAGTATCATATGTAGGGTTAAACTTCCACAGCGTATAATACAAACCAAAAGAATGGCAAGAATGTGTTCATTTATATTGTCAAAAATCTGTTATTTTGAACTTTGAGAGTACATGACCAATGAAAGCAAAGTTAAATTTAGATTGATTTGAATTTATCATAACTGATGTTCTTAACAAAAAATATACTTACGACTTGCCATCTGAAACACCTAGTATGTTCCTAAACTTTATTAGAATGTTTAATAAACCTCTAAAGGAACTTGAGATGCCAGAAATCCTTCAGCATAATATCAACAGAATTCAAAGGCTGAGAAATAATAAAAATAAAGTTTGCTGTTACCATTTATGTCTATCTCCTCTTTTTCTATTTTACTTTGTCCTTAAAAAGGGTTAAAAAGTACCCTTTGCTAACATGTTGCAACATAGATCAGTACAAGGAACATCTGAATCTGTAAAAGTCACATTGTTGATGGTTCTTCCCAAGTTTACAATCATCATGAAAAATACTGCAGTTAAAACAAGCTCCACAGTCTCAGTGGGAATGAAAACAAACAAAAAAACAAAGAAATAAACAAATAATAACAAAACCCTATAGAAGTAGAATCCAGGGCATGACACCAGATGGAAGATGTTTGAGATGAATACGAAAGGGTTCAGAACATAGATTCACAATTGCTTACTTCTTAGTTCACTAGAAATTAAGGTTTTTAAAGGCTAAGAATTCTAATATATGTAATTAAAGCCACTAAAAATAATAAAGGAAGTGATTCTATATACAAGAACAGTAAGATGTTCTCGTATATAGGCTTTAAAAAAGGCTGAGATATAGAGAGGTTCCTCACTAATATAAATGAAAGTAATTTTTTCCTGGCTGTTTTAGAATGGGAAGAAAGATAATTTCACCTTGTGTAACAAAGCTACTTAAATTCAAATTGTTATTAGGAGAGTTTTAAAGATTAAACTGAACTAAAATGTTATATTCTTCCATCTACGAGAAGGAGAAAGTTTTCTTGCACTGTCAGTCTGCTCCTTGTAAGAGATTATAAAAGATTTTTTTGTTTGTTTTCTGCCAAGAAAGCAAAGATTCTGTGTTTTATCAAAATAATATTCTGCATATTATGTCTTTTTAATCAGGTATTTGATTACTTAAGAAAACTAAATCTTCTTAATAGTAAGAGTTAACCTTCAGTATTTGACTTTGAAATCTTTTACTGTTACTTTGGTCAAATAGATAATTAAGTTTTTTAATAATCTGTGATTCTACTTAGTCAAGTGTCCTTCTTTATGCTGTGTCTCTATAGGTATATGTTATGAGTGTTGCAGAAAGTGTGTGAAATTCCTGAAATTTTATTGTGTCCTGGCATAAAATGTTGTCTGTGTTGAAAAATGAAGCTCACACTAAAAGCACTGAATGTATCAGGAAATGCCCTAGCTGATTTTCGTGCAAAGGCAGCAGCAACAAAAACTATAAAGACTATGACACATGTGGATGAAGTCCATTTTGCTTTTGCAAAAGTGACCCCTCATTGCCAGACTTTTGCCATCCAGATGCCCTTGTAACATGCCAACAGTCTGCTTCTAAATCAGAGAAACTAACGTGGGTAAACAATGGCTGTAAGTTAAATGAATAGTCAGGACTGTGGGAAACCTTAGATCATTGCTTGGTTGTTCAGAGCTCTCTGACAAACCCAATTTTTTATTTTTTGCATTCCTTCAGCCACCATACTGCATTTAAGCTAATTTCATTCAACTGGATATGAATTATCAATATGTCATTGGTGTCGTATGTATGTTTCTTGTATGGATTGAAGCCTTCCCCTGCTGCAAGGCTAATGTCCTCGCAATGGCAAAGACACTATTAGAAACTATGTTTCACACACAGCATTTATCTTCCAAAATCTCCAGTGAGTGAGCACTCACCTCACTGAACAAATCTTATGAGTTTCGACAGAAAGAGTTGCAAACTTGGAATCATCACTGTCCCTGTCACCCTCAGTCATCCAGCAAGGTCGAGAGAACCAATGGAAAAACTGATTCAAGCAGAACGAGTCTTAATGAAATGAACTGAAGAGGATGAATACATTTTTATGAATTTTTGATTGAAACATTGCTGGTTCTTTAATTTTTTTGTTTTTCCAGATATAAGACAATCTTTCTTCTTAAGCTAACTATGATTTGCAGCAATTCGGTAAGCGGAATTGAAACGTTTATCTTGTTCTTCCTACTTGATCCCACCAGAATTCAGAAACTCTGAGTATTCTTATTCTTATAGCAATATTGTTCTTGGCAAAAGTTCAATAAGAATCTGTTCTCCTTGTAACAGGACACAACTGAAAACTGGTTATGTTGCCAAGGCTTTGCCTGGAATGTGATATTTGAGAAAAATACTCATAGACTCAGAAATGACCAGACAGCTTTAAGGAATTAAGATCGACTTATAAAAGCCAATAAAACCTTTGGAAATATCAGCCAGGTGCCTGCCTACAGGTTTCCCAGCCACCTTACCAGGTGAGTAAAAAAGGTTACTCTGTGGCAGGTTCAGGAACCTCAAGAAATTGTGGGGACCTTGTAAAGGGAGGAATTCACCCAGGCTAAGATAGCAAGTCTTCGCCTTGGCTTTTGCAGGCCTCGAGAGGCATTTTAAATTTCAATCTGAAGGTTCCTCATGAACAATTCCAGCATGGCAGACTAAAATGAGCTTGTATGGTTAATTACTATTCTTGCAGCACCTACCAAGTAACAGGCCTAGTCTATTGAAACTAGACTTCTTTTGCAAAAAAAAGAAAAACCATAGTCTTAATTTAGTTATCTTTCGTGAAAATAAGGGTGTTTTTAGAGAGAAATATGTTTTTGCCCCTTTGTGGATATTAGATTCAAATGCTGTTTATTGTCTTTTGGGATTTTGTTTCTACCTGTAAACTGAGCTGGATCCTGAATTCTTCTAGTTTCCTCCAATATTTGGCTATGACTCTCCAAACTAACATTTCCAATTTTTTTCCCACCCTTCTGACTTAGAATCATTGAAAACTAAAACTGCCCTTTTGCCAAAGCCATGCAAGCTAAAGTTGAACAACTTGGTATAAACTTTAGAGAAATCACCATGAGCACTCCTGTACGAGCAATATTCATGCCTGTTGCAGAAAGATCACCAGAAGCACTCAAACTACAGACCAGGAAACTACCAGGTTGTCACTGTCTGCTTTCTCTCACTCTACCTAAAGATGCTTTAAGCTAAACATCTAGATATTTTCTCAACTGGCTGCCTTCGAAACTTGGAAACTGTGTTTATAGTTTGCTCCAATAATTAATCATTGTTTTGCTCTGTTTCCATAGAGTTGCCTCGTATTAAATATCTGATTGCTTGCACAATATAGGCCTAACTTTGGAAAGCTACCTGCATCACTGCCTCCTGAAATGAGGCATAACTGTTTGACCTATTTTCTAGACAGACTGGTTTAATGAGATATGGAGCAATCTACCAATTTAACATCAGAAATATGAAGCTTCTCAGGAAGTTTAAGAAGTGTGACTGAAGGGATTCAGAAAAGGACTGCCAAGATGTGCCACTTTGGCATGTGGATTATTTTGAGCTGAAGACAACTGAAACCCTGCAGGCTCAAGAGAAATTTTATTTCCACCTTAAAGAATTCAAATTAGGGGCCTTGCCCGTAATGAGTTATCAGATATGAATGTTTTGACGTATCTACAGTGCAGTGTAAACTTCTAATTACTTAACATCTGCTCTCCTTATCCTACAAATGACCTTCCTCCCCTCTGAAGGTCCAGGCACCTTACCTTATCCCTAAGCTCAGAATGTTATGTGTAACTCAGATTAATTTTCTGTCTTTGAACTGCTCATGTATGTGAAGTCTCTGATGCTATCATGAGTGTGGGATTCCCATACATAGGTATGCAATTGTTTTTGGCTGTTTTCTCTTGTAAATCTGTCTTATGTTGAATTGATTATTTGATCAGCTGGAAGAAACTAGAAGGATCGAGAAAAATTTATTCGTGTCCCACAAATACAGCTAGCAGTAATTAGAATAGTATGATTTGCATACATTTCTCATGGTGCAAATCCGTGAGAATGAATTATATGTGAAAAAGTCCCTGAGAATGAATTATATATGAAAAATATTAAGATTGCACTTGGTTTATATGACAAAAAATATAACTTTTAAAGTTTAATTAAAAAAATTTTTAAAATGTGGGAACAGAGAACTGATATTAACTATCGCAAAGAGGAAGGTAAAAACAAAACAATTACAAAAGTAATAAATTGACACTAATCCATTTTTGCTATGGGGAAATTTCTGAATATTGGCAGCCAAACAATTTAGGTTTTAATGTTTTTAAAGACAATTCAGAAAAGAGAAACTCTGTCCAATAGATATATGCCTAGAAAACCAATCTTACTTGTAATTAGAAAAGTACAAGGAAAAATAAAACTGAGATAACTTGGTACATATCAGAAAATCTGACAAGACTCAGGCTTGCACACTGTTTTGTGTTAAAAATTTACACAACTATATTAAGGAACTATTACACTGTCTAATAAATCTAAAGATAGGTATTTCCTAAAACCTAGAAATTCTACTTTCAGGTATATAGAGAATTCATGTACATGAAACTGAGTATTTGCTATGCCATTTATTAATACTATAAGCTAGATGCCTTTAGGTATAGAAATATCTAATGAAATCAGAACATCCCATATTGTTATGACAACATATCAAGCATTTTGTAAGTCGACATAAACTAACACTTGCAAGAATAAAATAAGTAAGGACAATAAATCCAAGTCTAGAATGATTATTTCAATGTGAAGACAACATCATTGTTCTTTCCAATATAAAAGTGAAGAATAATCAACCTGAAAACAGGCAATCGACAACTGACTTTAAATTACAGTATCATCAAGTATCATCACAAAAATGAACACTTCCACTAAGCCTTCCTAGGTTAGTGCCCCATAACGTGTTCCTATAGATACTAGTTGCTTCTGTATTATAGTATTTATCATAATTTATTTTAACTATATTAAGTGTCCATTGTTACCATTGGATTAAGCACTCCTAAAGAAAATAACTTTATCTTATTTAACATTGAACTTTCAGCTCTTAGGATAATGTCTGGCAAATAGGCACTACTCAGAAATACAGTTGAATGAATGAATGGTTACTCAAGAATTGACAGGCATAAATAATATATTCTAAGTTACGTGAAAATATAATGCATGAAAAAAGGAAGGGTTCTCATTTAATAATAGTTGGCATTATATAGTGCTTACTATTTGTCAGGTACTACTAATCTCATTTAATACTCCCTGACCCAAGGGTCTCATACTCTTTTTACTATCAGAAAGGTTAAGTACTTCAGCTTTTGAAGTACATTTGGTCCACAAATATATTTTGGGGGTCCGCTCAATATTATTTTTAAAACTTTAAATGTATTAAGATGGACAAGATGACAGAAGTTCAAGTTTCACCACTACCACCTATTGAATTACACTTGTCGGCTTCAATTTTTTTTTTGGTCACCTGCCTGGTCCCTGAAAAGCATTTAAATTACTCATCCATGCTATAACAATAAATGTAATGATTACTTCTTTCTACTCACATGGTAATAATTTCCAGCTTTCTGCAAGTGGGTGAGTGACTGCATGTAGACTTCCCCTGTGGATTAGAAGCAGAGAACTGATTATGTGTGCACGAGGGAGCCAAATAACTAGGGTTTTTTGTTTGTTTGTTTGTTTTTTTAGTATCATTTAAATTACTAAATATTTGAGGTGAGGATTCCAGAGGTGAGCATGAATTGGGTGTGATAAAATTTCAGACATTTATGAGCATATCAAATAGATAAGCAGGGTAAAACAGCTGAAGTTTTGTTTGGAAGCTGGAAAACTACAGAAATAAGACATTCCTAAAGGAAAGTGGAGTAAATATTCACTAAATGGTCTAAGAAAAATAGTGTGTTATAAACACAATAGGATGATTTTGAGTTTAGTAGCTTTTTCCAGCAAGCTCCTGGTAGCAGAAAAAGAAACTACGACAGATGTTCTATCACAGTCAAAGGCAAGACTTCAGGAGATTCTGTTAATACCTGATATAGTGCATATTATGAAAGTCTAGCAATGATCCTGTCAAATACTCATTCAAAACAGAGCATTTAACATCTCCAGTAATTATATAATTTCCAGAGTTTCCTCCCAATTCTTCCACCTTCCAGCAAAATCTAATAAATGTACTCACTCATCTCATATCCAACCTCAAATTAGAATGGTGAGAGGCAGGCAGAAAACAATTTATCTGGAAAAATAATTATACTTTGCCCCAGAATTTATTCTTTAGTTTTTGCCTGTGAACTTATGACACCTTTAATAATGCCCCAATATATTTGAAGGTATCCTAACACCCTCATCTACCTGAAAAGTCCTATTTACATTTCAAGTTGCAATTCAAATGCCCTATTCTCAAAAAGACCTTCACAAATTGAGTTAATTATAATTTGTCTTTCTTCCTCTATTCCCTCAAGACTTCAATTTTACCCATATTTCAGCGATCATTGCCATCTTTGTTGTCCTCATTGTTTATACCTATCTCCTCAAAAAGACTGTAAATTCTGGGCCAAAAGATCAGTTTTATATTCAGTTTCTTATTGAATGAAATTGACTTTATAGAGCCATGAGGCTCTTGAGTTTGGACAAGTACAGCATTTCTTACTCTTTCTATTTGTTCTACTTAATAGTTTCTCATTATATCGTGGGCCTAAGCCAAGCTCAAAGTCAGAATCTGATAGCTGGCCAATGAAGAAGAAGAAAAAAGACTTAACTGTTCAGTTTTCATCATTGACTGTGTCTTGAAGTAAGTCCCACTATTATCATCACTTCCATTTAATAATAAAGTGTACTGAAATAAACTGTTCATATGGGAGAGGGTTTCAAACTGGGGAGCATAATCTCCAAATTAGGAAACAAAGGAAATCACTTCACACAAAATATCATCACACTCAAGAAGTATATTTCATAGGAAGGAAGTTATTAAAGAGATAGGTGAGCTCAACTAACACCTAAATTTATTTTTGGAGCCAACCAAGGAAAATAAATAAATGCAAGTGAGAATTCTCTTAAATTGTAAGATTTCAATATTTTAATAACTTAGAAAAAGATACTAACTTAAAACTCTAGACTTTTTTTCTAAATAGATATTCAATTTTCCTCTTGTTTATGAATCTTCAAAGATGGAGATTTGCATAATAGATATGTTTTTCAGAACATTTTATGTGATGAGCCCATTTGTTGTTTCTAAAGATAAAAGTCTTCAAGAAAAGGAAAGAAATAATAAATTCTAAGTGCTATAAAATTATGTTGTATAAATTAAAATGTTATATAAAGATGATAATGACGTATAATTAACAAAAAAGAGATAATTCTGAAAATAACAAACTTTCTACCCTGAAAAGGAACTTGAATACATAATGCTTTAAATTCAGATACTGTCAAAATTCAATTCATGATTTGTACTAGAGGGGAGGTAACTTGGATAATGAGCATGGTAATAAGCTATTATTATTGTTGAAATGTTATTTTTAATTATGAGATCTCTATGTACTTAGTACCTCAAGTTAAGTCTCCCTACCATACACTTATTAATCAAACAACTATATGATTTAAGACGATTATTATCCTAAAAACATAAGGCAGCATATTTTGAGAGAGTTAAACCCTCCTCTACTGTCCCCCTCATACCTCACTTCCAGAAATGCACCGAGTAACACCTGCTAGTTAAGTTTTAGCTTATCGTCACTACTGAAATGTCAGTAGAAGTTAAAGATAAGTACCTATCTCTTTCAAAATCACTAGAGGAACAATTCTTCTTGAAAAAAAATTATACAACTATTTTATAGGTTTTAATGAACAGATGTACTTTGCTTCCTCAGTTTTCTGATAGCAGAAGAAACATCGGTTTCTTCCAGAGAACAATAAATTGTTTTTCTCCTTTTTATTCCTTCTGAAACTCATGGATGCCTGGTTAAACTAAGCAGCAGGAACAGAACCTTTCAAACTATGTTTATTTGAACCAATCAGCTGGAGTTCAATTATACAGCAGTAAATTGACCAAGACTCAGGAACATCCGTTGAAATTCAGCTAAGTTCACCCTTCATCATCACTGCAATTGTCCTTTAATTATTTTGCCACTAAATTGTAGATTCGAACACATATTGTTATGCAAAGCTGTCTCTTCTCAAAAACCCAAACACTCCCATTAGAAATTTATCCTATAGGCTACTTCCTCTCATTTCCCCCACTCTTTTTAAAATCTTTGTTGTGATAAGAACACTTAACATGAGATCTACTCTCAACAGATGTTTAAGTGTAAAATATAGTATTGATAGCTATACACAAAATGTTGTATAGCAGACATCTAAAATTTCTTCATCTTGCATAACTGAAATTATATACTTATTGTTGGCAAATCCTCTTTCCTCCTGCCCTTCATCCTCTAACAATTCTATTGGCTTCCTTGTAGTTGACTCTTTTAGATATCATATATATGTGGAATCATGCAGTATTTGTCTTTCTATGATTGTTTCATTTAGTATAATATTCTCAGGTTTCATTCATGTTGTCACATATTGCAGGATTTCTTTCTTTTTATGGCTGAATAATATTCCATTATTTATGTACCTTATTTTTAATCTATTCATCTGTCAATGCACGTTTAAGTTGTTTCCACATTTTGACTATTGTGAATAGTGTTGCAGTGAACATAGGAGTGTTAATATCTCTTTGAGATTCTGATTTCAAATCTTTGGAAAAGTACCCAGAGTAGGATTACTGGGTCATATGGTAGTTCTTTTTTAGTTTTTTGAGGACCTTCATACTGTTTTCCATAGCAGCTGCACTATTTTGTATTCCCTACAGTGTGCAAGGGTTCCACTTTTTCCACAACCTTGCCAATACTTGTCTTGATTTTTTGATACTAATTTTCTTGTGTTTTTAATTTGTGTTTCCCTGATGATTAGTCACATTGAGCTTTTTTTTTCATATACCTGTTGGCCATTCATATGTCTTTTTTGGACAAATGACTGTTCAAGACCTTAGCCCAATTGGGCTATTGGTATTTTGCTATTGAGTTATAGCAATTTCTTACATATTTTAAAAATTACTTGTTCAATTGAGAAATGAGAATTTGAAACATAAAACATGGAATAACATTGTAAAGTTGTTAGATAATTAAAGAGGGTCAGGCATATTTAGAATTACAATGTAAATTAGTAGGTAAATATGATTCAATTTGCTAAAATTCCTAGGGATGAGAAAAAGGAAATCAGCAATGGATATTTTTTATTTATTTTAATGCCACATGTGTCAAAGAAGCAGGTGTAAAAGGAGCAAGCTTGTAAAACCCATGAAATGGTAAAAAGGATTTCTGCCTAGGATTCACAACCTGACATGAACGAACCATAAAGGAACCCTGCAGTAGAAAAACTTCATTCTTCACAGGGTTCCCCAGAATTGGCGAAGTTAACTTAAACTTGTCCTTGGTCAGGAGCTAACTCCACAGCATCCTGTCTTATGTAGCTCATTTTCTTTTTCTTTTTTTTAAATTAATTCATTTTTTATGGTGATATTGGTTAATGAAATTCTATAAGTTTCAGCCATACATTTTAAATATGTATATATTTAAATTGTGTGTTCACCTTTTATAGTTAGATTTCTTTCTGTCGCCACATATTTGACCCCTTTTACCCCCTCTTTCCTCCCCCAGACCCTCTGGTAACCACTAGTCTATTGTCCATGTTCACGAGTCTCTGTTTGTTTGTCCTGTTTATTTGCTGCTTTTAGGTTTATATCCCACATGTAAGTGACATGATGTGATTTTCAACTTTTTTTGTCTGGCTTATTTTGCTTAGCATGATTATCTCAAGGTCCATCCACGTTTATTTAGCTAATTTTCTAAACGGAGCTTTGAAATGTTCATCAGTCAGTGGGCCTTTTATCATTTTATAGTAGATAACTTTTCATGTTCCAAGATGTATTTTCTCAAGAGCATATTGGCTTTACACTTATTTCAACTATCTCCTATTCATTATTTTACAGTAATAAAATTATCCTGTTCTATTCAGTCTCAGTTTTGAACCCCTGATCAGCATTCAGGGAATTTTTAAATTATATTATAATTTTATTTTTAAAATTTATTATCCCTTTCAACACTATTTAGGATTAAGGTGCTTTACTATTAAATGGATGTTTAATTTACATAACTTTGTTCTGGTGCTTACAATATTCTAAATTGCTCTTACTGTATAGACCTTAGTCCTCTGACCTAACTTCCTCACCAAGCTACACACTTATATAGTAACTATATTCTGGAGCGATCTACTTAGACATCCCACAGATACAAACTAAAAGTTCTTATTTCACATAAACTTGGATCCCTTTATCTTCTGTTATAAAGCCAATGTCACAAGATAATAAATATGATAGTCATCCTTGACTTCTAATTTTCCTGCAATTTTTGTACCCAGTTAGTTGTGACGTTTTGCAGATTCTACTTCATAAATCTTTCTCAAGATTTATCTTATCTTAAGATAAGATTTATCTTATCTCTATTTATATTGATAACAAAATAGTTTTGTTTCTCATTATTTTTCTTCTGAACATAAATTCAAACTTCGCTATTTTAGCCGTGACCTTAACTAACCTCAATTTATCTAAACCTCAGTTTCCTTATCTGTTAAATAAGAGATATTAGATTCTGCTTACTATTTTGTTTTGACAATAAAATTTAATAAGGAATATAGAATAAGCATTCAGACAATACCTAGCATTTAAAAAAAATACTCATTAAAATTGTATTTGCAATAGATTTTATCAATTTATCAAAAACAAAAACAACAACAACAAAAACCCCAATATATGAGAGTCTGTGTTTCAAGAATCTGTGAAAGCACTGGACAGCACACAGTCCCTATAGCTTACAGTGCAGAAGAGAAAAGGCAAGTAATTCGACAATTTCAATACAGTATCACAACTGTTTTAATAGTCATGGGCAAATAGGGATATGTAGGCAGGGCATCTGACCATGTCTTCAAAAATGTTGAAAGCTGATGGCTAACTGAGGTTGATATAAACTGAGGATTACAAGGAATTATAAGAAGAGTGGGAAGAACTTTCAAGAGGTAAAAAATGTCAATGTAGTAACTAGTGAGTGAGCAAGAAACTTATTTGTGGATTTTCAAATTTAGTGTGGCTGGAGCCCAGAACTCATAAAGAGGAGGCAAAACTATTATTGTTGATATAACCACATACCTGAAAAACCCCCAAAATAAGTGAAGAACTTTAGAAAATATGAGTATAAAATGAGGTAAATATTTTAAAATCCTGTATATGTATGTGTATGTGTACACACACACACACACACACACACACACACACACACACATACATGGTTTCTCTGTAGTCTCCAAATAATTAATTAGTTGATATGGCAAGTAAAATATCTCATGTATAACAAAACAGTAAACATGTAATATGTAGAAATAGAAAAGAAATATAAATGACTATGTTAGAAATATGAATTCAGAATTCTAGATAGAATTATAAGTTCAACTAAGGGATATTTAAGAGATCTTGAAAGAGTGAATGAGATTCTATGCTTACGAAAGGTTATAAACATAACTCAGTGTTATGAACATGCTAGCTTTAAATTTATGCATTACAATCAAAATCCTATGAGCATTTTATATACTTGTTTTAATATTGAAAAAATTTTTTCTAGAATTATTTTGAAGAAATAACTTCAGATGAGAATAGCCAAGAAATTTCTGAAGAAGAAACTTAAAAAGGAACACTTGCCCTGACAACTATGAAGTTACATTAAAGTCAGAGCAATAAATAGAAGAAATATTTAAAAAATCAAGTATATTGTATTCCATATCTTATATTACATATTATACATATGATTTTTGTTTATCATAAATTTGAATATAAAATTAGTAAGAAATAGATGATTTACTCAGTAAATAATATAGATACTTCTATTTATTCTGAAAAATTTAACCAAGCTAAAGTTATATCCTACCTCACATTTTAAACAAAAGTAATTTCAGAAAGAAGAAAGCATAGATATATTTATTTTTATAATATATGGGTGAGATAGGTACTTCTAAGCATGGCGCCAAAGGCAGAAAGCATTAAAAATGATTGATAAATCTGATGGCTTAAAAAATATATCCTTAAACAATGAAAGAGGTTCTGTGCTATTTGCTACCAGTTCTGAAAGTGCATGATGATGGATATTTGTGACTATTTTCTTACATTGCAGAGATCTTGATAAGGATATTTGGCATGACTTAACACTAAAGGAAATCATATTCTTCAGTCCTGGAAAATTTTCTTGAATTGTCTTTGATTTTGTTCCTCTCTTCCATTTCTTATGTCCTCCCTTTTCAAATTCCCAATTCTAATGTTAGATTTTTCTGTACTAGTTCTCTAATTTTCTTTTCTATCTTATTTTCTAACTCATTACTTTTTTCATTCTGCTTTCTTGAGAAATATCTTGATTTTATCTTTCATTTTTTCTAACGAATTTTTCAATTCTGCTATCATACTATAATTTCTATGAAACTTCCTTTGTTTTCTAATTGTTCATCATTTTTTAGTAACCTGGTGTTATTTAACAGATTCAGTATACTCACTTTCGACCTTCATCATGTATTTCCTCCAACTTTTGCTTTGGTCTCTGTTTCCTTAAATATCTGATATTCTTTTGTTATTTATTCATATTTATGCACGGGACCCAAAAAAGCTATATGCCTGAAAGCAACTCATCCACTGTTGGCTGTAAGATAATCTACTGGGTCATTTCAATAAGAAAACCCTGACATCTTTATCATTAGATATATTCTATTGTGCTGTCCAAAATCCCAGAAGACATATTGTAAATCTTCTTCCTAGAAAGTATAAGTCTGCAACCTAGCACTCTATGTAATGGATATGGGAAGAAGTTTCGCAAATCTCAATATTTATAACATAAACTTTTACTTAACCCCCACCCCCTTTTCACTACAGTGCCCACTCCTAGCTGGGACTAAGTTCCCCAATAAAAAGAACAAACCTGTGTTTTTTCTCGAGACAATTTACTAGTCACACGGAGTAGAGGAGGAAATCAGAGGGTTCAACTTGTCCTTGTTCAAATAATTCACAATATTTCTATGAAACTTATCCCCCACCTCAAAGGTAACTGGTATTACCAATTTCTGGAACTTTGAGGTTCTGTAGTATAAGCTGGCATGCTTTGGATTTTCTCCATAGAAATCTTAAGATTTCATTTTCTCAAGTCTAATATTTCTCAGTTATCACTCATTCATCTGGTTTCTAACTTCCAAAAAATGTTTTCCTGATTATTCTAATTTATGCACTTAATATCATTTTAGGGTTTCAGAAGGAAGCAGAACCAAATGAAAACCTAATGAATGGCTCAACATACAATCTTCAACAAGGCAGATCTAATGCTGAACCCTTGGAAGGGAGAGTTCAGTATGTGATTAGGCAGGCATATGGTTTGGGCAAAAATGAACCTACCAATAAAGATAAATTTTCCAGCTGCAAAGGGCAAAAAAAAAAAAAAAAAAAAAAAAAAAAAAAAAAAAAAAAAAAAAAAACCAACAAGTTATAATCAGGAATACAGATAGGTGTTCTTTGCATGTAACAATGAAAAGATTATTTTGTTGTTAAATAGATGCTTGACTACATGCAGAAACCCAATCACCAGAGACAAAAAAGCTAAGAATTCTATTAACTAACCATTCTTAGAAGCCATATTTATAAAATTGATCAATTAGATTTACAATGAAAGGTTAGAAAAAGGTTAAAAAAAGCTTTACATTTTAAAAACTATTCAAATAATATGGTAGATGATTATTAGTAAATGCTCTAGATTAGTGCTTCTCACCTTTTAATGTGCATATGAATCACATGAGGATTTTGTTAGAATGCCACTTCTGAATCAGTACATCTGAGGAGGAGCTGAGAATATTTTTTTAACAGTTCCCAGGTAATTCTGTAAGCCATACTTTGAGTAACTACCTGGGCACTGGGGTTTTACAAAGCTCCTTAGATTATTCAAACATGAAAAATAGTTGGAAAGTCATTAATTTAATTCATTTCCTTCAAATCAGAAGTATTAATAAAGCAAGGTATAACTTCATCAAGCTAACTTTGTTATAGGTAAGTTGGAGTCATTTAAAAAAGCAAAATTCCTCTACAATTCTTCTTCTTCTTCTTAGATTTCCTCTCTTTAAAAAAAATATATATATATATATATATTCATTAACTCAGACCGAAAACATTTATTGAGAGCCCACTCAGTGTTAGGTACTGCCCTGGGAGAAATCAAAATAATAATAATAACAATAATAACAGTAATAATAATAATAATAATAATGATACCAACTGAAAAAATAAGCAAGCAAATATATTGCTATAGAAGTCCCTATATCAAAAAAATATTATAGGATTGTAGAGGCACAGGTGATTAGTCTAGTAAGGCAAGAAAGGCTTATGCTAAGAAATAATGCCATAGGAAATCATGTAGAAATTCACACTGACTCCTTATCTCAATTCTGTTCATTCATTCCACTCAGGGTGTAATTCCCCTGGCAAGCTATCTTTCTCTGTAGGGTTGAGTTAAGCAATACATTCTTCTGCCACTTACCGTATGCATCATCCTCTGAACAAGAAAAACTGGTGTGATAGTAAAAAACAAAATTGAACTAGTAAATTTAAAAACTTTATTGGCTTTAGTCAATGTTTCGTGAATCAGGCAACAGCCCATGTAGCAGATACAAAGGAGCTACAAGGAGCTGTGCAAAATAAAGGGTTTTTATAGGCAGAAGGCAGCAAGAACAAGGAGTTATACAAGCAAAAAGAGGGTTGGTTGTGGTAAGATCACTTTCCTTTAGGGGATCAGAGATCTACAAGGCAGATTACCTCATTATTGCTGATTAGATGGTTCCTGAGTGACTGGTTTAAGGTTCAAATTTTGAGAGAACTGTGACTGCAATTAATTTCTATCTCATTTCGGTGATGTAGGGACTAAGCATAAGTGACTTCATTTTGGGCCTGGTATCTTATTTCTAACAGCGATTCCTAAAACATCTACAGACATTAACTAAAAGCACATTACCTATATCTTTAGACAAATCTCTAAAGCTATTTAAAGGTAATTTACAAGAAGAAATATATAAGTACCTAGTAGGGGTGTGGTGAATTCTAGGATACCTGATCATCTGATATCACCTAGATATCTGTATTAAGGGTGGAAGCGGAAAGAGTCTAGAACCAGTGTGTGTTGAGAATACAGACTTCTCTATGTATTACAGCATTCAGAGAATAACTTTGAATTCCCTCAAAGTACAGGAAGATGTAGAATCAGTTCTAAAGACTGCAATACATGAAATCCCACTTTAAAAAATACTCTTGGGCTATGCACATCAATACATCCTTCTTGTCTAGATCAAAGAGCATGGGTGTACTGGGAGACTTAGAGTTGTACATACCATTCCACTCAAAAGGAAAAAAAAATATCATGGAACAACCAAAAGTCATGCTGATATCCAAAGGGAAAACAAACATTTCTATGGAAATTTTTTCCTATAGGGAATTCAAAAATATTTTAGAAAATGCCCTGAAGTGTGCAAAACAATGTCATCATTTGAAAAGGAATATATATCTTTTGTGTGTATACTATGTAGGGTACAGAGTAAAAAAAAACTTTTGAAATGTCTTGTTAATTATACTATCAAGATATATTCTTTCTTCATCACACTTCTATCTTTTTATGCTTTCCATTTTTAATTCCTCTTAGCTGTTTTCTTTGTTTTCTATAATTTACAATATGGAAATTATTCTTTTCATTTTTTGCTTTTATGTCAGCAGCATTTTTGAACAAAAGTATTGTTGTTTTCCTTATGAATTTTTTCACCATTTTTATTGTGGTAAAAAAAAATATATATATATATATATATACATAATATAAAATTTATCATTTTAACCATGTTTAAGTGCACAGTTCTATGGCATTAAGTACATTCACACTGTTGTGCAACCATCACCACCATCCATCTCCACCACCATCCATCTCCAGAGCTTTTTCATCTTCTTCAACTAAAATTCTGTATCCGTTAAACACTAACACACCATTTCCCACTCCCTCCAGCCCTGGAAATCATGGTTCTACTTTCTGTTTCTATGAATCTGACTACTCTAGGAACCTAGAGTAGCATAAATGGAATCATACAGTATTTGTCTTTTTTTGTGACTGGTTTATTTTACTTGGCATAATGTCCTCAAGGTTCATGCATGTTGCAACGTGTGTGAAAACTTCCTTCCTTTTTAAGGCTGAATAATATAGTTTATCCATTCATTCATTGAGGGACGCTTGAGTTGGAAATCTGTTGGGTTTTGTGAATAATACTTCTATCGATGAGTACACCACTATCTTTTTTGAGTTTCTGCTTTCATTTATTTTTGTATGTACCCAGAAGTGAAATTTCAGAATTGTATGGTAATTCCATTTAATTTTTTTTTGAGAAACCATCATGCTGCTTTCCCCAGTGGTTGTACCATTTTATATTCAACCAGCAATATGTAAATGTTCAATTTCTTCATATCTTTACCAACACTTATTTTTTTTATATAACAGCCATTTTAATGGATATAAAGTAGTATCTCATTGTGATTTTGATTTCCATACACCTACCGAATCCATGATGTTGAACAACCATTCATGTTCTCATTGGTCATTTGTGTATCCTCTTTGTGAAATGTCTATTCAAATCCTTTGCTCATTTTTAATCCACTTAATTGTTTTTACTATTGTTGACTTATAGTTTATACATTCTAGATATTAATCTCCAATGAGATATATGACTAGCAAATATTTTCTCCCAGTTTGTGGATTGCCTTTTTACACAGTTGATTGTATCCTTTGAAGTCCAACTTATCAATTTTTTTCTTTTGTTACCTATGTTTTTGGTGTTATATCCAAGAAATCATTGCCAAATTCAGTGCCATGAAAGTTTTCCCAATTTTTTTCTAAGTGTTCATTTTATTATATGCAGGTATTCAGTTTTCCCAACACCATTTATTGAAAAGACTGTCTTTTCCCAATTATATGATCTTGGTCTTGGCCTACTTGTTGAAGATCTACTGACTATATATGTGAGGGTTTATTTCTGGAGTCTCTACTTTTTTCCATTTGTTAGTATGTCTGTCTTGTTGTTAGTACCATACTGTTTTGATTACTGTGGCTTTGTGGTAAGTTTTGAAATTAAGAAGGGTGTGACTTCCAAATTTGTTCTTCATTTTCAAGATTGTCTGTTTGGATTCCATATGAATTTTAGAATGAATTTTTTAATTTCTGTAAAAAAATCCTATTAGAATTTTAATAAGGATTACATTAAATTGGTAGATTACTTTGGGTAATGTTTATATATTAACAATATTAAGTTTTTCAGTCCATGAACACTCGATATCTTCCTATATATTTACATATTCTTTAATTGCTTTTGGTAATGTTTTATACGTTCAGTGTATAGGTCTTTCACCTCCTTGGTTAAGTTTATTCCTAATAGTTTATTCTTTTGATGCTATTGTAAACTGAATCATTTTTCTTAATTTCCTTCTTGGATTATTTATTGTTAGTATATAGAAACACAACTTATTTTTGCATGTTGAATTTATATCCTGAAACCACTGTATTTGTTTAATGGTTATAATAAGGTTGTTTTGTGGAGTCTTTGGAGTTTTCTGCATATAATATTAAATTGTATATAAACAGAAAATTTTTAGTTTTTCCTTTCCAATTTGGATTTCTTTTATTTCTTTTTCTTGCATAATTGCTCTGGCTTGGACACCCAGTACTGTGTAGAATAAAAGTGGCAAATGCAGAAATCCTTCCTTTGTTCCTGATCTTAGAGCAAAAGCTTCGATTTTTCACCATTAAATATAATGTTAGCTGAAAGTTTTTCATATAGGACTTTTATTATGTTAAGAAATTTTCTTCTATTCATAGTTCTTTGAGTCTTTTTTAAAATCATGAAATGTATTAAATTTTATCAAATGTTTTTTCTGCATAAGATGATCATTTTTTTGCCTTTATCCTGTTAATGTGATATATTACATTAATTGATTTTCATATGTTGAACCATCCTTGCATTACAGAAAAAAATCACACTTGGTCATTTGGTATAATCTTAATATACTGTTAAACTCAGTTATACAGATAGATAGATATTCATCAGCGATATCAATTAACTTTTCTTATAGTATTTTTGTCTGGCTTTGGTATGGGTAACTCTGGCCTCATAGACTGTATTCTCTAGTCTTCAAATTTTTTAAAGAGTCTAAAAAGAATTAGTGTTAATTCTTTAGATATTTGGTCAAATATATTTGTGAAGCCATCTGGTCCTGGGCTTTTTCTTTTTTTCCCAGGGAAGGCAAAGTTATGATTACTGATTCAATTATCTTAGGAGTTATAGGTGTATTTAGATTTCTTATTTCTTTGTGATTCAGTCTTGGTAGATTGTGTGTTTCTAGGACTTTGTTCATTTAATCTAGATTATCAGATTTTTGCCATGCAATTGTTTATACTATTCCCTTATAATTCTTATTATGTCTATGAAATATGTCTGCTTTTTCATTTCTGATTTTAGTTGAGTCTTCTTTTTCTTCATATTCGGTCTAGCTAAAGATTTGTCAATGTCATTGTACAGTTTGAGTTCTTTTTCTTCTAATCCTACCCACACATTTTTCTTATTTCTGTTCTTGTAATCCATATAGATTGTCATTATATTTTATTGTCTTGTGGTTTAGATATTTTCTTTTAATAATAAGCTGCTATCGTTTAATTTATTTTTATGCAAATTTATAGTATTCATTTATATATCTTCATGTTTAAAGTGTCACTAATCACTCTCAATCATACTATAGCAAATTGAAGTCTGAATTCTACTTAAATATCTAATATATTTATTAATGTATTGAAAGTCATTTCTTAAGTCGAAGATAGTATATGTGGCTAGTGTGTTTTCTGACCTTTTACATTTGAAAAGTTAATTATATTGTTTTTACATTTTCCTGTAGACTTTTTTCCTTCTAAGAGTCATGTGTCAGAGAGAAGACTGAGATTAGCTGAACTTTTTCTCTACAGGTGTCAAGTTTGACTGTTTCACATATCTAAATATTTATAAGTATTTTTATTTTTAGTATGCTAACAAAAGTTAGTTGACAGTTTTGTTTGCTAATTTTTATCCTGAAACTTGCTGTTTTTTCTGATTATTGAAGTTTGTCATTTTATCTCAGAAAAGTTTTCTTATATCAGAGATTTGATAAGAGACCATATTCTCTTGTAATTTTTGGGGCCTTAAAACTATGTCTTCTAAAATACTAAAAATATATATACTGTATAATATTTATTTATGCATCTATTTTATATCAACTCACATAAGATGTCAATAATTTCTAAAAGCGGAAATTATACAGATCTGATTTATGATTAGAAATTCAATAAATCTCAAAATTAATAAGCAATTGAATTGAAAAATAACTAACCACTAGGAAATTTTAAATGATCTGACACAACTCAAATCAATGAAAATATAAAAAATAACAATATGATCTTTTTATAATATAAAACAAAAAAAAAATAGATGCATCAGTAAAATTATAATCAGGACAGAAGCCAGATTTTTTTCAAAGAACTTTGTTCATATAATTTATCTACCTTAATAGTTTTACAAATAAGTTCTCTGGAACTCTCAAGGAACAGATAATTCTCAAATATAAAATGTCTGAAAAAATAGGTATTGTTATGATAATGCCAAAACCTAACAAGATATTTTAAAAAATGAAGCAAGCCAATCTCACTGATGAATAAAAGTGTCAAATTCTAAATAACATTGTAGCAAATCAAATCCAGCAGTCTCTCATAAAATAATACATTGCCAATTTTATTTCAGAAATATAAGATATGCTACACCCCTCATTCTCAGCAGTTGATCTTGCCTCTTCACTTAGAAGACAAAGCTTATGCAATGTAAATACTCTAAATTTTTAAAAGAATATTAAGCATCTGTGCAATGCTAGTTCTCCAGATGACCTTTTAATCCCAACTCTTCTTGATTATATTAGTACTTCTCCCATTGTTTTATTTCCACTTCAATCACTCACATCATCAATGAGACCTATTCATTGATACATTCCTTTACATCTTCAACATCAAGCTATATGACTAATTCTCTTCACAGAATTAGTTTTCCTCTCCACTCCCTTACCATATACTTATTTCATAAACATTTGCAATTTATATTCTGGTCCAACTTTGTCCCACTGCCCTCAAAATCTCCAACATCTTACTTGTCCAAACAAGCAGATTTTTCTCATACTCTGTAGTCATTGATTGATCTACAGAATTAATGCTGTTGACCACCCTCCTTTGCCTGTAGCAACTCTACTCTTTTGAGTCTCCTTCTCTCAGAATGCTTTTCTCCTACTTACTTGCAGGTTCCTCTTTTCTAGACTTATGCGTACATAAGTATCTGTCATTGGTCTTATCACCCAATTCTCTCTCCCTCTTTGACTTCAAAAAAACACTACCACATGAATCTATGTTGTCGTATAATTAAATAAGTTATGGAAAGTACTAAAAAAAAGGGCTTGAAGACAAAGCAATTTCCAGACATCTGTCGGTTCCATTTTTCCCACCCATATAAATCTCTTCCTTCATTTACTTTCATTTTTCAAGTCCTTTTCTATTTTGACTTCTAAATCTAAAATTTCTGTTCTCTTCCAGATATACTGATAGTATGCATTCCTGCCTCCAAAACTCAAGACATGCATGTAAAAAAAAATACATTTTATTGTTCTAATTTATTTTCTCAATCTTCCCAATACTTTCATATATCCTTCACACCACTACCACTACCACTATTTTTCTAAATCGTGAATAAGATCAGAACATCTCTATCACGAAATAGTTACATTGCTGTTATGTTGTTTCAGTAGTAAATCACTTGGTCTTGTATTATAGTTAGTTTGCACATGTTTATTTTCCCAAATTATTATGTAAACTCTCTGAAAGCAAGTTCTATGTTTTGCTCATATATATCTCCATGAAATTTGTGGACATTTACATAGTAGAAGCTCAATAAACATTTGTGGATGGTTGGATAGATAAATTAAACTAAAATATCCCTTACAGATGATTTTGCAAATGACCTCAACGAACACTCCTCTAATCAAATTTAACAATAAACATTTTAACCTTTACTGAGTCTTTTTCTTATACCAGAAAGCAGAGAAGAAAACTAAAAGTAATAAAATTAAGTTCTGATTTTAGGAGGAAAAATTATGATCTGTTTAATCCCAGATCAAGATCTGACATCTGGCATCCTCTAATAAAATGATTTTATCAGAAGCTGAGTAAGCATAAAGCAATTTTTAGCTAATAAAAAATTTTTCTTAGTTAATTGGGGTGAATTCTTTGAAGAAAAGCTAATTAATTACTCGAGCTTCTTTATAACTATACTAGTAGCTGTTAAAGACTATATTTACTCCTTAACTTTCTTTTGAAATTTTTAAACCAAATTTAGCTGATTCATTGATGTTCACATGTGTAATATTACACGGTCTGCCACACCTTGCCTTTTTCCTATGAAAAAAATAATAAATAAAAACTACCAAATAATCTCCTACTTATATGGTTATTTATGATTAATTAGACAACCTAAAAACTAATGAAGTAGGTTACATGATTTTGACAGAATCCATAGGACCTATTCTAAAATTTGGAGGAAATATAACAAATAAATATATTTAAATATATACAAAATCCCAAATAAGAGTATATATTTAAACTGAAAAGTTTATGACTAATACAAGACAAAGTTTGAAATGATTCTAAAAGAAATGAAGTACAAGTTATCAGACTCCTGTATTGAGAACAAGGGGACGAGTTATCTTTTAATCTGTTTGCCTGAAGGTCAAAATCCAAACCCTGACATCTATACCACTGCAGGCTATTGTTACACAATATATTCATCTAGAATACTACAAGCTGACATCCCACCCAAAACTTGGAAAACTTTAGGCCCAACAGATGTGTAGTATGTTTTACCCACTAATCTGGCAGACCTAGAAAAGTTATTTCCCATAACATGTTTTGTATACTGTGGAGATTTCAGTGCCAGAATTGGTGTTGGCTCATTAAAACCTGTGGAAAAATCTGAAAAGTATATATTAGCCCAGCAGGCCTTTCCCTGGAATGAATGTTTTAGAATAAGCACATAAATTTGGTTTGTGGCTGTTCAATTTCCTAATCTTATACCAAACATACCGTGTCCATAGAACTAGATAAATAAACCCTATGGAATTTAAATGGTTCAAACAAGTACAAGAGCCAGTGCTAGATACAACATGAAACTTTTTTCCACATTCATGAATGTTATGAATAAGGTTATCGTTAACAAAAGAACCAAAAGCAATGTCTATGAACTAGTTTTAACACTTGACATCCCTGATAGTCATTCCCACTCTCCTCCATTCATTTTGGAAGTTGCTAAATGTTTGCGAGTTGAAACTTTTATTAGAAAGTATATTCGTTTTATTAAGTAAGATCCACTAATACACTAGAAATAGGAGAGATTTCAGAGAAAACCATTTGGATCTTTATATCTGATCCATCTTAAAGGCCCAACAAATGTGCCCTCCACACTGGATCCTTGTTTTCTTTTGTTCCGTTATCTTTTTAAAGACCCTGATAGATTCCTTTGCAGAATATTATAATAATTCAATTTATTTTTTCATTCTTTCTTCCCCTAGTCTCTACTTCAATGTATCTTGTTACTGTCATCACTTTACTGTGTTTATTTGGTAACATTATTTTCTTGCCAAACACTTTTAGTGGCTCTCTGCAGCCTAAGAATAAAGTTTAAATTCCTAAACCTAAATTTCAGTCCTCCAGTGTCAAATGAATCTCTACAGTTGGATTATTTCTAGTAACTTATTTACTCACATAAAAAAATTAGGCCCTCAGATACCAAATGCACCCCCTTTTTCTGTTGTTCTTTCCTCTTCATTAATTTAAAATATTTTCCTTTTTCTCTCTATTTAGCTAAAGCAAATCTTTCAAGAATCAACTTATATTTATTTACCTAAATAAAACTTCCTTTAGATTATAATGATATTTTCATCAACTGAAATAGAGCAATTATAGACTATATAATTTAACAAGAATTTTTTATGTTGTCTTATTCTCTTGAAATGTTATTTAAATTTTGTATTAATATTTCACTTTCCAGATTGCTTGGTTGAGGGTGGTGATTTTCTCAGCTAGATTGTAAGAATTTATGTGCAGGATTTCATGGTGTTTTTTTTTTTGATCCCCAATGAGTACATATAATATCTTTGTCCCCACCAACTGCTGACTTAGTTGAAAATAAAATTTACCATCCCTGCGGTTAAAGAGATTATAGTTATAATCTAAAGATGAACAACACACACACACATCTCTAGACACACACAAATCTAAAAGTATATACATCAGGATTACTATTTTATTTTTTTATTATGAAAAACTTCAAACATACACAAAAATATAATATGGGATACTGGATCCCTAAAGACTCATTATCCAGCTTCAATAATTATCAACATAAACTAGTCTTCCTCCTTTCACCCATGCATCTCTTTTCTTCTTGCATTGTTTAAAACTGAACCCCAGACAGCATATCAACAACAGAAATATTTCTAAAATTCAGTATCAATAAGATGTAAACAAGTACTAAATGAGTTATTGGACTAGCTGTTATTAGAGCCAAGTAGAAAGGTTGCATAAAGATAAAGCAAACCACAGTTTGATAGGCCAAAATAGTGATACACACAGCTACATAAAATACTTCTTATTTCTCAAAGAAGTCAGACACTTTAGCTATTATCTATGGAATAAACATCTATATGGTCACTCCTGTGAAAGGATGGACAATTGACTTCCTATTGAACTGCAGTTCATTTACTTAAATGTGTCTTTGTTCCAGAAGTTCAAATATTATGTTAAAAAATCATTATTTTAAAAACAATTCATCTATTTTTCTATTTTCATTTCCTTGTTCTGCAAAATACATCATGGGCTCTCTAAATAGCAGTGACTTCTATTAGTCATGTTAGTGGGCAGGAATTTAGGTTCAGGAGCTGATTAAATGCAATAAGCTCAAGAACTTCTGGCCTCAGATTTGTTGAAGTATTGTATCTACAACAAAGAAAGCTGCACAGAGATTCAAAGTAATGGAATCCACGGACTTCCTTCACAACTACAAGAATAATATGAAATAATTTACTGTCATAATTGCATTTCTTATGCTGCTTTAGGATGTCTGTATTAAGAAAGGTACATAGTAAGTATATATACAAGACGCAAATTAGAATATATGGACTGCAGATTAGAAAAGTAGTTTTAAAATAGAATTTTAGGGCAACACAGTGAACTCTGGGATTTTGTAGAAGAGATGGCCGAATTGAGAAGGAAAGAAAATGTTAAATTACATGACAAATCAAAGCAGGTGGCTATGCATTTTGAAGTTTGAATTTTTTTTTTGTCAAGTCTCAGAATAACTTTCATGTAATAGTTTTCATAAACTCTGTTATTTGCCTTCCAGCTAAATTTCACAAGTTTTTATATGTAATGTTTTTAATATGTGTTACCAATCAGATGCGTACTTTGCTAGAGTATAAGCAGAGGACGTGTGTGATACATTCCGACGGTGGGAGTTATAGTGTGAGGGGCAACCAAGGAACTGGACTCTATGGGAGCAGCCTCTCTTTATGAGGAAAGGCAAAAGGCAGGAATGAGAAGGCAGAACAAGGGGAGAATGTGAAGTCAGAGCAATGGGAGGTTGGGATTTGTTAACCTATTTATTTATGAACCATTGGAAGGAACCAAGAGGGAGGGAAGGGGCAAGGGAAGAAGGGATGGAAGGAGAGGGAGAGAGAGAGAGAGAGAATGAAAATACAGAGAAGGGTCGATGCACATTCTAAAAGATGGGAGAGGAAATCAGAAAAGCAGTTCTAAGATTGAACATAAATAAGAAAAGCAGCTTCATTTTTCTGAAGAAAAGGAAATGATAGTAAAGGCCAATGTCACTTTGTCTGTACTGCTGAAGACCAAAATAAAGGGATTCATCATCGATAGTCTTGATTTTTACCAGGAGGAAGAACAATTTGATGTTTTAAAAGAAATGAGAATAGAGGAAGCTAAAGAACTTTTTAAACTATTTAAAAGTTGCTTTGAGGAAATGGAATAAGAGCGTGCACAGAGACAAGTAAAGCTCAGTGTGGCTGAGAGCCAAGCTGAGAGTGGCCTCAGTCAACACCAATATAATCATCTCAGCACAGGCACTAAGCACTAAACACAACTAAAATTCTCCTTGGCCTAGTCTGGATAACATGCAACTCTATAAAATGAATCTACCATAGCAGGCTGGCTGACAGTCAAGCAGGAGACATTTTTCTCACTGGGGGTATTGCTGTTCTCAATGTATTTTTTTCTTGCTCATACACTATTCCCAGTCTGGGAAGGTCAAGATTTTCCCCCATTATCTTAGAAGTATTGGGCTACAGAGCAATGGCAGCCAAGAGGTGTCTACTGGCCAGATGTGTCCTACTTTTGCTTGAGTGTTTTAGAATTGGGGAAATTAAACATAGAACTTTGGATTTGTCTTTTTGTTGTTGTTGTCATAGAAGTCACCTGGTTCGTATAAAGACTGGGCTACAGGAGAATTAGGACCAGCATACACTTTTTTGTTCACGATGTTATACCTTTTGTTGTTGTCTTAATTTA
Source organism: Rousettus aegyptiacus (assembly GCF_014176215.1). NCBI lineage: Eukaryota > Metazoa > Chordata > Mammalia > Chiroptera > Pteropodidae > Rousettus > Rousettus aegyptiacus. The sequence goes on from NW_023416285.1 coordinate 26,978,222, forward strand.
CATACTTGTATTTCATTTTGCTAGAGAGGTAATGATATCTATTAAGAGGATTATTCATCTAATATTACACTTTCACCTATTCTACAAAATGCACATGAGACCATAGAAATAATCTTTAAAGTAAGAATTTTGGCAATTTATTGATGAATAGATTAAGGCAATTCTGGAGCTGACAGGCCTGTTTGAGTTTCGTCCACTTATTGATAAAACTGTCCACCACTACTCATTAGGTAAGTGCAAAGACATTATAAAGTTACGACGTGTGCTTGATGTGTAAAATCTCACCTGGGCTATTGAAATAACCTCTCAACCGAACTCCTTGTTCAAAACCTCCTTCTCATATGATCTTTCCTCTACACAGCAATATTGTTCACATGTATTGTTTTATAAATATGGAGAGCACAGCCCAGCAAGGTCATATAGCTTACCCAACGATACAGCTGCTGAGTCTGAGACCAGAATGTGGGCCTTCCTATTTCTTCCAGTACTCTTTGTGGTCTGTCTTATTTTTAAAAATGTTGCTTAATTCCTTAAAACAGAAAACATGATTTTTTGCTAAACTTATTTATAAAATTAAATGCTACTTTGATTTCATTGTATAGGAATGTAACCTCTGCTGCTGTACCCCATACCTAAACATATGCACACAACATCTCATTTGGTAATAAACACAGTAGTGGTTTCCCTCAAATAAGACACATTGTTCATGAACAGGGTGATTGGTCTTTAAAAAGATATTTCTACCTCATGAACAGGACAACTAATATAGCACTAATTGGAAAATACTTTGAAACAAAATAATCTTCCACCAAATTTTTTTTGTTTTGAGATGCCGGTATAATAAGAGTTTCTTAGCAGATTTGTGTCTTATTCGGAAAAAGTGTTTTAGGGTCCTGGGTAAATCTGGCCAAATTCAGGTCTAAAAATCTCTATCCTTGTCATTTTCTGGAGTCTAATACATTTCACAATGGTCCTGAGAACTTTGTGTGCAATCTAACTTTATAAAATAATGGAACTGGCAAGACTATAGCCTTGTATTAGACAATTATTCATTAACAATAGCTATATCCAACTTTCTGGATTACTAGAATATTAATTGTATGATATTCCACTGTAAATAAATTTTAAATGGTATTTATGAAAGCATAAGAATATGGTATTTAAAATAAATCAGTAACGGAATTCTAATTTTGTTTGGGTGATATAAATTAGTATAATTTTCTGAAAGTTTTGCTGGTAACTGTAGGAGCCAAATTCAAATTATAACAATCTAGGAAGCAGTAGATAGAATCAACTCCTTATTGATCATAATAGAGAACAGACAAGTATTAGTTATTTATTTAATAGATAAACATTCAATTGCACTTACTGTGTGCCAATGTTCAAATAGCTTTACAAATATTAAATAACTGAATCCTCACAACAAACCTGTGAGGTAAATGCACTATTATTAGCCTCATTTTACTAATGAGAATTCAGAGCTATAGAGAAATTAAGTAACTTGTCCAGATCATACCAGTACCTCTCTCTGTTCAACAAATAATATTGTATTTGACCGTTTGAACAGGTTCAGGTGACACAGGGTTAAAACAATTTTTGAATGACAAAATAAGGCAAGGAGAAAAGAAGCAGAGTTGTTAATAAGAAAGACTTAAATGAAGACAGCAGCAAAGTGCAGAGCAGTGAAAATTAAGGATAACATGCTGAATAAAGGCCTGACACTGGAAGTAAACTCTGAGTTCTATCCTAGCCTCTCATTTTTCAGATATTGTGGCCAAAAAAGATTAAGTATTGTGTTCAAACTTCCACAGCTGATTAACATAAGGGTTTGGAGCAGAACTTTGATGGACTCTCTCATTGGGCACTATCTCTGAGCCAGGCTTGCACTGAATCCTCACCCATACAGAGGTCATCATTAAGAGGAAATGACCAATAAATACACAAATAATAACTGTAATGTGAGGTAAGTGCTAGTGGATATCAGGACAAAGAGAAAGAACTGATTAACTGCTTTAGGGAAGATGGGGAATATTCTACAGAATAATTGATTGTTTCTCAGAAATGTAAAGAATAAGAAGTTTTTTGCCAGGCAGAGAAGAGAGAAGGCCTTTGAGGGCAAAGTACTTTACCCTCAAGAGACTGTAGTTCTGAAGTAGCATGGCACGTCCCATGAACACCATGCACGTTCTGTCTATTCATCCGAATGTTTTTTTAATCAGCCATTTGTGGAGAAATTACTATGCCAGGCAATGGCACTTCAAAGACGAATGATAAAAACATTGTTGTCTTCAAGTCTCAGGGAGTTCACAGTCTAATTAAAGAAGCCAATTAGACTTAAGTATAAGCAAATTAGACTCAGTGTTTAGAGAAAAGTCTTAGTCTATTCTGGGGCTTATAGCCTAAAGAAGTAATCTCTGTCTGAAGAGAATATGTTGGTAAGCAAAGTCTTCAAGATGAAACAACACTTAGTTTGAATCTTAAAAAATGAATGAGTGTTTAGCTGGAGCATAAGTATATGAAATCTAACTTAAATAATATCTTGCTGCTTTTGTCAAAGGCTGTCCAACTTGATAAGGAAGGCAAGCTTGGTCATTAATAGTAGCTGGCTTCTCAGGGCACCTGGATGCATATCCGTTAGATAGACTCTGAAGAGAAATAAATAACTCTAAATCTGTAAGCCTCAAGCATAACTCATTATTTCAAATGGCTCTAAGTGACACCAGACCACATGAGGTGGCAAATTCCTCTTAAAGCACTCTCCAGATGAATGAATCACAAAATAAAATGACCATGGCTCTGGAAAATAAATAGAAATTCTGGCCTATTTTATTCTTTTGCTTTACACTGTTGGAAAATCTCAACCAAGCAATATAATTTCCTAAACCACACGGGCCTTACCACAGACCCTGTTAGCTTAGTTCTGGTGTCCAAACAGTCGGAACAAGGCTTTTCCTTCATCTCTTTGGGTGGTAGCTGAGAAATGGCCCATGGAAAATAAGAGGAACAGATGTGGAAAGAAAAGTACTGTGACCCTTAATTTTGTAGGTTGAGGAAACCAGATAATACCCGCACCCAGGGAAGAGGTTAATGGTGGGAGTGAGTAGGAACAGCATTGTGGTTTGCATGGATTAATATGTTGGCTCAAAAGCAAGCAGGTTGATAACTAAATCTGTAGTCAGGGATCAGTCAGCTTTTGATAGAAATTAATTGAGTGCAACAAAGGATACTTCTCAGCAATGTGCTTACCACCTGTTAATAGGGTCTAACCAATCCTAGGCATCTTTAAGTTTGTCTTAAAAACCCAAATGATCTGTCAGACACCATGCATGTCTGAGAACATAATGAGCCAGGCTGAATACCAATAAGTGCCCTGGGATTTCAAGCATTTTTGAACCCAACATCACAGGGGAGGAAAGAGAATACTAAGAATACATAAGCCATAAAAAATGAAAATGAACAGAAGGAATAAACATTTTGAAACTCACTTCATCAAACTAATCAACCAGTGCCTAAAACTAGCAATTCCTCTGAAGCTTCTTTAACAAGGCCACAAATCACCCCTGCTGACATAGCCCAGCAGGCAAGTTTTTGTTGAATGGGATCTTCAACACTGGACATCTATCACTCAAAGAAACTTTTTGAAAGGGGCAAGTTCAGTAGACAACAAGCTAGACTCATCATCCTGGATAGCAGATTAGCATTTTAAGGGGAAACCAATGAGAGTGATATGACATCATATAAATTAAGCTCTTGTCTTTTCATTGACCCAATTGGCTTTGCAGTACACTGTAACACCACCAAAGTGACTGTTTGCTTTATTGACTTACGTTAGCTATAGTTAAACATGGTGAGTGATAGATCATATCTATAAGGTACATAGGGTCAGAAATGAAAATTCTCATCATTTTATCTTAAAGTTGGCTGCAATGTCCGATGAACTTTAAGTAATTAATTTGTCTAAAATAGATTATTTTAAGCTCCCGAGGACCTTTGTTTCAGATCAATTTTAGGACAGGGGACTTATGGTAATTAAAGTGTATTTTTCATTTCAAAACACTGTAGCAGAAATTTATTCGAAATATAATAACTAAAATGGAGGGAGAGAGTGAGGAGAGAAAGAGAGAGAGAGAGAAGATTTTGAGGGAAAGAAAAGTGCTAATTTTAACTAACCAGGAATAGTTTGCATCTGTATATAACTCATTAGCTGTCATTGCATAACAGAGGATTGGCTTTTATTTGCTCAGTCATAAAAGAATATTCCCAGTCCCCAAAGTCAAAACTCACATGAGATATTATATCATCTCATGTGAATAATTACTCAGCAGTCAAGGAAAGACAGAGCCTTTATCCACAAGTGGCTACCAGATTGAATCAGAACCAAGAATCTCAATAGACTCTAGTCTGACCTCTAGCACAATACATTTCTATCTTTCAATTATTCTTTTCTTTATTATTTTCAACACATTTTGATTGAGTAGTGAACAAAACAGGAAAAAAATCTCTTTCCTGGTATTCTGGTGAGTGGAGCTAATTGATAAATTTATAGCATGCTACATGTTATATATGTTAGATATTAATAAATGCTAAGCATGCTACATGTTATATATGCTAGATATTAATAAATGCTAAGCATGCTACATGTTATATGTGTTAGATATTAATAAATGCTAAGGAGAGTAATAAAGCAGAGACTAGGGCTAGAAATGTTGTGCTTGCCTCCTTCCATACTGCATTAAAATTACAGCTAAATTATAGAACAATCAACCTATAGAACTATCTGAACCTTAGCTGAACAGAACCCCTATAGATAAGAATATAAATAAGAGGCCACATAGAGATTGGTAGGAGAGGCAGAGAGCACCACCTAATTAACCCCACAGAATGCACATCAAAAAGGAGCTTCAACAAGCCCATGAGCCTGTTGGGGCGAATTCCACTCTATGGAATCAGCCTCCACACAGCAGCTCAACACTTTGGGTGTGGCCTAACTTCAGCAAGTCAGCCTGAGAGTCTGTCCCACCCACTAACATGCCAATGCAATCAAGTCTCAAGTACAATAGGAGGGTACACAGAACCCACACAAGAGACACTCCTGGAACCCCCAACACAAGTGATCAGGCAGACTGTGCCACTGGGACCCATAGGATACCAACTACTTTACGTCACCCAGCTAAGACTAGAAGAAGTAATAGATCTACCTAACATATAGAAATTAACACAGAGAGGCAGCCAAAATGGGAAAACAAAGAAACATGTGCCAAATAAAAGAAAAGGAGAAAACTCCAGAAAAAGAACTAAATGAAATGGAGGCAAACAACCTATCAGATATATAGTTCAAAACATTAGCTATAAGGATGCTCAGATAACTTAGGGGAAGTAAAAATGGTCTCAGTGAGAACTTCAACAAAGAGACAGTAAGTTTAAAAAAGGACATAGAAACCATAAAAAAATAATAATCAGAAATGAAGAAATTGACAGTAGATTGGATGAAGCAAAGGATAGAATCAGCTATTTGAGAGACAAAATAGCAGAAAACGAACAATTGAAACAGTGAAGAGAAAAATAATTTCTTTAAAAATGAAGATATTTTAAGGGACCTTTGGGACAACACAAAATGTAAAATCATTTGCATCATAAGGATACCAGAAAGAAAAGAAAGAAAGCAAGGATTGAGAACTTATTTGAGGAAACAATGACTGAAAACTTCCCTAACCTGGTGAAGGATATAGATGTACGAGTTCAGGAAGCACGGAGAGTCCTAAGCAAAATGAACCAAACAGGCCTGCACCAAGACATATCATAATTAAAATGGCAAAGTTTAAAGACAAAAAAGAGAATTCTAAAAGTAGTAAGAGAAAGGCAACTAGTTACTTACAAGGGAGCTCTCATAAGAATAACAGCTCATCTCTCAAAAGAAACATTGCAGGCCAGAAGGAGTTGGCATCAAATATTCTAAGTGGTGAAAAACAGGAACCTACAACCAAGATTACTCTACCCAGAAAGGCTATCGATTAAAATTAAAGTAAGATAAAGAGCTTCCCAGACAGGAAAAAGCTAAAGGAATTCATCACCACCAAGTTGGTATTAGAAAAAAAAAATGTTAAAGAGATTTCTTTGAGAGGAAGAAGGAGAAGAAAAAAAAAGAACATAAATATGAACAATAAAATGGCAATAACTATATACCTATTAACAATCACTTTAAACGTTAATGGATTAAATGTTCCAATCAAAAGACATAGGGTAGCTGAATGAATAGAAAAATAAGATGCAATACATATGTTATCTACAAGAGACCTACTTCAAATAGAAAGACACATATAGACTGAAAGTAAAGAGATGAAAAAATACATTTAGTGCAAATAAAAATTAAAAACTGGAGTAATGATACTGATATCAGACAAAATAGACTTTAAAATAAAGGTGATAATAAGACAATGAAGGACATTATGTAATGATAAAGGGATCAATCTGAGAGGATATAACCTTAGTAAACATTTATGCACCCAACATAAATAAAATAAATTTTGACTGATATAAAGGGAGAGAGTAGCAGTAATAGTTATAGTAGGGGAATTGAACACCTCGTTGACACCAATGGACATATCTTCCAGACAGAAAATCAAGGGAACAGTGACCCTAAATGACACACTAGTCCCGATGGATTTAATTGATATTTTTGGACCATTTCACTCCAAAGCAGCATATTGTATATTCTTCCTAAGGGCATATGGAACATTTTTCAAGATAGACCACATGTTAGGCCACAAAACAAGTCTCAGTAAATTTAAAACAATTGAAGTCATATCAAGTGTCTTCTTCAACCACAATAGTATGAAACTAGAAATCAATTACAAGAAAAAAACTGAAAAATACACAAACACATGAAAGCTAAATAGTATGTTACTAAACAATGAATGGGATAACAATGAGATCAATGAAAAAAAGTTTTTAAATGCCTTGAGACAGATGAAAATCAAACATAACATCCCAAAATCTATGTGATACATTGAAAACAATCCTAAGAAAGAAATTCATAGCAATATAGGCCTTCCTCAAGAAATAAGAAAAATCTTAAATAAACAACCTAAAGGAACTAGAAAAATAACATCAAACAAAGCCCAAAATGAATAGAAGGAAGAAAATGATGATAAGAGTGGAAATAAACAAAATAGAGTCCAAAAAATAATACAAACTATCAATGAAACTAAGAGCTGATTCTTTGAATAGAAAAACACAATTGATAAACCTTTAACAAGACTCATCAAGAAAAAGAGAGGATCCAAATAAATAAAAGCAGAAATGAAAGAGAAGTGACAACTAACGCCACAGGAATACAAATGATTATAATAAAATACAATGAACAATTGTTATGCCAACAAATTGGGCAATCTGGAAGAAATTGATACATTCCTAGAAACATACAGTCTTCTAAGACTGAGTCTAAAAGAAACAGAAAATCTGAACTGACTGATTACTTTTAACAAAATTGACTCAGTAATCAAAAAACTCCCAATAAATGAAAGTCTTGGACCAGTTGGCTTCACAGGTCAATTTTACCAAACATTCAAAGAATTAACACCTATCCTTCTCAAACTATTCCAAAAAGTTTAAGAGTAGGGAAGGCTCCCAAGCTAATTTTATGAGGCCACCATTACCCTGGTTCCAAAAAGAGACAAAGACATAAAAAATTATAGGCCAATATTCCTGATGAACATAGAAGCAAAGATCCTCAGCAAAATAGTAACACGCCAAATTCAGCAATACATCAAAGAGATTACACACCATGATCAAGCTGGATTTATTCTTGGAACATAAGGTTTGTTCAATATCCGCAAATCAATTAATGTGATATGCCACATTAACAAATTGAAAGATAAAAATCATGATTATATCAATATATGCAGAAAAAGCATTTGACAAAATTCAGCATCTATTTATGATAAAGGCTCTCAGAAATGTGTGACTAGAGGGTACATACCTCCACATACTAAAAGTCATGTATGACAAACCCACAACTAACTTTGTACTCAATGGGGAAAAGCTAAAGTATTTTCCTTAAGATCAGGAACAAGACAAGAATGTCAAGTTTCACCACTATTATTCAACATAGTATTGAAAGTCCTAGTCACAGCAATCAGACAAGAAAAAGAAATAAAAGGCATCCAAATTGGAAAAGAAGTAAAACTGTCATTATTTGCACATGACACAATTCTATATAGAAAGATCCCTAAAGATTCCAGTAAAACACTATTAGAACGGATAAATAAATTCAGTAAAGCAGTAGGGTACAAAATCAATATTCAGAAATCAATTAAATTTTTATACACCAATAATAAGCTATCAGAAAGTAAAATTAAGAAAACAATCTCATTTACAATTGCAACAAAAAATAAAATAAAATACCTACAAATTAATTGAACCAAACCTGTAAAAGACTTGTACTTTGAAAATTATGTCATTGAAGAAAAAAACTGAAGAAGGTACAAATGAATGGAAGCATAAACATGCTTATGCACAGGAAGAATGAACATCATTATAATGTCTGTACTACTCAAAGCGGTCTATAAATTCAAAGCAATCCCTATCAAATTATCAATGGCATTTTGCATAGAACTAAAAACAAATAAACTTAAAATTTATATGAAATAGCCATGGCAATCTTGAGAAAGAAGAATGAAGTTGGAGGTTATTATGCTACCTGATATTGAACTATACTTCAAGGATATAGTAATCAAAACAGCATGGTACTGGCATAAAAACAAATAAATGGAACAGAATAGAGAGCCCAGAAATAAATCCATGCCTATATGGTCAAATAATCTAGGACAAAGAAGGCAAGAATATACATTGTGGTAAAGACAATCTATTTAATAAATAGTGTTGGGAAAACTGGACAGATGTATGCAAAAAAAAAAAAATTGAACCATCTTTCTATACTCTATACAAGAAAAAACTCAAAAGATTTAAGTGTAAGGCCTGAAACTTCTAAAGTAAAACATAGGCAGTAAACACACCAACATTGCTGTTAGCAATATTTTTTTAACAAATGAGACTGCATCAAACTAAAGTTTTTTGCACAGCAAAGGAAACTGTCTATAAAACATAAAGACAATCTACCGAATGAGAGAAGTTATTTGCCAATGACACATCTCATTAGGGGTTAAAATCCAAAATTTACTAAAAAAACTCATATGACTCAATGTCAAAAAAAAATCCAATTAAAAAATGGTTAAAGGACCTGAATAAGCATTTCTCCAAAGAGGCCAATAGACATATGAAAAGATGCTCAACATCACTAACCATCAGAGAAATATCAATAAAAACCACAATGAGATATCACTTCACACCTGTCAGAATGGCTATCATCAATAAATCCCAACCCCCCCCCCCAAAAAAAAACAACAAGTATTGACAAGAATGTGGAGAATAGGGAACACTCATGCATTTTTGGTGGGACTGCATTTTGGTATAGCCCCTACAGAAAAACATTTGGAGGTTCCTCCAAAAAATTAAAAATAGAACTACCTTATAACCCAACAATTCCGCTTCTAGGTATTAATCTGAAGAAAACCAGAACACTAATTTGAAACAATATATGAACCCCTTTGTTCATTGTAGTGCTCTGTACAATAGCCAATATATGGAAGCACTTTAAGTACCATCGATAGATTATTGGATAAAAAAGTTGTGGTACATATATACAGTGGAATATTACTGTCATAAAAAATGAAATCTTATCATTTGCAATGACATGAATGGACCCAGAGGATATTATGCTAAATGAAATAAGTCAAACTGAAAAAACAAATGCCGTATGATTTCACCAATATGTGGAATTTAAAGAACAAAATAAATGAACAAATAAAATGAAAAAATAACTCATAGATACAGAGAACATTTTTATGGATGCCAGATGGGAGGGGGTTTGGTGGGTGGACGCAAAAGTGAAAAAGATTAAAAAGTACAAATTAGTAGTTACAAATTAGTCACTGTTATTAAATATAGAATAAGAAAAATAGTCAATAATGTTATAACTATGTATAGTTTCAGATGAGTACTAGATTTATTGAGGTGATTAGATCATTATATAATTTATATTAATATTTAAGCATTATGTTGTACACTTGAAACATAATATTGTATGTCAACTGTGATTGAAAAATTAAAAAATATATTAAAATTTTTCTTTGCTCTTAAGTGTTTTTATAAATACAGGCATATTTTATTTTATTACACTTTGCTTTATTGTGTTTCACAGATATTGCATTTTTTATAAATTGAAGGTCTGTAGCAACCCTGTGTTGAGCAACTCCATTGGTGCCATTTTTCCAACAGGCTCAGATAGCATTTTTTAGCAATAATATATTTTTAATTAAGGTGTGTACATTTTTTTAGTCATAATGCTATTGCATATTTAATAGGCTACAGTACAGTATACAAATCACTTTTATATGCACTGAGAAAGAAAATATTTGTTTGACTTGCTTTATTGCAATATTCACTTTTTTTGCAGTCACCTGGAATAAACCCACACTATTTCCAAGTTATGCATGTATTCAAGTACACAGAGAGTGCACACAGGCAGTATACAATGGACACATACACATCTTCCAATTTGTGTTAATTAATCAGATATGTAAGTTAAAAAAGAAAAAAAATTAATTAGCAGAGGCTACTTCACCCTCCATTCCATTCAAAGTAAACTCATGGGTTGCACGAAACATGAATCTCTGTGCTTCCTGTAGTGCAAAGATTTTGCCCCAATAGACCACAAAAGGGTCCAGAACACAAGATAACCACTGCATCTGGTATTCAAATAGAGGAAAAGTCATCTGTTCCAATGCTGGAGGAAAATCTTCCTGTGTTGAGTTTAATGAGAAATAATATATCAGAATAAGTTTATATTTTTAAAACCATGTATGTTAAATAAACTAAAAATTTCAAGGGATATTTACATGTCATTTTAGCAACAGGTAATTTTTAACTTTAATGTTTATCTTATCCAGCATAAAATGTAATTCCATTATGTAACTTTGTCAGTATCTATCTATTATTTTGGATAATCCATTCCTTTCCTCTCCTATATGCATAAAATTGAGGACTAACTACAATCCACAGTTCACAAAAGATATTTCTAGAGGTCAATAAAACTTCTATTACTTTTCCTATGAAATCATGTAAACTACCAATTGTTACTTAAATTTTTTAAATTTATTTTTAATTATAGCTGACATATGATATTAATTTCAAGTGTACAACATAGTGAGTCAACGTTTGTATACCTTACAAACTGATCATCACAATGTCTAATAACCCATTGTGACCATACGTAGTTTTCATGGTGTTATTGACTCCATCCCCTATGCTGTACTTACAAAGTTATTTTTAGATGAGACTATATCAACAGAGTTTATTTGATAGAGAAGGTTGTAAAGTTTATGTGCTAAAATATCTGACATTTTTAATGAATCAATGAATGTCATTATTCTAGAGATGATGTCACAGCAGAATAAACAGACCAAAAGGAAGTGGGGAATGAGTGGAGCAGTTTATAATCAAACTGAGAAACTGTTTTAAATGTAAAGAATGACAACACAATCAAAGTGCTATGTTTTAAATGATGATAAAGCTAAGGGCAGGAGCCTTTATACAATCATGATAAACTGCTTAATTTTAACTCTTTAAATATTACAAAGCATATATATGTTTTATATGTACACACATATATGCATACATAATTTAATCCTTTCACCCACTCTTCACATTGGTATGATAAAAGATTATCAGACACACAAGAAAGTGACACAGCTAATTCATGAACTCATGTCTTCTTACTCCAAGTCCAGGCCTTTCCCGTCATGAACATGGTTGTGTTCCCTGCAACCAAACACAGAATGCAAATACCACCTAAAGTGTTTAGGAGGGCCAAGAGTGAAATCTAAGGTAAACTAAGGTGGATATTGAAATAAAAGTAAAAAGTCATCTGTAAAATTCTTGAGCAGAGTGGGTAAGAAAAAGAATAAAATCATGTATATATTTAATAAAAGCTTTATAATTTGGTTTGATACATGAGTAATAATAGTTGGTATTGCATTTATCTACAGCACTCATCTCCTTCATTTATATGCATCTTCTGTTAGTCACTAAACCTAATCAAGCATGTACCAGACAATGAATAGGTACTAGGAATGCAAAGAAGCAGTAGGCATGGATTCCAATTTTTGCTCAAGAGGAGTTCATGGTGTTTTAAACTGAACCAAAGAGAACACAAGGTAACTGTCATAAGAAAAACAAGGACATTTTTGCCAGCTTGAAGGATAGAGAAGCAGTGGTCTAGACAAAGCAAATTCCAAAATATGTAAACACATTGCCAGGGCTTGGCTTTCCTAAGTTTGAATTGGAAGAACAGAAAGATACCCAAACAGTGGAATCCAGCAACCACCGTCAACTGCTTAAAGACAAAAATTCCAATCAAATATTCCTGTGGATACCTGAGTCAGGATAATACTTTGTTGTTCTTTCAGACTGTTGTACATTAAATATTTAAAATTTATTTAGAGAAGATGCAGAGTATTTTATGGAAAAAGAAGAGAGGTAGCCCCCTGTGGCCGAACCTGGCCTCTCCTCTAATGTCTCAAATAGTTAAGTTCTAGTCCCAACCGCGCATTTCCACTGGAAAAATAATAGCCTTCTAGTTACCTGCCACCCTGCTTTAGATGACAGATTAGGAACAAATTTTCATGCCCCAAATGGCTTATGAAAGTATTACTTTTCACCATGTTTTTACTATAAATGCAATTTTATTTATTTTTAACATAGCCCAAAATATTTTAGCAATCGAATGATATCTTAACCTCTTTTACAACTTAGCACCCACATATGTAACTCATCTTGCCTACCACTTAATCTAACCATATTCCTATACCTATTCCATACAACTGCAGAGTGGACTCAAGAGCTCTTAAGAATAGGTTTTCAAATTTCAGACGGACAGTAATGACTTCCATCAAAGGCAAATGTTTCCCTAACCCTACTTTAATCTCTTAAGGAATTTGAAGAAAAGCTAAAAGTTGATCTCTTTCCTGATTTCAATCTGTAAACAATGGAGGCACGAATAGGTTTCAGAGCTTTGACATGGGAGTATTTAATTGAACTTAAGTACTGTAGGCAGAATGAAAGGATAACACTGAGAAAATAACCTTTGAGATAACAGAACTAAACTCAAACCTTATCAGTAGATCATGAGATCCACACCATTTTAAAAGCAGAGGATTTACTCCCCAAACATGGTAGCTTGAAAATTATCTAATGAAAGATGCACTTTGGCTTCTTTAGAATACCCACTCCTGTGTTCCTAACCTTCACACACAGAAATAACTCTTTTATTATTAATTTGAGTCTTATTTTTGTATACTTAAATTTATGAAAAATAAATTAGCTAAAAATCTTTGTTGACAGTTCTTCTCCCTACCAGGATGATGTGTCCACAATAGCCTTATTACCAAGAAATATGTGATTATTATATTCAGAAAATGGTTAACATGGCCATCCTAGCAATGACAAATCTGTGTTGAAGCAGAAGCATATATTTTCTGGTAAAATAAGGCAACCCAGCTATTTCTTTTGTCTCAGCTGCTATTGTCATCATGAAATTTTCAAGTGTTGAGTTTCTAGCCACAGATGCCTCCTTCAAATGAAGTAGGCCTCTGCAATTGTCTGCTCTTATAGAAGATACTACCAACTTTGCACTTCCTCTTATTGAAATTGAAATCATTCTGAATATGATTCTCTGCCCTGCTTCTGAGTATGGGCTTGGTCCATAGAGAACATTCCCCAAATATGATTTATATTCATATAATTTTTGTTTGTTTATTCAGTTATTTAGGAAGAATTATTGTTAAAATAAGATTTGGAAAAACCAATTCAGGACACTTATTCTAACTGGAATGACAGAAAATAGAATGCTGGAGATTATTGTTCCAAATGTTTGCTTTCAAAATGAACAAATTCATTAAAAGAAATTGTATCATGCAGAAATTTTGTAAAACATATGAAAAGCAAAATATTAAGAAAAATACACATAATATGTATGAAAACAATTATTCAATTTGACAATCAAACTTATACTTCCAGCAGAAAAGATAAAACAAATACAGGAAGCAACAAAATAAAATTTCAGATACCAATTTTTATATCTACCCTAAGTTGGACCAAATGTAAATTAGAGAAATACACAGAGCTCTTAAAATCAATTACATAATGAATGCATAGTAATTTAGAGCTGAAAAGAACTTCAGAAATAATCTCAGCATGCTACCTCATTTTATCAAAAATAAAGTGAAGACCAGAGCAGTTAAAGTTCTTGCTGAAGCTTATACAGCTAGCAAAGAAGCGAACCAGGACCAGATTCTCAAGCCTCTCAGTTCAGTACTCTCTGCCCATTACCACTTAAAGAATAGCAGAAGATAAGCCTTTAATTTGTGTACTTGAGAATCAGTCTTTCTCTGTTCTTTTCCTCTCTGCCTCTAACTCAGTTCAGCTCAGCCAAACCTGAGAATGAAGAAACAGGCTACAGAAGCAAAGAAAGATTGTCTCCCTATGCAGGGTTGTGGTTGTAACTCACAATAGAAGAATAGTAGGCACCATCTTTGATGGCAGTGATAACATAGGCAGATGGCAAGGTGGTTGTGCAAAACTGATTTTGCCTTTCCTTAGCTACAATAATAATCAATCTAATTTATTATATGTATTAAATGTTTGGCAACTACAGCACTACTCTTATCTCTTTGAAGAACAAAGAAGCTTTACGTGTTAACATAGAACAAAAGAATCATAAGCGAACAAATATAACTGCTACTAAGTGTCACTCTAGCAAACCAATAATTATGCATTGAAGCCAAGCGGGAGAAATGGGCAGATAGTGACAGAAAGGTCATTTACATAGTTTTAAGGCTGTCTGCTGTACTTCAGGGCTTGTCACTTGGAATGGAATGCAGCCAAGTTATGTCAAAGAAATCTCTGTGGATAACAGCAATGAACTCTTTCTGGTTTAATAGCCTTCTTGAGACCCACAGTGAGGTTATGCACACAAGTGCAGCGGCAGCTGTGAATGACCGGTCAAAGGGCAGTGCAGATGGCTTTCTAGGTATTGTATTTTTCATACCATAATTGTTATTCTCAAATCATACTGGGCACAAAACAGAAGGAACAGGGAAGAATGGCATCCATGTATCCCATAGTGCCGGCACTGTTCTGGCTTATGTAGGGTAAAGAAATGTATATTGCGACATTGTGTTTTATATCTTGCACATCAAGGAGAAGAAAGATTGTACTATTCATGATTAGCAAAACCATGTACATCATCAAAATAATCAGCGGCAGCATCTTGCCAAAAGTACTGTAGGCACAAATAAACGCAGCAAAACTTTAAAGACTCACCTGATAGCTCAGACACATCATTTTTAAACTTTCTGATGCTGAAATTTATATTGTGGCCCATGACACTGACATTAATAAGAATGTTAATTTCAACAGGACTATGAGAGGATTAAATATAATAGTGAATATGCAAATGCCTAACATACTAGGCATATCATGAATGTTTGTTTTCTTCCTTCTTCCTGTCCACTATCAACTGTGAAACCTAGACAGGTTTTCAAAGATAGCACTCTCTTTTGCTGGTTGCTTATTCGTCATGGCATACTAGAAAGTCCAGACAAGTATCTGATGTAACCTGTACTCATCCAAGAGACAAGTATTACTGAGCAGGGAAAAACCGAGAGCCACTTCTTCTGGAGATAAGAATCTCTGTTAACATCAAAATTCCTTTGGTGTTACAAATGTCTCCCAGTACACAGAAGCAGAGTAATATGATTCAAGATAAGCACTGGAGTTTTATATAAAATAACCTCATTTGCCCTTAAGAGGCAGAAAAGGATATTTTTCCAAGAGATTGCAGAATTTCCAAAGCATCATTGGATGACCTCTGCCATAAACTATGTAACTCTCCATCCCTTCACTCTTTTACTTCAACCATTTGAGCTACTTTCTTCCAATTTTCAATCAGCCCAGTGATATTGCCACTCCAGAACCCACTCTCAAGTTTAAGGATGTATCATGACTCCTTTAGCCATTTAAGTGAAATCAAAATGTATGAGACTTCTTGGTGCTCACATTCTAAATTATGATGTTCAACAAAGCAATCATGTCCACAATAATTTCCTGGGGGACTAATGTTGGTTACTAGACACACAGCAATGACTAAGATATAGACAAGGGAATAGTTGTGGTAAAAGAAATGAAGAAATCAAGAAACAAGTAGAAGTAGATACTGTATCAATCTTGAAAATGACTTGTACTTGGGGATAAGAAGATGAAAGATTCTGGGATAATTTCTAGATTTCTGGCTTGCGTGACAGAGTAGGTGGCGACATGATTCACTAACTTCAAGAGAACAAAATAAATTGATGTTTGGCTTTTGTTCTCTTTTTTTCCCCCTTGAAGGAAGTATAAATTGAGAGAGAATATATTTGCTTTGTTATATCTGAGTATACAATTCTGAAACTCAAGGGAAACAATTGGCACTGTTTATTGCAGAACTATACCAACATATACACAGGAAGTAGAGCAATGAAACCAGATGAAAACAGCTGAGGAGACCCCGCCTCCCCCTTTTCTCCTTGACTTCCGTTGCTATGTGTAACAGGAAAGTTATGGCAGAGAATAATCGTCAAACATTTCTCAGTGTTCATAGTATTTTACTCTGATTAATACAACCTATATGTTTGTGGAGAATGAAGCTGTTTTTTTGAGTACTCTCTTATCCCAACTCTGTGCACTATGTTCTCTTGTTTAGTTAATGAATAAGAATATCATTTCAATACTATATACCATTTGTTTAACAAGTAAATATATTAATGCCTAAGTCATTGACTCTAATAAAGAAAGATCTTCCCTCAACATTTCTGAAGATGCTTCTATGTCACACTCAAATTTCCCAACAGTTCTGGATCAGTGGGTCAATCTAGCAAAGTCAAACTGAAAGTGAACTGGGTCAAAAGTTTAGTACTATTCTTTTTGGGTACAGGGAGTATGAGTGATATTTCCCCCCAGAAATATCAGAAGGCAGCCCCATTTTTTTTCTACTATTAATAAATATCCATTGCTTTAATAATCAGGAAAAAAATTTTAATGAAGTCCGTCTGGCAAAAACTTTCAGATGGGCCAAAGGCTCTGGCCTCATCAGTTGAAAGGGGGTTTCATGAAAGATCACAGTGGGATATACTCTGCTCAGAACTATTGGATGAATGAAGAAGAATAAAGCAGGGAACATCATCAACTAGCAAATGCTCTCAAGGTCCTGTTTTTGTCTTATGAAAAATGGTCTAGACCTCCCAGAAGAACTTGTAACAAATACAGCCTTCGAAATAGAAAATATTCATCTAATGATTTCTGCAGGCAACAAAAATGAGTCTATCCTCCACAGAAATAATTTTCTGCAAAGCAAGTTAAATTTATTACATTATGTCAGTTTCATAAGCAAGAAACTGCTAGTCTACACAGAAGAGCCAAGCTAAGAATCACTTCACATCCAGAAGAAACTGACAGGCAATCTCAATGCCTTTCAAGTGAAAAGAGTTTTTTATTTTTGTTTTCAAGTACATATAATCACATTACATTGTGGAAATGAAATGGTTTGATAATAGTTGTTTGGACTGATCTGTCATGTATTACCAATAATGCAAAGTGAAAGCAAAAAGAGTTGCTATTTCTATGGGTTTTCTCAGAGTTGTTAGAATAAAAATTATTGCCATTTTGTTCAAGGTTTTTTTTGTTTTTTTTTTTTTTTGAGACACAGCACAACATTAGTTTTCAAGTTAAAATGAACTGCGACGCTTCAGTAAAAAGAAAGTGAGGGAAAAACTACTGAATTTGTAGTACACAACAGAGAAGGCAGCCCACAGATGGGAAGAAAATAATAAACTGCCTATATTTGCCAAAAAGAAATGAAAATCGAAACCATCACTTATATACCATGTCTAGTATTTAATACAATATTTAGGGATAGTAATAGAATAAGTAAAAAAAATTTTCTGTACTGGTGAGGATTATGTAAAACAGTACATTTCCAGCCCCTCATTAGATGGCCTAATCCACCAGCACTGTGGTCTCATAAACCAGGATGTAGTTTTGTTTTGACGGCCGACAAGCTCCTAACAAATGTTTTCACTTCCTAGGAAGCTTCTGTTCAAATATCATACAGGGTTGCTAAAAGCTAGCTATATAAAGAAAAATGAGAGGTAGGATAAATGGCAGAGGTGATAGAGGCTTTATTTATCCCTCTCACGACCACATTAAAGTTGTGTCAGAAACATAGAGCAAACAGCAAGTAAAGTCACCTGCAATATAGATGAACAGAAGCACTACAATTAGGGAGAGAAGTGATTAATCAATCTGCAATGGTAGAAGGTAGGAGCCTGCAAAGAGGCGAGGCTGCTTGGTCCCAGTGGCTGAGTGAGACAGAGGCAGCAGGCAGCGGCAGACACCTCTGAAAGGGGCCATGTCTGCGAGCAAACTTTATCACGGTGACTGACTTGCTCACTCTGAACTCCAGCATCAGGTCAGCTGCATGATGCACTAGGGATGTACAAGGGGACACTGAGTTGTCAGAGTGAAGGCCGGACTGAGGCTCTCTCCCAGGCAGAAGTGATGGCGGTATCCATTATTCCTCTGTTGAGCCCTCCCCCACTCCCATTGCGTAGACACAGAGCCACCATAGCTGAGATGTCATTAAACTGGATAACACAGATCGCTCTGCCCAGAGGAATCCCTGAAACTCTCTCTCCCCCAACACATGGCCCCACCCGAGCCATATCCAGGTGTGTCCTCAGTGAGTCAGGTGCTCCTTGCTGAGCAGAGCCAAGACTCACGCTGGTGGCAGTTGGCCTCAGTTTCTGGTGTGATTTCTTGAGGCAACTATGAGTACAGCATCTATGGACTGTTTGCTGAATCTTAGCATGTGGCCCTGGAGGGACACAAGCTGGGGCTAAACTTGGCCTGCAGCTGAAACTCCTCTTAAGACTGTGCTACTGGATACCTACCACACAAAGCCACTCTAATAAAATCAGGAAACTTAGGAGCTTTGCTTAGTACATAGAAACAGACACAGAAAAACAGCCAAAATAAGAGGACAAAGAAGCAGAAACCATATGAGAGAACAGAACAGAGATCCAGGAACAATGGAGTCAAGCAATCTAACAGATACAGAGTTCAAAACACTGGTTACAAAGATGCTCAATGAACTTAGGGGAAGTGTAGATGAATTCAGTGAGAACTTTAACAAAGATATAAAAAACATAAAATTGGAAATGGAAATCATAAAAGGGAACCAGTCAGAAATGAAGAACACATTATCTGAGAAGAAGAGTATATTTTACGTGAGACCAGCATTTTTTAATAAAACATAAAATAGAGGAGAGAATATCTGAGTATGTCACATATAGTAAGGGCAATAACAGTTTAATAAAACCATGCCTCCGTTGTATGTGTATGGTCTTGTTATATACTGAAATATGATACACAATGTACTTTTCAACATATGCTATAGTATAAAAGTTAAAGATATCTAGTCTGGCCCAACTCTTCAATTTATGTAAGTATTTTTTTCCACAAAATTTCTGATCCCTACATTAAAGGGACAAAAGTAGAAGATTATAAGTTTAAAGTGGTAAATACATAAACATATGAATACATGAATGACCTAGCTAATAAAATCAGATATAGACAAATACCAAGATTATAGGGTGTCAAATTTTGGAACAGCTCAAGCATAAAACTGTAGAACTGATGCCTGCTAGTAGATAGCCTTTGTGATCTGTCATTTACAAAAATGACTCAGGATGTGACCCTGAAAATTTCAGAATGATTCATTCTCATGCCAAGAAACACAGCAGGATAGAAATGAAGGCATAAGACTGTTCAACACTTAAGCAAGTAAACCTTGTAGGGAAAAGGCAATTGACATCGTGCAGAAACTTTTTCTATCTAATCTATGAGTATGAGACAAATGTTCTGGATTTCTTCAAGGAAGAAGGTAGTATGACAATATAAAGCCACTAGGATTGATTTATGTAGATGGATAGGAGATCTTATCAAAATCTATAGAGAAAATTTTTGTCTCTAAAGAATTGAGAAACAAAATTATTTGCCCTAGTGAAATAAGAATAAGATAAAATCAGCACTTCGTTGTACAGAGAATTACAGTAAATTTCTTCTTAAGATCTTAGTAAAAATTAACAAAAATAATAAACAAGATAGAGGAAGAAAGAAAAATTACTAGTAATTTCCACATTTACACATGGTATTCAGCTCCTTCATGTTGTGAAATAGCCATTAGGGAGCTCATGTAGGTAAATGCATTGAGCATCTACAGGTAACATTGAGAGTGGGCAGATAAGGTGATATATTTGAGGGAAAATGGCTAAATGCTACTTAAAGTGATGAGAAGATCTAACTTCTCAGCTATGTTCCCTGTGAAAAATAAAGTAAATTTTTTTATTTGTTTCCATGAAAATTCTACAGCAAAGCTCTTGTAGAGAAAATAATTCACAAATGGTTGGAAATCATCAACTTAGATACTATAAACTTAACAGAAATCATTCTACCTCCATGCAAAATTATAGTGAATATAAACCTAGACTGCTGTATTGTAGTTCTGGCTACAGGGATCGAAGAAATATTTAACAGAGTTTGAGAAAATTCAAGGAGTTGGACATTAATTAATATTTGATGTAATTTTTTACAAATATTTTCAAAAAATGGATGAAGCATAGTGTTATCTTCATATCCAGTGCCAGCAAATATTGAGTGTCCCGTAAGAGAATCTCTCCAGGGAAAGTCAAAGTTATCATAACAGCAAATTCCTAGCAGTTCGTCATAGTCAATCAAGACATCTTACTCAGCAAGGAGGCCATTGTTCTCCAGGATTCATCTCTTTATAGATATATACTAGGCCCTCTTCCTAGTCTTCTGAGACTCATCAGAAAATATGTACTGCTGAAAAAGAAGGACCTATTCCTAGTCTAAGTCACTCAGTGAGTGCCAGATGCTCTCTGGGAAGATATCGCAAAGGAGAAAATACAACACATCCCAAAATGACATTTACTATATGCATATTGGGTATAAATAAGAATTTCCTGATAATGACTTAAAATTTTCTGCTTCCAGAAATGTTGAAAATAAACATTAAAGACCTTAGACGCTTATACAAAATTGTCTCTTCTCAAGTACTGAAAATAGTTTCTAGGGCAGCACTCATTAACATTTCATAATTTTTCTCAGACAAAGGAGGCTTTATTATGGCTTAAGAAAGTTGCAGTAAAGATATTTAGACAAACTGTATTTGAAAGTATTGTTTAGAAAAGAACATGGGAAACAAAGAATATTGTCACCTCCTGAAAACTAAACTGATAAATTTTAAAATGGTAAAACTGGTTACCTAAAGAAATAACCAAAATGACTAAATGAGTCATTAGAGAATCTAGAATACTCAAAACTCTAATTCAAGTGATTTAGAGATAGAAAAGCCACCTTTTAACTAGAAAAGGTGAAATCTAAATTATTATTCCCATCCTAAAGACGAAGTCTAATCTGTAATCTTGATTATTATGAAAAAACTATTTTATAATTGAAAGATAACCAACATAGAGTTTATTTAAAAGAAAAACATACCAAAATATGTCAAATGTTTTTCCAGTAAAATATAACAGGGAAGATATTTGCAACTGGCTATAAGAGATACTTAGGCCCCAAACTTACTCTCCCGCTATAAACAAACTATAAAACTGAATGAAATAAAACACACACACACACACACACACACACACACACACACACACACACACGCACAAACTATTAGACAAAAGAGGATATCACAGGGCTAAGATTCCAAAGAGAAGAGACACAAACAATGTGAATCTTAAAGTTATCTCAATTTTTGCCTAGAAACTTATTCTAAATAAAACTATAAAAAAGCAGAGTACAGAGGTTTCACTAAATTTAAGAGCCAGAGATTGCAGTTCAGAGAGGGAGGCAGAGGAAACTGGAAGTTATAGAAAAGATTCCAGAGAAAGGGAACACAGAAAAAGAATTCTATAAATCTGTATGGGGTTTTCTTGAGGCTTTGCTGAATACTAACCTGTACATACTAGGAGTGAAACTCCACAAGGTTGCACAAAGAGCCAATGAG
Organism: Rousettus aegyptiacus; assembly: GCF_014176215.1. Lineage (NCBI taxonomy): Eukaryota > Metazoa > Chordata > Mammalia > Chiroptera > Pteropodidae > Rousettus > Rousettus aegyptiacus. Next base: position 27,000,468 of record NW_023416285.1, read on the forward strand.
TTAGTTATAGGACTTCCGGAGCTCACATACGTGGAAATGTATTTAGCTACAATCCACCAGAGTGGAGAGTGTTTTTTAATCACCCAGAAAAATCAGTAGAGACTAGAGGAGATTAAACATTAGCAGCTAAGCTATCCCTAGATAAAAGTCTACTAAAGGACTATCTTAACTAAGTTTAAAAATAAGTACTGAAATGATCAAGTTAATTTGCAAACAGCTTAACTGCTTGCCAGAGCAAAGCCCAACAGTTCTTAAAGAAAGACAAGAAGATCTTGACACTCAATAATGTAACACTAAACTAATATCTCATCAAAAATCCTAAATATGCCGAGAACCAGTCAGAATGACCCATAAATCAGAAAAAAATACAGTCAATAAAACAGACTCAGAAATTACATAATTAGCAGAGAAGAGCTTTTTAAAAATCTATTATAAATATGCTCTGCAAGCTTAGGATCTAGAAGAAAATATGAAATAGTAATGAAACGAAAGACATAAAAATGAACAAAATTGAAGTCTAGAGATAAAAAATACAATATAAAATGACACTTTCACTAGATGAGTTCGAAAGTAGATTAGACACTACAGAAGAAAAGTTCAGTTAACTTGAAATTATAGCAACGAAAACAATTGGAAAAGAAACACAAAGAGGAAAAAAAGATAAAAATTTGACCAGAGACACAGTGAACTGTTGAACAGAGAAATATACATGGCAAAAATGTTTCAAATTTGATGAGAATTATAAACCTAGAGATTGAACACACTCGATAAACTCTAAAAAAAGATAAATGTAAAGAAAACGCTCCAAAATACATCATAATCAAATCACTAAAAACCATTCATAAAGAAAACAATTTTAAAGCAGCTAGGAAAAAATGATATGTTACATACAAAGATAAGTATGATCAAAAAATTTTGTCAGCAACTTTTATTTTGGAAGACGGTAGAACTCTTATCTTTAAACACATACCATTTGGAAAGGAAAAAGTAGAAATCTATAAAACATTAGAACTAATAACTGACTTTAGAAAGAATTCAAGGTTCATGGTCAATATGTAAAATCAATTGTAATAAGTAATAAGACAATGTGGTATTGATAGACATATCAATAAAACAGATTGGAAAGTCCAAAAAGAGACACATCTTGAGAAAGTCAATTGTTTTTTTTTACAAATCTGGCAAGGTAATTCCATAGAACAAAAGACAGATTTTATAACAAATAATGTTAGAACAATTGGATATCAATGTATAAAAATAAACCTCAAACTTTATCTCACACCATAGATGAAACTAACCTAAAACATGTCATCGAACTAAAAGTAAAATCTAAAACTACAAAATTTTTAAAAAGAAAACATGGGAGAAAATCTTTAGGGTAGGCAAAGTCTCCAGAAATAGGTAGATACAAAGCACCAATAAAAAAGTAAAAAATGACAAATTGGAGTCTAATCTAAAAATTCTGCTCTTACAAAAAAAATTAATAAAAATAAAAATAAAGGCACAGAGTAGGAGAAAATATTTGTGATGCAATTATCTGTCAAAGGGCTTCTATTCACAATATATAAACAACTTGTAACATTCAATGAAAATTTAAGTGGCACATTTAAAATGGACAGAATTTAAACAGAAACTTCACAGATGAAAATATATGAGTAACAAGCAGGCATATGAAATGATTACTCATTAGAGAAATGCTGATTAAAACCACGATGAGACTAAAATTCAGAAAATTGATAACAGCAATTATTGATGAGGATGTGGAGCAACTGGAACTTTTTAAAATTGCTATTGGCATTGTAAAACGTCACAGATTCTTTGGAAAATAGTTTGGCCATGTCTTAAAAAGTAAAGTATATACTATGAAGTCTACCAATTGCATCCTTAAATATATTCACAAGAGCAATCTAAATACATAGCCACATAAAGATATTGCACATGAATGTTCAGTGCAGCCTAGTTCATAAAAGAAAAATCCTTGAAATAATACAAGTGTCTATCAAAAGGAGAATGAATTTACAAAGTGCGAATACTGCTCAGCAATGAGAAGGAATAGTCTACTGACATGCAAAACAATGTGACCATCTCTCAAAATCTTGTGAAAAGTGAAAGTAGCCAAACCCAAAAGAATAAGTACTTATTATTCCATTTATATAAAAGTTTAGAAAAAGTAAATCTAGTCTCTTATGACAGAAAAAAACATATCGGTGGTTGTCTAGATCAGAAGAGGGCTGAGACATTACTGAAGTAGGGGTCTAATGGTACTTTTAAGGACAATGGAAATTTTCTTTATATTGGTTGTAGTGGTGGGTATAGTAGATATAGGCATGTCAAATTCATCAAACTATATACTTGAAATGGGTTTGTTTTATGGTATATAAATTATACTCCAATAAAACTAATTTAAAATATGTGTTAAGGGACCAAATATAAGTGAATGAATGCCTACATAAAACATCTGAAGAATTGAAGGCAGTGAAATAAAATACTTAACCGAGGGCTGTCATACGTATTATCCCTATTTCTTTATATTAAATGAATCAGAAGGCAGTACAATAAATTCTATACTGTAACTGTTATTGGAAGTTTCTTTATAATTCAAAAACCCTATTTCGACATTGTAATGCCTTGGAGTCACTTTTATGCAGAGATATATTAATATAGTGCTATAGAAAATTAAGGCATAGACAATTGGGTTGAATACATTCTGAAAGTAAATGTAATCTGAAATAAAGCTATAATGTAGCTATGTAATTAAAATATTACATTTATACAAGTATGTGTCCATATTTTTGAGAACTCACAGATTTATGAAAACTCACAGATTGCATTCTAAATAGACTAAAATTTTGGAATTTACTCACCCTATAGTAAACATGGAAAGAGTCAAATATTTTCTTTTAATAAGAATTATATACTGGTATTATTTTGTTTGGGTCGCTCAGTTCTCACATCAAGCAATATGCTTTTTCTGACTAAAAGTGTTCCAGTACCAGGTCCATTGTGGTGAGGGGGCAGTTCTCAACATTTAGACAGGGCTTCAGATACCAGCTAAATGTCCTACAGTTCAACTCAATTCTGATGCATTGTATGTGGAGATAGCAACAGATCTCACAGATAAAGGGCTCAGCCTCATGAGACCACCTCCCTATCAGACACCAGCTGCAAGCCCAGGTTGTCACCTATGCTTCTGACTGACAGCCTCCAGACTGGAGGTTCCAATGGCCCACTCCAAATCAGGATGACAATCACATGCCCAGGTTGTTATCTATACTTCTGACTGACTGGCTATAAATCAGAGGTTCCCACAACACCCTTCTCACATTTGATTAATTTGCTAAAGTGCCTCATAGAACTCAGTAACCCATTTACTCGCTAGATCATTAATTTATTACAAAGGATATTAAAAGATATGAATCGACAACCAGATGAAGAGATACATAGGGAGAGACCCTGAACAAAGAAGCTTTTGTCCACATAGAGTTTGGGAGCCAGCATGGTAACACGGGGAAGCGTTCTGGTTCCGCAGCCTGGAAGCCCTCCAAACCCTCTCCTCTTGGGTTTTTATGACGACGTCATACATAGGCGTGATAGATTAAATCGCTGGCCCTTGGTGATTGAACTCAATCTCCAGACCTCCTATTCTGAGGTTAGTGGGATAAGACTGACAGTTCTGACCCTCTCAACACCTGTTTTGTTCTCCTGGCAACCAGCCCAAATCCTAATTTGGAAATCCAAAGTTATCTTATTAACGTAACAAAAGACTTCATCACTCTCATCACAAGAAATTCCAAAGGTTAGCAGCTCTTGTCAGAAACAAAAGGGGGATGAAGACCAAATATGTATTTATTACAAATCAAAATGTCACACCGAGTATATCTGATTGACACACTCAAGAGTTCTCAAAAAAAGCAAATTATAAAATTTTACATCTAAATACCTAAAAAACACAAACAGCATTTTCCCCATGTAGAGCATATCTTATCTACAGAAATTTCTTTGGCTTTATTTTCTTATCTCCAGCACACCTTCCTTCTCTCACTCTAGTAGTGGGAATATCTTTCTCCAAAGTGCTTTAATGCAAAATATAAATCATTTAGTTATTTATAAGTTAAAAGTAAAAGAGAAAATTCTTTATTTGACCAATATTTTTCCAGGACCACTTTTCTGCAAAACTGGGTTCTTTTGGTAGTCTTAAATTTTAATAACTAATGCTTATCAAGTTTCTATGCAAGATTTTTTCTAATATTTTAACATATAATCATTTGTTTAATCTTCACAACAACCCTAAGAGGTATTATTATATCACCCTCCAAATAAGGAAATAGAGACACAGAGAAGTTAAGTCACTTACTCTAAGTAAGTGATAGAGTTAAAATTGAAACCAAGCCCTAACACTGAAACTGTGTAGCATCTCAGGAACCTAGCACTTAAATCAGACCATAATAGTTTTCTAGTGTTTTTGTTTGTTTGTTTGTTCGTTTAATACTTTTTCAGGCCTCCTCATAGCCCTACATTGACCACCAGATCTAGAGGCTTGACCAGGCACAGTTACCAGCTAAACGATGCTAGGCTGATCTGAAGAACATAGTGGAACTGTGGTTCTTGAAACTCACGTAACAGAGATGCCCTCATTTGCCATGCTGAACCTTTTCAAACAAGAGGGGTCCATCAATAAGGAAGATTCAGTGCCTACATTTAAAACTGACCCATCAGACTTGGCCAGATTGAAATTACTTTGTTCTATTCTGCCCTCTTTCACATTTCTTACCTTGGATGGCTTAGTTCCAAGACCACCTAGTCAGACTCCCTGAATTAAAATTAATAAATATTCATAGTCCCTCCTCACCTTATTGTTTACATTTGTTTCAAATCTTTATTGGGGACACAGACTTGGGCTTTCTTCCTGTCTCCTCCTTGGGCTGCATTATGAATAAAAACCTATTTTATCAGCGAAAAAACTATTGCTTCAGAATCTGGCCTCTCTGTAAGCAACGAGAAAAAGACTCGCCAACTTTGGTAGATGGCCAGATTTGAAGACTGGCATTCTGACTTGAGTCAGGGCACTTGATCAATATGCTTTTCACAACAAGGAATCAGGAAAGTATGTGCTGTCCTCCATCCCCAAAGGATTGTCTTATCTGCATAATATGTGTATTATTGTCTATTAGATTTTTATAGAGTTTCTGCTATACCGAAGTTGAAGAAATTATTATTCTTTTCCTCTTATAGTTTTATATTTTGTGTATTTAGAAAAGATTACAAAATCGTTCACCCATTATTATGGCTCCTTGAACTATTTGTTTTGGGAAACTGTAAAAACCTCAATGATACATTAACAATTAATAAATAACATGATAATAGTTTTACCATATCTTGTTTACCTAGGACAGTCTCTCTCATATCTATAAGTACAAGAGGGCAGCGATATTCCCATTTTACAGATGATGAAACTGTGACTCAGAGAAATTAAACAGTGTTTCCCAAACTCGAGTGCGCATCACAAGCACCTTATTAAAAACACGCATTGTTGGATCCCATTCCCATAGTTTCCGACTTAGTAGCTCTTGGGTGGGGTCTGAGAATATGCATTTCTAACATTTTCCCAGATGAAATGCTAACATTTTTAACAAAATGATATGAGGACACATAGGAGGAAGAATTCCTTCCCAGTTACAAAAGGGAAATACTTTGACAGAACAGGTGGTATTGCAGCTGGACTCCTATAGATGACTAGAAGTTCGCCCAGTAGGAGATGGCCAAGGTGGGTCCATGGGAACAGATGCAGATGTGCTAATACTCCATATACAGTGTCAGAGTTGACTCAAGGGGGTGGAGCGGGGGATGAGGGAACTTCCTCAGGTAATGATATTATTCTGTACATTTTTTTCCCCTTGAGATGGGAGTACAGAATAAAGATTTTAAAATTAGAAAACAGATAGGGGATGCATACCTGATAAAATCTAAGTTTCCAATCTGAATGGCCAAGTTCAAGAAAGACATGTTTTAGGACTATTATTATAAGTATATCCTTATTTCTGGGTTTCTCTAAATAGCACTACCAGATATTCCATGTAAGAGACTTCTATTCTTACATCTGTTTCTACTGTCTTTACCACAGCTATTATAACTTTTTTTACTTCTCTTAATATTCTTCCTCATATTTACTTAATCTTTATCCACTTTATAGAATGAATCTCAGCAATATCCCTTGCTTGGTGGTTGGATTATATATACACTATTAAGCTTATACTAATTCACAGTGCATATATTAATGTTTACACTTATTTGATACTAGCACTTTTTAAAAAGGAATCTGTGTTGGTTGTTAAAAATTGATGTTTATTAGTGGAGACAGTTAAATTTCAATTTCAATCTAATGCTGTGGTCTTTGTGGTTGTTTTGGAGTATATGTAAGTATATTGCACAATGCAAAACCCAGCTGCTTGTCTTTCCTGTGCAATGAAGTAAAATTCTTTGGGAAGCCGGATATCTGGTTATTAGTATATATCCTTGCCCTGGTTCCACTCTTTCAAATAAAGTTTTTGTCTGACAGATGTTGTGCAATCTTCTCCAGACCATAACCACATCTGGCACACAAAGAAGGTCATTGTCAATATTGAATGGAGCCATTATGTTTGCCCCAGATAGTCTCTCATAGTCCTACTTGAGACAAAAGTTGAGACATTTCTTAGTCCAGATGATATTTCCAAGGTACTATATCACTGGTAAAAGGAGAAGAACATCACTGGAGTTTCCAATAGTCACCATGTCCATTGCTTATTTAAGTGAATAAATATCAGTGCAACTTTGAGTTACTTAAACTCTCTATGCCTCAGTTCCTTGTCATAAGATGAGGATGAAAATAGCGCTTATATCATATGGTTCTTAGGAATACTAAATTAGTTATTATAACTATTAAATCAATTAATAGATATAAAGTATAGACCAATAACTGTATCTCAGTGTGACATCTCCAATATTTTTTCTTTGTTGAGATCTATTATTATGAAACAAAGTTTCAATAGATAGATTTAGTCCATTGTTTTCCATGACTAGAAAAAAAATTGCTAAGCGATGTAGAACATGTGCATCACACCAATTTGTGTGTGTTTTTACAAGGTTAAGAAACAACTTGAACTTGTACAGGATGTACATTTGTTTCCATTTTGATTTGCTGGCCTTCTGGGCATGTTGAATTTAAAGGTGGTAAAAAAAAAAAAATGGTCCCTAGAGTTTACAGTTTACCAGGAAAAATAATGAAGTTTTACATGAAGAGTTGGGAACATAATTTTGGAAGTAAAATTTATATTGTGAATTCAGACCAGTAATATTAAAGCAATTGTATTCTGAATGTGTCTAGGAATTATTTCTACTTGATTTTTTTAAAAATCTTGCCAAGATTGTTCTCCTCCAGACTTATAGAACCTTAATTTAAATTAAGTACATAAATATGGTTCTAGAATGATTACGTGACCAAAAACAAGATAAATGTGTTAAAGTGTACTTATTCATAGTGGTGAAACAATTTTGTATGAAACTGTCAGGGTAGATACATGACATTATGCATTTTTCAAAACTAATGGAACTTTATAGCACAAAAAGTGAACTTTAATGAATGCAAATAAAAAAATAATTTAAGAAGTCATGGAATCCCAGGAAGAAATGACAACTGTGAAAATAGGATCTAATTTTACTATAAATGAAGTAAAAAAAATAAAAAGAATTCATCGAAAGGGTTAGGGGATTTGCAGATACTTAAATAACTCTGGGAATACATAGAATCTGTAAGACTTAAGGCAAAATGAACCACACATAAGCAACTGTATCCCAATTGTTAAGTTCTTTTCCATGGGCGTAGAAGCTAACAACTTTGATGCAATTATGCTTGTGAACTAGAATTGAACAATTAAGTAGATGGATGGTGGGTGATAACAGCCAGGTTTCTCACTGTTGGGATGAAAATTTACAGATAAGTAAGGTGAAGAGCTTTGAATGTTACATGTGCGATGGATTGGAATTTGAGACATCAATAAGAACTCATGTTTGGTATAATATAGATGTAGATGATTACATATAGAAATAAATATAAGCATGTGTACCTATATTTCTTTGATCTGTCAGATGAGAAGTTCTCAAAAATGGTACCTCAGAGGCAAAGAGTATGTATCGAATCTAGATTTTAGTTTCTAATACCATTTTTCAGTAAAAGGATAAATGACTCACCTTAGAACTGTCACAGGAAATTCACAAAATTAGTTTGGAACATCTTGTATAGTCAGAAAGTAAGAAAAGGCTTGGAAAAAAAAAGAAAGAAAACTTCTCACTGATGGGGGTATGTCAAAGAGGCAAAGGAGCCAAGTGAAAGAGATCCCAGTGGCCAAAGCTGGAACGATTTGAGCAACATAAAGTACTGCTGGATAATTACCAAAATGTAAAACAAATATTTATATGAGTGAATGATTGAATAAATAAATATATGGAGAATAAGAAAAATTCACCCATGCAGAAAAATTCCATAGAGGTTGTGTACATCCTCCACCCTCAAGATAGGTAATATAACTCCACACTCCTGTGCGTAGTGACGTCTTCCCAGTGAGTATAGTATGGACAAGGGGATTAAAAACAGGAACTCTACAGTGGAGAAACTGGACCCACACTACTTTAGTCAGGTGAAGAAGGTCAACATTAATAGTAAAAAAAATCATGTTGATAATATGTACCCTTAATATGATATGATGAAAAGAGCATTTTACTTCTGTGATCTCCCTCCTCCAAACACACAACTATTTTCTAATCGTTAGAAAAAAACATAAGACAAATCCAAATAGGGAAGCATCCTACAAATACCTGAGCGGTGTTCCTGAAAACTGTCAAGGTCATTAAAAACAAAGTGAGAAACTGTCATAGCCAAGAGGAACTTAAAGGAAAAAATGACAAATTATTGTAATGTGGTATCCTGGCTGAAATCCTGGAACAGAAAACAGACATTATATAAAAACTAAGGAAATCTGAATAAAATATGGGCTTTAGTTAATACTGTGTCAGTATTGCTTCATTAATTATAACAAATGTACCATACAAATGTGAATAATACTAATAAGAATAACAGGAAAAGATTGGTTCAGGGCGTATGGGAACTCTCTGTACTATCTTATAAATTTTTATCATTGTAAATCTAAAATTGTTCTAAAAAATAAAGCCTATTTTAAAAGGCGTGTTCATGGGTACCATCAAATGCAATGAGATGTAGAGGCTATTTTTTTAAATGCCTAGAATATTTCTTATATTAATTTAGTGGCAGAACACATCCTACAGTAATGGATTGTACCGGCTTGCAGTGAGTGATTCATTTGACATGATTTCAAGAATAGGATGATACTACAAACTATTTTATTACTTTACACACTCGTGGGAAATGAAGACAAGTGATATAGCCTTAATAAAGTATTATCTACTATAGTTGGTAGATGTGGTTGGTGTGTGGGTGCAGGTAGTAACATTTCTGATCACTGATTTAATATAGGTATTTCTTAACTTAAGAAACTAAGAAGTTACTATTATGTGAGTTCCAGACCATATGACACCCAGAGACCCACCTACTAATCATGTAATTGGAAGAAAAGAATATCATAGATATTTTAAAACATGCAAATAATTTTATCATAATTTAATGTTAACATTTACTACCAAAATAGATAACTATAGTAGAATTAATAAAAAATTAGCAAAGGAAATCATTTATTTACCTTCTACTTCCTCATATGTTTTCCTAGGTAAGTGATTAAGGAGTACTGATATAAACAAATATAAGGGAGCAAGAAATGACTTTTTATGAAGTTATCAGCCACTATACATTAATAATTAATTAATTAATAATTAATGCCCTGTTGAATATGATATTTGGGGATTATTAAATCATAATAATGTAAAAGATTTTTTATTGTTTTTTATCAACCTAATTGTCTTATCTTTTTTAGGCTATGATAGTCTCATTGAGTATTCCAATGGTTTAAGCCATTTTTAGAGAATGTTTCTCTTGTTTTATAGAAAAAAAGGAAAAATATTTATCTACTAATCCATTCCCCCGAAGATGATCCTGTCTTGCTAATACAATACAGAAAGGGGAAAGGCTGCTTATATCAAAGTTTTCCCATCCTTCAAGGCCCACTTCATCAGGTGTTACTCTGTGATAGATAGTCTATTAGATGTTTAGATTACATGGCTGGCCAAAGCATCTCTGATCTAAAATAGCTCACCATCTGGTGGATTAGGCAGACATGCTAATCAACTATCATATGTGTTATTAAAACATTGTAGAAACACAGTGGGACAGAGAGAGTGCTGTCATAGAACAGGAGAACAACATAACTTTGCTAATTGGCAGTAGCAGAAAAGCCTATTGGAGTTCGTGACTCCTGAGAACAGGGCAAATTTGAGCAAAGTCATCTTACAAGCAATGGTGCCATTGAACAAATTTTGGTGTAAAGCTTGTTAAGAGTTGAGGCTAGAGAGTTAGACAAGGACATGATAATGGAGAAACTTAACACAGATTGTAAAAGAAGAGACTATCCTGCAGATAAGTCATTGAGCAATTTCGAAAAAAGAAAACCATGTCCATACCTTCATTTTAATAAGATCAGTCTGATAGCTATGTATCCTATGATTCGAGGAATCAAAGAATAGAGGCAGGAAAGTCAAAAGGAGATTTCTGTATCCAGTGAGACATTAGTAGCAGGATTGGTGAGATGGGAAAATATTCAAGAAGCATTAGAAGAGAAATCAATTGTTCGAATGCAGGGCATGTCAAGGATAATTCCCAGATTTTCAGCTAAAGGAACTGAGTACAAGATTATGCCATCAAAGAATATACTAAAGGAGGAGTTATTTAAAATAGGAGGTTGTGGATTCAATGATATTGCTGCTGTTTTTTTGTTTGTTTGGTTTGTTTTGTTTGTTTTTTGTTTTGTTTTTTTAAGTTTGAAGTGCTTCTGGCACATTCCTTTGGAGTTGTCAAAACCCAGAAAAGGGTGTAGCTCAGTGGTAAGGTTATCATTAGGCTGACTGCCCTAAGCAGATGAAAGTTATTAACATAGCGATTCCCTATAACATTGAGATGTGAATATATCTCTTATGAGGCCTTTATAACTCTGCCTTATAACTTTATTTTTGCATGCTTTTGCTATGTGTGTCCTATATTAGCAGTTCCTTTGAAGGGGGAAATGAGTCTCATATCTGTATTTACTTAAAAAGGCCTACTAAGTATCCTACATATAGAAGATGCAAAAGGGCTAGGCATGTAATATGTGCTCGATGTTTACTGAATAACAGAAAAAAAGTATTTACTACATTGACATTAATGTAAATAATAAATATGCAGGTATCACAAGTTTTGCTAATTATATTTACTTTGAATATATGTATTGTTGTATATGCTTATCTGGCTCTTTTAATAAGTGTTAACATATTCTAACAATGTAAATTGTAGCTGCTGTTTTTCCTTCTTTTCCTTTAAGTTCTTGTTAGTGAAGCCAGAAGGCTCACAAGAAGGGAGAATACAGCTGGTCGATAAAATTCCTTAATACTAGTACAGAATATCTTCTTTCCATCAGTGTATAGCCTCATCTCTTGGTACTATCACTGGCATATCTATTTCTCTGCTACAATGATAATATCCCTGTAATTCATATTCTGGGACCATCAGAAACTAAAGTAATAAGTTTCTGATATTAAAAGTCACATAAAAATATTTAAGCCACTTTTTTTGGCACATGCTATTTCCTAGATACCTGGAGTGAAGCTTAAACAAAGATAAAAATAAGGAAATTTATGAGTATATTATAATCATTATCATCAAATAACCAATCCGTGTTTAAGTGATTGCCAAAATTGTTGAGAAAAAATGTGTGTTTTATAAGTTGAACTTTATAGACCACCCCTTAATGAGAAATAAACACAATTAAGATTTAATTTGAGGATCTGTCTTAATTGATTACAGATGTAGGTAAACTAATTGGAGTCATGAGCATGATGCCATTTTGATACCTGGCTGTTCAGCTCATGGTGTACTGGCTATTATTAAGACTTTTGAGCTTTTTGGTTCATTATGTAATGCCTACTACTGAACCTATAGTTTCAATGAAGTTCAGTTTATTTTTAAAAGACAATCTATCTAATGTTGTGCTTCTCTTAAAGATTAATTTAGGTAACCCATATACATTTTGAAGACAAGAAGAATGAAAAAATGAGCTTCAGTTGATCGCTTGCTTTGGGCCTGACACTATTGCAACTCCTTTCCCCCAAGACATTCCAACCAAAACATGGATATGATAGAAATGGAGGTGAAATGTAAATGTATGGAGATACCCTTATACATCCATGGCTTCTTCAAGAAAGAAGCTTAAACTGTCCATGCCCTTCTCTGTGAACATCCAATTAACTCAACTGTAAGTTCTGATATAAGTTTAACATAAATTCTGCTTCATCTGGGACTCCTTCTCTAACTTTCAGACTCCTTCAGCGCACTGTGATTTTCCTTCTATCTGTACATATACTTTCACAAAAACATTTATTGTATGTACACTCTGTGCTAGGACCTAGTGATACCAAAATGAAAGTCTCAGCTTGAGCCCTCTAAAGTCTGAGAAAAGCAGAAAGACAGAAAAGTAAACTGAGAAATAAATACGGTGACATGATTACCATGACAAAATGTGTATTTGTTATTGGTGTGTGTGCCCAGGTGGAGATGAGAGGAGGATTACTTACAGTTCTTTAAAAGGTAACTAATGAGCTGAGTTAAAAGTTGAAAAGTTTTCTCTCAATAGAGTTATCACTACATTTATTATTAGTATACAATTGATTAAACAACATAAATATATAACTCATCTTGTCAATAATTATTATTAATAATATTTTGTTAAAAAGAGATCTCTTAGATATTGTTTTCAATAAGTTCATGTTCTATACATTAACATTAAATTAATTTTTATTAATTTTTGCAAAAATGGGGCATGGATCAGCTTCAATTCTGGTCTTATTTTTTTATTTTTATATAAGTAAGATAACATGGTCTTATAAACAAACAGATGGAATGGAAAGTTATTTGTAATAGTAATATCATAAAAATCTTTGAACTCCTTCTGGGCTTCTGAGCCATATGCTCAAATTACCTAGTGATCTAAAGTAAAAAGAAAATAAAAAAATTTAATGAGCTATCAGTTCACAGTGCAAGTATTCCTTCAAATTTGTTAAAAGCAAAAAATGGGAACCACCTGACTTTTGGAAAGTATTTAGAAAATTTTACATCCATTATTATATCACCAGAAAAGATGCTCTATAAATATTTTCATATTTCTGCATGAAATAATGAGCTTTCTGAAAAAAATTAACCTAATAAAATTAACCTAAAAATTAACCTAAAAAATTAACCTAATTAAAGATGACTGAATGGCAAACAAGTCTAGAAAATTAAAGACTTCTGAAGAAATTTAGTGACAGCAACTCTGGAGGCATCTGTTTACATCCTAGGAGTTGTAAACCTAGAGAATATTCCTTCTCTACCCGGAGAGGATTTGTTTACCTTATAGAACAAAGGTCTCTTATCTCAATCTCCAGAGAGGAGGAAGGCCAGTTGTGCCAGCTGCTCTATGTAGGCTTCTAGAATTATAATGTTCAGGTTGCTATCCTGTGGTACAAACTCCACTGTGTGCTCAAGTGACATCTGCGACCATCGCCTTCCCCCATGAGGCATGGCAGCAGGAAGAAGAGATGATGCAAGATATTCTGTAATTAAAAGTCTGTCTGTAGTCCTGAGGTCTCATGATTCTGTGTGTGTGTGTGTGTGTGTGCACGTGCATACATGCACATCTCAGACCTTTTACAGTTTCAGACTCAACATAGATTAATTCACGCTCTCAGGTCTACTATTTCTAACTGCTTCTGTATTAAATCCCCGAAAGTTTTGACATGGCAAACTACAGTAAAGATAGGTGTGTCTTTCTTTCGTAAAAGAGGAAAAGAGCTATCGTGGAAGTAGATGTGGAAAAATAATAGCTAAAATTCTGTTATAGGCAGATCAACTTTAACAAGAGACAGTATATCCTTTGAAAAGTCTGTGAATATTTGCATTCCATAGGACCATTAAACTAGAACTAGTGAAAAATAAACTGCAGAGAATAATTGAAGGTGATTCTATTTATACAAAATTAAAATTTATATTTCTATGGTTCAACTCCTAAGAAAAGTAAGGAATTAAAAATTCAGGAGAGTGGCTATCTTTCGAAGGAAAAAGAGATGCAGTTATGGAAACCTAAATAGGAGGCTTCATGATGTTGGTAATGTTTTATTTTTTAAATATTTATTTCATTATTTTTTGTAAACTATACAGGCATTATATTTCTATGTATGAAGTACGTTGTAATATTTTTTAACTTATCAATTTTTTAAAAGTAAGCTGACAATGTCACAGCTGAATGATGACTGAGAAGAACTTATAAATACCATGATTGCCTACTGTACATAAGTCACACAAATGAGAATATTTTATTTATTCATATATTTACAAATGTTTACTGAGCATCTATCATGTGCCATTGTTCTAGGTGCTTGTGGAACTATTAACAAAATAGGATGATACAAAGGAGAACTGTTAAACGGCTATTGCAATAATCCAGGCAGAAGATATTTATGACTTTGAAAAAGATGGCAGTAGTGGAGATGATAAGTCATCTGATACTAGTTAAATTTCAAACATAGAAGCAACTGGATTTCCTGATCATTTAGAAGTAGGGTGTAAAAGGAAAAAAAAATAATACAACTCTAAAGATTTTACTTGAGCAACTGGAAAAATGGAGTTTCTATATACTAAGAGAGCTTACAATATGGATGAAGCAGGTTTGATTGAAAAGAAAATTTGACATTTCCATTAGATAACTAAGTGACACTGGATGCATAGGTCTAGAGTTCAGGAGAAAACTATTTAAACTCCAGATGTGCTGCGTACCAAGTCTGTCAACTAAAGACATCTTACTCTTGTTTGAAATTTTCATTTGGGTTATTTCCTTAATGAGATAACTCAGTTAACAATACCAAAAGTTGTCTTTCCACTCAGAACTATATATAAAAATAAAATAGGTTGTTTTTAATGATAAGTTATAAATTTGTCTAAACACATAATTCAGCACAAATACATAAGTGTGTGCATGTGTGCGTGTGTGTTTGTTTAATAACCTACAGTGCTAATATGGTTTTGGCACTGATTTCCAAACATCCTCACTGGGAAATTAGCCAGTAATAGCTAAGGAAAATGTCTCTGTCACCTTCTAACTCTGCATTGTCTTTCCAAAAACCTCTGTTGTGACCCATGGCATACTGGGCTGAAATAGATATTTCTCTGTCATGATTTTTAATACCAATTACAAAGCTGTTTTGGTCTCTCTGTAAGTGCTCAAGTGTCACGCTTTAAATAGAGAGCCAACTATCTCTCTGGCTTTAGCTATCTTTGTTCTTAACTACAGGTCCTTATTAATCTGCCCTCACACCACACATTCTGTACATTAGCAGTTGTAACTATTTCTCGGTTTTCAGTGCTCTCTCCTACTCTAGGTATCTTAGCCCTATCTGAATTGTGCAGCAAGAATGGGACACATTTTACAAGTATTCTAGTTGTGATTGTTTAAATAAAAACAGAATAACTTCCACATGCCTCAAATATTAACTGGAAAAAGTCTCCCACTATGTGGAAAAGTCTTAATCTCTATGTTACTTTATGTATAACATTAGAAAATATGCTAGGCTCTACAACTCAGAATTTTACTACTTGAATATATTATGTCTTATTTTACAAAAACTATAACAATAATTTTGTGAGGTTACATCACGTCTAGGGTATGATGTTCAATCTTGCACATTCATAAATCTGATTATCAGTTGACCCAGACGTCAGATTTATTTTATCAGGATAGGCAAACTTAGAATACCAATATATTATTTTACATAAAAGTATATATTTTAAAAAGGTGAAACTACAGTGTTCATTTGAGATTTTATTCTATTATCTGTAGGAAACTTACATAGACAGCCAAATCTTTACCAGAATATTGCTTAGTAGGTAGAGTAATATTGTTTTGAGTAGATAATTAATTGCCTTTAATACCTAAAGGGATAAAATTACATATCTGAGAAATTAATTATAATTAGGGAAACTTCCTTTAGACTATACTTGGCTGCCAACAAATTTTTAATCTTTGACTCCCCTTTTTCTAGGACTCATAGAGACTATCACTTATCTTGGTATATATTATTATCTCAAATATTTAACCATAAACATTTATATAGCAATTATATTGAAGTAATGTTCATCCATTCAACACATTTCTTAATATGTGTTGTACTCTGTATTCCATACTGTGTTAAGGATGACAGATATAAAAATTAAAAAAATAAAAGTAAACCTTGGCTAAAATTTGTATACACAAAGAGAATGAAAATTTATTTTAAAAATAGTTTTATATCATTGTGGTGAATATGTTTTCAGATTTGTGTATAAAGATTAGCGATATCAATGAGATATTCATAACTCTATTTCAAGTATGTTTCAAATATAGTGATACTTTTACTGCATATTGAAGAATTAACAAAAATGTATCAAAGAAGCAAGCAGTAGAAAAAAATTCTTATAAGAATATGATGAGTTCACATACTAAACTGCATAAAGTAATTTGGTCCTGCTAGAACACAAGCTAAAAGAGGGAAACTATTAATATATAAAGCTAAAAATAGAGGCAGGGATTTCTTTTTTCTGCAGTATGAAGATAAAATCCATGGGACACTCGGAAGTCTTTCTCAATTCAATGCAATTAATGTGTAACGAATATATTTTAAAATCCCCGAGACTAGTACACAGAGACTATAACAATGTGTAAGAGTGAAAAATGACATCCCTGAAGCAGGCAGAGGTGGTTGAAGGGTACTGAAGTCACAAGTTTGTTGTACCATGGAATTCCAGAAGAAGCAAGAAATTAAGGCAAATCCTCTATGAAGAAAAATAATACCAATTTAGAATTCCAGGGTTCCCACTAAATCCACTGAGACAAGAAAATAAGCCCCCATAAGTGAAAGTCAGGAGACTGCCCTCTGAAGGAATTCAGATAATGGAATTGCTAAATTAGACTTTAAAAGACTTATGTTTGAAATACTTAAAGAAATACTAGATGAACTTAAAAATAAAAAATAAACAAGACACCATCAGAAATTATTAGGAATATTTGATAATGAACCAAACAATTCAGATAACTTTGGGAAATAAGATTTATAATAGTTAAACTTTTTAAATAAATATTTTTAGTGAGTTAGTTAATAGTACATAAGACATAGCCAAATAGAGAATTTGTAAAATAGAGAAAGATCTAAAGAACAAAGAATAGAAGAACAAAGGGAATGGAGAAGTTGCATTACTCATGTGATAATACAGAACTTTTGGGAATTGATAAAAACCATGAAATCTACAGTTGACCCTTGAACAACATGGAGTTTAGGCGTACAAGCTCGTCACATGGTCAAAAACCTGTATAAAACTCTTGACTGCCCCAAAACTTTACTTAATAGCCTACTGTGGCCTGGAAGCCTTACCGATAATATACATAGTCGGTTAACACTTAATTCATATGTTATATGTGTTCTGTACTGTATTCTTACAATAAAGTAAGCTAGAGAAAATAAAATGTTATTAAAAATAATAAGGAAAATAAGATGCATTCACTGTATTTGTTGAAAAAAAAAATCTATGTATGCACCTATGCAGTTCAAACCCATGTTGTTCAAGAATCAAATGTATATGAAACAACTATTTCAAACATTGGATAACTTGAATGTGGCAGGACTGTGATCATTGAGAGAAGAGAAAGATGAGCCTTACAGTCATCTCAGATTTCTGCATGGAGTCATATTCCACAAAGTGGTTTAGAGAGAGGACTCCCAAATCTCATGGAAATTCTTTGAGATCAGGAAATCTGAGGTAGAGAATTATGGGTGGGAGTTTCAGAAGGGTGCTACAAACTGAAAAATGTTGCTTCAGAAATACTTTAAGAGATCTTTTGATATTTTACTGAACACTAAGCCAGATTTTGAGAGACTGATCAAAGAACAACTGAGGAGTTGTAAGCAACCAATTTCTAGAACTTTTACAAGGCTGAGTGATGTTCAAATTCTGACTAGTGAAAGTGGAGATTTGTCATTGGTCACAGAAAGCATTCGGTTTAATCCCAGAAGGAAAACACCTTAGCCTAAGGGGTAAACTATTACTAGGTTATTCTAACCTACTCTAAAAAATTAAAAAAAAAAAAAAAACTCAAAAGGTTTTAGCTAATCTGTAACTTTACTATTTGCAAGATAGTAGGCCAGAACGAAATCCAGATATTAAACGATGTAACATTCACTATGTTCCACCCTCAATGAAAATTAGCAGGATACACCAATAAGGGTGGCAGGAGAAAAACTAGAAAGTAGAAACAGTCTAATAAATGATGGCAGAGATGATGAAATTATCTGAAAAGAACCTTAAAATGGCCATTATAAATATTTTTTATGCTTAAGAATTTAAAAACAAATATGGACATAAGAAACATGGAATATTAAAAAATAATTAAAAGAAACCTGTGGAGATAAAAATAAAATATGTGAAATAAACAATTTACTGAATAGGATTAATAAGAGCTTAAACACTGAAGAAGAAAAGATCATTGGCCTTGAACCATCCCACTATAAACTATCACATTGAATAACAGAGAGACAAATAGCTGAAAATAAAATAAAAATATCCTCAGAGACCCATGGGACAATGTTAAGAGGCCTAATATATATGTAACTGGAAATGTAACAAGTGTATGTGTGAGGGGGTGAGGGATAAAAATCTAAATAATGTTTAAAATTTTTCATAGTATAGGAATTCTATAATCCCACAACACCAAGAAGCTAAATGAAATTAATGCAGGATAAATACAAAGAAAACCACACTAAGACACATTATAATCAAATTATGGAAAGCCGATAATAAAGAGAAAATTTTTCAAAGTGCTAGAGAAAATAAGAAATTTTCCCTACAAGTGATGGTTAATTTATATGTCAACTTAACTGAGCTAAGGGATGCCCAGGTGGCCGGTAAAACATTAATTCTTGAGTGGGCTTGTGAGGGTGCTTCCAGAAGAGATTACTGTTTGTGAATCAGTAGACTGTGTATAGATCACCCTCACGGATCTGAGACGGCATCATACAATCAATTGAGGGCCTAAAAGGAACAAGATGAATAAAGGGAGAGTTTGCTCTCTTGCTTGAGCTGGGACAACTACATTTTCCAGCCTTCAGACATAGGCACTCTTGGTTCTCAGAGGCTTGTACTCAAACTGAGACTTACATCGACTCTCCTGGTTCTCAGGCCTTTGAATTTGCACTAAAACTACACCGCCTGCTTCCCTGGGCATCTAGCTTGCAGATAGCAAACTGTGGGACTTCTTGGCCTCTAAAATCATGTAAGCCAATTCTAACAATAAACTAACTTCTTTCGTTCTTGCTTGTCGGGCGTTGGCGGCTTGGGGTCGTGCGGGCGGGCGGGCGTGCGGGGTGGGGGGCGTTAGTGCGGGCAGCGCGGATGCCTATCTCGATAATCCCCCTCAACTCTAGCTCTTATATTCGTCTTTCCTGGCATTCATTTCTTCTTTCTTTCCTTTTTATCTTCCTTCCTTCCTACTTTATTTCCTTCCTTCCTTTTTTTATTCTATCATCTATCTATCTATCTATCTATCTATCTATCTATCTATCTATCTGTCTGTCTGTCTGTCTGTCTATCTATCTATCTA
Source organism: Rousettus aegyptiacus (assembly GCF_014176215.1). Taxonomy (NCBI): domain Eukaryota; kingdom Metazoa; phylum Chordata; class Mammalia; order Chiroptera; family Pteropodidae; genus Rousettus; species Rousettus aegyptiacus. The sequence goes on from NW_023416285.1 coordinate 27,020,315, forward strand.
TCTATCTATCTATCTATCTATCATCATCATCATCTATCTATCCATTCACCCTATAGGTTCTGTTTCTCTAGAGAACCTTGACTAATATACTATAGAAATAAAGATAAGAATAATCAGAGATTTCTCATTATAAAATATTAAAGCAGAAGAAAATAGAACAACATCTTTAAAGTCCTGAAAGAAGAGAAAATATCCTTAATAATACAGGCAAAAGTAAAACAAAGGAAATTCCTTTTTATAGTTAAAAAAAAAAAGAAAGAATTTTTCAGCAATAGCCTTGCACTATAAGGAATGTTTCAGAAAATTCTTTAGGCAGAAGTAAAATGAAAACAGATGGAAATTTGGAATGCTACAAAAGAAGAAATTAGAGCTGAAAATTGTAAATACATGGTGACTATAAAAGATATGTTTTTCATTGTCAATTTTGTTTTAAATTACATTTGATTGTTCAAAGTAAAATAATAATAATATAGAGTTGTTGGCACATATAGAATAAAGTGTACGACAATAAAAAGCACCTATAACAAAGGAGGTAATGAAAGTAGATTATTATAAAAAGCAATATAATATTTAATGGTAGATTGTAATAAAATAATGATGAAATTTAAAACCAGAAATATGAAAATGAAAAACAAATAAGTCAATATTGGAATTGAAAACACACAATAAAATCTCAATTTGAAAGGAAATAAAGGTAGCCAAAGGAAAAATAAAACAAGATAAATAGAAAATAAATACAAGATTGTAGATTTAAAACCAACAAAATTGATAATTACATTAAATATAAATGGTCTAAATATTCAATTTAAAAGATAAATATTGTCAGACAAAACACAAAAATCATAACCCACCAATGTGTAATCATTTCAAATCTATTTTGAATATAAATGTATCAATAAGTTAAAAGTAAGTTGATGGAAAATCTATCATCCAAACACTAATCCTAAGAATTACATTAGGCAGTTTCAATTTTATTGTATAGCACGTCTCTAAAGTCAGGTATGAAAGATAACCTATTCATATATATAAAGAACATATTAGAATTTCCATTTTTATTCATTTTCTTTGGAAATGAGAAGTAAATTAGGCTTTGATTATAATAAACATGGACTACTGGATTATTTTTTAAAATTTATTTATTTTAAGTAGTTTCGCGTATACAGTACATTGGTTAGACATCAATATAGTTCATAAAATGATCCCCCAGTTTCTCCCTCCCTCCCCTGGCCCTCCACCTAGCCAACATAGTAATGCTAAGTGCATTCCCTTTGCCATGCTCCCATCTCTGTGACCGTCCATCAGCTACTGAGTTGTACTGGTTTAACCCTTTACCTCATTCTCCACATGACCCAATCCCCCTTCCCTCTGTCTAGGACTAATGGATTCTTAACTCATGCTATGCGAGGTGATCAAAATATCTCCTACAGAATCCAAGGTATCTTGAAGGAGAAAGAGAAAATTCCCAGACAGAGAAGTTTATATATGTGCTTTCTGAGTATTTCAAAATAATTTATTGTTCATGCTCAGCTAATTATATTCATTAATAATTTTTCTAATTTTATCAGCATTAACTATATTTTTAACCAAATTAACCTCCACAACAGGTGGTTTAAAAAGAAACAACTCATTAAGTCTAATGCTAATAATATAAACATAGCAATAAAAGCATGGTAGAGCTGGCATTTCATCAGCCACATTATGAGGTTAAAAATTATGATTTAAGAAGATTTGGCTTGGCATCATGGCAGCATGAGTCACTCCTTTTTTTCTGTCCCCTTCAGTTTACAACTTACTGGACATCCATAACTGACCAAAATTTCCTCTGCACAGCACAGCGGGACACCCCCAAGATCCATCCGTTTGTATATTGAATGTGGGTATATTGTATCTCTGTGGAGACTATGGAGCCAAAGGGGTTGTAGCAGCCAGCGATGGTGGTACCAACCTCTCTAGCAAAGAAGGTGGAAGGTGAAAAGTGGTACGTGAAGGTCTACCTGACCATGGGACTGCAGCTGGAGAGTCCCCTTGCTCTTCGGCAATACCAGATTTCTGAGGAGAGACCTCTGAGACTAGGGAGAGTTAAGGGACAGAGAATAAGGGAGGCAGAGAACTGCAATTTCCTGCTGTCTGTACCAAGAATTCAGGTCGAGAGAGGTTGACCCACAGATCTTTAGGATTCCATTTCTCAAGTATCACCTTAGTGAGCAGAAGGCATACCCGAAGCCCCAAGTGCTGAGCCTACATCTTCCTCATCTTTGCTACCCGCTTTTTTTTTAGACGCCAGTTTATGTTTACATGCTGTCTTCCCAATTTTAGGAATTCAGTGCCAGTAAATTTGTGCTATAGCGCCACCTTCTGGAAAATAAAAGAAAGGCTTCTAATTGTTAACCTCTTGTACTGTTAGAGTAAAAATAAACAAGGCCTAAATACTAAAAGTGTTCAATACTTCAAATGAGGTGGCAGAAGCAAATTTCATTAAATATTATGAAAATTTATTGTAATAGGTTATCACAAAAATAAAATGACAATTTTTTAGTAACCAAATAGAAGACAAAAAATATTGTGATCTGATACAAAATTCAAAATAGGTATTATGAAGAAATTTAACAAACTACAAGAAAACTTAGAAAGGCCATTGAATGAACTCAGGAATAAATTTAATGAACAGAAGGAGTAGTTTATCAAAGAGATTGAAATACTAAAAAAGAACCAAGCTCACTGAGCTGAAGAATAAATTAGAAAACATTAAAAATTAACCGAATCAGATGGAAGAGAGCATAAATGATCTGGAAGATATGAATTTAGAAATGATTTAGGTGGAACAAAGAATGAACTAAGATTTTTAAAAAGAGTGATCAGAGTCCACTAAAGAAGCCAACATGAGAATAATAGGTATAAAAGAAGAAGAGAGGAATAAGTGGATATAGAGTTTATTTAAAGAAATCATAGCCAAGAACTTCCAAACCTGAAGAAAGAACTGGCCATACAAGCCCACTAAGTTATAGAACACCTTATGACCTCAATGCAAAAAGACTTTCTCTAAACACATTATAATGAAACTTTCAAAACTCACTGAAGAATTTTAAAGGCAGCCAGGCCTTAAAAAAAAAAAAAAAAAAGTAATCTACAAAAGAACATCCATTAGGCCATCAATAGATTTCTCAGCAGAAACTCTACAGGCCAGGAGAGAATAGAATGACTTATTCAAAGCATTAAAAGGCAAATGTTGCCAGACTAGAGTACTGTATCTGGCAAAATTATCCTTCAAGTACAAAGGATAAATAAAGGCTCCCCAGACAAACAAAAGCTGAGGGAGTTTACCACCACAGACCTGCCTTACAAGAAATGTTGAAAGGAGCTCTTCAATTTTAAGTAAAAAGATGAAAGTACACAAAACTCTGATTAAGGTGGTAAATATATATATTTAGAAAACTGTGACTCTATTTTAGACTGTGTTAACAGTATGTTACTGTCATGTACCACATAACAACATTTTGGTCAACAATGGGCTGCATATACGATGATGGTGCCATAAAATTGTAATTAATCTGAAATTCCTATAAGAAATGCGAAGATATGTGGTTCAGAAAGAATTTTTATTTCTCTGATGGAAGCGATATCAGCAATAGATCCCTTCTCACTCACAGTACCTTGATTTTGAGTGCACAGGTTACATCACAGTCAGTCAGCCACTGACCTGTTTCAGCACGGAGGAGTAGCCTGTCCTTCCACTGTTACATATTCAGAGGCTGTAATTTGCCCTCTCAGAACTAGTTTGATGGTCTGCACAGTTACTGTAAATTCTTTGCTGTAAATTCTTTAAGAATCTAAAATCATGTACATGGGACCACAGGAGCTACATTAAGAAGTACTAAGTATCACTGTCGCTTTAGAAAAAGCTTTCTCTGATAGTGTAGAGCTAGCTTGTCCCTGTGCTTTGCATATATTTCCAGGTTGTAATGATGTAAAGCACAGATAAGTTTTATTTCCTTATCAACTCAGTGACAGAGGGATCCCTGTGTACCACATAGAGTCAATGGAACCAAACAAAATTCCAGTCAAAATATCGAGTCCTCAGTTCTACACTCCGTCCATGCTGAACACCTTCTCTTTTATGTATATTGCTGTTTCTTAATCCGACCACTGCTCCAACTTGCAATAACCAAAAACACATTGCCATTGCAACCCACTATGATCCTTTATTTCTCCATCTTGATTTCTATTCCTACTAATCCTCAGGTCACCTTTCACTCCCTCCTGATAGTCACTGTTACAGTAATCTATGCCTTATCCAGCCTGTTTCTCTTTGATGTTTCTAATTGATCTAATCTGCATCCTGGAGCAGGACTGATAGCTCTGATGTTTTATTTCTGACCCTGTCTGAAGGAACAGAGGGACGGTTTGTGGGACAGTGCTCATAAAGTCTACAGTAGAGTACAGTAATGTCCTAGGACTTTATATTCTCTCCCTACTGACTCATCGACTAACCCATAGCAACTTCCAATCCTGCAAGCTCTATTCATTGTAAGTTCTCTATACACATGTATTATTATTTCTTTATCTTTTATACCATTTTTACTGTATGTTTTTTGTGTTTGCATATGTTTGGATACACAAATGCTCACCATTGTGTTACAATTGGTTACAGTGTTCAGTATAGTAACATGGTATAAATGCTTGTAGCCTGGGAGTAATAGGCTCTGCCAGTATAGCCAACTTTATAGTAGACTATACCATCTAGGTTTGTTTAAGTAAAATTTATGACATGTGTATGGTGACAAAATCACCTAAGGATACATTTTTTAGAATGTATCCCTGTTCTTAAGCAATGCATGACTGTATAATATAAAGGTTAAAGGAAAATAGAATTAAAAATAACTAAAACTACTATAATTTGATAATAAATTTATAGCATCAAAAGACACCTTGTGCTATCAAAAATATAAAAGGGTAGAAATAAAAGGATGGAATCTTTATCAGTGAATAAAAGCCAACTGCTATCAACAGAAAAAAAGGACTATTTTACCTATGAGATGTTTTGTGTAAACCTCGTGGTAACCGCAAAACAAAAATCCAGAGGAGAGACATGAAATGAGAAGACTGAGCAAATAACCACGGAAACCCACCAACTTCCAAAGGTAGACAGAAACAGAAGGAAGAAAACAATAAAAATACAAAGTAAAGAAAAGGCAAAAAGTAAATGACAGTAGTAAGTTCTTACATATCAATAATCTCCCCACGGGTAAATAAGTGAGTGACTGGATCCATAAGATAGCAAGATCCTTATATATGCTACCTACAAGAGAATCATTTCAGCCCTAAAGTCACACACAGGCTCAAAGTGAAGGGACAGAATATAATATTTCAAAATCAAAAGGAAAGCAAAAAAGAAAAAATGCAGAGATAGCCATACTTAGATCAGACAAAATATATTTCAAGCCCAAAATGGTAATAAGAAACAAAGAAGGTCATTATATACTGATAAAGGAATTGATAGATCAAGAAGATATAACAATTATAAATATATACCCTCTTAACACCTGAGCACCAAACTAAAGCAAACACTAATAGATCTTAAGAGAGAAATAAAAAAAAAAAAAAAACAATTTAATACTGATAGGAAAGTTCAAATCTCTACTACCAGTAAAGGATAAATGATCCAGACAGAAAATCAACAAAGAAACATTGAAATTGAACCGTATTTTAGAACAAATAAACTTAACAAACATATACAGAACATTCAATCAAATAGTAGCAAAATACACATTCTTCTCAAGTGTATGTGAAACATCCTCCAGAATAGATCATATGATGTGACACAAAACAAACCTTAGCAAAATTTAAGAAGACTGAAATCATACCAACTGTTCTTTCCGACCACAATGGTGTGAATCAACAATATGAGAAACATGAGAAGACCTACAAACATGTGGAAATTAAACATAATTCTAAACAATAAACTGAGGAAAAAATCAAAACAGAAATAAAAATATATCTCAAAACAAATGAAAATGGAAATCTAACATATCAAAGTTTGTGAGATGCAGCACGAGTAGTCTTGAGACAAAAGTTTATAGTAATAAATGTACATATTAAGATATTAAAAAGACTAGAATAAGCAACATTAACTAAAGGAACTAGAAAAAAAATTAAACCCAAAATTAGAAGAAGAAAGAAAATAATAAAGATCAGAGCAGAAATAAATAAAATATCAGAAAAACAATAGGAAGTCAATGAAACTAAGTTCTGGTTCTTCACGATGATAAACAAAAGTGACAGACTTTTAGCTACGCTAACACAGAAAAAAAGACTCAAATAAATAAAATTAGAAATGAAAGAGGAGACACTACAACTATAGAAATATACAAGATCAGGAGAGACTGCTATGAATAATTATTTTGTCAACAAATTACATAACCTAGGAGAAATAGATACATTTCCAGAAACATGCAATCTACCTCTACGGAAATCAAAAAGAAATAGAAAACCTGAACAGAATGATAACAAGTAAAGAGATTGAATTAATAATCAGAACTTCCCAACACAGAAACTCCAGGACCAGACCACTCGACTGGTGAATGCTAGCAAACATTTAAAGAGGAATTAACATTAATCCTCCTCAAACACTTCCAAAATACCAAGAAGGAAAGAACACTTTCGAACTCCTTCTATGAGGCAAGAATTACCTTGATACTAAAACCAGATAAAGACACCACAAGAAAACTATAGACCGATATTCCTTATGAATATAGATACAAAAATTCTCAACAAAATATTAGCAAGTGAAATTCAAGAACATATTGAAAAGATTATATAGCATGACCAAGTGAGATTTGTTCCTGGGATGTGAGGATTGTTCAACACATCAATAAAATGAAAGATAAAGTCACGTGCTCATTTTAATAGAAAAAGTATTTGACAACATACAACATATTTTATGATAAAAACCCTTAACAGATTGGGCATATAAGAACATACCTCGATATAATAATTGCCGTCTGTAACAAATCCACAGCTGACATTATACTCAATGGAGAAAAATCGAAATCTTCTCTAAGAACAAGAACAAACAAGGATGCCAATTCTCACCACTCCTGTTCAAAATAGTACTAGAAGTCCTAGCTAGAGCAATTAAGCAAAAGCAATAAATGGAAAAAAAAATCAAAAAGGAAGACTATCACTATTTGCTGATGATATGATTTTATATATAGAAAATCTCAAAAGTAAATAAAGGACACTGTTGGAACTAATCAGTGATTTCAGCAAAGTTGCAGGATACAAAATCAACATACAGAAATCAGATATATTCTTTTACATAATAATGAAACATCTGGAAAAATAAAGAAAACTATCCCATTTGCAATAGCATCAAAACAATAAAATACTCAGAAATAAAATTAACCAAGGAAATCAAAGATATAAGTACAATGGAAATTACAAGACTTTGCTGAAAGTAATTGAAGACACCAACAAATATGAAAAAATACCATGTTCATAGATTAGAAAAAGTAATTGTTAAAATGTTCTACTGCTTTAAGCTATATACAGATTCAACACAAACATCATCAAAATACCAAAGCCATTCTTCACAGAAATAAAAGAAACAATCCTAAAATTTGTGTGGAACTGCTCTACACCTCAAATAGCCAAAGCAATCCTGAGAGAAAAAAAAAAAAAAAAAAACTGGAGGTATAATGTTCCTTATTTCAAATCATAATATACTACAGTATAATAGTTACAAAAAGTGTGGTATTGGCACACAAATAAACACAAAATCAGTGAAATAGAAAAGAGAGCCCAGAATTAAATCCTGGCAGGTATGGTCAACTAAAATTCAACAAAAGATCCAAAAAACTCCCAGTGGGGAAACAGTGTCTTCAACACATGGTGCTGGGAAAACTGTAGAAACAAATGCAGAATAATGAAATTCGACCCAATTTCACACCATTCACAAAAATTAACTTGAAATGGATCAATGACTTAAATATGAGACCTGATATCATAGAAATTCTAGAAGAAAACAGAGTGAAAGCTCTGATAGTCATCTTGGCAATGATTTTTTTGGCTATGATGTGAAAAGCACAGACAACAAAAGAAAAACGCAACAAATGGGACTACATCAAATTCAAAAGCTTCTAGAAAGCAAAAGAAATAATTAGATCTACAGAAGGGGAGAAAAATTGTGTAAACCATATGTCAGATAAGGGGTTAATATCCAAAATATATTTAAAAAACTCATATTACTTAATACAAAATAATCTTATTAAAAATGAGCAAAAGAACTAAGCAGACATTTTTCCAAAGACGACATCAAAATGACCAACAGGCATATGAGGAGATGCTCGACATCATTAATCATCAGGGAAATGCAAATCAAAAACACAATAAAATATCATCTCACACCTGCCAGACTGGCTATTATCAAGAAGACCAGAAAGAGACAGTAAATGCTAGCAAGGATGTGGAGAAAGGGAACTTTTACATTATGTTTGTGGGAATGTAAATTGGTCCAACCACTATTGAAAACAACATGGAGGTTCCTCAAAACATTAAAATAGTTGTACCATATTATCCAGGAATTCCCCTTCTGGGCATATTCCTACAGGAAGTAAGAACAGTATTTAGAAAAGATACATATACGCTCATGTTTACTGTAGCATTATTCACAATAGCCAAGATATGGAAACAACCTAAATGCCTATCAACATATAAATAGATAAAAAAGATGTGGTATATATACACAATGTAATATTATTTGGCCACAAGAAAGGAGGATATCCTGCTATTTGCCACAACATGTGTGTACCTTGAGGAAATTATGATAAGTAAGGTAAGTCAGACAAAGACAAATACTAGGTGATATCATTTATATGTAGAATCTTAAAAGTCAAATATAAAAAACAGAGAGTAAAATGGTGGTTACCAGGGAATGGGGGATGAATGAATAAGACTGATATTGTTAAAGAATACAAACTTGCAATCAGTAGTAAGTAAGCCATAGAAATCTAATGCACAGTATAATAAATACAGATAACAATGTTGTGCTATAATTATGTAATGATAGGTATTGCTAAAATGGCAATCATAGTTCAATATATAAATGTATCAAAGTAACACCTTAAATTTACACATTATATTTCAAAAAGATTCAATAGAAAAAGATTCAACCTGACATAAAGCAAAATAAATTGAAATTAATAAGGTTATTCAAAATATGGATTTATATCTACAATCATTAGTGGTTAACCTTAATCTAAATTTAATGTACCTTGAAATACTAGCTGGTGAGAGTGATAAAGCATTTACAAATATTTTACATTTAATTTTTATTGTCTTAGTTTTCTTTTTGGAAGTAGATTCTATCTCACCGATAAATAAAATCATGCAGCCAGAAAAGTATGGAAAATATTGGCACAAGCATTAAGGAATCATAGAAAGACATTCCACAAGACAGAAGTATGGCCATGTTTTTACTTAGAAAGCAGAGAACAGAATAAAATACATATAAAAAGTTGAGTTTGGGATGTTGTAGTAACTCAGCTTAAGATGATTAAGGTGATTTTGTGAGCGATTTAGGCCACAAAATAAAGAAATGTGATGACAAATGGACATGAGGCAGGTGCAATACTGAGATTAAGGTGGAATCAGGGAGGACTGCCAATTCACTAGGTTTGGTGAAAGAATGTGGGGTACATCCCAATGTGCCTTAGGGAGATTTGCAAAACTCCCCGAACTCCTTCACTGAGAGCTCCGAACACATTTTTTTTATTATTGTTATTGAGGTATAATTGGCATATGACATAATATTAGTTTCAGATGTACAACATGATTCAAAATTTTATAGACCATGAAGTTATCACTACAATAAGTCTAGTTACCATCTACCACCATACACAGTTACAGATTTGTGTGTGTGTGTGTGTGTGTGATAAGTTTTAAGATTCAGAACACATTCTATATATTGCTACTCTTACCTATTTTATATGGAGTTATTTGGAACAATTATAAATAGTTAATCTCTGACTTTCAAATAGTTATTTTAATATGCATTTATTGAATATCTAGTGATTATCTTTGTTCATCCTCTTAGTATTAAAATGTGAGAAACAGAAAGAAGTTGAAAATCACATGATATCACTTATATGTGGGATATAAACCTAAAAGCAACAAATGAACAGGACAAATAAACAGAGACTCATGGTTATGAACAACGGACTAGTGATTACCAGGGGGTAGTGGAGAGGAGAGGAGTGATGGTGGTGGGGGTGGGGAATTTCAATCATTTCTTTAATTAAAATATAAATTAATTAATTAATATTAGAAATACAAAATAAAAACCAAAGCAATTAATTAATTAATTAATTAGCTTTTTGTGGGGAAAGGGCATTAGGTAAGAACTAAGGAAATCTGAATAAAATATGGATTTTCATTCATTAAAAAAAAAATACACATTTGTCCAAACCCATAGAATGTACAACCTCAAGCGTGAACCCTAATGTAAACTATGGACTTTGGGCGCTAATGACATGTCGATGTAGGTTGATCAGTTCTAACAAATGTACTATTCTGATGGGGGATGTTGATAAAGAGGGAGGCTATATGTGGGGGTGAGGGGTACCGGGAACTCTCTATACCATTCCCTAAAATTCGCTCTAAAAATAAAGTCTGTTAAAAAAAATAAAATAAAATAAGAAATTTGAGAAACATGTTCCACTTGAGGTTTCTTTCATTAAATTACAGTAGATATGCACATTTCAACACTATTTATTATAGATTCATTGTATATGTGTTCACGTTTTTTATTCATCAACAATTTCTTTTTAATAAATGTGAATTATTACATATAATAATGGGAAAATAATGAGAAAGACTTTTTAAACTGGAAACTTATAGTCATAAAATTTCTATACAATACATTCACTGTTTTTCTTGCATTTTGCAGTGTTGCCATTTTCCTTTCTGAGCGCTTTTGTCAGTCTTTTTGCACAGTCTCTGAGAGTGGAAAAAGTTACAGTTATTAATGATACAATGATAAGTGAGTCTGAAAAACAGAATGAACTTCAAGCCAAAACAAGTGAAAAATTACACTATTGTTGCCAGTGAAAAATCACAGTCTAAAAATATATAACTGTGGCTCAATGAGAAAAACAGAGGGGAACAGAATAAAAAGGGAAATGGAGTAAAGGAAAAGGAGAGGTGGCAGATGTCACAAAGAATAAAGGCAAAAGTCTGCAGTCTTCCTGAACTCTGACAGTGACCTTGGTAAAACTATTGCAACTGTTGTCTGAAATTATATAACATATAATTCTGAGTGTGTAAGTAAGCTATTTTGTGTGCTTCACACTAATACAAAAAGAAAACAAAAAATTTTAATTATTTTTGAAGAATACATGGAGCATACCCTTTGAAAACTTGTGGATCACAGATACACAGCCTGCAAGTATTCAACAAGGAGAACACCGGAGGGGTTTTTGTTGTTGTTGTTGTTGTTGTTTCCCCATTCTTCCTTTTTTGGCTAATTGTTTTAGAATTTCTGACACAATTAATTAGGCAAAAATAAAATGCAAAAGGAATTCCTACTGGCATTCAGCAGTATAAACATCAAAAATGATGTTTTGTTAACGTTCTGCAATCTCCTGTTTTCAATTTTCTTCGCTCTTTTATATAGTAAAATTTAAGTTATGCCTCCGGATATGGGGTAAATTAAACAGTTTAAAGTTCTGTCTTCTTAATTACTCTTTTTGTAAAATATCCTAAAAAGTCCATTTAATTGATTCCTTTAGATAGAGAGACACTAATAAATTTGCATGCAACGAAATGTTTGACATAAGACTCAGAAATAGTGAAATTGTACCATATCTGTCTGATCTTACTTAGAGTATTCATTCACCAATCCATAGAGTCAGGTGTTTAATTTTCTAGTTTTTTTCTTGATTCATATTCCCAATGACCCCCAAATAGAAGCTTTTTGCAACTCTCAGATTATTCTACCTATGAGATAAAATAGATTTACAAATTCTTCTTAAATTCTTATTTTCAATCTTCTTTCAACTTCATGAAAGGATGTCATCACTTATACACATTTTTATTATATATTAAAGCCAATTGAGAAATCCCATTTAAAAAGTTGCATAATACATAAACAAAATTTAATGTGCATGTATACAACCACAATAGAATATCAATATATTATTCGGTTTTGAAAAAGAAAAAAATTCTGAAACATGCTAAAATGAGGATGAACCTTGAGGACATGACATAGAAACTCAGGACATGCTGAGTGAAATAAGCCAGTCAAAAAACAACAAATACTGTATGATTCTAGGTGTACGAAGTACCTAGAGTAGTAAAAATCATAGGAGCAGCTGGTGGACACTCCTGATGGCAGAGTCTAGGCCCCAGTGCACAGGTGCTGTGCGCTGACCCCTTCTTCTCAGATTCAGCAATAGAACATCATCCTTTTTTACAGGGAAAATGGTAGTTTTGCCGTGAATCCTCCCCTACATCTGACTCCTTGTACAACTAAATTCTGCACATTTTCCACACTCCTGTTGGGGCCCCCTTAGCACTCTAGTTCTAGTTGGTGCAAAGCCCAGCACAGTGGTGGCCTCACTTCTCTCCAGTCTCCTCCTACCTGCCTGAAGTCTGCTCTGGAATTCAAAATCAAGAGCATCACCAAGAAGTTCTGCATGGACCACTACCAAGTGAAGAAGCCCAGGCAGTGGTTCATCTATTGCAAAATGAAGCCAAAGTACACTCAGAGAAAGATATAGTTTTTTGACCGTGAAATAAGGTGCAAAATTGTATCATTTCCTTGGGAAATTATGTTACTTTATTGAAAGCAAAAGAAAATTTAAACATTCTGTTGTCTGAAAAAAAAGAAAACTCTTTGGAGTATAAAGTAGAATGGTGGTTGCCAGGGCCTTGGGAAAGAGAAAACAGGGAGTTTTTTTAATGGGTACAGAGTGTCAGTTTTGCAAGACGAAAGCTTCTGGTGATGCATGATAGCAAAACAATATGAGTATACTTTATGCCACTGTACTGTACACTTAAAAATTATTATAATGGTAAACTTCATCCCATTTAAATTTTTCTGTAATTTAGATAATTTTCAAAAGATTTATATTTCCTTGATCTAATTATTTGTTATCCGCTCATTTAAAAAAAATGTATAGAAGTAAAACAAGAATACATCCTTCTTAGAGATTCAAACAATGCAGAATTTGATAGAACAAAACAATAAGTTCCTCTTTTACTTACATTCAACTTCTCCTTTCCCCAGGATTACCAGTGACATGTATTCTTCTAGTTTCTATTATCTATGGGATAGATATAAATCTATATAGAAAATACATATGTTTGACATATACATAGTATATATGGATTTCTTTTACCCTAAGTAGAGTCATATCATACATAAAGTTCTTAGACTTGCTTTTTTCCTTTAACATGTTTTAGTAATGTGTCCTACTAGTGTATATGGCCTTTCCTCACTCTTTAATAGTAGCACAGCCTTCCATTGAATGGAAATACCATCATTTTTTTAACCATTTCTCTATCGATGAGACATGGAAATTGTTTTCTCTTTCATTTTCAAATGTCTGAACAATGTACTAAAAACTTTGCACAAAAGTAAGCCCAGCACCAATAGGCCTACCACGGATTATGAGTTAAATAACATCTCAGTTTTAAATTCTTTGAGTTGATGAGCCTTGACTTCTATTTTTTAATAAACTATAAGATAGGTAAGAAAATGTATGTATATAGATAGTTGATGATAGATAATAGATATAGATATATATACACACATATATATGCAAAATATATAAATATGAATTATTATAACAAATGAAAGTATAATTTTTAAGAAACTAAATAGAAATGATGATCCAGAGGACTTCCTTTGGCCTTGCTAAAACTGTCTATAAGAATTTTTTTTCCCAAGTAAAGTACTTACTGCAAATCTGGGGCTTGCTATAGTAAAGATAAGAAATTTGAATATCTTCTTTTCCTCCCCCAATTCTCTATCTCACAACCACAGAAGATATTTCAAAACATTCTTTCATCTTCTAAAAGGAAGATAAAATACATTGTGCCCTGGGCCACTGAAGCCCTGATAAAACCAGTTATTCTTTTAGAGAAAGCATTCCATAAAGACTATTGATCAATTGGAGTTACAAAGAAACTTTAATTTTTAAAACAGGACAATAAGGAAGTTGAATGTTATTAGTATGTTCATAATTTTTGTCATTTTATTTGTGTTTATTTATATTTATGTTTTTATATTTATTAATAATATTTTTATTAATAATATTTTTCTCAAAAAAAAAAAAAGAAAGAAGAGATCAGCTACAAAAACTTTTCCCTGCAATGATTTAAGATGATCTGGGTCTTAGGTATCATTTTTAATGGTCATTTCTGCTGTCTTCCAACTCCCCTGAGCTTCGGCTCATATTCCACCCAAGATACACTCTCTTCCCTGGCAAATATACATCATCAGTCACTGGCTGCTATGATGGTGGCCTTCTGTAATTGCCTCCTTTTTCTGCACCTCAAGAATTGAACTTCATAGAGAAAACTCGGGGTTAAGGCCAATTAACTACTCAAGGATTTTGTTTGCACAAGTGGCAAAGGTAAAAGAAACCAACCCTTATGACACATAAGAATTCATGCCTGGAATAATGTTAACCTTATTTGTAGTTTCACAATATAAATTAAGACAATATCTGATATCAGGACATATAAGTTACTTAATTTTTCTCAGTTCAACTAGAACAATGTATGGTCCCATTAAAAGAGTACTTTAGCTTTCTTATCTCATAACTTATACAAGTCATTTTGTGAGTAATCAGCAAATAGAAAAAACAAACAAATAAAATAAATAAATACAAAATGAAAAATTAAATACATAGCCAACGAGATGTACAAATTTTTAATTTAAATCTGTATTTCTTACCGGAAACTCTGTTCACCGTCGTGTAGAAATAATTCAAAAAAGCAAGCAAAACTAAGAATTACAGAGGTAATACATTTAAAAGCATAGCACCCTGAAGTTATTCAGTATAAAACAACTCAAATAAGATAATAGTCAAGAACGCTATTGTGTTACATTATGGCTCATTAATTTTTATTCATAATGATAGTTCTGGGATGTTAATAGAATGTTTAATTCAATACTAAATAAGCTTTCTCTGAAAAAGCTATAGAAAAGGGTAATACACTTAAAAAGATTTCTTCAAAAATTTTAAAATTTTAGCACTTAAGACAGATATGCTATCTGGAAAAATCACTTATATGGATTCTTTTATTCCATACATGCCTAAAATATTAGGTGTCTATTCCTACTGTATAGGACATTTTTTTAAAAAATGAATTACTTAGCCTTTCGTGAGCCTCTGCAAAATAATGACTCTTGGCTTTTAACATCTAAAGAAATAATCATCTTTTCTCTTTTGGAAATTTCTAACTAGAGTCAAAGACATCCATCCTTCTCTGCTTTTCACTCCAGCCTCTTATCAACGGTTTAGAACTCAGGGAGCCCCTGACAGTTTTTTTCCTACATATGCAACCTCTAGAACTTCCTCCTTTTTCTCTCTAATGTCCTCAACCTCTGAAATAAATAAAAAATAATTAAAACAAATATGACAAAGGCATGCTAAGATAGAAATTATAAAACAAAAACTCTTGACATTAAGTTAAAGAAGTGGTCTATTCATCATCAGTCAATACTCGAAAGAGATGACAGTTTACTTTGGTAATTTTATCTTCAAAATTCCATCAAAGAGTGATCTGAGAGACAAGGGGTCAGATGTAGGATTATAAATCAACTTTAATGTTTTTATCAAGATTAAAAAGAAATCGGCTCTTTTGAAATGTATAAGGCGAGTTGGGGGTAGCTCCCAATACAAGTGATCTTTTTATTGTGTCACTTTGATGCTCAGAGCCAAGACGATGTAATATGGAAACAAAACAGGACTGGGAAAGGAAACAGATCTTCAGTCACAAACAGTTCTTTTGGAGGGAATATCTTACCATAAACCTTGTGATGTAAGTTACAACTCAGTAGTGGTAAGTCAGTAACAGGAACACAGAAGAGCAAAAATCCTAAGACCAAAACATAGTAACCTTTGTATTCATTTAGTAATAAAGGGTTTCTCTCTAGTAATTGTCCTTTTGGCTACGGATAGAACTATTTCACTGTATCTTTTGTACAGAGGGATCTTGTTGAATTTCTTCCTGATTGCTCAAGCCATCCCTTCAAACCAAGGAAATAAGTAAATAAGTCTAGAGCCATTTTTGAGGTATTAGTCCAAGCCAACGCATCCCTTGCTTAAATTTTTACAGTGGACCCAGTTCCATCAACACCACCTCCAGGATGTTAACACTATTCACTCCTATCTACTCACTTCTGCAGATAAAATGACTTTTAAAAGTGCAACTGTAATCATGTCACTCCTCTGCTTAAGGCTTTTCAACAAATTCCAATTGTCCTCAGATCAAGCCCAATTTTTTTTTTAATACAAACTGTCAAGACTCCTCAATCGAACTTCTTCACACTTTTTGAGCTGCATTTTGTGCCAAGGGGTTTATTAGGGATCCACGCCAATGAGGAAAAGAAGAAAGAATTAAGATATGGCAGAAGAAGACACTGAACTACGATGCAGATCTAATGAACCTTTGGTCACCTGGAGAGCACTAACCTCACTGCCCATATTTGTCATCTAAATCTTTCTTGGAGTAGGAATTGGGTAATGCAGACCATTATCTACTGCAGCCCATCCCTTGCACCACTCAGATATAATCTTCCGTATACATTTGAGAAGCAGTTTCTTTAGGATTTCAGTGAGCTTCTTTCCCAGAGGGAACATTTAGGAGAGAGAATTTAATAGAATGAACAGTAATCTTTGCTTCTACAGCTGTCTCAGGTCTACAATTGATATTCATAGTGTTTCACCATGATATATTCCAGATTTCCTTCACACTTAGGTTACACCACTTTCAGCCTTGGTGGTTTACCTGGTGCCATGACCCAAATCCTCAAGCTTGAGCACCCTGGTTTTCTGGGCACCATGCATTCCTCAGGTTGGGATTGCTGGATCTATCCATTTGCAGTAAGCTCTGGGAAAGAGAGTACCAAGGGGCACCCATGGAAATTACTTGAGTTCCACACATTGTGCAGCAGTAAGCTCACCTCTTCCTCATAAAATGGAATCATTTACTACTGGCAAGATGTTGACAACTCTTCCTGCATGTTGGTTCGGGAAGGAGCCCAAAATGTGTAGTTTAAAATCCAGTGGTACTTTGCTGTGTCCCCTTGCTAAAAGTGTAGCCTTTTGGAAGCCTTGGACCTCTAATCCTTCAGAACCCAGAAGCCAGAATATGAATCACAAATTCCCAAATATAATCAGCTTGCCAACAAGGATCAAATTTATCTCTTGGGGAAGTGATGTCACATTGGGAGTTCAGCATTTGTCTCACTGCTGGCAGATTAGAAACATTCAGCATCAAAACTGGGTGTCATTTTGTTCACTTGGTCATTTAGTGCTTCTTCTGCACTGAACGTTCTCTGGTGGGCATGAACTACTGATATAAAGATCTGTCCACTTTGTGCGCACTTCTGTTCATTCTCATGCTTTTACCCCGTACAATCTTGTCTCTAATCCTCTAATCGTTTTTCCTTCAAGCTCCTGGTAGGCCATTTGTCTCTGCCCATAATTCATATATATTCTACCCAGCTGTACTTCCAAAAACTCTGCCTATTGAGAGAGAATTTTCGATCACTACTGTTTTTCAAGGCCACCCCAGAGTAAGGTTGTCATGCATTTTTGATGCATACTCATATTCATTCATTCAACTTTTATTGAGCACCTACTCTGTGCCAATTATATTGCTAGGGTTTGGGAATCAAAGAAGAATAATCCAGTGAAAATCAGAAAAAAAAAAACATGATAAGTGATACTAGTAGCATTAATAGAATGCTGTTAGAGAAATAGATATATATATATTAGATGTTTCAAAGAATAAAGTTACCAAGTAACAGAAAAATTAGCCTGTGGATAGAATATGCATAGATTAACAAAATTACAGTTGTAAGTAAAAATAATTAATCGTCAGTCTGCAAATGTAATTATTAGTCATAGAGATGAAGCCCAGTATATACTTTGAGGAAGTTGGCAAAACAGTACCGGCTTAATACTGTCAATGTAGCACACCAGTTCTGATCCCATGTAAT
The DNA here is from genome assembly GCF_014176215.1 of Rousettus aegyptiacus. Classification (NCBI taxonomy): domain Eukaryota; kingdom Metazoa; phylum Chordata; class Mammalia; order Chiroptera; family Pteropodidae; genus Rousettus; species Rousettus aegyptiacus. Next base: position 27,038,547 of record NW_023416285.1, read on the forward strand.
TCTTCTTTTTAAAACATGGAGGTCTTGGTACCATCACTGCCTGCCAATATTGAAATGGATTGCCACCTTGAGAAGGTGATAGGAGACAGTGCCAAAGAAGACAAAGAGAGAAGAGGGAGAGGAGTGAGTAAAAGGAAAGATCAGCATTACGGAAGAATGTGTTCCTAAATAATACAGATGTGCTTTTTACATTTCAGAGTCTATGTGGTTTCTGGCACAGCCCCTTAAAACAAGTCAATTAGATGTAGGCAAATGTGCTTAACATTACAAAATGAATGGGTAAAAGTCCAAAAAGGAAACTATCCCCCAATTCAGATTCTGACATTAAAAAAAAAAAAAAAAAAAAAAAAACCCTCAAGCCGCTTCAAAAGGGAGATGACCAGTAGTACACTCCAAAAAAAGGTATTGCTCACCTCAAATTCTAGGTATCAGTTCAGATCCCTAGGTGGAAATAAGAGACCTCAACTTAGGAGATACCCCCCTCAACAGCAGTCACAGAGTAAGTCTACCCGCCCCCCCCCCCCCACAAATAGATAACACCGACCCTAAAAAATATTTTCTCTCCTTTAAGTGTAGACTGAGAAAGAAGAATAAAGTGTGGGGGATGGGGGGAGAATAGCTAACTAAATCCTGAAATTCTAACAGAATAAGCATTGAAACATTTGGACGTCTATCCATGTCTTTAAAAAGTCCAAAAATTCTTAACTTAAAAAATCTGGCTACTTCTATCATGGAAAATATGGAATTATGGCATTTCCAAATCTTTCTGGATTTAATCATAAAGTACTTCAGACCTCCTCTATGACTCACCCATCCTAATGATGAGGAGAAAAATCAAAGTGTGTTTCTTGATGGATTAGCTTACAAATATTTGAGTGAACTACAACAGTCCAGAATTATTACCAAGGCATTATGTCCACCCTCTGCATGGCAACCATTCAGTGTCATCTGCTAGTAAAAGATATTTTGTAATAAAGAAAGCCTTGCCCAAAGAGTGAATGAGTTCTTGCCAAGGACTGGAAAAGTACTATTTACACACTTTACACCAAGTGTGTAACAATTTATAAAAAGGCAGTATGTGAGAATAATTTAAGTACCTAAAGAATCCAACTCCACATGCAGTAAGTTAGTGTCATAAAACATTCCATCCATGATGACCGTGTCATTGGAACCCTCATAGGTAACTAAAATCACTGTCTAATGGCTATGAGCCTTTCAAAGGCTAACTCTTCCATTACAGGATTCATGGCAAATTTGTCTTACACCAATACATTTAACTAGTGATTCAATATATCTTAATTACTGTGGAAATTAAATTTTCGACTATTGTTCCTGTGAAATATAATGTGTCCATAAATTTCCTTTTCATTATGAGTGTTTATTTGATCCACCTCTTTCCTTGTAGCTAATCAATGTCAGACCTAAGTCCTGGATTCTAAAACCTACTCATTTTATAAGAGTTGTTCACTGATTCTATAAACGATTAAGAGCATTTCAAACACTGAATGCCTATTTTTTTTTTCTTGGAGGTAAAAAGAGATTCATGGAAATATTTCTTTTAGCCCAAAACTCAGTTAATTCTTCTATAGTCTTCACTAAAACAAAACAAAACAAAATTCTTATTTTTTAAGAAGAAAAAATATTTAAAAGCTAGTGTTAAAACCAGATTTTTAATAAAATTTTACACAATAAAAAATCTCTAAGGTGAAATAATAGTGCTCTTTGAAAAGAAACTGATTAAGCAGTTTGTACTTCTAGTGTATCCGCCTGTCATCTAAAACATTAGTTTGTTGCAGCATCGCAAAGCACGGCTACTACCTGGAGATGTGCTAACACCCCCTGGGCTTTAACCTCAACAGTTGTCTGGATATTCTTTTTTCAAATTTTCATTTTGTATTTTTAAATGCTAAAAAACTGTTATGAATTGTTATGAGTTTTGTAAGCAAAATGAAAATAAAGAGTATTAAAATAAAATTAAGAACTATCAGGGTATGAACTAAAATTTGGAAGTTAGTATGCTTTTAGCGACAAGTAACAGAAACTCTAAGGAAATTTAAACACACACACAAAAAAAATTATTATATTGTGTAACAGAAACTCAGAGAAACTTCAGGTTTTGGGAAGAGTTACTTAAACATTCCGACAATGTCATTAAAACCGCAGATTCTTACCATCTCTTCTTTCTTCCCTCCTTGCTTTGACCTCATTTATAGGCTGTTAAGATGGCTGAAGCAGGGCCAAATGCTTAATCCAGACAGCAAAAAGAGATAGACCATCCTGTGATGCAGACATCTGTTAAGACTGAGGCCATTTTTCAGAAAATGCACCAATAGATTTCACAACTCATTGGCTAGGATCAGGTCACATTTCCAATCCTGGACCAATCATTAGGGAGCACAGTCTATCCTTAGAGAAACTAGTCACACTACCATAGGCGGGATGAGGTCCTCTCTTGGGGTCATATGGCTGCATGTGGCACTGCTGTATACCTGAGTAATCCTAGGTTTTGTTAGGAAGAAGACAAAAAAGTGAATGGTGGGTATACAACCAAAAGCATTGTCTTTACAATCACTGTAACTGCATTAGAATTGCAAAGGCTAAGGTTTGAGGTAAAAGTAGTTAGCATATTGTTGAGAGAGTGAGGATCAGAGGCTGAAAATAGAGATAAAATCATAGGCTATACATTTCAATCATAAGTATGTATCAGTTGAAAAGTAAATTTCAAAATTTCAATTCAATTACTGCAGTTTATAAATAAGGAAACCGAGCTTAAAGAATTTAAACTATTTGAGATCACTTGAGAAATCAGCGATAAGCACATATGCTAAAATTTATGGTATTCTTCCTGAATATCAACATTCAGCTCAATTCTGTCACACGTTATTTTACATTCTTCATCTGATGTCATTTCCAGGTATAAAGATAGGTCAGTTATGATTTTTTTAAAGAAGAATATAAAAATCATTACTCCAAACTGTACAAAATTTTGTTATATCAGCACTAGCAAAGGAAATGAAGTAACTTTTTTCTCTTTGTATTCTGCATATTTTTGGAAATTAAGTTATTATTACCAACATTGATCACTTACTATGTCCCAGGCTTTGTGTCAGGTGCTTTATAGTCATTATTTCTAATTGTGAACAGCCCAAAAGGGAACTCTTAATATCCCCTTTTCGAAGGTGAACTGAGCCACTGTCTTTAAGTTACTTGCCAGAGAGCAAATTGGTGCCCGGGGTCAGAGTTTAAAGCTAGGTTTGTTTCTCTTTAAAGGTTCTTCAATCTATTAACATTATCCCAAAAGTGTTTTTTGTTAAATTCTTGTTCTGCTAGCTGCTTCATAAAAAAAGGGTCCCGAGTCCAATACATTTGGAAATGCCGTGCTTTATATTCCGCTCCTGAATTAAAGATGCACTATGTAATATTTAAAAATATGAAAAATCCTACAAAAACAGAAATTAATCCAAAGGAGTTTAAACCTGTATTTTCTATTGTTTGAAAATTACATCCTTGTTTATTTTCATACAATATATATTGATATTCAGGGAAGTAATATTCAGTGGTACCCACTTTGGGAAATACTGCATTGTTACTTGACATTCAAAATGCATTAATGCATGTTACTAATCAAATTATATTATACATGTATATCCAGTGTAGGAGTCTTACTATGAAATAATTTTATTTTTTCCAATTACAGTTCCCAAATATTAGATCTTGCTTTCCAACTCAGTAGTAAGTCCCTTGGCAACATCTTGCTCAAATTATCTTTGTCAGTTATGGTTATCTTGTTGCATTTAAAGCAACATTAAAAAATAAATAGAGAAAATCAATGAAACAAAAAAGCTGGTTTGTTAAGATCAATAAAATTAATAAACTTCTAGTCAGACTGATGAGCAAAAATATTTCAGAATCTACACTCTCAATAATGGGAGTTGTGACACCTAGACTTTATGCCAATATATTTAACATCTTAAATGGCATGCACAAATTTCTTGAAAAATACTATAAAAGCTCACCCAAGAAGAAACAGATCATTTTAACAACTCTGTCTATATTAAAGGAATTGAATTTGTAGTTGAAAACCTTTGCACAAAGAAAACTCTAGGCCAAATAGGCTTCAATGGTGAGTTCTAACAAATATTTAAGAAATAAATAATACCTATCTTACACAAACACTTCCAGAAATTTGAAAAAGAAAAACATTCTCCAATTCATTCTATGAGGCCAGCATTACATTGATACCAAAACTAGTGAAAAAATCACAAGAAAACTATAGAATGACATATCTAATGATTGTAATTTAAAAATTCTAAATAAAATTTTAGAAAATTGAATCTAAAAAATACATAAAATTATAATACATCACAACCAACTGGAATTTATCCCAGGAAGGTAAAGAAAACATGATTTTTCTCAAAAACCAATCAATATATTTCATCATAGTAAGAGATTAAAAAATTAAAACAACTTGATCATCTACATGAGTGCAGCAAAAGCAGTTGACGAATCCAACCTCTATTCCTGGTTAAAAACAAAAACAAATACAGACAAAAAAAAAAAAAAAAAAACTCAGCAAACCAGAACTAGGAGGTGACTTCCTCAACCTGATAAAGGTCACCTATAAAAATCTTTCAGCTAATATTGCATGTATGATGCAAGACTGACGTTTCCCCCTAAGATAAAAAACAAAGTAAGGATGTCATCATTTTAATCACTTGTATCATTGCACTGGTGCATGGCTACTAAAATGAAGCATAAAAAAAATAAATATGTGGATTTCAAATTGGAATGTAAAAAGTAAAACCGTCTTTATTCGCAGATGAAGTAATTATGTAGAAAATCTGATGGAATATGTAAAATAGCCACTAGAACTAGTGATTTTAGCAAAATGGCAAAATAAAAGATCAATACACAAAAATCAATTTTACTTCCATGTATTAGAAACTATCATAAATTAAAAAAATAAATTATTTATAATAATATCAGAAATATAAAATATTTAAGAATAGATTTGAAAAAGATGTGAAGGACTTGTACACTGGAAACTATAAAATATTGCTGAGGAAAAAATTTTAAAGTTTAAAAAATGGAGACATATAGTGTGAACATGGATTAGAAGACTCAGTAATGTCAAAATGTCAGTTTTCCCTAAGCTGATATATAGATTCAATACAATCTCAATCAAAATTTCAGCAGACATTTTTTGTAGGAAGTTTCAAGCTAAAAAAGAAATGCAAAGGATCTAGAAAAGCCAAAATAACTTTGAAAAAGAAGAACAAAGTCAGAGAATGACGCTACTGACCAAAGTCTTATTTGTAAACTACAACAATCATAGCATCGTGGTAATGGTTTAAATGTAGACAAATAGATATATGGTTGCATTCACATATAGACAACTAATATTTGCAAAAGATCCAAAGGTAATTTAGAGGAGAAAGAATAGTCTTTTCAACAAATTATATTGGATTTATTAGAAATTCACGTGCAAAAAAAGAACTTTGATCTATACCTCCTGCCACATACAAAAATTAACTCAAATGGATTATAAACATATTAAAAAACTAAATCTAAAATAAAACACAGGAAAAATCTTTATGATCTTGAAATAGGTGAAGATTTCTTAGTTACAACATAAAAAACATGATCCATAAAAGGAAAAATTAGACACAAAATTTAAAACTTCTATTTTCAAAAGATACTATTAAAAGAGACTTAAAAGAGAAGCCACAGACTTAGGAAAAATATTTACGAGTGATATATTTGACAGAAAGTTGTGTCCAGGACATATAAAAAACTTCAAAACTCAATAATAAAAAAAGGCAAGTATTTGAATACTTCACCAAAGACAAACAAATGGGAAACAAACACATTAAAAGATGCTCAACATCATTAGTCATTAAGGAAATGCAAATTAAAATCACAATAAATGTAAACCATGCACTTTTAGAAAGACTACAGTTAAAAAACTTAACACCAATTAGCAAGGACATGGAGGAACTAGAATTCTCATGCAATGCTGGTGAATTAATTAAGGATAATGCATTTTCACTTAAAACTATAGTTTCATATCGCCTCAAGGTAGTTTTTCCTCAAGCTCCAAGCTGAGAGAAGCCTGGAGGGGAGGCACAAAGGCATAAACCAGATTTGAGAGCTGTATTAGGGAGAGATTTTCAGGCCTGCTTATTGACACATGGAACCAATTAGAAGCAAGTAGATTAAAGTCTTCCTCAGGCATTGAGGACATTGTATTGCCAAAGACATATGTTTTTGATTTCTTATATCTTCGAACAACCCATGGGTGCTCAAACTTACCTGAACAAGGAGTGGGCTACAAAATCTGAGCAATTTCCAATAAGCATATCCCCAAAGCCCCCTTGAGATGTGGCCATAGATGATAATAGACAAGAAGGAACCTCCTTTAAGAGGAGAGCAAGGGGCCTCATAGAACAGCAGTCAGGGATGGTGCTCCCAGAGAGCAGAATAAGGGTCTAATCAAAAACTGCCACAGCAATGGACCCTTACATTGCCTGCTCTAAAGGAGTTCATTATTGTTTAGCAGACACCGCTGTGCATCTCTCATTCTTCCTTAAATTCCATGAGTAAGAAGTGTAAAATGGATTTCGGTGACCAGACTATGGAAGATACTGCTCCCTGACGAAACCCATTTATCTTTCTTCTTCCTGGATGCATAAGTAGGCTACATTTCCTAGATCCTTTTGCATTTAGGTGTAACCATGACTCAGAGTTCCAGCCAGATTCCATTGCGTGGTAGTGATGTCCCTTCAGCAGTCCACCCCTGTTATTGAATTACATTCTGCCCAAATTTATATATCGAAATTCTACCTCCGAGTACCTCAGCATGTGACTGTATTTCGAGATAAGTCCTTTAAAAAAGTGATGAAATTAAAATTAGACCATTAATGTGGGCCCTAATACAATCTGGTATCCTAATCAGAAGAGGAAGTTTGGACACACAAAGAGACACCAGAGATGCAGAACACAGAGGATAAACAATGAGAAGACATGGCCAGGTGGTGGCCAACTGCAAGTGAAAGAGATGGGCCCCCAAAATAACCAAACCTGCTGGCACCTTGGTCTTGGACTTCTAGCCACCAGAACTATGAGAAAAAAGTTATTTGCTGTTTCAGCCTTGTAGTCTGTTGTATTTTGCTATGGCAGCCCCAGTAAACTAACGCAGCCTATAAAGGCCTCCCACATGCAATACTCCGTGTTCTCCCTTTCTAGTTGGCCGGAATAAAGATGACCCCTCATTTATAAATTTATAAATGTTTGAAGGAAAACCTTTCAAACAGAAACACCCATATTATTCAACTACATGAGTAATAAATATAATTTTATTTTATTCTGAAATATAAGGGTTTGTTAGTTAGAGCAGTGAGCGCCATTCTAAACTCGTACACTTTACAAGGCTGAAGATTCCGTTTTCTCTTCCCAGCTCTGTTCTTAGTCACTGTTGGCAAGGGGTGCTATGTACTTTTCACCTCTTAACAAGCCCAGTGGGAATATGGCCGGCTTCTATTTCATGCTGCTTTTCAAAGTAGAATACTTAATGCCTCTTGTCCACAATTTGAAGCCTTAACCACAACTCTGGGACACAACAAACTTTCCATTAAATGTCCTCTAACATCTTTTAAAAGTATATTGCTTAAGGTAAAGGAACTAGCAAATTCATGAATATATGAATAATAAGAATATATCCCAATTATGTGTTAATCAAGTAAAAGAATTTTCATTATTTTAGGAGAAATGAGGAGGCAATCTATTATTTTTACAAAACACTACTTCTGTCATAAGAACCCCATATAACTACCTTATCCTTTAAGATTGGAATATAAAGATCATAGTCCAGCTATAGGCATTGACAATGACATTGAGCTCGGTAAATGAGACTCTTTTCTCTCGTTTTCTACCCATGTGCTTTAAGAATGGAGAAGTAGGAATAGCAAAGCTATAAATTACTCTTTACACCAAAAATTATTAATTTATATGTTTATATAATGAATGTCATGCTTCTTTCCTGATCATTGCCTTTTTAAAAATAGCCAACGTGTTTTATCTTTGAACTAATATAACAGATATCTTTGAAATTCAGAGAAAGCCTGAATTGGCACAAAATGATGCAACTTTCCCCAACCTCAATTTGTTTCCTAAGTCTTTTTTGCCTTTTCATTTGGTTTGCTCAACATTTTAGAACACTAAGTTAAGCCAAAATAGGTGCAGTGCAAAATATTATTAGTTCAAGAATGTGAAGTTTATGCCCAGGAACTAAGATCATGGGACATTAGTTTCTATTATGGCTGTCGACCATGGTTATTGAGTGATGTCTGTGGTGGTCCCCCAGCAATCTAAAGGCTTCCCTTGCTGTTTATGGTAGCACGGTTCATGGTTCATATCTACCTTGTAAGCCTTGACCAGTGATCTCAGATTCTCACTAATCTCTGATGATTGCCTTACTAATCACAGCTTTTTTTTTTTTTTTTTTTTGACGAGGGAGGGGGGTTACTATTCAACACACATTTGTTGAATGCCTTCTCTATACCAGGCTGTTAAGCACCTTCATGTTTAGCTTATAAGCTCTTGGAAATAGTTTCTTCTTCATCTTTTTATCCTTTTCAATCACAACAGCTCCAGTATCTTGCTTTGTGCACAGTAGTATAAAGTGGTCACAATAGTAATTCCATAACATTCTAAAACAGTTTGTTTAAAAATAGAATGTACTTGGGATCAGACATGTGTGAGCCTGGCTATAGCAACATTTTCAGAGCTTCTTTTGTGAAATTTCTCATTCATTTTCTAAGGACTTATTCACATGTTTAAGACCCCCTGAGGAGGTCTCCAGGAGCATCTGAGAAAGTCAGTTGTTTGTGTCCTGAAGGATTTTATACACCTCTCTTCTCTTCATTTAAATGGTTATCTAGGCAAGTTAATTAACTTATCTAAGGCTCTGTTCTTTCATCTGTAAAATGAAGGTATTATTAATACCTGCCACATGATTTTTATTTTTTTAGAATGAATGAGATAATATACATGAAGTATCCTCTGTATGCCCAATAAGAACTCAATAAATGTTTATTATTAGTATTTTAGCATTTCATCTTTGATTGGTCTCTGTAATATCCATATTGATTCTTTGAGTATTATCTTCTTAAGTTTTCCCATATTTTTTATACCCACTTGTAGAATTCACACATGACCTCCAATCTTACATTTTTAAGCATTCTCCCAGAGTCCTCTATGTCTCACTTCCTGCATCAAATCAAGCAACTCTGTTGATTCAACCTCCAAACCTATCCAGAATCCGTCTACTTCCTCCTGGCTATACCGCTGGGACTCAAGGCCAACCTACCATGTTGTCACCCATGTTACCCAATCAGCCTCCAAAATGGTCTCCCTGTTTTTGTTCTTAACCCTCTATAATCTCTAGTCTACCCAGCAGCCAGAGTGATCTTATAAACCTAAATTATATCATACTATTCATGTTATTGAAGTTTTCCACTGGCTTTTGATGACAATTGTAATAAAATGCAAGGCAACACTTCTTTGTTTTCTTCAAATATACTGCTCTCATCCTCACCAGGCCTTCACACTAGCTGCTGTCCCCACAGAGAATACTCTTTCATCTATTATGTTTATCAATGTCTTTTTCTTTTCTTTCAGATCTCAGACTAAACACTATTCCTTCATAAAAGCCTTTTACAGCCACCCAACATAGAGAAGCCACTCAGATACTCTTTCGTTCAAAAAAGTTGCTGAGTCAGTATTATGTATTGGTAACCACCTTCCCTCTCCTTCTCTTTGCAAAATACTGTGCTCTGTTCTACAGTGGCTTATAGTTTAAAGGACAAACTCGAACATGAGTATCCACTGATTCTTCCTGGGATGCATTTCTCATTTGAGGTTATTTTCCTATCATCAACATTCATTTAAATATGGTGACAGAAATGCTATAATCTCTATTTTTTTTTGTCCAAAAAATGCTTATTCACTGTGTATGAAGTTCTGTGTTAGTATTACAGGATGTGTTGGGAAGAAATGACCTTTCTTCTCCCTAAACTGATGGCCTAACACATGTCAGTCATTGTTCCTGGGACCCTCAGGGTACTGAGTTGAGTAAACTGGAAAGTCTTGCTCTTATAAGAATTATACTCTAAATGAGAAAAGAAAAAGATTATAATCAAATAAAGAATAAACAAATAAGAAAAATATCAGGCAATGTGATAGTGACTTCAACAAAACCTAATATTCTGTTAAACTCTTCAAATAGATTGAATACAAATAAAATGAGAAAATTCCAATGACCAACATTTCTTCTAATACCTGTTTCTTCAGAAATATTATCTAAATATTCAGCAATAGAATTTATTTCCTTTAGTTTTATTCATATTTACTCTGGGGTATTTCATAGAGATGAATATGCCTTTTAGTAGGATGGCTTCTACTAATGAAGTTCTCAAAAGTAGGCCTTGCTAACACAAATCAGTGCTGTGTCTATATTTGTAACATATTTCACAGTATTTCCATAGACTTTGATAGTGCTCTCTTCGAATGTTCATTTTATTTAAATTTCCTTATAAACAAGTCATTTTTTTTTACCGTAAATTTTCATCTCACTTTATGCATAGTTGGATCACAGTAACAGCAGCAATTTAAATGAATTTTCAGCTTGGAAAATATTTGCAGAGTGATCTCTCAACCTCATTCAAGTTCAGAAGAAATTCAGTTCAAGTTACCTTTCATCATCCTTGGTGTTTATTTTAGGAATTCCATCATCAAAAGTAGCTCAGGGCAAACTTAGCCACATTGACACAACAGAACTCAATTTTTCAAGGGACTAGGAAAAGAAAACTCTCAATGTGCTAAAATGGTTTATGATCTCTAGGTGAATATTATAAATTATGAACAGAGAAGCATCTAACGCAAGCTTTTTTGGCAGACTTTTAGGGGCATATTTTTCAAATTGTATAAACAACATATGATATTTCCTTCCACTGTGTATTTTTGAACTCTATATCAGAGACATATAATCTTAAAAGGAGGAGGAATTTTATAGTTAAGCTGCCAGAAGCCGAGCCATCATCCTTGGTATGCGTAGTTCTGCACGATGAGCACTTTAGGGTAATCACTTCCCGCATATCGAAATTAGAAATAATAATTCATCTAGAGTTATAGTTTAAGCTTTATGATATTTATATAAATGTAAGTGAGCTAGGCCACTTCGAACCTGTCTACAGATTCTTTTCATCCATAATGATATGTGATTTTAGTGTCACCTACATCACCCGACCCCACACAGAAGTTTTCCTTCTGGGAACACCTATCAGAAAGGTCACAAACATTTATACATAAATTTAAGTGAAAAGAGACTTAATTGGCATTTTTCATGTAGTTATAAATGGGTTTGTTAGCACCTTAAAAACATATCTTTAATATTAACGATGTTCTTTTTTTTGTTGTTGTTAATAGGAATTTCTCCTGATCTGCTTCTCATAAACCAGATGGATACAATAAGACTGAGCTGCTGGGGAAACACTTTTTTGCACTGCAGTGACACCCTGGCCTTAATAACTTATAAGATCTTTATCCTTTAGTTGGTAACCAGAAATAAGCATCATAGTTGCAGGCTAGAGAGGTTAGGTTCCTATACTCTGTAGTCACACTTGCCCATCTTGTGAAATTGGGCAAGATATTAAACCACTTTGTGCCTCAGTGTCCACTTGTGGAAAATGAGGCTAATAAAAATGCCTATGTCATAGGGTGGTTATGGAGGTTAAATGAGAAAATATTTGTTACATGCTTATTATCATAATTGGCACATATATAGTTGTTGCTTAAATGTTGGCCAGTTTTATAACAGTGCAGGTAATTAGAGTGTGTAAAAAGTGGAGTACCAACAATAGTGTTGGAAGTGGTAGGAAAGGGAAGGAGAAGCTATATGTACCCAAAGACTGGTTTTGTTGGGTATTGTTTTGATTTTTAGTTGTGTATCAATAGCTATAAAATTAGTATTGGAATTCCTGAAAGAAAAATAACATGCAACTGCAAGAGGTAGATCTAGACAAATTTGCCAACATCACAATTTTATAGACATCATGTCTTATCACTGGGCAAAGGAATAGCAGCACAAGCTCACCAAATACAGTTGTGTGGGTTAGTTTCATTTCCCTTGTTTCACATCCCACTATTTTTGACTATTTTGTTCTTTACTGTTTCTTTTACCTTCTTTCATTAATGCAGATTTTAAAAAACGACTGGAATGATAGTGCCTTATTCAATAGTTTTTGTTGAACTTATTACTAAATGACTTCCAGAAAAGCATTTCTCACTACCTATAGGGAGAGGGATGTCTAAACTCCTAATGAAAAATAGATTGCAGCCTTTTCTTTCCTGACTAGATAATGATGAGAGAGTTCTACAGCAAATCATCAAGGTGTAAAATTGAAATATTTGCCAAAACAAACACTGGTTTTGTTTTAAGCACAAGCAAATGACTAGGCCTTCACTTGAACTTTTATTTCAAGTTAGAAAAATGAATTTATGCCTTTTAATTTCTAGCTCTATAAAAGCATTCACAAACTAAAGTAAAATAACTCCAGCCGCTGCTTGTACCCAATTACAAAAAGAAAAATAATTTGTGTGGAAATAAAAGGAACATACAACAACCCTAAATCCAAAAAGTATGCCAGAACAACTTCTTAGTAGTTTATGAACTATCACCAATGGTCTTTTTTTGCGATCGGTGATTATACATCCATGGCATAGGTCATCCACAGACAGGTGCATCATGGAGTGTAATGTTCTGGTACTGTTTGAACTCAAACTGAGTTTTAAGAAGTCACTTTAGGCTCAATGAATTACTTCCTGCATAACATTTTCCAAACTATTTGCCAATATGCTCTGTAAAAACTGCAATTATAATTGATAAGTAAAATATGAGTGCTCACAATAGGTTGAATCTTGTCCAAAAACTTTATGTTGCTATAGAGAAAGATCTCTGAGGACATTTTGGGTAGTAAGCTTACAATGTTTTAACTGCTTAAGATTTGGGAAAATTAATGCCTCATGAATTGATACTTTAGTTATTTTTCTCCCAATTCAATTTTCTTCAATTTTCTAGGGAAATCAGAGGATCTAGTATGTTGTTCCTCTCATAAATGAATACTTTTTTAACATGTTAGATGAGTAATGACAAATACATTTCTAGTTTCTTTTTACCACTTTATCATAACATGATGGCTTTTATGTGAAAAATCTCAAAATAGAATTTTATTTTATTATTATTTTTTATTTTTAGACAAGGTGACCCTTAGTTGACCTCACAGATTGCAAGGACCTTGTCAGTTTACAATCCCTTATTTTTTAAATTTTTTTATGCCTACAGCACCTGGTCTTCCTAGGTGGTCTCCCATCCAAGTACTAATCAGGCCCAACCCTGCTTAGCTTCCAAGAACAAACAGGATCGGGCTTGTTTAGAGTAGCATGGCCATAGACAAAATAGAATTTGATTTTAAAATGCAAATCATACAGTATTGACAGTGTGGAGGAGTAACGTAGGACTCCAAAGTCAAACAGAATCAATCATACTGTTTAATTTCCTCCACACCATTTTTCAGTCTCTGAAATGTTCGTGTTTATGTATTAATTAATTGTCTTGTATGTTGTATCTCTTCTTCTCAATCATAATACTCTCAAAAGATAATCTGGGTCCAATCTCTAGTACTTGTGAATGTCACCTTATTTAGAAATAGAGTATTTGCAGATATAACTAACTTAAGAATCTTGGGGTGAGATTATCCTGGATTTAAGGTGGGCCTTAAATTCAATAACTGGTGTTTTCATAAGAGAAAGAAGAAGCAATTTTGAGACACAAAGATAATTTGGGAACAGGAAATGTGAATATGGAGACAGAGATTCAAGAGATGCAGCTACAAGCCAAGGAATGTCAAAGAATTCCAAGAGCACCCGGAAGTAGAGGAGATACAGGAAGTGGATTCCCCCTCGAGCCTCTAGACAGAACTAACTGAACCAATATCTTGATTTTATAATTCTGCTCTCCAAAACTAGCAGAGAATAAAATTTTATTGTTTTAAGCCACAAAATGTGTGGTAATTTGTTGCATCATTCATAGAAATCTAAAACAAGAGCAAACCGAAATCATCATTATTAACTTATTCTTTCTTACAATGGAACAAAGGAAGAAAAGATAAGATCTTGACTGGCCATTCACCCGTATGTGATGAAAAAAGACTATATAGTAAGATTTCACTAGGAACATTTTTTTTAATAAACTCTAATGAAAAATTATAAACCAATGGAAGTAGCAGTTTGGTTAGGTAACGGATGAATAAAGCAAGATGAGGCAGTGATGTCAAACCTTTGCATTCAAATCCTGGGTCTACCATTTACTAACTATGTGAACTGAAACAACTTATTTGACTGCTTTAATCTCTCTTCTGGAAAATGAGGGTAATTAGTATTTATGTCCTAAGGTGATTGTGGAGATTAATGTGAGTAAAACACTTCATCTGTGCCTGAAACTCAGGAAGTGTTCGTGATTGTTTATAAACATCTTAATTATAGCTTAAGAGAATCCAGTTACTCAAATAGAGCTTGGGATTAATATTAGTTGAAGTCAGCATGAAATGGTACACCAAGAAATACGTTCCTGATTTTAAAAGCTTTTTGAATTGAAACCATAGGTTTCAAAATTCTATGGCTTAAAATTTCTTCCTCTCTTTTCCTTTTATTCTCTCTTTTAGTAGTTCTTTCTGTCTGAAAAGCAATTCCTTCTAAACACTTTTACTCAATATTTTCTTCAGCATCCAAATGATCTGGAAAAAGGAAGGAATGGGAGAAGTAGAGCATGGAAACCACAGTGCCCATCTCCCTTCTATACCAATGGCAAAGATTAGGAGCATTGAAGGTACATTCAAAACCATTTAGTTCAACTCCTTTATTCACAGATATTCGGAGAGTTTATAAAACTCATCTAAGTTTACTAGGTTCTGTGAGGGCGAAGAACTTAGACATCTTATGAACTACTACATATTTTTTTTGCTAGCATGAGTGTTGGATATAAAAACAAACAAATAAATTCGATAAGTTAGTCAATACCATCACCACTAGCATTGTATGAGTTCCACATATTATGAGAGAGAATTAAGTGTTTGATAATATGGTGGAAGACAAATATATTGATGTATGTTTTTTACTAACCTTAAGTATGTAATAGATTATTTTATGTTGGAGATATGAGCCCTGATACTATTGAAAATGAATACCAATTCATCACAAACTGTGCAAATAATAAAGATTTTATAGGCCTAAAATCACTTAGAATAACAAATGTATCATAATGTTAGTTCTCTATCTTTTCTTACTCTGTAAGATTTATCTCAAAGAGGTATTAATAGAACATCATCTATTTCCAGAAATGCCAGACACCCTTTTAAATACCACCAGCAAGACCCTTGTAGCTATCTCTTCTTTCCTTCAGAGGGAATCAACTTATGTTGATATTTCAGAAAGTGAATTTGAGAGGTTGAAAGGAGTGGTAGGTGGTAGAAAAGTCAGCCAAAATGAACAATTTCAACTTATTTGTTTTTTGCTCTATAAATGTGGTGGCCAAGACTCAAACAGCTCTGGCTTTCCTGCAAGTGTGCAGCTCTTCCATCACTTCTCTCTGGCTAGAACTTTGATCCCTGAGCACTACTTGCAAAATCATTTATTATTCGGTGTTTAACATCCTTTGGAGGAGCTCCATGTCTGGGCTCCCTCTATGTTGAGGAAAAATAGACAACTTTACCATATGAAGTTTAAGATGCACTATTCTACTCTTTACCACTTTATCTGGCATTTGTCTCCCTTCACTTTAGATACATCTCCAAGTTATAATAGTATCCTATAAATGGAGTCCTTTTACCCAAGGAATCAATAGATCTGATCATCTCTCATGCACCCCTACATTAATTGCAGCATTATTCATGGTGGCCAAGACATGGAAACTACTGAAGTATCTTTCAGTAGATGATTGATAATGAAGTTGTGGTACATATATACAATGGACTATTGCTTAACTCTAAGAAATGATGAAACACTACCATTTGTAACGACATGGATAGATCTTGACATAATCATGCTAAGCAAAATAAGTCAAGCAGTAAAAGTTGAAGACCACATGCTATCACTCATATGTGGGATATAAAAACTGAAAGTGACAAGCAAACAGAGACTCGTGGACGTGACTATTAGATTAGTGGTTATGAAGGAAAGGTTAGAAGGGAAGAGATAGATAAGGGTAAAAAGAGTCAAATATTTGGTGACAGAAAGAAATCTAATTCTGGGTGGTGAACACACAATGCAATATATATATCCATGACTTACTGTTGAATGATACACTTGAAACTTCTTTGATTTTGTTAATCAATGGTACCTCAATAATTCTGAATAAAAAAAGAATATAGAGATATTTTTACAAATAAATATTTTCAAATTGTTTGGGTAGATACCCAGAAAAGATTGCCGGGTTATATTGTAATTTTATTCTTATTTTTTTTGAGGAAATTTCATGCTGCTTTCTATAGTAGTTGTACCAATTTACATTCCCACCAGCAATGTATGAGTGTTCCTTTTTCCCCACAACTTCTTCAACACTTGTTATTGTCTTGTTGATAATAGCCACTCTTACAGGTGTGAGGTGGTATCTTATTGTGGTTTTGATTTGAATATTCCTAATAGCTGATGCAGTTGACATCTTTTCTATGTCTATTGGCCATTTGTATGTCTTCTTAGGAAAAGTGTCCGTTCAGGTCCTCTGCCCATTTTTGAATCGAACTATTTGTTTTTGTTGTTGAGTTGTATGAATTCTTTACATATTTTAGATATTCAAAATAATAATTGTTCCTTTTTTAAATGTTTTCCCCTATCATGCCTCTTTTCAAGATTTAATTTGCTTTCTACAAGATTTACTTCTCACACCATTTCCTTATTATTTACCTCTCGAACAGTTCTTTGGAATAACAAGCCTAAAGGAAAGACTAACAAGGAACAAACGTCCTTTTAAAAACAAAGACTAAACCCTATGCATAGAAAGAAAAACTTTGTGCTACTCTGATCAAAGAACTGGTTTGGGGCATTTAGTGTTACAGGTTAACTTCAAAATATACCGCTACTTCCTATAATAATAAAACTGTATTGTTTAATCTTATTATTTTAAAAAATATGAACTTGAAAGTGCTAAGTTTCTAATTTCCAAAACTGTTCCTTCTAGTCAGGCTGACTTTAATTAAAAATTTAAGTAGTTGGTTATTATGAAAAAATTTATGTGATACTAACTCTTTTTCAAAGTCCATTTAAAAGATTAATCGTATCTCAAAACATCTGTGGAAAGTAATACTTGAGTAAGTCACTTAACCTCACAGGTTCTCAGTCCTCTCATCTGTAAAATGAGAAGATTGCACCAGGTTATCTATAAAAACTATTTCAACCTTAAAAGTCTATGAGATCAATGTTTTGTTTGTTTGTTTGTTTGTTTCTCTAAGAGTCCTGGATTCTAGAAAAGCATACAAGCACAGGAGTTATACATTAGAACCCTAGACTAGATTTTTTTCAAAGTTCCAACTCTCTCATCTGTCCCTTATCATTCAAATCAAAACACGTTCTCTGGCATATTTGCAATGCCAAGCAAACTTGAAATATAAGCTGCTGACAGTTACTAAGGTAAGCATTCTGTATATACTTTCACTTGCTTTGCTTAACTGAAGCGTCTAAAACCTAAAATAACACCACAGCAGTCAAATCTGAAGATAAAAAAGAAGACAAATACACAGAAAAAGAAAAAAAGAAAAGACTTCAAAATCAAACTATGGATCACAACATGTAATATTACAGAAATTTAATCATAAACACAAAAGGAAAAAGCAACGGCATAATTTGTTTCCAAATAATTTACCAATGAAATTAAAATATTAAAACCATTATTTTGGAAGCATAAGAAAAAAATTCCTCTTCAGAAGTCAAATTATCTTTCTTCTTTATTTCTAGTATTACAATGATTACAAAAGGAAACTACGTGAATGAAAGACTATTGCCTGTATATCTGTAACTTAATAATTTTATTGCAAGTGACAAGAGAAACCTTAAAAGCATTCCTGCTGGTTAACGAACACAATTCGAAGCAGAACTCTGCCTTAGAAGCACAGTATTTTTCAGGAAACTTTGCTGGTTCTTCATCTTTGCTGTATGTTTTCCAGCAACGTACTTAACATGTGACCTTTATGTGGTTGCACAGTTTCCCCCACTGTTTTCATAGCTCATAAAATTCTTAGGAAGTGTTTATAAAAGTTGCTTAAAGAAATTGGGCCACAAAGAACTTAAGCTTCATGAATCTCAATGGTCCAGCTTTAATTTCATTTTCAAGGAAGGGATATTTTCATTGCAAATTCACTGGTAACATCTGTATTTCAGGTTCTCTTGGAAGAGCAAATAAGAAGTGGTTCTGCCCAATGTGTATTATTTGGCTGTCACTCTGAAATATGTGATGCTCCAGTTACTCTTCTCATGAAATCATGCACACAAATGGGTTCTCCCTCTTCCCCTAACATCACCTTCCCTTTGTTAGTCACTTTCAGTTATCTGACTATGTTGGAAAGACATTGTATCATAAACAGCATAATAACATCTGCAAAGAATCTCTTTGGAATCTATTGTATGAGCTGTCAAAACCAAAGTGTATTCTTGGATCCGAAGTCCACTACTTTCAAGGGCTGACCTTTCGCCCAATAACATTTGAATTTCTGTTTTTTATATAGGCTAATAGGGGATACATGGCCAGAGAAGTATCACAAACAAGATCTCAGTTTATAGCTGTCTAGAGAATCAATGAATCAAGCAATAGCAAAACATTGTAAGTATCAGTTTGCCTTTTCTATTTGGTTTTAGTATTTTATAAGATAAAGGGTGGTACTGGATAATTTGAGTTTAATTGAACCTACATTCTTTGCTCTAAAATGCTGGTTTGGAGCTCTGCTGGTTTGGGTCTTCTGCTGAACTTTATGTAATATAGCTGTCATCAGTGCAGGCTAATAAATGTACAACATATTAGGTGTATGTTTATGAATTATTTAATATAAACTGAGGAGGAAACTGTCGGACAAACTCCAACACAGCTATCTCATCTTTGAAGGACACACTTCTAGCAAAGGTTCCATAGAGAAGGTAATATGCAGTCTTCCCTTTTCAATTATTTATTTGGTCAACCTATTACAGGGTATATATTTTCCTTTAACCATAGTAGGCCAATACTTTGGGAAGAGAATAAAAAGAAATACAAAATTTGCAAAGATACTCTGTGAAGAGTAATTGCTATAATTTTTGCTTGACAATTCAAAGTTATATGTGGGTAACACATGGATTTTTATAAAAATATACTTGTAAACTTCCTACTTCGTGTATTTAACCTAAAGGAGTATTCTAGCACACATCTCTGTTCCTGTTATTTGCCTTGAAAGAAGAAACAAACCCTATCGACATATAGGAGGTATTTTCCTTTTAAAATGATGCACTTAAAGAACTAAACGAGGAAGGGTGGGATGTGGGAGCCAAGGGTTATAAGTTCCTACTTCATGATGCATATACGGAGTTAACTATAGAATGTGTGGTCTGTATTCAGTCAGGGCTCATTACCACATGTCTGCTGGAATTTGCCCTTTGTGGGGAGTGGGGGAGTTCAAAATCTTGTCAAGCACATGGTGCATTTCCAGTCTCCCAAGGAGAGATAAATCTAGCCTGCCCTTCACTCCCAAGTCCTCAAAACTTTGATAAATGTAACACTACAAATTACCTTTAAAAACCTGAGGAAAATATAGATATTGTAGCTAGAGGAGTTAGATGTGAAATGTGAAACCAAGGGGATTTATACATAAAGCTTAATATAAAAAAGAAGAATGAAGTCAATCAGTGATATAAGACATTATTCGATTTATGGAATATATTCTCAATTAATTGTTTTAGCATTCAGCTTTATCACGACTTTAGTAATAAGAGATTTTTATATATTTCTTAAGCTTTAAAAATGTCAAATGGGCCAAAAGTCAGAAAGTATTTTTCAAACTCAGTCATTCTGAAATAAGAACCATTTGGATAATCACAATGCAAATCTAAACTCATCCCTTTAGGAGTTTCTCTCAGTCTAGGACTTGGTTACCACTGTCTGAATCAAGACAGCCAATAAAGGTAGGCCTGTTGCCAGACAGAGCCATCAGCAGGAGTCACACTCAGCTCATTGTCTTGGTCACTGCTTTAGCCTGTGGAAACAGGCACAGCATAACTGATCCAGTGCTGAGATGAGACCTCCTGTGAATACTTCATGTCCAAAGTCAGGAGATAATTTTGCCAAATAAGAAGAACCTGAATATTTTTCTTATTTTTTTTGAGAAAAGAAAAAGGTACTAGGATGACCTGTAGTGACCACATTAGTATTCTGAGGCTTCACAAATTTACCAATGATAATAAAGAGGAAAAGAAATATTGGGTACAGTGCAGTTCACTAAGGTCTTACATGGTTTTAGGAAGAAGCAGGAAGGCACAGGAACTTTCAGAGAGGAATAAC
Organism: Rousettus aegyptiacus; assembly: GCF_014176215.1. Lineage (NCBI taxonomy): Eukaryota > Metazoa > Chordata > Mammalia > Chiroptera > Pteropodidae > Rousettus > Rousettus aegyptiacus. Next base: position 27,059,173 of record NW_023416285.1, read on the forward strand.
CCCTTCAATCAGAGTGGGTTCCATCTTGTACTGAAGCACACCAGCTGATTACCAGCCCTGGTACCAGGAAGAGAAAACAAGCAGTTATAGAGATGGTTCTGGTCAGAACAGTTGGGTCAGCTAAGGCATGTAACTCTTATTTAATTCTAAAAATCGTTGTTGCCATGAAGTTATTCTAGTGAGCAGAGAGTTGAGAATATTTTAGAAACCATTTGAACTGTGTGAGTTCAATAGGATCTGTCTTTCAATAGCAGGATGGCCACAAAGACAATGAGAGAGTATAAGAATCAGGGATCAATATCCAGGCTTAGGAAGAAAATGAGCAAAATATAGCCTCTGCTATTCTATTTGAAGTTTAGGGCTGGGCACCAATTCCACGGAGAAATACAGCAAGAAACAAGGTAAATAAGTGAAATACTAATAGAAAATCAAGATACAAACAAGCCCACAAAGAGAGTCAATATATAAAGAGAATGGATGTTGGAAAATGTAGAGGCTTCATTTTCTCATATATTAAATATGATGCAAATGCAATTATATAATTTAAGAACTATAACAAGAAATTTTGTGTCTAGATTTATGATAATTGTTTTTTTCTTTGTTATCTTCTTTCCTTTAGAAATACCCATCACTCTGAATTCCACCCTTTATTTCTATCGATTTTTTATCTCATTGTTTTCATCATCTTGACCATTTTCTCTTCAATGACATCTGGATTCCAGATAATACTGTCTCTAATGTTGGAATTCTCAGAATTAGCCACCATTACATATTTGATATTTTCAGTGCATTATTTCTGTTTACTTAAGATTGGTAACATAATAACACTTGGTTTTTTTCTTTCAAAAATATATTGTTCTTTTTTTTATTTTGGCCTGAAGAAGTATAAAATAATGTTGCTGTGTTGATAGTGATAACTTTAATGTTTTACAAACTCAACATGATTCCCCATTCCCTTCATGCCTCCCTGTCCTTGCAAAAGGCGTGGACACATAATCAATTTTGATGCAATCATAATGCAACATCTCCCCAACACAATGATAGGGTTAGTATAGACCTATATCCTAAGTTTAACCAGTTAGAATCCTTTCAGGGATAATTTATCTGTAGCTACTGTAAAAGACTCTTCTATTTAGAACAGAAGCTTTAGAAATGTAGATCTGGGATTACTTTCTGCTATGTGATGAGAACCTATTCACATAGAAGAAAGTGGCCAACACATATGTAAAAGCAATAAGAAGCAAAACCAAGAGATGGAGAGAGCTCATGCCATGAAAACATTGTTTAAGCTCAGATTCTAGCTTCAACCTGCCAGTTACGTCAGCCAATAAATATTGTTCTTTGCTTAAGCTAGTTTAAATTGGGTTCCAGTCACAATGGAAAGAGCCTAGGAATAAATGTTAAATGCTATTAAAAGGAACACAGCTGATAATAACACATAATCTCCATGGCTTAATGATAAAATGATTAATGTACACTGTTTGCATTTTCCAGAAATTTTTGATGCCCTATGCTAATATTGTTGCACATGCTTAGCAAGGTTGGTGAATATATTAGTTACTATGGCTTATAAAAGGATTTCAATATCACAGAATTTTTGATTTTCTGCTATTTTAAACAGCATTTTGGATCATGGATTTTGGATTTAGGATGATACATGTCTTATTGGCTCATGAATGCTATACAATAGTGGACATGACATAGTTAAAGAGGAAAAATCTCATTCTGCTGAAGCCTGAGGTAAAATCTTACAACATACATAAGAAGTATCTCTTTCTATATCTTCTACTAAATGAGAGGAACTTCTTTTTGAGTTCAGTTTTAATCTAGAAATTTGTCTCATCTCCAATAAACATAATGAATATAAAGCACTGTCCTATACCACTCCATTTCTAATATCAAGTGCATTCATTCAGTATGTTACATGTTATGGATTGCAGGTGGGAGTATTAGGTTCAAGTAATAAATGTAAAGAACAATAACTCGGGTAAGGGAATAAGGATATGAAGACTTCCCTGAAGAGGTGGCATTTAAAAAAAATATTTTAAGGACTTTTAAGAGTAACATGAGGGAAAGCATGAAATTAGAAACTTTGAAGTTAGGGGAAGATGTGGGCTTGGGATAATTAAGAAATGACAAGAAGTCCAGATCTGAAGAAGCAGAGTAACCAGGGACTTACAGTCCTTGGTACGAATGTGAGTTTTATTTCATGTATGCTGCTAAGTAACTGAGGAGTGTTGAGTAGAAGAGTAGTATGATTTGATTTAAGTTTTTAGTAATTTATTCTGGGGGTGGGAGGGTGGCAGCAGTTATAGAATCAGAATTAATAGAAGCCAGTGAAGGAATTATTACTGTAGGCAGATAAGACCACATGCTTGCTTGAGATAAAATGGTAGTAACAGAGTATTGAGAAGTGGCTTAAGGATATAATTTCTGGTAGAGTTGAGAGGACTCCCTAACAGATTGGATGAGGATGAGGGGGGAAAAAGAAGAATCAGAGATAATTCTAAGTTTTTTTGTCTGAATAACAGTGTAAATGCTGGTAGCATTTACTGAGATAGAGAACACCAGTAAGTATATTTCTCTTTGAAAATTCAGTGAGTATTTTTGCCTTCCACTTCTGAATAAGACCTGGGGAAGCAGCCAGATCCCAGGATTCCCAGTGTGACAGGGTGGCAGAGTAGAAGTGGTTTGCATCGCCTGGGCAGAGAGCCTAAGAAAATCTCACAGAGTTGCCTACACCTAAATGTGGTGTTGGAGCAGTTAAATGTATTCCCCACACCCAAGGACAATATTGACATGGCACAGAAGATTGACGATCTCAAACTCTGGTGATGGGAATAAGGGAAAACACAGCAAGAGAGCTAAATGCATTCCAAAAAGAGAATATCTCAGCAAAAGCCAGAACAAATCGATGATGATGACTCAGATGAGATGTGCCAGATATCTCACCCCGTGTACCATACAATGCCCCAAATGATGTAAGCCCCAGTTCCCCATCCTGCTCTCACTGGAGAACTTGGATGAAATTTTGAGATAATAAAAAAAATACCCAAGCAAATATTAATTTCATCATGCAGTTGAATAGAGATTTGCTACAATTCAGTTATAGGAAAAATAAGGATAGCCACGTTGTGCATCTAGTTTGTGGACTTGGATTTATGTGTTCTAGATAGGACAGAACTGTTTCAAGGCTAATTAACATGGATTTTGGAGATCCAGAACAAAGAGAGATCACTGAGGTACGTGAGAGCTAAGGAAAGATGTATTCCTTCATCACATTTGAGGAAGGATTTCAGCAATTTCTGTGGATATTAAAAGTCATTGCCAATCTCTAGGGTAAATGCATTGAAATAATACCAGGAACACATAAGATATTTGTAATCTTTTTAATATTCAGTCTAAAGTGAGCAGGATACCAAACAGTATAACTACAAATTTTTAATGTAAGTTTGACTATTTACAATTAATTCATTTGTTTTATGAGATAACAAATTAAAAAAAAAAAAAAACTTCAGATATTGTCATATCATGCATTGGGGGACAGGTTCATCCCAAATGAAAATGGCTGTCACAATGCTAGTACTCTGAAAAAGTAGCTAAGCGAATTGTATATACTAAAGGTTATCTCAACCAGGTTCACTCCCATTTGTGTTGGTACATGGTAAAACAGCAAAGATTTGTCAGCAAAAATACTCCGAGACACACTGAACTAGGTAGCCAATTTACTCAATAACCAAATTTGCATCTACCTGTTTACTATGATGAATAAACTCAAATGTTAATTACATTCTAGGAGGAAATGCTCTCATTTTAATATATAATAATATAGAATTATATTTTGTAATCCTTCAGTATAAAAACATTCTGGAATTAATTTGCATACAGTAATGCTTAAAACTTTTACTCAATAATTCTTCACAAATTTGAAAAACTGTTCAAAAAAGGACCTAAAAGCATAGCGTGATGACATAGCTTTTCATTGTTCTTTCCTCAATTATTTTCTTGTATCAAATGACATGGGGATTCCTGAAGATTTTATGTGAGTTCATGACTGTTTTGTGAGTTTGTGCTTGTTGATTCCATCATCCATTTCCATATTCTAAAATGTGCAATCAAATATAAAATCTTAAAACACAATATATCTAAAAGGAAATGAAAAATTCCAGGGATAGCAGACATTCCAAACACAAGGTCTGCAGTAGCATCGGAGATAGTCAGCTGTGGACAAACCTGAACCATGTCAAATTTTTAAAAGGCCTTCCATCATGAAGAAAAGCAAGAAATATATTTTATACATTAAGGAATATGAGTATAACACTAGTGTCCTTGTTCACAGTGCTTTGAAAGGCTTCACCAAAGTCTTATTATGTTAGAGGATAATACTGAGCCAATTATCATGAAAAATCCACACTGACTTGAAAATTCCTGTTGTTTTTTTGTTTAAGCCTTTTGTTATTTGTATTATTCATAACCATTGACTATCCCAAGCTTTCACGTGAAACTAGTGCAATATCTGGATCGTTGGGATGACACTGAATTTCCCAGAAAGTCCCCATTCCCTCAGAAAATGGCTTGGAAAATCTAGCACTAACTGTATAATTTTTGCAACAAATATCACATGGTGGCTTAAATAACTTTGGTTCAGGTCTCATAAAAAATATTTTTAAATTCGCCTTTACTAATATGGAAAGTATATCCAACATATATATCCTTTAATTTTTCCTGCCCAGCAACTCTCCATTTCTGGTTGAAACAGCAGCCTAATTTGCCTTTTGGAAACTATCTTTCTCCCAATTCAAAAGACTCAGGTATAATAATAAATACTATTTCCACTATCTTTTCTCATGTCTGTCCAAATTGAGAGGTAATGACCTGGATTCCATCTGTCCCAGGGCCTAAGCTGCTCTTCTTCCTTAGATTCCAATGACTGCTCCATATGTTTACCATACATTCTTTTCTTTTATAAAACTTAGCCAAATAACTCCAATTGATACAATATACAATAATCAAAAACAACTTGGGTTTCATTCCTGGCCATTTATGAGTATTGTCATAAATGCAGCAGTATTCTCAAATATGTTGTCTACCTACATTGGAATGGAATAATACTCACGAGTTTGAGTGACTATTACCTGCCTGAGGGAGGTGTTGAAATATATGAACCTATAGTTCATCTGGAACATACACTTTTTTTGTATTCTGCTCTCCTGACATGCTACAAACAACTTTATATTAGAAAGTGTTCTTCTCATTTTTCTTCCATGTGGTGATGAAGTGTCACTTGGAAGGGCAATTTCTAGGACCATTATAAATATTAAATTTTGTTCGGTCAAGAGATATTGTAATAATAATACCTTCCATTTTACAACACTTCATATTGTATAAGAAAAAAATTAATATATCATTTGTTCTGTTGTTGATTTCACTTAGGTGAGAAAATTGAGGCTTACAGACATAAAATGGATTTTCCAGTCATGTATTTGGTAAATGTCAGAACTAGGACAAGACTCAAGTTTTTTAATTCAAAGTCCAGAGTTCATTTCTTTACATCATAACAGGCTCTGTCTAGCGGATCTCATTATAAATGTTACCTAAATGGTATTCTTAATGTGTCATTTAGGAAATACCCCATATTGAAGAGTTGATAGATATATCTCAAATATAGAATATTTGCAGCAAAAATTCAATCAAAATGCAATTATGTTTGTGATGCATAATAAATTTCTGCTTAAAAGTCTAAATCTCCAAAGAATGATTCACTATGTGGGTTAGAAGTTTGCTTATAATAATCTCACAGAATCTATAGGGATATTATATATTTTTGTCTATTTTGTTTCTCTGAGATGGGATAAAAACCTCTCAGCCTGCACACTTATGAAGCAGACTGATTGTCACCACTTTCACCAATGTGCCTTGAATGAATCCTCTCAGTCTCAGTGCATAAACATTGTTATGGTTCTGTGGATATAGCAGTGAATCAAATAAATGAAAGCAAAGTCCCTGGATTTATGGTGCTCATACACTAATGAATAGAAACTAATTTGTATTAAATCAGTGTTGTTAAAAAAAAACACTACCTGCTTTCCAACTTTTTAAAAACAGGATCACATACATTTCTCTCAAAGATATACTATTAGGTGGTAATAAATAACAGGCAAAGGGCTAACGAGGTTCCTCCAACTGTTCATTTGCTGGAGCTAAAACTAATCCAAGTTGGTCTCATCCAAATTCAGAAAAAAATATACTTCAGGAAAACATTTTTTTTTTTTTCATTCAAGAGTACAAATATCAAACCTCTCCAGAAACCCTGGAGACTACTTCTTTATATTCTTCTGCTTTTTTAGAGTGATTAGGCTAAAAATGGGCTTGAAACCCAGAGCCCACAGCTAGAAGACACACTAAAAATTCTGGGCTTGAAATATATATCCAACATTTTAAATAATTTCTTTCCTATTTTTAATATTCATTTTTTTGCTCTTAAAGTATGTAATCAGCTTACGATTCTGGTATCAGTTATCTATTTCTTAATAATAAACTACTCCAAAACTTAATAGCTAAGAACAACAAATTATTTGACATTTCAGTGGGTTGGCACTTTGGGCTGAAGTCACCTCGATGGTAGTTGTACTAGTCTCGGCTGAGGTCAATCTTGAATTTGTGGACCACTGATAAATTGCCTAAGGTTTCCTTCCCCGTTCCCACCAACCTCCCCCCCCCCCCACCGCCGGAACAATGGGACAACTGGGATTTGTGTCTCTCATCACTAGCTGGCTAGCTTAGTTTCTTCACCTGGTAGCAGTCACAAGATTCTGAAGAGTGGAAAGAGAGGGCAAGCCCCAGTCTGCAAGCCCTTTTCAAATCCCTGCCTGCATCCTGTTTTTAATGTCCAATTGGACAAAGCAAGTTTCAGGACCAGTCTGGCCCCTGCAAGTGGCACTACCAAAAGATATGAATAAAGGGAGAAAGATTATTTATACTACTTTTGCACTCCGCCACAGCTCATTTATTTGTTGGTTGGTTGGTCAATGCCAGGCCAGTTTAGATATGGTATCAGCTATCCACTGCTGAATAAAAAACTACCCCCGAAACTCAGTAGTTTAAAACAACCACCAATTATTTATTTGAAGTTTGAAAGTCAAAAAGTTGGACTATGTCTTTTTAAATTATCAATTTAAATTTATATTTTATTAAAAATTAGATTGATTCAATCTAAGCCTTTCAAAAGTCCCTAAATTCACAAATGCATTATGAGCGTATCATTTTTCCATTAAATAAGGTATACTCCACTAGTCATAGCAGAAACCAGGGCTATTACCAAATTTAACATTCCATTTTTTAATTTATCCAAAATTTCAGATTAAAAAGAACACTGTCTTAGACCTCATCCATTTTCTTCTGTCTACCATGAGGACTAGTAATTGGCTTTCTTTTCAGGGCTATTTTTACACATAGAGACTGATCACGCACTCACACATATGCATGAGAAATTAGATTATAAAACTATAACATCATTCTTACTTCAATTCACTTTGGTTTATTGCACATAAGATAATGAGTGGAGAGGACATAATACCATAAAGCATGATGAAGAAGTTAAGTGGTCAGCTAAACTCATTAACTAGTCAAATGTCTTTTTTCTAAGTATGAAGGCTCTCTGAGCATATAATCCCTTGAAGTTCTCAGCAAAATCACTGATGACTATGTGTCATAACTTTTAGCATCTCTACAAATAATGGAAACCAAGAATATTAACTCCATGACCACCAATATTATATACTACCTTATTTCTCATAATCAAAAAAAAATGAAATATTTGAGTACATATAAATATATGGATATATATATATATATACACACATATATATATGCATATATTTTTACTGGCTCATTTTCAACACAGGAAGTTATATTACATGACACATTAACTTGTTTTTAATTATGCCAACATCATCTGGAACCTCTCAATATGTTATAGCTACAAAAACTTTAGTTCTAAAAATTATCACCAAAGAAATACTCTGCCAGACTATGTAAGTGTTTCTTTCATAATTCCTAACCTTTGCCAGTGAGGCTGGCCTATTTCTAACATATACTTCCATATATGGCCTTCCATTCAAGGACTGAAGACCCTTACAAGAATTTATTAAAATAGTGTCCTTTAATTACCAAGATATGGAGGCAACCTGGGTGTCCATCAATGGATGAATGAATAAAGAAGAGGTGGTACACAAATACAATGGAATATTACTCAGCCATGAAATAAATAAAATAATTAAACAAACAAACAAATGAATGAAATGTTGCCATCTGCAAAAACATGGATAGACCTTGAAGGCATTGTGCTGGGTGGAGTGTCAGACAAAGAAAGGCAAATGCCATATGATTTCGCTTACATGTGAAATCTAAAGAACAAAATAAACGAAACAGAACTCATAGATACAGAGAACATTTTGAGGGTTGCCAGATGGGAGGGAGTAGGTGGGGGGTAAAAAGAGAGAAAGGATTAAGAAGCACAAATTGGTAATTACAAAATAGTCATGGGGATGTAAAATACAGCATAGGGAATATAGTCGATGATATTATAATAACTATATATGATGTCAGATGAATACTAGATTTATCAGGGTGATCACTTCGTAAATTAGGTATATAAATATCTAATCACTATATTTTACACCTCCAACTGATATAAGTAATATGATATTGTATGCCAATTATAATTGAAAGATTAAAAATATTAAAAAATAAATAAATAAAATGGTGTACTCTGATAGTGCTTTGGTAAATGCCTGATACAACTCTATCCAACATTAACTCCCCAGTTAAAAAATAAATAAAAAGAGTTTTAAAACTATTTATTTAGCATAAAATATGATGAAAATTTTCTCTGCCACATTAAAAAAAATAAAGTATGTCTCATCCACCAAACAAAAGTGAGAGTCGTAGCTAAAGGGTAGCTTTCTTGGCCAGTAGAGGAATCACGAAGGCAATGTCTGGGAAAAGGATTTTGATCTCTGCTGGATGTGCCTGGCTTGGTTAGCATAAGATGCTTCTCCCTTTACATAGAATGAGGACTCAAGAATCTTCTCCACACTGTTGGTAGTTCAGACAATGGGCTAGGGGTGGAGGGGGTTGCTGAGAAATGAGAGCTAAGCATACTGGATTTTCATTTCTGCCACACCATGTGGTCATCTGCTTTCCAGTGTCCTTGATGTACTGCATTTTCCCCCAGCAAGTTCCTAGCATTCTTCAACAAGCTTCTTGAATTATAGTCACATATCTACACCCTGCAGTTCTATAAAGATAATAAAGAAACACTGTAATGTGCTACATTTGGACAGTGTTCTTGGTGAAGCAAAACAGATGTCAAGAGAGGAGGACTAATATCTAAAGCTAAAGTGAGAATGGAAAATAAAAGTAAAACCTTCAAAATAAATTAATTACTAGGGAGTCAGTAGATGACAGAGTGTGACAAAGTGGGGTGACAGCTCCAGGGAGAAAGCTCAATGTAGGCTCAAGATTTTGTTTCAGAACTAGAGTACATTCAAAGTGTCACAAAGAGTCATTTGAAACAAGATCATCTGTGGGTCCACAAAGGAATTGCAGGAGGTTTAAATTCTGATGAAACAAATCATAGGACTCCATTGGTCTCTTTAGAAAGGCATGTCCCAAAGCTAGTTATGAATCTACAGTCAGTACAGATTGAATGCATCCTTCCTTAACTCCAGCCTTACCAATGCCATCTTTGAACCTTCTATATATTTGTGCAATTGCTGTACTCTAGTTTTCTCTCTTCCCTTCTCTCCCTCTCTCCTTCCTATTAGGTAGATAGAAAGAGTATAGATGATAGTTCTCTTCCTTTTTTTTTTTTTCATCTCTCCCTTTAAACTATAAGGCTCTGGAAAGCAGGAACAGTCTGCTTATCAATAGGCACACCCAAGAGCTTATTTCTATGGTGACAGCTGAGAAATACTTTTGCACTGATTAAATAATCCAACCAAGAATCATGGAAAATATGCATGTAATAGAATATATACAATGAGAACCAAGTGCTTTTGAGTGTTTTCAGAAGAAAAATGCCAAACACTGCTTGGCAAAGATATGTGCCTTTATTTTATTTCAATGGCACTTCAAGAAGCAGGCCAAAAATTAGCATTTTAAAAATACGGAAAAATACTCAGAATCAGCAGTTTATTTCTGTTTCATTAAATTCTACATTTGGCTCTGGAGAAATTATATTGCTGGAGCAAGATGATCACCCTATTCTTGATTCTGTGGCACATAATTTGAAGATTTCATAGCAATGAATTAAAGCAAGCATCTAATTTGGTTAATGTTCAGAAAGCTCTGGTTAAGCACGTAATCAATCCATCTGGCCTAAATCGAAATGGATAAGAGCTTACCAGAGAATCAGGGAGAGAACAGCTATGTTTTGGTACTAAAACTGCCCAGTCCTTTTTGTGTGTTACATGCTGACGACCCTATGAATGAGTGACGTCCACAGTGTCCTGTCCTCAAAGCCCTGCTCACCTCTCGTAGACTCATGTCTATGGCTTATTTAATGGAGTCAGTCTCTCATATTTGGTGTTCCCCTCTTCCTGTTTCCTTCCATTTTTCTCCAAATTATTTTTTTCAAAAGAATATTTCCTTTTCATGATGTGCCTGAAATAAGACAGCTTCAGTTTTGTCATTTTTCCCTTCAGTAATGTTTTGGCAGGATTTGCTCTAGAATCTACTTGTTCATCTTACTGGTGGTCCAGGGTATCTATAGAGCTCTCTTCCAACATTGTATTTCAAATGAATAAATTTTTTTCAATAAGTCTTCCTCATTGTCCAACTTTTACATCCACGCATCGTAATTGGGAATAAGAGAATGTAGATGACCTTAGCCTTAGGTCTCTAATGACACATCTTTGCTCTTACTGATCTTTCCTAATCTTCCATTACTGCCCTTCCAAGTCTCAGTCTTCTCTTGTTTTCTTGACTGCAGTCTCCATTTGAATTGATAACTAAACCGAAGTAAGCAAAATCATAAGCTATTTCAATATCCATTGTCTATGTTAAAGTTCTGTATTTCTTCCGTAGTCATGATTTTTGTCTTCTCGATGTTTAGTTCTCTAAGGAGGTAAGAATGCAGAGAAAGAAGTAGTTCATCAATGTGAGTCTCATTTACAAGGCAGTCTCCAAAGGTAGAGGACTAGTAAAGAGCTAAGTCAAAACACCATTTCTTTAGCGCCATGCAAGATTGTACCTCAATTATCTTATATAAACAACTGTCTCTCCTTCTCTATATCGATCCTGTAGCACCACCATCAATATTATCTTCATTCTTTACCAAAAAAAGGAAGTTCCATGTATCTCAAGATTACTTGCCTTGGCATCTTATAGTACCTATACCAGGAAACTCTTACTATACAAAGCCTGTTTAAAATTAACCTTTTATATTCTAAAACACAATGCATACAGATACCTATGAATCACCTGAAAATCACAAGTGTAATTTAAGGGAAACTTATAGTGTGACCTCCTAATAATTGAGATTTATTCAATAAAAGAATAAGGAAATACCTCAAGTACACAAGTCAAAGGAACACAATTACTTCTTCCCATAGTTATAGATAATATAGTAATTTATTTAGGCATGCCTGCTTTAAATATTAATGTAGTCTCAAGAGGTGACAGAATGCCTTTCTGGAGTTTATCTTTAATCAACAATGCAGTGGCAATAGTCCACTCATTTCCATATTTCAAATAATGCAAATAGTTGCTTCATACCAGGGCCTGTGAGAGGCCAGCAAAGTCACTGTTTTGCAGTAATGTATGTTTCTGGGCCTCTAGATTATGGTTATAAAATTGTAAGTGTTTGGGTAAACATTTCACAGGATTTGATGATGAGTGCTTTTCACAATAGAAAATGTGAGTCACACAGCCTTTACAAGGGTATCTGCCTTATGAAGAAAGCCTGAAAAGCTGGAATTATATGTTAACTCTGCCAGAAGAGTGTCAGGAAGCATACCAAGAGACAACACATGAAAACAAGTAAGTTATGCCATGTAAATTACAGTCCCGTTCTGCTCTTCAGAAAGTGGGCTTTAGTAGCAAATTCTTGATTGTCCTCAGCAACAATAGTAGGAACCAGAATGTTTGCTATAAAAGTTTATGGAGTTTTCATAACCCAGTGTTCCTTGGCACATTTTTTTCTTGCTGGGTATCCTAGTGACTTTGCCTTATCATGACTGAAAATGATCGAAACATTTTTATCTAAAGATTATTCATGTAGATATACTTAATTACATTTAAATACTGTATGATTCCTCATACGTTGCAGAGCTGGAGGCTTAAATCCATGTAGGGGAAAGGAATGAAGAAGGCGGGGGACATAACTTATATACTTGCCATACAGCAACCCAACAGTTAAATAGTTTTCTATTTTATCATTAACATTCCTGTATTTCACAGGAGGTATCAAATTATGGCAATTAGAGAGGATTGTTCAGCAAAACTAAAAATCACAAAAATAAAAATTTCTTTACTTCTACAACTAAATTATTAATTTTAGGAAATTGACCCAAATAGCAAAGACACTTACTAAAAAATTTTTTTCTTTACAATATACTTTTAGTGTTTTTAGTCTTTAGTTTTTCTGAATAAGCTTCCATAAATAATAACATTTTAACTGCATTGGGAAAAATTGCCTTTATAAATATTATATTCTTAAATAATCAGATTAGGACTTAAAATAGACTTAATATAAGGAACTTTTAAAATTGTAAATGCTTTCATTGTCTTTGCTTTGAATTTTTGCAGGCTTACTTTAAATACAAATGGTTTCCATTAATCAAGGCTTTATAAAATTTTTAAAAAGAAGAAATCTATGTAGAAGTGGGTCTGTACAAATTCAAAGGAAGGGAAAGATTATTTTAACATGCTACAGAGGTGTTTTGATAAAAATATCTACTATATATTCTTTGTTTTATTTTACACATATATCCAAATCTTTTTGTTTACAACCAACAAAAAATGTTAATGAGGTTATGTTCAAGAGGGTGAAGTAGGTAAACACTGTGTTTGCCTCCTCCCAGGACCACTTTAAAATTACAACTAAAGTATAGGACAGTCAACTTGGAGAACCATCTGAAAACTAGCTGAACAGAATTCCTATAACTAAGGATATAAAGAAGAGGCCAAATAGACTGGTAGGAGGGATGGAGATGAAAACTGAGATGGCCCTACACCTGTGTGTGGCGATTGAGCATCAGGAGGGATATATGAGCTGTGAAGGTACCTGTAGAGGAGTGAGGGGCCCACACTGGGGGTCCTTAGCCCAGGGTTCCAGTGTCAGGAGGGAAGTCTCCACAAAATCTGGCTGTAAAAATTGGTGGGGGTTCTAACTGACCAGGTGAGATGGAAGGCTGCTAGAAACCCAGATATGTCCTTAAAGGGCCCGCTCACAGAGTCACACACTCACAGGTACTCATCCTGGAACATGTACCAAGCAAAAGAACAAGAGAAAACTCCAGAAAAAAAAAAAAACTAAATGAAATGGGGGCAAGTAACCTACAAGATGCAGAGTTCAAAATACTGATTATAAGGATTCTCAATGAATTTAGGGGAAAAATAGCTGATCTCAGTGAGAACTTCAACAAAGAGGTAGTAAACATTAAAAAAAAAAGATATAAAAACCATAAAATAATACCAGTCTGAAATGAATATAATAAAAATAAAAAATACACTAAAAAGACTCAAAGGTAGATTAGGTAAAGCAGAGGATCAAATCAATGCTTTGGAAGACAAGGTAGCAGAAAACACCTAATCAGAATTAATTAATTAAATTTTAAAAAGGGGAAAGTTCAAGGTGCCTCTGAGACACACCAAGCATCACAACATTTGCATTATAGGGGTACTAGAATGAAAAGAGAGAGAGCGAGAAATTGAGAACCTATTTGAAAAAATAATGATGGAAAACTTCCCTAACCTGGGGAAGGAAATAGACATATGAGTCCAAGAAGCATAGACAGTCTCAAACAAGATGAACCCAAATAGGCCCACACCAAAACACATAATTAAAATGCCAAAGATTAGAAAGAAAGAAAGAATCCTAACAGCAGCAAGAGAAAGGCAGCTGACTGTCACCTGATTCTCAACAGAAGCTTTGCAGGTCAGAAGGGATGGGCACGAAATAATCAAAGTATTTTTGAAAAGTTAGGACCTGTAACCAAGATTACTCTACCCAACAAGGCTTTCAATTAAAACGAATTTATCACTACCAAGCCATATTATGAGAAATATTGAAAGGACTTCTTTAGGAAGAAGAAGGGGGAAAATAAACATAATTAATAAAATGACAATAACTATTACCTATCAATAATCATTTTAAATGTAAATAGATTAAATGCTCTAATCAAAGATGTAGGGTATCTGAACAAATAAGAAAACAAGACCCATACATATGCTGTCTATAAGAGACCAACTTCAGATCAAAAGACACATGCAGACTGAAAGCAAAGGAATAAAAAAAGATATTTCTTATAAATGAAAATGAAAAGAAAGGTGGGTAGCAATACGTATATTGGACAAAACAGACTTTAAAACAAAGACCATAATAAGAGTCAAAGAAGGACATTACATAATGATAGAGGGAGCAATCCCACAAGAGGATATAACCCTAATAAACATTTATGAAACCAACCTAAGAGGAGCTAAATATATAAAGCAAATATTGACCAACATAAAGGGAAAGAAAACAGTAATACAGTCATTATAGGGGACGTTAAACTTCATTGACACCAATTGACAGATCTTCCAGACAGAAAATCACCAAAGAAATATTGGCTTTAAATGACACACTAGGCCAAATTAATTTAATTGATATTTTTGTGTTTCACCCCAATGCAACAGAATATACATTCTTCTCAAGTGCACACGGAACATTGTCCAAGGTTGATCACATATTAGGCCACAAAACAAATCTCAATATATTTAAGGCTGAAATCATATCAAGCATCTTTTCAGACCACAATGATATAAAACTATAAATCAATTATATGAAAATAACTGAAAAATAGACAAACACGTGGCTAAATAACATGTTACTAAACAATGAATGGGTTAAAAATGAGATGAAAAAAGAAGTCAAGAAATACTTGAGAAAAATAAAAATTTAAGCACAATAACGTAAAAATCTATGGGACACAGCAAAAATAGTCATAAGAGGGAAATTCATAGCAATAAAGGACTACCTCAAGAAAGAAAAAAAATCTCAAATCAATGATCTAAACTTACACCTAAAAAAATAAACTAGAAAAGTAACATCAAACAAAGCTCAAAGTGAGTAGATGAAAGAAAATAATAAAAAGCAGAGCAGAAATAAACAAAATAGAGTCTAAAAAAAAATACAAAGATCAAGGAAACCAAGAGTTGGTTTTTTGAAAAGATAAACAACACTGATAAACCTTAAACCAGATTTATCAAGCGAAAAAGAGAACAGACCCAAATAAATAAAACTAGAAATGAAAGAGAAGTGACAATTAACTCCGCATAAATACAAAAAATTACAAAAAAATACTAAGAGCAATTTTCTGCCAACAAATTAAGCAATCTAGAAAAAATAGATACATTCTAGAAAATTACAAATCTTCCAAGACTGAGTCAAGAAGAAAGAGTAAATCAGAACTAACCAATTACTACTAACAAAATTGAATCAGTAATCAAAAAATTCCCAACAAATGAGCCTGGAACACCATGAATCCAATTATCACCACTAAAGTTTATATGCCAACTTGAAACAATTATTAAATCAGTGACTGTCTCTTGCTTAAGAATGCAACAAGTTTACATAGTTATAGAAAGTGTACCAGCTGGTATCTTAATTATGTGCTGTCTTTCCAAGTGAAATTTAACTGTAGTGCTTTCTCACCCACCAAGCGAATATTATACTATTCTGGTAAATGAAAATGATTGTGTTATAGAGATAACTTTCACTCTGCTCTGATACTTTTACTATTTTTTTTTTAAGTTTGGGCCTGTGTTTTTGTAACACATCACCAGAAATACATTTCCCATCAAATTATAACATATGGCTCTCAGGATACTATGGCTTAAAAGTAGTACTTTTTTAAAAAAATTTTAACACAATATTCAATACTGGTTTACTATCAACATGTATAAAAGTAAATGCATATATTTAAAAGAAAAAGTAAATTAGTTATTAAAAACCACATGCTAGGAACATGAAGGTACACAGCTGCTTGCTAAATCACATATTTATAATGAAAAAAATAACAATCATATTAGTTTTCCAAAGCAGTTTTTACTAAAGGTGTCTTTTCTCATAGCATTGACAACATCAGAACCCTTATCTTGATGTTTGAAAACTACAGTTAAAGGAAGTGGACATTCTAGTCCCTCTAAACAGAGCATAATGTCCCCAGTACCTTAGAAACGAATCTTTAAATTCTTCATTTCTGGGGTCAAATGTTAATGACTTTTAGCAAGCAAAAACAAAGTGTTAAAACATTTCTTCAGTGAAACTGGGTGAGTGTCATTAAGAATTTTCTGTAAGTATATTAAATTATGAAATGTTGAAAGAAATTTATACAATTTCAAATGTTAGGTTCATGAAGAGGCTCATATCAGTGTAGAGATGGGAAAGTTAGTATTTCCTGTTTGAAATCAGAATACGTTATTACATTTGCCAGTCAGGTCAGCTTCAGAATCCTTTGAAAGAGCCAGGTATGAATCTAGCCCTTTCTCACCTGTGAATGTTGCTATTTTAAATTTAAGTCCTTAGTAAATGCCTCTTTCCTACTCAAAGGCTCTTTCCTGAAAGGGCCTCTGTTAAACCTCAGGTTTAACTTGTATATATGTAATTCAGAAGATTGTTGCTCCAAAACATCTTATTTCTAGTCACACCAACTCATTTATGCATGGAGAGGTTTTGTCTCCGTCTACCCCTAGATCTTGGTTTTAGAAGTCAGCACCTTATGGATAGTTGAAAAGATAAGTTTACCAAACAGAACACAAAGCCTTCATCAACTTTTAGCAAAGGATCACAAAAGTGAGAAAGAGTTTACTTGAATCTGACCAGAAAATACTTGCCACAATTTGAAAGAATTACCATAGGAAAAATAAAATAAAATAAATTAAAATAAAAACAAAAAAAAACAACCATCTGTCACTCCAAATGGCCAAAATTTAGCTCAGAGATAAAGCTTGTAGCACCACCATAGTTTTGGAGGGAAATGAAACACACACAATATTTTTAAATTATTTCCCAGGTTCTATCCAACCCGTCCCATACCTGTGGGAAAAAGCTCACCCTTTCCAATATACTTTACTTCTAATTGTACATGTTGGCTAAAACAGAGATTGACATATGCTCCCCCAATACTTTCCCTCTTTCTAGGTAGAATTTACACTTTGTTTTGAGACTTATTGAAATCGTTTTTCACCTTTACTCAGAGAGTCAAGACAAGGTGTCTTCTTTGTGCCTTATCTTCTCTTTGACTGCAGATAGAGGAGACCAAGCAAACTTCTAGCTACATATGAAATAAGAACCATAGTATTAAAGGAGCCTAGGTCTCTGAGTGACCATATGGAGCAGTCTCTGTTCCTCTGACCTGCACCAAACTTCAACAAGAGCAGAAAATATATTCTTATTTTGTTAAGCTTCTTCAGGTCTGGAGATTGTTTGTTATAGTATTTAGCATCCCCTTATTAAACTACTTCTCTGCTAAGTTAGTGTTATAGTCAAGTACATAATCTTACTCTTCGGGTTTCTAAAAATATATATGTTTTTCACTGTGGAAGGACTTTGCTATGGCAAAACCAGTAGGAGCTTTACAAAGCATCTCTTAGCTGAAGTTATTCTTTGTATCTTCCTTACTCATGACTCATCCAATGGCCATTCTAAAACCATTTCTTTCTTAGCTACTATAATTCACTTTCGAGAATAGAGAAGTCAGTAGGATAATGACCTGGGAGTTACAGAGAGAGGCTAGCTATATGAAACAAAGATGAGATCAACTTATACTGAACTACACAACTACAGTTTCAGCATCGCAGAAGTGCTAAATGATGGTAGGCCACTAATTTTGGTTGCTGGAAATTTTCATTGCTCTACAGGATAATAAATTATTCTACAACCAGTGATATGTGGGAAAAGAAGGAAATTCAGGTAGCTAAGTTGAATTAGCCTTATCTTGTAGATATTGCAGAGTTTTCTACATTTACTCTTTGTGAGCAATGTGCTATAATTCTTTGGGGATGACAAACACAAGGAACACGTTAGAAACTTAAATTCCACTGTTTGACACTGTTTGAATTTTGAACCATTGTTTTTAGCTGGAAAAGTATAAAATAATAAACTTAGATGTTCTAAGTGTGGCCTTTAGAACTTTCTTTGTTGATGCTATCATGAGTGTACATACTAAAAGTGAATTGGAAGATGAATAGTTTACAGGGTAAAGAAATATTTTCCATCTTCACAATCTATGGTTTCAGGACTCCCCTAAGGCCTCAAAATGAAGTCTACTTGGTGGTCTCAATTCTAACCCCTGGAGAATGTATTCCACATCTCCAACACAGAACACCTGATTCTGCAGAATTTGACACTTCTCTGCAGTCTCCACACAGAAGAAACAGAGGACTTGACATGCATGGAAATTAAATTATCTTCCCCCCCTAGAGACATTCTGTCCTCCCAGGTCAGGGTTACATGAAGGTCAAGTGAAGGAGTTCAAATTTCAACCATTTCCACACTAGCTGTGAATCGACAGAAAACACATCCTTTTGAGTTCTTGATGATCTGCTACATTTTATGTGAGCCATCAAAAATAAGAATAAAATAAACATACCAAGTAAGTCAACTTAAAGGAAAAATAGTTTCACATTATCAAACTAGATGATTACCTTAAAAGCCAAGAGTTGCCTCTAGAGTGTAAATTTCCCACAAGTTCACAAATGTGTAAATAAGTTCTGAGACAGTTATGAAAATTTAGACTGTTTTGGTGAAGATTGGCCCTAATTTTTCAATTAACCTCACAGAAACTTAGGAGTTGTTCACATGGTTTTGTTAATTAGAAATTCACAACCCAAGTAATATCTGAATGGCTTAGATACAATCAAAACAAAGATTTTAGGACTCATAATCTAAATGAAGATATAGAGGCACTTAAAATATGAGATGGAAATTCTTTTAATGAGAATGAATTATTGGTAAGCATGAGTGCCCCTTCAATGAATAATTACATTAGACTTACTTAACTGTTACACATTTTCAAAGATAATTCTCACTCCCGAAAGTGGATTATTTTACCAGTCTACTTCCCCTCAATTTCTCCTTAGCTGACATGTCCGACCATCTATTGTTTTAAAAAGGATAAACCTCATTCAAATCGGGAAATTTAAAAATATATACAACCCTAGGGAGGGGGAAATTTTTTTTTAAAATAAAATGTTAAAGATAAAAAATGATAATAAAAATAATAAAAATAAAAATATATACAACCCTAATACAAGAGAAAGTTTTCAGCCCATTTAGATACATTACATTTCCCACACCCAGGCAAAGTTTGAAGCACTTAATGAAATTAACTAATTATGTCTAGAAATGAGAATAATTTGTTTCAAAGCCCTTGAAGACACACAGACTTTGAATGCAGAAGGTAGGAAAGTCTTCTGAGTGATTACAAGTCACATATTCTACTCTTTTTTATTATTTGTGCTGCCTAATCCATGTCCTAGTTATTATGCCAGAGAAACAATTTCAAGGCAAACCTTCTTTCCTTCCTCATGGAGTTTACGACAACATTCATCTGTGGACCCAAAGACTCCATCGAAGACCCAAATGACTTAAACTGTGCTACCTATGGGTAGCAGCAGGTAAATACAATTAGACAGATACGTCTTTAGAACTTGGGCCATTCTTTCAATAATGTGCATGTAGGGTTTGAAGTCATATTCATCATCAAGTTCTTCAATTAATTGTACTCACATTTTTATCATCATCTTCTAAATCAAATCAAAATTTTGACACAAGAATTTCATATCTTGGGCATGCACAGTAAGTACAAGTGGCTATGTAATGATTCTAATTTTTACAATACAAGGAGAAAAATTAAAGAATTCTAAGAAGACAAATACAAAGAAATGACAATGTCCCACAAATAAATTAGCAATAGCAATGTGAAGACAATGTGTGATGCAGCTAACTTCTCACCTAAGACTACATTATTATCTTCTAATAGTTTATATTTTCATTTGCTTAAAATAATCAGGCTTCTACCTCCTTGGCTTATCAGCACATCAGTATTTCTCTCAAAGGGAATTTCTTCCATCCTGTTCCAAAAGAGTTCCCCTACAACTTGGTATTTTTACGGAGAAGGTTTATTTCCAGGACAAGTATTTCTTATAATGGGTCTAGGTTAATAGCCTCACCTAGTTCACTTTAGGTCTGAAAATCATTACCATCAGGGCCTCTCAGACTTTAGAAGCCTGTATGCCCAAATGTGTGCAAGGGTAGAGTCACTCTTTCTGGTTAAAACTGCAAAGCCTTCTTGAGAGGCAATTAAAAATATCCTGACCAGACATAAGCAATCACCTCTAAAGTGAGATGGGCAGCAGCCTTGCTAGAGACAGTCACCCAGGGTAACTATACCGACTGGTGCACCCAGGCTCCTGGTCCCATTGATGTCAGGTGAGGACAAAGTTAAGCTGGCTTTCTGCCCTCCAGGAAAACTGAGACCAACCTGATAAAAATACAAAACTATGGAAAGTTGCTATTACTAAAAGGTAAACACGCATTCCTCAACCAAATAGTATGTATCGCTTGCTCATTTCTTTTAACTAAAAAGCGATAACAAGTAATAAATGCCGATTGTAAAAATATATAGAGAAACAGATACATTCTCCATTCCCCCATAGCATAGCCCTCACCAGACATAACCTCCACTCACCACTTTTATTCAAAATGAACCAGCTGAGGTTTGAATCCAAGCACTTTTATTCCAGATTCTATGTTTAAATATCATGTGATACTGTCCCCAAATAGATAAAATGACAGGTATTGAGTGCAGGTGGAGATGGAGGCAGAGATAACAATAGTGGTTCTATATAGATTAGGCAACAGAGACAGAGATGGGTGGAGGTGTAAATGTGGACATTGTGTAGACATAAATATGGACATAGATGATTTGTGTTATTTTTTGTTTTTCTTACATCAATAGGATCATTCTCTGTGTATTATCCTGGAATTTTCTTTCTCTTAATTCTGTTTTATTGAGGTGTAATCTATATACAATTTATTGGAACTGTTTTATGGTACAAGACTATGAATTTAGTCTACCATTGTAGAATCACCACCACAGTAAAAATATGGATTATTTTCATCATCTCAAAAAGTTCTCTTATGCCACTTTGAAGTCAGCCTTTTCCCCAACCCCAGGACATGGCAAATATTGATCTACTTTCTGTGAGATGTAACAATATATCTGGGAAATTATTCAATAGGAATGGTAAGAGTGGAATAAATTTCAGTGATTTTGCAAAATATAATCTGTATTAGATAAACTGACTTATGTTTCATATGTTGTAACAGAGTTTTTGCAGTACATTATAAGTGAAATTATAAAATAGATTTGTACAATAGCCCTTTTATATTCCTTCATTCAAAATCTATAGCAAATGCTAAATAAGAGCAATATGGACCTCATGACTTTTCTTTAAAAAGATTCCCGAGCATCAGGAAGAACAAACGGCTAGCTGTCAATTTACCCTCCTTCAACTTTACTGAAAAGCAAAGGTGATAAATAGGAATTAGTGGAAGAGAGTGGAAAAAGGAAAGAAATATTAAAAAATTATTTTGCATATTTAAAAAATACATGCATAAGCTTACTATGTGTGATAAAGTAAAAATGCATTGAAGAGTTTCTCAGGGCCTGTTCTTCAGCTAAGAGGCCAGGTTTTAAAATAGTAAAAGAATAGCCAAAAAGACAAAGGACTTGGAAGGTTTTAGGGGAGGGGTTTCAACTTAGGTTGCTGATGCCAAAAAATAGAAGGAGTTTTGAATAATTTCTTCAGCACAGCACAACCATGACCCTCAAATATCGGATTTAATATTCTCATGTAGCATAAGCATCTACAAGTTTCCAAAGGAGAGCAAGTACATTTTTTTTCCTTCAGATTAATTTTTTGGCAAACTAAAATGTGCCCAGAGGAATCCACAAACAATATTCATCCGCACATGCAAAAAGAGAACAGTAAGGTTATTGACTAACACATTGGTAAATTGTAGCCCAGCCAGCAGCTGGTTTTCATGGAATTGCTTTGCCGTGTACTGAAATGACAGAAGCAAAATGTCTGTGTTTTCTCTATGTGGATTGCATCTAATAGAGTATAGGATTAAATAAAATAATGCTATCTTACTAAAAATTCTATTATACTTGTTTTGTGTATTCAATTAAACTCGTTGGCTTAAGCAGGTGTATTTTGATGGAAGATATATCATCTGGGTGTTCCTGGAAGGGTTGAAAAAGCTTTAGGCTCATGGGTCAACCACAGGATGGTATGCTGGAAGCATGATAGAAAAGTAAAAAGATACTTTTCCAAAATTTATTCTTTTTACCGGGTGCTTGAGAGTCAAAGGCTCTGAGTATTGCAGGGCCTGGGTGCACTCTAAAGACAGAGCTGTACAATGTGGTCCCACTGAGATAACAGCTAGAGTGCAGCAATCTCACAGCAGAAAGACCCTTATGAAGTGGAACTGTTTCCCTCTGAGTTCTCTTGTCTGTTTTCCTGCCCATTCGGTCCACCACAATGCCTAAGAAAGAATAATCCCAGTCCTTTGCTTCTGAAGCAAAGGGTTTAGTTCTACACACCACCAAACACCACCAAATACCACCAAGTGATCAAGAAGCTTAGGAACTCAAGTTCATATTTTTTAGCCAGAGAGAGAACTGCAGTTGGATATTAATGCCAGTGTTTCGGTCGGCTTCAAAGAACTCGAGCTTCTAGTCACTGAGCACTAAAAACTCAGGCAAGTAGAAGGTCTTGTGGATTTCCCTCCACCTGATCCACTTCAACAATTCTAGCCTTAAAAGTTAGTAGTAGGTAAATTAAAGAACACAAGTTGAGTATTTTTGCTAAATTTTTTATAGCTTTCATCTTTTCATCCCTAGATATAGGAGGATGAATTAGAGATTAGATTATCTGAGGTGAGAAGATAGCAGTTCTCAATTTGGGCAGCAGATTGAATTTAAAAGATAATTTAAGAATATTGATCTCAAGAGTGAAGTAGGAACTAGATTTCAATATATTGACTAAATATTATAACGGATGCTAAAGAAACCACATCTGTCTATTGCTTTAATTTTAATAAGATTATATTGTTTTATTAACCATTCATTGCAAAAAGATAATATCTAGTATTTGCTTAGCACTTCATTTTGAAAACTAGATAATTAACCCTCACAATAGCCATATCAAGTAGGTAGTCATGTTCTTGCTTTATAATATAAAATTGAGTCTTAAAGAAGTTCTGAGACCTTCCCAAGAACAAGTAATTTTTAAGAGAACTGAAGCTAGAACTCAGGTCCTCCATGTTTCGATTCAGTGACATTCTATTGTGCCACAGCTATCTCCTAAGTCAGTTAGTCCCCCAATGAGAATGTGGTGAAAGTTACAGAGAGTGAATTACGAAGAAGTTTGGAATTTTGAGACCCTAATGATTTATAAAACTAGATATTAAAAATGGTTCTCTCAGATCCTGAAGCCACTAATGAACTGATTTATTAACACTGGACTCCCTTTATCTGGCCTTAAACCCCCAGGCTGAGTCATGCAGAGTGTCCCAGAACCTGAAATAAGATCCCTCTCAGTTAGTGGGAACCAGAAGATGGAAATGAGAAATGAGGTCTTGCCTGTTGTTGAGACAAAATGTCTCAGGGCTTTTGTTAGGCCCTGGGGATAATTTGGTTCCTGGTATAAAAATCATTCAATAAAAATAATTGAAACTTACAGAAGAAAATAGTAGTTTCCTTTACATACTTATTAGCAAATATTTAGATAGATCAATAGTTTCAGTTCCCAATTAATTAAATTGAAACTCAAGCACAAGTTCTGAAAGAAAATTAGATTAGAATCCGAAAACAAAACAAACCCAAAACACCTCATTATCAAACCAAATTACAATTTGTAACTCTAATAATTATTTATTCTTCATCAAAGAAAATCTTTTTAGTATTTTGTGCTTGAGTTCCTAAGTATAGTTATGTAAATGTGGAACTCTTGCTGCTTTGGAATAGAGTTTTTGAGACTATTTAAGATGATGTTGATAAAGCGAGTTAGGCCAGAATGTTTATTCAATTTAGCGAAATAATTTATATTTTAGTCTGGACAGACTACAAAAAAATCTTTTACAATTATCATTTGCTTCCTACTTCTCAATTTAGTCAATTTGATAAAATAAAATGTCACCGTAGCATGTTTAGAGCCCTCTCTTAAAATTTTTCTTGTGTAATTTCAGCAGACAGGAAAACCACATTTACTCATTTTTTCTATAATGTTTAGTGGACTATACACATATATGAAGATCAAATTTTCACAGGTATTACAAAGATAGATCTTAAAAATGTGAATAGAATATATGAGGGGAAAAAACATTTTTTGAAACTTGAGATTAAACATATATTGATTCCAAATCTCTCATTAGAAGTCATCTTTATAACTGAGATGACTCTATTTTTACCTTCCTTTCAAAATTTTTGTGTCAGTTGTTTAATTTTTCTTACAGTAGACTCAGTAACATTGCTGTTTGGGCCTATTTCAGTGCTTAGTTTAATATAATACCCGAGAATGCACAAAAAATAATAAGACATTCTAATTAAGCTTAGAGAGTAGCTCTGATAAAAGTTCGCATTCTCCTCACAGTTTCACCAGTATTACAACCACCACATGACATTGAGTTTATTATGTAAACATATTTAACTGCAGTCCATACATATCATCGTCAAAACCTTGATTCAGCTAAATCTAAGTACCCTGGAGATTGAATCACTGCCTTTTTTTTTTTTATTTACCCCAAAGACACCTAAAAGAGGCTTCTACTCTAAGATGGCAATTAAACAATTGTTAATTAAACTAGGTCGTTCATTCTGATATCTTATACTTGATTTCAATAAAGCAAGATCTCAGCCTGAGGCATAGGGCACTCAGCCATCTTTAGAATCATCAGATTATGATAAGTATTACATATAATCTCAAATGCTGAAGTCCTTCTGACGCTCTATTTTTTGGCAATTTAGCCTTTTGGTGAGAGTACATCTGCTTGATGGATGGTCTTGAACAGGAGTTATGTGATCTCTGGCCTTGGTGTGATAGAAATTATTTTTTTGGAAAAACAGTGCCTTATATAATCCATCATGAAACAATCTTTCAATTTATCTGTTGTGACTTCAGTCTTCCCGCACCAGCATAAATATGCTTCAGATAATGTTAGTCCCGGTTCAGATGGAATTTTGTGTTTGGCAATCCACCCATCATTGCCAGCTGGAACAGGACCTTCTTTTCTTTAACAACACACGTGTAGAATCCAGTCCCAGATACAAGATGAGCTATCTGTTGAACATGGGTTTTGTGTGAACACAGCAGATGTGGAAGTGCTTCTCCAGCCAGATCCATGCCGGAAAGGATTCAGGGGGTTCACTGTGGCCGGACGTGCCAAGAAATCCCAAGGCCATCAGTCATCTCTATGCCACCGAATGGCATTAAAAAATGTCATTTGTGGTGTCAAAGTAGGAGTTTTGTTTGCGAATGTGTTTCTTTTAAGTAGTCACATCTTTCACCGAGAAGCCATTTTTTTTTTTTTTTTTTTTTTTTTTTTACAATGTTTGTGTAGGTGGGAACCAGGAGAAAGATCTTAAAGAGTTAGAAAATAGAAAACTACCAATTGCCACTTGAATTGCTTTTTGGCAAAGTGAATATTTCATTTTTATTTTGGCTGTGGTTTCATAAACTTGAAGAAGGCAAAATGGTTGTGCAAGTTACATGATTACTTAAAATATGGATTCTTAAATCAGTCACTCTATCTCTGTTTCGAATAGCATACAGTAAACAATCTGTTTGCAATAATAAAGAAATAAAAATTTTCCACTTCCCCCAGCTAAATGGATGCTGATACTAGAACTGCTGAGTTTACTTTGCACCTGGATTCCACTGTGGTGAGTATTTGGGATTCATATTCCAAGAGAGGATTCCAAATGGCATTCTGGCAGATGATAAAGGATACAAGTGTAGTTGATCTTTATATTAATTTATAGGCAGCCATGTCTCAAGCCTCTTGGGCATCCTAGCAAAATTAGGAAAAAGAAAAATAACTACAAAAACATCCAAAAGAAACATATCCAAATAAAACCAAGTTAGGAGCTCAAAATAAATAGTACTATAATGAATACCACAAACTACAAAGGAAAAACAAAGCTTTAAATTACTCAGAGTAATCTGAGGCTGAAGATATGATGAAGATATGATTAACTAATTAACAGTTGTAAGTATTTTGGAGCCATAAAATTTCCTATTAATGAGAGTTTTATGAATATGGAATAATAATTCACGAGATGTCCTTCCCAGCCAGCCCTTTCTTGATTGCAGCTGGCAGGACTAATTCTAGGTTTACAAGCTGCTGTCAGCAACTGAGGCAGGACCAAGAATAAAGCATCTACTTGATTTATTTCGATCATGTTTCAAAATAAATTGCTAGGTCAATTGAGCTTCTACAAAGGAAGCTGAATAATGTAATTCTTAATACAAAGAAATTATCTATTTCAATAGAGGAATTAGAAAGGTAGAAGTCTTGTTATTAAATGAAGAGAAAGAAGACTTTAAAAAATTTATTAAACAATTAACTATATTTTTGATTTACCTGAGAGTGATGGGGTGGGAGTACTTTTTCCTAGGAATGGTGCAATGGGATAAGTCATCTTAATCTCAGAATATGTATACAAGGAATCTGTGATTCAAAACCAATTCATGGTGTTGATTAAAGTCTTAATTTAAATGTTTGGGTCCTCTTCACATGAAGTCAAAGAAAGGGAAATTTCAAAATATGAATTAAATTATATTTTTGATGTGTGGTTTACATAATGAAAATAATTTACTATGTCTTCTCATTTTGGGGGTTCTGAAAGTAGCGCAGTATATAGAGAAGCTTAGAAATCACAAAAATAGAGTTAGGATGGACCCAAGAAGTTGGCACTGTCCAATGAACCATACCAAAGGGATACTACTAAGACAAATAAAGTAATGTCAAGATTACATCTATAGTTGAGTTGTTGAGATCTTTGTCCAGGCATAAATATTAATATACTACCACCATGTGGAAACCACATAGCAACAATTTTTAACAAGTTTTACTTTCTTTGAATGACTGAAATTTGAATGTGAAACTGAGAGGAAAATAAAACTCAAAGCACAGCATCAGCAAATTTGTTCAATGTTTTAATTGAATAGATTAAGGTATCTGCCAAAATATTCAGTTCTCAAATTTATATTCAAGCAGAAGAGTAATGTGTGTGTGTGTGTGTGTGTGTGTGTTTGCTTTTTTAATGAAATAAACAAATCGTTAAAATTTTTATCTCTAAAGCAGATAAAAATAGACTGGCTAAACCAGTGCTTCCTTGTTTGGCCTCATATCATCTCATAATAATTTATTTATTTGATTTATTTTCCCACAACATAATAAGCTCATGAATGTAGAAACTATGTCTGTCTTTTTCCTTTTTATTTCTGAATATCATACACGGTGCCTGACTATAGTTTTAGTAAATAATTTTGAAGACAGGTGAAAGGTAAAGTAGAAAAAGGGAGAAGAAATAACCAGAAGCTTAGAACTTAAAAAGTACCTTTCACTACATGTGAGCATGAGTATTTGTGTTCGGATACTCTAGGCGGTGAAATGTGTAACTTATGCCTTGGAATGTGTAACTTGTTATAAGACAAACATCGCAAAGATGTTCACATGACCCTTGCACATTTCCCTACTATAACATTCATCATATTTTACTACAATGTCTGTTACCATATGTGCATTGTCCTACAAGACTGTATGAACCACAAAGGTGATGACAATTTCTTAGCAAATTTCAGTCCTTGACTTTTTGCCCAGTGCCTAGAATGTAGTAGGTACTCAAAAACTACTTGTTGAATGAATGATATTTTTATCTGCTTGTAGAATATTTTTTGGAAAAGATAGTATTTAATTATAAAATTTTCATCTGAAATATATTTGCGTATATTTTAACTCTTACCTATAGCAAAGCATGACTAGCAAATTTGTTATTAAATATATCTTTTATTTGATATAATGATTTATCCATTGGAATCATGACACTCTAGCTTTTTTGGGAATGCTTACTGCACAATTTTTTATAGTGTGGAAAATTGGAAATAAGCCATATATCAAGAAATTGGATAACAATTATAAAAATGTTTATGTATGTACCTGATGGAAAGATCGTATATCTAGAATTATGATTCTAAAGGCCATTTAGAAGTGCTTAAGATAGTTAAGATATGTTTACTTTTTTTAAAAAGGACATATGCTCCAATGTGTTGTCATGTGATATTTCTATGATTTGGATATATCATAATTTTTCTGATTGTTGGCTTACCTATGAAATGAGAAGCATAGTCTCTTTCCCACTGGTATAAGTAAATTTATACTTATAGATCAAAATTAATTTTATTCTGTCAGTCATAAATTCAGTTAGTCAATGTATTTTAACTTCTGATCATAAGAACACCTATTTCTTCTTAGTGGACATTAAATAACTTTTGCTTATTTACTCAGAAAGTGAAAAGAGAAGGGAACGAACATTTTGAATACTCTAATGTAACAAGCATTTTATTTTGTTTTTACAGCATTTGATTATATTTGATTCCTTTTCTTCATTCTTTAGTATGTGACAAGAGAATAATGAGAAAAGTCACCCTCCCAAGGTGCCTCCAGGAAATGATCTACTCGGTCTTGAGAATCTTGTCCTAGTCACTGGCCTGCGTACCCCATATATTTATCGGTGACTTGGAGTGGCTGAGAGATCATACCTACTACGTTTTGGAATTAGATTAACACAAAAACATGAGAAAGATACCTAGTTTCTTTGAAAAATGAACTGAAACCCAAAATGACCATGACAAAAAGAAATAAGAGCAAATACTTGGCAGGAAGGCAGTGAAGAGAGAATAACAAATATTCAGCATGGGGAAGAATGGGTTTGCCACAGAGGCTGAGAGGTGCTATTGTTTATCTTTAAACATGAGTCAGCAGCACAATGCTATTATTTTAAATATCAGCAAGATAGAGAAAGCACTAATAAAAACAAAACATGCAAGTACCCTGAAGAAACTGACCCAGTGGACATTGGTTAGGCACTTATTAGAGTAGTACATCCAGTTTAAGGTCCAGAAACTAAAGAAGGATAAGGAAATTTGGAGAGGAATGAGAGTAAAGCAACAGAAAAGATTAAAAGTTCAAATAAAAGGATCTATGAGGAATTAGACTGCATAGGGAAGAGCTTGTAAAAAAAGTAACCTTTCTAAATGTTCATATACTTATACATTTTTCCCATAAACTCTGCACTTCTCTGGGAGATTTTGCAATCTTTTCTTGAACCCTTTGTAGCCTTTTAATAACAATGAATTAAAACAGTCTTTGGGTTGGCAGTGACAGAAAGAGACAAAAATATTGGATGCTAACTGTATCAACTTGTTAATTACGAAAAAAAAAAGATGTATAATCATCTGCAGAACGTCTATTACTGGTACTTCAAACCTAACAAATTTCCTGTCAGGTCTATTTTTCTTCTCGTATCCCCTTATCTTATTTAGTGGCATTGCTGTGCATCTGGCCATCTGAAACTGACAGGAGCCATCTTTCCCTTACCAACCACGCTGAATTAATTCTGAGGTTCCACTGATTTTACCCACTAGTAATTCTGAATTGACGACCTCCTCTCCACTACAGTTGTTATCTTCATCCAGGACCTTATCATCTCTTATTCAGATTGTCACCATGAATTCCTAACCGTATATCCTAACATTATTCTTTTTCTACTCAAGCTCACTTGCCACACTATCATCCTAAAAAAACATGTTTGATTTTACCCCTTCTGTGCTTAAAGACTTCAGCTGGCTCTGAGCTTCTTTTATAGTATGATGTGCAATACCTTCATGTCCCCACCTAGCAGCTGGCCTCAATCCCTTTACATTCCTTCCAAGTAACTATATTTCAGCCACAGTGAAACTCCTTGCCACTACGCTCTAGTTTTCTTTCATGCCTTCAGAGTTTTACGATGATTTTTTTTTTTTTTGCTCTGACTGAAACGTCTCCACCCCCTCTCTCTCTATTTTCTGAACATCTCTGTGTTCGCATTTTCTTAGAGCTCATGTAAGATGTTACACCTCTCCAAGAATTCTCATGAAACCATGACCAAAATCTAGGTTAGATTCCTTGTCTTTATGCATCCTAGCGCTTATTTCCGTCACAGCACTCTGTACGCTAACATCTGTCAGGTTCATGCCTCTCCATTCAAGTTGTGAGCCCATTAAAAACAGAAAATATATCATTTGCTGCAGTTATATCTTTGTATTCTAAGTCCCTGGCATACAATGGTCAGTCAATAAATGTCTCCCCTTAAAAAATTGTTTTTCTCACTAGACTACAAATGCCTTAAGACATATCATGTCTTATCAATATTTGTATATTTATTACATGAAAATTGAAAATTGAAATAAACAATTTAACATCAAGCAATTATCAAATGTATAAATTGTTTAGGTCTCTCATAAGTTCTTATTTATAAGCTGACTTAAAAATTCATTAATATATTAAAAAACAAATAGCATAGTTGATCATATGTAGGATATTTCTACAAGTAAAGATTTATGTGTGGCAGATGCTTTTTGGAATCAAAAAGGAAATCTAAAGTTCAAAAGTATTTTCAAAGTTATCCTTTGTAGTTCAGGTCCCCTAAATCACCAAATATATATATGGCTTGTCTCATCAGGCTATATTTTAAAAAAAAAAAATTGTTCCACAGCCTCTGGTTTCCCAGCAAGAGGCCTGGTTTTGGCAGCCTTGCTACGAATGTCTATTCCTTAAAGGGAACCCCATCCGACCACAGTGCAGGAGCTGGGTGGGTGGTGCCTTCCATGTTCTTTGTACTTGTACCAAGCTGTTAAATCTTTCTACTAATTCTTAGCCTTAAATGATTTTTCATTTAAATTTTGTTAATGAAATACCGTATTTGAAAAAGTGCATTTATAAAGAAGACTATAAAATAAAAATATAATTTGTATCATTTAATTGAAAAAAAATCATCACTAGCATGCAAGTTGGATTTAAATAAACTGTAGCATAGTTCAGAAACATGATTTAATTGGCTCTCACCTGCATCCCAGGAACTTAGCCTGGGAAAATTGTCATCAACTCAATCACATTTGTGGAGTTGGCAAAAGCTAAGCAAAAAGTGACTAGCTACATAAAATATCTGTAATGTTTTCCTTATCAAAAAAAAAATATATGAATTTTAGGTAAATATTGGCAACAGTTATAGTTTCATCTGCCAGCTAAACCAAGGCAATATATTGTCTTTCAATCACTCATATGTTATATTATTTCTAAATCATCTCATGGATGTCCAAAAATACCTCTATCAATAATTAGTCCATAATGAAAACACTCATTAAAATTATATAAATTCTCCAAAATTAAAATAAAGAAAACAAGCCTTTACATTATTGAAATATATTGTTTACAATAATTATATCTATATATTGGCCTAATTTATAACTTACTGAAGGTTCTAAAATATTAAAGAATCATGATTTGCATATGGATGCTCTGGGCTTATTGCAAATTTTATTCTTTGTAATTATACCACCTGAAAAATCAAATTTAGCTATAAATGGACCTTATACATATATTTCCAACTTGAGAGATAACCTATGCTAAGATTCTTAGAAAATATGTGTTTCATTCCTGTCTATATGCCTTCTTTGAAGATAAGAAAATAAAATTTAGTGAAGAAATAATCTTTTTAATTTATTATATTAAGTATCAAGTTTCTAAATATAGTTTAAATGTATGTATTTTGCTTTCAATTTTCACCATTGTTTAGCCATTTTAACCAAAGTGTTATTTTTTGTTGTTAATTGAGGTAACTTTCACCTACAGTAAAATATGCAGTCCTATGTACAGTTGCATTAGTTTTGAGAAATAAACACACCTACTAACCTACATCTCAAACAAGATTTTTCTTAAAATTTTCATCACCCCAGACAGTTCCCTCAGCCCTTTGCTGGTCAATCCTAGTGGTCGCCCTGTAGGATTACAGATCAGGCATGCCTATTTTTGAGCTTCATAAAAATGCATGTACTTTTTACCTAGATTTCTTCACTCAGCATAACATTTTTGAGATTTATCCATGTTGTTTACCTATTAATTCATTTTTCTTAGTACATTCATTTTATTCCTGTGTAACAGTCAATTACATAAATATGACTTTTTGTTAATCTATTCTCCTATTGATAGATATTTTTGTTGTTTCTAGGATTTAGCTTTTTAGGATAAAGCTATCTTTTTGTACACATTTGTTTTCATTTCTCAGTGGAATTGCTGAATCTAAGGAATTGCTTAGTGTATTTAATTTATGAGTAACTGCCAAATAGTTACACAAAGTAGTTGTGCCATTTTACACTCTAACCAGCAATTTATGGGTACTAGTCACTCTTATCCTTGAGAATATTTGATATCCTTAATATTGTTTTTAATTTTAGCATTCTGTGGCTGTGCAAAGGTATCTCTTTGCGAATTTAATTTTAATTTCTCTGATGAATAGTAGGGTTATTTTTTTGTCATCCTTACTTTGTGATGCACATTTCAGGTTGCACACTTTTGAATCGAGTGGTCTTTATTATCTATCATGAAGTAATATAAATTCTTTACAAGGTCTGATTACAGATCAGATCAAAACTCATGGAACTATACATAGAGGGTGGAGTTATTTCTAATGTGGTACCTTTTGGGAACCTCAATTAAAAATTATCTTTTGCAAAATAGTAAATCTGATTTGCTTTACACTATCATTCCAAAACCAAAATTCCAAATTGTTTTTCTAAAAGTGCATTTAAGTATATTAGCCATCTTAAACAGAAACACTAATTAGCTTCCATTTTACATTTAAACTGAAACTATACATATTACTTTTACTGGATTTCCTTTATTGTCACCTAGGATAGGTGTTCCATGGAAATTCCAAAGAGTACCATACACAAACCAAGTGCCAACATGCTATGCCTTCCTCAAAACACTTCTTATTTATGTCACTTCTCTCTTTTATATCTTTTCTTTCTAGAAGTCCAAAGAAATACCAAAAAGGAAGCTCATCTCTCAGTTCTCCAAAAAAGAAAGAGTTAAAATTTTTATCATTAACTCTAAGTATCTTGGGTCTAAAAGAGGTCATCTCACAATTGACAAGAATACTCAGGTCCTATTAACAGAGCTTGATATAAGCCCCTTTTTGTTTACTCCACCTAATATAGGATGATATCAAGGTTGGTTTTCAGTTATTCTAGAACCTTTGAAATAGTAGTTCAGGGAGATACCTTGCCCTCACCTGGGATGGGCCAGAGAACAAGGGCTGATAATATATAATTATTTTAAGTTATCTTCCGTAAACAATAAAAAGACTTCATTGAAAATCCTTTCTGATAGATCTGTCTCAATTAAGATATAATTATAATGTAACCTATTAATTAATAGGAGCTGGCAAAAAGGAAGATGTTTCCCCTGATCTTTGTCACAAAGTACCCCGAATCTCCAATACCTAATGTTTAAGTGAATTCTTCACACAGATCTATAGGAAAATGTTTATTTTATGAATTTTTTGTTTTTAAAGAATATGTTAGTGGTGGATTCATATAAACATATACCCTGTTAAATTTAGAGTATTTTTAGTAACATATTTCAAATTAGCAAATAGGTAGCCTATATGCTATAGCCAATGTCTTTCAATCCAATCTATGTATGTCCTCATATTAGGCGTTTTAAGAGTATGGTACCATTACTATTTCTCATGTTTCATTTTAAGTTTACAAAAGAACAGGGGAAATAGAATCAATAAGTAAAGAATATTTTGTGTGAGAGAAACACTTTGTTACACTTGCTTTAAAAATTAGTATTATTGTTGTGCTATTCAGATTAGAGTATATTTGCAATAGAGCATCTTGGTTTGTGAGCAGGAGCTGTGGTTTGGGTTCTTCGGCCAAGAGGAAGGAAGCACTGCCTCTTTACCAAGTATCCGTCTGACTGTGCTGATACTCACAGGTTTTGTTTTTGCCTAGAAGAGAGAGAAAATTGGGGCGGGGAAGGACTCTGAAGGGAACAGGAATGAGGATAATGAAAAGGGAAGGATTGATTTTTATTCTCTTATCCTCAAACCAGCCTGACAGGACAAGAAGCTGAAAGAATTATATGAATGAACAACTATGATACTGATAAGATGAGGAAACAAAGATGAGCCTGAGGGTCTAGGGAATATATACAACGCAGAGTTAAAGAAAGGCCACTGTCTGCCTCTCTGATTCCACTGACTTCGATGCTGTATACCCATCCCACGTTCAGGTGCCACCAACAGAGCCTGACCATGGAGAGAAATCTCACAGGGAGCCGGTAGATGTGGCAAGAGCAAGGATGATACTAGGTCATTAATGAGGATTTTGAAGCTGAAGAAGTACTCCTTAAAAACCTAAAGGAGGTTTCAGAAAGAGTTCCCATTTCTGTGGGAGCAAAGCTGGCATCCATGTGACCTCATTTAGACTTACAGATTGGAGATACCTGGAGTTTTTAGGTTATACTTACAGGTATAACTTAGAAAGTTGTATCTATGTATGCACAACTGCTTACAAACATACCTCTCTTTTCTTCTTGAAAATACCTTATCCAACTGTCAGTGAATGCAGTTAAATATTAGTCCATCTGTGATACTGACCCTAGGTTTCCTTTTATTTTTCACAGCTTGGCAAATTCTTCCATACTCAGAACTTCACTCAAGGGTACCCACATGTATTAGGGTTCTCTAGGGAAACAGAATCAACAGGATGGATAGATAGATGATGATAGATAGATAGATGCTAGATAGATAGATAGATAGATAGATAGATAGATAGATAGATAGATAGATAGATAGAAGACAGATAGATGATAGATAGGTAGATGATAGATTATGTAGATACCTAGATATATAGATACATAGATAAATCAATCAATAATAGACAAATAGATTTAAGAAGAGATGGATTATAAGAATTATGTCATATGATTATGGAAACTGAGAAGCCCCACAATCTGTCATCTGCAAGCTGGAGAACCAGGAGGAACCAGTGATGTAAAGCAATCCAAGTCTGAAACCCTGAGAATCATGGGGCTTATAATGTAAAATTCCAGTTGGAATCCAAAAGCCCAAGAGCAGGAGGAGATGATTTCCCAGCTCAAGGAGAGAGAGTAAGTTCACTGGTTCCCTGCCTTTTTGTTCTATTCAGATACTAATGGATTGGACAATGCCCACCCACATTGGTGAAGAGAAATATTCTTTACTCAACCTACTGATTCAATTGCTAATCTCTTTCAGAAACATCCTTACAGACACACCCAGAATTAACATTTTACCAGCTATCTGCTCATCACTCAGCACGGGCAAGTTGACACATAAATTTAATCACCACACCATGCTTCCACAATTCCCTAAGAAAACTACATCTGTCCTTCCTCTTCTTTGTTTTACTTTGAAATAACAACAAAAAAGTTGCTGAAATAAATATATGTTCAGTATGGATACTAAGTCATGTCTTAGACTTTGTGTAATAGAAAATATTCTCTGTCTGCAGGGAATTAAAATTGTGTGAAGTAAATGGGATATTACCTAAAAAAAAATAGAAAACAAGATGTAATATGATAAGTAGGTTAGAGAGATACCTAGTATATGAGTATTCAGAAAGAGGCAATTAGTAACAAACATAATATCCAAAACTTACGGAGCACTTAATACATGTCAAATTTTATCAAAGTGTTTATAACTATTATCTCATTTAATCTTCACAATAACCCACTGGGATAATTACTATTATCCTCATTTTTTCAATGAGACATAGAGAGGTTAAGTAACATATTTAAGGTCACACAGATTGAAATTGTCAAAGCAGAACAGAACAATAAGAATTCACTACACAAAACAAAGGAAAACCCATAAACTTTTAAGTTGAATTAGACACAATAAAGGGCTGGTTTCGCTAACCTCTAAAAACATAACACTGAAAATTTTCAAAAGTCTCCTTCAGTTTTTCATTTTCTACACATTAAACATAAAATTTCTCAAATACAACTGCTTGAGATTAAGTATACTTTCTTATTTAATTTTATTTCCTTATGCTTTCATCATTATTTTTGCAATGGTATTGTTTTTACTTTTTTTCTTTGTAATCAGAATTATTTCAGACAATTGGCAAAGCCAGCCTGGAAATATAATAACCAGATTTTTAAAAACCAATGTTCAAATGAACATTTGAAAC
Organism: Rousettus aegyptiacus; assembly: GCF_014176215.1. NCBI lineage: Eukaryota > Metazoa > Chordata > Mammalia > Chiroptera > Pteropodidae > Rousettus > Rousettus aegyptiacus. The sequence goes on from NW_023416285.1 coordinate 27,095,791, forward strand.
ACCACTTACTTGTAAATTGAGAATGTCTGGATAGATGATGGATAGATGATAGATAAATAGATGATGATAGATGATAGGTGATAGATTAGATAGATAGATAGATAGATAGATAGATAGATAGATAGATAGATAGATGTAGATATGTGTTCACTAGTATATGCTAGGCGCTGGGCTGAGTAGTGAAGGGTACAAAAAAAGCTTTAAACAGAGATATTGCATCTAGTATTTTAAAATATTTTTCAAGTATATATACTATCCTATAAGTGTTTCTAGTATGTAAGAAGAAATAAGAGGGCTAACTAAATCATTATAATTTAAAATAAGTGAATGGATGCCATTAAAAAGCAGAAAAATTGCCATGCCAGTTTGAAGAAATTCTATGTTGGACATCCGATGTCAGTGAAGACCTTCGGATTTATTACATAAATAAACAACACACTTCTATGAAAATTGGGCATCATTTTTCAAAATCCCCACTGTTAAGTAACTGACATTGATCACATCTAAGCAAGAAGTGTCCCTCAAAAACAAAACAAAACAACTAGTAGAAAAAACAGGAGTGACAGTATGTTTCAGCTTAGTAAACAGTTCTTCTAAATTGCAGAAAAAGCAGTTATAGAAAAAGATCCAGTTCTTCATTGCCTCTCATTCTTTCCCACCTTAGTATACATATACCCATATATATGCTTGCTTACACGATTTTAGGAAAAACCATATTTACCCAGTAAATAATAATTTTTAGTATATCCCTTTATGGAAATCAAAGAGGCACATATTTAAAGTATACCCCTCATATAATTTATTTCTAAATTTACATCTGAAATGAAATAATCAGATCATAAATTTCATATCATATCATAAAGAAATTTCTATATAGTAGTTGAAATATTTTTTAGTTGATTCCAATGACTGTCATTTCCATCAATTAATTAGCTTATTAAGAAAAATTATTTCTGCATCTTATTTATTATCAATAAAGAAATCACTATATGGAGCTGAAAGATCATTTTCTATCTATTGGTTCCATTTATAGTTTCACAGAAGTGATTATTTTTTCCTTGATTACCAGGTTAATTATCACTAAAATATGTGACTTTTTAGCAATCTTTAGGCAATAACATGGAAATTATTGAAACCCTGTGGTTTAGAAGCTGAATGAATTTAATCAGTAACTCATTTTAAAGTAACAATTAACAGGAGACTATTTCTCCACTAAAGCTAACATAGTTAAATCTATTTCCTCAGATATGATCATTGTTTAAAATTGTGATAACTCTAATAAGTAATGGTGCATTTTCAATTTAAATCACTCAGAATCAAATTAAATTCACTCTGATTACAATTGCACCTGCAATTTTGACCAAGAAGAGAATAAATTTAGAGGCAAAAAGTTTTACAAAACTTTTAGCACCTTTCCCCCCTCAATTTTGAAAGCAATGAAAGTCTTTCCTTCTATTTTAAGTCATTGTTTTTTTAAAGGAAATTTGATTTTGAACATTTTAGTGGGTAAATAGAAGCTTCTGTTAAAACAAACATCAAAAGTTATTCTAAGTAATTTGGAGGATAAAATTCTTTTAATGCAGAATTTCAAAGTTAAAATTCTGTAATAACTATATAGAATGAAGAACTTAAAATATTTTTATCTTTAATTAATACCTCAGAATCTTCTGTTAAATTTAAGACATTGGTTTCTCCCTTTTGCAATGTAAATCGAAGATATCTCAGTATTCTGTCTGGATAGAACTCTGACACTTAAAATTATTGCAATTATAACACTAATGACACTTGGCTATTTTTTGCAGATTTATTTTCAGAAAGTTTTAAGAAGGATCGAAAAAAAATGGAACTTTAATTACAATTCAATTACACTAGAGAAACTTAAAAAAATTCAGGTTGAATAATTTTTCCCTTGGTTTTAAAGGATGTATTTTGGGAAACACATTCATTAGTGAAGCTACAATTTAGTAGTTACTGTTTCCTTGAGATGTCTCTCTTACTTTCTTAAATATAGAATTTGATTCTTCTTGTCACTATAGAACTAAAACAGACTTATTCATGTGATTAATGATTTACTAAATTACGAACGAGTATGACTTCTCAAAATACTTTCTGAAGCAGCAAAACATATACAGTGTATACAAAAGGATCTTTTTCTGTAAGAACTAGATATAAAACATTTTTTCGCAATTCTGCTTTAAAAACGTAAAATATACTTCCAAAAGTATTTCTTTGGCAACACTCAGAACTATTTTTTCCAAATTTTACTTTTTTTGTTGAAGCTGAACATACACTTACACTCTAAAGTACACAAATCTTAAGTGTATAGCTATGCGAATTTTTAGTGATCACATGTAACTGCCATTCAAATCAAAACATGACATTATCGGCGCCCGTCCCCTCAGTCATCACCACTACCACCAGGTAAGAGCTTTAGTGTCTGAATTTTATTCTATTGTTGAACATTATTTGGGATTTATTCTTGTTACATGTCTAGATATTCATTTTCCCATGCTACATTTTATTCTGCTGTATGAATATATCATGATTTATTAATCACTTCCAATTTTGGTGGACATTTGAGCCATTTCTAGTACTAGGTAATTTAAATCATGTTGCTATGAATGTTCTTCAGTGTTGGTTAAAATATATATTCATTTCTATTGGGTATACATATATCCAGGAGTGAAATTCGTTAGTCATAAGATATACATAAATTCAGATTTACCAGATGTTGCCTGTTTTTCACAAATAACTTTTAAAGCAGTGTGTGAAATTTTCAGATGTTCTACATTATTGCCAACACTGAGAATACATATATAGGTGTGTGTATATATGTATGTGTGTGTGTGTACATATATATATATATATACACATACATATTATACACATACACACACACACATATATATGTTTGTATGTATGTATATTTTTACATTTCACCATTCTGGTGGGTTTGCAATGATATCTTACAGAGTTTTTTAATTTTGCTTTTCTTGTTAAATAATGATGCTGAACACCTTTTTACACATATATTTTGTATATGGATTTTTTGAGAGGTGTCTATTTAGATGTTATGCTTATTTAACTTTTCTGTCTCATCTATTTGTAGAATTTATATACATCAAGGAAAGGAGACTTTTCTTAAATATATTCACATATCTTTTCCTGTAAAAAAAATAATTCTTTGTTATAAAGACAACCTCTACCATTAGTGAAACTAGCAGAGCTCTACATATGGACATATAAATCACTGAGAAAAAAAGGTATTATTTTCATGTACATATGGACAACAGCCAATGATTGGCTGGAACTAGCAAGTGCTAACTTAGGAGAGATGATTTTGTGTATCTCATTCCAATTTTCACATTCAGTGACAGTTGGTAGCTTAATATGTGCCAAGTTACTGGTGCTTTAGGAACAGCATCTAGGGATTCTTACTTCAATTAATCAACCTCCAACCATCCATCCATTTGCCCAATTCTCCTTCTACACATTGACCCATCCACCTTCTCACTTATCCATCCATTGAGTTACCCATCTCTGTACCCATCTATTCACTCATGCATTTGCTCACCCATTTATTACCTATCCATCCATTCAACTTCTCATATGTCCATCCATCTATATCTACACCTACACCTACATCAACATTCTAAGTTGGTAACTTGAAATCACCCCGAGGATATTGGGACGATCTAAAATGATGGGTTTTTTGATTTTCTGGAGAACTATTTGTTAAACAACTAGTGGTGTTTAACTCTAGCACAACACTGGCAATAACCTAGTGACTATTTTTGCCCTCTGAACTTTTTTTTTAATATATTAAGTGACAGTTTATTTTGAACTGACTATAAAAATCATGGGATGGCCAAGTGCCCTGCCATATCAAGCCAATGGGTCTGTCTGCACTTTTCTCCTTTAGAAGAATATATGAAGAGCCTATGGACTGAAGAGACGCAGCCAAGAGGACCTGAAGCATGGAGGGCATCAGAAGGTTGGATGCCCAGTGGCCTAAGAGGTAGAATTTGGAGAGATGTGGGGGGAGGGGGTGGAAAATAGATACAAATTTAACTCATAAATCCTAGTATGAAATAAATGAATAAATTTACATTATTTTTTTTCTATAACTGAATTTAAATTTTCTTTTGAGTGTCATTCCATTAAATTCTAGAGACTTAACTTGGTCTTCAGAATCATCCTCTTCCTGGAGTTACACCAAAACTCGAGTCCATAGTATAGTGTGAATTAGCGGGGCTGTATCATTTGTGATATCAAATACTAATACTGACATCTCGTCTGTTAAGAAATACGCAGTTCCATTTTTTGCCCCATTATTGATCGAGTCACTGCTGCCCATCTTTGCCCCATGGTGAATATTATACTACTCCCATCAGCTTTGAGACTTAGGTAATTGTTAAGCTAACTTAGAAAAATGTGCCTTGACACTCCCCACAGAAATTTCACTTTCCCAGGCTCTACTTAGGATGGTTTGGGGGAAATGATCACATAGGACCCTTCTGCTTTCTGATACTCCAATTTATCTGAGGATTTCTGATATCTTTCTCCTCCTTCTGGAATACAGTAGAAAGAACCCTTTTTATGGGATCTGTCAGCAGAAAATTATTTATTCTCCCTAGACCTTCCATCTTTCTCCTTGTCCTGCTGAATGTTTTTCAGTGTAGATAAAGAAAAAAACTTTCTTTTATAGCATCCCAGATTTAATGTTTCTTGAGAGTTTTTAAACTTAAACTTTTGCAATTTGAAGTTTAAGATTGGAGAACTTAAAGGGTCTTTTTCCCCCTTGTTTTTCTGCTCCATGTTTCTCAACTGAAATAAACTCTGACTATGGAAGAAACACTAAGTAGAAGAAAAAAATAAGCACAGGGAACTGCAAGCACATTGGATAAAACTTTAAATAATTCCACCACACTTGTTTCTGTTTGGTTGCTCATGGGCACCATTACGCCAGCGGGAAGGTGGCTCAATTTCTAAGATGGCCGATGGCTCACGACCAAAGTTACAGCAGAGACTTCCTGGGCGGCAAGATCAGCCAAAGAGAGAAGTCCCTGCCCTGTAACCCCAAACACATCCTGGGCCAAAACCTTTAAAAACCGCACCTATACCTCAGACACGTGCGACTTCTCTGGCCCCTTTCCTCGGGACCAGAGAACCTTGCCCACAGACCCTAATAAAGCCTGTTTCATACTTCGCTTTGGCTCAATCTCACCCTCATTTTTGTCTCCTCCGGCTGATGTTTCAACATTATTTTCTTGTAAGACAAAGGCAGAAAACTCTTCTTAAAATAATTGCATAGCTTATGTTTTCGGGTGGTTGTTGAGTCAAATGAGGAGTTTTAAGCAGTGTTTGGGCAGGAAACAAGCAAATTCCTAAGGATTAAGTCCAAAGAAATCTAGTATAGGATGCAATCTGACACCTGTATCACTGCGGGGTAGTTAAAGAGACAAGAATAGCTGTATTTCTTATTAGAAGGCATAACAAAAAAAGAACACTTTTTATATATACTCCACATGTAATCTCCTTAACTTTCTCTCTTAGAGTCTTAAGAATTAGAATGAAAGCATACGTCTCAGGGTACCCATAAAACTTGTCTTTTTGACTTTCTATTTCAAATGTTGGCATTGAAGGTTTAGATAAAAATCCCATCAGGAATTGAAAGATCATAAAGGTCCATTTACATGCTAAAATTCAGCTAGGTTTTGAATGGTCAGACCATCTTAACTCAGATTCCTCCCTAATGCCTTCATTTTCTAAAGAATGTGAATTACTAATATCATATTCACATTTTGGGGTAAGTTCTCCTAAACTTTTTCAGTAATTCACATTTCTTCTAACTTCTATAACCCTATAAAAGGATAATGAATCATTATGAGTGTGAGTTCAATATAAATTATTTCACTTCCCAAAGAGAAAGAAAATGTCACAAAGAACATTCTAAATGAAAGAACTGATCTTAATCCCATATTCTTCCAAAAGGAGGATTCATTCAAATACATCTGTTTATCTTTCTCACAAAGACAAAGTTTGTTAGAGTTGATCAAGGAAAGACAGATAATATAACATGGAAATCCCCTGTATAATTATAGTATTTCTCTAGAGCATGCTTATTGTTAATACATAACTTTGCACCTTCCACGAAAACTATTAGGAATAAATTTTTCTAGGTGCTTTTGCTCTTTTGAATCCAAGTTCATAAAAACGACAACATATTCCAAGGAAATTTATGGGACATTACGCATTACTTAAATTAATCCCTGGAATCTCATTGACTTCAAAAAGGAAAAAAGTAAATAATGAGGAGAGCAAGAGATGTTTAATCAATTGTATGTAACTTTCTCTTAAAATGCTACACATAAATCCACAAGATCTCAAACGACCAAACACTAATAGGAAGTCAAAGGAGGCAATATGTATTGTCGCTGAACTTGGGGACCCCTGTGATGCATAATACCCATTTCATATAGTGCATAAAATTCCTTACACATTAAAATATATATATATATATATATATATATATATATATATATATATATATATATATTTTTATCCAGGACATGACATGTGGTATAATATAAGGTGACTCCTTACCAGGGAAGAATACTAGAATTTTCTTGACTTTTCTGCTTTGGAGACGATATCAAAACAACAATGGGGTGAAGAGTTAAAAAAAAAAAAGGTACAAATTAGTAGTTGATAGATGGTCATAGGGATGGGGAACACAGCATAGGGAATGCAGTTATCATTAACATGTTGGTTAAGTGGAGGACTAAGGAAAGGAGGGAACAATTGGTGGTGGGGGGGGGATCATTTTATGAACTATATAGATGTCTAGCCAATGTATATTGTATACTGAAACAATATACTGTATATTGAAACTAATTAAAATATATTAATTAACAACAACAACAACAACAACAACACCAATAAATGACAAATAAGTCTATAGGTACTGCTGTTGTCAAGTCATCTTGGAATAACTACTTCTATAGTCAATGCCAAGACAGCTGGCAAAACTACACATTGGAGCATAAATACACAGGTTTCGTGCATCAATTATAACAATCAGAGGTCCTATTAGTCCAGATCTATAACTCTTAGCAAAGGTTGAAAAAATAGAAAGTGGCATTAGTTCAAGCTGAGTGGAATCCAGAAGATAATCATGTTTGCTTTGTAAATGTTCCATGAGTCTTAATGAATAAGATGTATTATTTTGTCACTTATTAATTATGCCACTCAAAATCCTTTCTGGCACATCATATCCTATTACTGATTTAAACAGAATAACTGGTTAAAGAGAAAAACATGCTTTGGAGGGGAAGAATTCTAGCTTTCAACTCCAGTGCCTTCACTTAGTAAGTATATAAATTTAAACACATCACAAAAACTTTTAGGGCATTGCTTCTCTCATCAGTAAAATAAGAAAAAAATTATATAAACTGTAAGACAGTTACAAGTGTATAAAATATGCATATAAAACAACCAGTAGCATGACTAACTCACAGTCAGTACTAGCTAAACATTGTCTCTATCTCTTATTTTTTTCCCCCTTTTTTGTTGTTGAATATAAAAGACATATTGAGAAAATGAGAAAATACAAGCCTTACCTATCACTCAGCTCTAAAAATCTACTGTAGTACATCTGTTCAGCCCAGGTTACCTAGAAAACAGAACCTGAGGCAAAACTTGAGTACTGATGCTTTACTGGGAAATACCAGAGTAGCAAAAATGAACATAAGGCAGGGAAGAATGGGAAACAAAGAAATGGTATATGACCTTGAGGTCTTTGTTTCATGAGTCGGCACTAACCTTTCCTCTGTTACTTGCAACATCAACAGACTATAGAGAAACACCATGCTCCAAAATGGACACAGAAGGGGAAATGGAGAGGAACTTTACCTATCTGCTTACGCCATCTTCCATTGGTCACTGTTTGTTCGTAGGGAGTTCCAGTTTGGATTTAACAGGTCAGACAATGGAACTGCCCAGACGTGCATAGGGAGCAGGCCTCCTCAGCAGCCACTGGAGCTGAAGAAAGAATCAAGTGCTCCAGAGACAGGTAAACAAGGATCTGAAGCAGTACTTAAGAAATGTCAAATAGTATATTCATGGTCTTCACTCTTTTTTCTTCATCATATTTCCTTGAGTGTCATGTGGCACCAAGTTCTCTTTCTCAAATCTCTAAACTCTTATTGTTGCATTCTAAGTAGACACAGGTAAGAGAGGTCTTTTGACATCAGAAGAATCTCTGTAGAGGTGTCATAGCACAATCTGAGGCATATAATGGCTCGTGATTTTGAACATCAAAATTAGATAGTAACATGTCAATCTCATTGCCTATAATGAGCCATGCAGAGTCATAGCTCAATACATTTCCATGCTGTGTACTTGTAAGACAGAGTTATAGGCTTATCCTGAACTTTCAAAAGAGGTTTATGGTTAGTAGAAATCGGAAATTTTAGCCCTAGAGGCATGTTTAAGACATTTTTGACTTGTAGAAAAATAACAGATGTCTCAATCTCATTTTATACCTAGTATCAAAATGTTGCACTTGGGTATCAAACAATTGGGGCCTTAGTGTCTCCTGGCACTGTACAGCTCAATACAACCGTAAGAAAGAAAATGTACTCACTTGGACTCTGAAATTAATTACTGTTTGCTTTTTCTGAAAATGTAACATGTAGAAAATTCAACACCTTTTTATCAATAGGAGATGAATAGTTAGAGATAGTTACTTTTTGAAAAGGAAGAGAATGAATTATAGAATGACTTGTGAAAAACTTTTATTTTTGGCCTAGGAAATTCAGTTTTTTGAAGAATTTACTCTCCAGAAATAAAGACAATATAAGCATTGTTGCCATCACATAAATAAGTTACACTAGAAGTTTTAATTTTGTATATTCAATGCATTCAAGTGTTATGATGCCTATAAATCTTTAAATTCACCTACTTCTTTTGTAGAATAATTATTTGTTTTGGCAAAATATTATAAATGTTCATTTTAATGATATCTGGTCACCCTGGCTCCATCACTAACTAGCTATAATACTCTCAGAAAATTACTTCCCTTCTTTGTTATTCCATTTCCTCATCTATAAGATGGAGATTATGACAATTATTTTGCTGATTAATAGAGCTAATTGTAGAGTACTTAGAAAACTGCTGGGCATTTCTCAAGTGCTCAAGAAAAGTTAATTATTCTTTATATTATTTAGTAGTAGTAGTGGTATTATAAAGTTATATAATGCTGAAGAGTTCAAAGAAGGGAGTCATAAGTCACGCCTAACCCTCTTTTCTAAATAATATTCCTTAATAATAAATGAACATGATTTTGACATTTCTCCATGCATGCGTCCAGATAGATGACTACATATTTACAAAAATACATAGGCCCAAAAATTATCTTCCAAAATTAAGATAACACTATTTCTTATTCTAAAAAAAATAATAATAAAATTCAATTGTAGTTAAATGTAACAAAACTAAGACCAAATGTAAACTAAGAGGATTACTGAATTTCAGATCTCTGGAAGATCCAATAGATATTTGATCCAAGAACTAATAGGTATTAGTTCTTCAAAGACATCTTTGATTTAAGAAATAAAATTATATAAATCATAAAGAGATTAAAGTCATTTGGATTTTTAAACATTATTTTTGCTTTGAAACATTAACTGTCTCCATGTTTTGAAAAATAAACTCAGCTTTTTTCATCTCTTCTCCCCCATTCTTCTTTGAAAAATATATCATTAATTTTGTATTTCAAGGTTTATAATACTTATATTCCAATCTTAAACTATAATTCACTCATTTCAGAACAAAAACACATGTTCTGTATTTTTAAAAAGTCAAATATTTTACCAGTTTTGTGTTGTTTTGGTTTTGTTATTGTTATTGTTAGTCTTTCAAACCACAGCTTCTTTAAGTCTGTCCTTTGTTTCAATTCATCTCTTGTTTGTCTGGATTTCATCATCAACTGAATATTTTCAAAAAGAGCTTGAAGGTACTACATTCTCTGTGCCTGCCCAAGATGTTTGCATTTTTTTCCTCTGAAGACAACTTGGCATGCCATAAAATTACCATATTCTCCTTTCATAATTTTTATAACCATTGCTTCACTGTCATCTAACACTGAGCTTTGCACTAATCAAACCATGACTTCCCTCATTCACTCTGGTTGCCTGGTTTTGTCAGTATTTTTGTTTTCAGGAAGGTTTCTTAATGCGTTGCTCCTTGAGTTTTCCTATTTAGAAATATATCTGACAGTGGGTTTTACACTTGCATGATAACTTGGGCGGTGTATAAAATTTTTTAAAAATATTTTCTTTCCTACAACCCCTGATAGATATTACTCTATTGTGTTTTGGTACTGACTATTGCTGTGGAGAAATATAAGCTCAGACTTTAAGTGTCAGGATAACGAAGGAATTATTCTTTGCCCTTAGGACTTGATAATTTAAACAAAATATATTGATAATTACTCCCTGGAACATAAGGTAGCCCTACATGTGTAGATTCATTTTTTTCTTCACTTTAGAGAAATCTTTTTCTTTCCCCTTTAATTGAATTACTTAACTCAGGTATACCACCTTTTCTAATGTTCAACAGTTTTAGTCCTATTTTTGTGGGTTTTTTTTTTTTATCTTCTAATTGTTTTCTTTTTCACTTACATTTACTGTGGTTATATTGAGCCTTTCTTGTATATAATTGTTTCAAGTGTCAGCTATGTCAGCTATTTCTAACTTGTTTTTTAATTATAGTATAATATTATTTTGATTCCCATTATTTTCTGTCTTTGGCAATCTCAATTTTTATATCAGTCTGCTGTTATCCCTGAGGTTCTATTTTGTTAAATCTATGTCATATATCTTTGCATTAAAAAAAAAAAGTCTATAAGAAAAGTTTTTCTATCTCATGATTTTTAAACCTGGGTTCTTCTTTTTCTTTTTTTGTATTATACTCCTTTATTTCATTTCTGGTAATTGTGAGTTTTGGTATCTGCCATTTCTTTTTTTCTCACTATATCTGACTCAAACAGTTATAACTAACCCCTTTATTTTCTCTGAGAAAGTATTAACATTTTCTCTTTGATTCCCTTTCCATCTTACTTGAAACCTTACTGTGTTCCACATAGGGAAGAAAGGAAAAAGATGAATGGGTGAAAGGGAAAGGGAAAATTACTGAGGCTATTAACAACCTTTCTTGGAAGACATGGGCTCCACTGCCTCTTCTGAGATTTAGTTTAATGCCTTGTTCACTGGGTCAATGCATTCCATTTCTATGGGATAACCACAGGCTTCAGAATATTCCTCCAATTTAATGTGGAGCCCATTAGAAAGAGTCAACCCCTATAATTCACTTCTGCAACTTTAGTCATCCATTTATCCAGCAGCTGTTCCCATTTCTCCACAACTCCCTCTCAGTTATGCTTCACATTATGGGAAGGAAACTGTAGCTAGGAATTCCAATGAATCTCATCTGTCTGACTCCCATGCATCTTGACTATGTTTGTTTATTCTGCCTTCTTTCTCCTAACTTTATCTATTTATGACTCTATGATGAGGAGCTCATTAAAATATAGAATGTAGTCTTAAACAGAAACCATTCCAAAGGCAATATAAATTCCAAATTGAAGCTACATTGCTACTCATTAGGTGACATAAATGACAGAAAATATATACTCAAAGAAAGAACCTGGTTTATTCCAAGTCAGCCAGAAGGAACAGGAAGAGAGGCCCCAGGTAATAACAATCAAACTCAATGGCAAAAAGAGGCTCTGAAGCCACTGACCATAGTTCCAGAGCAGAACTTGGCAATGCAGCTGGGCAAACAAAGAATAGTGCCTGAGGAGCCTATTAGTGTCAGCTGAGACTAAATTATTAATTCTGAAAAATCCAATTCAAGAATTGAATTCTATATCAAGAATCCCACAAATTGAGCAGAAACAATGATAGTGGGATGTGAACTAGGAACTGCTTAGTAAAATAAGTAGATATGTATAATCTCTAGGAACTGGGAAAAGACCTGACTAACAAGCTGAGATTCAGAGATAGGCTGCTAGGAAAGTAGAGTCTGAAAGACTGCCAGGATTTATGAGAGTAACAGGGTAACTTAACTGTACAGTGAAAGGAAAATTTAGAAGACAGACTAAAGCCTACATCTCTTAAGTACTCACAATCAGAGTTGAACCTAAGGAATAAAAAGCATTCCATATCTATATCTCAGATATGACCTTCTATTAACTCATATTCAATCCATCACTGGAACAACCTGACATTTTCTATTCCAATCGAGATTGAACCAGAAACTGAATTGGGAAAGTGTCTTCAGGAAGAAATATCATGAGAGTCATATATATCTGGAACTGGAAAGGTTAGAGGTGGAAGAAAGCCTTTGGAAGCTAGTCAGTAGTAAGTTTACACAATTAGGCTGTACAGAAACTTCTTCCCAGTTAGAAGAGAAATACTTTGGTTCACTAGAGCACTGGATATAGATGCCATACAGGTTACTTCTAAAGCTTATCATTTTCACAAAGTCTAACCTCACTCTGAGGTTTTGATTTAAGCACAATTGCAGTAACCCAGAAATGTGTGCAATTTGTTTAAAGACATCTATTTAATTAAATATTATGAAGACAATCAGTTTTTCCTTAGAATTTTTCTGCTCACAGCTACCCCTGCCTCTCCACCTCCCACAGGAAAACGTACATTTTTATATAAATCATTACAATGAAATTGTGTTATTTTCTCTTTTAAACACTGAATTACTTGGTGAATCAGCTAACCATTTTCTGAACTAGGCTGCCTGATGGTACGTCTCCCTTAGACATCAGTTCTTATTAAAGTAAAGCAGACCTTTCCTAAGAAGTTTTGGGGCAGTCACTTACTTATGATGATGGGTGAAAAATTATTTGCGAAAAGGTTATATTATATATTCCCAACACGTTCTGAAAATATCCTCCATATATTCATTGTGATTTTAAAAATGTAAAAAATACTAAGCCTTAGAAAATCTATAAAGTTTTTTTCTATGCTACCCAAGCATAAGATTTTTAATATTAAGGGTAAAATAGTGTTAATTAAAGCTAAAAATAAATTTAAAAAAAGAACTCTGTACTAGTAGCCAAGATGCACAAGTTTTTCATTATCTCTTACCCCCAATACCACCATATAGCTGAATTTACATAATTAAAAGATGATGAAAAAGTCATCTTCATTTGCACAGTGGTAAGGGATACAAATCCTCAAGCAGAGACACACAAGCAGGGAAATATCCAAGGAGAAATTCTGGGTGACTATTAAGAATGCTGTGAAATATGTTAACATTTCTTTTAATTGACTAAGATTCTCAACAACTCTGATAGTCTATGATTATTCTTTATTTGGAACTTTATGAGAGTTAACTAGAACAGGTAAGAGTAAGGAAAAAAAGATAGAATCTCATGGCTTAGGTAATCAAAAAGAATATTGCTCAAAAGAGATGGGAGATTCTTAAAACTACTGATCTGTCTCTATAATGTCATAATTACATTAAGGAATGAAGAGATAACATCTAAACCAGCAGTTTTTAAAATGTGGTCCAGAACACTGAGGAGTCCCTAAATTCCTTTTAAAACTCAAAATTATTTTCCTAATAACACTAAGCCATTATTTGCTTTATTTCTTCTTATTTGCTTTTTAATGTTACAATAGCTTTCCAAAAACCTACATGTAATATCATAGCTAAGAAATGAATCCTTGTACATTCTTTTTTAAAAATAGGTTTTGAGTATAAATATATGCAATTTCAGAAATTCAGTTATTTCTCAGAACTTATGTGTGCTTCCTAGCTTTCTTCATTTATATCTACTATAATCTCTGTAACTTCATTATCACTCATAAATCATTATTCTGAAATCTCAGTTTTCTTCCACCCACTTGTAAACACAAAGTGTTAGTACACATTATAGTTTTGTTTTATGATATTTTTTAATTTTCTGTTTTAATTTTTAATACAATAAAAACTTTGCACTCTTCTATCATTTTAAGAGTGTAAAGTGGTCCTGAGACAAAGAAGTTTGACAAGCACTGATGAAACAAAATTTTATGCCTAAACATGGTGATCTCTGACGAGCACACTTATAGAATTATACATAATATATAAATATGTACCACTATAGCCAAAGATGAAGTAAAAAAGTTGTGTAAAACTAGAGTTATTAGTCAGAAATGCTAGATATTATATCAAAGCCCTTTTAAATCATTTCAAATAAAGAAATAATTATAATGACTTTGCCTAGACAAAATAGTAAAGGTAAATGGAGATAAAGAAAAATGATTCCAATATTACTTTTACAATTAAAAACAATAACTTCTGTGTCTAGTGGGCTTATTCTGGATCAGGGTAAAATAAATTGTCTATGGCTTCCTTTCTGCTATTGTATGAAGTATCAATTATGTCCTCTTTCTTAAGTTGGTGGAACAGAGAGATAGAATCTAAAAAAAGAGAAAGCAGAAATAAGTTATAAATGCATAAATGTCTATCTTGTTTAGTTGGTTCTAACACATGTAAGAAACCTTTTGGTAGCTCAAAATGCTAAAGATTATAACAGCACAACTAAAACTCCATGTATTCAGGGTTAACTGCTTACTAATCTCCTAGAAATAGAAATTCATATATTTTTAAAATTTGTGTGTAAAACTCTTCCAAATTCAACATTCCCTTGTACCAAAGGTTTTTAACACAGATTTTGTGGTTATATTTTATGGGATCTATGAACACTTCATTAAATTGTCTAAAAAGTGTTGATGTAAGAATATATGAATATTTTTCCGACCCATAGCATTCATCAGATTCTCAAAGAAATTTGAGTCTCAGAAAATATTCTTAAAATGCTGCTTATGGCTCATTTTTAAATAACATTCAAATGAAATGGCTATCTAGATGTAGTGCAGAAATTTTTTTAAAAAATGTCTTTTTCATCAGGGTCATTATAATGAAGTCAAAATTAATAAATAATCTTTTGGTCTTACCTATAATTTATAAATGTATACTCACATGAGGCTATAAAAATATTATCAGAAATGTCTTACATAATTTGTTTTAAAGAATGTTTGAATTTCTGAGAGCTGTCAAAATTTCTAAAATAAACAAGGCAAATGAAGAGTATATATTGTTTAATTAAGGATAACTCACATTCTTCTATTGTTTACCTTACAAGAAAATATTTTAAGACAATATGAAAAACAGGAGATTAAATGAATACTATTTGTGATAATGTATATTTAATTAAGTCTTAGTACTCCTTTATTAAACTTTGCATGTGTCCTCTAAGACAAAAATGGGACATTTCTTATTTCTAAGCTTAAGACTTACAGTCAAGCTTTCCTCTAGTTTTTACTCTAATAGGAAAATTATTAAACTGAAATACACAGAATGACATTTTTAACACAGAAAAAATTAGACAATACTAAGAAAAATAAATTTACTTCACAGAAATATTTTCATAACTATATGAATATATAATTTTAAAACTTTGGATAACAGTTATTATTCATACTAAATATAATGAATTGGGAAACTATATATATATATAATTTTGTCAGTCCACTACAGATGCTGTAATGAGATAAGAAAACCCTACAAAGTTTGGAAGATATGTTTTTCAGTAGTAGGTTCAACCACACATAAAAGAATATTGAATAACGGGATTTAATAAGTTTATTTCTAAGGTGAAAGAAACCCAGAGAGATGAGAAACCCAGGACTAACGAAATGACTTTACAAAAGAATTCAGCTCCTTCTAGCTTTCCCATCTACCATCCCTGAGGTGTGGTCCTTGCTTCATATTGCAAGGTGGCTGCTTCAGCACTCCAGGCGGTAGGATGAGAACAGAATTTAAAAAGGCATCTGCTCTCTCAATATTTAAGGGAACTTCCCACAAGTCCTACACATCTCCTGTTCCATTCATTAACCAGAATTCCCTAATCATCCACAGTGATAGGCAAATAGATTCTCTAAAAAGCACACCCCAATCCCTGGAATTTGTGAATATGATAAATTACATGACAAATGGGACTTTGCAGATATAATTAAGGTTACAAACCTTAAAATAGGGAAATTATCTCAGATTATTTAGGTGGGGCCAATTTAATTACATGAGCCCATAAAAGTGTAGATCTTTCTCTACCAAGTAGTAAAAGAGAGCAATGGCATCAGGAGAAGTCAGAGATTCCAAACATGATTGATATACTCGCCTTTGTCGGTCCTGATATGTAGAGACCCACACACAATTGGAGCAAGGGACCTTTAGCTGCTAAGGGCAGCCTGCAGCTGACAGCCAGCAAGGTGACAGAGTCCTAGTTCTATAAATTCAAGGAACTAGTTTCTGCCAAAACCTAATAGAGTTTGAAAGTGATTTCTCCCAGATCCTTCCAAAAAGATCTTGGCAGCCAACACTTTGATTGTGACTTTGTGAAACCAAGTGGAGAGAAACCAGCCAAGCTAACCCAGGCTTCTGATCTCGAGAACCATGAGATAACAAATTTGTGCGGTTCTAATTTACTCAGTTTGTGCTAACTGGTTATAATGGCCATAGAAAACTAATATACCTGGTCACACTCAGCAGGAGAAAATGTCAGGAAATGTGGTCTTTCTTCTAGCTATGTAGCAGTATGTACAGCTGAAAACTCTGGATCAATTTGTTTGAAAAAGACTAGTTGTATTTGTTCAGCAGTTTGTCTCCTGTATAGAAGGAGATGAGAGGTTTGAAATAATGAATAAAGGGAGGGATAAAATGGGTTTAGTATTTTTAGCATTAATTAAAATAGAAGGAAATTAAATAAATATAGCTCTCAAATGGGTTCCAAATTATTAAGAACCTTTCAAAATATCAGACTCTTTACTTCTAATCTTGCTATTGGATGTGCTATGCCTTTGAATACGGGGTAATGTAATCAAACTTCTCTCATCTTTCATGTGTGAGACTGGTAACTGATCAGTTAATAATTTTCTAAAAAGTCAGTTATTATGAGGAATCATAATAAAAAGTACATAGCTTAAAGATTTTATTTTAGCTTAAAATGAAAGTGTACATTTATTGGACAATTTTTTAATACAGCTTCTGGATCTTTCTTTGAAGCATTGCAAATAATGGTTTTCTCACACTCTCTAAAATTTCCAATTTGAGTTTCTTTAAAATAGAACAAGAATTTAGAGAAACTTGCAATGCAGTCTGAGAACATAATTCTTCTAAAGTTTCTTTAGAAATCCATCTCTCCCACAACTAATTCATCATCATTCCTTTTATTGGCATATGTTTATGCTTTTCACATTATTCAACTTAGTTTTCTACAATTTTCATTTACTTTAAACTTATATTTCATCAGTGTATATAATATTTTATTAAACTGTACAATCCCAACAAAAAATAGTATTTGTATGTATGCATTTGGTTGTGGATGAATAAGAAGTGAGGGGGTGTACTAGAGTAATATGTGGTACTTAGACCTTCTCAGTGGAGTAGGTGTAAGTCAGTGTATTCACAGAAGGAATAGTTATCAATACTTAATTTTATGGGTCAGTTAAAGAGTAGGATAAGAGGAGTTAGAATTTGTCACCATCCCTAGAGAAAAACTAATGAAAACAAAACAAAACAATAAATTATATCTCTACCTACAAGTCCAATCTCTAGCTTCATGGAGACTTTTGAATCAAGTGTGTAGAACCATCCATCAATCAGTTCTCACACTCAAGCAACTGTTAAGGCCTGAAAAAAGTAAACTCATACTATTCCCCTCTTATTTTGGAAAGCTCTTACTCTTTTACGAGTCCTAGAAGTGAAGCAGAGTTTCTCAGACAGAAGGTGTGGTAGAAAAGAACTCAAAAAGGATGTAAGGTTTCTGTTCGTCAAAATGAAGTGGGGTGGGACACAGAGCAAGGTATGCGGAGAGGGAGGGAAGAGTATGAGATCTTATTCTATAAATTTTCTCATCTTCCGATGATAATTTAATACAAATTTTGAAAAAAAAATAAACATTGTTTTCCAGTAAAACAATTAAAAAATTCATCTTCATAAACTAAACTTTATCTGCTAGGGGATTTCAATTATGTCCCGACCTCTTGAACTGATTTCATGTTTTAAAACAAGTTGGATTAGTTTAACAGCTTTAATTATTTTTCTAATTTAATTTTTATAAATATGAATGACAAAAGTTCAATACTAGAAGAGATTTTTAAAGGAAAAAATTAACTACGACTTTTACAATTTCAAAAAAATTATTTTCCTCTTAAATTTCTCTTGCAGGATTTCATCTATCTGCATATATAGTTTTGACATAATTGTAAACACACTGTACACTTTTATTGTTATTCTTTTTACTTCTGACATTATATGATATACATTCTTCCATGTTTGTTAAATAATTTTCACAATTACCATGTGAGGAATTCCTTTCCAAATTAACCTATGCTTCATGTTAGAAATAAAATTCTTAGTACCATAACCTTGACTGTCTTATTACAACATACAGATAATTGATCATTAGCCATATGCTGGCACTAACTGCATGATTTAGATTTTGGGCTTTAGAAACAGATGAGTTTTGCTTTAGGTCTGGGCTCTGCCGTGTAGTAGTTATCTGACTTTGGGCACCTTATGTAAACGCTATGAAGTTTTCATCTGTATTTTGGGGTGCAAAAATAGTATTTAAGATATAGAAGAATTGCGAAGATTGAGTAAAATAATGCATATAAACCACTTGACCTCATTGCTTGACACATAGTAGTTGATAAATAGCTGTTATTGTGAAATAATATCTGTTATGTTTCTGTTCTGACTAAGCACTGGACACCCTTTGATTCCAACACTTACAGTATTTCATAATCTAAAAATAAAAATATAGAGGAAGAAAGACCTAAATTCAACCCCACCATCTTCATAATCTGTTCCTAGCCACATTAGTCCTTGATGTTGTATACCTGCTGCCTACCCCACTCATTGGCCCAGCACCTGGTATTTTGCATTGCCATTTATTTTCATCTGTAACAGACCATATCTCCTCAAATAAACTGTAAGCTACCCAAGGCCAGGAAAATATTGTGCCTTTTTGTGGCTCAACAGGAATTTGTCATCATTTTTAGTCTTTTACATCTCCAAAGTTGTGTCTTTTTCCAGGATTCCACATCATTCTGGATGCTGGCATTACTTCCAGTTTGGCTCATTTCCTTACACTTTTTAACTGGATTTTGTAGTTCTGTCTCATCATCCTTGGCCTGGCTTTACACGTCTTCTAAATTAATGTTAAGAGCATTTGGATTTAAAAAGATGAGATTGTGGTGGAAGAAACTGCAGCTTCAGGTGGAGAATAGAGTATTTCAAACACTAAAGGGAATAAATAAATTTAAGACATTTGTTTAAACTTGTTTTCCATTGCATTTATTTACTGTTACAAATCCTTTACTGAAGGAGTCTTAAACACAAACATTTGAAACAAGATATTTTTAAAAAACATATGCAAAGACAATATCTAAATCTATGCAAAAAGCCCTAAACCCAGAATCAGCCAATTACACTAAGTTTGGCAGGTTTCAAAAACTTATTTTTATGATAGGGCCCAATGGAATCACAAACTTCACTGTATTTGACAGGTTTATCACTCGAGTTCCACACGAACCAACCTCCATTGACACAAACATCGAAAGAAACCCATTTCAACAACCACAAAAAGTCAAATAAAATTCGGGCAGAACAGCTCGTCTGTACATTCATATCTGCAACCTGAAAGTACCACATGTCAAACGATTGTTGGTCATGGTTTCAGATACCCACATTTTATTCTGCTGTTGCCAAAACAAAAGTTATTACTTTTTAACTTGCTAGGTCTTTAACATACCAGAGCTTTTAATAGGGAGATATCCAGCTGACCACTCTTCATGGACTAGAGGCACAGAATATAAAATCACAAGTGTTGAGCAGGGATCCTGTGAAATCTCAGCATCATTTTAAGCCTAATTACACTTATGAGTTATAGATGGTTTCTAAACTGGTGAAAACTTTATTTGTGGTATTTAGAGTTTGTTAGGACAAAAATAATATCTGATTAAAATTGAATTTGTAAAACTCAACCTCATAAACTTATGCTATGGTAAACCACAGACCAAAGAAATTTATTGAAATAAAATATTCTTATGATTTTCAGAGCAGAGTATAGAAGATACTCAACTGAGGTCCTGTGAGGGAGGGACATTTCAAGCAGGTTAAAGCATACCCATATCTCCACTGTTAATTAGCCATTTCTTCAGTTGTTTGGATCAGTGCCTATTTTGAATCTCTTCTCATCTTTCCCTGTTGAATCCTAACTTTGCTTCCAACATAAACTCAGGTAACCCCTCCTGTAGATCTTTTCCTGATATTCCAAAGGGCAGTGAATCCCATGATGGCATGGCCCTCCCATTAGGGCCACTCTTATCATAGTCTCCTGAGTGAAGTCTCTCTTCCCTGTTAGATTCCCAGCTCCCTGAAGGTAGAGAACATGATGTGCTATTTTTAGATGCCCTCACGGCGGCGCTGAGCATCATGCCTTCTAAGTGGGAGGGAGATAAATTGGCTCCTTCCCCATACGGGTTTCTCCTGCTCACAGTCCAGCAGATGGCAGCAGTGCAGCCTTTAGCAGAGGAGAAGGATTTTATCAATTCCCGTCTCTGTGCGTTAATAAAAGCACCGTTTCATTTCCCTCTTTCTCCATGCACGGCTGAGCCATCAACTCATGAACATTAATTCACAGCAATGTGCTTGCCAACAATGTATGAGTCTCTTATTCGTAACTTTTTGTATTATTATCTGAAAAAACAGAGGTGGAAAATTTTTATTTTAATAATTCTCATTCCCCTTTCCCCACTAACACACACATTTTGAAACACATGGCATAGTTGCTATTACCATAATAGATCACACATATGTAGTGAGTGAAGTGTGTTCTTGGGAGTGGGGGATGTGGATACATCCTCCATTACTTCTGTTTTCTACTGAAGAGGCTTTAACTATAAAGAAACGCTTCAGCCATTTCTTTTCACCCCAACTTGCCCCTTGCTATGTGAGGAGAATCAATTGGTCTGATTGGGATGTGGAAGAAGTCACTGAGAAAGTGTACCTCAGCTTTTTCCTCTCCTTCTGAAGCCATCTATCCAAGGTTCCTGCCTTCAGGTCTGCTCCATATCACGTGGTAAACGTCCTGATTCATGAGGGAGGTCTGCAGGTACGTATTGTTGCTTATGCCCAATGAGTAATAGTGATGAAGCGCTATGAAGGTGATTGCGGCTGCATATCTACGTGTATTCTTTAGACTGGATTTCGATTAGTAATAAAACTGGAATTTTGATATCCATCTCTTTGATTTCTTAGTTTATCCTTATAAATGGGAATGAGATACTTTATTTGGAGTCCCTCAAACCCCAGCAAATGGTATATGAAACTGCCTTACATTTTAAAGCTCAATACAAAAAAAAAAGAATAAGAAATTTACTTTCATGTATTTTTATACCTAAATATTGTCTCTTGTTTTATAACCAACATTTAAACTAGTATAGCTTGATATTTCTATATTAAATCATTAGCTGTTTCATTAAATATTGAAATTAATATTTTAAAATAAGCTCTCAAAGATTACTCTTTTGCTATGAGTAATTGTTATCAAAATCAGTGGACATAAGCAACTACAGTTTTTACAATAAAATAACTTCATGTGGGCCTGACATCTCGTTGCTCTCATTCTTCCCCCTGCTGGAGAAATTTTTATTTGTTCAAAAAGTAGTTTGCCATACTTTCAACATTTGGTTAACCGATTGAAACAGAGCATGCTGATTTATCTCACTGAATAAAATGCTCAAAAGCATTTTGCTTTCTTGACTAGCCAGGTATTATAGCTTTGTACATGCTCTATTTCTTAATTAGGCCTTGAGCAACTAATTATTTCAAGGTCCTAGAATAGTCTTCAGTATTCTCAAAATAAATCTTGACATTTTTAGTTGCTAATGAGCTACAACTGAAGAAAATTTTCAGAAGCAGTAATGGGATGGGTCAATGATGTATACATTTATATTTCAAAGCCCAAAATTTTCCCATTCCATCCCCAAATTAGCATAATCTTTAACCAATCTTAAATCAAGGTTCAAACACCAACATTTGCAGCTTCGTTTTCACTCCTTTCTCAAAAGTACAAAAATTTATAAACTAAAAACATGAAGTTTACACTTATCCCAATTCTTCCTTTCACTCTGGTTTTTGCTTGCTTGCTTGCTTGCTTTCTGGAATCTTGTGTGCATAGAATTGGATTAATCACAATCTGTTTTTTATGACATAGTCTCATCATTGGCATATTTACAGTTTGGTTTTATTTAGTTAGTTATTTTATTTATAATTTTAATAAAGGGATAATTACTTATAATTCCACTACTCACAATAAACAAAAATCTCTGTCATCAAGGATATATTCAAAGGTTATATTGCTGGGCACAGAGAAATTAAGCAACAGGCATTTTAAAGTAAATATTCTATGTTTAAAGATAGTAAATGCTGTGAAACACACACACACACACACACACACACACACACACACACACAGAGTAGAGCTGGATCAGAGAGATAGAGAATGCCAAAGTTGAGACAGAGAGGCTATATATAGTATTAAATAAGGTGGTCAGGGTAGGCTTTATTTAAAAAGGAGGACTTAGTCAGACTTGGAGACAAAAGAGTTATCCAAGCATATATCTGGGAGAAGAACATTCCAGGTAAAAGGAATATCCAAAGGAAAGCTCTTAAGGTGGGAAAGTCCCTGGCAAACATGAAAAGATGTCAAGGAGCCCACTGTAATGGCAGGAGACTGAACAAGGGAGAGAGCAGAAGGAGAAAAGTCAGAGAGTAAATGGGAAGTCCTTAACTTCATAGCTATTATATGGACCATAGTCGTGACCGTGAGTAAAATGGGG
The DNA here is from genome assembly GCF_014176215.1 of Rousettus aegyptiacus. Taxonomy (NCBI): domain Eukaryota; kingdom Metazoa; phylum Chordata; class Mammalia; order Chiroptera; family Pteropodidae; genus Rousettus; species Rousettus aegyptiacus. The sequence goes on from NW_023416285.1 coordinate 27,118,767, forward strand.
ACCTATTTAAAGATTTTAAGCAGAAAAGTGCCATGGTATGATTCAAATTTAAGAGGCTCACTCTGACTTATTTGTTGATAGTAGAGTCTAAGTGAACAAGAATAATAGGAAACCCGATTAGGGATTTTAATGACTCAGTCGAGGGGGTAAGAAATGGACAGATTCTGAGTATATGTTTTAATTAGAGCTAACAAGATTTCCTGAAAGATTAGATGTGAAGTATGAAGGAACAAAAGCAGTCAAAGATGACATTCTAGTTATCATAAGTAATGAACAGGTAGGGATGGAACTGAGATTAGTAAAGCAGGATTGTGGATGATGATGAAGATCTGTAACTCATGGTTGGACATATTGAGTTTGAACAGTATTAGACATCCAAGTGGAAATATTGCTGGATATATGAATGTTAAGCATGGTAGTCAGATGGTCTTAGAGATGTGAATATAAGAGTAGTTATCATATAGATAATATTTAGGGCCATGAATATCGATAAAAAGAAGGGGGGGAGAGAAAATAATCTACTATTCCAAAATTAAGTCAGGAAAAGTGAATTTAGCCAAGGAGACTGAAAAGGAGCAGCCAGTAAGATGGGAAGAAAACTAGAAGAGAGCTCCACTCTGGAAAGAGTGAAGAAGGTTTATTGAGAAAGAGGGAGCTATCGAATGCATTAAATGATAATGACAGGTCAAGCAAGATGAGAATTGAGAATCGACCATCCTATTTAAGATCATGGCAATCATCCATGATAGAGAAAGCCTGATTAGATAATATTAAGAGAGAGAGGAAGAAGAATTGAAATCAAAAAGCCAAGAAATGGAGTGGAGTGGAAAATGGGTAAAGAGAAATATTTTTTAAGATAAAAGAAAAGATTGTATATTTGTATGTTTATGACAAAAATTCAAAAGAGAGGGAAAATTTGATGATGAAGAAATGAGAAGGAACTATTGCTAGAGCAACACAATGTCCTTGAATAGGCTACAGAGAATAAGATCTAAACGGTGAAGAATACAAGGCTGATAATGGATCTGAGTTTTTCATTAGAGCAGTAGAGCAAAAGGGTTTTAGTTGGTGAGGAGTGGAAGGAGCAGAGAATAAAATGGTAATGTACAGAGCCTGCATGGAGTTTTTCTCAATTTTTCAAAAACTATTCATACAAGTATAAACACTTCACTCTAAATTTAGTGTTTAGCAATTAATTGGCCAAAGTATAGATTATCCAAGATTTTTCATTCCATTGCTTACTCTAATCTCCTAAGAATTGGTTAAAAAAAATAGAGATTAAACTCAAATCCATATCAATTGGGACATTTTAAGCAGATCATTAGATTAAAGTTGGGTAATGATAAGAGGTTATTTATAAAATACACTTGAGCATTTTCTGAGGACTTTATATACCTATGTCATTCATATTTGTCATTGCCAGGACATTTTCAAGTTGCGTATGTGAGTATAAGTCTATGGATATGCAACTCAAAATTACAGTTTTAAGAAAAAAATAGATTTTGTGAAAACCTGGACCTTTGACATAGCTAAAAGAGAAAAGAGTTATGATTATTAATTACGAGAAATAAATGTGCCCATAATAACAGAATTTACAGCAATGAAGGACATTTCTTTTTGTGAAAATAACCAATTGGCTAAAGACTTACTGGTTCAATGGCATATTACATGGGCTTTAAAATAGGTGGACCCATATTCCTTGACTTGAAAAAGATTTCCAACATGTCCCTGGTGAAAAAGGCTGGTTATAATAACATGTCTAATGTTATATCAATATAAAACTAGAGAAAATGTTAGATGACACTCCTAGAAGAATATTCAACAAAATATAAATGGCCCCCTCATAGTGCTGAGAATTCAAGTGATTATCTTATTCCCTAAACTTTTCTGTATTGTTTAAATTATTTCCAATATTATCTTTATAATTAGGAAAAAGTATAATAAAAGTATAATGTAGAAAAGTATAATAAAATAATTATTATTATGAATAAAATAAGTAACAATCAAGAAAATAACACATTTATCACAATTAGTGAATAGTTCCAGCTATCATCTAGAACACCGAAGTAGAATACTGAGTTTTAACCTTAATTTTATCACTGTCTTCCTTCTGTGGCTTCCAGCAAATGATAAGGTCATTTGCATGACTATCAAATCATTGCAAAAAAAAGATAAAGGGAATGATTACACCAGGGCGTGGTGGATTAACTAATCGGTGCTTGAAAGAAACTTTGAAAAAGTGATGTCAATATTTTGAAGATTTTTTTTTTAATTTATAGATTAAAGTCTGCTTTTCCAAGAAAAAAATTCAGAGCTCCCAAGACTTTCAGTTCCGAAAGCCAAACTCTGCCCTCAGCTATGTGTGTGCAATTAGCTGCATGTGTGTAATTGAGGGCAGAATTTGGCTCATAAAATTTGGAATAATCTGGAAATTTTTTAAATCTGGAAAAAATTAAAATCTGTTTGATAAAATAAATTATGATGTGACCCAATTCAAATGGGCTTTGATGTGTTTAAGAAATGGTGTTTTCACTTATGTGAGAAAATACAAATTTCATTTAGCCCAATCTAGAACAGACCATTCTTGAGGATAAGAGGGAAGAAAATATCACCACTGATCTCTCTCCATGGTAACCAAGATCATGTCTATAAGAAATAAGATTGTGTTCACTTACTACTAATGAATTCCTCACAGACCAAGAGAAAAAGGAAGAGAGGAAAAGAGATGGGAGGGGAAGGGTCTGTGTATGAATAATCTTGATCTCCCCAGAGAATTCATAACTGAGGCTTTCACATGTATCTGGTACACTTTTATTATCTACAAATCCCCCTGTACTGCACTTCCCACGCACGACTAGAGTGAGTTCTTCTGCACATAAATTCTTCCTTGAGTCATCTATCAAGAAGAAAATCAGCCTAAACTTTCTTTTCAGCTTTCATTTCTACTTCAATTTTCTTTTCACTGTGATCTAAACATGACCACCAAAGTTTTGCTTCTAATAATTTCTAAAGCTTCTTTCAATTTTTCATTTTAAAACAGAAACTGAAAAAAAAGGAAATTAAGCTCCATATCTAGATCTTTATCACTTTCTAAACCTTTTTTTTTCAATATCACATTTTAAATTCTGACATTGCCTTTTTACCCTTGCCATCTCATTGAGCGAGGAGTCAGGACACTGCAGTAACAAAAAACACAACTCCTTCCCCCATTTCTGTCTTAAAAATGTTAGCTGTGCAATGAGCATAATGTTCATTCTTCTGGCTGAGTGTGTCGAGCTATTTATCAACCCACCAAGTATGATCTGTTTCTCCTTTATGATCCTTTCAACACACACACAAAATATTGGCATTGCTTCTCCCTGCCCCTCAAGGGAGTCATCTGAATTATAACCACACTACCCATAGGATTAAACCACTTGTAAAGAAGTGGAGTCCTTTGCATTTGGATCTTGAAACTTTTAAAACAACTTTAAGCTATCCTCCTAAAAACATTAAAAGGAGAATTTTTGTGTTTTTCAGGCATGGTTACAAGTTCTTATGAAAGCATAAATGTGGCTGGTTTGCGTTTTATATGTTCATTATTTTTAAATAGTCTTGCCTATAACCATGCACATGGTTATAAAATCAGGGGGAAAAAAAAGTCTATATTCGCCTTTTTTTCCTCTCTTTATGCACCAAAGGAAAACTATTTTACAATTAAATATTAATATGGTCTCTGCTCACTGCTTCAATAATCAAAACTAACATAATTGGTCAGAGACCCGGTGCTACCCAGCTCCCCGACCCAGTAAATCACACAGCCTGCATCTCAGCTTAAAGTTTTCAAGAGCCTGGTCTATTTTGTCAGAATCCAAACAATATTTGTTTCACTCTCAATCTAGAAATCCTCACTAATAGCAATAGTTTTACCTTCTTTGAAAGGGAGCTCCTAGTTTCATAGTATAGTAGTCTGCATGGGTTGCCATAACAAAATACCACAGATCGGGGGGTTTAAACAACAGAAATTGATTTCCTCACAGTCATGGAGCCTGGAAATCTAAGATCAAGATGCCAGCAGGGTTGATTTCTCCTAAGGCCACCTTAGACTGTAGTTTTCACCTCTGTGCACCAGTCTCTGGTGTCTCTCTCTTCTTATAAGAACACCAGGACTATTGAATTTAGAATTCGTCATTAGGGTCTCATTTTAACTTAGCCACTTCTTTAAAGATCTTCCAAAAACAGTTATATTCTGAGATACTAGGATTTGTAACTTTAATATGTGATTTGAGGAGAGGGGACACAATTTAGCCTATAATACGTCATTTAACTTTCTTACATTAATGTCATACATACTCCATTCTAGGAGTTGTGGCCAGGCAATCATTTGACTAGGTATATTTTGAGGAAGTTTATATTTTAAAAATATGCAAGAATTTTTATGTTACTGCTTAATATTACTTTTAAAAAATACTTTTCAATATATAAATTACTTGTCTTGAGCAGAGTATAAAATTAATAAATAGTTGGTAAATTAAGGAGGCATGAAATAATCAATGAAATAACTTGAGTAAATGAATTTATCACTGGCATAGCAATTTTCAAATTGCAAGACCCCACCATGCCAAGGACTGGGATATGATTTTATAACTAAATATGCTTGTAGTAATTCTATAAATGTAAGGTTTATTTACCATAAATACACCTCTAATGATTTTTTAATCCCAAGTAAATTTTGTTTAGGATTTTTTTTTTAAAAAAAAAGCTTTTTAAATCCTGTACAATATTAGATATAATCGATTTGGTGATTCACGGACCCAAACCCTAGAAATTCCCTAAGGAATCGTGAATGTTCCACGAGGCCCTACCATGTAGGCGTTCCATTCCCCAGATGCTCTCATCAGCTTTCCTCTCAGCTCACTTTGCACGCATTTGCTTGGTGATCTCACCCATTCCCATAGTTTTACTCTCATCCTTCCAACAATGGCTCCCCAAATCTGAGAACCCAAACCTACATTTTCAACTGCCTACCGGGTTTCTCTGTAGCGCTGCAGCCACCTCTTATGGAAACCATCTTCTCTTAAAATTATGCTTGTCATGTAAAGGTTGTGATAACACAACATAATAAAAACATATATATTTGATATTCATCCCTGGTTCTTGAAATAAAACTTCTAAAACTCTTGGAATTTCCGGAGTGGTAAGGGTAAAATAAGTATCCTTTATTTTTCAGAAGTCCCTTTCAACCATACCTGAGCTTATGCTAATGAAGTGACACATGGAGGATGAAGGCTGCTTGCCAAAGAAGCCAACTATATGGTTAGAACGTTGGAACTTACTTTCAGCCAAGCTCCCACCTCCAGAGACGGGAGAGGAGCCAGGGATCAAGTTAATCACCAATAACTAGTGTATGAAACCTCCATTAAAAAAAGAAAAACTCTAAATAAAGACATCCAGAGGTAAAAAAGAAGAAACAAAACCTAAAGGGAAAAAAAGAAAGATTCAGAGAGCTTCTAGGTTGGTAAATGCACCCATGTGAGAAGAGAGTAGCAAGCCACAAACTCCAGGAGATCAGAGGCTTTTACACTCAGGACACTTCCAGAACTTGCCCTATGTACCTCTTCATCTGACTGTATCCTTTAAAATAAACCAGTAATAATAAGTAGAATATTTCCCTGACTTCTGTGAGCCATTATAGCAAATTATTACAACTAAAGAGGGAGTCATGGAAATCTCCAATTTGTAGCCAAGCCAGGCAGAAGTACAAGTAATCTGGAGACCCACTACTTGTGATTGGCATTCTAAATGGAGAGGGAGGCAGTCTTGTAGGACTGAGTTCTTAAACTGTGGTTTCTGTGCTAACTCTGGGTAGCTTAGTTTTAGAATGAATTAAATTGCAGGACACCTTATTGTTGTTCACAGAAAACTGAAGAAGTTCTTGGTGTGGAAAACCTACATATTCTTGTTAGAAGTGTTGTAAATCAAGGAACAATTTTCCTTTAAAGATGAGAACATAATTTCCAGATTCAGATTGATCTGGGTTCCAACTCACATGTTCACACTTGCCAGTTGGTGACCCCGGACAATTATTCAAGCTCTCAGAGCCTTGAGTTAATTAATAAATGAAGCAATCAATTACCTAAAATTTATCTCCTTCAGAGAATCACCATGAATATTATATTAAAAGATTAAATTAAAAAGGATGCACTTAGCATGTGCTCAATAGATTAGAAAAAACAAAAAGGTAGGGAGGGAGGAAAGTTAGAAGAAAAGAAGAAAGAGAGAAAAAAGAAAAAAAAAGAAAATAGATGGAAAAGGAGAAAAGAAAAAAAAGAAGATAAAAACAGTATATATATTCTTTAACCTGATTAATGAAAATGTCATTCTCCCAATTCATATGAATTAAAAATTTTTCAAATTCTGCTTCTCTATCTCATGTTTCGTATTTAGTCAATAGCTAAATTCTGTTGATCTATCTCTAAAATACATCCCTAATACATCTCTTCTTTTTTATTCTGATGGTTTCAGTTCATATTTGTATTGCTTTTCAGTTGGATAAAATATCTGGTCATTTTTCCCTATTTTTCTTCCCTCCAGACTTCCCTCCATTATTGCTAACTTTGCCCCCAGACTTTCCTTCACACTGCTCATATCTTTTTATCCTTTTGGTATCTGACCATATAGATTCAAACTCTTTCATGTTTCTTTCTTGTGTAGAATATCAACTAACTTTGTTCCTATTCTATTTCCCCTGATATCCTCTCCATTAAAGCTGCTAAAAGCATTCTAAGCTCCAGCCATAAAAGACTTATCATTCACACTGCAGAAGTAGACAACCACATTGCCTATTTTCACTCATATCATCCCCTGCATCTGGAACACCTCCTTCCTTATTCACTGTTCTGATATGAGAATGATCATTCGTCTCAACTCCATGTTCCTCTTCATGTGCTGAATTGGCTGGAAATAGATATAGTGATTAGTCTGCACACACTTAATCAAATAGACATGATGACATTGTCAAAGTATTGTTTTCATTATTGGTATATTGGATTAAAGGATGCAGCTTGATCTATGACCAGAATTAATCTGTTTTCTTTTCTTTTTTTTTTTTTTTTTTAAGTCTTTTCTCCCAAACCTATAGATTAGGACTATTCCTCCAAAGTAGAGTTGAGGCCTTCAGAGTAGAAATGTTTACCCAGAATCCTTTCCACACTCACTAGGCTTTGGTCTCTGCTCTCCTACCCTAAACCAGGGGCATTTAACTATAGAGGAGCTTAGAAAACACACACACACACACACACACACTTCCTCAGTGCAAACAGATCTCAAAGAGGGCAGGAGGAGTTGTACTTGAGTCAAGTAAGTGCAGTGATGTTCTTCATAATTTCACCAATCAATTTAGCCACTCTTCTTGGGGAGTGTGAGGGGAGGATAAACAAATGGAAAAAAGGGTCAAGTTTTACTTTTATTAGTTATGAAAGTACCAAAGCTTCTATTTCTTGATTCTGTGCTAATCGGAATACTGGAAGAGGGAAAAAGTGGTCTGACCTTCGCCCTATTTTTCAATATTTAACTTCAAAACTTTAAAATCAGAATAAAAAACAAATTGTGGAAAAGTTTGTTATAGCTAAACATAAAAACTGTATTAAAATATGAATACCGAAGTAAAAACCAGGTAATATAGAAGGAAAAAAAAATGAAAAAGTCGACTGGCCAAGATGGTAGTAGAAAAGAACAAAGAACATACAAGAACTTTTTTTTTTAATTATTAAGGCACATGTGGCTCAAAAAAAAATAAATATAAAAGTTTGTATATGTTTAAATACATTTAAATTCTTTTTCTCTGTAGTGAGTAATGTCATAAAGCAGATTTGTGTTTTATTTAGTTGCATTGTCTAAATTTCCTGAAAAGCAAAGCAAAGACTGTTTGACATGAATAAAAGATTTTGGACCTTTTCCCAACATACTATAAATGTAGGATTATAAAACTCAGTTTGGTTTTATTGCTGACAGTACTATAATGTCATGGTATAGTTATGGTTGAGAAAGAACTTGAATAAATATCTAAAAACAGGTACTTGAGTTTTTCTCATAAGAAAAAAAGATAAATACAAACACATATCATTAAGGCTAAAATTCCTCATGCTCATTTTTCAGCTTGAAAATAGATTTTTTCTTAGAAAATATAAAAGGATTTCACTCAATCACTTGTGATTTATCTGAATATTTTAAAACTGTTTTTATGTTAAAAATAGATATGCTGTGTAATTTTTGTACTCAGATGAGTCCAAACTATGATTTTAAAAGAGTACTTTGAATCTGACATGCATTAAAAGCCTCTTTGATATATTAGAGGAAAAATAAAACTAGAATATAAATAGCCAAGTTTAAAAAGCTTCAAAGTTGTGTTCAAATTACCTCAACTATTGAATTTTCCACTAAAACTATAGTAAAACTCAAGGAAAATGGAGTATTCCAAATTCTTAAAGTAGTGAACATGCAAGAAGTCTTCACATTAAATTATTTAGAGACAATATACATGTGAGATTAATTTTTTCCTTATTCAAAAAATATTTATTTGCTGTCTGTCATGTGTCAAGCACTGTTTTAGGTATTTTTTTTTTCAAAGTAATGAACATAAAAGGATGAAAACACCGGATCTGATTCAGCTTACGTCTAAGAAGCGTTAAAATAATTCTAAATAGGCTAGCCAAATACAAAGAAAATACAAAGCAGGAAATAAAATATGAAATATTTCAGGAGAGGGAGAGATAACTAACTATGCTAAAATTACATGTAAGTTTTCAAAGATCAGGCCAGGGAATAGCCAGTTTCAGGGTTGTAGTAGCATTGGTCCCAGCATAAATGCTTTATGGATTTATTTCAGATTAAGAGATGAAAGAAAGCTCTGAACCTGACATTAGTTCACCCCTGTCAGATACTCCTCTTTTAGAAGAAGTACTGGTTAGACTTAACCTGGATATAAGAACAAAGTAGGGCACTGCTAGGTACCAGCTTCTGAAGAATCAGCTCTGTTCTCCATTTTACATATGACCAAGCAGTCCCTAAAGGGTTTAAAATGGATTCACCAAATTTAGTTAGTGACACCAAGCAATAAAAAGTTCTGTTCAAAGTGTGGTTCTCTGACAGCAGCTGGTTCAGAAACTTTCTTTTCTTCATTCTCAACAAGAGAAGTAAGAATTTAAGAAAACACATTTAGAAACTTTGGGGGCAATTTGACAGAGTTTTATGTCTGTTCCATGTAATAAAAAAAAAAAATCCAAGTTTGTGTTTATTTGTCAACCTTTTATTTTTTAGTAATCCACTTTTTGTATTTTGTAAAAGAATCAATGTGAGACATTGGAAAATCAAAAAATAAATTAGATCTTCACAGATAGTTTGAGAAGCATTGGACTAAAATTCTGATCCCTCTACTCGAAGTCACTCCAAAACAACCACAAAATAGCATGGGTGGCTTTTATGTGCCAGGCACAGTGTTAGGGGGCACAGATTCAAAAATATATAGTCGGTGCCATCATGGAGTTTACAATAGAGTGTGATAATAAACAAGCAAACAAGCTTTGGTCATGAGAGGTTAATATTTTTTATTAAATTACATGAAAAATACTATAAATATAGTTGCCTCCCACTTGTGCAGGCTGAAATGAAATCTCAGATCATGTGGCTATTCACTGCAACTAATTTAGACTCATTTATGGAAACAGCATTTGGGAACATACGTATTACCTGTGGTGACTATGTATTTCTTTTGAATAGAAACCTGAGTAAACCTGTCTTGAGGAATAAGATTAGGGTATATATATATATATATATTTTTTGAATAAACTATCTTCAAACAATCTCGCCATATTGAGTATGTTCTAAAATGTCAGAGGGATAGTCTATCTGCAAACCCCAAATCATTATTCCGCCCTTTCTGCTTTAACCTGTCAAAAATGTTATTCATGAATTTTCATCACCACTGTGACTTACAATAGTTTTAAATATGTTTTTAAATTTTAATCTTGAGTTTATAATCCTTGGATATAATAGTACAATTAATAATTAGAATAGCCAAATTCTTTAAGAGGTATACTTTAAAAAAAGTTTGGAAGACTACAAGTACTGTTGTCTTGAATCTACCTTAGGTTTATGAAGAGATTTAGCATAAGATGGTGGTATTTATTTTGCTTTATTATTATTACTAATTTTCATCAGTGGTCTGTACACACAGACTGAAATAAGGGACTGAAATAAAAGAAATTAAGAAGGCTGAAATAGAAGAGACATGTGAAACTTTTTTGAGAGATTTTGAAATGTCCATCCAGTGGTCTCTGTTTGAGAAAGGAGACTAAAAATCTCTAGCAGTTAAAAAAAATAAAAAGTACTAATTGGTACCATCTAAAAAAAAAATAGCAGAGCTACTTAAATAGGGCTTTAACCTGACATATGATAGCCAAAGGAAAAACAGTAAAACTGTTGAACAGAATGAGGGGGACAGCAGATAGTGAAAGGGGTGTCCCACTATTTCTCAGGGCAAAATAGCATAAAAGACAGTCAAGAAAGTACTTTTGGCTCAGCTGTCTGTATCATCGTGGGTAAGTGAACTTGACATGTTAGTAAGCAGATCTTAAAGATGCTGCTGAGATCCTCCGTTCATCCCAGGGATGTTTCATTCCTCTAAAAGAAGAATGTCTAATAAATTTGCAACTTGCATTGAAAATTCAATCTCTCCAAAAGTTGATGAAGCAATGAGAAAAAATTCAACCCACAGGACCTGAATTGAAATCATAACTATAAACATGTCCCAACTCCAAAACCTTCAAAGACCAAAAGTTGTTGGCTGAATAAAGTACTAATAGCAAGGTTCCTCTGCAGTTTGGCTCAAATTTCCTCTCCAGGCTTTCCTCCCATGATTTATTTACCAGAAAAGACATAGGAAGAGTGAAAAAGTTCACTTTTCTAAGGATGTATTATAAGCCAAGCACTGCATTACATGATTCCATTTTATCCTCACAAATCCTAAATCACAGAATTATTGTGAGGATTGAATAAGGTAATGAATGTTAAGTGCTTCACTCAGGTATTTAAATTAATAAATTAATGTGCTTAGAGTAGTGTTGAACACATAGTAAGGCCTCGACGAATGTAAGCACTTATTTGTAGTTTAGGAGAACATAGAAAAAGAGAACATCAATACTCTTTTAGATGAGGAAACTGATCATTATAAATGTTGTTTTCCCAAAGTGATAGCCATGCTGGAATTTTCTACTATTCACAAGTTCTTATTCTTCTCATATACCAGCTTCTCTCTGCTGATACTACTCTTCAACAAAACTGGACTTTACTCCTCCCCAAAATACTCTGCAAGCTTTCCCAACACATCAACATTTGCTCATGCGTCTGACCTCTTTTATAATGTCTCTGCCTTCATCTTTACCCTCTGAAAGCAGCTGACCAGCTGGAACTGATTGTTCATTCCATACTTTCTCTAATCCATGCATTTACCAACTGCCTGCACAATTCCTTCCCAGCACCAACACAGCAAATACATTGACTAAAGTTAGCCTGTCTTGTTTATTTTTTTCTCCATTATGACTCCATTATGTCTGAATTTTTGCAGGCAGAAGATGAACTCATATTTTTAACTTATTTTAACATTTATCTCAATAAATACTGAATTCCTACCATGTGCCAGACAATGGACATATTTTACAGTATAACATGTACAAGATGGAAAAAAGAGACAAATGTCCACAAGGACTTAATAACTATATCTTTAGAGAAGAGCAAGAGTCATCCCTAAAAATCCACAGAACAAACCTGTTTAAATTTGAACTATCAGTAGCTCAAATGATAACTCAGTTATATTTATGACAGAACCCCTACACCTATCCTAAGCTAATTTGGGGCAGCCATATCCCTATACACTTTTGGATTGAATTTTTGTGTTTAATACTCAGGTCTTATTTTTCCTTATCCTTCAGATTCTCCCACACTCCTTTCCTAGAGCAACATTCCTTGGGGAAGAAATACAAAGACATCTCAATCTTGGAGGCTTGCAAAGTGACTTTTCTAGACTTGATAATAGCTGCTCATACAAGATCCATCAAACATACTTATTCCAGACATGCTTATTGCTTCCTCAGAGACTAAGAGATTGATCTGTTTATAAATTTACTTTGGGCATTCTATCCTCACAGTGCTGACCATCTCCCCAGTTCCTCAAAGTCAAGTGACATTTGATTAATTGGAAGTTCCATTGCTCTTTTATTAGTATTCCATCCTACTTTGTATTACTTTGTGTTTTATTATAAGACCAAGTCTTTTTGTCAGATAGCTTGAAGTTTATTTATCTATCACACTGAACCATTTGGACAAGTCTCCCTAACCACAGGTTCTTATTTCAGATGATAGGTGTATTTGATTGCTTTCTGTGGATCATTAAAGTGCTTCCTTTTAAAGAAAATTGTTTCGCCATTTAATGCAGAGTATCGTATGTCAACTGAACCATTTGGGTTTATTTGGTGGGCTGCTTAAGCAGATTATCTTTTAAAACTAAGCATTGATTCTTAACACCATTCCAATAATTAGTTGAAACATCCCTTAGAAAAGCAGGATCCCAGGTTTTATGATCACCTAGCCATAGTTCAAAGTTGTAATAAGAGTTTCTCCTCACCAAAGAATAAACTTAAGGCGCAGATTAGATTCCTGCTACTTACCTCCTGTGAGTCAAGTGCAAGAATCTGAAGATAATATTAGACTAAAACACAGGTAGCTTTCGATAAGCTATTCTGACACACTTTAAAAATGACATTCTTCAATTATTTTACGTTCAAACTCTCCAAAGTACCTCCCTGTTGGCATTAGAATTAAATGCTATTTCCCTAAAATGCCTCAAGATCCTACACCCTCAAGCCCCTGTGAACATTTCCAAATCTACCTCTCTTCTTCTCACTGCACTCAGGCACTCATGCCTTCCTTCTGTTCTTTGTCTCTGCTGAGCTCAATGCTATGTCAATCACAGAACTGTACACCCTTGCCCTGGGATACTCTTCCTTCAGCTCTTCATGTGGCTACCTTCTTTTCCTCGGAGAAGCCCTTGCTTAAGTTCTATGGCTAAGGGCTCCGTCCTATTCCTATCATCCCCACACCCCTCCCCCAGGCTCTCTTTCTCCCACCATAATATTTTGTAGCATTTGCTTTATTTCATTGCATATATCAATATTTTAAATATTATTTACATTGTTTTACTTGTATTCTGCCTCTCTCTGCCAAAATGTAGGCTCCACAAAAACAAGGACTTTTCTCATCTGCAGCTGTATTCTCAGCATTCAGAGACTGCCAAGGTCAGTGTTAAATAAATATTTAATGAGTCAATAAATACATATTAACTTATAAGAGAAACTGAGCATTGCACATGGTAAGGTCAAAGAAAGAAGGCAGTTAAGGATAGCTGTGGCCTCCACCCTGCTGTCCTGAGTAATTAAGCAATTGCCTAATCTTCAATTCTGTGGTTAACCTGGCCCACCTATCTTGCAAGATACTTTTGTGTTCATTGAGCTGTGGAGGGGGGTCTCACCTTCCTTAACTACCTAAGAGACTTATCAACATTTTCCTTCTAATCAATTGTAGTACTATTTTTGAAAGGACTTCTTATATGTAACATTCTTCAAACTAATATATTTCCATTGAATTCCCATGGATATTCTCCAAACTAATAAATTCTCATCTTCCTTAACCACCTAAGTGATTTATCAATTTTTCTTTCTAATCACTTCTAGTACTGTTTTTGAAAGGACTTTTTACATGTAACATTCTTCAAACTAATATATTCTTATTGAATTCCTGTGGATATTCTCCAAGCTAATATATTCTCATCTTCCTTAACCGCCTAAACGGTTTATCAAATTTTTCTTTCTAATCACTAACAGTACTATCTCTGAAAGAGCTTCTTATATGTAACATTCTTCACACTAACATATTCCCCTTGATGTTTTAGCAGCTCCTAAGTCTGTCCTAATGACTGGATTCCTCATGGTTTGGAAGACCTTCAATATAGCACAGAGAGACTTAATAACTCTATCCTCTTCCTGTAGTTTAGAGAATGTTCATTCATTCTCTCCACATGTCCTTATGGTGCAGAAGATATTCTGTTCCAGCCGCCTGTCTAGATACTGGTAATAACATAGTCAAAAAATATTTTAAGTATTAATTCTAGTAAAAGTAATCTAATAATAAATGAAAATTATTTGAAGTGAATTATACAATATGCTCAATGTATTAAATGCTACTAAGAAAATTATAGTAGGATATGTAGATAGGAAATGCCTCAGGAAACAGGGTTAAAATTTTAACAGAATGGTTACAGAAGCCCTCGCTAAGTGGAAATTTAAGTAAAGACTTGAAGGAAATGAGGAAGAAAATCATGTAATTATCAAGAACAAAGGTGAATATAAAGAAATAGCAGAAAGGCTGATGTGGCTGGAATAAAGTGAGCAAGGATGGAGAACGTGGAGAAGTGGAGATAAAGGAGGCAGCCAGAGTTGCGAAGACTATAGCTCTTATTCTGAGAGAGATGAGAGCTCTTCAGAAGATTTTGAGCAAAGGAGTGACTTGATCAGCTTTGTGTTTTGACAGGGTCACTCTGGCTGCTGATTATGATAGAATATGAAAGAGTAAGATCAGGAGTAGAAGACGGTGTAATAATCCAGGAAATAGTAGATGGGGCTGCTGTTAGGTGTTATATGGTGTTAGAAAATGTTTGGATTCTGGATAATCAATGTTTGTTGACCTATCATTCAACTCTTGTAAAAAAGAGAAGCAAAATAAGATAGTGAATGAGAGCACAAACTAATATTAGACAGTTGGGGTACAGCTCGTGACTCAGATGCCTCCTTAATGCTTGAATTTATACAAGTTACTTATCCTCTTTAAATCACAACATGTTCTTCTGTTAAAAGAGAGATAATAGGAATATACTTGTTAATATTCAATATTCAATTAAATATTGCTGGATATTTGTAGACCCAAATCTGTGAAATGGCTCTAACAAGAGAGAAATTTATTTCTTATTCATGTAAAGTCTGAGGAAGATATTTCTTATCAGTGAGGTCTCTCCCAAGAGAAGTGATTCAGGAGCCCAGTTTGCTTTCATCTTCTGGCTCTGCCATTTTTCAAAACTTGGCTTCTGAATTCTCCCCAAGCATGGATTTCCAGCCAGCAGATGAAAATAAAACAGGAGGCTGGTGTGTGGAAAGTTATTAATAATGAGAAGGGTCTGGAATCAGCACAATCATTTCTGTTCTTATTTCACTGACCAGTGAACTTAGTGCTCAGCTTTGTCATCACCCCTATCTACAATGGTGCTGGGATACCTTGTCTTACTGTGTACCAGGGAAAAGAATTGGGTTTGGTGAGCAACTGATAAGTCTTCACCACTATTGGTCTCCATCAGAATCCTGTTGGGTATGTAGGTGAGGTAACAGTTAGGAAGCACTTACTCCAAGGCTTGCTGCAATAAGTAGTTGCTGATATTAGTTGAGGAATGCACAAGGGGAGGGGAAAGCCACACCCATGGTATCTTTCCCGTCATCTAATTCAGAGTGATTTCTGCCTGTTTGGTTGGAGGAAAGATTCTTAGAAGGGTTCCCTAGGTCTCTCCTTCCATGAGTAGAAACTCAGATCCTTCATCTTCTTCAGCATTTATTGAAACAGAAAATCTATCTAACATTCATATAAGAGCAATATATTTTAAAGAAGCACTTCCTTTTACAAACAATCTTAGGTGCCATGCTTATTCATATAAAAAAAAGGTACCCAGAATTCTCAAACAATCTTTAACAGAAACATTTATTGAACTGAGAAAATAGAGGATACCCACAATTCATATCCTCTTTGCTAAATATAAATTTTAAATAATTTATTGAGTTATAATATACATACCATAAAATTGATTCATTTTAAGTATGTAATTCAATTATTTTTAGTAAATTTATAGTTTACGATCATCACCATAACCCGATTTTTTAACATTTTCATCATCCCCAAAAGATCCCTCACGCCCATTTGCAGTCTATCCACTCTAGGTAACCACCAATCTGCTTTTTGACTCCATAGATTTGCATTTTATATAAATGGAATCATACAATACGTGGTCTTTTGTATCTGGCATCTTTCACTTAACATAATTTTTTAGAGGTTCATTTATGTTGTAGTATATATCAGTAGTTCATTCTTTTTGGTTGTTAAGTAAATAGTATTCTGTTGCATTGATATACCATATTTTGTTATCCATTTATCAGTTGATGAGCATTTGGACTGTTTTCAGTATCTGGCTATTGTGAATAATTTTAGCAAGTCTCCTCATCTTTCCAGTGGCAGTCAAATGTTATTGTCTAGGGGGCTAAAGGAGATGGTAGTATTTATAGTTATAGAGTCAGTTATATAATATAAATACTACCAGATTGGACACAAAATAACTTAGACTTACACCATACTTCTCTCTTTTCTGAGCTGCCTGACCTCAGATAATAACTTCACACTTGCTGGTATTAAGAACCTAGAATGGTATTTAACTAAGTAGATGCTCCACAAATGTAAATTCCCACTCTACTGCCCTAACTCCATTGTCTCACATTCTTCTCTGTAATAAACTCAGAATTTCTTATCAGCACCCCCAAATATTGAACCAAAACTTCCCATATTCATATTTATGTGGATTGTTTTACCAAGATTGTGAGTAAAATAAGGGTACATTTAATGTGTAGTTTGGAAGAAGCCATTTTCTCTCCCTCAGTCTTTTCTTACGGGTCCATAAAACAAGAATTTCTGTGCCCTCAGAAGTTTTGATTAAGAGCGTCTCTATTTCCTTCCAGATCTCATTTGTTCCTCTCCACAGAAGGAGCAGAGATTTATCTGTTTGTCATGTTGAGGAGTTTGATATTCATTGACTATGTCTCTCTGTAGTGGTCACAGTTAACCTGGTAAGTCACTACGCACACACAGGAGGCCTCCGTCTTATGTCCCTGACCTAGGCTTCCTGGCTCAACATGGTGAGGCATTGCTGGGTGGACAAGTTACTACTATGGAGGCTTAACTGCTCAAGTGACTCCACATATGGTTCTAATATATATATATAAATTAGGAAGCTAGATAGGTTCCTAATCTAGCTTCATTTGCCAATCTAGCTTTACTTTCAATGAAGCTGACATCACAATTTTCTGAATCTTCTGCCATTTTGAGAGGCAAAGAATATGAATAGTTCCCTCAAGTCCATATGGAGCCTGTTTGTCTCCTTCAGAAAGACAAAGCTAGAAATATATTTAGGCAGACCAACTTTTGTAGTCTTTTCTTCCTTCCATGTGTGGAAGACTCTCCTTAGGACTAACCACCCAGAAATGTTGTTATCCTATCATTTAACACAAGTTTATCCAATCCTTCTTGGGTTTCCCAAAAGAATTTGTTAGCTTTCTTTCTCTGAAGTAATAAATTACAGTTTGAGTCTGTCTCATACACCACATCAATCACTTGTTCAGTCCCTGGAATTGCTAAATGGTTGACCCAGTTGGGTAGTTTTAGCTGTCCAATCATTTGGATTTGGGGTGTTAAAACAACTGAAGTGGTCTGACTACTTATACTTAAAATGCCTGACAAACCATGATGAAGACTAAAACATCCAATTTAACCGGGGAACAAACAAAGTTGTGGAATCTTTTAGATCTGTCCACATGTGTGCACAAGCACAAATAGTGTTTCTTGGGTTCTCATTCTCACTCCCTCCTCCTCTTCCTTCCTCTCCTCTCCTCTCTGCTCTTCCTCTCCTCTCATCTCTACCTCTGTCTTTGTTTCTCTCTTTTTTTAATTGCCGTATAATTGACATATGACATATTAGTTTCAAGTGTACAATGTAATGATTCCATATTTGTATATATTGTGAAATGATCACCACAATAAATCTAGTTAACATCTGTTAACATACATAATTACAGAATTCTTCTTTCTTGTGATGAGAACTTTTAAGATTTACTCTCTTGTCTCTGTTTCTTTGCTCTACCCCCCACCATGCTCCATCCTTAGAATTAGCAAATACTCATAATGGTGAAACATGTATATTTTATTAGCAGTACTTCCTTTTCATTTCACCAAACACAAGAATCTAAGAAAGACTAAAAAAAAAAATTGTTAAACTTGTTTTCTTGAGGATTGATATGAATCGGCATACTAGTCCATTCTGCATAAGAAGAAATAATTTCATTTTGGCAAGAGATAAGATATAAGGAACATCCCAGATAATACAGGAGGTTCCAGAATATTAAGATAGGGCAAGCCTCCCTGTGGCCCTTAACACTATCTAAATCTTTAGAATAACAACCTGAGAGTTGCCCTGTTTATTTACAGTCCAACATTATCCTCTTGGCAGTCATCCTTATCCTTCACCTCTCTTCACCTCTGAGTGCTTTTGACCACAGATGTTTGGCCAGCATCCCTCAGAGAATGGTAAATCACTAACACTGCAAAAGTCCATGCTCCAACAATGATCATTGAAGTAAGATAAAAGTTGAACAAAATTAGGAAGTAGTTGGAGACACATTAATACTTTAGCAGAGGAAAGTCATCACCTTCTGGGCTTCAAGTTAACCTATTATATCTAATACAGTCATTCTTTAAGACTAGGAAATTAAAGTTGCAAATGCCTCTCATATGAATTAGTGCAGAAAACACAGCTATCCCAAGAGAAGCAATGCCTTGTCAATGACACAGCAACAAGTGTTAGGTCAATCCCATGAGCCGCTCTCCAAAGTGGAGGTTGTTAGCCATTATTCAAGGTTAATTTTTTTTTCATTTTGAAGACATAAACAGCATCTTAAAAACATCAACATAACTCTTGAGGCCTCCGTTTTTGAGATTTTGGCTCATTAAAGCATATTACTCTCAGTACCATTGAAAATAACCATATTCAAAGCACAACAGAGTCCTGTCCAAGAGAGAATAAGGGAACATAAAATTCTCACTAATGTGTATAAAAGAAAAAGCACAAAAAGCCTGGATTTTAAAAATATAATATTTGAAAAGTACTTTCTATTACACAACAGATTATGTAATACATCAAATGTTTGTGAGCTTTTGTGTGTGTATGTGAGTTTGTGTGTGTGAGAAATAGAACAATTTTATCTTAAGACTATTAATGTATTGCAAATTGATTTTCAATTCCTTTCAGTTTCTTTTAAGATAAACTGACAATTGTCTTTTTGTCAAGACTCACACTAAGACATCATACATTTTCAATATTTTCTTCTAAATCTTCCTTAGACCTGAAAAACTTAATAAAGCCTAAAAGAGAGGAAAATTTTTTATTTATTATATTTGGATATTTCATTTTAATACCCATTTTCAGCTATTAAAATTGTTGCTAATAAATGGCTATGAGATTTTATTTCGTTATTTTTTTACTTGAATTTTATGCATTAAGAAACTTTTCTAAGCTGGCTGCTGTTGTAGTTTCCTCTTTTCTAAACTTCATCTTCATAGCCTTTGCCCATTATTATAGGGTTGAGAAGGAATTTATGTGGGGAATGGGCTGGGACTATAAACCAAATTGGCAGTGATCAGTTGTTATAAATAAGTTAAACATGTTCAATTATATCTGTTAAATTTTAATGTATATATTCTTAGGCTAAATGTAATCAAATGCCTCTTGTAACTTTGTTTAGTATCATCTGTGTTTCACACATCCAGATTATTAAATATCAAAATTGTTTTGTTTGTGAGAAAAATGAATAAAGCCAACACTTTTTAAAAGCTTGTAATTACATCCTAGGGAGAATGTAGACAATATCACACATGCTCCCGCTGTCACCACGTTTATAACACAGCTCTCTCCTCCACAACCCATGATAACCTCGGGAAAACAAATATTAGCAATAAAACTAATTACGAAATCTTATTGAGCTCTCATTATGTGCTAAATACTGTTCTCGGGACTTTACTTTTTAACTAATTTAATCCACACACACACACGCACGCACACACACACACACACGCACACACACACACACACACACACACACACACACAACACGATAGCTGACTAAAAGTTAGTTTGCTCCATCACATTGCTGGAATGTGACAGCACATTTGAGTTTCTCTGAACTCAAAATGTGGAATAGTAGTCTTTTGTTCTCAGCTGCAGATGCTTAACCACAATTTCAAGACAACAGGACATCCCGCTGGGTTCCTAACATGACCCTGGTACATTATTTTGATTTATATAGATGTTATATATGTAGCTATGGTCTTCACTGTGAGTCATTATGACTGAAGAAAAAAACTTTCTTTCCCCATAAATTTGCACCATCTCCACATCTTCCTCCTTGATATTAAAAAACAGTCACGATTGGATTCAATTTTAAGCCTTTTAAAAACTTGTTACACTAGTTGATTCAAATTTATCTTAAGTAATTACTTTCTTTGAAAAACACAAGAACTCTTATTAACTTTTAAGTAAAGACCATATATGTATGATCTTCTATCTTTAATTAGGGAACTAAAGTCCTAGGAGGTTGTAAAGTCCCACAGTTCAAAGACTTATGGAGGATCATAGGTGGAGTTGGACTTTCACGGATTCCTAGCTAAGCTTCTTATTTGACCTTCCATAAAATGCAGATGAAGATCTGACACCTCGGTGATACCCAAGATTAGCTTAAGCGATGTTTATCAACTGATACAGTAATAACATTTCTTCAAAAAAAAAGTTAAATTAGCAAAGGTGTTTTTTTTTTTTTGCTTTGTTTTGTTTAATGGACACAATTTGATAACCTATATAGCAGCACAGAACTTCATTGTGGGAATATGTAGAAATCCAATTAAATTGAGTTGAAAATAAAATCAGTTAAAATTTTATCTCCTTAAATTTTATAATCTTCTTCATCATAGTTTAATTTCGTTCCTACACATTTTCATGGGCTCTACTTTCAAACTGTGTGGTGGGGGCCCTAGCCGTGTGATGTAAGTGCCTTTGGGGCTGCTTAAGTGCACAGGTCGAAAGGAAAAGCAGCTGCTGGAGCTTCAGGTGCCCACCCCACCCTCCTTCCATCCAGAGCTGCTCTGCATGTATCTGTGATAGCCGGTGGAGTGAGTAATAAGAATACATTAAAGAAACAGTTCTAAATTCACTGTTTCCGACCATCTAATCAGCTAAAATATTTAATTATCTAACAGTACATCTTTTATTATAAACCCATACAGCGAAAGTCAGTTATGAAGCAATGGACTACAATCGGATGTCAAATGTAAAAGATTTGCCTGCCTCTCTGAAAAAAAAAAAAAAAAAAAAAAAAAAAAAAAAAAAAAAAAAAAAACATTTCTCGGACAGCACCAAATAAAGATTATGCAGTGCTATATTTATTTGATGACTTTCATAGCATTTAGTGCCTTGAGAGCTGGACTGGAAACATCCACTCTAAATACTCCAGAGTGCCCTAAAGAATTGGTGTATTTCATTCTGAGCTTTTAGTTATTTCTGGCATCTTCAATTTACTTGGCTTTGGTTCTGATACTTAATACTTGGTTCTATTCCTGGCTGACACAAACAATATATAAACACTCATAAACACAAAAATTATTTTAAATTCACATCAGACCTGTAAATCAGTTTAACAAAAGCAGGATTTTTGGCATTTTGCCTTTATATGCTTTTGTTTGCCATACATTATAAGTATTTAGCATTATTCTAAGATATGTATCCAGAGTTGAATCTCTGGTAATGATGCTGAGGTCAGAATTGAACAAAGTTATGAATGTAAGCTCTGAAGTTAAACCTTTGCTCCTCCACTTATTTGCTGGGCAAGCAAATTAACTTTCCTGTACCTCAGAGACTATATGATACCTATTTCTAGGGCTATTGGAAGGATCAAATGCATGTAAACAACAGGGAAAAGTATTATCACATACCTTGCACAGAGTAGGGGCTCAATCAATATCAAGTTATGCTACATGACTAATGTTATAAACTGTGCTACATCATACTTCTAATTTATATAGTTTCTGTTTGCCAAGAATAGAGCATGATTTGACTGGCAATATAATTGAATCTGTGTTATAATGAGTCTCAGTGTATACACATAAATAGCCCAGATCATTCAATTAACATCAGAAATATTAATGAGTGACCATTAAAATTCAT
Organism: Rousettus aegyptiacus; assembly: GCF_014176215.1. Classification (NCBI taxonomy): domain Eukaryota; kingdom Metazoa; phylum Chordata; class Mammalia; order Chiroptera; family Pteropodidae; genus Rousettus; species Rousettus aegyptiacus. Next base: position 27,140,929 of record NW_023416285.1, read on the forward strand.
TTTTTTAATCAACATTTTTATTAATTTCATTTTCCAAATTATTTTTTCTCCTTTCTGGGAATCAACCTCCCCATTTGGCATTTTCTCATCTTCAAAGATTAGCAACATTTAAATCATTCCTTTGTCATCAGTTTTTTTGTTTGTTTGTTTACTTCTCTAGGCCATGTCATACATTAGAAACAAAAAATTAAAAAAAGAAGAAAACCTAAAAGAATAGGTGTGTTGTTTGGCTCTACTCAACTAGACTTTACTTAGCAGAGCACAGCTTACGTTTGATTAGGCAGGCTTGATACACTTGTCAATTCTTCCTTCAGTTCTGGGATTGTTATTCCCTGCCTGTCTCGTTATCATAAATCATCCTTTTCCGGAAAGTGAACACATTTTGAGGAATTATGCAACCTAAGACAAAATTCTTTCTCTCTTCTGTCAAATGTCAAAGAAAAGGTATGTAGTTAGATGGGACAGCTAGAGAGAAAGTAGAAATATTTGCTGTCACTATTAAATAGAAGGAAGTAGATATAAATGATATTTAGGGAATATCATTTAGGAAGGAAACAATATTTATCAAGAGATATGGCAAATTGTTTGAGTTATCATGTACCACTTGATAGTTATAAAATCATTTTATCAAAAGCATAACCACTCATGCAAACCAGCAAGGTCAGAATGCTTGGCAAATTGTTAGAGCTGTCTCATGCCTGCTTTGCTCTCATTAGTGGCTTTGATAACTGGCTGGTCCATTACAAATCTAATTTAACTTCTTCAAATAAGGTTTTCTGGGCCCTGGTACTCCATGTTTTGGAACATGTACTTGCATAAGTGTGAAGAGGTCTTCCTGTACTCAATAAGGTTTGCCTCCCAGATTTCAGAAGACCAGTGATAGTTCAGTGTGTGCCCCTGCGACCCAAATCAATTATTTTTTTTGGAGTTCTATCGCACAGGAGTATATTTTATATTTTAAAAATCATATTCTGCACTTTTATTAGCAGAGAAGTTTTATATCAATGGGTATGACATCTGTACAGGACCTGGTTTCTTGAAAATCAAGTTTACTTTCAATTAAATTTAAAACAATAATACCAAACACTTGAGTTACATTACACTTGTTGTCCTAGCATAATTATTTACATGTCTCTTTTCATAGTCAAATGAATCCCTGATCATGGGTGATCAATTAGACAATCACTTTTTTATATAACTTAAGAAGCATTCTTATGCAATTTACATTTATTAACTCATTTAATCTTCTTAACATCTCAATAAGATTTTATAAAGTTTTCCCATTTTATAGATGAGGGTATCACAGGACAGAGTAATTAAGAAAACTGCCCAAGGCCAAACAGAAATACATGGATAAGATGGAATTTGGACCCAAGAAGTCTGGTTCCATACTTCTACAATTTTAACCTCTGTTCTATTTTACATTCCACAAAGTTTGGAACTTGTTTTTCCTCACTTGTGTTATATATTTATATGATGCTGTGGTCATGAAGACAATCTTCAAGCATCCCCTAGAAATTATTTATACACAAACTTGGGCACTCAAAATGCTTTGATACACACAGGTGTTTTGTTTCAGCCCTTCCAGAATTGGTTGTTTGACTAAGGAGCCTGGTGGATGGAAGGGAGAAAGAAGGCTCAAGTAATATAAGATACTTTTGTAGGAAAGAAAGCATTTCTTTTCCATGGGGCCATGTTATAGAAAATGGGTGGTGGAAATTAGAAGAGTGTGTAAATTGACACATAGCATTTGGAGATGCCTGAATTGCATGACAAAGAGATTTTCATGTTTATGTAAAAATTATGTTTAAGCTAAGAGAGCATCTCCTGCAAGAAGATACTTTATAAAAGTGACTTAGAAAATAAAGAAGAGAGCTCAGCTCCCACTCCCAGCACTGGAACCCAAGGCCATATGTCTTAGCTGCTGCCAAGATTCACCTAACATGTCAGATCTGAGATCTTCAGTCACTGAAACCTGCTGTGGAAAGACAGAATCGTATCCAGAAACTTGTATTCAGAGGACTCTTCAGTTTCTCTAAACTTGATCCTAGAAGAATGGCTGCTATTCTATTCCACTATAATTCTTATCTTAGCCATTCTAGCTCACATTTCCAGACAGCTTTTGAAGTTTTTCTGAGGATATTCAAAAGCCCAAAAAGGGGGTGGGGCCTTCTGTTTCTTACCAAGGTATCTTCTCTAGCCTAAATATGTTGTTGAGATTCAAAGTGTTACCAATTAATATAAGCAAATCACAGCAAATATGTCTTAAACATGTTAGACATAATTTATTCAAGTATCTATAGCTTAAGTTTCATTTTAAATAATTTTATTATCTACATTTTTTGAATTTTGTTTGATTTTTTTCTTTGTCCTATTTGCTATAATTATTAGTAATAGTATGCAAGTACATGAAAACTTATTTGACATTCAAACTTTCTTTTAAGCTTTTTATTTTATATTACATTTTCAACATAATTATAAGGTCCCCAAGATCACCCCAGGTTGGGTGATTTGCTAGAAGGGCTCACAGAATTCAGCATATATTCTTGCTCATAATTATGATTTATTACAACGAAAGGATACAAAGCAGAATCAACAAATGAAAAAGACATATGAAATAAAGTTCAGGGGAAACTAGGCATGAGCTTCCAGAGTCATCTTATATAAAGCATAAAGAAATGAGGACTTTTTGGGCTTTACAAAATGAATTCCATGGGAGTCATGACAGTAATGTCAACTAGCATGGCCTTTAGGGGGTAACATGAATGCCCAAAAGCTCAGAAGCGTCAGCCACGGCTGTCCTGGATAAGGTCCTATCTGCGGGGGCTGATAAGCATAGGGATCCCACCTTGTAAGGTCCATATAAGCTGAGCATCTTAGACAGACGATGCTCAAGCCTGACCCAAGAGCATCACAAACAAGTGCGCTGAAAACTAAAGACTGACCTGCCGTCAAAGCCGCTGGCTCGAGATAAACATGCAGCCATTCGCTCCTCCTCGCTTTGGAGATGCTAAGGACTTTCATTCTCTCTGTCGCGTAAGACTTTGTATTTCCCATCTCTCTGTGTTCTGTATTAACTTGTGTGGGTACCTGATTGGTTTATTTGAGAAGGTTCCACTCAATAAACCTGGCACTGTGGAAAGATACAGACGTGTCCAAGGGTGTTACCTCTGTAGCCCCTTTCCTTGTGACACATCTCCTGGTGGAATCACAAGGATATGCTTAATTCCCCCAGAAATGAGTTGTGACGATCCATGTGAAATGCTTTCTACCAGGAAAGCTTGTTAGGCTCAGCACCAGGATTTTTATTTGGGGCTAGTTACGTGGGCACCTTTTGCCTGGCATGTCCACAGATTCCAGAGACCCAGAAGGAAAGGTGTTCAGCATAAACTATGTTGAAGAAGCATTTTTGGCACAGTGAGCCCCTCTTAGGAGGCAACGGTGGGACTCTCCTGAAATTCAAGTTCCCATATGCCAGCCAAGTTCCCATATGCCAGAAAATTATATACAGAACAGCACTCAGGTTTATTCTTTTCTGCACATATTTCATAGACTGATTTTTCCATTGACAAAAATGACTTAAATCAAATTCTTTTCCCACAGTCTTGAGTTTCTGGTTGGGCCAAACCCCAGTTATTCTAGCTCCCTATCCAATATTCTTTCCAGTTGATTGCATAGCTGTTCAGAAGAGCATCTGATATCCGAGCAATTAAGACTAATTTAAACAAATTGAAATGACTAATAATCAATGATGCAGCTACAGCTTTTTGCTATTCATATATAAACTGAAAATAATAATAGCTTCTAGATCAGCACTGTCCATGATGACTTCAGAATGATGGAAATCTACTATCTGTTCTCTCCAATACAGTAGCCACTATTGGCATGTGACTATTAAGCCCTTGTGGTTAGTGTGGTTAGTGTGACTGAGAAACTAGGTATTTAATTTTGTTTAACTCTAATTAATTTTATTTTAAATGGCCACATATGGATCGTAGCTACATATTGGAAGCACAGCTTCAGATAATTTAAGACTTAACTTTATTAAAGCTAAACATAGTGAGATTTACAGATTAACTAGCCCTTGGAAATCAGCGTTTCCTTTGGATTTCCTGAGAGCCAAACCAATACCATAATACAGAATCCCCAATATCTTAATTTCTTGTAGTTTTAATCCAAAATTACAAAGTTTCATCAGAATAAAAAATACTCCAACAACACTGACTGGACATTTTTTTTCTTTTTTCTTTTTTAAGTCATTTAAAAAATAATCTAGTGTCTGGAGATTTGCAATAGTTCATATGCACAAATGGTACTAATTCATAGCCTTTGGGAAAAGGAGGAGCCTGCCATTTTATAACAGCAGGCGTAGACTCGTGCAAAATCAGTCAGTGAGTCCTAACGTTTAAATATCAGTTCACATATCTGTAGTTTACTGGTAATTGTGTTGGAAAAGAAATAAAAAGCAAAAGCAATAATTCCCTCCTCCCCCCGCCTCATAAAAGTATCTAATAAAATAGATAATAAATTTTGGCTTACTCCAAATATTAAAATGTTTAGCAGATATATCTTTGTAATATTATATTCCCAAGATTCCATAGAAAGTACTTTTGTATATGTGTACAACATAATAAAAAAATGATAGTATATAAAGCAAGCAAGGTCATTTTAAAAAATATAGTCAAAGTTCTATTCTTGTTTTCTGTGCCAGGATAAATATCACAAATTTTTCCAGTTAGAAACTAAAAATAAATGAATGCCATCTCATGCTGTTGTCTCCTACTCCTATATGATACTGTAAATTGCCCTCACCTTCCCAAAAGCCTTCTCCATCCACATTAGAAATGCTTTTGACCTCAACCTCAGGACGAGTCTGAGCTTATGTACCTAAAAAGAAGTGAACACCAGAGAGAAAAAATTTCTATGGAAAATAAAGAAGTATTAGTAGTATGTATAAGAACTTCTAAAATTCATACAGTAAAGTTGACAAAGGAGAAAATAAACAAAAGTCTTTATAATGCAAGATCTTTTTAATGGGGAACAAGGAAAAACTACACAAAATAGTAATATTTTACTCTATTGGTACTAAGGTTGCTGGTAACTAAAGGAAATAAGAATAAAAAGGGATAATATGATGAAATCTATTTTATTCCATCTATCTTAATAATGCTACAAAACAATATTTCTAGTATAAAAAGTGCTTTCCTATTAAATATATAAAATCTTTCATATATAAAGTGACATTCAATACCAAGATGCTTGATTGCAGTGCGATTCAAATGGGATTGGCCCACAGGTTTCTCACAGTAGTAAATGGTACTAAATAAAACATAGTGATCCATAACAAGTATTAGAAAAGCTAAGTTAAAATCAAAAATTTATTGATAGTAGAATTATTTAGAATCTTTAATATGTCCATATGCATTGTAAACACTCAACGGACAGATTCGCATTTTATCATTTTCTAATATTTTATAGGTAAAGAAACATATTTCCCCCTTTGGAATATATCCAAGGACTAGCATTCTGCAAGAACATTTTAAGAAACAATGTTTTTATTCAAGAGTTCCAAATCATTTTCACTGAAGAAGCCTTTCAGCATTCCTTCTCATTTGTTCTACCTTGATACATTATCTCAAAAGGAAAGTGTAACTAAGGAAGGGTTGTATCTCTAAATAAGAACTTGCCCTGTTAATTATCAGTTGGACACCATTAAATGTTGCCAACACAGCCAATGACATTCTTTAAAAATTTTTAGTCAAAACGATGTACTAAAAATCCCATTCGTAGTGTTTAGGGGTGCTGAAAATTCTTTTTCCAAAACAACTTACAAAATCAAGGAATATGACAATAAGTGTTAGTTAAATGATCACAGGTAACATCGGTTCACTATATAAAGAGATTTTGGTGGATCAATAATGTGTGGCACAAATTGGGTAGCTGTTTATGAAATTATTTCACTTTTCTCCTAGTCAAAAAACTAGGGTACATTTTTCCAGTCTCCTTTATATTTGAATTTTATCATCTATCTAGTTTTAACAAATGAAATGTAGATAAAATAATGTGCATAACTTCCAGAGTTGGCCCATAGACACCTCTACATAACAATATACTCTCTTTTCATCAGGAGGAAGTGACACCCCAAAAGACTTGAAAACTCTGACTACCACCTCTGATTGGACTTTACATAAACAAGAAAGTAAAAATTATATTAAGTCATCAAGATTTCGGGTTTATTCTGTGTATAGTACCTACCACTACTTTAACTACCAGATAAGGACATACAGCTGTTTGTAAGCAAACAGCAGCCTTGTAAATTTGGCTAAATTTCTTTTAAATTTTGTAGCAGTACTGTTTTCCTTCTTTTTCAAGATGTGCCACATGTTGTTTATTTATTTTCCCTACATTTGGAGAAGCAGTAAGAAAAACGATGCATTTAGAATCAGAAAGCCTGCCTTTTAATCTCAGCTACTTACTAGTTGTTGATTTTGTGTTATTTTCCCTTAACTGTCTCTGAATCATCTTTGACTCTTTGATTCCCTTTCCTGAAACAACTGAGCCTTCTCACTACCCCCAACCCCATACACACCCTTGTATTCCCTTTTGCCTTTTGACCTAGACTTGTCTTTTCTTATTCTGCCTTTCTTTGGTATAACTTCATAGTTATGAATTATGGCAACACAACTCCACTACGTAATTATGTTTTCTCCCTTTAACTTACTCTTTCAAATCACTGGTTGATATGAAACTCCTCTTTTGCCCTCTGTTATGTACTTTGTCTGGCTCCATGTCTGGTTCAGCCACACTCAGGACAGATCCTCTCAACTAAATTGTGTACATGTTCCTAACACCCAGTTAGAGACTTCAAAATATGACACCAGGATTCAAGTCTATGCCTTCTGTTACCAAGATAGACAATATCCTGGTTCATAACACAAACTACAACAAATTTTAAAAGAATTTAAATAGCATTGAATGTTTTCTGATCATAACAGAATCAAACTAAAAATTAACAACTGAAGACTAAAAAGAAAATCTTTAAATATGTGGAAGGTTAAACAACACATCTGAAAGTATCAAAAAAAATTTTAAATGCATAGCATTGAATAAAAATGAAAATGCAACATATAAAAATATGTGGAAGGTAGCTAAAGCAACAGCACCAAGGAAGATATTTCTAGCACTAAAAGCTAACATTAGGAATAAACAAAAGTTGTAAGCCAACAATCTAAGTTTATAACTCAAAAAGACTAATAAATAAATAAAGCGGAAGTAAGCAGAAGAAATGAAATATTAAAGACAAGAGCAGAAATAAATGAAATGGAAAGTAAATCAAACAATAGAGATCATTGGTGAAACATAAAGCAGTTTTTTAAAAAAATCAAGAAAATTGATCAACCTTAAGCAAGACAAATGTAAAAGAGAAAGATGCAATTCACTACTATCAAAAATGAAATAGAAAATATCACTACAGAGCAAGCAGCTACCAAAAGGATAATAAGGGAATACTATGAGAGACTTTGTGCTCATAAACTTGACAACTTAAAAGAAATAGACCAATTCCTAAAAAATCGCAAACCACTGAAAGTTATATAGGATGAAATACGTAATCTTAATAGTCCTATAACCGTTAAATAAATAGACTTAATTTGTAATTTAAAATCTCTAGCTCAGATGGTCTCACTAGAGAATTTTAACAAACATTTAAATAACAATTTTACACAACTTCTTCCAGGAAACAGAGGGTGGAAAAACACTTCCAAACTCATTTATGAGGACAGTATTACTATAATATCAAAATTTTAAAAAAATTACCGATCCATATGTCTTGTGATCTTATACATCAACATTTTCAACAAAATATTAGCAAACTGCATCTAATAACGTATAGAAAAATTATACACCATGACCAAATGGGATTTATTCTGGGTAAAGTTTGGTTCAACAACCAAAAATTAATCAATAAAACCCACTATTACAACAAGCTAAATAAGAAAAGTCATATGATCATATCGATTGAAGCTGAAAAAGCATTTGACAAAGTTCAAAGTCTATTTACAATAAAAAATCCCAGGAAATCAGAAATAAAAGAGAACTTCTTGATAAGTACCATGTTAAAATCTTTCATCACACTTAATTGTGAAAGACTGAATATTTTCCCCTAAAATCAGGAACAAAGGAAAGATGTTTGTTTTACCACTCTTATTCAACATAATACTGCAAATTCTGCCACTGAAATTAAGCAAGAAAATAAATAAAAAAACATAGATTGAAAAGGAAAAGATAAAATACTCCAGTCTGGACAAAATATATAAACTTCTAACAATGTCCCCGCCTAAAAAACAAACAAACAAACAAAAACCTTCATTTAGCAAGGCTACAGGATATAAGAGCAACAAACAAAAATTATTCACATTTCTATATACCAACAATGAACATAAAGAAATTAAAATTAAAAACACTCCAAAGAAAATGAAATACTTAGATATATACTTAACAAACTGGAATTATGCAGGAATTATACTCTAAAAATTATAAAATACTGATAAGAGAAATCAAGAAAGATCTAAAATGGAGAGACATACCATGTTTGTGGATTTGAAGACTCAACATAGTAAAGATGTCAATTCTCCACAAACTGATCTATAGATTTAATGCAATTGCTATAAAAATCTCAGCAAGGGTTTTCATAGATGTAGTCAAACTTATTCTAGAATTTATATGAAAAGGCACAGGCCCTGGAACAGCTAAAATAACCTTGACAAAAAAAGAATAAATTGAGAGAAATCACTCAGACATTGAGGTTTACTATATAGCAACAGTAATCATGACAGTGTGATATTGGTGGAGGAGGCATAAACACATGTAAATCAATTGAACAAAATAAAGAACTCAGAAATAAGCCCACATAAATATTTTTATTTATTTATTTTGCAAAAAAGCAAAAGCAATCCAATGGAGGAAGGATATCCTTTTCAGCAAATGGTGCTAGAGTAGTTGAACATCCACAGCAGAAAGATGAACTTAAGTGAACCTCACACCTAACACGAAAATTAATTCAAAGTGGATCATGGTCTTATATTTAAAATGTAAAACTATATAACTTTAGAAAAACTGAGAAAATCTTCAGGATTTAGGATCAGGCAAAGTGTTCTTATACTTTTCACCAAAACAGAAACCAGAAGAAAAAATTGATAAATGAGACCTTACAAAACTAAAAATGTTTGTCTCATAAAAAACTATATAATGACAATGAAAAGACAAGCCATAGACTGGAAAAAAAATATTTACAATCCACATATCTGACAAAGAATTAGCATCTAGCATGTATAAAAAACTGAAAACTCAGTTATATATATTAAAAAAACACTCTAATTGGAAACTGGGCAAAACATGTTAACATATATTTTACCTAACAGAATACATAAATAATAAATAAGCACATGAAAAAGATGTTTAACATAATTTGCCAATAGAAAAATTCAAATCGAGAGCACAATGAAACAACACTAAACACCTATCAGAATGGCTAAAATAAAATTTAAAAATAGTGACATCAAATGTTGGCAAGGATGCAGAAAAACTAGATTATGTATACATTGTTGGTGAGAATGTAAAATGGTCCAAGCACTGAAAAAGTTAGGCTCTTATGAAATAAAACATGAAATAACCATATAATCCAACAATTCACTCTTGAGCATTTATTCCAGAGAAATAAAAACTTATGTGCACATAGAAAACCTATACATGATGTTTATAGCAGTTTTATTTATAATAGCCAAAAACTAGGGGGGAAAAATTTAATGTCGTTCTCTGCGTGAGGGGTTAAACAAACTCTGGTACCACTATCACATGTACCATGCGTGGACCCTGAGAACAAAGGTTCATTCGATGTGAACCCTGAGAAGGAATTTATCTGGTGAGATAGACTCCCCATGGTCAAGAGAGGGCCCAAATTTTATAAATATAAGAGCATAGTGGCCATTTACTGACAGGGGCTTCTCCCATACTCTGTATACCAGAAAGAACCTCAGACTGAACTCTGCTTCCCGCAGTCTTCCCTGCTTGTTTACTATGTCTGAGTCGATCACTGCAGGGAAACCCTAGGTTTGTCCTTCTACCAACAGATTGAAGACTGGTCCCATCCAAGCAGAGCTGCACAATTTGGATATTTCATTTCCATAAAACAGACCTAACAGAACCTGGGTGGCAACTTGTGCTATAAAGGGTGGCTTCCACTTTGTCTCTGTGGAACATAACCAAGGTTGCTAGGTAAATCTCTGTTTCCCAGGCTGTAGCTCCTTTTGGCTCAAATACATATTTGTTTGTTTGTTTGTTTGTTTGCTTTTAAATTACAGTCCAAAATTATTTTTGCTTTACACAAGTAGTACATGTGCCATGTAATACTACTCACCAGCAAAAAGGAAAAAATCATTGATACAATTTGGATGAATCTTTGGAATTTATACTGAGTGAAAAAAAATCAATTTCCCTAAATTACATACTGTATGACTCCAAAAATACACATACGAACACATATACACAGATACACACACACATATACACACATATATGTATGCATATTTTTTTAAATGATAAAACTTTAGAAAAGGAGAACAGATTAGTGGTTGCCAGGAATTGGCAGAATGGGGTTAGGGTAGAAAGAATATGAGGGTGGTGGGCATGGTTCTTAAGGGCAACTAATCAGAGATACCCTAGTGGTGATGGGATGGTTCTGTATCTTGACTGGTGTGAGATACAAAACTTACACGTGCAATAAAATTATATAGAATTAAACTCACACACACACATACACACACACACACAAAGTAGAAGTAAAATTGGTAAAATCTAAATAAGATTAATATCAACATCCAGATTGTGTTATAATTTTGCAAGATGTTACCACTAGGATAAGGGTATATAAGCTCACTCTGTATTATTTCTTATAACTACGTGTGAATCTACAAATTTATCAATAACAATTTCAATTTTATAAAAAACACAACCTTGCTACCAATTATCAGTGATTCTCCACCACCATCACCAGCAATACCTAGAGTGACTAACCATCCCAATTTTCCTAGGAAATTTCCTAGGAGGAATTTTCCAAAATGCAGCACTTCCTGTTTTAAAACTCAGATAATTTCTATGTAGAAAACCTTAATTATTCCACAATAAACAACAGCAGCAGCATCAGCAACAACGACAGCAACTGTTAGAACTAATTAATTCAGCAAAGTTGAAGGATATAAAATTAATATGTAAATGTCTGTTGTAGTTCTATACATTAACAATAAACTATCAAAAAATAATAAAACTAGTCCTTATAATAGTATCCAAGGCTGTGAAAGACTTATACACTAAAACTACACATCATCGCTGAAAAATTTTAAAGAAGACACAAATGAATAGAAAGAATCCCATGTTTATGGATTGGAAGACATAATATTATTAAGATGTTCATGCTACCCAAAGTCATCTATAGAGTCAACACAATCTCTATCAAAATTACAATGAAATCTTTTGCAGAAATAGAAAAACATGAGGAAAAATATTCATGATGTTGGACTTGGCAATGAGTTCTTGGATATGGCACCAAAAGCATAGGCAACAAAAGAAAAAGTAGGCAAATGGAACTCCATTAAATTTAAAAACTTTTGTGCCTCAAAGTGCAAAATCAACAGAGTTAAAAGGCAATCTATGGAATGGAAGAAATTATTATCAAAAATATATAATAAATTCTACAATTCAACAATAAAAAAATAATTCACCTCAAAAATGGGCAAATGATTTGATATTTCTCCAAAAGTAATATTTAAATGTCTAATAAGTATATGAAAAAGATGATCAATATCACTAATCATTATAGAAATAAAAACTACACTGAGCTAGCACTTATACCTATCAGGGTGACTACTATCAAAAAAGCAAAAATAACAAGTGTTGAAGAGGAAGAGGAGAAATTGGAACTCTTGTGCACTATTGGTGGGATGTAAAATGGTGCAACTGTTACGAAAACAATATTGAAGTTCTTCAAGAATTAAAAATAGAATTATCATATAGTCCAGCAATTATACTTCTGTGTATATATCCAAAAGGTTTGAAAATAGGGTCTTAAAGAGATATTTGCATGCTCATGTTCATAACAGCAGTATTCACAATAGCTAAGAAGTAGAAGCAACCCAAACATCTACTAAGAGATGAATGGATTAAACAAAATGTGGTGTATACATACATTGAAATATTATTCAGCTTTAAAAAGGAAAAAAATCCTGTCACACACTACAACATGGATTAACCTTGAGGATACATTAAGTGAAATAAGCCAATTACAAAGAGACAAATACCATGTGATTCCACTTATATGAGATATTCAACGTAGTCAAATTCGTAGAACCAGGTAGTAGAATGGTGATTACAGGGGTTGGAGAAGGGGAAAAAGGAACAGAGTGCTTCACAGATACAGTTTTAAATCTGAAGGATGAAAGAGTTCTGGAGATCTGTTTCACAACTATGTGCATATATTTAATACTACTGAAGTATAAACAAAAATGACTAAGATGTTAAATTTTATGTTACATGTTTTCTACCACAATTTAAAAATAAACCGGAACAGTCTCAGGGAAAATGGAGCAAGCTGGTTATCCTAGCACCAGCACACTCAGCAAAAAGAATATTATGTTATAATTTCATATTGGGAATGGCAAACCCTCCTGCTTCTTAGGCTCAGAGGATACTGCTTTCCTGCAAATTTGAACACAGCACACTTTCCTTTGTCCTCCAGGACAGGTACACACAAAATTAAGAAAGATTAAGGGAGATTTTACTGAAGCTTAGAATAAAAAGACTAAGACTGTGCATATACTCTCGCCCTGGAATACATAAGGATGGGACAGGCCAAGCGGTCTCCAAGGAGCAAGGTATCTGATGAGACAGACTATTTCATTTTTAATTGTTGGTTATGCCCTTATTTGAAAAGCCATTATCACATCTTTAAGAAAGCCTAAGTATGCCTGTCTGGTGTCTGCAGGGATGTGACAAATTAAGAGTTAATTGTCCACACTTGGTTCTGAGCAATAAGGAGAGAAAAGAGTTCTCCTTAGGCCAGTGTTGAATGATTGCACAATTTAAAGGAGAATCCAGGGAGCAGAGTTGTGAAAGCAAGGCACCCCTTCCCATGTTAAGGGTCTTACTCCACAGCCACTCATGGAGCTTCAGTGATTAAATTTTCTGTCTTACCTGACAAATATCTGCTTTAACGTTTAGGTGAGGGTTCATTATTTTTAACTTTCCTTGGCTCCTACTATTTTCCAGACAGATTTAGGTAGGAACCCTTTCCTCTCTGCTCTCCGCAGTTTTGCACATGGTAGTTTTATTACTTTTTAAACAATAGATAGATAGATCAATAGATGATAGGTAGGTTGATAGATGATAGATGATAGATGATAAATGATAGACAGATAGATAATCAATCGATCGATCAATCGATAGGTATCTTCCACTGGACTATGAACTCTTACAGAAAGATAATTCTTTCTTGTTTATATTTGTACTCCTGGCTCAAAAGAATGATTGTTGAATGAATGAATATATGAATTCAAGTGGCGATTTGGAGCTAAAGAATAAAAAATTAGTGAAATCGCCTTCACAGAGATTTCTCCACATCTACCTTCAAATATAGCAATTGTTCTTAAATCTTCTGTTGAAGCTTCCAGAACACACACACACACAAAATTAGTTTCCATGGATCTCAGGGCAAATTTTCCAAAATGCATACAGTAAAGCAGCACATGGCTGGACACAGCTGAATGAACAAACTGGTCTCTGCCCGTTCCCCACTCCCCGCTCCAACCCACGTTCTGTGACAAAAACTGCAATGTTGATGTTGTACCTTCTCTTTTATCTACAGTTTTCTTCCATACACCTTAAAAGAATTAGACCATAGTATGAATTAATCACTTTCTAAATTTCCCGGTCTTAAAAAAATAAAAAGTATGATTTTAATTAGAGGAAAAAAAAAACACAAAAGGAAAAAGAAAAAAAATCTCATTTTTTAAAAGTTGAATACACCCTGATAATTTCTTATAATCAAACTTCATACACACACAAAAGAAATTATTCCTTTGAGGCTTGCATTCTGTACCCTTTGAATCAGATTAGGATTAATGGCTAGTGTTTTTGTTTTTGGTTTTTCCTTAACTCCATGGAATCATTCTTTCAAAAATAAAATGTTATTAGAACCCTACTAGCAAGATCCCAGGCAGAGACTTCTAAACTTTCACATTCTTGATTTATTTATCTACTGTAATATCTCCACCATACTGATCTCTTTAGCAGTTCCTAGAACAAACTAAACTTTCTCTTGCACTCCTTTGTCTTTGCACACACTTCCTTTTGCCAAAAATATCCTTTCCTCCTTCTTTATCTTCTCGCCTTTCATGTTCTAGCAAAATCTTTCCTATCCTTCAAGTGAAAGAATAGATGATATGTAATCCTGGCCTCCTTTTCTTAGCATGTTCTTTATGAGGCTAAATTTGATTTAGATATCTGTTTCAGGTGTTTTTACTGGACCAGGTACATAAATATATTGTAGCAAGATCCCTCTGTAATGTCACTGCCTTAGTATTGTTTTTAATAGGTGACAAACTTCAAGGTAGATACTGAGGCATAGTCTTCATGGTGTTCTCAAGAGCTAGCATTCACTCAGTAGTTTGACACAGTGGTCTCAAGAGATCTGTATTGAGTGACATGTAAAGTGCTAATAAATAATAAAACAATTGAAGAAATGGCTAATAAATGTTAAAGAAAAAGTTGAAAAGAATTATTATGCTAGCTCAACAGCTTTTCCCTCCATAGAAGCCTGTGATTGTGATTTTTATGTTGCATACATATGTATCATTATTTTCCACATCTTTTTCTTGGAGAAAAATCATTCCACATTTAATATAAAACACAATTTCCTTGTATTCAACCACATAAACATGTTTTGAAAACGAGTGCGCTCATCCATTTCTCATTTTGCCTCTATAATCAACTCTGTCCTGGGGTCACTTTTTTCTGATTCGAGCTGCTTCTGTAAACTTTTACTGTATAAGAACTTTACCCATGGGACTCTAACCTTCCTATATGAAGGCTTATTTTTATTCTTATTCTCAGCTTCAACTGCGAAGTCTTCAAAAAGAACAGGATTCTAAGGTAAAAGTAAGTATTGCAGACATATGAGATCATCATAAATGAGTAATATGCCATCGTCTTTACTCCTCTAAGAAATAAATTGTATTATTTTTAAGTTTGTTTGTTTGTTTGTTTGTTTGTTTATTTATGGTGGTATTCTTCTAAAAAATAAGAAATAAACTTTAAATACTTATCTACATATTGAGGATCCATGTGGTAATATACCCTAAACAAAGGTATATCCAATAGTGTGTGTTGTTGCTGCTTGTTCCTTTGGGGAAGAACTTATTTAAAATTCATTTTTCTGCATGAGCTTAAAGAATTCTCTTTAGCCATTGTGAAAAAAAGCTTTTATTAAAGTGCCTCTTTAGCTGACATTAACAATGACTACACCAATATCATCCATTTAATGCATGTAAGAACTCTGACTTAGGGCATACGTAGACATTAAGATGCCTAACAAGGTCTAGAAAAGTTATTTCAGGAATAGGAATGATAGTGACGGTGGCAGAGCCGGTGGTGGTGATGGTGGTGGTGGTGGTGGTAGTGCTGGAAGTAGAGGTGTTAGCGATGGTGGTAGTTAGTGGTCGTGATGATACTGGTAGTTGAGGACGCTAGTGATAGTGGCGATAGCAGTAGTGGTGACACTGTTAGTGGTTGTTGCTGGTGGCAATAGTAATATGGTAGTGGGAGTGATTGTGGTGATGGTGGTGATAGTGGTAATAGTGATATCGGCAAAGGTGGTAATGGTTCTAGTGGTTCTTTTGGGTAGTGATAGTAATGATAATGGTGGTGTTATTTGTGGTAAATCACTTCTTCCTGAATGCTATCTGGCATCTGCCCCTCACTCCCAACCCTCAGACCACACATATCACATTCACTCACCCCTTTCATTATGTAGAGACCCAAAGTACAAATTATTTCCGCTGAGAAATTTCCCCTGACACTAACCCCACGATATTTCCAAAGACTTTTCACTTACCAAGTATTTATTACATGTTTAAACTATTTACTTATTTATTTCTCCAATAAACAAAAAACAAGCCTTGAAAACAAGCAAAAACTATGCTTTTTCATCTCCCTATTCCCAGGTATGAAATAATGTTTATTTCTTAGGAGATGGTAGATCTCTTCAAAGACATAAATCATGTCTTTTTTTATCTTAGTAGTTTTTCTGTCCATCTCCTAATGTTTTTATATAGTGGGATTTTTGTAATAGGAAAGGAAAAATAAATTCAAAAGATTGATGTAGTATTTATTTGATCCGCCAAATACCACTGAAATAGGTAGAGATAGTAATACCCTAACATCTCTCCCATTCCTAAGATTCAATGGTGTTATGATGTTGTGAGGTATAATTATATGTGAGAAGGAAGACTGAAATTCAAAGATGTCTTACTTCAGTCACACAGTATTTCAGGAGTAGATCCCAGGCTTTGTCACTTGCTTTCTAGTTTTCCTATCACAAAATCATGTTAACTTAGACCTCATTTCTTTTTCTTCTTTTGGGTCTTTTTTATATGTGGTATTAAGTACTTATTAGAACGATCCTCCTCCACTAAGATATAAAATGAATAGTAGTTACTTTATTTCTGTTTTTAGGACTTATCCCCCCTTCAGTTAAAGCAGAGACAGTCACCTAAGAAGATAACACCTGCGAAGATATAGAAAGAAATGATTTGGTACAGATGGTAACATTTGGCAGTTGCCAAAAGATTCACATAGTCACAGCTGAGGCCAAATCAATTCCATTGCACTTTTACTTGGAGATGGACTGAAAACAAAAGCATGGTCCATTCCCAGTGTCATTATAGTTTCTTTGACATAGATTTGTACCCATTAGGGACATAATTCTAGGACCAGAGATCAAAATAGCTAGTCTTTATTATCCTTTGCTCATTCTCTCTGACACTGCTTGCTCAAAGAAAAGGAGGTGAATGATTTCCAACCTGGGTTTAGCTCCCTTGAGAAGCTTGTGGTTTCATGAATCTAAAAACAGTACAGTCATTCCCAAGACTACTTCGTCCAATAGTGTTCACAGGATCCCCTGTTCCCAAAGCAGAACTCTAAAAGCCATTCCTTCCAGGACAGCCAGTTCAACCAGCAGCCAAGAGTCAACCTTGATAAATACGATTTTAATAAGTGCTAGAAAATCAGGAAATTGCAGGCCCTTGGCTCTTGTGATTTTTATCATACTGAGTTCCCCCACAGAGAGCTGAGGAAGAGCCAATAATGTATCGTCCTTTCCATCAGAGTCCTGCAAAAAGTCAGCGTTGAAGAGACATTTTCCTGTCAGGTACTACTGTGTATCAAATGTATCCACCTTTTGGAGCAAAAGACTAAATTAATTTGAAAACAAAGAGAAGAGTCTGTAGCAACACTGGCAGAGGATAAGGTTTATAAGCCGGCCCAAGGGTGTTCCAAATCTACCATAAGGGAAACATCTGACACAGAAATATGTGTGCTGGCAACTTATTTGATTGTAATTTCAATGAAAAATTGAAACCATACTTCCACGGGATTAAGCTTCGCTCATTCACCAGAAGGAGGTTCCTGTTAACAAATGTGGACCATGTTAGCATCCCCCACACTTCTCCTTTCAGGCCTCTTGCCCATAAGTAACGCACTCTGAGCTTGAGGTGGAAGAAACCATCTCAATGTGGTCACAGGTGGCAAAGTTGGTTTTTAACACATTGAGGACTAAAGTGGTGGCAAAATGTAGACATAAGTCTTGCAGATGCACTATTAATTAGGAGAGTAAATAAGTTCAAAGGGACTCCATTCCAGAGAAGTAATAAGATGCTTTTGATAGTATGCAAAAGAGGCCCACGGTTTACCTATTACAGTGTAATAATGCTGGATCGAAGGAAGATGCTTTAATTTATTTTCCCCATGGGTAAGCATTTTCATTTTTATACACAGGAGACTGCTAGAAGGTGAAAAGGTCACATTCATGATTTACTAAAGAACAAATAAAATGTTCAGTAAGGAAAAACAGTGCCCTAGAGCCCAAGGGGTCCTTCACAGTGTGTGTTTGCAAAGAATAGCAGAACTGTTTACAGCATGTAAATATCCCTTGGAGTCAGTCAAAGCAGTGATAATTAATGTGTTTAAAGATTAATGAGCTCAAGACCAGTATATGGCAAATACAGCCGACAGTTTAGCAAATGCAAGGGCTGGAAGAAGGAATGATTTTGTCTATATTTTTGTTTGTTTTATTTTTTTTTTTTACCGGGACTGCTGCCCTGCCTTGCATTATGGTCCCCATTTGCTTCTTTCACAGTACTTTGCCCATCCACAGAAACATACGGATATTGACCTCCTGTGACTAGGTGTTTCATAGAAAAATTAGTCCTCAGGATAGGGAAAGCATTCTCTACTCCTATGAAGTAATTTCACTATATAAAATATTAGATTATTTGGACATGTTTTTAAGAGAAAAAACATCTGGTGGGAGGAAAAGGAATGCATCTGAAGGTTAAACCCTTATGAAAGGGTCTCAGCCAAATAATCTTCTATATCTATAGAGTGTGTGATGACTTACACTTTCCCTACGTAGCTCTAATTATGTAGAAAAATGTCTAATGTTGCCCCGCTATGTCTACATTTTATGTAAGTTCCCAAGGACAGGCGCCATGTCTTTTAAATATTGACTCTAATATCTGGCACATGATTGATGCTCAGTTAGTACAGTCAAATAAAATGCCTTTTTTAGAAACTTTGCTTTTATACAGTTCAAGAGAAAGTATATAAAAATCAGAAGCCAAGAGACTTTTCAAAACAAAAATCAATAAGACTTGCTATAATAAGACTTGCAAAAAAGCAGTTTAGATGTTACATTGACTAACTCCAGCTCCACCTATATGAGTCCAGGCCTAATTTGTCTTATTTATTTCTTCCATTGATTTAAGGGGTAGCTTAATGGCTTGAAGTTATTACTTTATTTATGAAGAGGTTAAATTATTTTGAGTGTAGGAACTAGGAGGAATCACTCCAATAATTCCAACAGCTTTCTGCCTGCATAGCACCTCATCTGGCCATAGTAGAAATGAAAAATAATCATATATCTCTGAATGTACAAAGGTAAAAGTTTTGCAGAGCCCCGAAGACCTTATACATTTCTGGCTATCTCACCTAATTTTGTTTAGAAACTCTTCTTCTAAGAAGGAGCTGTTCTTCCCTGTGTTTCTCTATCCCAGAAGGCAGGGCACAGGCCATGGTAGGCGGTCGCTTATATTTTAAATGGCCTAAGGAAGAATTTCTTTTCTCTATGAATAGCCATTACAGTTCAAGTAGATCACGAGGTTGCTTGAGAGCAAACAAATGAATGAAACTCTGTTCTCTTGGATAATTGAAATAGAGAAAAATGTTGTTTCACAAAAGTCGTCTTTTCAATGTACCAAAAGGTAAACTGAAGAAATAGAAACATGCAGAATGAGGGGGGAGGGAGGTCTCAAAATGTGGGCCCTGGATCCACACCATCAGCATCATCAGGGAACCAACTCCAAATGCAAGTTCTGGGCCTCTTCTAGACCTTCTGAATTACAAACTCTATAGGTGAAACCTAACAACCTATGTCTTAACACGCCCTCCAGATGATTCTTAAACTTGCTAAAATTTGAGAACCACTTCTGTGAACTAAGGAGAAGTGCTGAGAAGGAGTAACGGGGAACAAAAATGCCTGCCAGATGGCAAAGATTTGAGAAAATGGAACAGTAATGATGGTAGTTACAGATAGCAGACTAACTAATAAAATAATATTTTAAAACAGTAATTCTTAAATATATTTTCAACTTGATCAATAAAACATTCAATACTTTTTGAACTTATCAGTAATTCTTCACAGGTGAACAGTTCTAAATTATAACAAAGAATTTTAGTTAAGTAGAATTTTTCAACAATGGGATGGCTGACACAAATAAGGTACATAATTTTTTTTTTTTTTTTTTTTGAGATTTGAAATCAATTCTTATCTTCTGGGGTGGTTTACAAGGAACATAATTAAATGGCAAAAAGATACATTACTTTCAAATTTATCTTCTGATCTCAGTCTAAGAGTTTATAAATATAACTTTTATAACAATATATATTTTCCAGCCCTGTATAATTTGACAAATACATACTTTCCTTCCAACATGAACCCAAAAGCATTAAATGGTTGCTGAAGGATCAAGCACTTAAGAGACAATATGCTAGAAAATATCTTTTAAAAAAGTTCTAATGAATTAGAAGATTTAAGTCTTACCCTGTTTCCTCCTAGTTATGTGTCTTGAGACAAGTACCTTAATCTTTCTGAAACATATTTTTTAATTTTCAACATGCATTTAGTCATATCTTTTTGGAAAGGTTATGAACTTAGAATGACTAATGCTGGGTAAAGTCTTGATAAAGTTTAGTTTGTGTGTTATATGAATAAAAGGTAAGGCTTTAAAAAATGCAGAACACTCATATGCTTTAAAATGTTTTCTTTTAGAATCATTTAACATACGAATCTTTAAAGTATATATTGCCAAAATATATAATGTTCCCTGAGAAATCTTTAATTTTTTAATCAATAAATTAAAAATTTCACTCTCTCATTAACATATGACTGACTTAGTCTCTTCCAAACTACTTTAAAATATATTTTTTAACATAGTAAGTTTATAAGGTTGAAATTGTAATTTATTACAACTAGCCCAAAATGATCTTGGTAAGCATTATTTTGTCTTGTGCCAATACAGGGAACAATTGTAAAGGGAAATTCTTGGCCTTCTGTGTTCATTTAGCTATTTATAACCCCAAATAGAGATGCTCAAAGAGCTGTTTTGCAACATCTCTGTCCTTTCAATATGTCAAAACTCCAGGAAGATGTAGCCTTGGGGAAGAGATGACACTTTGGAAGATGTAAACAGAACAGCATCTTCCACACTCAGGTGACCTGAAAGCACAGGCACAGAGCTGCCAAACAAGAACTAGGGTCTTTAGACACAAACACAGAAATAAGTTAATTCGATGAACACTTTGCATGATTCATGGTCAGAATACCAATAAGTACAAGGAAGCTTGAGAGATTCATTGAGATCCTTTTAAACCTTTACCATTCTTTAGTCCTCAGAGAATTTAGTCATTGGAAAAATATGACATACAATCTGGTTCATTCAACCATTCAATGGTATTTCAACTTCTGGGAGAAACACTGCCCCCTGCCCTATGTTGCCATTGGCAATACTTGATGAAAAGTTTTATTTAAGTGATATGCTGGGAGAGAGGGTAATTCTCCTCAAATAACTTAACATTTCTATGGAATTCTGACTTCGTAGTCTACAATATTGAATTTTACAAGCAAGAGGTTATTTATTTATTTATTTATTTTTCCACAGTATGAGAAAATACAAAATAAAGAGACTTGGGAAATAGAACTTGCTTTGCTCTGTAGGGACAACAGAGGAGCTTCACGTTTCCTGAAAATGTATTTTAATAAGTGCTTACATAAGGTGTGTACCTGCTCATCTCTTAAGCACCCTATATCTTCAGCATTTTATTGCTTAGTGAATTTTTCATTAGTTTTAATTATATAAGAAAAACACCTTCCTGGAATGATACCTTTTGAGTCATGAGCCCTTTCGCTCATGAAGATAAATCATTTTGTGGCTGTTTCATACAATGGGAACCTCCTGAGAAGAGTGCTAATAACTTGACTCTACTTACTTCATTCAATAAACATTTATTGCACTTCCGTAAGACTAGATGCTAGATACCTTTCTTTTTAGTTTACCATCTAATTCTTACTGTTTATTAAATGTTTACTCTATGCATTGACATTCCTTTGGTGATTAACTGAAAATTCTTAAAAAGACCATCAATTTCTATTTAAAACATTACTGTCTATTTTTACCTTAAGTGGGAATAACAGGATGAAGAGTGGAAAGCCTGTTATTGCATGATCTTAGACAAGTCTCTTAACCTCTGTGGTCCTAGTAAAGTAAAGTAAAGTAAGGAAAGGAAAGGAAAGGAAAGGAAAGGAAAGGAAAGGAAAGGAAAGGAAAGGAAAGGAAAGGAAAGGAAAGGAAAGGAAAGGAAAAAGTAAAGTAAACTGGACTAGTTACTAAGTAAAGTAAGTAAAGTAAGGTTACTTGAGGGCAAACAAATGAATGAAACTCTGTCCTCTTAGATAACTGAAATGGAGAAAAGAGTAAAGTAAGCAACATATGGTGTGTACCTGTTCATCTCCTGAGCACCCTACATCTTCAGCATAAGTAAAGTAAGCAACTGGATTAGAAAACCACTGAGGTCCTTCTGATTCTAGGACTTCACAGAACAGTGCACTGTCATGATTTAATCTAAATTCTCTGTCTTAAATGAAAATTATGCTCCTGATAATTACCATATGATATTTTAATTTTAGCATTCACTGACTAAGAGGAGGCATGGATCACTTGGCTGAATGCCACAGCCATAGACTCAGAAATTATTTTTATCATAAACTATGATAACCACTTCCTCCATGTTCAATGTCAACTCAGTTTCTTACCTGAAGGTTATCTGTTCTGTGGTCTGTCAGCTACACACAGACTGGTCAAACCTCTCATGGCTGGCTCTGGCTGTCGGATGAGAAGCTAGCTAAGAAATATTTGGATCCCGAATGTTGACATTGGGGCTTTCTGATCCAGAGGGAGGTATCAAATATTATGTGGGTCAGGCACTAAAGACCTTCCCAGCCTAATCAGGTTTTCATTGTAATTCTGATGCTATAAATTGGATAGAACCTCTCGCAGTGCTGTCTGCTTTATCCTAGAAGTCTAGGTTGGTCCAATGATACAGGGAGAGACAGATTTTGAGGCACTCCCAAACATCAAGCTCATAGCTGCCCGCACCCCCACTGAGGCTGCACACAACTGCTTGCAATGGACCTAGCTTGCTCTAAACCTTTCCTGATATATATTTAAGTCAGCTGCTCTTGGACTTGCAGGGCCAGAGGGATATAGAGAAAGGGACAGAAAAGTGAGAGAGAGGGAAATGGATGCTCACAGCCTGTGTTCTCAAGAGGTTATCATCTGGATAAGTTTGAGAATTCTTTCAGTATATTATACACATCATGTACTGAAATATCACTATATTTCTCAACATGAGAGAAATGTTCTTCAACATGCTTAATAGTAAAGTCTGAAGCATTACTGAAATCAGGTCTGTTACTTGGTCAAATCCGTGGAGAGCAGATTAATCGATCTCCTCCCGCCTTTCACAGCTCCTTCGAATGGTCCTTTCCCATCCCTCAGTCTCTCCCTCCCCAAGCCCCCATCTCTCATTTGCCTTCTAACCCATAGTGTGTCTATGTGTCTGTCTCTCCATGTGTCTATATGTGCTTCTGTCTGGTGTCTCTCTTTATGGCTCCACATGTGTGTCTAAGTGAATCTTTTTCTGTCTTTGTCTCTGTCTCTTTCTGATTTTCTTTCAGTCTTTCTTGGTCCATGACTATGTGTGTTTCTCTTTCTGTGATTCTATTTCTCCTGGACTGCTTCTTCCCTAAACTATTCCTGGTCAAGTAGAAAATAAAACAAAAATTCAATGCTTCTAAAAACACATCAACCACTGACATTATTACTGATTCTGCTCTTAAAAGTTACAGAGTTAATACAAATGTATATTGAAAAGGAAAATAGAATTGCTTTCTTCTCAATGACTCCCATAAAAGAACAAGTCAGAGAAGATCTGGAAATTCTCTTCTGAGGCTTGGGAATATGTAGCTGGGGGGGCTCTGATGACTGCCGCCAGGCATCCCAAATTAGGCGTTGCCCCTGGAACCCTTAGTGGGGAGACATTCAACCCTGAGAGTGATGGTGTGCAGGATAGCTACAGCCCACTCACTTCCCAGGACCCTCACTGTCATATGGGGCTGGTGCTCATTTCTGCTCTGGAGTCCTTCCTTCTAGTGGGTGTTTTTATTAAGGTAGCAAAGTAGATTTGTAGAAACAGCACATGCTGTGGAGCTAAAGGGCCTGGTTTCCTAATTTTCGCTCTGCTTCTTACTGTGTGGCATGGAAGTTACCACTTAATTTTCCCTCTTTCCTTTTCTTTATATATGAAGTGGAGGTAACACTAACCTGCCTTATGAGATTTTTAAGGTTCTTGGGACAATGAAATAATAATGAGTAGTGTAAGGAGTATTGTTTTTTGTTTGGTTTGGTTTGGTATTTTGTTTATTAATTCTGAGGTGCAGTGGTTCTCAACTGAGTCAATTATGTCTCCTAAGGGACATTTAGCAATGTCTGGAGAAAATTGTGGTTGTCACACTGGAGAGGCATTACCGGAATTGACTGGATAGAAGCCAAGGATGCTGCTAAACATCCTACAATGCACAAGCCATTCCCCACATCAAAGAATTATCTGGTCTAAATAATGCCAATGGTGTAGAGGTTGAGAAACTCTGGTTTAGAATGATAAACTTTTTAAAGTAGTCTTGTTTGTGTTATTCTTGTATCATCATTTTTATTTTTATATTTTATTATTTTTAACATGCTTTTTCTATAAATGTATTCTACATATTTTATCTCCTTGGCATTTATGGCCTATACAAAGGAAGTTGGCCACCTTCCACCCTTTGGCCATGCAGTCCCTCATATGTGATCCTTTATGAACCCCTGGACAATAAATATAACATACTGTATTAAGTTATTTCAAGATTCACAAGCCTAAATTCCTCCTCATGATATAATAATTACATGTCCATTGACAGCATATCTCAGCTTATTCATTCAACCATGTGAAAAATGATTGATTTTGGTAAGGCATGGTGATAAGCACTAAGGAGACAGAATTAAAGTAAATCCAGATATGATCTCTACCATCAGAGATCATTTATAATCAAATAGGAAAAAAAAGGAGGTGAACAAAAAAACAATCATACAAACAAATGTATAACTACGAATTATAAAAGCGCAATCTGAAAATACATGGATTCTAAGAGTAACAATAACTGAATAGACCTTATTTGAAAGGTAGGAAGGTTTCTTTGACTGAGAACTGAGCTGTGAGATGAAGGAAGAGGAGGAGTTAGCAAGGACAGGAAATTTGCAGAAGAGAAAATATCATGTAGCAGGGTTCTACGGTCAAAAAAGGTGTAAGCTATTTAGAAAATTGAGATTTTAGAATATCTTTGTCTCCTTATCATGAATCATCTAAATTCTTTGATTAAACTACTAACTACATCTGGCTACATTTCTTAATCTTTACACACAGTTTCACAAATTGATAAGGTTTTGTTCATTGCTGTTTGTCTCTTATTTTGGAAAATATATAACTTTTAACCAAGGTAAATATGTTAATGAATGTAATATGGTTATAAATAATAAACTCCAAATAAGGGAAGTTAGAAGTAATAAAATTGTCTAGTTAGAAGAAATGCCCCAAACCCTAATTTTACAGTTGAAAATAAAGAATTCAAGTGACTTGCATGAAAATCACTCCTTAAGTTATCTGTAGAACTGGGACTGGAAAATCTCCTGACTCCTAGTTATCATCTTGTCCTTGTTTGGGATGCAGCCCCCAAATATTACACTAACATTATGAAATGCCACAATGTCTTTCTACAGAATGTCCAAAATCAGAGATGGATTTAGTTATATATCACCTACCAGTCTGATACACTGTGAAACTTTTTTACTTGGTTTTATTCAAAAGCTATTAAATTAACCAAGTAAAACACTTTCAAATAAAAAGGTCAAAATATGGCCAAGTAAATTGAAATTGAATTTTACTTTTTAATAGAGGAAACAATGTAAAGAAGAAAATATATTTGTTATACTTTCTTATGTATAACATTCTTCACCCTTCTTAAACTCGCTTATGCGATGGCTTGATGGCAGTATGGGGGTTGGGAGAGCTAGTGGCTAAGGTCTGAGCTGTATGCACTATACCAACAAGTTGCCCTCTGGCTTTTGGTTGGGTTTGATCAACCAAAAGCTGGGTAGCACTGGAAGGAGGAAGGGAAGGAAGAGACCAGGATATTTTCTCTCTCTGTTTCTCTATCTGTCTCTATCTCTCTCTTTCTGTCTCTCTGTTTCTCTGTCTCTGTTTGTCTCTGTCTTTCTCTCTCTCCCTTCCACCTCCTTACCATTCCTAACTTCTTCCCTCCCCCACTAAAGTATTTTTAAAAAATGTCCTCAAATTATCCTAACTTGAATGTCTATCTGTAACCTATATATCCATGATCTGACATCCCCAATAGTGAACAAGAAGGAAATACTGTCCATTATTGAACAACTTCCCCATTAGCTGTTCATATATACAAAAAAGTCACAAAGTAAAAAATATTCCTTTATTTCAGATTTTAGTTGTATCTTTCAACCCCCAGAGATCCCACAGTGAGATGAGGCTCCAGCATTGTCTTTTTTACTATATTCATTTCCTATCCATTTTCTCAATGAGGCTGGGCCTTTGATTAATGCTCTTAAAGCCTCCCTGGTGACTATTTCTCTTGGAACCATTTGAGAACAAACCCCTCCTTTTTGAATCCTATTATATAGATTGAATTGTGCCCCTTCTAAATATGTTGAAGTCCTAACACCCAGTGCCTATAAATGTGACTTTATTTAGAAATGGAGTCTTTGCAAATATAATCAAATTTAGAGGAGGCCATATTTAATTAGAGGATGAAAGAGAGACAGACACAGGGAAAACACCATATGAAAATGGAGGCAGAGAGTGGAGTGATGCACCTATAAGCCACAGAGCTCCAAGAATTCGCAGCAGCACCAGAAGCTAAAAAAAAAAAAAAAAAAAAAAAAAAAATTGCATAAAACATCTTCTCCCCTAGAGCCTTCGGAGAGAGAGTATGACCCAACTCCCACGTCACCTCCTCAGTCCCTACCTTGAGTGGCCATTTCAAGACTTTCCAGTCTCTCTGCTGCATGAACATCGGGAGCTTAGCTCCTGCGTGTGAGCAGCCACAAAACAATGGCCAGAAGGGCCTTCTGTATGTTTTCAATTCCAGAGGAAAATGAGTAGAAGTAAAGACAATGAAAAAAAAAAATGTAAAGGCAAAAAATATACTAATTTTGTTAGACCTGCCTCTAGCATTGTGGTTCTCATCAGGGGTGACTTTGCCCTTGCTTCCCAGGCAGTGTGCGGAGTTCGGTTGTCACAATTATAGGAGGCTTCTATTGATATCTAGAGGATAGAAACCAGGGATGCTGCTAAACATCTATGTGGCACTAGACATCTTCCCACAACAAAGAATTCTCTGGCCCAAAATGTCAACAGTGCCAAGAACGAGAAACTCTGCTCTAGCATATGTCCTAAATATGTTCACTTCCATCCTTCTGTTGAAAGGGGAAAACGTGTTTGACTGAGTAGTGATGAGAAATAATTCACTAAGCACCATAAAAATGTTTGTTCTCTTTTGTTCCGTTTCAGAGTGACAAAGCTCTTTAAGAATCACTCCTGAGTATTTCAGAAAAAGTGAAATTATGCTTCCTTTTCAACCAATAGTACAATGTCCCTTTCATGCAAAATACCATTTTCATGCCAATACACATTTAAACTCTTTAATCTGGAACTCAGCTTGCAAACTATTGGCAAAAAGTAGTTTCCTTTTGGTGCTCTTTTGTCTTGAAGATCTCTGCTTGCCTCTAAAGCTTACAGCTCAGACATGTGTTTCAGTTCTTTTGTACTGTCTCCTCCTTTCCCTGTCTCTATTCTCTTTACCCATCCTCATTACTGGTTTTATTAGTTTTGCAAACTTGTGGACTTTTTAAAAAATCAATCTGCAAAACTCTAAAAAAATTTTAAGGAAACCATAACTAATACAAAACACATAGGTCTTTTTTTCTTCAGCCACTACATAGGCTGAAAATGAGTTTACACTTCTACTAAACTTGAATACTTTGAATTAATACCTCCTCTTCC
Organism: Rousettus aegyptiacus; assembly: GCF_014176215.1. Taxonomy (NCBI): domain Eukaryota; kingdom Metazoa; phylum Chordata; class Mammalia; order Chiroptera; family Pteropodidae; genus Rousettus; species Rousettus aegyptiacus. The sequence continues at coordinate 27,168,991 of NW_023416285.1, forward strand.
CAATCAATATTTTAAACATCTTGTCATCCTGTCATTTTCATCTTTCAAGTAAGAAATATTTGTTATAAAAAATGTTATTTCACCAGATTTTCTGGATATATGTGAATTTTTGCTTTTGTTTGTTTCTTTGTAGCCAATTTGTTTGATCTTCCTAAAAGGCTAAAGCTAATAGTGGGCATCGTAGGTGATTGAGTTTTATCTTAGGTGGAAAAAGACCCTGGTCTGCAAATGTGATGATGAGCTAGGAGGAAGTGAAAAAAAAATGATGGGTTACGTACATTCTGTTTTGCCACTGGTTTGATGTATATATTTGAGATACCTGATTCTTCCAATGGAATGCTTTATCTTCTCCCATTCAAAATAGAGATGATACAAGTGTCAAAAGCCCACCACTTATAGTAACTGAACTGTGAATGTGCCTTCTGTGCAGGTTGATATGGTTCATCTTTATGCCAGATCTTAACGCTGAAGCATGAAAGGGTTGTTTTGGGATAAAACATTTTCTCCACACTGGGTCAAATCATCTATGGACCCAGTAGTCATAACAGAAGAGAGTTAGAATGTAGGAAAAAAAAGGAAATATACCACCCCACTTTACCATAAAGTTTGAAATAATGGTTTTAAAGCTGCTCGAGTGACTTCACATGTCTCAATTCATTAAGAATACTACTATCCTTTTTGTCACATCATTGTAGTATCGATGCCAAAACAAGTTTTCTAGGAATCAACAGGAAATCTGTTTCTCTTTGGAGAAGAGAATTAAGTGATCTGGGTGAGAACTTGAATGAGACATTTTTTTTAATAAATGTGACAGATTTGGAAACCAAAGCGTAACCCTCAACACTTTAATACTATTTTAATAATCACTGGAGTGGTTGCATTGTTGTAGGAAAGACACTAGAACTTCAAATATGTAGAAGTCAGGTCAGTGTTGAAACAATACATAATGTTAAAACACATGGCTCTTATAATAGAACAAAAAATAGCCTGGTAAATTCTGTTTAATATGTAAATTTAAAAGACAGAATGGTGATCCAGAAAATATGTAGCTATGACTATATTTCATCAAATCAAAGACACTGTCAATTGTAAGATAAACTATTATTCTAAGAACAGCTAAGAAAGGAGAAAAAAATTTCAGTTCATTGTAAGACCATATTTTAAATACAAGTAAAAAAATGTGGTGCCAATTGAATTATGACATAATGCTTTCTAACTATATTGAGCATAAGAGACATATGCTGAAATATGAAAAATACACCCCTTAGAATGAATGGAACACAGTAGATCTACCTTTTACTTTTGAGTCTATTGCATAAAAATGTGTTGAGAAACTTTTTCTTCTCCTCTCCCATCCCTCCTTATGGGCCTTGAAATATTTTGAACCTTGGAAGGAAGAAGGAATTTGGTAATATTCTTCAAGGCAGAAGAGACAACAGAAACTTTCTTGACATCATCCTGAAGGAAAGCTGTTTATAAACACTGGCTGGTATCAGGGAGCCTTTTGCTCCCAGTGGACTAATGCCCTTTGGTTAATGATCTTTGCTAGAGTGCTTACTATTGAGGAAATTGCTTGGTATTGCTCCATCTAAACAACTGTTGGACATTTTAACTGTTAAGATTTACCATATAAAGGAGTCAAGAGGAAGAGAAAATACGAGAAAACAGCTAGGTAGAATTAGTCCAGCCAATAGTTGATTAGGCCACTCACAGAGATGCATTATTTCAAACAATGAAGAAATTAAAGCATTGAAAATTGTAGACTACAAGCTGTCACCACCACCTAGTAGACTATCAGAACTGAGTTCACAAATACCTGTGGATATTCTAGACATCTTTCTCTAATTTGACTTCAGGATCCCCCACTCCTACCAGTCTACTACAGTCCAGACTTATGTATAACAAACAGACCCAACATCCCAGTAGTTGAACAAAATAAAAGACTACTATTTTCTCATGCAGTGAGTAGTCTGAAGCAACAGGTGTTCCATGCCAGAAGTTCTCCTGAATCTCTCTCCTTCATGGATTCACAGACCCAAGATCCATCTCCAGATCCACTCATCTGGAGGATGGGGAAGTAGAATCATATTGTGGGAGAATCCATCGGATATAAATAACTTATTTACATGGCTATATCTAACTACGAGGGAAGCTGCGGTGGGTCGGGTGGGGTGGGGGGAGTATAACTGTGTGCCTGGGAGGAAAAAACAAAATAACAAAGTAGTTTCTGCCCCAATTAGTAATGCTTCTAGGTGGCCAAGTATGTTTATATTACTTGAACACTCAGCAGAATTCAAGACAGTGACAAAACATTCCTCATAACTCTCATTTCTTGGTTTCTGTGACACCACACTCTACTTGTTCTCCTATTTCAGTGCACATAACTAGCTCTCCTTCAATGACCCAGGATTTATTAGACACCTTCTTTTGTCCAATTCCTCATAGGTGATTTCACTCAGTTCTATAGCTCCAAATACGATCCACACAGAACTGACTTCCAAAATTCTATTTCTGGATATGATCTTTCCAGTGTTTTCCAGATTCATTACACATCCAGCTGCCCACTTCATATATATGTAAAAGTCTAATAGATATGCTACATAGTATTTGTCCTGAGTAACCATCTTGTGTGGGTAAGATTTTATATCCTCAGTTAAATAATTCAGTAATTTAATCCAACTTGTGTGTGTGTGTGTGTATGTGTGTGTGTGTGTGTGTGTGTGTGTGTGTGAGAGAGAGAGAGAGAGAGAGAGAGAGAGAGAGAGAGAGAGAGAGAGAGAGAGAGATTCTGTCTATAACTCTGTAACTTATCAAAAAGACTCTACTACCCACTGTAAAGTTAATAAATATAAAAATGATAGGATTTGGGGGAGGATTAAGAATACACAAGCAACATTGGAAAATATCAGAAAATACAGAGAAGAAACTAAGCATAGTGAGGTAGAAATATGATAAGAGATGTGATGTTTAGAATTATTATTAAAGGCATATATTATTAAATATTTAATATGTTATTAAAGTATGTATTAGAAACAGCAAAGATTACATTTCAAAGTACTACTTTAAAATTTTAGTGCCATAATATACTCCATAAAAAGAAGTTCTAAGATCAAATATACTTAGATATGCCATAGCTTATAATTCCAGAGACTCATGTTGTGTTCCATAAGAATGCAACCCCTTTGAGGATCAGAATCTTCATCCCAGAGTTGCAGGAATCGAAAGCACAAAATACTCGTGGGTCAGCCCTGCTTCCATGATTTTGGTTCTCAGATTCATGTATTCCTATTGGGGAAACAAAATCCTATGGAGGTGTCTGATTTAATAGATATATTGTGTTACTTCTGAACTGGCACTTCAGCTCTGCCTTCAGAAAGCCACTCCGCTGCTCTATGAGTCTTGCTGCTTCTGGAATTTGTGGATTATGAAATGACCAGTTGATCCCAAGGTCATGGACCCACTTCTATACTTTATACAATATGTAAGTTTCTTGGTCTGATTTTATGTTGCATGGAATCCATGTCGATCAGGAAATCTGGCTGAGGGCAAGAAACAGGCAAATGATTTTACCTTATTGAAAAGGCATTCCATAGAGCCTTAGCTAGTGGTGTTGCGCAAGGCTCTCTCTGCAAGCAAAAAAAGCGAAGCCAGATCCAGAATAAGTATCTATCTCAGTGGAGGGAACCAATGTAGTTGACTTGCTAAAAGTGCCTTTTTTGTCTCTTCTAGGAATAGTGTTATATTGAGGACTCAGTTTTCATCACCATTGCTGGTATTTTAGATGTTCAGAGGCAGCAATAACTAGATCAGCCTTTCTGGGAGTTCAGGCTCTTGGGTTCACATATAGACTCCATCTCTGCCATAATGGGTATATTCCATTCATGTGTTCTTTATGCAAATTCCTGCATGGCCAATGACAAAGGCTAGCTAATGTTAAAGCCTCAGTTATTTTGTCTACTGGTTGTTTAGTGTTTCTTTTGTGGTGAATGCTCTCCGTTAGACATTAACTTGTGATAAAAAAAATCTTTACACTTCTGGCCCACTCCCATAAGTCCATCTGCCTACCTCTTAACTTTAATCTTCTTTAGTCATTTTTCTACTAAATTCTTAGCCACCTGGCCAGGCCATTAGCCAAGGCCTTCAGGACACTTCCTGTTTCACACAAAGTAAATGACCTATGTCACCATTCACAATCCCACACATCAGGAAGATTTTTACTGTCTTTCAAGACTCTCCCAGTGAATGTGGCTGTAATGCAGTCATCATTAACTTTCATATGGCATCCTTATATTGAGCTGACCATTTATTAACAAAGCTTAGGCTTTTTATTCTCCTTCTCCTTAGTCATACAGGACTTTCTAAATGGATGTGATCTGAGGGAGGGGTATTGGTGCACTATAATTGGTGACATGGAGATCTGAGCAACCTGATCATGCAGTGTGCTTGTGATCTTTGGTACTACTTTGACTTTGATCCCAGATGTGCCATTTCCATCTTACAATAGACTGCTGCTGGACCCACCCAAATTTATGACTTTGTAGGTCTGATACCACCCAGGTAATAATAGGTAGTTTTGGACACAAGTTTATTTGGAACATCATGGCTAAGTAGTTTATCTCTACCAGGGCCAAGTAACATGCCAAGAGCTACTTTTCAAAAGGTATATAATTCTCTTCTATGAATGACACGGCTTTGCTCCAGAATCCCAGATAACTGCACTGTGATTCTCCAGCTGCGGCTTGCCATAAACTCCACACTGCTTCTTTTTCTAACATTAACACTTCTAACAGCATATGAATGATATGGCCCAGGCAATGGGGCTGTCTGGATCATAGCCTGGATTACTGCAGATTCCTATACTGTTCCTGATCCCATTCAACACTGGCAGCACACTGTGCCACCTAATATGTGGTCCAAACACTATTTCTACATGTGAAGTGTGCTGCCCCCAGAATGCAGAGGTCACTAGACACTTCATTCCCTCTTTTTTGTAGGAGATGCAAGATGCAGCAGTTTGTCCTACTTTGGAGAGCATATTAGCATACTCCTGACCATTGGAACCCTAAAATCATTACTAAAGTGGCAGGTTCCTGAAACTTAAACCTACCCTTTAGAATATATAGAGAGATCATTCTTGATCATTCTATCAAATCTGCAAGATATTATCAAGGTAATATATCAGCGTTCTATGAGATATCAGTGTAATCCAGACCTTTCTGAAATATTTTATGACAGTTTTTTTTAAGTGAAAACTGTAAATAACTATTTAGTTAGTTCCACATAAATGAAAACTCTTCTAATTTTCTTTTCTAATCAAAACAGAAAACAATGAATGTGCTAAATCAGTGGCCATATTTCACAAACTTGAAGCCTTATTAATCATCTCTAGCAACATATTGTACCACATCTGCTAAAGCATGCACAAGTGGGCTATTATTTGAATGAGTTCACAGAGCCCTCAGAAAAAAAATATGGGAAAAATCTTAGTGTTTTTATATGCTTAAAAAAAGAGGAATAAATTAAAGATATAAATGCAAAGGGCTAAGTGGCTGAAAAGTAGAAACTCATTCATTATTTTATTCCTTAAAATTGCTGTGGAAAAAAATTAAGGTGGCGAATGACAGTGAAATTGATAAGGAAGAGGGATGCAATTTTTTTTGGAGTAAAATTATTTATTTATTTACTTACTTACTTACTTATTTATATTATGGTGACATTGGTTAATGAAATCCAATAAGTTTCAGGTGTACAATTCAACAGTAAGTCATATATATTTTGCATTGTATGTTCACTGACCATAGATTTCTTTCTGTCACCACATAGTTGAAGGGGGCTGCTATTTTATATAAGGTTGTCAATTAGGTTGTCAATAAAGAAACTCATAACTAAAGAGTCATTTGAGTGGAAACCTAAAGAAAGTGGGGAAATAAATTTATAGGTATCTACAGAAAAAACATAACTTATAGAATAATTGGCTTAGCATGTTTGACAAAGGAGGCCAACGTGATTAGAGCAGAATGAGTTAGGCATAGAATAGGAAAAAAAATAAGGCAAAGAAAGGAGACATGGATGACAGAGGTTAACAAAGAAGACAGATATTGTAACCCATTGTAATTTCTATGGTTTTGTGTTTTTTGTTGTTTTTTCAGTAAAAAAACAAAAATTATTTAAAGATTTTGATCGGAGGCTGTAATCCAGTTTACATTTTAACAGAACCCCTGCTATGCTGAAATTGCACCATAAAAGAACAAGAGTAAGAGCAAGGAGACCAATTAGGCAACTATAGGAAAAGTATGAGTGAATATGGTCTGTCTTTAGTAGAATAACCTTTACATAGGAAGAAATTTTCATATTCTACTGACTTGAGAAGGAGAAAATTAAGGAAATAGAATCTGGCAGGAGAGAAACATGAAGGAAATTTCACTTGATATTTTTTTTCTTCTATTAGGCACTAAAAATGTTATAGACTGCCATATTTTCTTTGTGTTTTCCTATGAAGAAGTTCAGAGCCAATTTTAATAATTAATGGAATCATTCATTAATGTATTCATTCATTCATTCATTTATACATTCAAACAATAACCATCTGTTTCATGATTAATATATGCTAAGTACTATGCAATAAGACCTAGTTCCAAGAATTAAAGATTTTGGCAAAGACAACTGTGAAAAAAATAAAACAATTTTTTTTCAGAAGATAGATATAATCTAGAAGAGATTTTTTGTTTTGTTTTAAAACCTTAATACTATATTACCAATGGACATTGAGTGACAAATTTAAAAACTGGAAAATGTTATATATTATTTCAATTCAAAGAACAGTTAACCTAACATTAATAATACATAGTTTTTAGAGTCAAAATTATTCTTCCTCAGAAATGGCTAATTGATAAACTGTGATTTTATTTTGAATTGGCGATTCATGAGCAGAATCTTATTTTAAATCATTTCGAATGGTGGAAATAACTGATCTAAACATTCTCAAAGTATATAAAATCATTGTTGTAACAGAAACATAACTTGTAGCAACATTGCATATGGAAAAACCTAAGTTTACATACTCTGACAAATTATATCATGAAACTAAACTGTAATGAGAGCTAGAATGTCTGAAGTGCTCTATTTTTACCTCACCATGTATCTTCAGTCTAGCTAATTTAGAAACTTTAAAGGTAATCCATAAAAACTCTTTTGATCTAGGATATGGTCAAATAATCAGTTGTACCAATAAATCAGGCAACTCAACTAAGCATAATTAGATTAAGAAAGGAAATAAACAGTCACATTCATTTTAAGAACTTTTAGAAATCTGAAAATTGTTGTGGAAAGTTCAGCTCTTGGAATGTAAAAAGTCAAACGATATCAGGAAGTTGTTCAGTGGGAAAGATAACTTTGGGGAGTCTGATGTTACCAGACAGTGATTACTCAGAAGGAAAAAAAAAAAAAATTTCTCTATCTAGTATTTTGACAACTCTAGCAAAAACTTATGATAAACAAAATTAAATCTGCTAGATGTCGTCAATGAAAATATTTAATTATCTATGGATCTTACTTAGCGCTGTTTCTCCAGTATTTAGGGAATATCAGTAGTTATCATCTCTGTTTTCAAGCCTTTTAAATAGAGGGTATATAAAAAGCAGTCCTAAATTATTTGTAGTATAGAAAGGCATACAGAAAACAAAATACTTGGCTATTTAATATGTTTTAGAATTATTTAATCATTCATACCATATATTTTCCTGTCATACTTGATAAAATTATCTTTGTGGCTTTTGACTGACTGATTTTTAAATAATTTTTATTATTCCTTAACCTCTATGTGTTTTTACAAACCAAAATCAAGTATTTTTTTTTTCTTTCCGGCATGTTTTATCTAATTTGGTTTAAGTGAGGTTGTAATATTTAAAAGAAAAAAAAATAAGTAGAAAATCCATTTATTCAACAAATATTTTTTGAGCTAAATACTATGCTAAGACATTGGGGTATGGTAGTGAATAATACTCCATAAAAACTTCTCAATTTTATCAGTGACCTCTAAATGGTTAGTTGTATGGCAACTTGGCTAGGTTTGGTACTTAGTCATTTGGTTAATAACAGTTGCTGTAAAGGTATTAATGTGAAAGCAATTTTTAATCGTGATGAAATTTACATCAGAAGAATTTTGAGTAGATTACCTTTATGATAGAGGTAGGCTTCATCTTATCAATTGAATGTCTTAAAAGAAAAAACTGAAGTCCCTGGAGGATGAAGGAATTCTGCCTTCAAACTCTCTTTGGATTTAAGACTACAACATCAACTCTTTGCCGAGTATCCAGCCTGCTGTCCTATACTGCAGATCTCAAACTTGCTAGCCCCACAGTAGTAAGGCCTATTTCTTCAAATAAATTTCTTAATAGGCAAGTAGGTAGACAGATATTCAGAATCTGACCATTTCTTATCACTTCTGCTATAACCGTGATCTGAGTCACCATAATCTATTGCCTAAATTAATTGATGATCTCTCAAAAAATTTCCCTTTTTCTATCAACGTCCTTGCTATGTCTTTTCTAAAGAGTTATCTTTTTAAAATGCAGGTCAGATCTTGTCAATTCCTTACTCAAGATTGTGCAATGATTCCACATTTCCCTAAGCTATTAAAACCAATGTGCTTACAGTGGCCTAGATATAACATAAGGCCATTTTATTCTACATGAATATGATACAGAGGCAGATAGGCTTTATATGATCTATCCCTTCTCTATTAGCAATTTTACCTTATCTCCTACTCTTCTCCTCTTTTACTCCACCGGTGTCCTTGCTATTTCTTCAACACTACAGCAAAATCCTGACTTAGGCCCTTGGAAAGCAGTTCTCATAGATATCCTTTTAAATCACATTCTTCAAGTCTTTGCCCAAATGTCAATTCATCAATGAGTTTCATCCTAATTACCCTATTAAAAATGTATATGGAACCATAAAATACCCCCAAATACCCACAGAAATCTTGAGAAAGAAGAACCAAGTTGGAGGTATCACACTACCTACCTGATATCAAACTATACTACAAGTTGACAGTAATCAAAAGCATGGTACTGGCATAAAAATGGATACATTGATCAATGGAACAGAATAGAGAGCCCAGAAATAAATCCACACCTATACACTCACTTAATATATGACAAAGGAGGTAAAAATATACAATGGGGTAAAGACAGTCTCTTCAATAAATGGTGCTGGGGAAATTGGATAGATATGTGCAAAAAAAGAGAAACTACACTGACTTCTTACACTGTATACAAGAATAGGCTCAAAATAGATTAAAGACTTAAATGTAAGACCCGAAACCATAAAACTTCTAGAAGAAAACATAGGCAGTGACTCTCTGATATTGCTAACAGTAATTTATTTTTGGATATATCTCTTCGTGCAAGGGAAACAAAAGAAAAAATAAACAAATGGGACTATATCAAGCTAAAAGTTTTTGTATAGCAAAGGAAACCATCAACAAAACAAAAAGATGACCAACTGATTGGGAGAAGATATTCACTTATGATACATCTGATAAGAGGTTAATATCCAAAATATATAAAGAACTCATACAACTCAACAATAACAAAAAACAAACAATCCAATTAAAAAACAGGCAGACTTGAACAGATACTTCTCCAAAGAAGAAATACAGATGGCCAATAGACATATGAAAAAATACTCAGGTTTGGGGGACATAATCATGTTTTATCTCATTTAAAATTAGAATTTTACCTCATAAGAGAGACTTCCATCTTAGATTCTGGTTACCTATATGTGTGAGATTCTTTTTATAATACATCAGAAAAGAGGTTCATAAATTACTATAGCTGTAGGAGAAATCAGTGCCCATAGCAAAGACTTCCATATCATTGTCAGCTAATTGTAGTAATGCTCAATGAGCTTTCACTAAATCTTGTTTGAGCTTTGTGCCATAAAATATTCCTCTTTGAGTTGCCAGGAGGACACTCAGCTGGTAATACCCGACAGGAAACTGGACATGCAGAATTACTGAGGGAGTGGTTTAGTCTGGAGATGTAAATTTGAAGGATATTTTCATAAAGTTGAATGCTGACACACTGGGAGCAGGTGGTGTTGCCACAGAATATAAAAAGGAAGAACTTGGCAAAAGGAATTGAGGAATGCTTACTTTTTCTGAAGCATGAGAGTGAGAGGGTTTGTACTGTGGATATTAAATAAAAGAAATGACTGAAATAAAATGTGATTTATTATTTTTTTTAATTTAAAAGACAGAAACCTACATGGAATGTTAAAAACAATGTATAAACAATATTAATAGTCATACCATCTACCTTATTCATGTGTATATTTTACAGCATTTATATATATTAATATATCTAAAAATTGACAGTAATTTTTCATAAATTCAATGTATCAAAAGGATATTCTGCTCTCTATTCTTTTTTATCCTTTTAATCCTTTTAAGGGCATACATTCTTTATATTCGAGGATTCACACACATTGATTTATGTAGTAACAGTTATTTTCAATGTTGAATAGTATTGCATTGTCTAAAATAGTTTATTATCACTTTACTAATGGAATTTGGATTTTTCCCTGCACTTTGCTAATATAGACTATGTTTCCTGAACATTCACTTGCAGGTGTTACTCAAGGGTTATGAATAGAAAGCATTATGTTTACATGCTATGGGCATCTTCATTTTCAACTTCCCATCATAGTTTCAAATAGCTCCCCAAAGTGAACATACCAATATTCATCTCATCTCACAGTGTTTAAGAGTTCCTATTACACTTTATCTTTGCTAACAGTAATGTCAGAAATTATATAATTTTTTTTACTAATTTGGTGGATGTGATTTTAATTTTCTCTCATGATTGTAAGGGTGAACACTTTTAAAAATATTTATTAGCATTTTTATTTTTCAGTGAATATTTGTTTTGTTCATTTTAGTTTATTTCTTTACATATACATTTGGAAGAACTGTATGTACTTAGTCTACATAATAGAGTATTCATTAATTAGTATAGGATTGAAGAGATTATCTTAATTTTAATGTGATCAAAAATACACATCTGTTTTATGCGACCACACTTGCATCCTTGTGTATTTTTTTTTCAATTACAGTTGACATTTAGTATTATTTTATATTAGTTACAGATGTACAGCATAGTGGTTAGACATTTATATAATTTGCAAAGTAATTCCCCTGATAAGTCTAGTAACCACCTGGCACTATACACAGTTATTACAACATTATTGACTATATTCCCTCTGCTGTACTTTACATCCTCATAACTATTTTGTAACTCTCAATTTGTACTTCCTCCACTGCCCCCCCAAATATTAGCTTCATGACAGCCAAGACTCTCTTTTTGTAGCGAGCACACTTTTATGTCTCCTGTTCCAAGAACAGCGTGTGACACATTTTGAGTGCTCAAATATTTACTAAATTCAAGAATGAATGAATGACTAATGGATCATTTATATATACTTAAGGAATGTGCAATAACTTCAGAGTAGGTTGAACCAGGGAATCCAACCTAGTCCAAGTCGTGTTCCCTGTGAACCAACCTGGATCCAGTGAAGAAATTTGTGCATGATTAATGTAAGAGACATTTTAGACTAACGCAGACCAGAGAACAGAGTGCCTTAACCACCTTTCTCTAGGTCACGTATATCTAAATATATCATTGGTAATTAAAAAGAAATCATGTTGTTGTTTAGATTATAAGAAGATAATAAGAGCAAAAACAGGAATTTTGTTCCCCTATAGTGTAGATGCTGCCTCTTAAACCACATGCAGCCATCTATCAGAAATGTTCTAAAGACAGCTATTTCAAGAATAATATTCCTGAAGATGTATACAAGCTATTATAATTACCCACTTTGTTCTTCTTAATCCCTTCACCTTTTTCATTCAGTCCCCCGAGTCCCTCATGCATTGTTTATGGGCTTGCAAATTGGCACATACTATACTATGGAAAATTATATAGTGTTTCCTTAAGAAATTAAAAATAGAAGTACTTTATGACTCAGGAAATCCACTTCTGTGTATGTATCTGAAGAAATCCAAAACACTAATTTAAAAAGATATATGCACCCCTATGTTCATTGCAGCATTATTTACAATAGAAAAGATATAGCAGCAACCTAGGAGCCCATCTATATGTACTTGGGTAAAGGAGTGGTGGTGTGTTATTTTTTTATAGAATGTAAGAATATTTCTCAGCCATAAAAAGGAATGAAATATTACCATTTGCAATAACATGGATGGACCTAAAGGATATTAGGCTAAGTGAAATAAGTCAAAGGCAAATCCCTGTGTGTGTGTGTGTGTGTGTGTGTATGGAAGTATTCATTTATTTATATTAATTTATTGGGGTGACATTGGTTAATAAAATTATATAATTTTCAAGTATACATTATAATTTGACATCTGTATATTCTATTGTGTGTTTACCACCCAAAGTCCAGTTTCCTTCAGCTACTATGTATTTGATCCCCTTTACCCACTTTGCCCTACTCCTACCCAATTTGAACCCCTTTACCCCATCTACCATCCCCCTCCTCTCCCACTCCCTACCCTCTGGTAACCACTAGTCTATAGTCCATGTCCATGAGTCTCTGTTTGTTTGTCCTGTTCATCTGGTGCTTTTAGGTTTATATCCCACATATAAGTGATAACATGTGATTTTCAACTTTTTCTGTCTGGCTTATTTTGCTTGGTATGATTATTTCATGGTCCATCCATGTTGTTGTAAATGGCAGTATTTAATTTCTTCTTATGGCTGAGTAATATTCCATTGTATATATGTATCACAGCTTCTTTAGCTAATCACTTACCATAGGACACTTTGGTTGCTTCCATGTCCTGGGCACAGTGAATAATGCTGCTATGAATATCAGTGTGAAAATATCTTTTAGGAAATGGGTGTTCAAGTCTTTGGAGTAAATACCTAGTAGAGGGATTGATGGATCATATGGTAGATCAATTCTTAGTTTTTTGAGGAAACTCCATACTGTTTTCTATAGTCATTGTACCAATTCGCAATCCCACCAGCAGTTCGTTAGGGTTCCATTTTCTCCACATCCTCTCCAACATTTATTATTACTTGTCCTGTTGATTATAGCTATTCTAACAGGTGTGAGATGATATCTCATTATGGTTTCGATTTGTATTTCCCTAAGAACAGGCGATGTTGAACATCTTTTCATATATTTGTTGGCCATTTGTATGTCCTCTAGGGAGAAGTATCTCTTCAGGTCCTCTGTCCATTTTTTTTTAATTGGATTGTTTGGTTTTTTGTTATTATTGAGTTATATGAGATTTTTGTATATTTTGGATATTAGTCCCTTATTGGAGACATTGCTTATAAATGTATTTTCCCATTTAGATAGTTGTCTCTTTATTTTGTTAATGGTTTCTTTTGCCGAGCAGAAGCTTTTTAGTTTGATCCAGTCCTATTCATTTACTTTAACTTTTAATTCTCTTGCTTTTGAGGTCAAATTCATAAAATCCTCTTTAAATCCAAGGTCCTTAAGTTTAGTTCCCATTTTTTTCTATGCATTTTATTGTTTCAGGTTTTATATTCAGGTCCTTAATCCATTTTGAGTTAATTTTGGTGTGTGGTGATAGATAACACTCTAGTTTCATTCTTTTGCAGGCAGCTTTCCAGTTTTCCCTGCACCATTAATTGAGAGGCTTTCCTTTCTCCATTGTATGTTTTATGATTTTGGCTTCTTTGTTGAAAATTATTTGCCCATATAAATATAGGTTTACTTCTGGACTCTTGATTCTGTTCCACTGGTCCATGTGTCTGTTTTGCTGCCAATACCATGCTGTTTTGATTACTATTGCTTTGTAGTATAATTTGAAGTTGGGAAGAATGATGCTTCCAGCCTCAATTTTTTTTCTCAAGGTGGCTTTGGCAATTCAAGGTCTTTTGTGCTTCCATACAAATCTGATGGGGTTTTTTTGTTTTATTTCTTTAAAAAATACCAAAGGAATTTTGATGAGGATTGCATTAAATCTGTATAATGCTTTAGGTAATATGGTCATTTTAACTATGTTGATTCTTCCAATCCAAGAACAAGAAATATCTTTCCATTTCTTTGCATATTCTTTGATCTCTTTTAATAGAATGTTGTAGTTGTCATTATATGGGTCCTTCACATGTTTTGTTAAATTTATTCCTAGATATTTTATTCTTTTTGTTGCAATTGCAAAAGGAATTATTATTTTTTCACTTCTTTTTCTGTCACTTTGTTATTACAGTATAGGAACTCTATGGATTTTTGAATGTTGATTTTTGTATCCAGAATCTTTACTGTATTTGCTTATAGTTTCTAGTAGTGTTCTTGTGGAGTTTTTAGAGTTTTCTTTGTAGAGAATTATGTTATCTGCAAGTAGTGACAGCTTGACTTTGTTTTCTATTTGGATGCCTTTTATATCTTTCTGTTGCCTGATCGTACTTACTAGGACCTCCAATGGTATATTGCAAATCAGTGGTGATAGTGGACAGCCTTGCCTTGTTCTGATCTTAGAGGAAAGGTTTGTAGCTTTTCACCATTAAGTATAATGTTGGCTGAGGGCTTGTCATATATGGCCTTTATTATGTTAATGTACTTTCCTTCTATACCGATTTTGTTAAGTGTTTTGATCATAAATAAGTGCTGTATTTGGTCAAAGGTTTTTTCTGCATCTAATGATATGATCATATGATTCTTATTTTTTAATTTGTTTATGTGGCATATCATACTAATTGATTTGTGTATGTCGAACCATACTTATGCCCCTGGGATGAAGCCCACTTGATCTTGGTGTATAGTCTTTTTAATATGTTGTTGTATTTGATTCCCTAGTATCTTATTTAGGATTTTTGCATCTGTGTTCATGAGAGATATTGGTCTGTAGTGTTCTTTTTTGTGTGATATCTTTACCAGGTTTTGGTATCAGAGTAATAGTGACCTCATGAAATTAGTTGGGAAGTATTGCCTCCTCTTTGATTTTTTTGGAGGAGTTTGAGGAGAATAGGTATTAAATTTTATTTGAATATTTGGTAGAATTCACTGGTGAAGCCATCTGGCCCTGGACTTTTACTTTTTGGTAGGTTTTTGATGTTTGTTTCAATTTCCATATTGCTATTTAGATTTTCCAGATCTTCTTGATTCATTCTAGGAAGATTGTATTTTTCTAAGTACCAGTCCATTTCTTCTAGGTTATTAAATTTGATGTTATATACTTTTTCATAGTATTCTTGTATGATCCTTTCTATTTCTGTGTCGTCAGTCATAAGTTCCCCTCTTTCATCCCTGATTTTGTTCATTTGTGTCCTCTCTCTTTTTTCTTTAGTGAGTCTAGCCAGGGGTTTGTCAATTTTATTAAACTTCTCAAAGAACCAGCCCTTTGTTACATTTATTTTTTCTATTTTTGTTGTTGTTGTTGTTTTCAATTTCATTTATTTCTGCTATAATTTTGTTACTTTCTGTTTGCTGATTTTAGGCTTCATTTGTTCTTCCTTTTCTAGTTTTTAAGATGAAGTGTTAGGTTGTTTAGTTGGGCTCTTTCTTGTTTTTGAAGATAGGCCTGTAATGATATGAACTTTCCTCTTATGACTGCTTTTGCTGTGTTCCAGAAGTTTCGATATGTTATATTATCATTATCATTCATTTCTATCTATCTCTTGATCTCTGTTTTTATTTCTTCTGTGACCATTATTCTTCAGTAGCATGTTGTTTAATCTCCATATATTTGTGATTCTTCCTGATCTATTTTTGTGATTTATCTCTAGTTTCAAAGCATTATAATCAGAAAATATGACTGGGATGATATTTGTTATGGCTATCTCTGTGTCCCAGTATGTGATGCTTCTTGAGAATGTTCCATGTGAACTAGAGAAGAATGTATAAGCAGCTGTTTTGGGATAAAAGCCAATATAATATAATAATATAATATAATATAATATAATATAATAATATAATATAATATAATATAATATAATATAATATAATAATATAATATAAGCTCTTAATTATATCCAGTTGGTCTAATGTGTCATTTAAGGATATTATTTCCTTATTCATTTTCTGTTTGGATGCTCTGTCCATATCTGACAGTGGAGTATTTAGGTCCCCTACTATGATAGTGTCTTTGTCTGTTTCTCCCTTGAGTTCTGTTAGTAATTGCTTTACATATTTCGGGCTCTCTGATTGGGAGCACAGATATTAATAAGTGTTATGTCTTCTTGGTGCATGATTTCCTTTATCATTATGAAGTGTCCCTCAATATCTTTCTTTACCTTTTTATTTTGAAGGCTATTTCATCTGATATTAGTACCACTACTTTCCTGCTTTTCTCTGAATGTCATTTGCTTGGAATATCATTTTTCACCCTTTTACCTTGAGTCTATATTTGTCTTTGGAGCTGAGATGTGTCTCCTGGAGGCAGCAGATGGTTGGGATTTGTTTTTTGATACATTCTGCAACTCTGTGCCTTTTTATTGGTGAGTTCAGTCCATTTACATTTAGGGGGATTATTGAAATATGAGGTCTTCTTATGGCCATTTTATCTTTTGCTTTCTGGTAGCTCGGTGTTTCTATTGCTTCCTTGTCTTTGTGTTTCTGTTGTCTTTATTTTGGTTGGCTTTTCTTTATTTTGGTTGGCTTTTTTTCCACATGGCTAATTTCTACATCTTCGTGGACTGTCCATCTACTCAACATGCATCAGTGATTTTCATAAAATATTACCTCTAATGTAGACATGTGCATCTTCTATGAAGCACTTAATTAATATACATGTATATACATGTTAGTATAAATCATATAGCTTGCACCTATATCTCTTCCTTATTTCAAAAAAGCTTGAATTAGGACAGTGCTTTCATTAGTGTAGGAAAGGGTCATTTACTTCGGCATGGAGAATATAATGAGTATGATAGCTCAAAAGACAACAAACTTGGAAATTCAGAAAACTCCTGAATCAAGTTTTGCATAACAGCTTCAATATAATTTTCTCTCTCACCACTCCAAATTTTCTTTTTTCTTTCCTTTTTTGCTTCTTATCTTTTTTTTCCCTAGTTTTTTTCAGTTCAATTAATATCTAGGTTATCAGACAAATTCATGGGGAAGTGGCAACATACAGATTTATTCCAAATCAAAGATTCTTAAAACTAGATTTTTAACTTTAGTAATTAGTAATAATTCTGTCTTTTTCTGTGAACATATTTGAAAGTTGATTATTATCTTTTGGAAAGTTTTCATATTTATTTGAGATATTCATAAAATCAAGTAGGAATAGGAGCTACTCACCTGATAAGTCATTTAATTGCTTTAAATATTTTACCACTTCAAGGGAAATAAATGATCATCTTTAAAATGCCACAAATTTATAAAGCAGATTGAATTTGTTTTTTAAATTATGAATAAATATTTGAAACCATCATTAGTGTGTAGTTTTACTCTAAGGGCTGGAAAACAGTGGATCACAGGCCAAATATCACCCCTAGCAAGGCAAATTCAGCTATGGCCATTTATTTACATGTTATCAAAGTCTGTTTTCATCCTACGACTGCAGGGTTGATTAGTCCCAACAGCTTCTGTCACCCACAGTGCCAAAAATAATCTCTGTCCCTTTACAGAAATAGTTTACTAACCCCTATAGTAGAAAGAAAGCCAGTGACTCTTTTGGGTATGTCATTTTGAAAATCAGAGATGGATTTACACATTTTACTTAAAACCATTTTTAAAAAATTATAAACGTGGACTACAGTTTCATATGTAAAAATCTTTATTGATTTTAAATACCTAAGTAATTGATACTAATAAATATTCATAGTATAAACAACATTCATTGTGGATAATAAATATTAAAATAATAATTAAGAAAAATGTTCTGAACTATTTCTTGGCTTTCTATATGCAAATGATGGTTTTAGGTCCTATCTGAAAGTTCTTACTTTTCCTATTTTTTTTTTAAATTATTTTTGAAGTTCTTACTTTTCTAACTACAGTCAGGCATATCAGCTGAGTTTTCAGTTTCTTCAGCAGTGGCCCAGGGCTCTGGTTTCTGGTAACACAGACTCCATAGTTTTGTCCCTCCAGCCTTTGGATGGAGATTGGGCAGAAGCTTTTGTTCCACTCTGCTTTACTTCACTGTCCCATGTGGCTTCCTAGCTCTTCTGTTATATAAATAAGTAATTCTTCGCAAGACATTTGTTTCAAGAAAAATCCCTCCACTGTTCTCTATTTTGAAAACTGCTTTTCGATTTACTTTAAAAAAAAATACTGAGAATTATTTTGGACTAGTATTCATGTGAAGGAGCTATTGGCTGAATTCAAGGTACAAGATAATTGGAGGCGGCAGTTAAGTCGTGGTTTAGGTGGTTATGCCATTCTAGCTGGAGTTCTTTCCTTTCATCACCACAAAGATATTTCTTTGCTGACGGGTGTACTGCTAGTCTTATTGGCATTTTTTTAAATGTAATTTTGCCATGTTTTGCCTTAGAGATCTTTGCTTTTTCTTTAGTGGTCTACAGATTTATAGTATTTTAAAATGAGGGTTTTATTATTATTATCAATCCTAATTGAGAGAAGTTATGCTTTCTGAATTTAAACATTCATGACATTCATCAATTATGCAAAGTTCCCCTCAATCACAATCATTTATTCATTTATTTGTTTAAAATTTCTGTCCTCAACAAAGGGCAATGAACTGAAATAATCATACATCCTAGTTCAGCATTTAGTATTTTCTGTATGGCATCTTTACTTACATAAGTGGAATTATCTGATATAACTTTATTCTTTCATTTTTTCATTAGGCATTCTGTTTTCTATTCCTCAATCGTGTGGTTCAGCTAAAATATTTCTTTCAGCTGGTCTATAGTATTCTATGATATGTTTTATTTACATAACACATTGTACTTATACTATTGCCTGTGATTGTCTTCAATTAATAATTACTACAAATATTGCCCCATTGAAAATCATACCCTTGTCTCCTTAGGAACAATCCCGAGTGAAATTATTGCCAGATTGATCTCTAGAATATTATATCAGACAGTGATATAGCTCGTATTCCTACTTAATTTTATAAATATCTCAAATAAATATGAAAATTTTCCAACAGTGTGTGAACCTTTCTATATCCCTGTATGTCCATAAAAAATATGGTATTATCAAGTTTTTTAATGTCTGCAAGTGCAAAGATGTTGAGTGTTATTACGTTATTGTTTCCATTGGCTTTTTAAAATTAATAAGCCTGAGATCTTCTCCCCACCTCTCTAAGTCTTTGGGATTTCTTTTTCTGATAATTTCTAACTGATAAAATTATTTGCCTTTTGAGAGTGTTGCTTTGCTCTGGTTACATGCTAATTTATTTTTATTAATATTATTGGAAAAATTTATGCCTGAAGATAAAACTTATCTCTATGGTTTAGGCATTGGCATTTAGATAGTAGTCAGAATCAAATATTATTTCAAAAATGTAAATATTTTGACCTTAAAACTCAAGTCAGATTTTATATAAATTACAAAGAAAACCAACCATTATTTTTCCAAAACGAACATGATTATGAAAGTTTATCTGACAACTGTGATGTTTAAGTAGATTTGTTCAGTTTTTGTTTCATTTGACTTTAATTTCTCTCCTTTCTACGGAGCTATTATTACTCTTATAATGTGGGGATAAGGAAATTTAATTTGTGAACAAGTATGATGGTAATTGTCTTTAGTAAATATTATAATGGTAATTCTCATCTTATAAAACATTGTCAGTAGAAAATATTCAGAAATTACAAGCACACACACACACGCGTACACACACCTATGCACACAGAATATTTAATCATTTTTGTTATTTTTTTTAATTCTCGAAGTTTGGATAATCTCTTTAAATTAAAAAAAGGTAAAACTACTATAATTGGTGCAGATCTAAAGATGAGCATATGATGAAAAATACAGCCACTATTTGTACTAAGGTGTACTAACAAATTTTTAAGAGCCGTTTAATATCTTATATAATTTAGATATAGCATGAATATATGTTTAAAATCTTATTTATTTTTTTGAAATATTTTTACATATTATATAATTAATTTATAGTATATTTTATCTCTTTGGAAGAAATTTTCATCCTATATAATTCGGTGGAAAATGTTCTGTATAAATATATAGGATGAGCAACACACATTGGCAAAGATAATGTTCTCATAATAACTATTCCTGGAAGAAAGCAACATCTTGAGATAACTTGCACTATATTATAAAAGAGGTAAAATATATAAAGTTTATGTGCTACAATGCTATTATTTTTTAAGATAGCCTTCATCTACTGTAAAACAGTATTCTACTTGGTCTTCATAGTTTTAAAGTAATAACTGTGAAAATAATTATGAGGCAACCATTCTCTAGTACTTTTTGCCAATGCCTTGTCTCTATGACATGTATTCCTTTCTAGATAGATTTTATGTGGTCTTGTTCTCCTCTTCACCTTGAAGAAAATTTGAGAGAAGTTACTGTATTACCTATCCAAAACTGAGTAATTAATAGAATATGAAGAAAGTAACATAAAAATTTAGGTTAAAGTTAAGATGGGGAATCTGAATAATACTGAATTCCTCCTAAGGCAAATCGTTGGGCTCTATTTTCTTTTTGGAATTGAATTTTTCAAGTATCAAGGTTTCTCATAGTCAAACAAATATTCTCAGATTTATTCATAAGACAAACATAAAATTTTAGAAATAATATATTTTAGAGTTATCTATAGATCTACTCTTAAGTATTAATGAGCATTTTTGAGAGCTGACCATAATCATATATGAAATAAATTTTCAGACATACCTAAATTATCCATAGTAAGTACTAAGAAAAGGAGAAACTATTTCATTTCTAAATGCTTCTAATATTTTATTACTTCAAACACAGCACAAGCTGTGGTCATTTAAAAGTTATAAATGATTAGAAGAGTAAAAATCTGTGTTTTTTTTAAAAAACAAAAAGATGAAAAATATTTTTATATTCTGTAACATATAAAACCTTCATGATGCATAATGTGCTAATCTGTGTCAATAACAACTAAATGATTCTGTAATATACATAGTCATGAAGAGTAAAATTAATCTATTTAATTATAAACATGAAGAAATGAAATAAGTATGACTCCATTTTCTACCATTTAGATACTGAGATAACTTGGGCAGTTCAATCACATGTCTGAGCTAGGATTCTGAATAAAGGAGAACACATGATCAACAAGTACCTTCCATTCCACTAAAATCTTAAGGTTAATTATATCTGCATCCTAGAACTTGTTTAATCAGGAAAATCAGAAATGGGATCTGGGAGAAGTAAGAAGACACAGGAATAGACGGGAGACAAATAGACAAAAAAGCAGAGAGAGAGAGAGAGAGAGAGAGAGAGAGTGTGAGAGAGAGAGAGAGAGAGAGAGAGAGAGAGAGAGAGAGAGAGAATATAAATGAGAATGTAGAAAGAAATGAAAAGTTTAATAGACATGGATCATATACATAGAATTCAATTACTGAAACAGCTGCCTAGATGAATAAAGCAAGCCTGCCTCATTATGTTCATTGTAGGCAGAAAAAGAACACAGATGTATGCCCCACTACATGGTAAAAGTTGACCTAGGACAGAATGGCTGAGACACATGGTACGTTAAGAATGTTAAAAATCTGACAATTTCCAGAGTTGGTACTGTTTTACATTCCCACATGAAGTGCACAGTTTCAGTTGTTCCACATTCTTGTCAATGGTCTATCTTTTTAATTGTAAACATTATAATAGTTAATGCAGTTGTAATTTATTGTGATTTTAATTTACATTTTCTAATGGCTAATGACAGCATCTTTCATGCATTATTTGCCATCTATTTTATTTTTTTAGAAAACTATTCACTCAAATCTTCTTCCCATGATTTTCATGTTCTTTGTTTTCTTATTATTGAGGAGAGATTCATTATATATTCTAAGACTTTTATGGGATATATTATAAATATCCCAGTCTGTGACTTTTATTTTCATTATTTTAATAAAGTCTTTTGAATAGCTTAAGATCTTAATTTTGATTATTTATTTAATTTATTATTATTATTTTTATGGATCATACTTTTGTGGTTGTACCTAAATCTTTACCAAGCTCACAAAGTTGTTTTCTTATTTTCTTATATTTTTTTCTGATTTTATGTTTTACATTAGGTATCTGAACAGTTTTCAGATAATTTTTGGTATGCTGTGACATGTGAGTTAAAGGTCCTTTTTTAAAATTTAAAGCTTATGTATGTCTGTTTATTCCAGCACCATTTGTTGAAATGATTACTTTGATCCACTGAATTCCTTTCTGTTGTACCTTTATCAAAAATCTACTGCTTATTTATGCATGGGTTTTTTTCTGGACTCTTTAGGCTGTTCCATTGATTTATTTGTCTTTATTGATGCCAATAACATACTTTATTGATTACTGTAGCTTTATAATAACCTTTAAAATAAGGTAGTATAAATCCTTCAACTTAGTTCTTCTTTATGAAAGTTGTTGTAGATATTCTAGGTCTTTGCATTTTCATATGAATTTTAAAATCAGCATGTTAATTCCTGCAAAAAAAAAGCTGCTGAGATTTTGAAATTTTTTTGAATCTATAAATTGATTTTAGAAGAGCTAACAATAACTATTTTATGAACATGGTATATTTCTATGCTAATTTAGGTCTGAAAATCTCTGCCTTATTAATAAGTTATTTAAACCAATTCAATTTAATATGTTTTTAAATATGGTTGAATTTATACTGTGCATCTTGCTATTTGTTTTCTATTTGTCCCTTCCATCTTTTTGTCCTTTTCTTCCTCTTTTACTGTCTAATTTTAGATTAATTATATATTTTTATTATTCCACATTATCTCTTCTGTTGACACATTATTATGTTATTTAAGTAGTTATTTTAGAATTTACTGTATACTTCTATAATTTTTCAGTCTTCTTGTAAGCCATATTAAATCACTTTAACTATAGTTTTAGAGTCTTACATTATATTTAATCTTCATCCCTCCTGGTTTTGTTCTATGAGTATTGTACATTTTCCTGCTAAATAAATTTTAACCTCACAAGGTATTGTTTTTATTATTGCCTTAAAAAATCAATAATTAAAAGTCAAATTTTAAAGTGATTTCTAACAGTAAGACAAAAATATCTTATATGAACCCTTTAGTTATTTCTGCTACATGATACCATTTTCTCACTCTTTGAAAGCATAAAATTTAGTCTCCAGATCCTAGCTCAAATTTGCTTACAGAGAAAGTCTGTCTTTAACATTAAATATTTCACTCTACCTTGATCAGGTTTAAGTTGATTTTTCTTGTTTTATTTGAATTCATATATTTCCCTTATTTTTCCTAACTCCAGTAATATTTTTGAAACTATATTTTCATTTTTGTTTTGTATTTTGTATTTTTGGGGGTAATGTTGTTTTTGTTTTATTTTTTATTATTAGTTTATTTAACTAACATCTGGTTAAATTATATCATCTATAGTATTAAAGCAAAACACAGAATTTACAATTGGATAATTTACTTTTATCTCATACTTAAATTTTATAATATAAATATTATAAATTTTGCTTTAAATTTGTATATGTTTAACTGATTTGATTTAGCATATATTGGTCCTTTCAATTCCTTCGAGTCATGTTATTTCAGATGTCCATCAGATATACAACATATTCCATTTTTCTTTGTATTCTCCACCACACTAATTTACTGATTTTAAACTATAATTTATTCTAAATTTTAATTTCTCTCTGTTGTTGTGCTTATAAAGTATATAATCATCTAAGGTAGACGTTTAACTTTTATTATCTAATTCTTCAATGTTAACACTTTCTTTCTATTTGATGCTTTTATCTGCACTTCATTTTCATTATTTAACCCTTAAAGGAGTAGAATAGTTATTTCCTATGTATGACTATTTAAGCTATCATAGAACATAACTAGTCTCTTGAAATGATTTAAAGTATGTGGTATATGTTATGTTCTTATAAATATTAGTTTTCTGGTATCATTATGATTATTAGTTTCAGTGTTAAGGCACTAAGTGAGCCTATCAGAGTGCTGAAACTACAATAAAAGATCTATACATTTTAAACTATCAGAAACATTGAGGACAAATGTCACACTGCAGAGACAGTGCTGCCACTATACTGATGTTTCTCCAAGGCTGTTGTTTTGGTGAAGGCTACTGATTTACCATTATTGCTGTCTGTATGGGCACCTGCACTGCTGTCCCAGGGGTGCACCGATTTACACCCAATTTCTCTGCTGCTTCACTGTCCAACCCCACCACACACACACACACACACACACACACACACACACACACACACGCACACACGCACGCACGCACCTTGACAGTGAAACAGCAGCTGCTTTCATTCCTTTTGTACCCTGGACCCTAGAGAAAACCTTGACCAATGAAATACTTCATGCTAGATAATCTCTTACTGCACCCCAAGGTTGTTTTTGTGGATCAGTTTGTTTGTTTGTTTGTTTGTTTGTTTTCAAGTGAAGCAACTCTTGGTTGACCTCACAGATTGCAGGGACCTTGTCATCTTACAATCCTTTCTTTTTTATTTTTTATGCCTACAGCGCCTGGTCTTTCTAAGTGGTCTCCCATCGAAGTACTAACCAGGCCCAACCCTGCTCAGCTTCCAAGATCAGATGGGATCTTGTTCAGAGTGCCATGACCATAGAGTACTAGCCTTTATAATTGTCCATGCACTGAGTGTCAGCAGAGATCTTAATCTCTTCACAAAGCTTTGCATTCTCTGCCCAGTGTCCTTTTACTTCCAACCTGAAGGATGTGCTACGTGCCAGCCATGTCTAGTGGTAAAGAACTTCCTCAGCGTTGGTTTATCTGGGAATGTCTTAAGGTCTCCCTCATTTTCAGATAGTTTGGCCAGATATATGATTCTTGGCTAATAGATTTTCCCTTCAAACTTTGAATACATCAACCCCCTGCCTCCTGGTCTCCACGATTTCTGTTGAGAAATCTGCTCATCATCTGATTGGCAAAAATATGATGAAGCTACCTCCTTTTGGGTTTACAGATCTTAATGATGTATCTTATCTTATTCAACAGAACATTTTCCTATCGTGTCATGGTATCAGTTAACTCGTAGCATCATTTTTAAGAAAAAAGAATTGAATATTCTAAGTGTAGATACTCTAAGGTCTTTAAACAGCAAAAATTATTACAGCTCTTCAAATTCTAAATGAAAAGGTCACGGAAGCGTCCTACCGATTTTCATTTATAATAAAGTAAATATCGATCTTTACTATCTCGCATAAACAAAAAGCTCTTTGGGGTCCTTATTTGTTTTTGTTTTTGTTTTGTTTCATTTACATTTTTTTAAGTGCAAAGGATATAAGATCTTGAGACCAAGAAGTGAGGAAACCACTGGTGTATATGAAGCCGTGATTGGTCCGTGTCTTGCTCTGACCTCATAAAGCACCACTGTGATGGAATGACAAAAAACTCCTATAAAAGGCCCTGACCGGGCTGAGGTTTTTGTCCGTAGAGCCCAGGAAGCTGATCTGTGGTGACCTGTTGGACTGGACTAGTTAGCTTGTTTTCTCCTTTTTTGGTTGTCGTTTTCCTTATTTTTTCTCTTGCCTTTACTCTCTTTGTCTCATTTTTTTTTTTACTCTCCTTTTTCTTCTTTTTTCTTTTGCCTTTTTTATCCCTCTTGCCTTTACTCTCTTTGTCTCATTTTTTAAATTCTCCTTTTCTTCTTTTCTCGTGTCTTTTGTTTCCCTTTTTCAGTTTTTTTTCCCTCAGTTCTCTTCTTTGTTCTTTTCTCATATTTTTATTTTTTCCTTTGCTTTCTCCTTTTTTTCTTTGAAAATTTTTTTAGTTAGTATTGGTAGTTAGCATTGTTAGTACATTTCTTAGCGTTAGTATTGGTATCGTTAGTATAGTTAGCGTTGTTTATTAGTATTAGCTCAGTTAGCATAGTTAGCATTGTTCATTGGTATTAGCACAGTTAATTAGTCTAGTTAGCATTCTTTATTGGTATTAGCGTAGTTAATTAGTATACTTAGCATTGTTTATTGGTATTAGCACAGTTAATTAGTATAGTTAGTAGTGTTTATTAGGATTAGCACAATTAATTAGTATAGTTAGCATTATTCATTAGTATTAGCAGTTAGCATAGTTAGTATTGTCTGCTAGTTTAGTTTACAGAGATAGTGTCAGTTAGTGTAGTGAGTGGTCACTATGCCACATGACCTTGCAGCCACCTCTCCCATCACGGAGCCTCGTATCGGTCACTACCAGCTCTTGCACACGATTGGCAAGGGCGCCTTTGGCGTAGTGAAGTTGGCCCGACATATTATTACGGGAGTAGAGGTGGCCGTCAAAGCCATCGATCGGCAGGGCGCCTACAGACCCGGAGAAGAAGTGAGAAACATGAAAAGCCTGAACCACCCCCACATTATCAAACTCTATCAGGTGATTGCCACCGAAGACACCATCTACATTGTGATGGAGCATGCGAGCAGAGGGAGCTTATCTGAATATCTTCAGAGTTGTGGCCGCATGAGCGAGCCCAAGGCCCGACGCATCACCCGACAGCTGATTTCCGCCGTCCATTACTGCCACCAGAAGAACATCATACACAGGGACCTGAAGGCAGAGAATGTCCTCTTGGATGCGGAACTCAACGCGAAACTGACAGACTTCGGTTTAAGCAGCAGGTATGTTGGCCGTCAGATGCAGACTTTCTGCGGCAGCCTTTACTATATCGCCCCGGAGGTCTACCTGGGAAAAGGCTACGAGGGCCACGCGGCCGACGTTTGGAGCCTGGGAGTTCTCCTTTACCAGATCGTGACAGGAAGATACCCGTTCACGGCGGTAGACGAGCCCACGCTACGGAGGAAGATCATCCAAGGACATTTCCTGTTCCCCTATTTCGTGACATTTCTGTGCAAGAACGTTGTGAACAAAATTTTGACAGTTGACCCCCAAAAGCGAGTGACCCTCGAACAGTTGATGAGAGACCCGTGGGTGAACCTGTACCAAGTGGAGAAACTCGAGCCTTACGCGGAGCTGCCCTGTGGCAGCGTCAACCCCCAGGTGGTCCAGGAGATGCTCAACTTGGGCTTCGAGCAGCGAGAAATCGAAGAGGCAGTAACAGGTCAAAAGTATGACAGCGTGTTGGCAACATACCTGATCCTCAGTCACAAGTCACCGAAGGTAAAGCACCGCACTATCAAAGTGAGGCCATTCCCTGGCGCAGAGTCCTTCCCCGACAGCGACGGTCCTTCCTCGAGCGATGACAATCAGCCTTCTGGTGAGAAGGCCGAAGAGCCAGCCACTCCCCCGGCCAGCCTGGACTTGAGGACTGCCACCCCCAGCCCAGCCTTGCAGCATGGCACAGCGGACTCTTCCACGTATGTCACCGGCAGCAGGTGCAGTGGTGGCAAAGCCCCGGAGGGAGTCGAGGGAGAAAACGGCCTTGCTGCCGAGCAGCCTGATGCTGTGCCCCCAACCTCTCCGTCGGGCCGTGGCCGGGGCTGTCGGGGGTTGGCCAGGAGGGCTTGGAATTTCGTGGTCAAGCATGTGTGCTCCAAGCCCTTTGCCAAAAGGCGACGTAGCAAAGTGAGGAAAAACCAGGTGAAACCCATGTAACGGTGGAGCGACAAGGCAGAGTCGGAGTCAACGGTAGGGGAGCTCAAGCCGCTCTCCCTGCATCTTAAATCAAAGTCCTTTGCTGAGCTCGGGGGAGGCTGGCAATGTGGCCCAGGAGATCGGCCAGAGGCTGGACGCAAACAGCTGTGGGAGGGCACGGTGCAAGGACTTGGTCCGGTGGACGATGGCGGCGAGCAACCCGTCTCAGCGTTCTGTGCACGGGAGTGAAATCGGCACAGTGTCGAGCATCTCCGTGGCCTTCAGGAGCATCGTACCCTGGTGAGTTTGGGGGAAGGCCTGGAGCTCTCTGAGGGACAGGAGGAGAGGGCCCTCACTGGAGACCTACACCTGGACTCCCACCTGGGTGAAACTTCAGAGCCTGGACTGTTTTCCCTGGGGCCCTTGTTTCCGCCTCTGCTCCTCTTTTTCCATGTTCGAGAGGAAGGGGGTGGTTCTTATCAAAGTACTTGTGTTTCTCCAGGTCTTATAATAAACTGCATGCTCCACAAAAAAAAAAAAAAAAAAAGAAAGAAAGAAAGAAAGAAAGAAAGAAAGAAAGAAAGAAAGAAAGAAAACAAACAAAACTGTGTGATGCAATGGTTTTCATTATATTCACAGGACGATGGAGGTGTGCAAACTGTGTCAGCGTTCTGTGCACGGGAGTGAAATCAGCACGGTGTCGGGCATCTCCGTGGCATGGCCTTCAGGAGCATCGTACCCTGGTGAGTTTGGAGGATAGCCTGGATCTCTCTGAGGGACAAGAGGAGAGGACCCTCACTTGAGATCTACATGTGGACACCCACCTGGGGCCCTTGTCCCCGCCTCTGCTCCTCTCACAGGACGATGGAGGTGTGCGAACTCTGTCAGCGTTCTGTGCACGGGAGTGAAATCAGCATGGTGTCGGGCATCTTCGTGGCCTGCAGCAGCCTCATACCCTGGTGAGCTTGGAGGATGGCCTGGAGCTCTCCGAGGGACAAGAGGAGAGGGCCCTCACTGGAGATCTACGCCTGGGACCCCCACCTGGGTGAAACTTCAGAGCCTGGACTGTTTTTCCTGGGGCTCTTCTCCCTGCCTCTGCTCCTCTCTTCTTCCATATTTGTGAGGAAGGGGGTGGTTCTTATCAAAGTACTTGGTTTTCCCCAAGTCTTATAATAAACTGTATACTCCATGAAAAAACAAGACAAGAAAAGAAAACAAACAGACCTGTGTGATGCAATGGTTTTCATTATATGCACAGGTACGTGCAACCATCACCAGAGTCCGTTTTAGAACATTTCCATCACCTTAGAAAACTCCTTACTCTTTAGCTGTCATTTCCGTCTGCCACATCCCTCTCCCCCAGCCCGAGGCAACCACTGATCTACTTTTGATCTCTATAGATTTCCATTTTCTGGACTTTCATAGGAATGGAATCCTATAGCATGTGGTCTTTTGTGGCTGGCTTGTTTCACTCAGCATAATGTCTTCAAG
This sequence comes from Rousettus aegyptiacus, assembly GCF_014176215.1. NCBI lineage: Eukaryota > Metazoa > Chordata > Mammalia > Chiroptera > Pteropodidae > Rousettus > Rousettus aegyptiacus. The sequence continues at coordinate 27,198,139 of NW_023416285.1, forward strand.
GTTCGTCTATGTTGTAGCATATATTAGTGCTTCGTTCCTTAACATGGTTGAATAATACACATGTTGTTGTATAAATATACCATATTTTGTGTATCCATTTGCACATCCCTAGATAATTGAGTTGTTTCCATCTTTTGGTCATTACAAACGATGCTGCTAAAAACATACAGTGACAAATTTCTGTGTGGACATGTGTTTTTATTTTTGTTGGGTATTTACCTAGGAGTGCAATTGTTGGGTCATACGATAACTGTATTTAATCGTTTCAGGACCTGCCAGACTGTTTTCCAAAGTGCCTTCGCTACTTGATATTCCCACCGGCAGTGCGTGAGGGTTCCACCTTTTCCACATCTTGCTGACCTTAACTGACTTTTTGATTCTAGCTATACTACTGAGTATGCAGTGGTATCTCTGTGGTTTTGATCTGCATTTCTCTAATGATGTTGAACATCTCTTCGTGGACTTATTTACCATCTGCATATCTTCTTTGGAGAAATGTCTATCTGGATCTGTTATAGGCTCAATGCGTGTCCCCCAAACTTCAATGTCGGAGCCTTCCCCCCTAAATCTGATGGTCTTTTGAGGTGAAGACTTTGAAAGATAATTAGGTGTAGATGAGGTCATTAGGGTAGGCTTCCATGATGAGATCAGTGTCCTTATTGGGAGACGAGAGAGACCAGTTTTCTTGTTCTCTCTGTCCACCGTGTGAGGACACAATGAAAAGGCAGCTGTCCACGAGCCAGGCAGCGGGCCCTCACCAGAAAGCGAATCTGCTGGCACCTTGACCTGGGACTTCTCAGCCTCCAGAAATGTGAGTAATAAATGTCTTGTTTAAAATACCCAGCCTGCGGTATTTTGTTATGGCAGCCTGAGCTGACCAATACAAGGTTGCCTGACACATATTAGAGTCTGACGCCCCACCCCCAATCTCTAAACTGAATGTGATTCTTTGAGCCCTATATCGTCTCTTTTCACCCCCAGGAATCTGAAGTAGTATTTATATCAGGTAGCAGAAGATGTCTGTTTAAAGAATGGAAAGTAATTTTTTGCGCCTAAAGAGAACTGAGTTTGAACAGCCCAAATTCCATAGAAGCTCACAAGGAAGCCCCATATAAAATTGACTTAAAACCATAACTTTCATAATGAAAAGATTATACTGGATCTGGGATTCTGCAATGAGCATTCCCACATGTGCCAATGTAGAGTGCAAGCCTGGCTGTCTATGCCTGCGACTTTTCAGGCTTCTGTCAGATTCGCCTGGACTACTTTCTCATTGTCTCATTCTCATGCTCTCTCTTTCTCTCTCTCCTCTCAAACCCTTTTATTCTTGTATCCTACTGTCTTGGCTTGTCTTGGTTTTTCCTTATACAATATGAGTATTATTATATTGCTGACTCTGTTGGGATACTGTATCTGACTAGCCATTCATAGCACAGCACTTGTTCTTGGACTCTCATTACTTGGTATTATATCATTTGAATACAGGTGGCTAAAGATCAATATCATTTTGCCTGCATGTAGAAACATACCTCTTTTTAAAAATACAAATATTGCCATATATATAAATCATATATATATACATATATATACATACATATGCATATATATACTTATGACTCACCTGAATTTGACTTCTAAGTAGGTAAATAAAACTAATATTCTTTTAACCTCTTTCTACAAAATTGAAGGTGAAAATTCACCATACGAGAAGAGAATAGAGGTGTTAAATATCATATTGGATGGTAACTCTCAGGTTTTGAAATCGGTCTCCACTAACTTTGTGATCACGGTTAAGTACCTCAAACTTTCTGTGCCCTGGTTCTCTCAGCTGAGAGAATGGGGATAATAAAGATAATGATAATATTTTTCAGTGATAATTAAAGTGAAAAACTTAGAACTGAATGTCTGGTCCATAGTAAATAGTAAATAGTAAATATTCAGGACATAATACATACTAAATATTCAGCACATAATAACTATTACCGTAACTAGAAAGAATACAACTGTCTGCTGATGGGATATGGCTCTACTAATAGAGGTGTCTTACAAGCATGGTCACACCTAGCTGACTTAGCATGACTTTTAGTTCATGCAATGCCCCAGGTACTATGCTCTGCACTAACGATGAAAATAAGAATGACATGTTTTTTTTTTCCAGAAAGATATAATCGCTACTAGGGGAGGGGGGACATCCAAAAAGAAATTTCTTTGTGAGATTGGTTGAGCTTTTACCATTATCCGGGTTTTCAGAAAAAGTTTTATAAGGCAGGTGTTACTTAAAGTGAGTAATGAGAATGAAGTTGGCGAGACCTTTCCCTAATATCGTCGCCAACATCATAGTGACTGGGAACTGGGAGATACGATTAAAAATAAACAGTAGAAGAAAAATGCTATGCAAATAGCTGTATATAGTTAAATAACGTTGGAACAGAAGTAAGAAATGTGCACAGAGAAAGAACTAAGGACCAGGTTGTAGGAACATGGGCTTTCCTGCTAAAGAACTTGGCTCTACTCCCTTTATAGAAATTTAGCTGAACTTTTTATAGTGTAGCAAAATAGTAATTGACATGTTCTGAAAAAGACTTGGTAAGATATGAACAAAAGCCAGGGAACTAGAAATAGAGTGAATAAAGTAAAAGAAATATTCAGGAAACATTTCTGTCAGGTCATATTAGGTGTGATTATTTGGTAAAAGGATACATGACATCATGGGTATCCTTAATTTTTCTGGTTTATATTATTAGATAGTTATACCATGGACACAGATATATAATACGCTATAAATAATAAATTAAGAAAATTATGAATTCCCAGCTCATTAGATTGGTCTGTGCAAAAGACATTTGTGTATATATTCCGCAAATTCAAGGAGGAGATTAAGTCTGGAGATGCATCTGAAAATCTTTCACAGTTAAAAAAGTTTAAATACAATGGACTGACAAGATGAATATAGAGAGAAAAAGCAGTAGGACCACAAAGCTACCCAGAAGACTTCATCTCCACAAAAGATGATGAGAACAGATGGTCGAAAGGCAAAAGATGAATGTGTTGAATGAAGTTAAAATAAAAGGAATAAATCAGTTTAAAGTAGAAATGAACATTGTCAGATATATCAAAGCAGTCTAGTGATATAAGAAAGTTAAAATCAACCATTCTGTTTGTAATTGGAAGGAAATTCATAGGATTAAACAAGTAGTATTAGCAGAGGATGAAAACAGAAAACATGCCCTGGGATGATGCTGGGGAGTGGCAGGAAAGGGTGAGGTCGTAATGTAAAAATCAACTTTTTATGAAACAACTACAAATGAGAAGTAAAGAGTAAAGAATGTTGACAGAGGGGAATAAGAAAGACTTGACCGTGTTTATGGATGGAAAAGTAAAGATCATGAGAAAGAGGTACTGTAGGACAGTAGATGAGGTGACTGATGGAATAAGTTCTTAGAGAACCAGGAAATAAGATTTCCCGTGGATAGAAAGAAAAACATCTTGTTCTATGAGACTGGAGAAAATAATATATGTGTATATAATATGATCGCTAGATTGAAAGCAAAGAGGTGGGAAAAAAATGAAAAATCAAAGAATGGGTGTAGGGCGTAGATCAGATAACAGGGTGGCAAGGAGAAAAGAGTAAACATATAGGAAGATGTGGCTCAGAATAAAAAATTGGAATTTAACACAACAGAATGGATTGAGAGGGAAACACACTGGCGCCCTCTCTCGCTCTCGCTCTCTCTCTCTCTCTCTCTCAATCACACACACACACACACACACACACACACACACACACACACACAGAGTACACAAACAGAAATAAAAGTCTACAATACGTCTGTTAAAAAGGTATTGGTTTAATGTTTGGAGAAGTTTGGGGAGCAGTGAAAAGACCATAAGATCTAGTCAAACTGCAGTATGTAAGCTCTGCACAAAATTACATTTAGAGATGACTCCCTAATATTGTCACCAACATCGTAGTGAGCAGAAAGCCAGCAGGATCAGGGAACAGTGAAGTAGAAAGTCGAGTGAGAGTTCCACTACTATTCTTTGAGGTTAGAGACTACAATGGCTATTCACCAATTTTTCAAACAAGTTGGAAATATAACCCATTGACCATACTGACCTTACCAATTTTCAACACCCATCGCTCACCTCATACCACGTCCCCCTTACTCATCTCACAGTTGAGTGCATATCCTCATAACCTCTCTCTTGCAGCCATCCTGAATCCCTTTGTCCTTTCTATCCATTTTTAGTTTCATTACATTTGAATATCACAAGCACAGCAAAACCCCGTTTTCTACCTGATTTATGCTGAAACTTTAAAACTGAATTTCTCTGATAAAAACAGTCAATATTGCCAAATAGTTTAACTTGACATCTATGATGACAACCCCAAGTGAGTTCTCAGATATGCTTTATTATTCATCTATATACCCACAATTAACTTTCTGGTTCTCTGAAAATACCATTTCATACCTTTCCCTCTCTTCTCATATAATTGCGAGAGAAAAGCTATAACAGAAATTTCCACGTGCTCCCACTATTGCTTTTACCAGAAACACTAGAATCTGGACACCCATACTTTGCCTTCCCTCTAGTAACAATGAAAATCCTATCTGTGTTCCTATGACCAGCCCTTCTGCTTAAACGCTGGATCCACTTGTCTCTTAATGGGCTTTGCCTTTGGAGTCATCCGCTTTCCCTCCTGCCTCACTGATGTGTTCTCTCTTCCCTAGACTATCCCTAGCAGTATATAAACATGTTCTGATACCTCCCATATTAAAAATAATAATACTAATAAATTAAAAATTGTCCTTATCTTCTGTAACTACTTTCTCTCTCTCTCTCTGCTTCAAGTAAAACTTCTCATGAGGGTGTTCTATATTCTGTATCCATTTCCTCTCCTCCTGTTTTCCCCAGAGCCCACTTCGATTGCTTTTGCCCCCAACTTCCTACTAGAACCTTTCTTTTAATGGGGTTCTCCATGTAGCAAAGCAAGATGAACTCTCAACACGACATTTGAGTCAATCGCTCTTCACTCTTGATACACTTTTCTCTCTACTCTGCTAGGAGACCATTGGTTAATAATTTTCTTCTTCCTTCACTTTTCTTTGCTGACTCTACACACCCTTACCCTCTTCGGAGTAAATTTTCTAAATCTAAAATTTAGCTACAATGTCTCCCTATACTACAAACCTCTTATTTTGGTCTTACATTTTGTTTCATTCTAGCTAGAACACTATATACGTGATATTATTATTCCCTTTTATAGACAGAGGAAATGAATCACAGGGAAGTTACACAGATAATAAGAGCCAGAGCTAGGATTCGAACTCCAAGACTAGCTGTAATTACAAATACTGCGAACTAGCTTACTGTCTGCATCCTCAGGTAATCAGATCTTACCCCTGTAACTTTAAATATCGTTATGTATTTATACTTTCCATATTATTGTTGCCATTTGGGAGCGATTTGAACTTTGGTGTCACCCCGATGGCATGGCGGGGATAATGGCGCAGAAGTGTAATTAGCGTTTTTCTTCGGTTCTTCTCCACAGGCACAGTGAAGCATCACAGCTAGATTTAGGAAAGATTTGTTAAAGGTATATTTTAGAAAGACAGAACACGCTCCAACGGAGGAACGGGTTTTCAGCAAAAACAAAAGCTGTAACCCCCGCAGAAGTGGGAAGGTCTATCTTGGGCCATGACGGGTGCTTAGAAAGGCCTTCCCAAGTGATTAGTACATGAGGTCATTTTGAGTGACACTTGGCTGTTACATAACGCTTTGCTTAGTGCGCATGTGCTTACCCAGAATTCAGTCTATTATAATTAGATTCATGAACTTCCAGGCATACACATGGTATTTGAAGGACAGAATAATGAGGCTGAGGTTGTGGGCAGATTAGGGTAGTACCTTCCCTGGATGTGTCTGTGGCCAGATTAATAGATTATTGCCCTCCTGTTCTTTGTCTCTGGAGATGCAGGAGGGATTCTCTAATTACCAATAGGGTGTTCTTTAGGAGGTCTCTAGGCTGGGCCTCCATTCCTCTATTCCCTTGTCGCTCATGTCTGACTAGCTACCTAACATTAATAACTCCAATCTCTACCTCATCAGGGAACTGCTTTTCAACATGCCTACCCAAATGTCTAATAGAGATTACAAAATCAATATCCCCAGTATGTAAACAGAATAACAACCCATGTCTTTGTCTGTTTAGGTCGCTATAACAAAGTACCATGGAGTAGGTAGTTTAAAAACAAATGAACTTTATTTCTCGCCGTTATGAAGACTGGAAATCCAAGACCAGTGTGCCAGCATGAGTTCTGGTGAAGGCCCTCTACCAGGTTGCATAATGCTGGCTTCTCATTGTGTCTTCACATGGTAGAAGGGACAAGTAAACTCTTGGGGGACTCTTTTATAAAGGCAGTAATTCCATTGACGAGGGCTCCACCCTCATGACGTAAGCACCTACAAAATACTCAACTCTTAATATCATCATCTTGGGCCTTTGAATTCCAAAGCATAAATTACGGAGACACACAAAATCAGACCATAGTAGCTCCCCACAGATGTCTACATCCTAATCAACAATTGGGCTCCAGACAGAAGAAAGGAAGGAAGGGAGGAAGGAAGTTAGGAAGGAAGGAAGGATGGAAGGAAGGAAGGAAGGAAGGAAGGAAGGAAGGAAGGAAGGAAGGAAGGAAGGAAAAAAGAAAGGAAGGAAGGAACGAAGGAAGGAAGGAAGGAAGGAGAGCAGGGGACGGAAGAAGGAAGGAAGAAGGACGGAAGGGAAGGAAGGAAGGAAGGAAGAAAGGGATGGAAGGAAAGATAGAGAGAGAGAGGGGAAGGCAGAAGGAGGAAGGGAAGGAAGAAGGAGGAAGGAAGAAGGAAGGACGAGCAGAAAAGGTTGAAAATGTAATGATGTTGGTTTGAGAAAGGAAAGCTCTGAAATGGAAAGCAAATGGGACTAGAGCATTAGAACCTAAGAAGCCTTATGAGGTAGCAGCTACATCTTAGACATGAACAATCCTGGCATTACGACGGACTATCAACTGATTGAGGTTCTGAGTGTCTTGTATGCAGGAGAAGTCACAGTAAATCAGTAAGTGAGGAAATGATAGAAGTCCAAAAGTGAGTGCTGATTGAATGCCACGGTGTATACACCCAGATATTGTGCTTACCACTATTTGCTCATGATCCTATAAGGAGGTGAAATGCGGAAACGGTTACCAATTACAGGAAGAAAGAGGGTTAGAACCCAATCTCAGTGCATTGCTCAGTATCCACATCCTCTAATTCCCTCTAAAAGCCAAAATGTACTACTCTCACTCCTTAAGATATGACTACATTATGACACATGAATCTTTAGAAATAACACAACACTTTACAAGGTCATCTCTTTATTTTCTTATTTCTACAAATTCCTAACACAAGCGAGCCAGCTGTCTCCGTAACACACGACAGTTGCAGAGGAATGGAAAATTGGTGAGTGTCATCACTAGATGTGATGCTAAGAAGTATGACAGGGCAGTGGCTATCGCCAGGAATCAATGCTTGGATAAGGCAATTGAATAGGAGAAGCGATGGAGTAAATAACAGGCATAGAGGATCTGTGACATGCAACATCCATGACTTGCTGACCCAAAGACAAAGATTTACTCTTGAGGTTTCATTTATAATTGGACTGGTGGGGTCTATATTGTATATTTACTGTTGTTCTAATTATTACTAGTAGCCTGTAGTTGTATGTTTATACATACATATAGGTATAGATATAGATGATATCGATACAGATGTAGTTGTAGATCTAGATCTAGATCTAGATATCGATACCGATATCGATATAGATATCGATATAGATATAGATATATTCTGTGAACACATGCTACTTTTGGATTACATATTTCTCCTCCCTGCTCTTTGGTCTTTTCTTTGTTGTTTGTTTTCTGTCCTTTGTTTGTGAGGCCTCTGTAATACTATACATCTGAAAAACTGTAAAGCCATATTCAAATGAGTCATTGCTACTGTCATATTTACTTGTGCATTTCCTCCTTTGAGTCCTGTGTAGTTTTTGCCATGCCCTTATCAATTTTGAAATTAATGTTATAACTTTGTTATAGAAGTTTTTCTGTTAGGGTGCGATGATGTCAACAGTCATAGCTCCTTTATAGGCTTGTCTACAGACTTGAAAAACTGAAAGCTGTGAATGAAGCTGTTTCCAAATGTAAAGAAAAGAGCAATGAAGCAGAGCGCACACTTTCCTTCTGAGCCTTCAGCTGTCTGAACTTGGAAAGTTTTGCTTCCAGCAGAGACGCTTATAAAGTTCTCATTCTAAGGATACGTTATTTTTGTAATTTTCTATCACTTGTCCATGC